>NC_133825.1:49666187-51078687 GCF_047830755.1 Zonotrichia albicollis
GAAAAAAAAAATTAAAAATAATGAAAAAAGAAATAAAGTTGATTAAATCCCAAGCTCTGTGTCTATAATTGCTCTGGTGCAACGCTGATAACACGTAGTTATCATCGGAAAAGTTGACCAAGACAGGTTAAATAATTTAATAAGGAACTGCTTGTAATTATGTTATTTACAAGGTATGACAGAGGTTTGAGGAAGAAACAGAAGCTGATTTCAGGGAAATGGACGGGTTTGGGTGACCCCTGGAGCATGGAGTTTGAATTATGGAGATGGGGGGCTGAGAGGTGAATATGGACTAGAGGAGAACAAGATGACTTTTCACCTCAGCACATTTAACTTTTAAATCCAAATAAACGTCTCGCGTTACTGGATGGTCGCGGTATAAAAGAAAAAGGACTAATCCCTGCCAGTTTCGCAGTGTGGGGAAGGGGCTGCCCTTTCCTCACTGAGGAAAAAATATCGCCAAAAAAAAAAAAAAGTTACAGAGAGGGAAAAGCGCATTTTAAAATAAATCTGGGTAACTCGGTGGGATTTTTTTTTTTCCCCTTTCCTTTCTCCCTCGCTAAATTAATTATATCAAACATCTGTTCCCATGACGTGGTCCTCCATGCCACACACACCACCGAATGATCTCAACGCTGCCTCGCAAAGCAACAACACACCGTTTTCTGTTTCCCAAATATCCTCCGGTAACCGGGATCTCGGTCGGCAGCTCCCTGATTTACCCGCTCAGCTCAATGAGAAGTGGCCGCGCTCCGCTTCGCTCGCCCCCCACCCTTCCCAGCACAAAGTTGGGAACTCGCGCGACCAGGAAAGCGCAAAACTTTCTCACCTGTTTGGTCATGGAGTCTATTAGCCGAACGTACAGGTCCTGCTCCGTCCTGACGCCTGCCGAGGGAAAGCACAGAGAAAATTCCGATCAGGATTTCGGCAGCGAACCCCCCCAGTCCCACAAGGAAAGGGTGAGGTCAGGCAATTAACCGCAGCGGGCAGGGATCGGCCCCGCGCCGGCTGCAGGCAAAATTCAAAATTCAAAATAATAATAATAGTGATAAAAATGAGCCGGGACCGAGCCGGTGACGGAGCTGCGCCGATCCCGGAGCTCGGGGGCCGTGACCGAGCCTGCCCCCCCCGGCCGCGGCCCCGGAGAACGCGCGGGACCCCGGGCGCGGGCGCGGAGCGGCCCCCGCGGGTTTTCCGCACCCGAGGAAGCGGCTCCGCCGGGCCGGGGCTCCGCTCTGCCCGCTCGCCCCATCCCAATAATTGCCATCAATTCCCAAACTCAAAAAACAAGTGCCTCAAAAGTGCCCGAGCAGCCATCGATCCCCTTTTTTACTTTCCACTTCAAGCCCAACCGGTTAATCATGTGAAGTACCATTGACTTATCGATCCTTTATGTTTTGTTTTCCTTATATGCCAAGGAAAGAGCCGTGTTTACACGCGTGTAATTTTAATCTCGAAATCTTTATACCCTTTATCCCCCTGCTCCCCCCCAAAAAAGGCCTCGGAAGGAGAAATCAGACTTTTCTGCGGCACACGGACGCTCAAAAACGAGAGAACGACAACTTACCGTTGCTATACAATAACTGAAGTTTATAATGAATCCCATTGTTAGTTTTTTCATTGTTTGGCTCCTGCAAGTAACGATAAATAATTACATTTAGCATGAAAAATATCGCCCTCCTCCTGCTGCCCATTTTTCTCGTCCCTGAAGCGGCTCGGAATTAACAGTTTGCAGAAATTCAGCCCACGGTCACCTTTCTTTTTTTTTTCTTTTTTTTTTTTTTTTTTTTTTTTTTCCTCCTGGTGTGGAGCGCCGATGATGTCATTAGCTCGGTGCAAATATGTCATGTTTTGCCGTTTTCGCGGTGTTTAAAATAAGTCGGCGCTAAGTTTGTAACCGCGGGGTTTATTCGGAGCGGCCGTGAGGCCGGGGGGAGCCGCACGTGGCGTGGGCGCCGCTGAGTGCCGGGAGAGCCGCCGTGCTGGGAATGAGCGCTGCTCTCTGCTCCGCTCAATTACGCTTAAAAAATTGTAAAAAATAAAAAAAAAATTTAAAAAAAATCGAGAAAACTGGCAGACTTACTTTCTCTTTCTCCACAAAGTCCACAAAAGCTGTTCTCTCAATCTCCACCGGCTGTCCCTGCCTGTCGTACAGAGCTAAGACGAAGTGGAAAAAATTGGATTTTCTGAGATTGGAAGGCGGCTGTTTCTCGAAATGTGCCCGAGCCAGCCCCACGCCGCTGCGGGAGAAAACAAGACAAGGCGTGGGTGAGAGCGGCGGGAAGGGGCGCGCAGGCTCCGCGGCCGCGGGGGGACGCGGGGGGATGCGCGGAGCGCGGAGCGGCGCGGAGCGGGGAGGCTGTAACTGATACGGGGCGGGCGGGGGGGGGAGTTAAGGGAGGGGGGGGATTTACGGCCGGGATGAGAAATACAGGAGGAGAAAAGCGCCGGGAGAGGATTTGGCAGACGTACCTTTGGGCGGCCGTGTTAGCATCCACTACCCCAGCAGTATGCATCCATGAGCGGACGGGGTTCATCCCACTGCCCAGCGGTTCTTCTTTCATGGTCGTCCCACCTCTCGGTATATTTTCCTGAATCCCAAACATTAAAACAAATTTGGGCAAAACCAGCTCCTAACCAAAAGGGGTTAAAATTGAGGGAAATGTCAGATACGGGGTGGGTTGGTTGTTGCTTGATTTTCTCTCTCTCTCTCTCTCTCTCTCCTTGGCGACTGGAATATAAGAGATGACTTTACTCCCTGTGATCAGTAGGAGAAAAGCCCAGTTCAAGTCTTGCTTCCTTCTTCAATCTGTCCTGTATTGGCACGACATAAACAATTTACTGAGTACTTCTGTGCGGCGAGTTGGATGGCGTTCCAGTTTGGTGGTTTAAAAAAAAAAAAAAAAAAAAAGAAAAAAAAAAAAAGAAGGAAAAAGTATAACTGCAGCCGGCGACACTGCGAGGTGGCTTTTTTTTTTTTTAAGGGGGGAGGGGGGGAAAAAAGAATAAATATTTTTGTTGTTGTTGTTTGCAGACGCGCTCAACGTGGTGTCATCCTAGTAAAAACCGGCTCGGCAAAAAAAAAAAAGCTTCAGGACACTGCTGAATCGACCACTTTCTGGCAAGGCTCTCCTGCTCCAAAAGACAAATAAACGGGGGGGAAAAAAAAAAAAAAATCCTGATTACCGCGGAGGTGTTGCCGGGCACACGGGAGAACGGGGCGCGGGCCCGTGGCGGCTCGCGGAATGGACGGAGGCGCGCAGAGCCCGGCCCTCCCTCCCCGAGGAGCGCGCCCCTTCCCGGGAGCCGGGCCCCGCCGCCGCGGGAGACGTGGCGTCACCCGTGACGTGGCCGAGGGGGCGTGGCCATGCCCATATATGGAGCGCGGGTCCGGCGGCGCGCCCGCCCGGCCCGGCCCCCCCCGGGCACGGCGGCGGTGACAGCGACAGCGACAGCGACAGCGGCAGGGACAGCGGCACGGCCCCGGCTCGGCCCCGAGGGCAGCGGGCCTGACCCGCGTGCGGGGGTCGCGGCGGGGCCCGCGCCGGACAAAGCGGGGCATGCGGGTGCGCCCCTGCGCGCCCCCGCGCTATAAATGCGGAGCGGACGCGGCCGGGGATACCTGTGCCTGACACTCGCTGTGCGCACGCAGAGCCAGCCCCGGCTCTAGGTCCGCCCTGGGCACCCCTGCTTGTGTGTCTCCATAGAAATATCTATTTACACTTCTGGTTATGTATTTATGTTCATTTTTATATTTATATATATATTTATGTATTGGTATATATTGATTTTTTAATATATTGATTTTTAAATATATTGATATTCTTATATATTCTGGTATTCCTATATATACTGATATTCCTATATATACTGATATTCCTATATATTCTGATATTCTTATATATACTGATATTTCATACATATTGATATATTTTTAATATATATTTACATGCCATACCTATATATCTTCTCCTCAAGTGGTGAGCCTTTTCTGCCCAGTGTGGGCTACGACTTCCTCGCACTATTTTTTTAATAATCGCCTTTTTTATTTTTGGGTATTTATTTTTGTGAATTTCCCACGTCCCCGCGTTAATATCTCCCGAACTCGGGGCAAATCGGCGCTCATATCTGAATGAATCGGTGAAAATCGAAAGTCCGATTTGCGTTATCAGGATCCCCTTTCTCCAAGGGGTGAGGGAAAAGAGGGGGAAAAAAAAGGGATGTGTTAGAAAGCAATCTATTTTGCTGGTGTTGGGGGTTAATGACTATTGCCAAAGATAAGTGAATTATCAAAGCTGTTGCTCTACCCGATCTCAAAATCCATTACATTGCTGGCCGTCTAATTAAATACGTAAGTATAATAAAATCATATTTTATGACTATTTGAGGGTAATGAGATTAGTCTTTAGAAGCGATCGCCACATATTAAAGATGCCACTGTCTATAGAATGTTAATAACCTTAAATCAAAGTGTATGGAAACTATTCATGAGAAATTAAAAGAAAATTCCTGTATTCATAATCAGCCCGGAGCTTTTGAGGTACAGTAGAGCAGATTACAAACACAAACACTTTTATCGCGCACAGAGAGATACCAAAGTTCCCAAACAATGCCATGCTCGCGGTGGCATTTGGTGGCACGGACACGTTTGGGGACCCGCAGCGGGCACCGGGGGCTGCGGGTGCCCCCAGCCCGCAAAACGCTCCCTCCTAAAAATAAGGTAAAAATCTCCCAACGCCGCTATCATTGCAAGATATTTCCTCAATTGAGCAACGCCGAACTTGGTGCTTCCCCTCCGCTAACGAAAGCTTAAAATCATTTACAGTATCTTTAATTCAGATTACACGCGCCAAGGCGATTTAAATCTGATTACCAAATTAGAAGGTTTTAAAACAAATCCTTTTAAATCTGATACTGTTGACTAAGGAGGGGAGAGAGAAAAAAAAAGTTCCATAAGCCCATCACATAAGGTAACGATCCTGCCCCAGAAAGAAAGGGAGTTTTAAACCTTTTTGACAACAAATGCAGCTGCCCCACTATTTTGGACGATATTAAGCGAAAATGAATGCAAATCTGTGTTCAGAAGCCATCTGGCCAGGAATGGGGGAATCAGCTGCTCCTCACAACAGGCTCTGAGCCTGAATCTATTTCAGCTCATTTTCTAGATCATCTGGTCCTGCACCCAAAGCGTGGAAAATACGGTCTTTATCATTCACCAACTTTATCTTTTTTTTTTTTTTTTTTTTTTTTTTTTTTTTTTTTTTGTGTGTGTGTGTGTCAGGCTGGCTGGCTGGAGCTGCCGGCGGCCGGAGCCCGCCCGGGCTGCTGCTGCTGCTCTGCCCGCACATCCCGCACCGCTCCAGGCCGGCATCGCGCGGGCCGCCCGCCCCCGGCAGCTCCTCGGGCTCCGCCGGGGATGGAGGGATGGAGGGAGGGAGGGAGGAAGGAGGGCAGTGGCCGCCGGGCCCCCCAGCCCCGCTCCGGGATGCAGGATTGCGGCCCCGCTCTCCGCGCACCTTGCGCGGGCCGGGCGGGCAGGGGCTGTGCGCGGCTGCGGGGGGCGGCCCGAGCCCTCCCGACTCCCCGGCCCTCCTCCTCCTCCTCCTTTTCCACCTCCTCCTCCTCCTCCTCCTCCTCCTCCGGCGCCAAATCTCCCTTTTGTGTGAATTTACGGGGTGAGGCTTCAGTGATCCCCCCGCAAATTTGCATTTAAATAGCGACATCAAGCGATGCGCGTGCCACACACCAGCGGGCTCCCAGATGTCACGGCGGAGCCGCTCAGATGGCCGCAGCCCAGCTGTCCCCCGGCCCGGCCCCGCTCCGCGCCCCCCGCACCGCCCCGCAGCGCGTCCTGCTGCCCCGCACGGCGGCCGGACACACCAAACCGATCCCCTGCTTCCCGCCGCCCTGAGAGCATCCCCCGAAACTTTAGCATTTTATTTTTCCCCCCTTCGGGACAATCCCCTCGGGGCTATTATCTCAATCATTTCACCTTTTTTTTTTTCCTTATTATTATTTCTTATTTATTTCTCATTTCACGGTTTAAATCACGCAAGTTGGAGAGCGTGATTTTGGTAATTTCGCTGTTTCCTCGGCCGCGGGCCGGCCCCGCGCTGCCCAGCTCCGCGCTTCCCACCGCACAAACTTTCCCAGCGGGAAGTTGCGCTGGGAGCGGGGGGCGGCGGCCCCGGCCCCACTCTCGGGGGGCTCGGCCGGGTCCCCGCAGCTCGCCAAGCCCCATATTTCAATTTTATTGTTGGAAGGCGCCTTCATTACCAACGAGCTGGGTTACACCGGGAGTAATTTATGCCCGGGGTAACCGAAGCAAATCTCTACAAACTCCCGTGCTGCAGGAGGGAGAAATCGGTGTTTTCGGGTAAATTGGTGTTTTGGTGTGTTTTCAGGTACGGCAGCGCTTCGGCCGCCGCTCCAGGCCGTTCCGTGCCGGGCAGGCGCTGCTAACGCGGGGGCGCAGCGCCGCTGGCCCGGCCTGGCCCTTGCGCGGGGGGTCGCGCATCCCTGGCCCGGGCCAGGGCCGAACGCGGCCCAGCAGCGGAGCGGGGCCGAGGCCGGGCGGTGCCGCCGCTGCCTTGGGGCTCCCCGGCCCCGCCGCCAGCCCGGGCCCCCAGCGCCCCGTCATGGGCGGGGGCTGCGGGAAGGGCCGGGAGCCCCGCGCCGCCCGATCACTCTCCTTTCGGGACGGATTCACCCGCGCCGGGCTCGTTTCGGAGCTTGGCTCCGCATTCCTGCGCATCCCGGGCCCGCTGCGCAGCGCACGGAGCCGGCGCTGCGGTCCGGCCGCCCCGGGGGCGCCGCCGAGCCCGGCCATGGCCGGGGGGCCGAGCAGCTCCGCGCCCCGCGCAGGCTCCGCAGGGCGGGCAGCGGTTCCGCGGGCTCGGGGCAGGGCGCGGGGAGGCTGCCCCTGTCCCTATCCCTGTCTGTGCCTGTCCCTGTCCTGTCCCTGTCTATGCCTGCCCCTGTCCCTGTCCCCGTCCTGCCCCTGTCCCTGCCCCTGCCCCTGCCCCTGCCCCTGCCCCTGTCCCTGTCCTGTCCCTGTCCCTCTCCCTGTCCCTGTCCCTGGCCGTGCCTGCTGGCCCTGGGTCCCCTCGGCCGGCCCACCGCGCACCTCCCGCGCCCCTGCGCGGCTCACGACCAGGCTGCGCGTCCGCCTGGCGAGTCCGGCTCGGGGTCACGGAACTCCCAGAGGGTGCAGGGCTGTTTTACCCAAACTGGCTCTCGGCCCTGCGCTGCCCCCGGCGCGCTCCCGCGGCCCTGCGCCCCGATATTGTTGCATCAAAATTAGTTCTAAAAAAAAAAAAAAAAAAAAAGAAAAAAGGAAAAAATAAAAGGAAAAAAAGGCTTAAACTTCCGCCGTGCCCGAGCGCCAGCCCTGTTAGCCGTGCGCACAACGGGAGCTGCTCCCCGGTAAATCTCCCCGCGGGCGCTGCCCCGGCTCCCGGCGGCCCCAGGGCGCGGAGCGGGCTCTGCCCTCCCGGTCCCGCGGGATGCGGGGCCGCGGCCGGAGGTGCTGCTGGGCGGCCGGGGCTCTGCGCCCCAACACCCCGGCAAGGGGCTGGGGCGGCCCGAGCGGCGCGGGCGGAGCAGCGGCCGCCCCCGCGGAAGAGAGCGGGCGCGCAGCCGGGGCCGCGGGGAGCTGGCGGCCGGACAGGTCCCACCGTGCGGCGGAACAATATCAACTGACTCCAACTGAACAAACAAGGATCGATCAGATAATTTCAGATATTATAATTGGCTTTAATTAAACACACTTCGTTCTAATTAACTCTGAAATTTTAGCATGCTTTGGGACGTTGGTGTCTGATTTGATATTGTCAGTCCAGATGTCCTAATAAAATTCAATCCTCCACTCAAGACTTCAATATTCACTAAGAACAAAATGCAAATTAAATGTAAAACCTAAAGTATCGCCAAAGGTATAATCAAGAAAGGTGTCTCAAAACTTCTCACTTTTTATTACGCAGTAGTTAGAAAATGCAGATTACATCCTAACAAGACCTCGACTGAATAATAGAAACCTTAACTCTTTCGTGGTCAGGGCTCGCTCTGCCCTGCAGGGATCCGGGCACATCCTCCGCCGGCGCTCGGGGAACACCCGCGGTGCGGGGCTCCCGCGCGGAGCGGCCGCGGGAACGGGCGCAGCCCCGCGCTACGGGCCGCTCGTCCCGCCGCACCGGCGGAGCAAAACTTGCGGCTGTCACGGGCGCTTTTATCCCCGAGGCGAGCGGCGGCGGAGCCCGGGCCGGGAGGGTGAGCGCAGCCCGTTCCCGCACGGCGGAGCTGCGGGAGAGCCGCGGGCGCGGCGGTGGCTCCGCACCCCGGCAGCGCAGCGCTCCAGGACAGGGCGGCCCGAGGGGGACACGCACCGGGCCGGGTCCCCGTCCCCTCGGCCCGAGCTGCCCGGCCGTTTCCCCGGCAGCCGCAGCGCTCCTGCCGGTAATTAAAGCTGCGGAGCGGCGCGGGGAGCTGCGGAGCCCCCCGGTGCCTGCCCCGGTGCGGGTCCCGGGGTGCCGCGCTCAGGGACCCCCGGGCCGGGCTCGGCGCCAGCCCCGCGCCTCGCCGCGCTCCGCAGCTCCGAAAGCCGCGCTATTCCCACATTAAACATTTGTATGTTTTCCATGCTAATGGAGTCACTTAAAGCTGTTGCTAATTTAACTTTTTAAAAAGGCCGCAGCGTGGTGATTTGCATTTTCTTTAGGATATTGAAATGAAGGGAAAACTGCTGGGCGGTGAGGCTGCCCCGAGCGTAGCTGGGGGCCATGCCGGAATGAAAACAGGCAAAGAAAAGAAGAAAGAAGGAAACCGCCGCTTCTTCCCGACTGTTAATAAGCAATTTGTCCCGCCGCGATTTCCATTGCAAAGACAAACGTGTCGGGGCGCCCGGCCCGGCCGGGGCCCCCCGGGCCGCTCCTCCGCTCCCGCTGCCCCGACATCGCCCCCGCTCCGCGCTCCGCACCCCGCCCGCCGCGCAAGTCCCGCGCCCGCGGGCGGCCGGAGCGACACCGGGGCGCTCCCCGCGCCCCTCGGGCTTGAATTTGCCATGAATTTCCGAGCGCCCCGCTCTGGGTAAACAACAAGTGCTGGGCTGGCCGTTTCCCTGGGCAGATCCCCTCTCGCCGCCGCCGCTATGGCTCTGTAGCGTGGGGACCGTGTGCCATCTACAGGACACTGCGCGGGCGGCCGCGCTCCGCGCCGCGGCCCCGCCGCCTCCCGCTCCCCCCGTGCACCCGCCAGCAGCCATTGATTATTTCTTATTTCAACTTTTTAATTTTTTAAGAAAAACCTCGCACTAAAAGTTTGAGGTGATAAAGATTGCGGCGCTGCCCGCGATTTTTAAACTTAATTAAATTTTTTGGTTTTTTAGATTAAAAGATGTGAAATGTAAAGATAATGCGATTTGATTTGTTAGTCTAACTCCGCGATTTGAGAGTTGATGTCCCCAAAGACCGGGCGAGCTTTTTCCCTTTATTTATTTTTATTAAAACATCAATCTACTCTGGAGCTGGGTGAACTCAGTTTCACCTAGAGAACATAAAATTCTCCATACCAAGGAAATAAGCACCTTTCATAAATCAACAGTATTCCTGACAGATCGATCAATTTTTGGTTGTTAATCCGAAAGGAGGAGTTTTAATTGCTTTCTGCCTTTTAGCCCGGCCACCTCGGTGCGGCGGCTCCGGCAGCGCTCGGCTCTCCCCTCCTGCGCTCGGGAGGGGGCAAAAAAGCCCCGGAGACCCCTCCGCGCAGCGCAGAGCCGCGCAGCATCCCCGCGCGCAAGCGGCCGGGACGCGCAGAGCTCCCGCTCGGCGGGACGGCCGCGGCAGTGCCGGGGCGCGCAGGCTGCGCGCAGCCCCCGCGCCCGGCCCGTCCCAGGTAAGCGGCAGCTCCGCCGGGCGCGCCCCCGCCCGCGCCCCTTCCCGCAGCCCCGCGCGCGGGCGGCCGCTTACCTTGCGCGGGCGCGGCGGGGCGCGCGGAGGGCAGCGCGCACGGCGGAGCGGAGAGTGCGGAGCGCCCCGCGCTTTAATACACTTCTCGGCAGCGCAGCCCGGCCGCGGCGCGGGGGGGCCCGGCGGTGCGCGGGGCGCAGCAGTGCGCAAGCGCCCCCCCCGCGCTCTCTGCTGCGCGGGGGCGGGCGGGAGGCGCGGGGCGCCCGCGGGGGCGGAATCGGCGGCTCGGCCCCGGGGGGAGCGCAGGGGGGCCAGCCCCGACCCCGGCCCCGGCCCCGGCCCCGGCCCCGGCCCGTCCCGGCCCCGCCGCGCATCCCCGTGCTCCGTCCCGCGCATCCCCGCGCTCCGTCCCGGGCCGCCGCCGAGCCGCGGATCCCCCTCCCGCATCCCCATCCCGCACCCCCGGCCCCGCAGCGCCGCAGGAACGCAACAGTTTGTCCCGAGGGGATGCGGCCCCCGGGGATGTCCCCCGTGCGAACTCACCGCTCCTGGCTCCGCGGGACACCGGCGCCGCTCACATCGTGCCAGCTCCTGGAATCCCCGCGGGCCGCGCCTCCTGCAGCATCCCGGGCCGGCCTGGGCTCCCTGAACTTCCCCGCCGCTCCGCGCTTTGCTTCGGAGCGATGCGCAAAGAACGCGACTGGCTGCGAGAGGTTTTATTTTGTTTATTTCTGCTCTTCCTCTCTTCCTTCCCCTCCCTCTCCCAGTTTAGCCCAGGAACTCCCGCAGCATTGGTTAATCCTCGAGGAGGGATAACTGCTGAGATCTCCAGCGAGCTCTCCGCTACCACGGATACTTCCGAGAGCTCCAGCAGCTCTGTGAGGGATGTGCGGCTACAAGATGTGAAGGTATTTAGAAAAAAAAAAAAAAAAAAAAAAAAAAAAGTAGCGGTTTCCAAGTCAAGCAGATTCCTGCAGGGAAGTGAAGCCCGGGTTTAGGACTGGAGCTACATTTGTGAAAAATAAACCTATCAGTGCTGGACTCGGTTATAAATTGAGGGAACAATCACCCCAGGTTTGTTCTGACGGCAGCGACTCTCCGGTTTGGGTTTAATTTGTACGAGGAAAGGTTTTGGCAGTGGGGAGAGGAGGGAGGCAGCGGGGCAGGAGCCCGGCGCTGGTGTTTGGGGATGCCAGAGCCGGGGCTGGGCTGGGCAGGGACCGCGGGCAGGGCAGTGACCAGTGACCAAGGCTGCCCCACGCACAGTGACCGCCCCAGAGCTGCCCCTGCTCAGGGCAGCCTCAGGGGTCATTCCTGCTCTGTTCACCCGCGGACAGGCTCAGCTGCTCCCCAGTCCCCTGGGGAACAGCTGCCCAGATGTGCTGCAGGTGGGGGAAGTTTGGGCTAGCCCTAAAAAGCCAGCACAACTCTGCTCCTGCTCCCCAGCGTCCCGGGGCATCCCCGCCACAGGGATGGAGCGGCTGGAGCTGCTTCAGCTCAGGGCTTGGGCAGGGGTTCCGTGCCTGGGAGGGCGACCCCGAGGTCTGGGGACCCGGCAGGAATCACCCAGAGGAGCCTCAGAAGGCCCCACGGGTACCTGAGGGATTCGGACTTTAATTGTTTTGCAATATCCTGTGTGCACGGGTTGGGCCGTTCCGTTGGTACAAATGCCTGGAAAACTGTGCAAGGTGCTCACACTTTGAAAAGTGCTCCTGCCTGGAAAGGCTAAAAGGTCTCTGCGGGCTGTGTGGAGCCAGCAGGGATGGAAGCAGAGCCGGGGAGAGCCGGGTGCTCCAGGCCCGAGCAATGCGGATTGTGCCCAGCCCGACCCCTCCTCACAGGGCACGGAGCTTTCTGCTGGAAACCAGCGGGAATTCCTCCATTCACAGCTACTCCAGCACGCACGGGGGCCGAGCTGGTGGCTTTTGGGGACAAATCCGTGCCCACGAAATGTTTATCAAGCAGATTTCTCCACGTGATGCTCCCTGCTGCAGAGGATGCTCTCCCCAAAACCTTCACCCCTCTGGTTTTGTGATCCCAAGGCTGCAGGGGATGCTCCCCCCAAAACCTTCCCCCCTCGGTTTTTGTTATCCCCAAAACCTTCCCCCCTCGGTTTTTGTTACACCCTTCAGAAGCGCTGTAAGGCTTGGAAATGAATCGTGCCCCTCTCCCTCTGTCACCAATCCACTTTTCCAACATCCCAAACCATCCTGTATTTTTCACGTGCTTGCGCTGCTCTGGAAGGGTCGGGTCGGTTCTGCTGCTGCCCTTTGAACACCCGCGCTGGGTTAAAGGCTTTGGTGGCAGTGCCAGGGGTGAGAGGGGACACGGAGAGAGCGCTGCCCCTTCCCCAGGGATCGGTGGCCCTGCAGGGGCCGCGATGCCCGGCCCGGAGCCCTCCTGGTGTGACCACGAGTGCAGAGGAGGTGGCAGCATCCCCAGCAGGGAGGGAGCAGGGCAGCCCCAGTGCCAGCCGGGCTGCCAGCGATGCCAGCGATGCCAGCGATGCCAGCACACCCCAGCGGGCACAGGGGATGCTCCCCTGCAGGCCTGAGCGCGGTGCGGGCGCCGCGACCTGCTGCTGGAGACAGGTGCAGCACTCGGGAAAAATAAACAGCGGCCAGAAGAATATCGAATTGAAATGTTGCTAGCGGAGAACTCCGCCGGCAGACTCGGCTGGAAATTATCTGAGACAGCGCGGCACAAAAACGCTTCCTTTTCACGAGGCAAATGATCTAATCAAGATGTATGTGCATGACAATGCGCTCGCAGGGAGTGGAAGTCGGAGTTATCTGCTTCAATTACGGCACTTCCCGTGTCCCTGTCCTGGCAAAGGATGAGAATAATAAATACAAACCGGTTTTTTCCGAACCTGTAACTGAGTTGAGTAACTCAGCTCCCATTTAGGCACACGTGAAGTATGAAAAAAAGAAGTTACCAGGTAAAATATTGTGAATATTCCTGAGGAATGAAATAGGAAATGAAATATTAAATATTATATGAAATGCTGGCTTGCAGCCAGCAGTGTCTCAATATCCAACAGGACACAGGGATGTGCCCATGAGGGAAAATTGATTGTGAGCTCTTGGCATAAGAATGGAAATCAGAGGAGGGGTTTGGGAAGTTCACATCCTAGAATCAATCCTGGAATCACAGACTGGTTTGGCTTGGGAATGACCTTCAGGATGCTCCAATTCCAATCACATGGACAGGGAGGGGCGCCTTCGGCTGGACCCAACCCATGGCCAGCAAAATGAGGGGAGAAATCTTTTCCCTTTCCTTTTTCCTTTTCCTTTTCCTTTTCCTTTTCCTTTTCCCTTTCCTTTCCTTTCCTTTCCTTTCCTTTCCTTTCCTTTCCTTTCCTTTCCTTTCCTTTCCTTTCCTTTCCTTTCCTTTCCTTTCCTTTCCTTTCCTTTCCTTTCCTTTCCTTTCCTTTCCTTTCCTTTCCTTTCCTTTCCTTTCCTTTCCTTTCCTTTCCTTTCCTTTCCTTTCCTTTCCTTTCCTTTCCTTTCCTTTCCTTTCCTTTCCTTTCCTTTCCTTTCCTTTCCTTTCCTTTCCTTTCCCACCACCCCAAAGGCTGTTCCCTTCCATCCATGCTCTCTGTCATTTCCCATCATTTATGGGCAGGGCTGGAATTCCTGCCTGAGCAGATTCCTGCAGAAATGAACTTTGGCTGGACACAAACAGCACATAAAGAGGGAAAGCAGATGAAAACTGGTGCAGGCCTCGGTTTCTTTGGAGCTAAACGGAGAGATCCCAGGTGTCAGCGCCCCAGAGACCTGCCCAGGTATGGTTTGAACTCACTAAATAATGGATTTTAGTTGGTCTGCTTTCTTTTGGGTGGAATTATATACACAATCTGTTTTCCTGTTGCGTTTCCAGCAAGCAAAATCTGTGTTTTGCTGCTTGAATTTAGTTCACACTCAGGTGCTCAGTTTTTATAAAGCTCAGATTTTTATCTGTTGGACTTCCAGAAATTATGTGTGATGTTGGTAAGAGCTTATTTATTATTTATTGCTTTTATTGTAGTGTAATAGCTGTGAAATTTAAACATGAAATAAATTAAGAGAAGAAATCCTTATGCTCAGTGCACCAGCACAGAAGTGAGGCTGGCCAGGCTGACATCACAAACCCAAGAAAACAAGAATTTGGGGGATATTTCCATTAATTCATTAGTGCATCCTGCTTATTAGCAGTGCCAGAAGGTGTTTGTGACCTGTAGTGCTCCATGCCAGTGATCTGCTGAAAAGTAACACTGCAAACACACTTCACTTGTTTATTTACCTCTGAAGTGATAGATTTATCTCCTAATTTTGCTCTTGTTTCCCAGCCTTTTATAGAATTCTTGGACAGTTTATAGACAGCAGCTGACACCTGTAAAATTCACCTGGAGCTATTCAGCAGTTTTAAACACCTCGATGCAATTTATCCAGAACTCCTCATGCACAAAAAAAGGCAAAAATTGATTGGAGTGGCCGAGGAACTCTTCTGTCCTGTCTTTAAAAAGTGGATATAAAGCTGTCAGCTTTTACAGCTGCCCTCACACTGCTTCAATCAAGCAGAGCTCTGGAGGGGAGATTCCTTTGCAGCCTGGAGTCCTGATGGGCCTGGAGGCAAGTCCAGGGCAGGGATGGGTGGGAGGCAGCTCTGCAGCAGCAATTTCATCTGCAGCAGCATCTGCATCACCGGCATCACCTGCATCTGTATCTGCATCACCTGCATCCCTTCCTGAGGAAGGTACCAAGCCCTCAGCTGTGCTGGGTTTCACTTTTATTAATAAATTCAAATTAGAAAAAAGAATAGATATAGAAGAGGGGGAGAAAACCAATCTGATTTTATGGCTTGGAGAGCTTTGGCAGTGTCAGGCTGCTCTCTCAGGGCTCTGCCCTGCCCAGGTCCAGGTGATTCAGGCAGGAGGGGTTGGTGCCTTCCCAAGGCTCCTGCTCACATTCCTCAAGGCATTCCTGGGGTCTGAGCATCCTGAAACTTCTTTTGGCACAATACTCAAAGGGACAAAAAATGCGATATGCAAGGTGCTCTTTATTTGTCCCTGGGCTCAACCTGGAGCAAAGGAGGCTCAGGGGCCCTTGTGGCTCCTGCCAGGAGGGCACAGGGACAGGAGCAGAGGGAACGGCCTCAGGCTGGGCCAGGGCAGCTCAGGGTGGGCACAGCAGGAATTTCCCCATGGAAAGGGGGCTCAGGCACTGCCCAGGGAGGGTTCAGTGCCCATCCCTGCAGGTGGCACCTGGAGCTGGCACTCAGGGCTGGGGACAGGGTGGGGATGGGCACAGCTGGTACTCAGTGATCCTGGAGTTGTTTTCCAGCCTGAAGGATTTTGGGATTTCTCCCTGGTGTTTCCAAACCACCCCAAATATTCAGCAAGGCCAGAAATGCTGCATTTGACTCCCTGGAAGCTGAGAGCTCCTGCACCCGGGCTGGTCCCATCCCTCCCATCATCCAGGTGTGATCACCTGCAGGCCCTGCCCTCCCTGGGTGCTCATCACCCTCAGGTGGGAGCAGGCAGTGATCCTGTACCCCAATGCCCCATTGCCATGGGCATTCTGGATTTCCCAGCCATTTTCCTGCATGGATCTGGCAGGAATTGTGTGCAATATTCCTGAAGGGCTCCAGCAGTGGCTCCCAGGGAACATTCCAGCATTAACACCTCTCACCTCACCCATTCCCCTGCTCCTGCTCCTCACCAGCAGCAGCACAAGGAGCAGCTGATTTCCTGTTTAATGCCACATAATCACTTGTTACACACAGCAGCACACTGCCTTCCAGTGCTCCAGTCCTGGAGCTGCCTTTCCACAGGTTTGGGATTGCTTCAGCCACTCCCTATGAAACACTGAGCCCACCATTCCCAATCCCTGGAATAAAACAGCCTGAGGGCTCCACCAAACTCTCTCTGGGTGTGGACACAGTTTAGAACATTGATTTTTAAAAGGTGAGTTGCGGAGAATGTGCAACAACCCTGGGTAAGTTTTTCTCAGTGATTAATTATTTCTCCTGATACAATTTTCTCCATATTTTCTATAGCAAACCTTCACTGTTTGGTGCTGGAGCTCATGCTCTGACTGCCCTGCCCAGTGGGATTTGCTGCTCTGGGAATTCCTCGTGGATTTTGGATCCAAACACGAACCAGAGGAGCTGCTGAGTGCCCCGGCTTTGACAGATGAGACCCCAGCTTAGAGAGAGCAATACTTCAATCAAAAGCTGAAATCACTGTATTTATCCATTTCAGAGGACTCTGCAGGTGCCTTCTGAGTGCCCTGAGCACAAGGCTGGGAGCCAGGAACCCCCAGCCCACCTGGGACCCACCAAGGGCATCAGAAGGGACCTTCCTGCCCCCTCAAGGAGGGTCTGGGTGGGTTTTGGTTTCTTCTCCCCAGACAGGACAAGAGGAAACAGCCTCAAGTGGTACCAGGGCAAGTTTAAGTTAAATATTGGGGAAATTCCTCATTGTGCAGCCCTGGCACAGCTGCCCAGGGCAGGGCTGGAGCCCCCATCCCTGGGGGGATTTCACAGCCCTGCGGATGTGCCACCTGGGGACAGGGGCAGTGAGGCTCAGTGACCTTACTGGGCTCTCCCAGCCTGACCAGCTCTGGGATCCTGTGGCTCTCTGTGTCCCCAGCTGTGCAGCAGCCACAGAACTCCCCCCAAAATCCCCCCCTGCGGGTGCAGGGGTCAGACACAGCCAGGTTTGGGGTCCCTCAGTGGGGCAGGGCTGGGCCAGGTGCTGCTCGTGGCTCTCAGCAGGAGCAGGGTTTGCCCAGCTGGGCACAACAATCCCACCAGGACCCACCTGGGGGCTCCTGCCTGGCCAAGGCTCTCTGGGATTGCCCCAGCAGGGGCTGTGCATCACTCAGGTTTGATGGGAGGGCAGTGACTGGTGGGGGGCTGTGCATCACTCAGGTTTGATGTGAGGGCAGTGACTGGTGGGTTAGCTGGTGTAAAGGTTTCTGGGTCACCTGGGAGGCTGGGGGAGAATAGGGCTAGTGAGACTACTAAGGAAAGTGTTAGTACAAACCCTAGATTGTCTTTGATGGTATAGTATAGTATAGTATGATGTATATATGACTATACCATCATACTATAGTATAGCATAGTATACAGTATAGTGTGTAGTATAAAGTATGGTATAGTATATAGTATAGTATATAGTATATAGTATATAGTATATAGTATATAGTATATAGTATATAGTACATAGCATATAGTATAGTGTATAGTGTATAGTGTATAGTATATAGTGTAGTATGTAGTATATAGTGTATAGTATATGGTATAGTATATAGTATATAGTATATAGTATAGTATGTAGTATATAGTGTATAGTATATGGTATAGTATATAGTATATAGTATATAGTATATAGTATATAGTATTGTATATTATATAATGTAGTGTAGTGTAGTATGGTATGGTATAGTATAGTACAGTACAGTACAGTACAGTGCTGCTCATGGCTCTCAGCAGGAGCAGGCCTTGCCCAGCTGGGCACAACAATCCCACCAGGACCCACCTGAGCCTCCTGCCTGGCCAAGGCTCCTTGGGATTGTCCCCTCCTGCTGGGGGCCGTGTCCTGGTGCGCACGATGGGCTGTGCAGGAGCCCCTGGGTGTGAGGACCCTGGGCTGGTGGCTCAGGAAGGGTTTCCCTGCCCTGGGGGTGTCTGAGGATCTGCTGGGCTCCCCCCAGTAAGTGACACACTGGAGCATCACCTTGGGTGGTTTAAACTCCCCACAGCCTCCAAGCTCTGTGCTATGTGCAGAGATTCTGACTTTTGGGGTTATTTGAGGGGTGTTAATTTGGGCAGGATGGGTTTATCCCTCCCATCCCTTCCCTGGAGCTGCTGGGAGCTCAGCCTGAACCTCTGGGTGCTCAGGGGTGGGGGAGGCCCTTTTGTGGGAGCCATGGGGGCAGCACCTGCAGGTTCATGCCCCAGGTGGTGTGGGCAGCTTGATGTGACTGTCAGAGAGCACAAAAATTCTCTTTAATTTGGATTTAATTTGAATATCGAGACCTTGTGTGAGCTGCCATTGCTGGCTCTGAGGAAAGCAGCCCATGGGTGAATAATACTGTGCCATCTTTTAGTTAAATTCTCTAAATTATTATTTTTGAGGCTGATGTGAAGCTGGGAGGGGGCTGCTGGACCTATGGGAAAGGGGGAAAAGGAGCTCAATTCCCCCCAGGAACTGGCAGCTGCAGAGTGAAATAAATCACCGTGCTGAGAGGAAATGGGTTGATACAGAAATCAACTGTATGGGCTTAAAGTAGCATTAGAAATGCCTTTAAATTCAAGATAAGGTTCTCCTGAAGCTCTGCAAGTTGGGTAAATATAAAAGTGCAATTAGTGGAGCTGCTGAGGGACAGAAGCCCTGTCCTGATGTCCTGGAGCTCTCGTGTGCCCTCAGCCACAGCTGGAGTGGGCTGGGTTCCCCCTTGCCCTCAGCAGCATCACCTGGGGCTGCTCAGCCAGGAGTGAGCAGCTCTGGTTGTTCCTCCTCTGAGGGGAGATTTTAAATTCCTGCAGTGGTTAAAAATGGTACTGTGGGCATTAATGGGGGATCCACGCCGTGAAGAAGGTGCAGTGTGGGGGAAATTCCGGGTTTATTTTACTGAACACATGATGGAGGCAGAGAAGGGGATATTTCCTCTCTGTGGGATGGGGAGCAGGCACTGGCAGAGGATTTCTCCACCATTCCACATTGGTGTTGATGGTAACATCCCTAAATTATTTGGTGCCTGGAACGAGCTGGATATCACTGCACAGAAATGATCTGCACTTTCAGAAACTCTGCTTGATTTGCCTTAGAAAATCAGCTTAGGCTGAGATCTGCCTGGCCCGGGTTGGTTGGGGTGCTGAGTGTCATCATTTGGGGTGCTGGGTGTCATCATTTGGGGTGCTGGGTGTCAACCTCCAGGGTGAGGCTCCTGCAGTGTCCCAGCACAGCCTGGCAGGGCAGCTAAAGGGTGAAAACTTCGGGGTTACAGGCTCGGTCTGTCTGATTGTGCTGCTGTAATCCGGGGTGAGATGTTATCAGGGATGTTATCAACAACGTGATCAGGGCTGTGATGTTATCAGGGATGTGATGTTATCAGCGATGTTATCAGGGATGTGATGTTATCAGGGATATTATCAGAGATGTTATCAGGGGTATTATCAGAGATGCTATTAGGGGTGTAATGCTATCAGCGATGTTATTGGGGTGGGATATTATAAGGGATATCACCAGAGATGTTATCAGGGATGGGATGTTATCAGGGATGGGATGTTATCAGGGATGTTATTTGGGATCTGATGTTATCAGCGATGTGATGCTATCTGGGGTGTTATCAGCGATATTATCAGGGATGGGATGATATTGGGGCTATGATGTTATCGGGGCTATCAGCGATGTGATGCTATCTGGGGTGTTATCAGCGATGTCCTCGGGGCTGTGATGCTATCAGCGATGTTATCGGGGTGGGATGTTGTGGGGCTGTGATGCTATCAGCGACGCGATGCTATCAGGCTTTGCAGCCCTGCCATCTACCGGCTGCTTCCCTGAAAGCTCTCAGCTCTGCAAGCCTCAGAGGGAGCGCTTTAACTTCTTAACCTTACAGAGGGGAGATGTAGATCAGCTGTAAGGAGGAAATCCTGCCCTGGCAGGGTGGGCAGCCCTGGCACAGCGTGCCCCTGGATCCCTGGCAGTGCCCAGGGCCAGGCTGGACATTGGGGTGGGAGCACCTGGGACAGTGGGAGGTGTCCCTGCCATGGCAGAGTAGAACTCCGAGGATGCTCTTCAAGGTCCTTTCCCACTCAAACCATTCTGGGGTTGTTCAGCCCAGCCCTGGGTGAGCAGGAGCAGCTCTGACTCTCCCCCTGCCAGCACAGGGCCCAGCAGCTCCCCTGGCCCATTGTCCAGCCTGTGTGGGCTCAGCAAGGACACAGGGACAGGAACACCACAGGGGAGGGACACACAGCACAGCCTGAGAGGTTCTGCTGCAGCCTGCCATGGGAGCCCCCAGCACCCCCAGAACTCCATGTTCCCATTCCTGGGAATTCATAGCTCTCTGTGTTCCCATTCCCGGAGCCCCAGCACCCCCAGCTCTGGATGGTTCCTTTCCTGGGGACTCACAGCTCCCCTGTTCTGAAGGGTGCCAATCCCTGCTGGGATGTCTCAGTCCTTTGAGAAGAGCCAGCCCAGCTCACCCAAGTCCTTGCTGAAGGAGGAAGCAATAATTCTCTATTTAAAAGACATTACAGCTTGCTGATGCAAATGGCTGTAGCTCTTGATTTGATCATGGAGCTGAGGGCTCTGGGAAGGCTCAGTGGAACCTTCTGCTGCTCCAAGTGGAGTGGCTCTGGGCTGAGGGGCACCTTGGGCTGGGCTCAGGGGGGTTGTGCTCAAATTCAGCTTCACAGGGAGTCCCAGCTCTGCCCATGCCCACCCTGTCCCCAGCTCTGGGTGCCACCTCCAGGTGCCACCTGCAAGGATGGGCACTGCAACCCTCCCTGGGCAGTGCCTGAGCCCCCTTTCCATGGGGAAATTCCTGCTGTGCCCATCCTGAGCCTCCTTTGCTCCAGGTGAGCCCCTGCCCAGCTCCCTCAGGGATTCTGCAGCCCCTTCCCAGCCCCTCAGGGATTCTGCAGCCCCTTCCCAGCTCTATTCCCTGCCCTGGCCACTCTCCAGCCCCTCCATGTCCTTCTTGTCCTGAGGGGCCAGAGCTGGATGCAGAATTGAAGGTGTGCCCTCACCAGTGCCAAGTACAGAGGGACAATCCCTGCTGGTCCTGCTGCCACATGATTTTTACAAGAAAAAAATATAAAAATGTATTTTCCTTAGATCCTGCTTCCTCCTGAAGTTCCACATTGCTGTGCACTTTGTTCTCCCCCTTTTAAAGCACAAATCAGCTGCTCCCAGTGCAAGGCCTGCCCTCCAGCCTGGTATTAAACTGGGCACTGGGGTGATCTCTGTGGACCTGTGGGGATGCTGTGTCCCCATCCCTGCCACCCCTGCAGCCACAGAGCTCTCTCAGCACATGTGCAGGAGGATTTATCTGAAGCCCCAAAAATGTGACTGTTGCAGCCCAAAGCAGGGACAATTCCTGTGGGGTCAATGATGGGGTTGTGCCCGAAAAGGAGCAATGTTTCTGCCTGGTCCCTGCAGCTTTGGCACCCCTGGCTCCCAGGGGAGCCTCCCTGGGCGCTGCTGGCTCCGTGGTTCCTGGAGCTCTCCCTGTTCCCAGACCTTCCTGGAACAGCTCAGGGCAGGGCAGTGCAGCCCTGGTCCCACCAAAATCGATGCTATCGACTGCCCAGCGCTGATGGATCCGTGCTGCTGGATTGCAGCTCTCAGCTCCACCCAGAGGAGCTTTCAGTGCCACCCCAGCCTGAGCTCCTGCCCAGCCCCGTCCCTGCTGTGCTGTGCCAGCCCCAGCCCAGTCAGCTGCTGCTGCTGCTGTGAGTGTGCGTGGCACAGAGGATCCAAACTGCTTAGGAAGATCAAGCCCTTGTTTGTAAAGGCTTAAAAATATCATCTCACCAAGCAGAGGCTGTAATTTCCTGGCCTTGTGGGTGAGGATGCTCAGCCCCGGCGCAGGGGGTGGTGCTGCTGCAGCTTGGGCTCTGTCTGACCTGGAGCATCCAAAAACTGCTCCCTGTGTGCTGGTGTTCACAGGGGTCCCAGGGTGAGGGAGAGATGAGGATCTGACTCCATGTTTCACAAAGCAGATTTATTGTTTTATGATATATATTACATTAAAACTATACTAAAAGAATAAAAGAAAGGATTTCATCAGAAGGCTGGCTAAGAATAGAAAGGAATGATAACAAAGGTTTGTGGCTCAGCTCTCTGTCCGAGCCAGCTGACTGTGATTGTCCATTAATTAGAAACAACCCCATGAGACCAATCCCAGATGCACCTGTTGCATTCCACAGCAGCAGATAACCATTGTTTGCATTTTGTTCCTGAGGCCTCCCAGCTTCTCAGGAGGAAAAATCCTAAGGAAAGGATTTTTCATAAAAAGATGTCTGCGACATTGGACTGCAACAGTCACATTTTGAGGCTTCAGACAAATCCTCCTGCATGGTTTGCTGTGAGAGATCTGTGTCTGGAAGGGGTGGCAGAGAGGGTGCAGGGGTGGGGACACAGCATCTCCTGTGGTGGGACATCTCTGGACGTGGTGAGACGCCTCTGGACACTGTGACTGGTGCTGGTGGCACCTGAATTTGTGCCACCTTCACTCTCAGGGCACAGCAGCGCCCTCCTTGCCCTGTGCTCTGTGGTGCAGAGGGGTCTGGCTGCCCCCAAAAGGGTGGGCAGTGGGCACAGGGTGGGTAGTGGGCACAGGGCACATGGTGGGCAGTGTCTGTGGGAGCTGCCAGACCTCCCACAGCCATTCCTGTAAACATCTGTTAATATTAGTCCCATATTCAGGGTTTTTAATTGATCACGCCGCCTCCCGTTCCGTGGTGTTTTTTCCAGGGTTTTCCCATAATAATGACTCCTAATGAAGCTGATTATGGCTCCCATAAGGAACATTAATAGAGGAATGCATTGTTCTTAAGGTACAGCTCTGCCTCGAGCGAGCTGAGTGAGCAGGGGACGCTGAGACCTCAGCACAGCCCTGCTGCACCAGATCCCAAAATCCCGGGTGCATTGGGTGAGAAAGGACCTAAAAACGCACCCAGTGCCACCCCTGTCATGGTGGGGACACCTCCCACTGTCCCAGGTGCTCCCAGCCCCAATGTCAATCCCTTGGGCACTGCCAGGGATCCAGGGGCAGCCACAGCTGCTCTGGGCACCTGTGCCAGGGCTGCCCACCCTCCCTGGTGTGTTCCTGGTGTATTCCCGGTGTGTTTCCAGCGCCACTCCCAGTGCTGTTCTCGGTGTGTTCCTGGTGCCGTTCCCGATGTGTTCCCGGTATGAATCTCGCAGAATTTGGTTTCTGCTGGTTTCCCCTCTCCAGCGGAGAGTTCCATCGGAGCCGCTGTGCAATGCAAATCGGCGCTCTCTGATTCGCGGCTCATTAACATGGGCTCATTAAAATGCGTCACCCCGAAATTCTCTCCCCCATCCCAGCCCCGCTGTATCACGGCACGCTGGAATCTGCTGCGGGCTGGCTCTGTGATATCGGACACCCCATTGTCATTAACCTCACTGTGACAATGCTGCTGTCTGGGATTTGGCCTTTCAGGGAGGAGGCTGTAAGGATGAGAACGTTTTGGTGTTGAGCAAAATGCAAAGTGGAGGGGGGGTGGAAAGCAGGCAGCAGGAGATGAGGAGACTTGGATTGTTCATTAGTGTCCTCAGGAACGGTGGTGCTGCCGGAAGCTGGACACCGCTAAATGCTTGTGCTTTGTCAGGGATCTCTCAGCAGGTGGGAAAGGTGGAAAATGTGGTTTTTTGTCCTAAAATGTTGCGTTGCTGTTCATAAATTACCTGAGTTGTAGGAGACACGAGGTGTCGCATTGGGAATTTCTGAGGTGCTATCCCCACGTAGATCATTCTCCTCTGAACTTGTTCTTGCTTGTTGCACACTCCAGAAGTACAGAGTGTTGCACACTCCTGAAGAAACGTCCCCTGAACTCAGTAATTCTTCTAATCATGGAATTTCTTTCTGTTTCTACAGGATTTTTACCTTTTTTCTTTGCTTTTTCATCATGACTTTGAGACTGGGAGGAGCTGGAGCTGCAGGTGGTGTCCAATGGGCAGCCACAACTTGGACCTGCACAACTCCAATGTTGGCTTTCTTTCACTGCAATCCTTAATGCTCCAATCTGTACTGGGCTGGGTCCTTCATGGAAACCCAATTTTGAGCTTGGACTTTTGTTTCCATCTCTCAGGACAAGAGGGAAAAGGAACAGCTGGAGAGGGTTCAGTGGAGGGCTGGCAGAGGCTGAGCAGCCTCCTTCCCAGCTGGAGATGACCAGAGCCCACCTGGGTTTGGTCCTGTGCCCCCTGCTCGTGGTGACCCTGCTTTGGCAGGACCTGGAGCAGATGATTCCAGAGTCCCTTTCACCAAACCCTCAGGGATCCTGTGCAGGGCAGCAGAGCTGGGGCAGTGCTGCCTCCTCCCTGCTCTGCACAGCCTCAGGGTGCCCAGGGCAGCTCAGGGTGGGCACAGCAGGAATTTCCCCATGGAAAGGGGGCTCAGGCACTGCCCAGGGAGGATTGCAGTGCCCATCCCTGCAGGTGGCACCTGGAGCTGGCACTCAGAGCTGGTGGCACTTAGAGGTGGGGATGGGCACAGCTTGGACTCGATCCTGGCGATCTCTCCCAAGCTCAGTGGTGTTTCTGCCTCCCTTAACCAGCTTTTAGCACCAGTTAAATGTGACAAGTTCCAACCCAGGGCAGGATTCAGAGCCAGGATCTTCCCTGGCACCACATGCTGTGGATGGGCAGGGCTGAGCTTTCACCCTCAGGGTGATGATGGGGGCAGCAAACCCCACCCGAGCCCTGCCCTGTGCTTCCAGCCCGTTCCCAAACTTGGGGGCTGCTTTGTTTGCACTGCACAAGGGATGCTCCATCTGCATTTCTGATTGGGAATGCCTCTTTCCATCCGAGTGCGCTGCAGTTTGGCTGCCTCCTCTCTGGGGTGAAGAACAAAGAGCACGCCAGTTGTCTGCAGGAGCAGAGGCTTTCTGAATCACAAAAGAGCCCACTTTATCAGAAAATCTAATAATGTGCAACACTTTTGTGAACCAAACCCTGTGTGACCAGCTGGAACTTGGAAAAAAAATTTCACAAGAGGCTGTGGGGAGAGTTAATCACCACAGAGACAACTTCTCTGCAGTTTCTGAGGCAGCGTGGAGTTCCACGATCTGTCCAAGGGTGAGGAGGGCTGGGGGAGGCTTTGGGGAGGAGGTTTTGTGTACAGGCTGTTTGCTGCTCAGGAAGGGAGAGCCAGGGTGCAGAGCTCCCATGAGCTGCCCCAGCTCACATCAGACACTGAATTTCTCATTCCCATGGTTCTGTCCCTTCCTCAGGGGTTTGGAGCACACGTGTAGGACTTGCTGGCTGTAGCTGCCCTGCACAGCAATGAGAGATCAGCCATCAAGCAGTGATTTAAAAACTGCTAAACTTGGGAGTTAATGCAGCTTCAAGTGCTCCTCTGATGACAGGCCTGCCAAACATCCCAAAAACTTCTGGTCTGTGCTGGGTTGGACATCACATCTGTGACTGTGCAGTACAGCAGAGCCCCAGGAGCACAGCCATGGTGCAGAAAGGCAGCTGTGGAGAATCCCAGGGCTTGGAAAAGCCCTCCCAGACCATGGAGTGCAACCTGTGCCAAACCCCACCTTGTCACCAAGTGCCACCTCCAGGGATGGGCATTCCAAACCTCCCTGGGCAGCCCCTGCCAATACCTGACCACCCTGTCCATGGGGAAATTCTTCCTGATGTCCAACACTATGTAATCATTACTTAATTATTTGGGGTCTTGTAGGAGAAATTGTCACAGACATCTTTGATGAAAAATCCTTCCCTTAGCATTTTTTCCTCCTGAGAAGCTGGGAGGCCTCAGGAACAAAATGCAAACAATGGTTATCTGCTGCTGTGGAATGCAACAGGTGCATCTGGGATTGGTCTCATGGGGTTGTTTCTAATTCATGGCCAATCACAGTCAGCTGGCTCGGACAGAGAGCCTGAGCCACAAACTTTTGCTATCATTCCTTCCTATTCTATTCTTAGCCAGTCTTTTGATGAAACCTTTTCTTCTATTCTTTTAGCATAGTTTTAATGTTATATATATCATAAAATAATAAATCAGCCTTGTGAAACATGGAGTTAGATCCTCATCTCTTCCCTCATCCAAAAACCCCTGTGAACACTGTGACAGAGAACTCTTTCCTTTTCATTTTTAATTGAATGTTTAATTGTGGGGCTGGTGGGCAGGAGGGGCCTGAGGGTGGAGGAAGCTGAGGTGCTCAGGCCTTGGACTGCCCCATCCCTCCTGATCTCCCTGAGAAACAAAACTTGGGGCTAATTCTGCAAGATCTGGACAAGCTGGTGTGGCAGGCAGTGTCCCTGTTTGTGGCAGGGGTTGGGCAGGGTGGTCCCAAAGGTCCCTTCCAGCCCAAACCAGGCTGTGACCCAAGAGCCATCCAGCTCTTGAATGGCTGTGGGTTATCCATGCAAATTTCATAAATGAACCACTGACCTCACAAGATACCCAAACCCACCCCCTTTATTAATTATTCTCCTCCAAAATCACTTATTTGCACAAGGCAGGCTCATTCCTGGCTCCTCCAGAGTGCTCCTGCTGCTGGGGAGGGAGGAATGGCTGTGCTGCTGGCAGCCCAAGTTTTCCAATTGCTGAGCAGTTTTCCCTTATTTGATACATTTTCCCCTTCCTTCAGCCCTAGAGGATCTTTATAAAACAGCTGAACTTTGCTATGGATCTTTATAAAGTGCTGAACTTTGACCAGGGAGGCAGGAGAAGTGTGTGTGTGAAGGCCAGGAGGTGGAAACTCAGTTTTGGGATTAAATGAGGATTCCAAAAAAGAGGAAACGGGGCCAGAATTACCTGGTGAGCAGGGCAGGGTGGGCTGATTCCTCCAGCAAAGCGCAGGCAGGAGCTGGGCTGTGGCATCCCCAGCCCCTCCTGCTGGTGCTGCTGCTGCTCCAGCCTCTCTGTTGTCTTGCACTGAAAATTTGTCACCGAGTCTGCAATGGAAATACTTCTGTAATTGCCAGCATTATATGGATCATTGACCTTCAACAGGGAAGCTGCTGAAGCAACTGTCCATTTATCTGGAAAATTACCACATGGCAAGAGCACACCAGGCTGCTCCCCTCCGGCTCCTCCAGCAAGGGCTTTCAGCTGCTGGACCTCAAACCCTGCCCCTGGCTCCAGCTGCAGCTCTGGGGCTGGGACACAGACCAGGGAAAAGGAAAAAGGGAAAAGGGAAAAGGGCTTTTCCCACTGCAGCACCTTGCTGGGGTTTGGCATCCTCAGAGGGACAGCAAACCCCTGGGTTTGGGTAAATTCCAGGTTGAAAATAGAGATGTGAAAGGTGCAGGTCAAGGAAAGTGTCAGGGATGACAGGCAGCCTGCAGGGCCTGAAATAAAGGATAAATACAGTGATAATATGGGAATAAATGATAAACACAGTGATCATATTGGAATAAAGGGTAAATACTGTGATAATAACTCAATAAATGATAAACACAGTGATAATATTGGAATAAAGGATAAATACAGTGATAATACTGGAATAAAGGATAAATACAGTGATAATAACTCAATAAATGATAAACACAGTGATCATATTGGAATAAAGGGTAAATACTGTGATAATAACTCAAGAAATGATAACTGCAGTGATAATATCTCAGTAAATAATAAACACTGATAATATGGGAATAAATGATAAATACAGTGATAATATTGGAATAAAGGATATATACAGTGATCATAACTCAATAAATGATAAACAGTGATAATATGAGAATAAATGATAATTACAGTGATAGTATCTTTACAAATTATAAATATTGTGATAATACTATTATAAATGACAAATACAGTGATAATATTGGAATAAATGAATACAGTGATATAATCTTAACAAATTATAAATACGGTGATAATATTATTAGAAATGAGCAATAGAGTGATAATATAATAATAAATGGTAAATACAGGGATAATACCGTAATAAATGATAGATACAATGCTGGGGCATTGGAATGTGATTGTCTGTGCCCGTGCTCCAGCCCGGAGCATTCCCAAAGTTGGGCACACCAAATTCCAGCAGCGCTGCTTTGCAGGAGCTGCTGGAGGGTTTGAGGGGGTGAAGGTTCAGCGTTTTTAGAGAATCCCAGCCTGGTTTGGGTTGGAAGTGACCCCAAATCCCACCCAGTGCCACCCCTGTCATGGCAGGGACACCTCCCACTGTTCCAGGCTGCTCCAACCTGGCCTTGGGCACTGCCAGGGATGGGCAGTGCCCATTTTTTCCCGATTTCCCCCAAATTCTGCCTCGTGCAGTCTCAGGAGGAGCTTTGATCACATCCCAGGCTCCACAAGTGAAATTCTCGCGCAGAATTTTCTTCCTTCCCAGCACTTCTGTGGCATTAAAATTCACATTCCAGGCAGAGTGTTTGTGTCAATCCTGTGTGTGCCCAGCCCTGCTTCCATGGAGGGGTGGCTGCTCTGGGGCTCTTGTGTCCAAATGAGTTTTGGGGTGAAAATAAACCTCGTTTATGTTTGTTCAGCACAAGGTGTTTATGGAAATTTATTTAGCTAAACAGCTTCAGGTGAAGCGGGGGAACGAAGCCAAACCTTTCAGCTACAGTTCTGTGCAAAATGACTAAAATAGGATTATTTACTATAAACACACCGTGTTATTTCCTTCCCAAGCGTGGCCGCAGTTTTCAGCTCCGACTTTGCGAGCTGATGTTTATCAGGCAAAACAAAGGATAAAATTAGCTGCTCGTTAAGTTCACTTCCACTTCTCTTATCTCGGAACTCTGCCCGAGGGTTTAAAAAAAGCCAAATAAAAAAGCAGCTCCCCGGAGGCCAAGGCCACGAGCTGTCCTTGCTGGGCTCCCAGGGCACAGCATCCTCCTGCCACTAATCCTGGAACAAATTCCTGATATCAGATATCCCAAACCCGCGCCTCCACGGACCCTTCCCGGAGCATGGCAACGCCTTGAGCTTTATTCAGCGTGTATTAATAATCCATTTAAAAGAAGCATTTCCCATTTTCCTCGAGGCGCTCGCACAGTCCCGGAGCAGTTTTTGTTGGGATTCTCCAGCTGGATTATTCCTTTGCCTTGTCCCATAATTTGCAGCACTCTCCCATGAGTACAGCGCCTCCAAATAAATCCCCCGAATTTATAAATACCAATACTTATCTCCTATGCCAATAAATCTCCAATACCGATAAATACCAATCTTTATCTCCCATACCCCTAAATACCCATATTTATCTCCAATACCAATAAATACCAATATTTATCTCCTATGCCCGTAAATACCAATATTTATCTCCAATACCGATAAGTACCAATATTTATCTCCAATACCTATAAATACCAATATTTATCTCAAATATCGATAAATACCAATATTTATCTCCAATGCCAGTAAATACCCATATTTATCTCCAATACAAATAAATGCCAATATTTATCTCCAATAACAATAAATACCAATATTTATCTCCTATACCCGTAAATACCAATATTTATCTCCAATGCTGATAAATACCAATATTTATCTCCAACACTGATAAATACCAATATTTATCCAATATCACTAAATGCCCATATTTATCTCCAACACCGATAAATACCAATATTTATTGCCAACACCGATAAATACCAATATTTTTCTCCAACACCGATAAATACAAATATTTATCTCCAACACCAATAAATACCAATATTTTTCTCCAATACCAATAAATACCAATGTGTATCTCCCATAAATAATGGTATTTTTACCCCCATCACTGGCGGGGAAGGTGCTGGAGGAATATGGAGCTGGTGGATCAGATCCCTTCCTCACTTCATTTCTTCCTTTCAGAAATTTTTACTGTTTTGTTTGGTTTTCCCTCCCCACACCAAATTTTACCTAGAAATGGAGAAATTTTAGTTAAAACACTTTATTTGAAGATTTCTTCCAGAGCAGGTTGATCCATCTCTTAACCCTGGTGGATGGAGGGGTTGTTTTGGGAGAAGGAGCTGGAGTTTGCCATGTCTGACCCATGAAATTCCAGAGAGAAGAGCACTGAATCTTCTGCCTGGGTATTTTCTCTCTTAATCCCATATTAAACTTTGGGCTCAGTTTCCAGGAGAAGTTCAGCAGTGGACAAAAGAAAATCTATTTTTTAAAAGCTGAATGCTTTTCAAATATAGTTTATAGCTAAAAGTTTTCAACGAGCTCATTCAGGACTTGCATGGAAAGTTTGGAGATTTTAAAGACTGTAATTAATTGTAATTTAATCTGGCCCCTCAGCAAATGCCTTGAAACACATCTCTTATTTATCTTCTAACAATTTATGTTATCCTGGGCTGTGCCAGGATCAGGATTGGAGCAGCCCCATCTGCATCAGGCTCACATCACACTCTGCTGTGGCTTTGGATGCTGCCATAAATCAAAATATTCGTAATTTTGCTATTCTCCTTAGTGCTCTCCTGTGCCTTTTCCAGCTCAGGCTGTGCCTCCACGGTGCTGTTCCATTTATTCCAGAATCCCACGTTGGGGGCAGGACATGGGAAGCCTCAGGAGAGGAATCCAAAGGAATTCCTGTAGGGCAGCAGCACCTGGAATGATCCTGTGGAGGCTGGAACAGGGACCAGCACAGCCAGGGTGAGTTAGAGGTGAAAGGAGGATGTGACAAAGCGTTTGTGTGGGGTTCTGTGCAGCACTGGGAGCAAAAGGAAAGTTCTTAATCACAGGACAGACTTTGGGGTGAGGGTGGTGAAGGGGAGTGAAGTTCCAGGCCAGGCTGGACATTGGGATGAGGGGAAGGTGTCCCTGCCATGGCAGGGGGCACTGGGGGGATTCGGGGTCCCTCCCAGCCAGCCCAGTGAGGGTTCCGTGCTGGGATGGGGGATGGAGCTCCCCTTTGGCTGCAGGGATTCTCCAGGCCATGGGAGAGGGGCCCTGCAGCAAACAGGGCCTGAGCCTGGCTTAGTGGCAAAGCAAAGCAGCTTTTGGGGAAACCTGGGGTTCTCAGAGATGTTCTGGCCATCAGCTGGGCTGGGGCTGGAGCAGGGCACAGGGAGGCTTGGCCAAAACCCTGCAGGGAGCCTGGAGTCCTGCTCTGCTCCCTCCTGTGCCCCAGTGTGGCACCTGCTCCTACCTGGGCTGGCACAGGTGCCCTCAGAGCTCTGCACTGGGCACCTCAGCACCCTGTACCTGGGCTCAGGTACCCTCAGCACCCTGCACTGGGCTGGCACAGGTGCCCTCAGAACTCTGCACTGGGCACCTCAGCACCCTGTACCTGGGCTCAGGTGCCCTCAGCACCCTGCACTGGGCTGGCACAGGTACCCTCAGCACCCTGCACTGGGCACAGCTGCAGCCCCTCTCTTCAGGCAGCCCCAGGACATTTTCCTTGTCCTCAGAGCTGCCCTGGCACTGAGAGCAGGATGGGGCCCCGGGCTGCCTTTGTTGTGTTTTGTTTCCTTTTCTTTTGTTTTGTTTTGTTAGCGAGAGGAGTTTGTGGCAGGCTCCATTTTCACTCCCTAAGCCTCCCTGTGATCTGCCTGGTGCATCTGCTTCCCCTTGATCTGGCTGCCTGACTGACTGACAGCTACTTTGCACCAGCATTATCTGTCAAAACATTACTTAATGGAATCCCTTCTAGAAGGAGTTTTTGTTATTATTGGAAATCAAAATGCGGTGATAATTGAATCCCTTTGTATTCCCTGTGTAACGCAGGGAGTAAGACACATTCACACCTGAGGGGAAAACACATCTGGGTTTCCTCTTTGCCCCAAGTCCGGGAGCTCTCCCTCTGCCTGGCTTTGATTCTGCAGCCTCAGAGGGGGAGGAAATTTGCAGTGTGTGCATCTCATCTCAGGGAAACAACGCCATACGTACACTGATATTTTTATTTTATTTTTAATTTTTTTTTTTTTTTTTTGCTGTAGGAATGGCATTAAATAAATACATAGCAGGCTGCAGTGTCACAACAAGGAGATGTACAATTACGAAGAAAAAATACCCCAAGGAAATCAACACGAGGCTTATTAATATCCAGGCCTGCAGAAGACAACTGTCAGACAATTGGTCAACAAGGTACATGGTATCTGTTAGATACTGACTAACCCATTATGATCTTTATGAAGTGTCCTTTTGGGGGTCTAGATCTTCAAATATGAGTTGGAAGACCCTTTTCTTTTATTAGTTGCTAAGCTCTTTATACTTTTACCATATTGCGGCAGGTTAGGAGTCTGAGCTTTATTGTCTTATGTTATTGAAAATCCAGATTCCCGCAGCCTTCTCCCTCAGGTCAAGATTTGTCTGAGAATACATTCTCATTTCTCCATGTACAAAGGCTGTCTGGAGAGAGGCAGAAAAAGATTATGACTGTAATATACTTAAATCCAATTTATTTGCCTGACTAGAAACTTCCACACTTCACAATTGCTTCCTACAGAAGATTTTGTATTTAATTCCTTCATCGCGGCGAGGAGCAGGAGAGAGCTGAGTCCTCCAACAGGTCTGTGCTCCACACACACCTGAGCCAGAGGAGAGGGAGGCAGCAAATGGACACTTTACAGGGCTGCATTTATTTCTGCTGCAGAAATTAACAGAAATGGGAAGGAATTTTTAAACCCCCTTTGCAGAGCTGGGGTTTGGGGCACTGGGGGCTCTGAGCCCCCTGGGGGTGCTGTGGGATGGAGACATCATTTGGCTCAGTGGCTGTCGCAGATATCTTTTATGGAAAATCCTTTCCTTTGGAATTTCCTCCTGAGAAGCTGGGAGGCCTCAGGAACAAAATGCAAACAATGGTTATCTGCTGCTGTGGGATGCAACAGGTGCACCTGGGATTGGTCTCATGGGGTTGTTTCTAATTAATGGCCAATCACAGCCAGCTGGCTCGGACAGAGAGCTGAGCCACAAACCTTCGTTATCATTCTTTGCTATTCTATTCTTAGCCAGCCTTCTGATGAAATCCTTTCTTCCATTACTTTAGTACAGTTTTAATGTAATATATATCATAAAATAATAAATCAGCCTTGTGAAACATGGAGTCAGATCCTCGTCTCTTCCCTCATCGGTCACACAGTGGCTCCATCCTCGTGCTGCTCTCCCAGCTCTGGTCTGACAGGAGCATCTCAGCTGCTCTGGTCCCAGGGCTATTTTAACCTTCATTTGAGAAGGCTTGAAAAGGCCAGGCTCGGGTTTCCTCACCCTTTCCCTAAGCAGAGGTGGCACCAAAGCCTTCCTGCCTGGCTCCAGAACAAACACAGCCAGGCCAGAATGCTCTGGGCCAGCTCGGGCCTCTCCAACACCTTCATTTGGGAGAAAAAATGTAAAATGGGGCGAAAATGATGCTTTGCAAAGTGCAGCACTGGCCTTTGGGCTGTGGCTGGGAGCCCTGGCTGTCCTTAGCACTGCCCAGGGCTTGGGACACCCCTAAAGGATGGAAAAAGGATGGGTAAAGGATGGGTAAAGAATGGATAGAGAATGGGTAAAGGATGGGTAAAGGATGGATAAAGAATGGATAAAGGATGGGTAAAGGACAGGTAGAGGATGGATGAAGGATGGATAAAGGATGGGGAAAGGATGGGTGAAGGATGGGTAAAGGATGGATAAGGGATGGATAAATGATGGCTAAAAGTTGGCTAACCCCTCACAAAGGGGCCAGGAGCTGGTGCTGCAGCAGCCTTGCCTCTTGCACCTGGATTTGGGACCCCTTGCTTGGACAGGGCAGTGCTCAGAAGTGTCAGAAAGGAGAATTTCTTTAGTTTTGAGGGCAAAGATACACAAAAGCAGGGCACAGAATGATTCAGGGAGCAGCTCAGATGCCCTGAGGTGATGAGGGTGATGGCACCATGGCCAGCAGGGCCCTGCAGCCCCTCTGCAGCTCCTGGCATGGGGAGCCCTGGCACTTTTGGGGTGCTGGGCCAGGTAGGCATGGAGATCCCACCTGCACAGGTGCCCCTGGGGCTGGGCAGCAGCTCAGGGGCTCTGATGGCTCTGGGGATGCTCAGGCAGAGCCTTGGGACCTCAGACAGGCCTGGGGAACACTGAACACCCTGGAGCTGCAGAGGAGGAGCTGCCTCCATCTCCTTGTAGGTTTTCCCTCTACTTCAGAGCCATTTATCTGTCCTCAGACCAAAACCCAGCCTAAAAGGATGGGAAACCCACCCTGGCACAGCTGTTATTGGGGCTTTCTAGCCACGAAAAGAGATCTCAGCTCAGTTTTTGGTTTGAAACAGAGACAACCTTAATTCTCCCAGAAAACACCATGGCAGCACTGATAACTTCAGAGCAGCTGGGCTGGGAAAAGGTTCCCTTTCACCACAAAATGCATCTAATGGCTCCCAAATTTCTGCAGCTTGTAGAATTCCAGCACGTGGCTGTGTGGCTCTTGCTTTCCAGGAGCACCATCCCTCCATTGCCCCTGTGAGCTGGAGCCCTGCAATTCCCTGTCCAGGTTTCCCAACCCTGAAATTCCCTGTCCAGGTTTCCCAACTCTCTCCATTCCCCCTGTGAACTGGAGACTGCAATTCCCTGTCCAGGTTTCCCAGACCTGAAATCCCCTGTCCAACTTTCCCAGCCCTGCAATTCCCTGTCCAGCTTTCCCAGCTCTATAATTCCCTGTCTAGGTTTCCCAGCTCTGGAATTCCCTGTCCAGGTTTCCCAACTCTGTAATTCCTGTCCAACTTTCCCAGCCCTGCAATTCCCTGTCCAGCTTTCCCAGCTCTGTCCCTAGGCTGGTTTTTCATGGCCATGGCACTGGATTTTTTAATTTCCCTCCCAATCTTTTGAACAATTTCTCCTTTTCCAAGTCTGCACCCTGTGGGGCTCTAAAATCATAACAATTAATGCTGGCAAAGGCTCCTGAAGCCACCTAAGCCATCCCTCCCAGGGCAGGATTGCTGGAGCAGGCAGAGAAATGAACGGAGAGGGGAGGCACAGGAGCCAGGCAGGGACCTGCTCCCCTGCTGAAATTGGGGCAAAAAGTTGAAATCACCTAAAAAGCTGCTGGGGCGGAAGTGGCAGAGTTACTCTGTCACCCGAGTGCTGGATAGTTAACATGGAAGGAGTTGTAATCCCAATTTTAACTCTTATTTCAACATTTGTTTGGGGTTTTTTCCCTTATTTTGACTTTTCCCGGATTTTGTAGCAACAAGGGGCGATCAAACAGATTTACAATAGTCGGTGTTTATCACCCTTCCAGAGGCGTTAAGTGGCTATAAATGCATATGAAATATCTGCCGCGCATCCCTCGCCTGCTCAGCAATGTGTTCTTCCTACGTTCCTAATTGCTAGCAGGAAAAATAGGAGGAATTTGTTTACCAGCTTCCTGCATAATATTCAGACATCTGGAGCTGCGAGGTCTGCCTGGCGCTCCTGGGGGACGGCAAATCCATCAAGGACAATTAGACAAGCGGGGAGCTGCAGCCGGCAGGGAATTCCCGAGCCGTGGGGAAGGGCTCCGAGCCAGCCCCGGCACCCCCAGCCTGCCTCCCGGGGCTCCCCTGCTCTTCCTCCTCTGCCTGACAGGCCCTTCCCCGCTCCTTTCATCATCCTGGCCCTGCTGGGAATGCTTGGCATCGTTATCTCAGAGGGCTTTCCCTAAATTATTGCCTGACCTGCTGGTTGCCAAGCTCTGCAGTTGCAGGGTCCCCATCCTGGGTGGGTTTTCCCAAAGCAGGGCTGGCACCCTCAGGAATTTTTGTGAAATTTTGTGTTGAAGATTGCAATGCAAGGTGTTTTCAATCACCATCTGTATGGCAGATAACCCAGTGGGCAGTTTGCCTTATCTCTCTCTCTGAGTGACCACAGTCACACCTCCCTCGGGAGGGGACATTGCTGATAACAGCTATTGAATGTCCCTTCATGGCTGATAAGAACGACAGCATCCCATTGGGAGATGTGAGCTCAGAGGGAGGAGCCAATCATTGCTACCCAGATATAATCCAGAGGGAGGAGCCAAGCATTGCTGCCCGGATATAATCCAGAGGGAGGAGCCAAGCATTGCTACCCGGATATAATCCAGAGGGAGGAGCCAAGCATTGCTGCCCAGATATAATCCAGGGGGAGGGGCCAAGCATTGCTACCCAGATATAATCCAGAGGGAGGAGCCAAGCATTCCTACCCAGATATAATCCAGAGGGAGGAGCCAAGCATTCCTACCCAGATATAATCCAGAGGGAGGAGCCAAGCATTGCTACCCGGATATAATCCAGGGGGAGGAGCCAAGCATTGCTACCCAGATATAATCCAGAGGGAGGAGCCAAGCATTGCTGCCCAGATATAATCCAGGGGGAGGAGCCAAGCATTGCTGCCCAGATATAATCCAGAGGGAGGAGCCAATCATTGCTGCCCTGATATAATCCAGATGTTTTGAGACACCAGCACAGCTTCTCCACGGGATTCCCAGAGGAACAGCAGCTGCCTCTTCTCCCACTGGATCTTCAGAGGAAGAATCCATCCTTCTCTACAGATCCCCCTGCTCCAGCAGAACCACCCCTGACTCTGCAGGAGGGCTGAGCCACAATTCCAATGGGACTGCTGCCAACACCCCGACCCACAGGGTGTCAGGTTATGTTCTGACTCTGTCAGTGCTGTTCTAGTGTACTGCATTGTTTATTTTATCCTTTATTTTGTTTCCTTTCCGTATTAAAGAACTGTTATTTCTTGCTCCCATATTTTTGCCTGAGAGCCCCTTAATTTAAAATTCATAGCAATTGGGAGGGGTGGGGAGGGTTCACATTCTCCATTTCAGGGGAGGCTCCTGCCTTCCTTAGCAGACTCCTGTCTTTCCAAACCAAGATATTTTGTGAAACCCCACACTCCTAACTATCCTGGCTATGCTCTCAGCAGCCCTGGGAGGATGAATAGGACTCAACCAAACACAAATCTGAAAAATCCCAGCTTTTTCTTCCATCTCGCACCTAGGCTGAAGAGCAATCATGATCATCTACAGCCCTAAACTCACCCTGCTCAACTTCTACCTGTAATCTATAACAACTGCAACCGTTTTCCTCACCCTAAACACAATCAGAGTCCTAAAGCTTTCTACCCTAATAACTGCATGGACCAAAATCCCATCTCTGAACACAATAACACTCCTAACCCTGCTCTCCCCTACACCCACTCTCAATTTTTGTGCAATGGAATTGCTGCCTGTGCCTGTCAAGAATGATTTGGGCACTTTTTGGGGAGTGGAAATACCTGCTCAGCACCCTGCCCTCCCTTCTGGCTCCTGGCACACACCTAGGGGGACAAACTCCATTTTGGGGTTTCCTCTGGGCTCCTCATCCCTCAGAACCCAGGGATTGCCCCAGGAGAGCCAGAGAGCTCCTGCCCCATGGGGCTGCTCCTCAGCTGTGACACAGATGGGTTATTGATGATTTTCTGTTTCTTATTTAACAGCTTGAGAGCAGCAGAGAGAGACTGGGTGGTTTGATTGAAATCAGCCAAGGAGCTGCTTTTAATCATGATTTAAGTAGAAAAAAAAAAAAAAAAGAAGTGAAAAACGTTGGTTTAAGTAATTGGTTTTTAAATTTGCTTTGCATTTGGGCATTTTGAGTTGCCTAAATAAAGGTCTGTCCCCTTTGGGGGTGTCCTGGTGCCAAAAATTCTCTTTGCAGCACATTACGGCCAAAGTGCACTTGGTTTCCACTTGTGTATTTTGTGAACGTACTTTAATTTAATTTAATTTAATTTGTGTACAAAGCCCACTTATCTGCTGTATTTTTACTCTTTTCCTCTGGCCTGTGTTCTGAAACTCCTGGTATCAGGCAGGAGGTGGCTGGGAGGCAGCCAGGGACACTTTTTCCTGGAGATAATACTTGTTCTTCAACACAGATGTGAGGAAAGATGCTTAAATAGCTTTGACAGCAGGGCCTGAGGCTGCGGCAGCCTCTGGGAGCACTCAGGTGTGCCCAGGGTGGGGGATCTGGGAAGGGATGGGGGTCCCTGAGCCACATGGCAGCCCCAGGAGCCCCCCAGGATCTCCCCAGACCTTCAGCTTTGTAAATCAGCAGATCTCACCCTCTCACACCTGTGGGCAAAGACAGTGTCCAAATCCAGCTGGGACAGGGCTGGGAGCACCTGGGACAGGGGAAAGTGCCTTGGGCATGGCAAGGGTGGCTCTGGGTGGGATTTGGGGTCCCTTCCAGCCCAAATTAGTCTGGGATTCAGTGGAACTGTGGGCAACAGGGAGGGGAAGTACATGGGGACCCCTTGGAGCACCCAGAAATTGTTAATTTAGGGTTAATTTAATTAAATTTAATTTATTTCCTTTCACTTCTGAGAAGTGGTTCTGGCCAAGATGGTGCCGGGATGGGCTGGGGGGGTTCTGGGGCTGGGCTCCATGGATGGTTTATTAGCCTGTGATATTCCCACTGGAGAGCAGGAGCTGGGTTATTGCTGAGGCCACTGAGCTCAGGGAGCTGATTCCAGCCCAGCTGCTGCTGCTCCAGTGGGTCCTCTGCTCCCTCTCCTGTGGATTCAGGGAATTCTGGAATGTTCTGCCCAGGGAGGTGGTGCAGTCCCCATCCCTGGGTGTGTTTACCCAAAGCCTGGACGTGGCACTGGGTGCCAGGGTTTACTTGGGGTGTTGGGGCTGGGCTGGACCCGATGATCCTGGAGGTCTCTCCAGCCTGGTTGTTCTGTGAACCAGAGTTCATGCACCTGGCACACCCCAGGTGAGGATGGAGCTGTGTGAGGAGCACCCCCAGCCTTCTGAAGGGTCGATCAATACCTGAGCCAATCTGCTGCTGCTGCAAAGGTTACACTGGGAGCTCTCCCTGCTGATAAAACAGAACTTTATGTCTTCTTCAGGCTGGCTCAGAATTGCAAATCCTGCAGTGAGACAGGCTGGGGCACTCGCAGGCAGCCTGGGAGGGAGGCTTGGAGCAGGCAAGGTTCTGCAGCCTGAGCTGCATCCTGTCCATCTTCCCCATCCTGTCCATCCCATCCACCCTGTCCACCCTGTCCAATCCTGTCCAATCCTGTCCATCCCCTCACTGTCCATCCCGTCCATCCCATCCACCCTGTCCACCCTGTCCAATCCTATCCAAACCTGTCCAATCCTGTCCAATCCTGTCCATCCCCTCACTGTCCGTCCCGTCCATCCCATCCACCCTGTCCAATCCTATCCAAACCTGTCCAATCCTGTCCATCCCCTCACTGTCCGTCCCGTCCATCCCATCCACCCTGTCCATCCCCTCACTGTGGGGACAGGAGGGATCCCTGCAGGACCTCAGCACTGTGGGGAAGGATGCTCAGAAGGTGATGCCTGAGAACGCCCTGAAGCAGAGGCTGGGCAGAGTTAAAGAACAAAGCAGGGATTTATGTCACTGTCAGGTGAGATGTGACATACACACGCGTGATCAGGGTCTAAGAAGAAAAAAATTTGATTCTGTGTGTTCTCCAGATTATATACTCTTAACAAAGCGTGAGCTTAAGCCATTAACTGCATCACAATAACTTATTATATTCATTGGTGCAAAGCAATTGGCATCAATACAATTGGCAAAAGTTTTACAGAAATTTAATAAGGCATGTATACACATCTACTTATGCACGTAGCCCAGCTTACAAATATTTTCATGTATCTTTTCTAATCTATTTCCATCCTGACAGCCTTGTCTTCTTCCTTGCTAGAAAATCATCAATTGTTATTTCTTCTATTAACTCTTGTTATTTCTTCTATTAACTCAGCTTTGCTTGCAGGCCAGCTGTCAAGACCCTCCATAGATTTATTAAAAAGCCTCACAGGACACACCTTGGTCAGTGATGCTGAGAGCTTCCCTGGAGCAGAAGTAAAGAATAAAGCAGGGATTTATTCCAAGGCTCACAGGACACACCTTGGGCAGTGGCTCCAGCCCAGCTGACCCCCAGCTCAGGAGCTCTCACACTTTGATCAGTTCTGCTCCATTTCCACGCTGGGTTCAGTGCCCAATCCCAGCTCCAGGGATGCAGTCCCACCCTCGCAGGCTGCTGGTGGCACTTTTGGGGCTGAAGCTGCAGCGCTGTCCTTGGTTCTGGGGCTGGAAAGGATTGCTGTGTGTGCTGGGCTGTGGGCAGAGCTGCTGGCACTGGGTGTGGGGTGCAGGGGCACCCTGGGGCCGGGCAGAACCTGGAATAGCAGAGCTGGAACTGAAGGTATCAGCAGGTATGGAGCGCACGGAGCAGCACGGGCAGATGCGAGCCCAGGCAGCCACAGGGCTGAGCGATGCTCCACGAGCAGTGCTGGAGCTCCTTCCTGTGGTGGCAGTGATGAGTTACTGCCTGTGGAGCACCGGCTGGGAACCAGCCAGGAACCAGCCCGGGAATCAGCTGAGATCCAGCCTGGAACAAGCCTGGGAACCAGAATAGGAACCAGCCCTGGAACCAGCCCAGAAACACCCAGGAACCTGCCTGGAACCAACCAGGAACCAGCCAGGAACCAGCCTGGAACCAGCCTGGAACCAGCCTGAAATAACCCTGGGAAGCAGCCTGGGAATAAGCCTGGAATCAGCTGGGAACCAGCCCTGGAAACAGCCTGGAATAAACCTGGAACCAGCCAGGAACCAGCCCAGGAACCAGCCCAGAAATCAGCCAGGAACCATCCAGGAACCATCCCAGGAACCAACCCTGGAACCAGCTGGGAACCAGTTGGAAACCAAAAGAACATAATCTGGCCCTCAATGTTCTTTCGATGAGTTTTTAGTATGCAAATGGGGCTTAATTTGCCAACTTTGAGCAGTTTGCAGATGAGTTTATCAGGGCTGTGTTATTCAGTTTGTGCTCCTGGGGTCAGCTCCAGGCATTGGGAAAGCACAGAGAACATTATTTATACTGTTAAACAAAGTCAAGAAATTCAGGCCTCTGCTGCTGGCCAGGCAAACAGACAATCAAAACAAAGCCACGTTTGTAATCATGCTCAGCAGTCTTTTTAGGAGAGGTAATTAGTGAAATAATCGACAGGCATGGATGGGATTATTGATGACAGTGATAGCTTGCAATATCCATCCCTCCCTTGCACAGAGCAGCTCTGGGGCTGAGGAATGGGCAGATATGGGGCTGTGGCATGGGCAGCTCTGGGGCTGAGGAATGGGCAGCTCTGGGGCTGAGGAATGGGCGGCTCTGGGGCTGAGGAATGGGCAGATATGGGGCTGTGGCATGGGCAGCTCTGGGGCTGAGGAATGGGCAGCTCTGGGGCTGAGGAATGAGCAGCTCTGGGGCTGAGGAATGGGCAGATATGGGGCTGAGGAATGGGCAGCTTTGGGGCTGAGGAATGAGCAGCTCTGGGGCTGAGGAATGGGCAGATATGGGGCTGAGGAATGGGCAGCTCTGGGGCTGAGGAATGAGCAGCTCTGGGGCTGAGGAATGGGGAGCTCTGGGGCTGAGGAATGGGCAGCTCTGGGGCTGAGGAATGGGCAGCTGTGGGGCTGAGGAATGCCAAGCTCACACCTGGATTTTGTGTCTCAGCTGAGGAGCTCTGGGGGGAGCAGTACCAGCCCTGCTGCTGCCTGGGCCGGGTGGGGATTCTGAACCCAGCACTCTCCTATCCCGTGCACTGATTTTGCTCTTGCTGCTCTCAAGAAACTAAATGTAAGTTATTAATGAATTCCTTTTAATATGAGCATTTATATGCATGGAGCTGGGTGAAACTCAAATGAAGGTGGAAAACAGGCAGGCTGCATTATCACGGGGATGGGACACTGAGGGGTACAAATGGGGGCTGCACAGGCTTCCCTGGCCCAGGCTGGCACTCAGGGCCTGAGGGACAGGGCTTGGACAGCCTGGGACAGTGGGAGTGTCCCTGCCATGGCAGGGGTGGCACTGGGTGCGATTTGAGGTCCTTTTCCACTCAAACCACCCTGGGATTGTGTGACATGGTTGGTGATGCTCGCGCTGCTCCGCAGAGCTTACCCAGCCCCACCTGCCAGAATGATGAGGTGCAAAGCTGCTTTGGAGGGAAAACAGAGCTACAGAGAGACAGCAGGTCCAGCTGCAGCTCCCTGAGCCCGCTGGGTCTTCATTCAGGGCCAGGCTCTGCGCTGGGAGCCAAGGGAGGAGAGCAGGACTGGGAGGAGGTGGGAGCAAACCCCTTCCCTGCTTCTGGAACAGGAGCAGCGGGAATAAAGTGCCACTTTTCTGGCACTAATGAACGTGTGGCAGTGCAGGAATAGCTCTGTGCCCATAGGAAGTCTGGATTTTCAGCTACTGTGTAAGTTCCTTTTCTTCCAAAAGGGCTGGTGAGGCTCAGTCCTGTCATCCACTTCCTCTTACAACTGCCGCCGACTTCAAAGGAAATCCTGCTGGCAAAATAGCTACAGAATTGTGTCAGGAGTTTATTTGCTCCCAAGATTAGATAATTAATGAAGATAGAATATTAAAGTTACATTTACATAAAGCTAAGGGTAAATTTAAAGCGTTCTATTATTTTGTAAATGACCCGGAGTTTGTAACGCATTTATAATGATGGATCGGGAGATGAGGCCTTTCAAATGAGGAAGTACAATTTATAATCTCACTTTCCTTCATTATTTATTCATCCTGCTGTTGAATCATCTGCTCTTCAGAACCTGAAAAGCCATGGAGTTCCCTTTACCTGCCACTGTTACTGTAGAGGGAACCCAAGTTTTGTGTTTGAGTCAGTCCCAAGCACAGCGTGAGGGGAGCTCCACACAGATCCTCTTCTTGGGCCCAGTGAGTCTGAAATTCCTGCAATTCCAGCCTGGTTTGGGCTGGAAGGGACCTCAAGGCTCATCTTTTTCCACCCTGCCATGGCAGGGACAGCTCCCACTGTCCCAGATGCTCCATCCCCCATGTCCAGCCTGGCCTTGGGCACTGCCAGGGATCCAGGGGCAGCCCAGTTTGTGAAAACTGGCAGTGCCCAAGGCCAGGCTTGACATTGGGGCTGGGAGCACCTGGGACAGTGGGAGCTGTCCCTGCCATGGCAGGGGTGGCACTGGGGGGGCTTTGGGGTCCCAAAGCAATTTGGGGTTCTATGTAATTAAGAGGTAAACATTAATGATGTGAGGGGAAAGGCTTCCCAAGGAGCTGGAGCATGGCTGGGCTTGGAGCAAGTGGAGAGGGAAGGAACTGGGGGGTCAAATCCTGGCAGAATTTCATCCATCAGTGTCGTCACAGACATCTTTTATGGAAAATCCTTTCCTTAGGAGTTTTCCTCCTGAGAAGCTGGGAGGCCTCAGGAACAAAATGCAAACAATGGTTATCTGCTGCTGTGGGATGCAACAGGTGCATCTGGGATTGATCTCATGGGGTTGTTCCTAATTAATGGCCAATCACAGTCAGCTGGCTCGGACAGAGAGTCTGAGACAACTGCCTTTGTGATCATTCTTTCCTATTCTATTCTTAGCCAGTCTTCTGATGAAATCCTTTCTTCTATTCCTTTAGTATAGTTTTAATATAATATATATCATAAAATAATAAATCAGCCTTCAGAAACATGGAGTCAGATCCTCATCTCTCCCCTCATCCTGGGTCCCTGTGAACGCTGTCACAAATCAGTGACCACGGTGCCTGCTCAGAGCCATCAGGGGCCAGCACAGGTGACAGCACAGCTGCTGGGGAGAGGCCCCAGGTGGGATCTGCACCTGGGGACCCCTCAGGCTGATGCCACAGGCCTGGAATCCTCCAGATATGAGGAAAACCCTTGGTGCTGCTGTAGGTCTGTGTTCCATCTGAGCCTTCCCGAAACTTCAGAGCCCTCTCACTGTGCAATTATAGGAGGATTTTAGTCTGATTATACATTAAAAACTCCCATCTCCAAAGAAACTCAAAGATCAGAGACATTTCCTTTCAAGTATTACACTGAAATTTGAACACTCCTGCTGCTTATTACAAAATGTTTCTGCAAGGCACCGTGGAACTCTTCCACTTGATACTTGTATTGTCAGGATTGTTTTGTTTTCTCTATAAATCCCAGCATTTCGCTTCCATAGCCTTTTTCTTCACGGAAATGTTGTTAGGGAAGTTTTAGTCACAGCTTGAGCAGGATGCACAGTCACAAGCCACTGCTGTGGGTACATTAGCAGGACCATGAGAATCACAAGCAAACACAAAATAAATGACATGTTTGTCCTTCAGCTGGGTGAAAATGGGAATGCAAAGTCTAGAGTCTTATTTTTCCTGATCCCCACGATTCTCTAATCTTATCAAATATACATTCCCATATTCCAAGGCAGCCTGATAAAGCAGCTTGCTAGAAATAAGTTGCATTAGATTGTGTAGAGCACATTTTCCTGGGAAATCCAATTTCACAATTGTGTTCTGGTGACATTTAGCCATTGCTTAGTACAGCAAGGGTTCCTCGGGTATTTGAAACACTGAGTCCTGTGGCAGCAGGGCCAGGGCAGGGATTGTCACCCTGTGCCACCACAGAGACCCCGAGGGCTCAGTCCAGCTCTGGCAGGAGAGCCATGGAGGGGTTGGAGGGTGACCAGGGCAGGGAATGGAGCTGGGAAGGGGCTGGAGAATCCCTGAGGGAGCTGGGCAGGGGCTGCAGAATACCTGAGGAGCTGGGCAGGGCTCACCTGGAGCAAAGGAGGCTCAGGGCCCTTGTGGCTCTGCACAGCTCCTGCCAGGAGGGCACAGCCGGGGGGAACAGGGACAGGAGCAGAGGGAACGGCCCCAGGCTGGGCCAGGGCAGCTCAGGGTGGGCACAGCAGGAATTTCCCCATGGAAAGGGGGCTCAGGCACTGCCCAGGGAGGGTTCAGTGCCCATCCCTGCAGGTGGCACCTGGAGGTGGCACTCTGGGCTGGGGACAGGGTGGGCCCAGGGGTCTGGGAGGTCCTGTCCTGTTGGGGAAGATGAAACGGGAAAGCCTTATAAATATGATTGCCTGGCAAAAGATTTTGAGAATATGGAAACGATAAGTGAGATTGAAATGAAAGCAAGCTTTGAGATCCCTCAGTCACTGAACAACTGGAAAACAATGGTGTGGCCAGCTGAGGTAATCCCCTTTTGATAAAACAACACCCTCTGCTTGCAGACAGGCCCAAGGCTCAGAGCAGACTCTGCAGTTTGGCAGAAGGGGCCCAAAGAGGAGTTTTTAGGGTTTAAAATGTAACACAGTGTGGTAATGTAATGATTCTTATGGGCTGTTTGTAAATGTTATAGGATTTGTATCTTGTACCAGATTAGTTAGTGAGAATCAGAATATTCAGCACAGAAGAAGATTTATGGTATTGGAACGGGAACTTCGCTCTCTTACCCTTTTACTCTCTCACCCTCTCATCCTCTCTGCCCCTCTCTTCTCTCAGGCCTGCTCCAGCTGTGCCTGGCAGCTCCTAGCAGGGCCCTGCACCCAGGCCCTGTGCAATGAACCCCAAATCCCAGCAGGGCCCTGCACCCAGGCCCTTTGCAATAAACCCCAAATCCCAGCAGGGTCCTGCACCCAGGCCCTTTGCAATAAACCCCAAATCCCAGCAGGGCCCTGCACCCAGGCTCTGTGCAATGAACCCCAAATCCCAGCAGGGCCCTGCACCCAGGCTCTGTGCAATGAACCCCAAATCCCAGCAGGGCCCTGCACCCAGGCCCTGTGCAATGAACCCCAAATCCCAGCAGGGCCCTGCACCCAGGCCCTTTGCAATGAACCCCAAATCCCAGCAGGGCCCTGCACCCAGGCCCTCTGCAATGAACCCCAAGTTCCAGCCCTGGCCTCAGAGATCTCTCGTGACCGTGCTGCCCCTGACGGTCCCACACTGTCCCACCTCAGGGGTGCTGTCCCCTCCTTCCCCAGCCCCTGCTCTCCCCTGGCCTTATCCCCCCTGCATTCAGGGAAGGATCTCTGCCCCTCAATCCCAGATTCCCAGCAAACCCCAGGTTCCAGGGGCTGCCTGGGCACGGCACAGCTGCACAGGGAGCGGGGCTGTCCCTGTTTGTCTGGCACTGGAGGTGCCTCCAGGTTCATAAATCTGTATGCAGTAGTAGGGGTTCTCTACCAGCAATTCATTTTAATTATGTGAGACATAAAAAGACCACCTACAGATGAGACAATACAGCTGTAAGATTCTCAAGGTTACTGTGGGGAATACTTCATAACTGAAGTATGTTTTCCCCGAGGAATTTGACTACCATTTGATTTAATTTTTAATTTTTACATTTTAATCAAAAATAGATCAAATGGTGGTGTTCTCCCCTGGGAACCATACTTCAGATATGAAGCAGTCCATGTTCCTTTTAAATATGTAAAGCTGCCATTTATGTATAACTCATGAATGACACCCTGTGTTGCAAGCAAATATCACGCGGCGATTTCGGGATCGTGGCAGTAACAACACCATAATCACACCAAAATACCCAAACATCCCCCAGCACAGGGCCTGCAGCACCCAGGGAGGCCCTGGCAGCTCATCCTGCCCATCCTCAGGGGAGGGAAGAGCCCCAGGGATGGAGGATGTGCCCATGGAGGTTGTGCTGGTACCCGTGGGGTGGAGAAGCAAGGCAGGAGCTGCTTTGGGGGGTCAGGAGCAGAGTTTGGGACATCGGAGCCAGGCATGGCTGCTCCAGGCTTGGGACAGGCTGGACAGGGGCTGGGGACAGGGATGGAGGGACAGGACACAGGGAATGGCTCCCAGTGCCAGAGGGCAGGGCTGGATGGGAGATTGGGAATTGGGAATTGTTCCCTGGCAGGGCTGGATGGGAGATTGGGAATTGTTCCCTGGCAGGGTGGGCAGCCCTGGCACAGGTGCCCAGAGCAGCTGTGGCTGCCCCTGGATCCCTGGCAGTGCCCAAGGCCAGGCTGGACACTGGGGCTGGAGCACCTGGGACAGTGGGAGGTGTCCCTGCCATGGCTGGGGTGGAAAAAGATGAACTTTGAGGTCCTTCCAACCCAAACCAGGCTGGAATTCTGTGACAATAAACAGCCTCAAACCGTGCCAGGGAAGGTTCAGGATGGACACTGGGAAAATTCCTTTCTGGAAAGGGCTGGAGTGCCCATCCCTGGAGGGTTTAACAGCCCTGTGCAGGTGGCACCTGGGGACGTGGTCAGTGGTGGCCTGGGCAGGGCTGGGAATGGTTGGATTTGATGGACTCAGAGCCTTTTCCAACTTGAACAATTCTGTGACTGCTGCATCTTAGCATTTTTTATTTTTCAGTGTTTTTAAACATTGCGGCCACTGCTTCTTTTACTTCCTTGGGAAGAGCTGGGAACGGCTCAGGAGGGGAGAGGAATGGCTGAGGAATTTTGCTGTCCCTGGGCTGGGGGAGCTGCTGGAGCCCTGGCCAAGCCCCTGGGAGTGACAATTCCTGCCCATGCAGGAACCCCCAGGAAAATCCCTTTGCCCAAAGCCCCAGAATGGACACACAGGGACCTGGGTGCAAGTTGGGTGTGGGAGGAAATGCCCACTGTGAGTGATAATTGATAATTATCTGCAGCAATCAAGGCAAAAGCAGAGTCATTTATGTGGGACTCTGAATCAGGTATCACACCACGCTCCCAGGAGAGGGCTGAGGTTTAAAGCAACTAATTTAGACATAAACACCACGGATTTGAAATCTATTCAATAAATTATAACATCTAAAAGAAACAAAAATAAATATATTAACTGTGTATATGTATATATATATATAGACACAGTTAACTATATATATATATATATATATATATATATAAAACTCTCTCTATATATATATTTAAATATATTAACTGTATTTATTTCAAGTCTTGGCTTTCTCAAATCCAGGTTGCCTTTAAACCCCACTTATCCCAATATTTTGATTTTCCACCTCCTTTTGGCAGTCCAGATGCCAAGTGGACCTGTAATTACCATCAAATTAATGAAGTCAGCACCTAAACCTACTACAAAGATTTTACATGACATAAATAATATATTTATTCTCCTAATTATTATTATTCTCATAATAATATATTTATTATCATCAGAGGTTTTATTTATCTTTATTCCTCAGAAATCACTCATGGAATGACACAGCCAGACAATTCCATGCTGCAGCCAAAGTGGTGTTTAATGCTTCTGCTTTTGTAAGGAACAATTTACAAAATACAAAGTTAAAAATAAGAATTAGATCCTTTAAACCTGAATTAAAAACAGGCCAGGGGCCTTTTTCTCTATATACAGGTAAATAAAGCATCACTGGTTATTCTTTGTACAAACCACAGCAGCAGGAAATAGAAAATTTATATATATTTTTTCATCAAGAAAACAAAATTTCAGACTTATACAAGGCATACAAAAATAACTCTGTGGTTCCACTGCAGATTTGACACAAATCTGCTTTAAAGGAATATTCACTGCCCCAGCCTGTGCCAGCTTAATGATCCTGGAAAATCCCAAAATAAATTACAAACACATCTATTTAAAAAAATATCACTATTAAAAGCCTTCAGTGGAGCAGACAATTAAAGTCCAATTTGCTGACTGATTTAAAAAAAAGCACTCCTTGCCCTGTTGGAAAACAGGGAGCCAGGAATCACATCCGAGAGGAAAAGTAAAGGGCTGAAAGGGTTCAGTTCCTGCCAAATCACTCAAAAACCTCAAGTGTGACAAGTAATGATCAGGACTGGTCGAAAATTGGGTAAATATAGTCAAAATTTCAGGTGTGAAATGTTGACTATATTTAGTCAAAATTTTGAAATTTTTGCCACAAACACTGGCATTTTAAATGCCAAACAAGGATTTTAAACGCTTGCCACAAACAATGGGAAATCCTCATTAAATGAATGAGCAGCACACAAATACTGAGTTGCTCATGTAACACGTGAGGAAATAAATCTAAAAGCAGACCTGCACTAAATATGCATCCATATTCTGGTTATAAAATAAAAGTTCCCAAAAAATCCCATTAAAATTCTGCTGCAGCCAGCCCTGGGATTCACCATGACACTCCCAACAAATGCTGGAAAAGCAGGAGAATTTAAAAGGATTTTAAATTCCTGCCACAAACCCCAGCAGGAGCAGAAGGAAAACCAGAAAGGAACCAGCTGGTTCTTGGTTTCACCCCAGATCCAAGTGTAAAGCAAACAGAGGAAATGTTGACACAGCTATCTGTGAACTCCTGAACACGAGAAAATGGGAGTTATTTCAGGCAAAACCACTTTTTGCTTGGATAATCCATGTTCTCCCTGTGTTTTAAACCTGAGCCCACACTTTTGCCTGCTGTATTCTGGCAGGAAACTCTTCCATCACAGCCTCTGAGTCCAGTTTTGGTATTTCCCTCTTTGAACATCTGAAATTTTGACTATATTTGACCAAATTTTGACCAATCCTAATCATGACTTGTCACACTTGACGTTTTGAGTGATTTTGCAGGAACTAAACCTTTTAGCCCTTTACGTTTAATCAGGTATTTCAGCTTCTGCTGCACAGAAACTGCTGTTTATCCACCTTGTTTTTAAATACTGCTTTGATTACCAGGATTGTTAAAAGACAAGGGTGGGGGATGTAAAAATGAATTCCCCACAAATTCTGACCCCCAGATCAAGTATGTAAATACTAACTTGAAAGTATTTATTCTTAATTTAACTAAAATTTTTATTGGCTTGGAGCAAACTTATTTTTTAAACAAAAATCTGAAGGCTAATTAAGTGCAGGTCTGCTTTTAGATTTATTTCCTCATGTATTACTTAATTAGACTCAGTATTTATGTGATATTCATTTATTTAAAGAGAATATCTCAACTCAGTGCTGACTCCAACTCCACACACAACATGGGAAGGATTCAAGGACTGCAAAAAACCTTTGCCTGAGGATTTTGCAACCTGATAACCCCAAAATTAACCTTTCAGAGGTTAATTAACCTGTCCTTAGATTCGTGCCAACAAAAGCCTGCTGGGTGACGAGGTCAAGTCTTTTAAAACAGATTTTTTTGGGATTTAAAGGGAAGCTTCAATGAGATTTTTCCTGGACTTCCCAGCCGCAAAGCCACTTAAAAATGAAAATTTGTGTCCTCCCATTGCTGCCTGTGGCCCTGCACAAGGAGGATTTTCCAAAAGAGCTTTTCCAAGGGGCTCAGGGCTGCTGGGAAAACCTTTGGAATCAACACAAGCTCTGGCCCAGCCCCAGGTGAAGCCTGGGCCCACGGCCAGCTCAACTTAATCAATCTAAAACATGAAATGAGCCCTTCCTTGTCCTTTTCAGACAAATTCTGCACTACCTGAACATGAAATCAGCCATTTTTTGTCCTTTTAAAACAAATTCTGCACTACCTAAACACGAAATCTGCTTTTCCTTGTCCTTTATGTACAAATTCTGAGCTAAATATGAAATCTGGCTTTTTTTGTCCTGTTAGACAAATTCTGAACTACCTAAACATGAAATCAGCCTTTTCTTGTATTTTTAAAACAAATTCTGAGCTAAACATGAAATTTGCCTTTTTTTATCCTTTTAAAATGAATTCTGAGCTAAACATGAAATCAGCTTTTCCTCATCCATTTTAGACAAATTCTGAGCTAAACCTGAAATCCACCTTGTTTTGTCCTTTTAAAATGAATTCTGAGCTAAACATGAAATCTGCCTTTCCTTTTCCTTTTTAGACAAATTCTGAGTTACCAAAACATGAAATCAGAATTTTCTTGTCCTTTATGAACAAATTCTGAGCTAAACCTGAAATCTGCCTTTCCTTTTCCTTTTAAAACAAATTCTGAGCTAAATATGAAATCAGCCATTTTTTGTCCTTTCAAAACAAATTCTGAAATAGCTGATTTCATGTTTCGGTTTCCTTGTCCTTTATAGACAAATTCTGAGTAACCTAAACATGAAATAATCCTTTCCTTGTTCTTTTTAGACAAATTCTGAGTTACCAAAACATGAAATCTGTTTTTCCTTTTCCTTTTTAGACAAATTCTGAGATACCTAAACATGAAATAATCCTTTTCCTTTTTAGACAAATTCTGAGTTACCTAAACATGAAATAATCCTTTTCATTGTCCTTTTTGGACAAATTCTGAGTTACCTAAACATGAAATAATCCTTTTCCTTTTCGCACAAATTCTGAGTTACCTAAACATGAAATAATCCTTTTCCTTTTCGCACAAATTCTGAGTTACCTAAACATGAAATCAGAATTTTCTTGTCCTTTATAAACAAATTCTGAGCTAAACCTGAAATCTGCCTTTCCTTTTCCTTTTAAAACAAATTCTGAGTTACCTAAACATGAAATAATCCTTTTCCTTTTTAGACAAATTCTGAGTAACCTAAACATGAAATAATCCTTTTCCTTGTGCTTTTTGGACAATTCTGCGCTCCCTGAGGAGCAGAGGGTTTTGGGCAGGGAGCAGAGCAGGGATGGTGCCCAGGGCAGGAGGCAGGAGCAGAAAGCAGAGCTGCTCCTCTGCTGTTCTACGAGCCCAGGATGTGACTGAAGTGGCCCTGAAATGAGAAAACCTCAGGTCACTACACAGGAGCTGGGCAGAAAGGCTTTTCCTCGCTCTTCCTTTTCAAATTTTATTTGAAATTGCTGACCACCACCAGAAATATTCCCTTTTTTTTTCCTCCAGGGCTGATTGGAAATAAATTAACTCAATCATTATCTGCTCAGTCACAGCTCCTGATGGAAACTTTGATGCAAACTTTGCCTTTAATTCCATAAATCAGAGATTTTGCTGTCAACATCCAGCATTTCCTCATTTTGGCTCTGGAAGGAGCAATATGTTCAATACTTTATCTATTCCTCAGAAAGGAAATATCCAATTACAAAAAAAAAAAAAAGGAGATGGAATGAGATTCCTGAGTATTTTGTTATGATTCAGTAAATCAAGGACAAGTAAAACTGGGTAGGGGAAGTGATATGTTATTGTTTCTTTCAGTTACTGCCCAAATTCTGCTTTTCTGAGAGAATTTGAAAAATGTGTTGAGAATTTCCAGATTTTCCAAGTGCTGCTGGAAATATTAATTTGTGCTCTGCTGAAATGCTAAACCCATCTCCTTTATTTTTAATTTCCACACTTTATTCCCGAGCAATGCAATTGTGGAGGTTATGAACTTGATGTTTTAATGGGGAACAAGCCCCAGTCGTTTTTGCCCCAAAAAAGCAGATTCCCACACTTACAGATTCTCCAGCAACACATCTGGGGCAGGGCTGGGAAATGCCTTTGCTCCCATGGTTTTCCAAAACCTGAGGAACAAAAACAGATACAAATTCATGAAAATGAATGGAAAGGGAAAAAGGGGGGGGAAAAGGGGGAAAAGGGGGGAAAAGGGGGGAAAAGGGGGGAAAAGGGGGGAAAAGGGGGGAAAAGGGGGGAAAAGGGGGGAAAAGGGGGGAAAAGGGGGGAAAAGGGGGGAAAAGGGGGGAAAAGGGGGGAAAAGGGGGAAAAGGGGGAAAAGGGGGAAAAGGGGGAAAAGGGAAAAAGGGAAAAAGGGAAAAGGGAAAAAGGGAAAAGGGAAAAAGGGAAAAGGGAAAGGGAAAAGGGAAAAGGGAAAAAGGAAAAGGGAAAAAGGAAAAGGGAAAAAGGAAAAGGGAAAAAGGAAAAGGGAAAAAGGAAAAGGGAAAAAGGAAAAGAGGGTAATTAATTGCAGCTTTATAATAAAATGTTATTTGAGAAGTGATTTTTTAGCAAAGCCCTGCACAGTGGGTACTCACCACAGAATTCTGCTTTGCCTTTGCAGCCCAGGGAGCAGAGTCGGGGAGGAGTTTGTGCCTGGGATCCAGGTCCATGGCACAGTCCCTGAGCTGGGCAGCAGCCTGGCCTGGGATGGTGTCCAGCAGCCTGCACAGCCGCTTCTGCAACAGCAAAGGCAGCACTGACAGCTCTGCACATCCCGGGGATGTCGGGCCTGCGCCTCTCAGGGGTCACACAAACACTGGGGAGAGCACCAGAACAATGGGGCACCAGGGCAGAGCCCCAAGGTTTGGGGTTCCCACTGCCCCTCGTGCTGGGAGAGCAGGAATTCTGCTCCTCACACCTCTGTGTGCCCACAAAGAGCAGGAATTCTGCGTCTCACACCTCTGTGTGCCTCACAAAGAGCAGGAATTCTGTGTCTTACACCTCTCTGTGCCCCACAAAGAGCAGGAATTCTGTGTCCCACACCTCTCAGTGTGCCCCTGGGTGCAGGAATTCTGTACCTCACACCTCTGTGTGCCCCACAAAGAGCGGGAATTCTGTGTCTCACACCTCTGTGTGCCCCACAAAGAGCAGGAATTCTGTGTCTCACACCTCTCTGTGCCCCTGGGAGCAGGAATTCTGTACCTCACACCTCTCTGTGCCCCAGTCTCATGCAATCCCTGGCAAAGGCATCCCTGAGCCTTCACCCCAGCAGGACTTGGCATGGGGCTGATCCAAGGAATTGTGCTGAAGGAGTGATTAAACCCAGGAAACAGATGGAGAAGTGATCCCAGTGATGGGAACACCCCTGGAGAGGGGGTTTGTGTGTTCCCTGAACACTGGCACCTTGTCCCAGTGCTCCTCCATGCACTCCCTCCTCCTGGAGCTGTGCCCTGAGCTGTGCCCAGCACCCAGGGGTGCAGGGCTGTCCTGGGAGCCCAAGGGCTGGGCTGGGCCCTCCCAGGGCTCTGTGACCCCTCACAGGACCAGGGGCTCCCCAAAATGCTGCTCTGAGCAGCACGCTGGCACCGGGCAGGTTAAACTGCAAATCCACGGAAAACACCACAGAAAATCCACACAAAAATGGAAACTCCAGAAGAACATCCCTGGCCTGAGAGAGCCCATGGGAAGGGACCCCAGGGCTCCTTGGAACTGCCCAGCAAATCAACACAAGCGTGGGAATTACAAACTGACCCAGACTGGGGGCCTGAATTCCAGACAGACACTCACACACTCGGGATGTTCTTGCCCAAACTTTGTTTAAGGAATCCCAATCTCTTCCTCCAGGAAGATGGTGTGCTGGCACAGAACTAACAGACTACTGAAGCACAGAAACAGAATTTAAAGCTGGAGTAAGTTAGGGAAAACCAAAAAAGGAACAGAAAAAAAGGCAAAAAAAAAGGAAAAGTACCGGGAAGAAAAAAAGGAAAAAAAACCCAAAAACCAAAGGGAAAAAAAAAGGGTATGAAAGAAAGGCAAAATAAGTGAAAAGAAAAAAGGAAAAAGAAAAAAGGGAAAGAAAAAGGAGAAACAGTAATTGAAAAGGAATAAAGGAAAAGGAAGAAAGGGAAAAACGAGGAATTCAAAAGGAAAAAAGGAAAAAGAAAAAAGGGAAAAAGACATTAATAAAAAAGGAGGGGGGAATAAAACGGGAAAGAGAAAACGCGGCAAAAGAAAGAACGGAAAATCAGGAGAAAAAGCAAAACCCCGAAGCCTGTTGAGCTCAGTCCCTGGCCCGGCCGTGCCCGCTCCCGAGCCGGCACCAACCGCGACAGTCGCGACACGGCCCGGGCGGCGACGGGGCCAGGACTGGCACCGGGCCCTGCCCCAGCCTCTGCCCGATACCCGGTCCCGGTTCCATTCCCATCCCCGTTCCCGACTCACGCATTCCGGCTCCCCGGCTGCTCCCGGCCCGAGCGCCGCACGCCGGCCCCGCAGCGGCACCGCGGCCATGGCGGCACCGGCACCGCCCCGGGAACCTCCCCCCGGAACCTCCCCCTGGCACCGGCACCACCCCGGGATCCGCCCCTGGAACCGGGATCCAACCGGGATGCACCCCCGACCCCGGGATCCGCCCGCGGAGCCTCCCCCGGCCCGGCCGGGGATGCGGTGCCGGTTCCGACAGGAGCCGGGCCGATGGCGGCCGCTGCCCGTCCATGGCGCAGCGCTGAGCCCGGCCCCGTCCGGGTCTCGGGTACACTTGACCCCTGCCTGTTGGCACACGCATCTTCCATGGAAAATCCTTTCCTTAGGGTGTTTCCTCCTGAGAGGCCTCAGGAACAAAGTGCAAACAATGGTTATCTACTGCTGTGGAATGCAACAGGTGCATCTGAGATTGGTCTCGTGTGGTTGTTTCTAATGAATGGCCAATCACAGTCAGCTGGCTCGGACTCACTGGCCGCTCACAAAATTTTATTATCATTCCATTTTTTCCTTTGCTTTCAAGCCTTCTGATGAAATCTTTCTATTCTTTTAGTATAGTTTTTTAAAATATTATTATTATAGTTCTATACATTATTTATTATATGTATTCATTATATATATTAATCATATTTATATACTATTATAGTTTCATATATATTTTTATATAAAAATATTATATATTTTTATTTATAGACAATATGTTTATATTTAATTATTTTATATTATTAGTATAGTTTTTAATATTATGCATAATAAAATATATAATGTGAAAATATAAATAATAAATACATTTAATATTTAATATATTCAATGTTAAATTATAATATTAAAAATACATTATTTTATATATTGTTTATTGCGTTTATTTATATATTATAACGTTATTACAGTTTTATATATGGTATATATTTGTATATAAATTTATAATAATATGTTTATATTATTAGTATAGGGGTTTTTTTAATATTATGTATCATAAAATAATAAACCAGTTGTCTGAAACATGGAGTCAGATCTCATCTCTTCCCTCACGCTGGGACCTTGTGAGCACCACCCAGGCTGCTCCACCCCGAGTCCTTGCAGCTCCCTGGGCAGCTCCTGCCAGGCTCCATCTGGGCTCCCAGAATTACAGCTGACTGGGAGGCAGATTTAGCTCTCCCCTGGCTCCCCGGCCCATCCATTTGGAGCTGCATTCCTGCCTCTCCCTTCCCAAGGAGCCTGCAAAGGTCTCGGGGAGCTCTCTCAGGGCCCAGGTTTGATTTAGGGGGCAGAGCTGGAGCTGACGTGGGCACAGAGGGAACAGATTTATTGCCAGGGGTTCCATCTGTCCCACTCAGAGCGGGACCGTGGCATGGAGTGTGGGCATCCACCCCATAATGCCTTCCCCAGAGCCTTGGGATTCCCTCTGCTGAATTCCTTCACAGCCCAAAGCCACCCTGCTTGTTGGGAACTCACCAGGAACCGGACTGGGATGGGAACCCCAAAAAAGAGCCCCAAACCCAGGAGCCAACCCGTCAGCAGCAGGAATTCCATGGAATTTTCCATGGAAGCCTGGTGGGACACAGAGGGAATGGCCACAGCAAAACTCTGTGGGGTGGAGCACTCCAAGGGCAAAAGGGTTTCCTGCTGGAAAACAGGTTTGTTTGTGGAATTCCCAGGATTGGCCTCAGGGATGGATGGGATATAGGGAATTAGGAATTGTTCCCTGGCAGGGTGGGGAGGGTCTGGGTAATTAGAGTAAGAAAAATTTTGGACAATTTGGATTAGGACAATATGAGACAGTAGAGACAAAGCGTTACAGACAGTCCGGGTACCTTTACTGGGCAAAATAAGCCCGAAAAAGGCCCCACGTTAACAGAGGATTAACCCTTAAAAGCAGCAGCCTGTTGCATATTTATACACCTCATCCATGATGCAGAAATTCCATTCAAACACAGGATTCTGGCTGGGCAGTGTCAGCTCCTTCCTCTGAATCCTGACAGCGCCTTTGAGGCAGGAAGAAGTTCATTTCTCCTGATAATGGGGCAATAAATTCCCTTTCTCTGAAACATTCAGGTATCCTGTGGCTGCTGGCTCACTGCGAGTCTTTTCTTTAAAAGAAGTATCCTACATAGCATCGTTTCTATTTTACCATTTCTTATAACCTAAAACTATATTTAACACACTACTTAAGGAAATTAACACAGCATCACTTTCTAACTCAACACATATAATATTCATTTGAATATCTGCCAAAAGCCAACCACAAAATACGCATTTTTCACAATTACCAACTACTTTACAACAGTTTTTAACCCATTCTTAACAATTGGAACGGCACTGCCGGCACGGGGCACACGTGACACGGGGAAAGCACGTGACACAGGCGGGACACGTGACACAGGCGGGCCACGTGAGGCAGGAGGAAGCGCGTGCCCAGGGCGGACGCACGTGACCCGCGGTTGCCGCCACGTGACCGGCGCTGACCCCACGTGTCCCTGGCTGGGCCCGGCCATGGCGGGCGCGGTGGCGGCCGCGGGTTCCGTGGAGCAGTTCCAGAAGCTGCTGCAGCGCCCGGACCGGTGAGGGGACACCGGGGGAGAGGGGGGAATGGGCCCGTGCCTGTGTCCCTTACCGGGGCTCCCGTCCCGCCGTGCCGTCCCTCGGTCTCCTCCATGGGGGCCGGCAGGCGGAGATGGCCCCCATGGAGGAGCCGTCCGTTGGGGCCGTGCCGGTGTCACCTCTGTGGGGGCCAGCGCGGGTTCCCCATCCCGGTGTTCCTTCTTTGGGTCCCATCCCTTTGTCCCGTCTCTCGGTGCCATCCCGGTGTCCCCTCCCGGTCCCCGCAGGGCACAGCTCGGGAGGGGCCGGTGCTGCTGCAGAGCCCGGTAGAACCTGCGTGGGGAAGAGAAAAACCCCAAAATGGGGACAAACCGAGCCCCAAACTGCGCAAAGGCCGGGCTTTGGCTCGGGCTTTTGCTGGGTGTAGGCTCGGCTTTGGCTCGGCCTCTGCCAGCCCCGCCTTCCCCTGGCTCAGCTCTCGGAGGTGCCACCCTACAGCAGCTCCTGCCGCAGGGAATTTGGGGCCAAATCGGGCGAATTGGCTGAAAAATCTCATAAACCAGAGCTGCCCTGAGAGCTGGGATTGTCCTCCAGGCGCTGGAGTGTCACCAAAACCAGCGGGATATTGCAGTGGGAACAGCGGCGAAATTTCAATGGGAAGAGCAGTGACATTGCAGTGGGAACGGGACTGAAATTGCAGTGGGAACAGCAGTGGCTAATCAATGGAAACAGCAGTGAAATTGCAGTGGCATAGCAATAGGAACAGCAGTGACATTTCAATGTGAAGAGCAGTGGGAACAGCAGTGACACTGCAGTGGGAGCAGCAGTGATGTTTCAATGGGAACACCATCGTTTGGGTGTTCATTGACACAGAAATGGCTCTGAATTATTCATCTCCCGCCCAGGGTCTCATTAATCGGGTTTTGTGCTCTGTGATTAATGACAGGGCTCTGCTTTTCCTACAACCTCACCCTGGTCTGGGACCTGCAGGCCCATCCAGGGTCACCTTGCAGTGTCCCAGGCTGCTCCCAGCCCTGTCCTGAGCAATCCCAGCAGGGACCTTGTGCTGCTACAATTTACAATGAATTTCCATTATTTAGGGATAAAAGGCATGAAGGGGCTGCTGTGGGATGAGTGACTTGATTTCTCTATTTTACTAAGTAAATTAATACTAGTACATTGTATCTTTAATTCCTTATTCCCACTCTGGTGGGTTTGACCTCTGCAAAGGTGGAGAATAGAATTGAGAACTCCAATATCTTGTCACTGTGTCATCCCAGGTGTTTAAGCCTGTGGGAGCTGGTCCCCAGTGGGATGGGATTTCTGTCACACTTTTAAACGCTGTGTGGAGCCAATCCCAAACATCCCAGCAAACCTGCAATAAGGAGTTGGAGCTAATGCCAGCAGAAAAATAACATTGCAGTGTGACAGGCTTTGTGCTGCATGGCCTCGGAATGTTCCTGGGAAAGGAAAACTCCTGGTGTGCTTTAAAGGGTTTTTTAATCTCAGCTGATGCCTCAGGTTTAGGTTTTCCATTTTCCCATTCTGTGCTGCTTTAGTGTGTGGGTCTGGGCTCACATCAGGGATGCTGAGCTCTGTGCACAGAGCAGGGAGACAAAACAATTCCTGCTCCAGCTGGGCACCAAGGACAAATGATCCAAATCCCAGCCCAGGAGCACAAACCCCGTGGGCTGGAGAGAGAAAAACAAGCAGGGTGGGACTGCCTGGGCTAAAGCTGGGATGGGACAATGAACTGCAAGGTGCAAATGGAGCAGAACTGATCCCAGGGACAGAGCCCGTGCCCGGCCGTGCATTTTGGGGCCATTTTGGTTCATCTTGGGTGCAGCCCTGGCTGGGCTCTGGTGCTGCCCAAGGTGCATCCATGGAGGAGATGCTTTGAATCAATCCCTGCTGTATTCTGGAGCTCTGTCCAGCCTCTGCTCTGGGGCAGCAGGTGGTGGGGATTGAGGGGTTTTTATGGAGTGCCCATCCCTGGAGTGTCCAAGGAACTCCTGAGGTGGCACTCTGGGCTCTGGGGACAAGGTGGCTGTCGGGCCCTTGGAAGGTGGTTCTGGAGGCCTCTCCCAGGCCCAGGGGTTCCCTGATCCAGGTGTTTATTTGGCAGCTGTCCCCAGGAGTGCTGTTTCTCCCCAGGTCCCTGGTGGTGGTGCACTTCTGGGCGCCATGGGCTCCGCAGTGCGCGCAGATGAACGAGGTCATGGCGGCGCTGGCACGGGAGCACAGCCAGGTCACCTTCGTGCAGGTGAGCAGGGGCAGCATGGGGGAGCTGGGACAGCCCTGGGGGAGCTGGGACAGCCCTGGGGGAGGAAATGTTCCAAAATGGGCAGGTTTCCCTTGGGGTGCCTCTGGGGCCTCACATTCCTAATGCCCCTCTCACATCTGGTATCCCAGAGGTGCTGCTGTCATCAGGGATGGGCTCAGACTGGGAATCCTGGAATGCTGTGGGTGGGAAGGGACCCCAAAGCCCACCCAGGGTTATCCCAGAGGTGCTGCTCCCATCAGGGATGGGCTCAGACTGGGAATCCTGGAATGCCTTGGGTGGGAAGGGATCCCAAAGCCCACCCAGGGTTATCCCAGAGGTGCTACCATGGCAGGAAATCCTGAGATGCCTTGGGTGGGAAGGGATCTCAAACCCATCCAGGGTTATCCCAAAGTGCTGCTGCTGTCAGGGATGGCTCATACTGGGAATCCTGGAATGCCTTGGGTGGGAAGGGACCCCAAAGCCCACCCAGTGCCAGCCCTGCCATGGCAGGGACACCTCCCAGTGCCCCAGGGTGCCCAGCCTTGGGGATGTTATCTCAGGATTCCCAGAGGGTTCCTGTGGCTAAAATGACCCTTTGGAAGGTGAGTTCAGCCCCTGCAGGGTTGTCACTCTGCTTTGTGAGACCCTCTGCACATCCCACTGCGATCCAGGGGAAGGAATTCCCTTCATCCACGTGCTGTTGGTTTTAAACCAAATTTCTCTGGTTAATGAGGCACTTTGGCACGATGAGGGCAGGGAGCAGTGGAGCAGCCAGCTGTGTGTGAGTATTTTAATGGGATTTTTACAGCCTTTAGGATGTGTGTGTGGGTTTCTTTAATGATTCCTCTCAGTTGGTATTTGTAAAACAGGTCAGAATTATTTTAATGATACTTTATGACTTAGAGCTTCAAAAGACTAATTTTCCACTTATTGCAGATTCAAGATGCTTACATTTATCTAGAGTTTAGTAGCTTTTGCTCAGCCCAACAAAGTCTGGAATCTCTCAGTTGCCTTTTTGTTATTCCTATATCATTTATTTATGACCTTTATTATTCAGCTGTAATTTATATTTTAATAATGAGGTTCCAAAGTCATCCAGGGCTGTGAAACCAAGGTGGTGGCACATCCATTCCCAACTCCCTCCTCCAGTAATTTTAATATTACTGGTGTTCTTGCTCAGAGAAAATAAGCTGATGGAAATTCTTGGGTGAATTTTACTGATACATTTTGGAGGGAGGAGCTCCTCCAGAGGAATATATTTGATTTTGGCAGTTCTTGGTGGGATTTTTGTGTTCCAGGATATCCAGCCTGCCTTTGAATTGGCAAGCACCTGTTTCCTCCTTGGATGTTTGATTGAAATGAATGTGTTCATATCCCAAAACACTCATAAACAACATTTTGGGAAGCTGTGCCAATGAGAGCAAGTTCCTGAAATATGAAATGAAATCTCTTCTGTGTTATGTGGAACATAAATATCCAAGCAGGAAATTTTGCTGGGAAAGAAAATGAGTATTAGTGGTGGAAGTCATCATTTGCCCCTGGAAAAAGAATCAATAATTGGAATTACCTATTCTCGTTCAATTATGTATAAGCTTTCAGTTCGGTTTCAGTTGGATGCAAGCTTTCATTTTCTAGCTGTGGCTGTGCAGTTGATTCTGTTGGAGTGGTGATGTGCAGGAGGAGGCTGGGGCTCACTTGTGATGCTCCTGCTTTGCCTCTCTAATTATTCTCTAATTAGTGGGTTCATTAGGAGCCTGTGTAGCTGGAGCTGCTCAGAATCTGAGCCTGTGAAGATAAATTTTCATAGCAAATCCCTCTGTGATGAAAGTGGGAGCAGCAATCCCAGGCTGGGCACTCAGCAGCCTTGCAGGAGTTAAAAATCAAGTTAAAAATCAAGTTAAAAATCAAGTTAAAAATCACCCTCAGCTGAAGGAGCAGCTCCTTTTCCCCCTCATTTGCAAGGGCTGCAGATGTCAGGGGTGATGCAGAGCCCCCCAAAGGGGCACAAAAGCACCTCTGTGGTGGGGACATCACTGGGCAGTGATTTATGGCTTCCAATATAGCAGGAGCTGCACAGCAGTGAGAATTTACCGGGTCAGGAGTGCACCAAAAATTTTATTCGCAGCCTCCGGGCGTCTTTTGAAATGTGCAACAAAATAAAAAGCTCTGCAGCTGCTCTGACACCCTGGAGTTCAGCGGGGCCATGCAGCCCAGAGAGTCTCATTTAAATGCAAATGGCTCCCAGACTTCAGCAGCAGATCCTGCTTAAATGGATCAAATGCCAGGGAGAGCAGTCCAGGATTGACACTCGCAGTGAAACTTGAAAGAAGATTATGAAAATAATCCAGGCTTTTTTTTTTTTTGGGTTTGGTTTTTAGCTGGAAGCTGAGGCTGTGCCTGAAGTGTCTGAAAAATATGGAATTAGTTCTGTTCCAACGTTCTTGTTCTTTAAGGTAAGAGGAAATGAATTTAAGAAAAGTGGATTTAAGAGAAAATAGAATCCATGTGGACTCTTAATACTTATACTTGTGTAATACTCTACCAGAACCTTAGGAGCTTTCTCAGTGAGGAAACACCTCTGTAACTGATTGAATTCTATCCAGTGGAACCTAAAAATGGAAATGCACATGGTTTTTGCACTTTATGTGGAATAGTTCAGGGCTTCCTTAAGTGCTTTGGGATTCATACATAGCTTTTATTTCACTTGTTGTACTTGGGTCAAAAAATTTACAGCAGCATTTGTTTGTATTGAGGTTGGGGGAAAAGACCCAAGTAAATATGGTAATGACAGAAATAACAATTCTGTTTGGGTGCTGTTTGCCTGTGATGATAAAATGGATAATATTTTATGAAATAAGTATTTCTAGAGGCAAACTTGGTGCTGTTACTGATGCCTTGCAGTGGCTGCCCAGAACAGAGGGTTGAGAGGATAAAGTAAAGTGGGTGTTTATTAAAGGCCTTCAGTAGGTGCACCTTGGGCACTCAGAGGCTGCACCAGGATGGAGCATGGGCACGGGTTTGTCAGGCAGATATGGGTCTGGTCTGTGTACATATCAGGGGTTAATGCTCCAGTTCAGCTTCAGGTGATGAAGTGATTTATCCCCAGTTTGCTCCTCCCAATTCACTCCTGTTTATGCTTTCCAGGCCCTGAGGCTGTAGGGTGTCCTTGAGTTTCAGGCCTGGGGGAATTGTTGAGTTTGATCAAAATGTGAAGACAGTTAGCTACACTTTGGATGGAGTTCAGAATTAGGCACGAATGCAGCACAGGATCTGAAAACCAGAAAAGCTAAAATCCCTCAGGCATCATTTGCACCAGAAAGGCACGAGCCTGGCAGCACAGCCCTCCCTGCAAGGCAGCCTTGGCTGGCTTTGCTGTGCTTGAGCCCAGCCTGACTGAGGGCTCTCTGTGCTGTGTGACCGTGTTCGCAGGGGTCTTACATTGAGGGGAGAGACGAGGATCTGACTCCACGTTTCACAAGGCTGATTTATTATTTTATGATATATATTACATTAAAACTATACTAAAAGAGTAGAAGGAAAAGTTTCATCTCAGAGGGCTGGCTAAGCTAAGAATAGGAAAGCAAGAATGCTGACAAAGGCAGCTGCCTCAGGCTCTCTGTCCGAGCCAGCTGACTGTGATTGGCCATTAATTAGAAACAACCCCATGAGACCAATCCCAGATGCACCTGTTGCATCCCACAGCAGCAGATAACCATTGTTTGCATTTTGTTCCTGAGGCCTGTCAGCTTCTCAGGAGGAAAAATCCTAAGGGAAGGATTTTCATAAAAAGATATCTGTGACAGTGCTGTGCTTTAGCCCAGGCTGGACTTAAAGCTGTGTTTAGCCCACCCTGCCCTGTGTGCTCTGTTTCTCCCCCTGGCCTGCAGTCTGTGTGCTGTGTTTCTGCCTGTTCTGCAGGCTGTGTGTGCTGTATTTACCCCCCTCCCCTGCAGGCCGTGTGTTCTGTGTTTCTCCCCCTGCCCTGTGTGCTGTGTTTCTCCCTGCCCTGTGTGCTGTGTTTCTCCCCCTGCCCTGCAGCCTGTGTGCTGTTCCCTGCAGAACTCCCAGAACGTGGACCGCCTGGACGGCGCGCACGCCCCGGAGCTGACGCAGAAGGTGCAGCGGCACGCGGCGGGCACGGCGGGCACGGCCGGCCCCGGGGGCGCTGCCCCTGCCCAGGAGCAGCTGCACGCCCGCCTCAGGGGGCTCATCAACGCCGCCCCCTGCATGCTCTTCATGAAGGGCTCTCCCAAGGAGCCCCGCTGCGGTGAGAGAGCCTGCCTGGCACCCAGGGCTGGGCTGTGCCCCACTGTGCCAGGCTGGGCACAGCACGGCCCTGAGCCAGGCTGGGCATGGCTGGGAGCCAGGGTGGGCATGGGTGTCAACCAGGGTGGACACAGCTGTGAGCCACGGTTAGAGCCAGATTGTGAGCACAGCTGTGAGCACAGCTGAGAGACAGGGTGGGCACAGCTGTGAGCGCAGCCACAAGCCAGGGTGGGCACGGCTATGAGCCAGGGTGTGGGCCCAGCTCTGAACCAGAGTGGGCACAGCTGTGAGCCCAGCTGTTTGCCAGGGTGAGCCCAGCTGTGAGCCCAGCTGTGAGCCCATCTGTGAGCCCAGCTGAGCCCAGCAGTTTGCCAGGCTGAGCCCAGCTGTGGGCACAGCTGTTTGCCAGGCTGAGCCCAGCTGTGAGCCCAGCTGAGCCCAGCTGTGTGCCAGGGTGAGCCCAGCTGTTTGCCAGCTGTGAGCCCAGCTGTGAGCCCAGCTGAGCCCAGCTGTGTGCCAGGGTGAGCCCAGCTGTTTGCCAGCTGTGAGCCCAGCTGTGAGCCCAGCTGAGCCCAGCCGTGCTGAGAGCCCCTGGAACCCCTGCAGGCTTCAGCAGGCAGATGGTGGAGATCCTGCAGAAGCACGGCGTGGCCTTCAGCAGCTTTGACATCTTCTGTGACGAGGAGGTGCGCCAGGGCCTCAAGGCCTTCTCCAACTGGCCCACCTACCCCCAGCTGTACGTCAGGGGGGAGCTCATCGGGGGCCTGGACATCGTCAGGGTGAGCAGCTCCAGCTCCCTCAGCGCTGCCCTGCCACACATGGCCTGCTCTGGCTTCTTCCACCCCAGTTTTGCTTTTTTCTCCCAATTTCCCCAGGAGCTCGAGGCATCAGGAGAGCTGGACACAATCTGCCCCAAGGGCCAGAAGCTGGAGGACAGGTGGGGGAATTATTGCAAATTGTGACTTTTTTTCTATGCTCATAAGGGGAAACCCTCTGTGAATTCCTGCTTTATCAGAAGTGCCTCAAGAATTTATTGACTTGTAAAATTCTTGCAGTTTTTCAATGTCTTTTGGGGTTTGTATATTTAAGTCCAAGAATTTTTACTTATATTTGTGGTTTAATTTCTGCTTATAGCAAGAATCTATTTATATATTTTTATATATATATATATATATACTTTTTTTTATATATATATATATTTATATATATATATACATATATATGTATATCTATTTATGCATTTATAATCGCTATCTATTTATATATCTATACGTATCTATATATTTGTAGATATGCCTTTATATTTCTGTATCTATATTTCTAAATTTCTATATTTATATATTTCTATACCTATGTATATATTTATAAACACATATCTCTATTTCTATATTTCCATATTCATATATATCTATATGTATATCTATTTATGCATTTATAATCTATATCTATTTATATATCTATATGTGTCTATATATTTATAGACATACCTTTATATTTCTGTATCTATATTTCTAAATTTTTATATTTATATCTTTCTATACCTATGTATATATTTATAAACACATATCTCTATTTCTATATTTTCATATTTATATATATATCTATATGTATATCTATTTATGCATTTATAATCTGTATCTATTTATATATCTATACGTATCTATATATTTATAGACATGCCTTTATATTTCTGTATCTATATTTCTAAATTTCTATATTTATATATTTCTATATGTATATATTTATAAACACATATCTCTATTTCTATATTTCCATATATATCTATATGTATATCTATTTATACATTTATAATCTATATTTATATATCTATACGTATCTATATATTTATAGATATGCCTTTATATTTCTGTATCTATATTTCTAAATTTCTATATTTCTATATTTCTATACCTATGTATATATTTATAAACACATATCTCTATTTCTATATTTCCATATTTCTATTTATACATCTCTATATATCTATTTGTATATTAATATATCTATATACGTCAACTTATATATTTATATATCTGTATCTATAAGTGGATATATAGATATAGATTCATTCTTGTCTCTCTTTAGCCATTTATTCTTTAAAAATAACTGGGAAAATCATCTTTTTAAGCCTTTTCCAGCTTTATTTGCTACAGATTTCCCAGCTCTGGTGTCACTGGAGGGAATCCCTGCCTGGTTCTTCTCCCTGCTCAGTGCAATGCAGAAATAATTCAATAAATCCCATGTAAAAGTGGTGATAAATAATAATCCCACCATTGTAAATTCTAGGGATTTATTAATTCCTTCCAAATTTATCTCAAGCCTTGGGTTGCTTTACCTTGAAATTGTTTCACTGAGGCCACAAACCCCAATTAATGCTTTTAGCAGAGATTAAACTGGAGATTAAATCTTTAAAAACTTACTTTTGGTGGCCTTTAAAAACATATTTTTTAAAGCCTTTTAGCCTCTTCCTGTGCTTTTTAAGGAGTTTGTTAAGAAATTCAACATTTTTTGGCCAGTTGTTGATGAAAGTTTGCAGATTGCAGTAGCAGTAACCCCATTTACACAGAATTTACACAGAATTGTTTTGCTTGGCACAAACTTTTGAGTGGAAGAAGGGAATGGGAAACATCCTCTGCTTCCCAAAGGGTTTTAAAGTCCCTTAAAATTTTATTTTTAGGTGAAAGTTGTCCCTGAGATGGGTTCCTGCAGGGAGTGCATCCCACCCCAGGGTGGAGTTCTTGGAGATTCATCAGTTGGAGTTTTCATTCCCAATTCTGCATTTTCTTTGGGGTGATAACCAAGGAATTTTGTGTCTTTTTCCAGGCTCAAATCCTTGATAAACAAAGCTCCTGTGATGCTCTTCATGAAGGGAAACAAACAGGTAACATGGAATGTTAAAATAAAAATAATTTTATTTATTTATTTTATTTTATATTTATTTTCAGAAAAATAAAACCTGCATTTTTACCTTGTTCTTCCTTAATTCAGATCAATGCTGCTGCCAAAGTTATTTACCTTTTTATTTGGTGCTTCTGCAAACCACAGAACAGCCCCTAGTTTTTATTATTGCTGAATAGTATTGAACTATTTGATATTTCTATTAATAGCAATATAAATATTAATAGAAATATTTAGATATTTAGATAAATATTTAGATAGAATATTAGATATTTCTATTAATAGCAATATAAATATTAATAGAAATATCTAATGCTTAGGAAATATAATAGATATATCTGATATCTTACATATCTTATATAATAGATATTTATCATGCCTATTAATATATAAAAATTGTTGTCTGTTTATTGTCTTCATGTGAAAAGTTTGCAGTGGATATGAATTATTAATTCATTGTAATTCCAATTATAATTAATTTAATTACAGTTAAATTAATTCTAATAAATTAATTCTAATGATAATAAATATAACAAGTTGCTGTTCTTGTTTCTTATGGTGAATCAATATTGATGCCTCAAAATGCAGCAGATTTATTCCATAAATCCATAAAAATCAGGAGGTAAAGGATGGAAAAGGGATTAAGGAGTGGCTCATCCAACAAAAAATTGGGAATTGCTGCAGTGCAGCTGGAATTCCATGGATTTCAAAAAGCAGAGACATTTAATATCTGTGTTTTACATTTTAGATGGCAAAATGTGGCTTCAGCAAGCAAATCCTAGAAATCATGAATAACACTGGGTAAGCAATGGGGTTTGGGTTTGGGGGCTAATTTTGGGGTAAAAACTGCATTTTATGGAAAATATAGTAGGAAATACAAGTGGAATTATTCCCCAAATATAAGGTTTTTATTTTTAAGAGGATTCCAAGCAGCTGAAGAGTTATCTGAGAATTTTATTGGGGCTTTTTGAGATCATTGAGGAATTTTTTGAGGGTTTTTTGAAGATTTTGAGTATTTTTTTCAAGGCTTTGAGGTTTCTCTGAGAGAATTTTGAGGACTTTTTGTGAGAATTTGGAGGGGGTTTGAAAGTTTTTAGGGGTTTTTTTTAAAGATCTGGAGGTTTTGAGACTTTTGAGGGGGCTTTTTGAGAATTGAGGGGTTTTTTGATAATTCTGAGGTTTTTTTTGAGAACGTTGAGGAATTTTCTAGCATTTTATGGGTTTTTAAAAAATCTTGAGGTTTTAGAACTTTGAGGGTTTTTTTTTAATTCTGAGGGGGTTTTGAGAACATTGAGGAGCTTTTGATAATTTTGAGGGGTTTTTGATAATTTTGAGAATATTTTGGAGAACTCTGAGGGGTTTTTCCAGCATTATATGGATTTTTAAAAAACCTTGAGATTTCAGATATTTTGGGGGGTAATTTTTGCCATTTTTGTGAGAATTTTGAGTTTCTTTACAAATGTTGCAGGGCTGTGTTGCTTTTTGAGCATTTCTTCCCAGCTGCAGTGTGAATAACGTGAATATCCCATTTTTTCCATGAATATCCCATTTTTTCCATGAATGTCCCATTTTTTTCATGAATATCCCAATTTTTCCCTCTCCCCAGCGTGGACTACGAGACCTTTGACATCCTGGAGGACGAGGAGGTAACAGCAGCTGCCCTTCCCTGGGGATCCCTTCCTGCTGCCTTTTCCAGGGCCACAATTCCCAATAATTCCCATTTGATTTGGCCACAATTCCCAATAATTCCTGGTTGATTTGGCCAGAATTCCCAATAATTCCCATTTGATTTGGCCAGAATTCCCAATAATGCCTGTTTCATTTCCCAGATTTGATTTGGCCAGAATGAATTCCTGTTCCTAAATTTGATTTGGCCAGAATTCCCCAATAAGTCCTGGTTAATTTGGCCAGAGTTCCCCAATAATTCCTGGTTGATTCCCCAGATTTGATTTGGTCAGCATTAATTCCTATTTGATTTCCCAGCTTTGATTTGGCCAGAATTAATTCCTGTTTGATTTCCCAGATTTGATTTAGCCAGAATTAATTCCTGTTTAATTCCCAGATTTGATTTGGCCAGCATTAATTCCTGTTTAATTCCCAGATTTGATTTGGCCAGAATGAATTCCTATTTGATTTCCCAGATTTGATTTGGCCAAATTAATTCCTATTTGATTTCCCAGATTTGATTTAGCCAGAATTAATTCCTGTTTAATTTCCAGATTTGATTTGGCCAGCATTAATTCCTGTTTGATTTCCCATATCTGATTTGGCCAGCATTAATTCCTGTTCGATTCCCAGATTTGATTAGAAATTAATTGGCCAGAATTAATTCCTGTTCGATTCCCAGCTTTGATTTGGCCAGAACTAATTCCTGTTTGGTTCCCAGCTTTGATTTGGCCAGCATTAATTAATTAATCAATTAATTAGTTCCCGTTTGTTCCCAGGTGCGCCAGGGGCTGAAATCCTTCTCCAACTGGCCCACGTACCCCCAGCTCTACGTCAAGGGGGAGCTGGTGGGGGGGCTGGACATTGTCAAGGTAGGAGCTGCTTTTATTTGCAATAAAAACTCCATTTATTGCATTTCAAATTTCCATTTCTAGGAATTTTCCTGCCTGTCCCCCACAGAACCCCTGCAGCCGCCCCAGGATGCTTTTCCAGGGAAAGGAGCTTTCAATGAATGACTGGAGAAATCTCATTTTCACCTCTTTTTTTGCATTTTTCTCATCCTTAACTTTGCTCCTGGTGTTGGTTTTTTGCCAGGAAACATTCCTGGGGAAAAGGGAATTTTCTGGGAGTTGTTGGAGCAGCCCCAGAGTTCCCAAATCCTCCTGAGCCCATTCCTGGATGGTTCAGAGCCAATTCCTCAGACTCTGGCACTCCTGGAATGCCCAGTCAATAAATCCCATTTAATTCTGAAAATCCTGGGACTACTGAAATTATAGAGTTTTGTTTGATTTATTTAAGAAGGGTGAGGGATTGCCTCAATTACATAGATTAATATTATTTACAAAGATTAATTTTACTTCAGTTACATAGATTAATTTTATTTATATAGATTAATGTTACTTAAACTATATGGATTGATTTTATTTACAAAGATTAATTTTACTTCAATTGTATAGCTTTATTTTATTTTTATAAATCAACTTTACTTCAATTATATAGACTAGTTTTACTTAAAGTATATAAATTTTTATTCAGTTAACAAGTGTAGGGATTGCTTCAATTCTTATATAAATTTATTACTGAAAATATTGTATAAAATTATTATATAAATAATAATTTGATTTATAGATACTATTTTTACCTAAATTCTGTAGATTAATTTTATTTATGTGGATTAACTTTATTAAATTATATGGATTAATACTATTTATATAGATTAATTTTACCTTAGGTATATCATTAATTCTGTTTATTTAACGAGTGTAGGGATTGCTTATATAGATTAAGCAAGCTAGGGATCTTTTAGGGATTGATTATATAGATTAATTTTGCTTATATTATATAGATTAACTTAATTTAGAGTTTAATTTTATTTGTTTATTTAGCAAGTGTAGGGATTAGATTATATAGATTAATTTTGCTTATATTATATAGATTAACTTAATTTAGGGTTTAATTTTATTTGTTTATTTAACAAGTGTAGGGATTGCTTTGATTTTATAGATTAATTTTGCTTATATTATATAGATTAACTTAATTTAGAGTTTAATTTTATTTGTTTATTTAACAAGTGTAGGGATTGCTTTGATTTTATAGATTAATTTTGCTTATATTATATAGATTAACTTAATTTAAAGTTTAATTTTATTTGTTTATTTAGCAAGTGTAGGGATTAGATTATATAGATTAATTTTGCTTATATTATATAGATTAACTTAATTTAGAGTTTAATTTTATTTGTTTATTTAGCAAGTGTAGGGATTAGATTATATAGATTAATTTTGCTTATATTATATAGATTAACTTAATTTAGAGTTTAATTTTATTTGTTTATTTAGCAAGTGTAGGGATTAAATCAATAAAATTAATAACAGAGAACTTAAGAAGTGTGGAGGCTTTTCAGTGCTGAGGAAGAGGAGTCTTGGGCATTGTGAGATGCTGTAAAATCCTTTTTTCTGGTATTTCAATGTAATTTCTCTCTTTGCATCCTTGGGCTGTTTGAATTCATGGTTTGTATGGTGGATGAGTGCTGTCAGTGGTTTAAATTCCATTTTTAATGCAGCCTGGTATGGATATTGGAGTAGAGCTGCAGATTCCAAGGTGTGGGAGAAGAAGAAGATCCCCGTTGTTTCCGAGTTTTCCCGTTTTTTCCCTGCTGCTCCTGGGGCACTGCCAGCCCTGAAATGGCAATTCCAGCACCAGCAGGGCAGGCCCAGAGCCCTGAGGAGTTTCAGTTTCTTGTGGGGGTTCATGGGTGGCAAAACAAAACCCATCCATGGGTGGTGAGTTCCTGCTTTGGGGTGTTGGAATGTCTGGAATTGCACTGGCAGGAGATCAGGGACACCAGGCAGAGCTGTCAAGGTGTGATTGTCCACTTATTTGGCTTTTTCACTAAATTTCGTGAATAAAGGATTGATAAATCCTGTATAAATCCTGTATAAATCCTGTATATTGAAGTAGAGCTGCTGATTCCAAGGTGTGGGAGAAGAACATTCCCCGTTGTTTCCGAGTGTGCCCTGCTGCTCCTGGGGCACTGCCAGCACTGAAATGGCAATTTCAGCACCAGCAGGGCAGGCTCAGAGCCCTGAGGAGTTTTCATTTCTTGTGGGGGTTCATGGGTGGCAAAACAAAACCCATCCTTTGGGGTGTTGGAGAGTTCTGTGCCTGGGATGTCTGGAATTGCAGCTGGCAGGAGATCAGGGACACCAGGCAGAGCTGTCAAGGTGTGATTGTGCACTTATTTGGCTTTTCCACTAAATTTCATGAATAAAGGATTGATAAATCTCAGGGTGTTGCCCAGAGGGAGCTCTCTGAGGCATGCCCTGCTGCCAGGGAATATTTCCTGCTGGATTCCCCTTGGATCATCCCAACAAACCCTCTGTGTCTTTCAGGAGCTGAAGGAAAGTGGGGAGCTGCTGCCTGTGCTGAAGGGGGAGAATTGATGGGGAGGACACCAGTGGGAACAGAAATCCCTGGAACAGCCTGGAACACTCAGAGATTCTCCTGGAGCCACAGACACTGCACCCTGAGCAGCATCAGCAGGGGGAGCAGACAGGAAATAAACCCAGATATTCTCTCTGTGCAAAGGAGTTTCACTAGGGACACAAAAAGGTCCATTAAAATTCAGTGCTCCAGGATTTGTGGTGTTGGGGTTTCTTTATTTGCACCCCTGTCCATCCCAGGATTATTTAAGGTGGAATTGGAACTTGGTGTTTTTGGGCTCAGCTCTCATTAGGGGAATATTAATGGAGCACCATCTTTTCCTGCCCCCATTAATTGGTTCCATGTCTAATGAACAAGAAAAACACTTTGGGAGCCTTGAGCCAGCACAGCTTTAGGGAGTTATTAATGAGCTGCAGCTCTGTCCTCTGCAAGCTCGTTAAGTGGGCACACTAATTGCTGATTTGGGGTGCTCAGTCATGAATGTGGGGTTTTTGGGAAGGTTTCAGTGGTTTTGGAGGTGCTGGTGAATCCTCAGCTTTCTGTGGTTGACATGACCCCAGGTATTACAAAATCTCCTTTTTCCCAGCCCCACGACCAAAGAAGAAGCAGAGGTTCCTCAGTTCTGCTTTTCAGGGTTGTTTATTTTCCTTTATTCCACTTTTTCTCTGACCTGCTGAGATCTGTCCTGCAGGTTGGTTTGAGGCACAGTCCCTGCCCTTGGGGTGGTGTTGGCTTTTTATGCTGAGAACTACATGTGCTTTATTTACAATAATTTCCCAATCCCTATGCCCTGTGTTGGACAGTCTGTCTGTGCTCTAAACCAATCCAGAGGTGCCACCATCACACAGAAGATGGAGGACAAACAGAAGAAGGACAGGATACACACAGATTCCTCCATTTTGGCTCCTGAACCCCCCTTCTAGAACCCCAAAATTGTACTTTTTCCACACCTTCAGGCTGGTGTTAGCTTTTTATACTAAAAACTACGTGTGCTTTATTTATAATAATTTCCCAATCCCTATCCCCTATGTTAGACAGTCTGTCTGTGCTCTAACCCAATCCACAAGTGCCACCATCACAGCAGAAGATGGAGGACAAACAGAAGAAGAAGGAGGACAGGACACACACAGATTCCTCCATCTTGTCTCTTTAACCCCCATTCTAAATCCCCAAAATTCTACATTTTCACCCTGTGACAAATTCACTGTCATTCTACCCAAACCCCTGTGGCCTGTAACTCCTCACACAAAGTTGGGAATTGTTTCCATGTGTTCAAATCCAAGGCACAGGTGTTTGTGACTCTGTGCCAGGGTCTGGAGCCACCCAGGGCAGCCAGAGCAATGTCTGGGTGCCACACTCGGGCATCCTGCAGGCACAGGAAAGGTTTCCTGGGCTGCTCCAGGGCTCCTGCACTGCTGGATCAGGGCATTTCATTTGGGATCAGCCCTTTCAGCCCCTGAGCCTGCTAAATCCCAAATCCCCAAACCCTGGCAGAAATCTCTCCTTGTTGGAGATCCAGGACTGGCATTGCCAGGCGTGCCTGGAAAAGCTGCAGGTGAGGTGCAGCCTTGGCACAGCTGGCACAGGGAGCCAGCTCCTGTGGTTCAGGAAATATTTCCCAATTCCTGAGCTCAAACACCATTTGAAAACCTCAGGCTTGGGGAGCAGCTTTGGGGCTTTTCCCTCAATCCTAAATATGATCCAAGTCTCAGAACTAAACCTAATCTGTTAATCTTATCCCAACCTGGAGAAGGTTGGCTGCAGGGAAGCAGGTCCTTCCACGTGTTAGAGGATTCCTAGGGATGGATATTTAATTTCCTAGGATTAGTTTTAATAATTGCTATCAAATATGTGTTATAACTTTAAACCCGATTTTAATTGCTTTAAAAAAAAAATCCTTGTCATGAAAACAAGCCTTAATTAATCCTCTTAAGTGAATTGCAAATGCATTCAGGTAGTTGTCAGTAGGAAGAAAATAATTTATTACGGCAAAACGTAGCACCCCTGTGGTGAAATAAGGAGTTAGAAGCTTTAATTAAATACTAAATACCAAATGCTATTTAGTTTTCCTTCAGAATTCAGTGTAGTGGAATTTATTTGGGGTTTATGGAGTCCTGTTAATGGATTTATAGACGTGCAGCAGAGCAGCAGGGAATAGCAGTTGACTCCTGACAATTTGTATTTTTATTTATTCCAGTATGGGATATTGGGAAGGAATTGTTCCCTGACACGGGGTGCCCAGGGAAGCTGTGGGTGCCTTGTTTCTATTTCTCTCCTTATTTTGCAATATTTCCCTTGTTTGTCCCAGCATTTCAGCTGATTTTTTTTTCCCCTGCAATTTAATGTTGGGATATTAGGAAAACAAACCCTGAATATTCCTAAGGAAGAGAGGAACAGCCAGTGATTAAACCCTCTGTGCTACTAAATATATGAAATAACTTCACCTGGCAGATAATTGTCACCTCTGACACCTCCTCAGTGCTGGGATAAGAAATTCCTTCCAACTTCCATGAAATATTCCAGGTTTGAGAGGGAAGTATCAATACCTGGGATTTAAATTAAAAATTAACCTAGCTGCATGTGAACATTGATTGAGGGCTTCTGCCTGGCCGAGGAGAAATTGGGGTTAGTTAAGGATTTTAATTAGGGAGTATTTCATGGGTAAATTTGGGTTAGTTCATGACTTTAATTAGGGGGGTATTTTATGGGTAAATTGGGGTTAGTTCATTATTTTAATGAGGGGGTTTTTTATGGGTAAATTTGCGTTAGTTCATGATTTTAATTAGGGGTATTTCATGGGGAAAATCAATCGCGGGGATTTTCCTGGCGGCGGCAGCACCGGGAATGGCCACGGGGCGGCGCTGGCACCGCGGAGCGGGACCGAGGGATAATGGGATAATGGCACAGAGGGATAACGGTGTAGCGGGATAATGGGATAACGGGACCGAGGGATAACGGGACCGAGGGATGGACGAATAATGAGATAACGGGACAGAGGGATGGAGGGATAATGGGATAACGGTGTAGCGAGATAACGGGACCGAGGGATGGAGGGATAATGGGATAACGGGACAGACAGTGAACAGGAGAGCAGGAGAGAGGGACAGAGGGATAACGGGATAGAGGGAGAGAAGGACAGAGGGATAACAGGAGAGTGGGATAGAGGGACACTGGGATAGAAGGATAGAAAGATAACGGGTGAGCAGGATAATGGGATAGCGAGGGAGTGAGATAGAGAGTGGGACAGAGGGATAGCAGAGCTGGGGATGCTGCCCGGGATAACGGGGATAATGAGGCTGGGGATGCTGCCATGGGATAACGGGATAACGGGGCTGGGGATGCTGCTCTGGGATAATGGGACTGGGATAGAGGCATAATGGGATAACGGCTGGGGAGGCTGCTCCAGGGTAATGGGATAGCAGGATAGAGGGATAATGGGACTGGGCATGCTGCCTCGGGATAACGGGATTGTGGGATAATGGGACTGGGAATGTTGTGCTGGGATAATGGGATAGAGGGATAACGGGGCTGGGGATGCTGCTCCAAAGTAATGGGATAGCAGGATAGAGGGATAACACAGCTGGGCATGCTGCCCTGGGTAACAGGATAGCGGCATAACAGGACTGGAAATGTTGTGTCAGGATAACGGGATAACAGGGCTGGGGATGCTGCCCCGGGATAATGGGATAGTGGCAGGCACGGGAGCAGAGCTGGGGATGCCACAGGACAGGATGGTGGGACACAGGGCTGGGGATGCCACAGGAGGGATGGCCCTGGGATAATGGGAATAACGGGATACTGGGGCTGGGAACACTGAGGGGGAGCTCGGGGGGATAAGGAGGGGAATCAGGCTGGGAATGCTGCAGGGTGGGATAACAGGGAAAAATGGGGCAGGGTGGGAAACAGGGATAAGAGGAGGGGCCACAGGGCTGGGGCCTCTTGAGCCCAACACCCCCCAAAATCTCACAGGAGCTGTCCAACGTGGCTTTGTTGGGCTTTGTTAATTAATTTTAAACTTTCAATTTAAATTCATTGGTTACTGTTCCCAAGGCAAACCTGGACTTTTCAGCCATTTCTCAGATCAAAAGCTTGGGAATAATAGTAATAATAGTAATAATAATAATAATAGTAATCATAATAGTAATAATAATAGTAGTAGTGTAATGATGATGATGCCAATAGCAGCCGTGGTTGCTGTTCAGTGTGAGTGCCCCAGGGAGCAGCTCTGAACCCCGGGGGTGCCTCTGAAGGAAGGGCAGAGCTGAGGCTTTCCTGCCGCTTGGGAAGGTTTGGGTTAAAGTGGGAATGCTCCCCCTGGGCAGGCTGGAGCTGTCAGGAGGACTCAGACCCTCAGGGATTTCGGGCTCTGGCAGAACCAGGCTGGCACTTCTGCCCTCACTGAGAGCCTGAGCCTGGCAGTGCCAGCTCTGCCCCCCGAGGGCTGCTCAGATCCCTCCTGGATGCGGGTCCTGGTTGGTCACAGTGCAGATCCCGGGCTGATTAATGCTGGCAGCAGAATTCAGGGTGAGCCATCAGAGAATCCCAGAGGGGTTTGGGTTGGGAGGGACCCCAAATCCCCCCAGTGCCACCCCAGCCATGGCAGGGACACCTCCCACTGTCCCAGGTGCTCCAGCCCCAGTGTCCAGCCTGGCCTTGGGCACTGCCAGGGATCCAGGGGCAGCCACAGCTGCTCTGGGCACCTGTGCCAGGGCTGCCCACCCTGCCAGGGAACAATTCCCAATTCCCAATCTCCCATCCAGCCCTGCCCTCTGGCACTGGGAGCCATTCCCTGTGTCCTGTCCCTCCCTTTTCCAAAGCCACCATGGAAGATCTGGCATTCACTGTCTGTGGGCAGCAAAGCACGGTAGGAAAATACTTTTCTTTTTTTTTTTTTTTTTTTTTTCCAGGGCAGCTTAAAAACCCATAGCAATTATTACCAACTGCCTTTTCCCCGCCTTTTCTTCTTTTTCCCCTCTTTTTTCCCCGGGAATACGCCCGTGTGACACTAGATGGAGCCTTCTGTGCACGGGAGGAATTTTCGGGGAGTTGGGAGCAGCTCTCCCAGCTGTGCTCTCTGTAATTCCTGTCAATGCCATTGCTGCTGGAACCAGGGATTGTGTTCAGTGGGAAAACACGGTGGGAAAGGATTTCCTACACCTGCAGAGGGCAAAGCTCGCCTGGATTGAGTGACTCAAAATCCCTTTTATATCTGAACCCGGAGGTAGGGCTGCACACAGCATTTTTAAAGTGGATTTTTAGGGATTTTTAGGGCTGCAATGAAGTGAGCTGGGAGGTCCCTTCCAAGCCAAACCAGTCTGGCACTCCATGGCTCTGAAGGATGTGGAGAGGCAGAGCTGTGCTCGTGGCTTTGGCAGCGCCCAGGGATGCACAGAACCTCCTGTCCTGCAGATACCTGCCTGTTTGCGGCTGTTTTCCTTGGGAAAATCCTTCCAAATTGGAGAATTATTTGATGTTGTGGCTTAGGTAGCCGTGCTGTGGTGGGGAGCCCTTCCCAGTGCTCTCCTTGCAGCACCAGAGCGGTGTCACCAGAACAATGTCACCAGAGCAATGTCACCAGAGCAATGTCACCAGAGCGGTGTCACCATCCTGAGCACAGCCTGAGCCCCTGGGAGCACCCAGAAAAGCAGAATTTGGGATGGATGCCAGGGTCAGGGGAGGAGGAGCTGCAGCGCGGCTCTGGGCTGGGCTGTGCCATCTCCATCGTCCTCTGCCAGCTTCACAGTGGGTGCAAACAGCCTGGACACTGCTGGCACGCAGGATGATGGGAGGGTAATGAGAAAATGCAATTATCAAACAAAGTTGGGGCACAGTATCTCTGTTTTTACCGAGGATGGGAACTGAGAATTCGTGTAGAAAGCTCTGGGAGAGGATGCAGGGGCTGATGGAAGGGAGATCCTCTGCCCCAAGGTTTCCAAACTGCAGGAATGGATCTGCCCCATCCCTGGGAGTGTCCCAGGCCAGGCTGGAGGGGCTGGGAACAACCTGGGGTAATGGGAACTGGGAGAGGGTGGATTTGATAGAACCACTTCACCTGGTCTGTTCAGCGGGAGAACAGAGAGTGAATTCAGCCCTTGAGGAGACCCTCCAGGATCCTTGAGCCCAGCCCAGCCCCAACCCCTCAGCTCAACCCTGGCACCCAGTGCCACATCCAGGCTTTGTTAAACCCTGGCACCCAGTGCCACATCCAGGCTTTGTTAAACACACCCGGGATGGGGACTGCACCACCTCCCTGGGCAGAACATTCCAGAACTTTGTTATCCTTTGAGAGGATGTCCAGGCTGGCACAGGGATCCCCAGGGCTGGCACAGGGATCTTCTGTGCCCCAAACATCTCCTGGTGCCACCCCAGCCCAGCCCAGGGGCGGCACAGCCAGCTCAGGAATTCATCCTTGTTAAATTCCTTGATAAATTCCTTGATAAACTCCTCCAGGAACTTATCCTTGCTCTAAAAGCTCTGTCCCCAGTTCTGTTGGGGGCACAGGCTGTGTGCTCAGCCCTGAGAATGCCTGTGCCCAGGGAACAGGGAATGGGCTGGAGCTGGACAGCCCCAGCCTCCAGCAGGGAGGGAGCTCCTCCAGCCACCCCCGTTGGCGTTTTTGGGCTCTTTCCCTGCTGCTCAGGCTGTGTTTGCTGCCCTTTGTGCCCAGGGAGGGTTCAGCGCCCATCCCTGGGGGTGCCCAGGGAATTCCTGGAGGTGGCACTCGGAGCTCAGGGCTGGGACAAGGTGAGATCAGGCACAGCTGATCTGGAGTTGTTTTCCAGCCGGAATGATCCTGGGATTCCACGGCTCTGTGGCAGCTGGGTACCTGAGCAGACCTCATTAACTTCAGATCAAATGCAACACAGATTCATGCCCTGAAATGGTAATTTTCAAAACATGTTTTGTGTTAAAAGGGGTCTTTTTTCTCCTCCCGCTTCACTTTCATCCGGAATTCATTTCCAGTCTCTCTGCAACCAGCTCCTGTGTTTCAGGAAATGTTTCCGAATTCCTGAGCTCAAACGCCATTTGAAAACCTCATTTGAATTTTTAAACAGCTTTGCCTGCCCCAAATGGTTTGTGCCAAATGCAAGAGCTGCACCTGAGAAGTTTTTCCCAGCTCCAGGGAAGAGCTGGGTGTGCGTGGGGAAGCAGCTGGGATGCTGAGGGACAGCAGGGGAAGGAACAGCACAAAGGGAGGGAGGATGTGGCTGCCCATCACTGAAACCTCCACCTTCATCTTCACAGCACAAATAAACCTCAACAGCCCTTTGGGGACAGCCAAGAGTGGAGCAGGAACACGGGGCTGGAACACAGGATCCTGCTCTGCTCAGCTCTGCGGTAAATCAGGGTTTGTGCCAGAGCTCTGTGCCATGGTGGGACCTGGGTTACCTTGGGATTTCCAGGATGGAAAGGGGAAGGGCTTCAAATGAGCAGGTTTAGGTGGGATTTTGGGAATTGGGAATTGTGCCCAGAGCAGCTGTGGCTGCCCCTGGATCCCTGGCAGTGCCCAAGGCCAGGCTGGACACTGGGGCTGGAGCACCTGGGACAGTGGGAGGTATCCCTGGGATGGGATGAATTTTTAGGTCTCTCCCCACCCAAAGCAGGCTGGAGTTCCATGAAAGCTGCTTTAATATCTCAGGACAAAAGGAGTTAGAATCATGGAATCTTTAAGGCTGGAATTATTGAATTAAAACAATCAAATCCCTCCAGCAAATGCTGCTCTGCATTGTTTGTCATTCCCCTCTGAGGAATGGGGAGCTGGATGTCACCAACCCAGCTCCTGGCTGAAATCCTGTGGGGTGAGCTGATCCTGTGCAGCCAGGAGAGCTCCCAGCTGGGGCAGAGGCTTTAATTCAGGGTTTAGATGATTTAAAGTGCCTAAAAGAGTTTGGTGCACTGTCGGGATCATTAGCTTGTCAGAGTGACCCCGAGAAAAGTTCCAAAGTCTCTTTTCCCAGCCCAGTGCTCAAAGAAGGAGCCAGGGCTCTTCATTTCTCCATCTCAAGGTTGTTTATTGTTTATTATCTATAAAATTCTTTCTCCTGTCCAGCCAAGGTCCATCCAGCAGGACAGTCCAGGCACTCTGCCTGACCCCAGGGCAGTGTTATGTCTTTATGCTAAAAACTACATGTACAATGTTTACAGTAACTTCCCAATACCTATCAGCTATGTTAGACAGTGAGCTTCTACTCTAAACCAATCCAAAGTGCCACCATCACAGCAGAAGATGGAGAACAAGGAGAAGAAGGAGAAAGGCTGGACATGCCCAGATCCCTCCATCTTGCCCCCTGAACCTCCATATCAAAACCCCCAAAATCTACTTTTCCACCCCATTATAACTTCACTATTATTCTACCTAAACTGTTGTGGGTTGCTGATCTTCATCTAAGGTCGGTAATTTGCTCCATGGGTCATAATCAAACCCAGAGGTGTTTTGGGCTCTGTGCCAGGGTCCCTGAGCCCCCTGGCAGGGTCTGGGCCGTCCAGGACAGCCTGAGGGATGTGCTGGGTGCTGGCAGGGCAGCAGAGCAGAGGGAAGCGATTCCAGCGTGGTGCAGGAGCAGGGCCGAGCCTGCCTGGGTGGGAGATGCCAGGCCTTTGGCCAAGCACAGCAGAAAGTGGCAGAAAATGACAAAAATGCCCTCGTGGCCCGCGTTCAGCAGGCTCAGGAAATGAGTGGCTGAAGGAAACCCAATTCCAGTCCTCAGAGCTGGCTGCTGGCCCTGAGCTTTTCCTGTAAATGGGGTTTTTCTGCTGGGGGCAGAGGAGTGCTGGGTTTGGTGCTGAAAGCTCGTTAGGGTCTGATGTTAAACAATTAATGCTCCGAGGGACAAACTGGTTCATGGAGCAGGCCTGGCTGTAGCCAGAGGAAAATCCAATATCCTGGGAAATCACAGGGCCCTCAATCAGCCTGGGGCCTGCAGGGGCGCAGGGCTGTGCATTGCAGGATCCTGCCAGAACCCAGGGCATTTCCGGGGCATTTCTGGGGCATTTCCTCCTGGAAAGGCTCCTCCAGCCCTGGCACAGCATTTCCCTGCTTCCCTCAGCAAGCCAAGCTGGCTTTAGGGTGTCTCTGACTCATTTCCCCCTTTTATGGGCAGCATTCTAAGTTCCAGAATTTTAAGTTCCAGCATCTCCCAACCTTTTCCTTCATGGGAGCTCTGCAAAATCCCAGTTTTTATCTCTGGGTAAGATTTCCAGCTGGAACGGGCTCTGCTGGGGCTGGGCTGGGTGCTGAGAGGGAAATCTCATTTTTCCATGCAGAGAGGGTTTCTCTGTGCTCTCCCAGATGAGGACACAGGATTTCCCAAGGGATGGAATGCAGGGCTCCACTGCCAGAGGATTTGGGGAGGGATTGTCCCCTAGGAGGTTGGGGGGCCTGGCACAGGGTGCTGTCACCCTGATTTTTTAATATTTTCTAATATTATGATGCCCTCTGATGTTGACATTATTGTAGTGAACTTTCTCATACACTTTATGTAAATACCTGATTGTTTTGTATTCTTTTATGGAAGAAATTTGATGGGCTGTTGGTTTGCCCAGTGTCATTGGAGAGGTGGCACCGTCACCCAATCCCCTGTTACTTTTGGACATCTATAAATGTTGGAGTCAGAAATTAAAAAGTCTCTTTTCATCTTTAAAAAAGCAGCATGTCCACATCGTGTTATTCGTGTCCTACAGTGGCAGGTGCCCCCAAATAAAGATTTTCCTGGGCACCCCTCTCTCCCCTGGCTCCTGGCAGTTCCCTGCCCCTCTCTGGGGTGCCCAGCCCAGATTCAATTTGTGAATTTGTGGATTTGTGAATTTGTGGATTTGTGAATTTGTTGATTTGTGAATTTATGAATTTGTGAATCTGTGTTCACGGCTCAGCAGAGCCTGGCTCTGAGCCCCACGGCTGCTGGCAGCTCCTGGCACCTCCAGCTGCAGCCCAGGGATGCATTTCTGGCTTCCATTCCTCACACCACAGGCTGAAGGGAAGCTACACTGAACCTGTCAGCCCAGTTTTTAATTCCTTTTTTTATTTTTTCCCCTCCTGTAGACATCCCACAAAGCTCATTTATGGGATCAGCCTGATTTGGGAGAGTCTGCTTTAAATATTTCAGTTTCCATTTTATCACCTGCAGCTCCAATCAGGCTTTGCACGGTGCTGAGTCTGATCACAAATAATTTTTTTTTTGCTACCAGACGTCTTTAGTCCCCAAAAAAATGACTTTGAGAAAATGAGCAGCGATGCATTAAAATGCATTTTACAGAGAAATTATCTTTATATGCTTTGTCTTCTTTTTTATTTTATTTTTGGTAATGCTGCAAGACCATAAAAATACAGAAGAAATTCTGCTAACACTTGGAAAAAGGATTTGCAAAATATCCCCATGAATGTCTTGGAATCATGAATGGATTTAATAACCACACATTGATGAGGGCACGCTGCAGATACTGATTAATTATTAACGTGTTTACAACAATTTTGCAAATAATGGGCTAATGACTGCAATTATGTGTTTTCCAAGGGGGCAGGGCTGTGCTCCCAGGCAATCCTGGAAAACTCCCTGGCCAGGGCTCTGCTTCCCAGGCTGCTGTTTATTTGTGTGGGCCATTGATTTCCTGCCAGGATGGAGTGGATTTAATTTTTACTGATGGTGCAGCGCTTCATTCTGGCTGTAAATGACGGGTGAGCCTCCCGTTTGCAGCACTGCATGGCAAGGGAGGGGATTCCCTGCAAACACCTGGGCAGGTGGGCAGGGAAAGGGAAACACTTCCCTGAGGGGCTCCTGCAGAGCTGGACTGCTGCAGGGCAAAGGCATCAAATGATGGATAAACAGAGACACAAATCCTGCTGTAAATAAGGAAAGAGCACGGGGAGAGCTGGATTGCTCACATTTTAAACTCCTTTTTTTTGGTCCTGCAGGCCACAATCAGCACAGAGCCCAAGGAGGGTTTGGGATGGAAGGAACCTCCAAGAACATCTCATCCCAAAAAGGGCTGGGGGCTTTGCTCCATGGGGAATATTCCAGAGCATGTGGGCATATCCTGTGCCAATCTGGGCACACCCTGTGCCAATCTGGGCACACTAATCCAACCTGACCCAGTCTGGGATCTGCTGGTTCTGGTCTGGGTATGGAAAATGCTGAGGGAATGGTGATTTTCTGACCTGTCCTGTATGTTCAAATGTTGAGGGAGTGGTGAATTTCTATCCTGGATGTTCAAGCCCTGAGGGAATGGTGAATTTCTGTTCTGGGTAGCAAGTTCTGAGGAAATGGTGATTTTCTGTCCTGGGTATGGAAAATGCTGAGGGAATGGTGATTTTCTGTCCTGGGTATGGAAAATGCTGAGGGAATGGTGATTTTCTGTCCTGTGTATGAAGTTCTAAGGGAATGGTGATTTTCTCTCCTGGGTATAAAAATTCTGTGGGAATGGTAATTTTCTGTCCTGGTATGGGGTGCTGAGGGAATGGTGATTTTCTGTCCTGGATGTGGAAGTGCTGAGGGAATGGTGATTGTCTGTCCTGTCCTGGGTATGAAGTGATGAGTGAAGGGTGATTTTCTGTCCTGGCTATGCAAAATGCTGAGGGATTGGTGATTTTCTGTCCTGGATGTTCAAGTGCTGAGGGAATGGTGGTTTTCTGTTCTGTCCATGGAAATGCTTGAGGGAATGGTGATTTTCTATCCTGGATATGGAAGTACTAAGGGAATGGTGATTTTCTGTCCTGTCCTGGGTATGAAGTGCTGAGGAAATGGTGATTTTCTATCCTGGATGTGGAAGTACTGAGGAAATGGTGATTTTCTATCCTGGATGTGGAATGATGAGTGAATGGTGATTTTCTGTCCTGGGTGTGGAAGTGCTGAGGCAATGCTGAACTTCTGTCCTGTCTTGGGTGTTCAAATGCTGATGGAATAGTGATTTTCTGTCCTGGGTCTGGAAAATGCTGAGGGACTGGTGATTTTCTGCCCTCTGTGCATGTGCTGTATGAAGTTTGTTGGGATTTTTGGGGAGGTGTTAAATCCTGAGCAGCCTTTTCCATTAAACACCCAGTGCTGACCCCACACCCCTCTGCCCACCCCTGAAATGTGCAGAAATCCCACAAAGCGCCGATGCCAACGCCCCGATCCCTCAATAACAGGATTATTGCCAAGCACACACAATGAGCTGTGCGTTGTAATGCCTGATTAGAGGCTGGATTTAGGGCTGGAGCAGCATTAATGCACAGCTACAATGTAACTGGGTTAATAACAATCAACTGATTAATGTCGAACATCTCCTGCAGCCCGAGGAGAGCAGGCTGGGCTGATTAGCAGGGATGCAAATGAGCACAGGAGGTGAGACAGGGCTGCAGAGAGCTGGGTGCTCAGGGACCAAAACAGGGCTAAGAGCCCGAAGGTGGGATGTGGGACTCCAGGCTGCTCTTCAAAATGCAGTTTATTGTATAGAAAATGCAGTTTATTGTGTACAAAATGCAGATTATTGTGTACAAAATGCAGTTTATTGTATACAACCTGCAGTTTATTGTATACAAAATACAGTTTATTGTATACAGAATGCAGTTTATTGCATAGAAAATGCAGTTTCTTGCGTACAGAATGCAGTTTATTGTGTACAAAATGCAGTTTATTGTATACAGAATGCAGTTTATTGTGTACAAAATGCAGTTTATTGTATACAACCTGCAGTTTATTGTATACAAAATACAGTTTATTGTATACAAAATGCAGTTTATTGTATACAGAATGCAGTTTATTGTATAAAAATGCAGTTTATTGTGTACAAAATGCAGATTATTGTGTACAAAATGCAGTTTATTGTATACAACCTGCAGTTTATTGCATACAAAATGCAGTTTCTTGTGTACGGAATGCAGTTTATTGTGTACAAAATGCAGTTTATTGTATACAACCTGCAGTTTATTGTATACAAAATACAGTTTATTGTATACAAAATGCAGTTTATTGTATACAACCTGCAGTTTATTGTATAAAAATGCAGTTTATTGTATACAGAATGCAGTTTATTGTATACAAAATGCAGTTTATTGTGTACAAAATGCAGTTTATTGTATACAAAATGCAGTTTATTCCATCCAAGGTGTTACATCAGTCCAGGGTGGTGGGTGACAGAGCTGTGCCCACAGCTGTCAGCTCCAGCTGCAGGCAGGCCTGGACACCCTTAGTTTAGGTTACATTACTTTATAATGCATATAAGTACAAATATATATACATCTATTATATATTTTCTTTGCTGAGCATCTTCATACAGCAGAACCAATCTACACCTTGACTATTATCTATAGCCCATCATAACTGCTATAATTACCATATTCATGTTACTGTACTCCAATCACTAACAGTCAGTACATTGCAGTTTCAGCTAGAAGTTGTTTTTCAGTTTTCTTGCAGTGGAAAATTCTGAGACCTTTTTTCTACTTGCAGCTTTGCTGCCTTGTTTGCCTGTGCTCTCTTTCTGCTTGGTAAAAACATCTCCTTGTTTGGGGTGGGTTTATCCTTTGCTCTAAGCCATAAAAACCCCTTGTAACCAACACACCCTTTGCCTCCTTGGTTATCCAGCGAGACTGGCTCAGCAATTCTTTTCTTCTATACCAAAACTTGCTTCCATCTCTATTCCTTCATCAGACTCTACATTTAAAAATCTTTCTGCTAAGCATCTGTGAGACGTTTTGTCAAACTTCCATCCTTGCCAAGGGAGGGGTGTGCAGGTGGGAAGGGAGCCAGAGACCCTCAGGGTGTTTGTGGGGGCTGCTCTGGGGGAATGTGCCCAAGGAGGGACCCAGGAGGTGTCAGAACCACAGAACTGGAATTCCTGCAGGCCTGGAATGCTGCAGGGTGAAGGAACCCTGGGAAGGAACTCAAGTGATGGATTAATAGAGACACAAATCCTGCTGTAGATAAGGAAAGAGCAGAGGCAGAGCTGGATTGCTCACATTTTAAACTCCTTTATTTTGGTCCTGCAGGCCAAAATCAACACAGAGCCTCAGAAAGGTTTAGGATGGAAGGAACCTCCAAGAGCATCTCATCCCACACCCTGGGACACCTTCCAGGAGGGGCTGGAAAAGTCCCACAGTGAGGTGGGAAAAGCCCTTCAGGACCATCCAGTCCCAGCTGTGCCCATCCCTGTCACTGCAGGACACCAAAGAACACAAGCACACACTGCTGCTCTCAAGGTGAAGAAAAGGGAAGTTTATTTCTGACTCCAACATTTATAGATTTCCAAAAGTGACCCTGGATTGGAGGGTGACAGTGCCACCTCTCCAGTGACACTGGACAAACCAACAGTCCATCAAATTTCTCCTCCTCCATAAAAGAATGCAAAACAATGAGTTATTAACAGAAAGTGTGTGAGGAAGTTTGTTACAAGAATGTCAACATCAGAAGGCTTGGAAAATATTAAAAAATCAGGGTGACATAACACCCACCTTGTCCCCAGCCCAGAGCTCTGAGTGCCACCTCCAGGGATTCCCTGGGCACCTCCACCACCAACCTGGGCAGCTCCTTCCAGTGTTTAATAACCCTTTCCATGAAGAAATAATTCAGATTTCCATGAAGAAAACCATCAGAGCAGGTTTAAGTTGGATTTTAGGGCAGATTCTTCATGGGAAGTGCTGGATGTCCCTGTCCTCTTCTCTTCTCTTCTCTTCTCTTCTCTTCTCTTCTCTTCTCTTCTCTTCTCTTCTCTTCTCTTCTCTTCTCTTCTCTTCTCTTCTCTTCTCTTCTCTTCTCTTCTCTTCTCTTCTCTTCTCTTCTCTTCTCTTCTCTTCTCTTCTCTTCTCTTCTCTTCTCCTCTCCTCTTCCTCTCCTCTTCCTCTCCTCTTCCTCTCCTCTTCCTCTCCTCTTCCTCTTCTTCTCTCTTCTTTCCCTTCCCCTTTCACATTTCCCTTCCTCTCCTTTCCCTTCTCTCCTTCCCTTTTTCCCCATTTCCCTTTTTTTCCCTCTCTCCTTTTTCCTTTCCCCTCAAATCATCAACTCTCTCTTGGGTATTTCCAAGCCATGTAACTGTGGCACGTGGGACACAGGTTGGTGGTGGCCTGGGCAGGAATGGTTCTCTCATATCCCACATTGAATAAACTCCTGAAATGCAGTTTTCTAAAGCACGAGGGAGGAAAATTTCTCAGCTACAACGGCACAATCAAAACTTTATGAGACAGAGGAATAAAAGGTGGATGTGACAAGGCTGAACCTGCAATAATAAACGAACAACAAAGCAGAGGGAATAAAAGGAAGGAGAGACTTAAAAGGAGTGCACGGGGTTTAAAACTCTAAACAGAGCAGCAAAAGTGAAATTGCCACAGCAAACAGAGCTGCCAGCACCCCTGGGGAGCATGCAGAAAGAGCCAGCTTGTGGCTGGATGGGGTTTGAGGAGGGGAATAACCAGTCTGAGGTTGCTATCCAAACTGGAGGTGTTATATTAGGGAAGGAATAACCACCTGTGCAGCTGAGGTGTGGCAGGAGATATTGCTGTGTGCTGGTTTGTTTGGGGTGATCTCCGTGCTCCCCTCGACCTCCCAGGCTGTGGTTTGAGCACAGCCAGGCCGATTTCTCATTTCTCCTGTCACTCCCTATCTTTGAAGGCATTACAGAAAAATTTGAGCGAGCTATTTTTAGTCAGGCTTGAAAGCACCTATTTTATTTTATTTTATTTTTTTTTTTCCCAGGCCTGATTCTTGAGGGGCAGCTTTGATTCAGTTTCCTTTTGTTTCTGCTCTCAGATCTGGCTGCCTTGAAGCGCAGCTTTCCTTTGCCCCTGCCCTGCTGCAGTTCCCAGTCCCTGCACCCCTGGCAGCCCAAGGTGAGATCCAAAGGCGTTTCTCACCTTGCAGGAGCAGCCAAAGGCAAGAATTTGGTTTCAGCTGCAGGGAAAACGCCGGAACAAAGGACAGGCTGTGTCTGAAAGGGGAAATATCAGGAAATAATCCCCATCCCATCAGTTCTGATCCCAACAGGAGTGCTGGAATTGTCACTGACCTGAGCAGTTTCACCTCTGGATTTTGGAGCCCTGAGTTCATCTTCTCTGCTTGAATTCACCCTTTTTCTAATGGAAAAGGGGAATAAATCTGGAGAAGTCAGTGCCAGCCTTGCCCAGTGCTGTGAATGGCACCACTGATTTGACTGGTGTTCCAAAGGGAGCTCCTTGACCCCACCCTGCTGGGATTTCAGCTCTTTCTCTTTTCCATTTCCTTCCCATCCTTTGTCCTGAGCTGGAAGGATCCCTACCAAGGGCTTATTGCCAATCACTAGAAGACAGGAAAATTAAATTAAATTAAATTTCTCTAAACTAAATTTCTCTAAATTAATTAAATTAATTTAGAGAAGGTAAGTTTCTCTAAATTAATTAAATTAATTATCTCTAAAAATTCTCTAAATGTGGCTTTGTTTCACGGCTTAAACTTCCTCCTCCTCAACACTCATCAATCCTGGTCTCTGTAATTCTCTCCTCCTCAGTGAACCCCTCCAGTGCTCTTTGGTTTCTCATCTCTCCATCATTTCCCCTCTCCAGGGCCCCTGTAACTGGATCCAGGGCCCCACCAGCCGTGATCTGTCTCCCTCCCTGGCCCTGGGAGCAGCAGATCTGATTTTGGAGCTGGGCTGATGAGCAGTTTCTCATCTGGAGGGAAGATGGATGGTGGCACAAAGCAGATTATCCAGGGGAGCTCTGATCAGAGGGCTGAGAAAGGGGGAATTTCTCATTTGTGGGGGGAACATTGACCAGGCCTGGTAGAGGAGTGTGGAAACCCCAGAATATTGCAGATTAGAGCTGCCCATGGCTTTCCCTGCAGGGTTTGCTTGCAGCAGGAGGGATTCACTCAGGGAATGCTGCTGGGCAGGGAGAGAAACCTTATTTGCCTCAAAGTCCCAGAGATTCAATTCCAGCTCTATTTACTTCCCATTCCTGCTCAGGAGGACTGAGCCCTCTCCTTCCCGGGGCACACAAACCCCTCATGCTCTGCTGGGCCTTCATTGCTTTTAATTTCTAGGGGAGAATTTCGAGGCTGCCCCTGTGCTGAGGGGAGCTGCAGCTCCTGAGATCCATGCACGTCCCTGGGACAAAAACCCTGGGACAAAAACCCTGGGACAAAAACCTTGAGACAAAAACCCTGGGATCCCTGAGGCAAAAACCCTGAGAGAAAAACCCTGAAATTCCTGAGACAAAAACCCTGGGACAAAAATCCTGAGACAAAAACCTTGAGACAAAAACCCTGGGACAAAAACCCTGGGATCCCTGAGAGAGAAACCCTGGAGTACCTGAGACAAAACCTTGGAAGTACTGAGACAAAAACCCTGGGAATACCTGGGACAAAAACCCTGGGAATACCTGGGACAAAAACCCTGAGACAAAAACCTGGAATCCCTGAGACAGAAACCCTGGAACCACTGGGACAAAAACCCTGAGATCCCTGAGACAAAAACCCTGAGATTCCTGAGACAAAAACCCCTGAGACAAAAACCCTGGGATCCCCGAGACAAAAACTTTGGAACCCCTGAGACAAAATCCCTGAGACAAAAACCCTGGAATGCCTGAGATAGAAACCCTGGAACCCCTGGGACAAAACCAGAATGAGAACATTAATTTCCAGAGGAGCAGGGGTTTGCTCCTTACTGATGTCAGAGCCATCCTGGAGCACCTAAAATTTCATTTCTTTCCCTCTGCTTTGGAAGGTTTGGTTGCAAATTAGGAATAGTTGAGGGTGGAATTTGCAGCTGGGGTGGCAGCAATAATGCCACATGTCCTGCCCTGTGCTGAATGTATTGCTGGGACATGTGGGGCTCACCAGGGCAGCTCAGGACAAATCCCTCATTCCCACCTGGAATGCCTGCAGACATCATTTGATTAGAGAAGTACATGAGGAACAATTACGGCTTGGGAAAACCAAGGGAAATTGGAGAAATGCATCAATATTCCAAACCACAGCTTCTTTAAATGCAAACCCCAAATTCCCAGGTGGGACATTTAAATCCATTTCCTGTGGTGGAACTGCAGCCTGGAGAAACGTTGGCTCCAATTCTGGTTTGCAGCCTTGGTGATGGAATAGAAAATTCAGGAAATTCCTTTGCCACCAGGAGGAGATTTGGATTTTTCCTGTGCTTAACTCCTGCTGCTCTGTGCCTGCAATGGAGCTGGGAATAGGTGGGATGGTACCAAACTCTTGGATGTAAACAAAATTAACAGTAATTGGATATTCTTTCCTTTTAAAGTGGATAAAAGCTGCAGGGAGAACTCTGAGGACATTTCTGTGGCACAACCAACTGAGACATTCCAAATTTCCCTTTTCGAGTTTTCCTCCTCCCTTCAGCCTGGGTGCTGGGAAGGAGGAGGAATAAGGGCTGAACTTGCTGTCAACCCTCTTAAAAGCTTTTTATTGCAGCTGGAATGTGTGATAATGGCCCCCAGAACCATCATTACAGTTAATTAAAGGTCTGTTTCTTTTTTCTAATGTGAGGGGTTTATTTTCTGCCGTTGATAACACAGCAATAAAACCTTGCTTTAGGCAAAATCTTGGTAGGCAAGGTCACAATTTAGAAGTAATTTGGAAATTGAAAGGAAAACCAGAAAGCAGCATCTGGTTCCTGTTATTTCTGAGTTGTGGGAGTCCAGAGGGAATGATTTAGAGTTAAAAGGGGAGGAGAAGAGGAACATCAGAGTCTGTGCACTGAGGGGATGGTCATGGGGAGGAGGTGAAAGGAGGACAGGGAATTTGGAGTAAACATCTACTCAAACATGAAAATTTGCCAGATCCTGGTTTAATTTGGGTTGGAAAGGCAGAGCCTGCTTCCAAGGACGGGAAAAAGTGAGGATGGAGGCACAGAAATGTCATGATTTTATTACTTTTGTGTATTTGACGTAAATTGGAGATTTGCCTCTGCTGGGAGTGGGGCTGGGGTGTTTTGGGGAGCTGCCATGCCCCAGAATTTGCTGTTGAGGGTGAGTCCATGCAGGACTGGGAGCCACCTGGGATTCCCTAGGGATTTTTGGCTCAGAAATCCAGGGATGCACATGGAGAACATGTGAAATCTCCATCCCTGGGGATGCTCCATCCCCCTGGAGCACCCTGAGCTGGGGAACTCAACCTCTCCCTGAATATTCACCCCAGATTGTGGTTTTTAGCTTTGTGATTCAAACAACACTGCTGCACTTTCATTCCAGGGCCAGCTGAGAAGCAGCAGGAGCTCAACTGGTCAAAAAAAGTCATTTCCTGAGATAAGAAATGTAAAATAAGTGCCAGTGGTGGAAATTTAATTGCTGCAAATCTGTTGAGGGGGAGCTGAGCTTTCTGTTCTCCAAAATAATCACGTCCAGCTCCCAGCCAGCACAGCTGTGCTTCACATGCCTTCGAGTTCTGCCGTAAATTTGTTGTGGATATGTTAATTAAAAGGTTAATTACGGTCGAGATGTTCTGGTGCTCAGGTTTGCTGCTGCTGCTGTGGGGTGTAAATGCTCCTCACCCCAAATCCAGGGGAAAATGGGGAGGCCCTGGCAGATTATCCAGGAAGGTGTGGCTTCCCCTGGATCCCTGGCAGTGCCCAGGGCCAGGCTGGACACTGGGACACCCTGGGACAGTGGGAGGTGTCCCTGCTATGGCTGGGGTGGCACTGGGGGGGATTTGGGGTCCTTTCCACCCAAACCAGGCTGGGATTCTCTGATTTCATGACAGGACATCAGATTTTATGAGGAGGATTCTCGGGTTTGGGTTGTTAATTGCTGCCCCAGATGTGCAGGGTGTCTCTGTTCCCGCCTGCACAGCTGAAGAACAAGTCTGGGCTCTTCACTTTTCGCTCTTGAGGTTGTTTATCAATTCTTATCTATAAAATTTTCTTTCTGCCCAGCCCAGATCTGCTCAGCAGGGCAGCCACGGGCACTCTGTGTTGTCCTTTTATACCACAAACTACCTATAACATATTTACACTTCATTCCCAATCCCATCACCTGTGTTAGACAGTGCACTTCTACTCTAAACCAATCCCAAAGTGCCAACATCACTGCAGAAAATGGAGAACAAGAAGGAGAAAGGCTGGACATGCCCAAGTTCCTCCATCTTGTCCCCATAACTCCCATTCCAAAAATCCCAAAATCTCCATTTTCACCCTGTGATCATTTTGTTATTACACCATTCAAACCTGGGTGACTTTCAGGTCCCCATACAAAGCTGATAACTTGCTCCAGGGGTCACAATCACACCCCCAGGTGCTCTGGGCTGTGTGCCAGGGTCTCTGAGCCCCCCAGCGGGTCCTTGGCATCCAGAGGATGCACTGAGTTCTGACAGAGGACAATCAGTGGTTCTTAATGGAGAACATCCCAAAAGGATGGAAGGCAAAGGATAATGATAAAGGATTTAGGGTCCTTTCCAACCCACAGATTTTGGGGGTCTGTGATTTGGGGCTGAACAAGGACAAGGTGGGAAGGGTGAACAAGGATGAGGTGGGAAGGGTTTGCTCTGTGTGTGGTGCCAGGGACACCCCTGGTGCTCCCAAAAACGTGTGATGTGACCCTGCCACTGCAAACTCCATGAGAAAACAATCCTGGAAACACACAAGGAAAAAAGAATACAAATTAAAAAAGCAGGAAAAGGTGTCATCTGGTGATAAGGAATTTCCCAGCTGGTGACAGAAAAGCTTCAGTGGTGATTAACAGAGAACCGTGTTGAGATTTCAAACAACTTCTGGAATTGATAAAGCAAGAGTAAACAAAACAGAATCCAATCCCCAGAATTTAATCCTCAGAACTGCAGCTCTGCATCTCTGAGGCGGTGCCAGCGAGCTTGGACCCTGGGCAGGACTGGAAAATAAATTCCCCAGCCTCCTTCAGCAGCAGCAGGTGCTGGAAAAACCTCCTTGGTGCCACTAATGAATCTCTGGGGACCCTGCTGCAGCTTGGGATGAAAAGCAAGATTAAGCTCTGGAGCTCTTTGAGGAAAAGCAGAGTCTGTAAACAAGATGCTCTGCTGGGATCCTGGTTGGTAAAAGCAGATGAAAATCTGTGTTCCTGCAGAATCCGAGGAGTTCTGAGCGGAAACCTCAGTGCAGGCTGAGGGTTAAAGGGGTGAAACTCTTTCTAGGGCCCCAGAGGGGCCTCATGGCCCCAAATCTCCTGAAATCTGCACCATGAACAGCATTCCATCCTGTTTGCAGCAGGGAGCAGAGCAGGAGCCAGGATCCAGTGAGGCCAGGGAGAGGCTGCAGGGCCTGGGCTGCTGCTCCTCCCCAATTGCCCCAATTGCCCCAATTGCCCCAATTCCCTGGCACAGGGAGCACAGGAACCCCCAGGAGAAGGGTGGGAGAGCCTGGGTCCCTGCACTGCCCAGGGTTAGGGACAGTCCTAACACTTCAATGCCATTAAAAAAGGGATAAAAGGGCTCTGTGCTGCCTACAGTGCATGGATAGTTAATGAAATGCAGGGAAATTTAATGAAGATATTTTCAGGAGTGCAGGCTTTGATGGTTTGGGAATTTATTTGTCACAGACATCTTTTATGGAAAATTCTTTCCTGAGGAGTTTTCCTCCTGAGAAGCTGGGAGGCCTCAGGAACAAAATGCAAACAATGGTTATCTGCTGCTGTGGGATGCAACAGGTGCATCTGGGATTGGTCTTGTGGGGTTGTTTCTAATTAATGGCCAATCACAGTCAGCTGGCTCAGACAGAGAGCTGAGCCACAAACCTTTGTTATCATTCTTTGCTATTCTATTCTTAGCCAGCCTTCTGATGAAATCCTTTCTTCTATTCTTTTAGTATAGTTTTAATATAATACATATAATAAAATAATAAATCAGCCTTGTGAAACATGGAGTCAGATCCTCATCTCAGACCCCTGTGAACACGGTCACAAACATGAAACTACAGCAGGATTCACATGAACAGATCCAATGTTCCCTTTCTGCAGCCAACCCCCACCCCCATCCCTCAGAATTTGCCTTTTCTGCCGAAATTTGGAGCCTGTGTGGAAGCCACAACAAGGCTGACTAGAAAGGCTCTTCCTGTTTGAGACAGAGCTTCAGAAGAGAGCCGAAGTTGCAGAGAGAACTGTGCAAGTTGTGGCCTCCAGGGTGCTTTTAAAATGCAGGAGTTCTGGTATGTAGGGCTGCTTTAATGGGATATTTATCTCCCTTGGAGAAGTTCCTGCTGCAAACCTTGAAGTTGTAACAGGCTGCAGTAATAAGGCTTCTCTATTCATTAAGAGATAACTTCCATTTTTCCTTCTTTTTTTTATCAGAGATTTGTTTCCTGGGGCAGAGTCTTTTTTTTTTTTTTCCCTCTTAATTTCCTAAATTTTCTCATTTCAGGAAAACAGAGGGAAATAAATTTCTGACAGCAGCAACTGAATCCCTTGGGTTGTTCATTGCCAGGGTGGTGTCCCCTGCACCACCCACACCTGGGGTGAGCTGAGGTGCTCGGGAGCAGAGGTTCAGAGACAGATTGGGGAGCTCAGTGCCAGCTGAGGGAGCTCTGCAGGGCAGCCACAGATATTCCCTGTATCGCCCAGAGAGCCGGGGGTGTTTGTTTGTCACCCTGCTCTCCTAAGTCCTTCCAAGCCTTCTGATGTTTATGTTTTTGTAACGGAGTTTCTCGCACGCTTTTACTGTAAGTAATAATTGTTTTGCATTCCTTTCTGGAGGAAGGCAGAACTGATGGACTGTTGGTTTGACCACTGTGGCTGGAGAGGTGGCAGCTTCATCCTCCAATCCATGGTCACTTTTGGAAGTCTGTAAATTGTGGAGTTTGGAAATAAACTGCCCTCATTCTACCTTAGACATCTCAGCTTGTGCCTGTTGTTCATTTTGTGTCCTATTGTGACATTTGTTTTCATGTTGGAGTGATAAATGCAGAGGGAGAAGTCAAACTGCATCTGTGAGACACAAAAAAGCATTTCAAACAAAACTTTAGGGCTCCTTCCAACCCCACCCACTCTGATCCTACAATTTCATGGCAGGAGGGTCTCAGGGAGCCACAGACCACAGGAGTGAGAGGGGATTTTCTAACCTTACACCATTAAATAATACATCTAATGGAATTATTCATGAATAATAACGTGATTTATGGCTGTGGGAGGCTGCATTTTATACCAACCCCACCACAACACCCAGGCACTCTCCAGGCTGCCAAACCACCCAGGACTGTTCAAGTTCCCTTTTAATTTTGGCTGCAAGCAGCCTGGGAAGGTCTCTGGCTCCATTAATGGCTCCCATCTATCACTTAAGCCCAGAGCCACTTTGCAGCAGCCCTGTGATCAGGGAGGAAATGATCCTGACAAAACAACTTTGTTTTTTATGGCTTTCTAATCATTTTGTTATTATGGAGTTGCGGCTGCAGCGAGAACTCAGTGATTTACAAGTGATTGCAGTGGGTGGGGGATGTCACATCCAGTGGCACCTACACAATTTCATATTTATGGGGGTGTTCATCTATCACACTGCGTTTTGGGGGCCTGCACGTGCCTGATGGATGAGTGCTGCCTGCTGGAAATGAGCTTTTCCTTAAGAATCACAGAATTATTGGGGTTGGGAAAGCCCTCCAGGAGCAGGTCCTGCCTTGGATCCCCACCCTGTCCCCAGCCCAGAGCTCTCAGTGCCACCTCCAGGAACTCCCTGGGCACCTTCGGGGATGGGCACTCATAATTAATGAATTAATAAGGAATTAACTCCTCTGGGAGATGTCATTACCCACTGGAGCCCCAGCACTGTCACCATGGTATTTCCTGAAAAATCCCTTTGCCAGGATTTTCCCCTGGGAAGCTGAGAGGCCTCAGAAAAGAGATGCAAACAATAATTATCTGATTGCTTGGGAATGTGGTCTGGAGGTCGCTCACCAACAGGTGCAGCTTTGATTGGTTCCATGTGAATTGTTTTTAATTAATGAACCAATCCCAGCCAGCTGTGTCAGGACTCTAAGGAGTCAGTCACAGGTTTTTATTATTCATTCTTGTCTAGCTTTCTGATGTATCCTTTCTCTTTCTTTTATATAGTTTTAGTATATAATTTTGTATAATATGATACGATATAATGCGATATGATATGATTAATATAATGTAATGTAATATAATATAATATAATATAATATAATATAATATAATATAATATAATATAATATAATATAATATAATATAATATAATATAATATAATATAATATAATATATCAGCCTTTTGAGAGCTTGGAGTCACATTCTCATCTCTCACCTCATCCTGGGACCCACAACACCCAGCACAGCATGAGGGACACACCGTCATGTTTTACACACAAACGTGTCCCCTCCCCATTTCAGGCCCTCCATGAACCAAAACAAAGCGGTTGCTAACCATGGAAAAGCCCAAATTCCAGAGGGGGAAGCTTCAGTGGTGGGATCAGAGCAGTCAGAGGCAGCTGAGGGCACCGTGGTGCTGCTGGTGGCAGGGCTTGGTGCTCACAAAGGGCTTTTCCACCCTGAAGGATTCCCTGATTATAGAATTTATTCCCAGCTGTGCACCCAGCCAGGCTGAGTGCTGGGGCAGGGATGGATGCACACACCTGGAGCACTGGGATGGATTCTGTGCCAAAGCTGCAGGAGGGTCAGATCGTGGCCAGCCTCACATCAGATCCTGCTGGATCAAACATCCCAAAGGCTCCAGCAGGGACCCCGGCAGCTCTGAGAACTGCCAGGATCAACCCAGAATTCCAGCCCTGAGCACCTTCAGGGATACCTGCCTGGGATCCTGGGGCAGCCCTGGAGAGCCCTGGAGGGTGTCCAGGGCAGGGAATGAAGCAGGGAAGGGGCTGCAGAATCCCTGAGGAGCTGGGAAGGGAATGGAGAATCCCTGAGGAGCCGGGCAGGGCCTGCAGAATCCCTGAGGAGCCGGGCAGGGCCTGCAGAATCCCTGAGGAGCTGGGAAGGGGCTGCAGAATCCCTGAGGAGCCAGGCAGGGCCTGCAGAATCCCTGAGGAGCTGGGAAGGGAATGGAGAATCCCTGAGGAGCTGGGCAGGGCTCACCTGGAGCAAAGGAGGCTCAGGGGCCCTTGTGGCTCTGCACAGCTCCTGCCAGGAGGGCACAGCTGGGGGGAACAGGGACAGGAGCAGAGGGAACGGCCCCAGGCTGGCCCAGGGCAGGTTTAGGATGAAATCAGAAACAATTTCCCCATGGAAATGGCTGCCCAGCCCTGGCACAGCTCCCAGGGCGGAATCCCCATCCCTGCAGGAATTTCAAACCTCTGTGGATGTGGCACCTGGGATGTGCTTCAGTGCTCCAGCTGCTGGTGGAGTTATTTCAGATTCATTCTCAATAATTTCTGGAGGTTTCAAGTTTGTTCATCCATCCCAACACCCAGAGGCCTTTTCCTTTGTGCCATTTTTTCTCTGACTCTTGCAGGATTTCCCCCAGCTCTGGGGGAGGCTCAGAACCCCCTGTGCCTGTTTAGCTCCCAAATCCCCCTCCCTAAAAACCCGGAGTGATTTCCACTCCATATTCCTGTGGTTTCCTGAACGTTCCTGAGGTGCTTCCCTAACTCTCCATTCCCTCTTTCCCTGCAGATGCCTGGGGAGGTAATGACGGCCCAGGCTCCAATTTCCCTGATTCATCATGCGAAATCCACTCACAAAATCTTCTGCTCTCAAATCCTATAATACTGTGGAGAAAATTTGTTTTCTAGCCAGGATGCATTATGGCTTTTAGGACTTGGAAACTGCATCCTCAATAGCATTACATTTATTGTTTTTTTTGTTATTGGGTCAGATTTTTCTTTCGCTCTGTAGGAACAAAAGTCCAAGGAATGGGGTTTTTTTTATTTATTTCCTTTTTTTCCCCCCTCCCCTTTTATTTCCCAGTATTAAGACCTTTCAGTCTCAAAGTCTTTATTTCAGTGAGCAGCATTCCTACCCCCTCTGAATCTCCATGTTTTTCCCCCACGGGCTTCAGCATCAATCAAACCCCTTTAAATGTCAGTTGTGTTTCTTCCTGGGTTTTTATTGTTATTTTTACCATTTCAGATGCTGCAGACTGACCTTGCATTGTTGAGAACAGTGCAAAACTGGATCACTACACTCTTGCTTGGCTGGTTTTTTTTCCATGGAAGAGGCTGGGAATGTTTGGGGTGGTTTAAGGGGAGTGGGGCAGAATTTTGGGGCTGTTCCAGTGTGGCCTTTCTGCTTAGGCTTGGAATTCTCTGCTTAGGCTTGGAATTCTCTGCTTAGGCTTGGAATTACCAGGCAAACCTGGGCCAGGCTTGCTGCCTGCAGTCACAGCTGAATGCTGCTTGTGGGGCTTAGGAAAGGAGAGAAAAATGGAAAACTTGGTCAAAAATGGAGAAATTCTTCTCTCAGTGATGCAAAGGGCGAAGGGCTGTGCTCATGGCAAGGCAGAGGAGGGTCCTGGGTGGGTTTAGGAGGAATTTGGCTCTTTCAGGAGGAATTTGGCTGTGTTCCTTTTGCTCACACAGAGCTTTTCCAAAGCAGCTGTGGGTTAAGAGGAGCCTTGTTTTGGAACAGCCCTGCCCAGCACAGCCTCACTTTGCCCTCTGAAACTCTGATTTTGTGGTGCTTTCCCCCAGTGTTTGATCTAGATTGTCTCATTCTTGGAGCAAATCTCCTCCTCCCTCATTTTCACTGTTTAAATTAAGGTTTCAGCTGTTTTCCTAAAGTAAGAATCTGTTAAGCTCTAATTCCTACAGTGGCATTAGACTATTTTTTTAATTATTCCAATAAAGGGCCACGATGACTGTGAACCTTCTGCTCAACTCCTGGTCCTGGGTCAGGAGGGGAAACTGAACCCATTGCTCACTCACTTTTAGAGTTTTTACTCAGAATTACAGTTTTTAAAGGGCAAAGGAAACAGAGTTATTTTAGTGTGACCATGTTCACAGGGGTTCTTGGATGAGGGAAGAGACGAGGATCTGACTCCATGTTTCACAAGGCTGATTTATTATTTTATGATATGTATTATATTATAAAACTGTACTAAAAGAATAGAAGAAAGGGTTTCATCAGAAGGCTGGCTAAGAATAGAAAAAGAAAGAATAATAACAAAGGTTTGTGGCTCAGCTCTTTGTCTGAGCCAGCTGACTGTGATTGGCCATTAATTAGAAACAACCACACGAGACCAATCCCAGATGCACCTGTTGCATCCCACAGCAGCAGATAACCATTGTTTGCATTTTGTTCCTGAGCCTCCCAGCTTCTCAGGAGGAAAAATCCTAAGGAAAGGATTTTTCATTAAAAGATGCCTGCAACATTTAAGGCAATTAAAGAACCACTTCTCATCCCTGTGCTGCAAAAATCGGGATGCTGAGGAGCTCCCCAGGGAATCCTTGTGCTCATTCCCGCTGTTCTCACTCCCCCATTTGTCCAGGAGGCTGTGAGGCTGAACCTGCCCTTGGTTTTTGGTGTTCCATGAGGAGATCCTGGCCCTGCTGCAGGTGTGGGGATTCTCTGGAATACCCTGGGAAATAAATTCCAAACAAATCTTCGCTGCTTTGTTCTCCCTTTGAACGGTGTGAGCAGGGTCAGAACATCCTTTATTTCCTGATATTTCCATTGATAACAACATGATTTACAGCTCCTTGGGCTCCTCTCTCTGCAGGAAGCTTTCAATAAAGGATGAAGCTTTCAGGATCTTTTATAAACAACGTGTCAGGTGTGCAGTTAATAGAGTTCAGCTCTTTGTGCTTCACAGGTAGCTCCAAAAACCCAAGAATGTGACTTCCAAGCAAAGGAATGCAGGGTGCCAGGCCAGGCTGCCCCTCCAGCAGCACTGGGATTCTCTGGCAGCACTGCCCTGCTGCTCCTGTCATTAGCGGCCCTGCAATTAGCAGTTTGATTGAGGTGGGGATGGCAGCCTGGCAGGAGGAAACACCGGTTTGCCAGCCCGGCTGTGCCATGGTGGTGCCAGCAGGGCTGGGCTGGTGCTCCCCACCCAGCTGGGCCTGGGCACCCCCTCTGCCCCCAGAGGGACAATCTGCCCCGAGGAGCTGCAGGAGAACCAGGGACAAGGACAGGACAGCCAATCTGCCACCCAGGGGCTGCTCTCCAAAGAGGAGACACAGGAGTCCTTTTCTGGCTTTATTTGAATAAAGGCAGTGGCCATGGGGCATCCCCTGGGGTCTCTCCAATTTTTGGAGGATGCAGCCTCCTTTTATCCCAATTTCCAGCCACATTTCCTTCTCTCTTTCCCCATTTCTCAGGTACTTGAGAGGTTCAGACTTCCCAAAATGCCCTGATACCACAGAATTCCCTCTAATGTATAACCCTGCCTTTTCATTTCTAATTCTTATGGAATTTAGGGGTTTTCTCCATTTCTGAGGCACTTGAGAGGTTCAGACTTCCCAGAACACCTGATCCCAAACATTTCCCTCTAAAGTATAACCCTCCCTTTCAATTTCTAATTCTTATGGAATTGAGGGGTTTTCCCCCATTGTTTCTTTCATCTTTCAATGTCTAATTTCATTTCTCAGCAAATCCAAAGTTCATTAGTAAAAGTAAATATCTTTTTCCATTCATCAATCAGTGGAATCCTTCCCATTGTTTCTTTTATCTCCCAGTGCTGGTTTTATCTTCCAGCAGACCCAGAGTTTGTTTGGAATGACAAATCCACCATTCCTCTCATGGAGGTTCAGAGGAGTTTGACACTAAATTGGGCACCTGGAGATGCTTCAGAGGCTGCCCCAAGTGCTGGGGATGGCTCAGAGCTGCTCTGCTCTCAGTGCTGTGGCACCACTCCAGGGCTCTGCAGGGCTTGAGGATACCAAATTCAAGGTGCCATCTAAAATATTTATATATTTATAAATTTAATAGTTATATATAAATATATATTTATATATTCCTATCTTCAATATTTATATATTTATATAACTATATAATTTATATTTACATTTCTGTAGCTTTAAGAGTTACAAACTCCCCCATGATTCTCTGATTTGATGGACTTATGTGGTAATTTTGCACCTGCCTGGGAAGACGTGCTGTATGAGACCCCTCTTTGGGCAAAAGCTGCTTTGGAATTCTGACCAAACCCACCTCCAAGCATTTGCTCCTCTCGGACAACAATTTTCTTATGGCTGCTGTGGCTTTTCTGCTGCGTGATGCCAAAATTTTGCTGGTTTTCTCCTTGCTGGTTTTGCCTTGTGCCATCAATAACAGCCCTTGGCAGAGCTTTAGAAACCTGACAAATCGTTGGCTATAAAACAGATTTGCCCACGGATGAAATATCTTTGTGGCCAAACCCTCCCTCCTATAAATCAGCAGCACCAGTGCTTGTTTAAGTGACAAATTTTAGAGCTCAGCGGGGGGAAATGAAGTCACTGACTGATGGCAAAGCTCTCGTTCCTCTGCTTTTCATCCCAGGAGTTCCAGGTGGGTACCCAGCACCCCAAAGAGCCCAGCAAGCCCTGATGGGAGGGCTTGAGAGGCTCTCTGCGAGGGAAAAGGCTCAGAATAATTTGCTGTTGTTTGTAAGGAGCCCGGAGATGACAGCAGTGATTGCCTTAATGAGCCAATTAAGGGCCAGGCAATTTGGGTGGGCTGGGGCTGCCAATTGTGCAGCCCAAACCAGTAAGAAAGGGGCTCACAAACCAGTAAGGAAAGGGCTCCTAAACCAGTAAGAGCCGGGCTGGGCTCCTGGGGCAGCAGAGGAGCTCTGGGAGCTGGAAAAGGAGAAAATTCATCAACCTGAGTGTTCTGACCATGGTAATTATCGTTGTTACTTTGGTTAATTATCGCTGTTACTTTGGATAATTACCTTTGTTACTTAGGTTGGACCAGTTCTGGTCCCTGACTCTCTGGCAAGAGCAGAGGTGCAGTTGGAGGAGTGGGAATTTATTTTACAAAAACAGAGAATATGGCTCTTGTGGCAGCAGCACTGATGTTCCCTGGCCTTTGGCACCACCAGCCATAACATTTTTAAATGGAAATAGGCTCCACCTGGGATGTTTCTTTGTGTTTTCCAATAGCATTGAAAATAAATCAGTAGAAATTTGGGTTTTGTTTGGAGCTGAGGCCCATCCCAGTCAGGATTTGATCAGTGCCCAGCACTGGGGGTTCCCTGAGCTAATTCCAGTCCAGCAGCTCTGGCTGAACTGGAACATTTCTTGTAGAAAAACCAAACACTCAGCCTGGTGTTAAAGACCTCTGGCAGCAGAGCAGCCCCGAGAACCTCTGGTAATTTCCTTCAGTCATTAATTATTCACAGCTTTGCTTCAAGAGCTGCTTTTCCCTCCGTGGCTCTGGCACTTTTCCCCTCGTAACCCCTGGAAATGGATGTGTGTTCTGGCTGGATGGAGCGCTTGCTCGGGCAGGTTCTGTTATCCTTGCTGGCTCCTTAAACTGTGATCAAAGTGCCCCTGGCACCCTCTTTGATAAACCAAGCGCTGTGACCCCTGCAGATCTGTGCTGCTGCTTTCTCATCCCTCACTCTGGTTTTGCAGCGTTTCCCTCAACGCTCTGCATTGGAATCAGGGAAATCTTGTCAAGGGCTGGGGTTTAAGGGCTGGGGACTGTCCAGACCCTTCACCTGTGGGAGGTGAGGAATTGCCCATTCTGGCTTTCTCTCACTCATTTGCTGGCGGACTTTTCACCAAAATTTGAATCCTTTTCACCTTCTTACTGAGGACAGCGATTTTCCTGTAGCTCTGGCCCATGTCAGGGCTAATTTCACTTTCAAGAGTTTTGACACAAATACTTTCAATGTTCAGAACAAATATTTTTGTCTTGTCTCAGCTGAAATCACTCACACATTTTGAATTTGTGGATAATTTGCATGTGATACGGAAAAATTTCAGGGAAGGCTCCTTCCAGTCTGAGGTGAGCGACTCCAAAGGGTGGCAAGGGACCCCAAAACCCACCCAGTGCCAGCCCTGCCATGGGATTTTCCTGTCATGATCCAGGAGTTTTCCACTTTACCCGGAGTCTGAAGGTGTCCAAGATCTCCCAGGTGCAGCAGGGTTTTTATTCACCTGGGAAATGGAGGAAGATCCCATAAGAAATAGGAATTCCCTTTGGATGTCTGCGGCTTGGCTTTGCATTTTTCCTTATTTCCTGCTGGCTTTTCCCTTATTTCCTTTTCTAGCTCTTTCCTTATTTCCTTTTCCAGCTCTTTTCCCCCAGTGTCTCGGATCAGGTGCCCAGTCCCTCCTGTTCTTGTTTTTCACTAAAATAACTCTTTATTCCCAGGGGGGAAATCCTGGAGTGCTGCAATTCAAGCCTCGTTCCAGGCAAGTTCTTTGATCTGCTGTGCAAAAATTGAGCATCTCGTGTGAAACTTAATTTGAGGGGCTTGACAAACTGTACAGGAGATGGAAAAATGCAGGATGGATGGGCTGCTAGCTCAGTATAAACACTGCTGCTGCTGTGTGCAGAGGCAGAATGTGCCTGGGTGCTGCTTGATTTGCCAGGGAACACAGCAGAAATTCTGGGCATAAAATGGGGTAATTTACCCCAAATTGGGGTAAATTAAATGGGATAACTTACCCCCAACTGGGGTAAACTCCCTCTGGGAAAGGAGAGATTTAAACGGGATATTGGGCAGGGGCTGGGCTGGAGTTCCCAGAGCAGCTGTGGCTGTAATTTACCCCAAACTGGGGTAAATTTGGGTTAAATTAAAGGGGGTGATTTACCCCAAAGCTGGACAAACAGCATTCTTCTCAGGCACTTCATCCTTAAATCAGGGAATGGGATCCATTGCACAGTGCAGGGCTGCAGATGGGCTCAGAACAAGTGAGAACCATCAAAATACAATAAAGAGGCAAAACAATCTTGGTTGTGTTTCCTGCTCTTACACTTATGAAGAATCAGCTGAAGGCCACTGGATGCAATCCTGAGAAACTTGAGATCTATCAAAAGCCGTTTCCAGAGAGCTTTTCCATTAAATGAAGCCTCTCTTTACCTCCATGATTTGTTTGGCCTCAATCACTGGGGGTGTCAATTGTCTGAAGGAGCGTGGACTTGGGGAGTTAATTTTGTGTTTAAGAAGAGAATTTCTGCCAGGACATGAATATTTAAGATTTATTGGTCATAAGAAGCACAGATTCTGTGTTTTCAGTGGCTGCAGCAGGATTGATGAAGATCATTCCCGCTTTGATGCAGAAATTGTGTTTTTGTCACGTTTGAATGAGGCTTGCTGCAGCGGCACTGGGATTTCTGGGAGCTGTAGGGACAGATACGAGAGCAATACACATTTTTTGCTTGTTTTTCATTAAATAACTACTAGGAGGCACAGAAGGAGATTTACAGTAGTCAAATGAGATGTGCTGTAATGTAGAATTGAATTAATTTCGCTGTAATGATGCTTTGCTGTGCCATTTGCTCTGTGACATTCCCACAAAGCTGCTGCTCTTAACAAGAAACCCGAGTGCCCTTCAGCTAATTCCTGCAAATCCTCTCATTTCCTCATTAAGGCTCTTTTTTTTTTTTAAATTTTGCCTTCAACGTGACAAGCTGCTCTGAGGGCTGGAGCACCTCTGATGTGAGGGAGAGCTGGGATGGTGCAGCTGCAGAGGGGAAGCTCTGTGGCCTTTCAGCACCTGGAGGAGCCAACAAGGAATGTGGAGAGGGATCTGGGACAGAGGGACAGGACACAGGGAATGGCTTCCACTGGGAAAGGGGAGGTTTAAATGGGATATTGGGATAGCATTCCCAGAGCAGCTGTGGCTGCCCCGGCATCCCTGGCAGTGCCCAAGGCCGGGCTGGGGTTTGGAGCAGCCTTGGAAGGGTCAGTGTAGCCAGGATATTTTATGGAAAATCCTTTCCTTAGGATTTTTCCTTCTGAGAAGCTGGGAGGCCTCAGGAACAAAATGCAAACAATGGTTATCTGCTGCTGTGGGATGCAACAGGTGCATCTGGGATTGGTCTCGTGTGGTTGTTTCTAATTAATGGCCAATCACAGCCCAGCTGGCTCAGACAGAGAGCCTGAGCCACAAACCTTTGTTATCATTCTTTGCTATTCTATTCTTAGCCAGCCTTCTGATGAAATCCTTTCTTCTATTCTTTAGTACAGTTTTAATGTAATATATATCATAAAATAATAAATCAACCTTGTGAAACATGGAGTCAGATCTTCATCTCTTCCCTCATCCTGGGACCCCTGTTGCACCTGTTGCATTCCACAGCAGCAGATAACCATTGTTTGCATTTTGTTCCTGAGGCCTCCCAGCTTCCCAAAAGGAAAAATCCTAAGGAAAGGATTTTTCATAAAAGATGTCTGCGACAATCTTCAAATTAGAAGAGATAAATTACACACACAAAGATATTTATTTCTCTGTGCTTGGAATGGGATCATTTACACCTGGGGCAGGTGTGGGAGGTTTGACTCGGCTCACACAGGGAGGGTTGGGAATGTGCCAGGCACGGAATCACTAAGGTTGGAAAAGACCTCCAGGAACACCAAGGCACATCCAAATCCCCTTCCCAGCCCAAATTCCCCTAAAAACCTGCTGGGATTCCACCATGGGTGCTCCAGGAGCAGCTTTTGGATCCTCAGGGGCAGGAGGCTGTGCCCTGGTGGGTGGCACTGGGCTGGGGGTGCCAGGACAGGGCAGGGAGGAGCACACTCAGAGATCTGGGCTGGGAAAAGCCCCCGCAGAACAAACTCTGGTTCCTGCTGCTCCACATTTCCAGTGCTCGAAGGAAAGGTGGTCCAGCAATGTAGTGGAGAAAGCCCAGGGGTAGAGCCTCGCCCTCTATTTAGAGAAGCAATTAGGCACCTGCCAGAGCAATTAGTGGGTAATGTGATTTCTGGATAATTGCAGAATAATTGCCCGTGTGCCAACGGTGGGTTGGGTTTCTTGTTGTTAAAGCTGTTGTAAGTTAATATGCCACTGATGTTTGGGCTGTAGCCACAAAACACACTTTAATATCCAATTAAAATGGATAAACAGGCTTTCATCCCAGCGAAGGTGCTCGTGGCAGTTAATGGAGGGTGAGCACAAAATCCAACATTTGTTTTGGACGCGAGTCTGTGACCAGGAACGTTCTGGGGAGGGGAGCAGCCTGGTGAGGTGCCTGCTGCACCCCCCACTCTTTGGGAAATGAGTTCATTTGAGTCTTCTAAACTCATATTTCAGAGCTTGAAATTATTGGGAAAGGAGTTAATTTGAGTCTTCTAAACTCATATTTCAGAGCTTGAAATTATTGGAAGTGCCCAAGGCCAGGTTGGAGCAGCGTGGCACAGTGGAAGGTGTCCCTGCCATGGCAGGGGTGGCACTGGGTTGGTTTAAGACCCTTCCAAAAAAAACCACTTTGTCATATATCTAAAAATAAGGAGATGATGGGAATTCTGGGGATGGAAATCTGCCTCCCCAATGGCTGGAATTCTGTGCTGGCTCCTCAGGGAGGGCTGCACCAAACCCCTTATACTCCATCCTCTTTTGGCAAGTGCCTTTGGCAATCAAGGTAAATCACATCTCAGATTTCCCTCTGCATTTTGTCCTGTCAGGTTTTTGCAGGCTTTGCTGTTAGGGGAAGTGTTTGATTTGATTTAAGCACGAGATAAGATAAGCACGTTGGAAATGGAGCTATCCATGGCGGGGCTATAATTTACAAAATTGCAGCATTTTCTTTATTGAAGCTCTGCAAAATAAAGCAGCTCACAGCTGGTTGTTTAAGGTAAGTAGGCACAGAGTGATCAACCCAAATCACATAAACCCAACAGGAATTCTCTCCCATCCTCCTGTGCTGGGAGGGAAGAGCTGAACTTTCATTGCCATTAAGATTACTTTTGGTTTGAGCTGAACTCAAATGGTTCCAAATCACCAGAACTCTGCATCTGGAGGAAGAAAAGGCTTTTGTGTCCTGGCGGCTGTGGTGTGACCACGGGAGATGTGAAACGAGAACGTTTGTGGGGTTTTCTGCTTTGTCTTGCAGGGAATTGTCTGAGCTTTGATCTTCTGCCTGCAGGACCCTGGGGACCATTGTTATTCATTTGTGGCTCTTCATCTTCCTCCACCATGGAACCATGGAGTGGTTTGGGTTGGAGGGACCTCAAATCCCCCCCAGTGCCACCCCAGCCATGGCAGGGACACCTCCCACTGTCCCAGGTGCTCCAGCCCCAATGTCCAGCCTGGCCTTGGGCACTGCCAGGGATCCAGGGGCAGCCCCAGCTGCTCTGGGCACCTGTGCCAGGGCTGCCCACCCTGCCAGGGAACAATTCCCAATTCCCAATAATATCCAGCTAAATCTCCCCTCTCTCCCTTTGTGCCCATTGCTCCTTGTGCCATCAGCTCCTGCTGAAAGTCCCTGTGATCCCCCAGATCCTGGAAGGTTCTGGGAGGGCTCCCCACACCCTTCTCCTCTCCAGGTGAGCACTCCCAGCTCCACTGGGGAGGTTTTCCAGTCCTCTTACCAACCTCATGGCCTCCTCTGGCGTTGCTCCATGTCCTCCTCATCCTGGCATCCACCACGGAAGGACAAATCCACGATCCCTTGGTGGCAGCAAGGACTCCTCACCTTTGCTGTCCCCCAAACCATCAGCAGGTCACAGGTTCTGCTCCTTCACAGGTTCTGCTCCTCCCTCCTCCATTGTGCTGGTGTTCACCGGGGTCTGAGGATGAGGGAAGAGACGAGGATCTGACTCCATGTTTCAGAAGGCTGATTTATTATTTTATCATATATATTACATTAAAACTATACTAAAAGAATAGAAGAAAGGATTTCATCAGAAGGCTGGCTAAGAATAGAATAGCAAAGAATGATAACAAATGTTTGTGGCTCGGCTCTCTGTCCGAGCCAGCTGACTGTGATTGGCCATTAATTAGAAACAACCCCATGAGACCAATCCCAGATGCCCCTGTTGCATTCCACAGCAGCAGATAACCATTTTGTTCCTGAGGCCTCCCAGCTTCTCAGGAGGAAAAATCCCAAGGAAAGGATTTTCCATAAAAGATGTCTGCTACACTCTATGGGAGGCTCAGGTTGGATATGGGGGAGAATTTTGTCCCTGGCAGTGTGGTCAGGCCCTGGCTGGAGTCCCCATCCCTGGGGGATTTTACAGCCATGTGGAGGTGACACCTGGGGACAGGGTCAGTGCTGGCAATGGTTGGACTCTGTGAGATCTTCTCCAGCCTTACCAACTCCATGACTCATAAGGAATCCCCAAAGTTCCAAAGTGCCGCCTGCTCCCTGCCCGTTTCTGTGGGAAATGCTCCGATTTCCTCAGCCAGGCTCCAAACAGAGCCATCAAACTCCTCGGGCTCCCGGGCAAAGCAGTAACCCCAGATTTTGACAATCTATTTTTCTGCAGGCAAGAAATTATTTTTCAATGAATTTTCACATAACTCGAAGTAATTGGGGGCTTAATATTTGCAATAGTTTTACATTTGCTTTCTACGAGTATTTAAATATTTGCACATAAAATAAATTCTTTCACCACACTAATGAAAATCTAAGGACCCAATAGTCACATTCATTATTAGAGGCAGTAAATCACCTCTGGTGAGTTCAGTTTTACTTCCAATATAAATGCAGATTTATGAGCTTTCCTGTTGCATGATTTATTTGCATGATTTTTTTTTCTTTCCCAGGAAGACTATTTCCCTCTTCCTAAACATCCAATATACATGAAAAGGGATTTAAGTGCTGAGGAATTATTAAAAAAGAAAAAAGTAAAAAAAAAAACACAAAAAAACAAGTTGCTGCTTCTTCAACTGGACAGCTCAGGTAAGAATTCGAAGCTGATGTTTTGATGGGAATTTTGTGTGGGAGGAAATGGTGGCTTGTGGAATAAGATGAGACATTTGTGTGTGTGCTGCTGCTTTTACTGCTGGGTTATTGACTTCAGAGTGTGTTTCGAGCAGTATTGAATTTGCAGCAGTAAAACACTTCACATTGCCGAACATTTGTGTTTAATAAATTGCTTTTTATGGAAGCAGGAGCCTGTATTTACCAATTGCTTTCTGGAACCTGTGGGATATTTCATCATTCCGCAGAGAACTACCTGAAAACTTTCAGTTTTTGAGTGAGACCAGCCAGTCTCATTTGTTCTGAGGCTGAGGAAAGACATACAAGGGAAAATCTGTGCCACAGGAGCCTCTTAGGAAATATTAGAGGAGAGAAATACATTTATGGGGATGGAAGGAGGGAGAGAACAGCGTTAACATCCAGCTGCTAATGGACTGTGTGGCATCCACCACTTCCCGGAGTTCTTAATGGCCTCTGTGACTGAGAAAAGCAACATTCACTGAGGTTTAATAAATTTTTTAGCTTTCTAAGCGAGGCTGGCAGCTCCAAAGAGCGACATTTTCACCAGCCCATTAATGCCTCCTGAATTTTCTGCCTTGCAACCTTCTGCCTGCCAGTTCGTGCCTCTTTATCTGCACTAATTAAGCAGCATTTCCATCCAGAGTCTTTGATTTGCACCCGAGGATCTCTCCACTCCCATTTTAGTGCCATTTTGTTCCCCTGAATGCCTCTGATGTCACCAGCCCAGGCCGCCTATTCCAGGACATGAATTTTTCACCAAGTCCTACACCTTCATTTTTGGGAGGGGGGAGAGGGAAAAAGGGGGCATGAATACAGAATGACTCCTCTATTTTCACTTCAAAGGCTATTTGGGCCGCTTCAAAGGGTTCCTTTGCCACAGAGAAATCGTGTTTTTAGAAAACACTTTTAAAAAAATGAAAGGCAGCAAGCGACTTTGTGCTGAGAGAATTCCTCCTTGGACAACTCGAGCGGTGCTGGGCAGTGGTGATTTCGGTGTGCTCAGAGGACTTAATCATCCTGTGGGCTTTGATTGGTGCCTCCAGGCTCCTCATCTCTGTTACTACATTTAAATTAAAAATAAGGCAAAACGTTTTGCTGCGCCGCGTCGCTTGGATCCCTGCTTAGCATTCTCCCGCTGTCCCCGGGATTGCAGCGGGAAACCTCAATTTGTCAGTTTGCCTTTGTGGGATGTCTGCTTAAACATCCTTCAGTGGGATCTGAGAGGCCTGATTTGCCCGTGATTCCAGCCCTGGTAATTCTGTTTAATGTTGTTTAATTCTTGCAGGAGAGTTACGGGTGAAGTACTGTGACAATGTTCACCGGGGTCTGAGGGTGAGGGAAGAGACGAGGATCTGACTCCAGGTTTCACAAGGCTGATTTATTATTTTATCATATATATTACATTAAAACTATACTGAAAGAATAGAAGAAAGGATTTCATCAGAAGGCTGGCTGAGAATAGAAGAGCAAAGAATGATAACAAAGGTTTGTGGCTCAGGCTCGCTGTCTGAGCCAGCTGGGCTGTGATTGGCCACTAATCAGAAACAACCCCATGAGACCAATCCCAGATGCACCTGTTGCATTCCACAGCAGCAGATAATCATTGTTTACATTTTGTTCCTGAGGCCTCCCAGCTTCTCAGGAGGGAAAATCCTAAGGAAAGGATTTTCCATAAAATATGTCTGTGACAAAGTGCAGCGCCACCCACACGTGTGCCTTGGTGACACCGGGGTTGTGAGAGGAGGGAAAAGGCTCCACATGGCACTGCCTGGAGTGGCTGCTTGATATTGCTGGGATGTAACGAGCCTGGAGTGAGCAAGGAGGGAGCTGTTAACAAGAATCCCACTTTTCTCCTCCCGGCTGTCTCCAGAGCGCGCGGCTGACGGGAATTCCCAGGAGCAATGAGCGGCTCGGGGGGCTGTGGGTGCACAGAGCTGCTCTGGGCTCCCTGAGGAGAAACCCGGGGGAAATCTGGCTGTGATTGACAGGAAAGAGATGGAGGTTTCGGTTGGGGAAAGTTCTGGGGTTTTCAGTTTTTTGTTTTCTTACTTTTTCCTCCCTCGGGAGTTGTGCTGCCATGCTTTGCTTCTCACTCTGAGAAGCTGAGTTGTTGAACACAAACTGAATTGTCTTCCTCACTAGCAATCCATATTGCAAAAATGGCTTTAAAATTTTTATTTCTTTTCCCTGTGTGTGTGTGTTTCCAAATATAGGTAATTCTGGATTATTTCAGGAGACATGATGGTGCCTAGAAGTGAAATTTGCATCTCCTGGCTTCCAGAACAGGGTGGTTTTCTTGAGAAGGGTAAGTCCCTGAAAGGCTGAAATATGGCTAAATTGAAAAAAGGTAAATTTTGATGGGATATTGGGCAGGAATTGTTCCCTGGCAGGGTGGGCAGGGCCTGGATCCCTGGCAGTGCCCAAGGCCAGGCTGGACATTGGGGCTGGAGCACCTGGGACAGTGGGAGGTGTCCCTGCCATGGCTGGGGTGGCACTGGGTGGCTTTGAGGTCCCCTGTCCACCAAACCATTCCATGAGTCTCTGCTTCTGCACTTCAGCAGATCAGAGTGGAAATTGCGAATATATTTATTTTTAGATGCCACTCTCTAGCTGAATTCCAGCTGGGTGTTCTCCTTTCTGGGACGGGGATCCTGAGCTTGGGAATGCTGAGCCTTTCTGGGAGGGGGATCCTGGGCTCTGGGCAGGCTCTGGGGGTGATGAGGGACGCCTGGCTCTGCTTTCCCAGCCCTTCACCCAGAGAACCAGCAGCAGCTTGGCTGTAATTGCTCGCTGCTCTCCATCAGCGCCTCTCCCTCCTGGCAGCTCTTTAATAGTTTACATCTCTCGGGGTTGGAAATTAGTGCTTTAATTAAAACAATTTGTTTCAAATGGGGCTCCCTAATCCCCGCATGATGTTTTAGGAGCCTTGGGCGAAAAGCTGGAAATGGAGAGGAGCAATTGTTGGGAGGGTTTAGAGTGAGCCTGGAAGGAGGAGTTGGGATTTTTGCTTGATTTTTGAGGCCTGGACTGGCAGTGGGGGAGACAAAATTGTGTAGGACTGAGATTTTGTCTCCCAAATATTGATTTAATTCACCATGGGCAAGCCTTTGCTGGGGTTGGACAATGCTGTCAGCACAGGGTGGGATTTTGGGATGTCCTGTGCGGGGTCAGGAGCTGGACTGGATGATCCCTGTGCGTCCCAGCTCAGGATTTCCACAATTCTGTGAGGTTTAGTTGGACCTTGTTTGTTTTGTGATTCAGAGAAGATGTTCTTTTCTTGTGAAGGAAAGGAGAGAGCCCAAAAAGGGACCTTGGACACCTGAATGGCACAAAAATGCACTTTGGAATTGGGTCTGGAGGGGAAATAGCCACGAGTGGTGAACAGGTGAAGGTGGCAGTGCCAGGCAAGAGAACTCCTGGAATATCCTGAGCTGGAAGGGACCCACAGAGTCCAGCTCCTGTGTGGATCAAACCTGGATTCACTCTAGGATGCTCTCCCTCTGCACTCATGGAGAACCTCAAGGCTTTGGGGCTTGGCTTTGCTCTTAACTGGCGGGAATTTTATTTTTATTTAAAATAATATTTCAAAATATTTTCCTTCAACTTTGCTACTTTGGGTCTTTCACCATGTTCTGTGTCACTGGCACAGGTGCCCAGAGCAGCTGTGGCTGCCCCTGGATCCCTGGCAGTGCCCAAGGGATGTGGGACAGGGGGAGATGTCCCTGCCATGGCAGGGTGGGATTTAGGGATGGATTTCCATGTCCCTTCCCACCCAAACCAGTCTGGGATTCTGGGATCTGCTTGCCTTAGAGCCAGAGGGCACAAACCTCTGCTGTCATCTTTCTAAACAAATCCAATGCTACTGCCAGAGGGCACAAACCTCACAAGCCATGAGCCCTTCCCCTCCTTGACACAGAATTATTTTCCCAACAAATAATCAGTTTATTCCCTGGATTCCAAGGAAAACACAGAGTGAGGCTCAGAGCTCCTGTTGGTGCTGCCTCTGCTTTTCCAGGTTTTCCCTGCTCTCCCACTCCCTGCAGCCCTGAACAAGTTTCCCTTTCCTTCCACCTGCAGATGGGAGCTCATTATGGGGATTTGTCAGACACCTCCAGCATTTTTAGCAGGAGCACAACAAATGCACTGCATTTACATGGTTTCCTTGTTAGCTCTTTTTTTTTTTCTCCCTGACAAGCGAATCTCAAATTCCAGTTGTTTTAAATGCAGCCTGGCTTCAGAACATCTTGTAAATTATGATTTCCTTCATGTACTCGTTCTTCATTTTCCTCCCAGGCAGGTTCCGGAGGCAGCCTGGGAAAACACAACCTGGAGAATGAGTTGTTTTGGGTGGAGAATGGCTTTTGCCAGGATTTATGCTGCCTTTATGGAGACACAAGGAATTCTTCTGACAATTTAAGTCCCTGAACTGAAGTAAGTTGTTTTTTGGTTGGTTTTTTTTTTTTTTTTTCCCAATGCTGACGGTAATTTAGACAGAAAGCACAGAGATTTTCAAGTCTGCATCGCTGAACTTGTTGTGTGACGGGTTTTGTGTGGATTTTGTGCCAATAGGGAGAATAATATCCAAGGAAAATTGTGGATATCCATTCCTGGAGGTGCCCAAGCACAGGTTGGACATTGGGAACAGCCTGGAACAGTGGAAGGCGTCCCTGCCATGGCACTGAATGGGATTTAGGTCCCTTCCAGCCCAAACCGTTCCTTATTTTTAGGATTCTTAGCTTTCAATCCCAGTCCTGAGCAGTTTCATGGAATATTTGTCAAACTGCAAATCCGTTTTTCCCTGAGGATGTTTTAATTGGCTTTGAGTTCTTGAGTGCTGGTAAAGATTGAGATAAAATCGAACATCAGAGGTGGAAGAGTTGCTGCAAAAAATCAAATCAATAATGACCAGAAAATGAGGAAATTTGGCCTGGAAGCCACAATGACAAATGGAAATTCCTCCAACAGTCTTAGATAGTAGGTAATGGATCAGGATCCTTTGGAATGACATTGAGCATGAGGAAGCATGTAGATTTTCCCAGTGGACCAGTAATAAAATAAATATTTTTTTCATGGTGTTACACAAACGAGAAAACCAAACCAAGCTTTCTATGTGGCAGGAAATGGTTTGTGTTTCTCAGTGTTGGTTTCAGTGCTGGTTGGTATAAAAACTTACTTTGAAGCTCTTGGAATTTAATTTCCATAGAAAAAAAAGTTGCTTTCTTCAGAGCAACAATCCAGCAACAAACAAGCAGCAATCCTGTAAAATTAATGGGCTTAATTAAAATGTACATGGATTGGGGAAGGATCCACAAGCATAACAGAGATTTACTCTCTCATACCAGACTGAATAAATTTCCATGAATTTCCTGGGAGATTTTTAAGGCATTTTATGACCTTGTTTATAAAAGGAAACTTGGGATTTCGAACTTGATTAGTTTTAAGAAAATACTGGAAAGGCCATCTCCAAGTGTTTGGTAAAGCATTTCTTATTATCTTTAGGAGATTATTATCTTTCTAAATAAATATATACAGCAGAACTCACGGATTTTGCATTTGTGATTCAAAACAGAGATAATTTTTTCAGTAATTTTTAATAATAATTTGCAATTTACGGCTAATTGTTGTGACTGGATTTGGCTGAGAGCTCTCACTTGTGTCTGGTTGAAAAACCATTCCCTGCTCGCAGTTCCTTCCTGCTGGTTTTTGCAGCCTGCAGAATGTCCTGGATCTGTGTGGGTGCCAATCCCTGTTATTGGAATAATTACCAGCTTGTTCCTGGGAATTTGGCGCTGCCAGGGACTGGAATCTGTGCACGGCTCCCTTCTGCACCAACCCACCAAAACCTGGGGAGAGGAACCTCAGGGGGAACTTCTGCTCCTCCAGGAAAGTCCAGCAGGACCTGGGGGAGGAACAGGGACAGGAGCAGAGGGAACGGCCCCAGGGCGGGCCCAGCAGGAATTTCCCCATGGAAAGGGGGCTCAGGCACTGCCCAGGGAGGGTTCAGTGCCCAGCCCTGCAGGTGGCACCTGGAGCTGGCACTCGGAGCTCTGGGATGGGGACAGGGTGGGATGGCACCAGTTGGTTGGACTCGATGGGCTGGCAGCTTTCTCAGTGATCCTGTGGTGCAGCCCCAGCTGTAGAGCAGCAATTTCAGCTCTGATGTGTTTGGTTTTCCATCCAAAACTTGGGAAATGGAGCTGTTAGCTTCCTGGAACCAATCGGAAACCAGGGAATAACTCCTGTGGGAATAATAATTCCTTTGGGAATAACTCCGTTGGGAATAATTCCATCAGCGATAATTCCTGTGGGAATAATTCCATTGAAAATTATTTCTGTGGGAATAATAATTCCATCAGCAATAATTCCTGTGGGAATAATAATTCCTGTGGCAATAATCCCAGTGGGATTAATTTCATTGGTAACAATTCCATCAGGAATAATTCCTGTGGGAATAGTTCCATTGGCAATAATTCCTGTTGGAATCATTCCATTGGCAATAATTCCATTGGCAATAATTCCATTGGCAATAATTCCTGTGGGAATAATAATTCCATTGGCAATAATTCCATCGGCAATAATTCCTGTGGGAATAATAATTCCTGTGGGAATAATTCCATCGGCAATAATTCCATTGGGAATAATTCCTGTGGGAATAATTAAATTGGCAGTAATTCCATTGGCAATAATTCCTGTGGGAATAATAATTCCTGTGGGAATAATTACATTGACAATAATTCCTGTGGGAATAATAATTCCATTGACAATAATTCCTGTGGGAATAATAATTCCTGTGGGAATAATTAAATTGGCAATAATTCCTGTAGGAATAATTCCATCCCCTGATGTGTGAGGGATGGCTGGTGGGAGGGCACCTGGCCCTGGCTTTTCTCAGCTGATGGAGCCCATGGGAACAGGGGCAGGGAGAGGGTCCCCACTCTCCTCCCACAAGGCCCAGGGTGGTGACAAGAACACTTTTATTGAGGGATCAGGGTGCTCAATCCCTGTGTTTGCTGGAAATCCCCTGCCCAGGCTGCTGGGGAAGCTGCAGTCCTCAGCCCATGTTTCAATTCAACAAGAAAACCAACAAAAAGCCCCATTCTGGGTAATTTCAAACTATTTACTTTTCCAATTTGGCTACTGAACTGAAAAATCAATTGTTTCTACAGCTCTGCTGGAGATCCTGGGCTGAGCTCTCCATTTGTCTGCCAGGTTCGGAGTGAAAACATTTCTGAGGCTGAGGAGTAAATCAGCTGCTGTTGTATTTTCCATGCTGCATCCCCAGGCTTTGGACCAAATTGCATTGTTTAGCTGGCCCTTGCTGGGATCAAATACCCCCAGAAAATGAGATTTGAATTCTGGGAACTGGAGTCCCTTCCAACCCAGCCATGCCATGGATTTTACAGCATGCAGCTCATGCTGAAATCCTTCATTGGAGCCATCAGCCGTAGGGGCTGTCAGCATTAAACAGACCTTTTCCATGAGATGCTTCATAATAATTGTTTAAATAACAAGGAGCTCCTCTGATGGGCATTTCTGAGCCAGTTTCTCCAGGGGCAGTTCAGGGAGAGGACCTTCCTGCCAAGGTACAGACAGCAATCTGTGTGGGGTGAAATATCAGCCTGGGAGAGGAGAAATAGCAGGAACCCTGAATGCTGAGAGCTCTCAGAAACCCTCAGGGAAGGGGAGATTGCCATCCCTGGGATTTTTTTGGGTTATTTTATTTTTGATTTTTTGGGTTTTTTTGTATGTTTTCTGGTGTTCCTGTGTATTTGAAGCGTGGAAGTAGCAGGTTCTGAGCACTTCAGAGCTTGCATTTATAGTCTGATGGTATCCAAGGGCAGCCCTGGAACAGCCTGGCTCGTTCCCAAGGATAATTGCAAATGGAGTTTTCTCTGCTCAGGAGAAACCAGAGGTCGGTGGTGAAATGAAGAAAATGAAGTTTGGGTGTTTATGGCTGGAATTAGTCTGGAATGGGCTCCAGGTGAGCTCTCCCAGTCTGGCTGCAGCAGAGCACTCTGGACTCTCTGCACCAGGTTTTTTTGTGCTGGAATGGGTGCAGAAACATTGCATTGGGAATGGCAGTTGTGGGTTGGGAATGGCAATTGTGGGTTGGGAATGGCAGTTGTGGGTTGGGAATGGCAGTTGTGGGTTGGGAATGGCAGTTGTGGGTTGGGAATGGCAATTGTGGATTGGAGATGACAGTTGTGGGTTGGGAATGACGATTGTGCATTGGGAATGGCAGTTGTGCGTTGGGAATGGCAGTTGTGGATTAGGAATGACAGTTGTGCATTGGGAATGGCAATTGTGGATTGGGAATGGCACTTGTGGATTAGGAATGGCAATTGTGGGTTGGGAATGACGACTGTGGATTAGGAATGACAGTTGTGGATGGGGAGTGGCAATTGTGGGTTGGGAATGACGACTGTGGATTAGGAATGACAGTTGTGGATGGGGAGTGGCAATTGTGGGTTGGGAATGACGATTGTGCATTGGGAATGGCAGTTGTGGGTTGGGAATGGCAGTTGTGGATTAGGAATGGCAATTGTGGGTTGGGAATGACGACTGTGGATTAGGAATGACAGTTGTGGATGGGGAGTGGCAATTGTGGGTTGGGAATGACGATTGTGCATTGGGAATGGCAGTTGTGGGTTGGGAATGGCAGTTGTGGATTAGGAATGGCAATTGTGGGTTGGGAATGACGACTGTGGATTAGGAATGACAGTTGTGGATGGGGAGTGGCAATTGTGGGTTGGGAATGACGATTGTGCATTGGGAATGGCAGTTGTGCATTGGGAATGACAGTTGTGGATTGGGGATGACAGTTGTGGGTTGGAAATAACTATCATAGATTGGGAATGACGATTATGGATTAGGAATGACAGTTGTGGATGGGGAGTGGCAATTGTGCTTTGGGAATGACGACTGTGGATTGGGAATGACAGTTGTGCATTGGGAATGACAATTGTCTCTGTCTCAGAGCAGGAGCCCTGCAGGGATGCTGTGCTTTGTACAGTGGAATTCCTGGGAGGAGCAGAACACCCAGCACCTCCAGAAGAGAAACACTGTGAGGGTTTAATTAACTGTAGAGCTGCTGGAGGCTATCTCAAGGGTGTGAAGAGGTGATTAATGAATAAAATCATGGAGAACCACCTCAGAGCTGCTGTTGGAGCACAGGGAGCTGCTGATGTCCCAGCTCCATCCCAGTGCCCCAGCGGGCTGTGGGGTTTGGGGGAAGGTTCTGTGCTCTGGGGTTCCCTGGATCACCATTGCTGGCCTGGGTGAACCTCAGGAGCAGCCTTTGCTGGGGCTGTGAGGAACCAGACTGGGTCACTTCAGGAGGGGCTTGTGGGGGATCCCTGACTCCAGATGGGCTGGTGCTTTAACCCCTCCTCTCCCATTTCCCTTCTCCAGACAGCACAGAGCCCCTGGATCCTCCCAGGCTGACCCTGACCCCCATCAGTGCTCAGGGTATGGGGTGATGTTCTCTAACACGCACCCCTTCACTGAGGCTGCTGCTGGAAACCTCCCCAAAATCACAACCTCATCCTTTGCCTCTCTTCTGAGCAGAATAACCCTGGTGATGTCCTGTAACAGAATAACAGGAATAACCCTGGTGATGTCCTTTAACAGAATAACAGGATAACCCTGGTGATGTCCTATCACAGAATAATCCATTTCCCACTGCACTCCTCCCTGCAGCCCCTCAGGAGCAGCTCCAGCCCAGCCCTGGCACCACACAGGGCTCTGTGCCCAGGATCCCCAAGAAAACAAATGAAAGGAAACCAAAATTGCTGGGAAAACCATGGATCCAACACTTCTGGCTCTGCCATTGCACAGACACCAACATTTGTCTCTCTTTCATCACCATTTTCATTATTGATGGGGGCAAATGCCAGCTGGGATCATCAATTAACACACATTAATCAAAACTCACCACAATTCACCATTTCTCAGGTGTTTGCAACAAGGACACTCCTTCCATCTTCCCTTCACTCACCCTTTGTGTGAAGGGAACAAACAGCAGCTCAGGATGAGCTGTGTGCATCAATCCCTGAGGCTGAGGATCGGCTGTGCAATCCTCATGGAAAACCCTTCCCTGACAAGTCCCTCATTCTCCAAACCTCCCTTTCATCCCTCATTCCCCCAAACCTCCTTTTCATCCCTCATTCCCCACATCTCCTTTTCATCCCTCATTCCCCACATCTCCCTTTCATCCCTCATTCCCCACACCTCCTTTTCATCCCTCATTCCCCACATCTCCCTTTCATCCCTCATTCCCCACATCTCCTTTTCATCCCTCATTCCCCACATCTCCCTTTCATCCCTCATTCCCCACACCTCCTTTTCATCCCTCATTCCCCACACCTCCTTTTCATCCCTCATTCCCCACATCTCCCTTTCATCCCTCATTCCCCACATCTCCTTTTCATCCCTCGTCCCCCCAAACCTCCTTTTCATCCCTCATTCCCCACATCTCCCTTTTTATCCCTCATTCCCCCAAACCTCCTTTTCATCCCTCATTCCCCACATCTCCTTTTCATCCCTCATTCCCCACACCTCCCTTTTTATCCCTCATTCCCCACATCTCCCTTTCATCCCTCATTCCCCCACACCTCCCTTTCATCCCAGGCTGCCATGACAGCCCCTGCTTTATCTGCCACCAGGGGCTGTTTTTCATGGCCAAATTGATGCACTCCTTTGTTTTTCCCCTTTTCTTCTTTTTGTCTTCCCCTTTTCCATAATTCATCCTTTAAAGATAACACCAGTGGCAATGAAGAAGTGCAGCTGAACTCTGACAAACTCCCCAAAAGCTCCTCAGCCACTGGCAGCAGTCTGCAATAAATCAGGTGTTTCACCCAGCCTGAGCAGACAGGCTGGGAAGCAGGCAGAAATAACTGCAAATGAAGTGACTTTGTTTTAAATGCAGCCGAGTCAGGGCCTGCTGATGCTGCAGAAATACTGTTCTCTGAATTTCCTTCCTCTCCACGAGTTTCCTCCTCATCACACTCCTGACTCGGTTGGGATTATCTCAGAAAATGTAAATATCTGCCTCATTTGCTCTGGCTGCAGCTCTGCTGGGAGCTCACCTGGTGAATTTTAGGGGAACATTGGGTTATTCTGCTCAGAGAGAGTGAGGCAAAGGATGGGGATGTGGTTTGGGGAGAGGCTTTCAGCAGCAGCCTCTGTGAAAGGGTGGGTGTTAAAGGACTTCATCAGGGTTGTTCTGTTATTCTGGTAAAGGACTTCACCAGGGTTATTCTGTTATTGGACATCACCAGGGTTATTCTGTTAAAGGACATCACCAGGGTTATTCTGTTATTCTGTTAAAGACCACATTGCCAAGCCTTCCCCAGGAGGGACTCCAACCTTCTTCCCCAGCTTCCTGGGATTCCTGGGGTCACTTTCACCATTCCTATTTGGATTGTGTTTAAGGCTGAGCTTGGAGTCTGATTTTCCATGCGAAAATCTGGGATGTGGGCCCAGTGCCTGGGAATGGGGAGAGAGAGGATGAAGGGAACAAAGTTAGTGCAGGAAGAGAAATGGGACAAACAAAGGTTCTCTTTGGAATTTGGGTGGCAAAACGTGCATTTATCCTTTGCCTCCCTGCTGGAGCTCCCCACAGAGCTCCCTGTGATGGAAAAGGAGCAAGCAGCATTTTAGTTCAGCTGGAAAATGCACTCCCAGCACAGGGAATGGAGGCTGGGAAGCTGCAGTGGGTTTGGAGGGGTCTCTGCCCCAGCCAGCCCGGGTGGGGTTGTTGTTGTCTTTGGTGTTGTCTCTGGTGCCAACAGATCCCTGCCCTGCTGGAGCATCCCCCATCCCACCAGAACTGCCCTAATTGCCAGCAAAACTAACACAAATTTGAGCATGGCAGGCTGGAATGATGCTTCCCACAGCTGAACAATATTGAAAAACAGAAAAAAAGCCCAGCAAAGAGAGAAGTGATTCTGCCTGAAGGCACCTCAGAACAATAGACTTGGTAAATGACTTCAGACCTCAAGCTGTCCCATCTTGCCAGCCCACGGGGAATTGCTTCCCTTAAAAGCAATTAAAAGCTCAACACCAGCTGTGGTTGGGCTCTGATTTGTATTCTGCAAAGTTTTCTCTGGTTTAGTTTTTTAAGGCTGCCTTCATTCCCATCTTTCCCCTGTTCCCCTGCTCTCCAGGTGCTCGGCAGTGGTTGGGATTGCAGGTGGCAGCCGTGGCAGTGATGGATTTTCACCTCATTCCTGCACCAGGGCCTCTCAGTCACTCAGGGCCTGAATGTTGGTGCAGTTCCCAAGCTGAGGCTCAAAATCGATCCCTGGAGTGGGAACTTCTGCACAGCCTTGGAAATGGGACCCAGGGAGGAAACTGTGGCCAAGGAGAGATCTTGGTGTCCAGGTAACCCTGTGTGTGACCGTGTTCACAGGGTCCCAGGATGAGGGAAGAGACGAGGATCTGACTCCATGTTTCACAAGGCTGATTTTATTATTTTATGATATATATTACATTAAAACTATACTAAAAGAATAGAAGAAAGGATTTCATCAGAAGGCTGGCTAAGAATAGAATAGGAAAGAATGATAACAAGGGTTTGTGGCTCGGCTCTCTGTCCGAGCCAGCTGACTGTGATTGGCCATTAATTAGAAACAACCCCATGAGACCAATCCCAGATGCACCTGTTGCATCCCACAGCAGCAGATAACCATTGTTTGCATTTTGTTCCTGAGGCCTCCCAGCTTCTCAGGAGGAAAAATCCTAAGGAAAGGATTTTCCATAAAAGATGTCTGTGACACCTGTGGGCAGCAGGAAAGGGGAATTGTGCCCCTGTGCCCAGGTGAGCCCCACCTGCAGAGCCCAGCCCAGGAGGGACCTGGAGCTGCTGCAGAATCCAGAGGAGGCACCAAATGCTCAGGGGATGGAGCAGCTCTGCTGGGACACCTGGGCGTGCTCACCTGGACAGGAGCAGCTCCAGGGAGAGCTCAGAGCCCCTGGCAGGGCCTGAAGGGGCTCCAGGAGAGCTGCAGAGGGACTGGGGACAGGGATGGAGGGACAGGACACAGGGAATGGCTCCCAGTGCCAGAGGGCAGGGCTGGATGGGAGATTGGGAATTGGGAATTGTTCCCTGGCAGGGCTGGATGGGATATTGGGAATTGGGAATTGTTCCCTGGCAGGGTGGGCAGCCCTGGCACAGGTGCCCAGAGCAGCTGTGGCTGCCCCTGGATCCCTGGCAGTGCCCAAGGCCAGGCTGGACACTGGGGCTGGAGCACCTGGGACAGTGGGAGGTGTCCCTGCCATGGCTGGGGTGGCACTGGGGGGATTTGGGGTCCTTTCCCACCCAAACTCCACCACATCCATCCCTGTCCCTGTCCCCAGGTGCCACAGTCACCCATTCCTTGGACACCTCCAGGGATGTGACTTCCCTGTGCCCGAACCCTTTCCATGCAGAAATGAGGAAATTTCCCATTACCCAGCCTCACCCCCCTGGTGCAGCTCAAGGCCTTTTACCATAATCACATTTTGACACAGATCTGTGAGGAGAAATCCTCTCCTGGCTGCCTGAGCTGTGGTCAAGTGGCTTCATTAAAACCTGTGCCATCATCCCAGGCAGGAAATTTCCCTCTCGAGAGGGAGCTCCAGTGTTTGCACAGTGTCAAATAAACCTCGAGGACACTCCTAATTTTTCTGCTGGGGATATATTTTAGCTAATTAAATCCCTGAAAAGGAACATCTTAAGGCTTGTCAAATTAAAGAAGGCACAAGCAGAGCTTTTCCCTTCTCAGCAAGATAGAGGGGAAAAAAAACCTCTGTAATTTTATTGTTTCTCTTTTTTTCAGGTTGAAGGTGTTGGAAGCTGCCAGAGCCACTGATTCCAATTTGTGTTTCTCCATCTGCATGGAAAATCCATCTGCTTGCAGAAATTGTATTTACACAGCCCATAATCCTGAGCAGCCTCAGATATTGGGGATTGAGGCTCTAACGACATTGGAAACCATTTTTATTAAGAGGCAGAAATTGAATTAGGTAATTATATTTATTGATGGGAAATTAAATTTAACAACTGTGAATTGCCTTAAGTCAGTGTAGCCAGATTTTCATTACTCCAAATGTGAGGAGTTGCTGCTTTAGTGGATTCTGCTCAGCTCGGGAGGGGCAGCCTGGGGTTGGGGCTGGAAAAGGGGATTTAGGATCAGAAAACTCCCACCCCCTGCCTGGGTGTTCCTTCATGGGTGAAACAAATCTGGTTTGTTTTTTAACAGCGTTTCACTTCACTGTGAAGTGCCCAGCATCCCCAGCCAGGGCACTCTGCAGGGGAGAGAATGGCCTCAACTTCCTCCAAAAATGAGGTAAAAAAGGGAATTTTCCTGCTGTGGTGGAGCCAAGGTCCTCCCTGCGCATCTGAGTTGTCTCCCTCTAGTTCCTGATCAAAATTCAAAGTTGGAGTGAATTTTGTGGGCCTGAGATCCCATGTTTTATGTTTGTGCTCCCAAACTCCAGCTCTGAGGTTGACTTTTCCTATTCCTGATAAAACTGGATTTTGCACCACTGTCCAATAGCTCCATCACTGTCCTGGAGCTGTGACCTGCAAACTCATAATTCCATAACAAAATCCACCCCAGCAGCCACCAGTGGGGCAGGGGGATCCTTGGAATACAAAACCGACAGGGAGGAACAGGAAACACTGGGAAACCTGAGAAAGCCAGATTTGCACTAAAAAGCATTCAATCAACACCCAGGAAGAAGGAATTTCATGTTCTCTGTAAAAATCTTCAATTTTCCATGCCTGTAAGTTTCCCTGCACATCAGAATTTTGTTATCTTCTCAAGATAAACAATTTTCCTTCTCTTAATTCCCATTAATTCCCAATATGACTTTTAACTTCACCTGTCCTTTCCCTTTTCATGCTCCCAGCTCCTTCCCACAGGGCACACCTCCCATTCACTTGTCACCAAAAATCCTTTTAAATCCATCCTAACCTCCCTGGTACGCCACTGCTTTTCTCCTTCTTGCACTTTTTATTCCTTTTATTCCTGCCCACATCCAGTGGCTGGGCCCAGGGAACTCATTCACAAGCTGCTCACTTCTCCCTCTGTAATTACTTCTCACTGCTGTTGTCTTTATTGAGATGCCTGTCTTTGGGGTTATTTCAGATTTATCTATTTTAATATTTCAGCCCCTGTTTTTATAGCCTTTGGATTGTTCAGTGATCTTTGATTGCATAATTGAAATGTATTTTCCTGCCTCCTTTAAACTCCTGAATTGGCAGGCAAACTCACTTGGCTTTTCTGTTAGTCTCTTCAAGGCTTTTTGATTGATTCCAGCAAGGATCTATCTTTTCTTTTTCCTGATAGTTCCTTTTATTATCTCAATAAAACCTCCCGTGTCAGCTCAATTGAGCAAACTCTTTTTGTACCTGTGCAAACTCAGCCAGGGTTATGATAAAGCACATTTGGTGTAAGGAATATCATTAACTTCTTCCCTGGATCTGGATCCCTGGATCTGGATAACAGCATCCCAACCCCTTCCTCCAGGCCTGTTCTGCTTCTGGCCTGTGTACAGCTGCCTGGCAGGGCTTTGCTTTTAGCTTTTGCAGCTCATTTGTACTCTGGATAGTTATCTGGGGGATGTCTTTTGCCTTTTATTTTCTCTTTCCTTCCCGTTTCCCCTTCCCGTTTCCCCTTCCCGTTTCCCCTTCCCGTTTCCCCTTCCCGTTTCCCCTTCCCGTTTCCCCTTCCCTTTTCCCCTTCCCTTTTCCCCTTCCCTTTTCCCCTTCCCTTTTCCCCTTCCCTTTTCCCCTTCCCTTTTCCCCTTCCCTTTTCCCCTTCCCTTTTCCCCTTCCCTTTTCCCCTTCCCTTTTCCCCTTCCCTTTTCCCCTTCCCTTTTCCCCTTCCCTTTTCCCCTTCCCTTTTCCCCTTCCCTTTTCCCCTTCCCTTTTCCCCTTCCCTTTTCCCCTTCCCTTTTCCCCTTCCCTTTTCCCCTTCCCTTTTCCCCTTCCCTTTTCCCCTTCCCTTTTCCCCTTCCCTTTTCCCCTTCCCTTTTCCCCTTCCCTTTTCCCCTTCCCTTTTCCCCTTCCCTTTTCCCCTTCCCTTTTCCCCTTCCCTTTTCCCCTTCCCTTTTCCCCTTCCCTTTTCCCCTTCCCTTTTCCCCTTCCCTTTTCCCCTTCCCTTTTCCCCTTCCCTTTTCCCCTTCCCTTTTCCCTTCCCTTTTCCCCTTCCCTTTTCCCCTTCCCTTTTCCCCTTCCCTTTTCCCCTTCCCTTTTCCCTTTCCCTTTCCCTTTCCCTTTCCCTTCCCTTTCCCTTCCCTTTCCCTTCCCTTTTCCCTTCCCTTTCCCTTCCCTTTCCCTTCCCTTCCCCTTCCCCTTCCCCTTCCCCTTCCCCTTCCCCTTCCCCTTCCCCTTCCCCTTCCCCTTCCCCTTCCCCTTCCCCTTCCCTTCCTCTTCCCTTTCCCTTTTCCCCCTTCTTTTTCCTCTTTTCCCTTCCCAAGTAATGGCCCAAATCCAGTTAAAAACCTGCAGTGTTTGGAGTCACGACCAGGTTAACCTCCAGCAGAAATAAAGTCAGGTAGCCAAGTTAATTTTTTAACCAAAGGCTTAAAAAAGGAACCAAAAATGGAAATTAAATTTTAATTAGTTATTCATTCCCGTGGTTTAATTATGCAGTGTTCCTCCAGCAATGAGTGTTTGACTCTGGAGTGATTGTTAATTTATGAATGTATTCTGTATTGATTTGGGAGCAGAGCTGTGTGAGCACCATCACCTTTCTCTCAGCATTTCTCCTCAGCAGGCTCAGGGCGTTTGAATTTCTTGTCTGAATTCCTGGTTCAGGCATTTATTAGAGCAAAGGCCGAGCGTGATTACATTAAAATATGAAATAAAGCCAATAATTGCAATGGAGTTCGATAATGCAGCAGATGAAACGGGGCCATTGGGGTGCCTGGGAGGGGTCAGGCTTCCTAAAATGTTTGTTCTTCTTTTTTTTTGGAGTAAATTGATATCAGAGCCTGGATCAGAAGTGAGAGATTTGGGTAGAGAAAGCTGGGGTTTAACTGGTGGAAGAACTAAATGGTTTGGAAATTAATTGGGTGTTTTGGGAGTGTAAAAAAATTCATTATTATTATTATTATTATTATTATTATTATTATTATTATTATTATTATTATTATTATTATTATTATTATTATATCATGGTTATTATTATATCTCAGCATGCCCCACAGGCTCCCTTTGTCACAGCCATGGAAATATTCTCCAAGACCCTGGAAAATTCCTGGTTCTTGGATTTTCCTGCTCTGGAATTGCTCCAATGTCCAGGCTCTGCTTAATCCAGCTTAAAGTGGCTTCTCTTCACAATTTTTACCAAAAAAAAAAAAAAAATCAAGAGAGAAAATTCACATAATTCCAGGGTGTGAATGTGATGAAGGCACATAACAGGGAAGAAGAGTTCCTGGTGTTGGAGAAGCAGTAATGGGATAATTGTGGGGTGGTTTGTGGAGAAGGTGACAATGTGAAGAGGCAGTGTTTTGGTTTTAGCATCAGCTCATTCCAAGATTCCCTGACATATAAGGCTTTGCCCCAATATCTGCAGGAAATGAAATCCAGCACAGAAACCAGGTCCCTCAGAGGGAAACAAGCAGAGGGAAACACAACGACCCACCCTGGTTTATTCTTGTTTCCCAAGCAGACAGAATGCCCTGGCTGGGTGGGGTTGCACGCTGAGATCCAGGTGTGATCCTGGATGAACCATCTGCAGAACCCTGTCCCATCTGAGCAGCTGTCCCTGTCCCTGTGCTGTCTGCAGGACACTCAGGGTGCATTTTGGGGGTATTTTCATTTCCCAAGTCCTTGTTGCTGTTTGTTTCCTTGGATTTAAGAGGATGTCTGGAAAGCAGCTCGGGCTGATTGCAGCGCAGCAATAAACAGGATAAGTAATTAACTCCAGGCAATTTCCTCCACCATTTATTTGCTGCAGCCATCCCTCCTCTCCAAAGGGGGAAAAAAGAAAAGTCTTGTTTTCCAGGCCATTTGGAGCACTTTTGCAGGGGGAATTTTCTCTCCTGTCCATTCTCATTTCCCAGCCCCAGCCTCAGGAAGCAGGTGGAGAATTGCCAGCCCACACCAGCTTTGTGGTGCCCTCACCCACCTTTATTTAATCCCCTGGATTCTCGTGTTTTCCACAGGAACTTGAGATTTATGGAGACCAGCAGCCAAGTCAGAGCTGGAAGCAGAGAGAGGTTTGTGGGCAGATGGCAAAACTTGCTTCATTTTCCAGGGTGGGAATAGTTCCAGGGAAGAGTGTAAAAAACCCTGCAGTCATTTCAGCTCCTCACTGCCATTGCCACCCCCTCACCCCAGGCTGGGTTTTATGGCACCAACCAAAGCACAGGACCTGGCTGGGGGTTCTGTGCTGTCTCAGACATCTTTTATTTTATGAACAATCCTTTCCTTAGGAATTTTCCTCCTGAGAAGCTGGGAGGCCTCAGGAACAAAATGCAAACAATGATTATCTGCTGCTGTGGGATGCAACAGGTGCATCTGGGATTGGTCTCATGTGGTTGTTTCTAATTAATGGCCAATCACAGTCAGCTGGCTCGGACAGAGAGCTCGAGCCACAAACCTTTGTTGTCATTCTTTGCTATTCTATCCTTAGCCGCCTTCTGATAAGATCCTTTCTTCTATTCTTTTAGTATAGTTTTAATGCAATAACCCCCAAAACACCTCAAAATCCCAAAACAATCTCAAGCCCCCAAAACAAACTCAAAAATGCCCAGAGCAAGCCCAGCTGGAGAGAAAGTTTGGAGAAAACTGAGACTCTAAAGCACGTGTGTGTGCTTTGGGGCAGGACTGGGTTCCACAGGTACCCATAAATTATTCATTTCATTGGATTCACACAAATCCCGCAGGAAAACCAAACCCTGTGTGTTCCAAAGGGAAGATTCCTGCAGGTCTTTACTGTGATCCTGATTTACCCTCAGAAATGAACTCTGGAGCTGCAGGTTCCTGTAGAATTTTCCCTTCTCCCACCCCACATTTCAGTGCTGCTTTTCCCACCACCTTGTTTTCCCTTCCCTCTTTTTTTCCAGCAGCTTCATTTTGGCACTGCTGTGTTCCCACTGGGGAGAAGCTCTGTGGATGGGGAATTCTGCTCTCTCTCCTGGGAATGCTGGATCTTCATCCCACAGGAATTCAAGAATTTTTCCCTGGGAATGCTGGGGTTCCATCCCACAGGAATTCAGGAATTCTTTGCTGAAAATGCTGGATTTTCATTCCACAGCAATTCTCCCCTGGGAATTCTGGGTTTCCATCCCACAGCAATTCAGGAATTCTCCCCTGGGAATGCTGGCCCCTCTGTCCATCCCATGCCCCTTTCTGGCTGCCTGAGGCTGGTGATAATTCCCCCAGCCCCACAATTTACTTTGTTCTGCTTTCCCGGGCAATTACATTCCCAGCAAATGCCATTTTTCCTGCTGACCCCTCCTCGGACTGCTGGGAGAAGCATTGCTACAAATAAAGCTCCACTGAGCAGATAATGAAGCTGCTCTAAAATGCATTTAAAATTCAGACGATGAAAGATCATCTATTAAGCACTAATCCTTTTCATTTTTGCATGCTCAATGAAAAAATGAATATTTCTGCTGTGAAATTCATGCCCAGCCAGACCTGGAGAGGGGCTGGATGGGGCTGGAGCACCTGGGACAGTGGGAGGTGTCCCTGCCATGGCTGGGGTGGCACTGGGTGGGATTTAAGGTCCTTTCCAAACCCAAACCAGGCTGGGATTCTCTGAAATCTGAGTGTTTATTTTATTTTTTTTTTTAATTTTCAGTGTTTTTCCAGAGCAGCTGGATGTGTTCACACCTGAAGGATCAGCTAGAGAAACCAGGACATGGAAATAATTCAGGTTTTTAACAGCGTGGAGCAACCTGAGGTGGTGGAAGTTGTTGCTGCCCATGGAAGGGCTGGGATGGGATGGGCTTTTCTCTTTTCTGAGGTGATGTTTGAGGGTCACACCCCTCCATTTAGGTGGAATCCAGTTATTTTCTGCAGTAATCTCCATGTAACTCCTCACTCCTGGTGGTCTTTCCTCCTCCCACTGCAGGACCCAGCATGAACAGGAGGCTCCTCATGGAAGTGGCTCCTCATGGTGGCATTGCCAGGCCAGGGATTTTCACCTCCTTTCCCTCCCTTTCCAAGGACCAGACCTGTGGGCACCTCTGGGACAGAGTTCCCACCCCCGGAATTCTCTCTGTGGAGATGAGAACCTTCCTTTGGGTCTGGGTGTGCTTCTCCTCAGGTAACAGAGATTGATCACAGAATTCCATGTCAGGGAGCTGCTCAGGGGGGTTTGGGCACATCCCCCCCACTCCAGCCCTTATCCCAAAACTCAGCTCCTTTCTTTGGCTGGAAGCTCACCACAACCACAGACCCTGCAGGTGAGGTGTCCTTCCAGCTGGATTTTAGGGAATTTTCCTCCATGGAATTTTCCTCCAGCCCTTATCCCAAAACTCAGCTCCTTTTTTTGGCTGTTCTTGCTGGAAGCTCACCACAACCACAGACCCTGCAGGTGAGGTGTCCTGCCTGATGGATTTTAGGGAATTTTCCTCCATGGAACAAGGGCTGGCCAGGTGTTCCCAGAGGGATTTTCCAACCTCCCTGACTCCACAATTCCCAGATTCCTGCTGAGGAGCTGTCCCTGCCCCACCTCCTGCAGCTCCCTCCAGCTGTGCCAGCATTTGTGCCCACATCTGGCAGTGTCCCCTCCAGGGCACAGGGACACCGCTCCTGCCTGCCTGGGCACCAGCACACCCAGCCAGATCCTGGACAATGTTCCCAAGTGGAAAAAACATGGATTTTCACCTTCCCAGAGGCAGGAACTCGGGAATGGGTTCAGGGAGCTTTGGGAGAGCCCTGCAGGAACATCCCACCTCCTGGGGCTGGCCTTGGAGTCAGGCAGGGAAATGGCAAACCCTGATCTGAACCTGGGTTTGGCCTTGGATTCAGGTAAGAAAATGGTAAATCCTTGGTCTCAACCTGGGTTTGGCCTTGGATTCAGATAGGGGAATGGCAAATTTGGGTATGAACCTGGGAAATTGGTAAATCCTGCCCTGAACCTGGGCTTGGCCTTGGATTCAATGGCAAATCCTGATCTGAACTTGGGAAAATGGTAAATCCTGATCTGAACCTGGATCTGGCCTTGGATTCATGTAAGGAAATGGCAAATCCTTGGTCTCAGCCTGGATTTGGGCTTGGATTCAGATAGGGGAATGGCAAATCCGGGTATGAACCTGGGAAATTGGTAAATCCTGCCCTGAACCTGGGCTTGGCCTTGGATTCAGACAGGAAAATGGCAAATCCTGATCTGAACTTGGGAAAATGGCAAATCCCTGCTCTGAACCTGGGTTTGGCCTTGGATTCAGGTAAGAAAATGGCAAATCCTGATCAGAACCTGTGTCTGGCTTTGGATTCAGGTAAGGAAATGGTAAATCCCTGCTCTGAACCTGGGAAAATGGCAAATCCTGATCTGAACCTGGGTTTAGATTTGAGTTCAGGTAAGGAAATGATAAATCCTTGATCTACACCTGGGTTTGGCCTTGGATTTGGGCAGGAAAATGGTAAATCCTGCTCTGAACCTGGGAAAATGGCAAATCCCTGTTCTGAACCTGGGTTTGGATTTAGATTCAGGCAGGAAAATAGCAAATCCTTGGTCTCAACCTGGGTTTTGGGGATTCAGGAGCTTTGTTTGCTCCCACCAACCCCAGAGCTGAAGATAACCCCCAGTTTGCTGAGAACTTGGTGCCACGTTTCACCTGGAGTTGGATATTGGATAAACTGGAATTTTTTCTCTTGGGAGTGGTTCCCAAGCTGCTCCTAAGCCTTTCCCACAGCTTTTCCTTCACTAAACACCCAATTCCAGGTGGTTCCTGGGGGATGAGCAGCCTCAGGCATTCCAAAGGTGATGTTGGGAGAGTCAGGCCCACCCTCCTCAGGGCTCAGCACAATTCTGGTTTTACCCTTAACACAATTCTGGTTTTACCCTCAGCACAATTCTGGTTTTATCCTCAGCACAATTCTGGTTTTACCCTTAACACAATTCTGGTTTTACCCTCAGCACAATTCTGGTTTTATCCTCAGCACAATTCTGGTTTTACCCTCAACACAATTCTGGTTTTACCCCCAACACAACTCTGGTTTTACCCTTCTGTCCACTCCAGAGCTTTATCAGCATTGATCTGATGTGCAAGGGCTAACAGAATTCTTGTTTTAAATTTAAATCCAAAGTTAATCCATCTCCCCTGATGCTCCAAATCAGTAACCTGCAGTAATTGCTTCTCATAATGGTTTTCTGGACTGGTGCTGATATTTCAAAGTGTGGCTCTCTCCTGCTCAATGAAATAATGCAAATATTATCACAAAAACAATTACAGCAGGGCAGGAGCTTCCACATCTCTTCAAGGCAGAAAAGGACAAATTGGGGCTTTATGCTCTGGTTCAGATGATACAAATTCTTTGCATAACCCTGGAAGTTTCATTTTCCTCTTTTACTCAAATTTAACTCTTCAGTGAAGCTGCACAGCCATGTTTGCCTTGCCCATGAGCTGAAACATTTGCTTAATGGTTACAAATTGCTTTGAAAATTCAGCATTAAAAGCTTTGATCAGGCAACTCCCTAATTGCTGCTTGCTTTTAAAATGTGTGGCAGGGAGTTCTGGTAGCCCTGAGTCTTCAGGAGTGGCTTTCTCCTTGATTGCTCAGCCATGAGCAAGTTTAAAACCCTTATTATTTATCTATTATAGATGTATCAAGTTAAGTCACAGGCTATTTATATGTGGTTTTAAGAGTGGCTTTATGGGTGCTGTTTCTATATTCTCAGCACACCTTTGTCTGGTTCTCAGGGCTCCTTGTTTTATTTGTTTGCATTTTTAGTGGTCCCTGTTTGAATGAACTGTTTGTGTCATGTGGGGTTTTTCAGGGTAGGAAATGAATCCTCACATTGGGATGTCAAAATCCATCATTTCCAAGGGACATCAACAAGGCCATGTCCAGATTCTGACCTTGTTTCTCAAGTCAAGTTTGGGAAATATTTGGTTTGCTCTGGGGCAGTTTTTGTTCACCCTGGGATTTAAGTGTTTTTCAAGTTCATTAAGTCACACAGGATGTGGAAATAATTCAGGTTTTGAACAGCTTGGAGCAGCCTGAGGTAGTGGAAGGTGTCGCTGTCCATGGGAGGGCTGGAATGGGAAGGGCTTTGCAGTCCCTCTCAACCATTCTGGAATAAAGAAATGCAGACTTAAGAGAATATAAAAAAAAAAATTTAATATTAAATTATTTTATATTATAATATATATTTATATATTATAATATTTATAATATTATTAAAATTTTATTAATACAACATTATAAATTTATATACATTTTATAAAATATAATACAAATAAATCTATATAATATTATATTTTATTATATAATCTATAAATATTTTATATTATACATATTTTATATTATAATATTACAGTCTATATTTAATATTTATATTATAGTATAAATATTATAATATAAAATATTTTATATTAAATATTTTATACTAAAAAATTGTGCCTGTTTTTTCAGCACCTAGCCCTCACTGCTGTTGCTGGGTGACCCTGGCAGGAGATCTCCCTCAGATGAGGCCAAGGAACAAAGATCAAAGAGTTCCAAGCAAAAGCCCTTTCTGACTTTTCATTTCCCTCAGAGATGGACGAGCAGCTGGTTTGTGCCAGGCTGGCTGTGCAGGGCTGGAATTAAAACCATGGCACACTTTATTTTCTTTTAACTCTGCCTAATCCAGGAACCAGGCTCATGTTGGTGGGTACTGGAACCAGTTCCTTCATGGGAAGGGCTGGAAGTGCCCAGGGAGGGTTGGAGTGCCCATCCTGGAGGTGTCCCAGGAATCCCTGTGTCCCAGACATCTTTTATGGAAAATCCTTTCCTGAGGAATTTTCCTCCTGAGAAGCTGGGAAGCCTCAGGAATAAAATGCAAACAATGGTTATCTGCTGCTGTGGGATGCAACAGGTGCATCTGGGATTGGTCTCGTGTGGTTGTTTCTAATTCATGGCCAATCACAGTCAGCTGGCTCGGACAGAGAGCTGAGCCACAAACCTTTGTTATCATTCTTTGCTGTTCTATTCTTAGCCAGCCTTCTGATGAAATCCTTTCTTCTGTTCTTTTAGTATAGTTTTAATGTTATATATATCATAAAATAATAAATCAGCCTTGTGAAACATGGAGTCAGATCCTCGTCTCTTCCCTCATCCTGGGACCCCCGTTAACACGGTCACATCCCTGGAGGCGGCACCCAGAGCTGGGCACAGCTGGGACTGGATGATCCTTGAGGCCTTTTCCAGTCCCAGGGATTTTGGGATTTGTCCCACATGCCCTGCCGGGCACAATCAGGATGGCTGGGCTGTGGCAGGCAGGAGGGCCCTGGCAGAGGCTGTCACAGCCCAGGGACTCAGGGTGACTCTGTGTGACATCTGCCTCCCTGGCTGACACCCCTGTCAGCTGGCATTCTGCTGCAGGACCCCGTTCAGTCAGGAATGATCAGCTCTCAGCACTGCACAGGGCGACTGCTGATCTCAGAAATGCCCTGTGCCCTCGGGGAAAAGGGAAAAGCTGCCTCAGCAGCTCCTGCCTGCCCCAGGCCCTCAGGGGGTTACCCACACATCCGCCATGTCTGGTGCCACAGGAATAATGGCGCTGGGTGTCTTGGGGGCAGCTTCACGGGTGGGAGCAGCCTGGCACAGGGGCAGGGGGCCCTGCCACGGCACTGCCTGGCACCCCAGCTGTCCCTGCCATCCATGGCACTGCCTGGCACCCCAGGTGCCTCCCCAGCCACCCCCTGCCCTGGCTGTGGGCTGTCTTCACTGTTATCTGTGTCTCTAGGGTGTCTCTGGGGTGTCTGCACTGTTATCTCTGGCTGTGGGGTGTCTCTGGGGTGTCTGCACTGTTATCTGTGTCTCTGGGGTGTCTGTGGGGTGTGTGCACTGTTATCTGTGTCTGTGGGGTGTGTGTACTGTTATCAGTGTCTGTGGGGTGTCTGCACTGTTATCTCTGGCTGTGGGGTGTCTGTGGGATATTTGCACTGTTATCTGTGTCTGTGGGGTGTCTGTGGGGTCCCTGCACTGTTATCAGTGTCTGTGGGGTGTCTGTGGGGTATTTGCACTGTTATCTGTGTCTGTGGGGTCCCTGCACTGTTATCAGTGTCTGTGGGGTGTCTGTGGGGTATTTGCACTGTTATCTGTGTCTGTGGGGTGTCTGTGGGGTCCCTGCACTGTTATCTGTGTCTGTGGGATGTGTGCACTGTTATCTGTGTCTGTGGGATCCCTGCACTGTTATCTGTGTCTGTGGGATGTGTGCACTGTTATCTGTGTCTGTGGGGTATTTGCACTGTTATCTGTGTCTCTGGGGTCCCTGCACTGTTATCTGTGTCTGTGGGGTCCCTGCCCTGTTATCTCTGGGGTGAGCTGTGAACTCAGAGCGAACATTCCACACCTCAGAGCTGAGTGAATGCTCCTCACCCCGTGTCCCACTGCTGGGGAATTCCTTCCCCCCTCACTGTAATTTGGGGGAGCATCACCAAGTGCTGCCCCTGCCCCTCTGATCCTCAGCTCTGCTTTCCTCTCCTGGATTTAGGCTGGAATTGTGTTGCAGTGCAGCAGACAGGGCTCAGTTTCTTCAGGCAGGAGAAAAATGCTTTTATTCACAGAACTCACTTTTACACAGCTTTCACAGACTTTGTGTTTCACTCCAGTTCTCCGGCAGATTTCTTGCCACTCACCTCGTTGGTTAGAAGGCGTTTGTGTGTGTACATGTTAGGACTTTTTCTGTTCACAGGTGTTTACATATTTTCTTTGTGGATTCTCATGGGACAGATCTTCTGTTATTACAGATTTCTGTTATTATCTTCCTTTACAGGAATATTTTGTTGAGTTAATTGACTTTCTATTTTTCTGATTTTTTTTGTTTATGGGAACTTGCAGGCTTAGCTGGTAATTCAGTAGAGCAAGACCTGATTTTATACGGCTTTTTAAAAATAATATCTTCACTTGTATGGAACAGAATCGCTCTGAAGTACATTTCCCACCCAGGAGCTCCAGCCCTGTCTCCCTCCTGCTCTTGCAGCCTGTCCCGCTCTGTTCCAAGCTCGTTTTCCAGAGAAATCCCACTGAATCAGGGCAGTTCAGGGTTTTTCCTGGGGTTCTCCCTGTGGGAAGCAGCAGCCTGGCACTGCAGGACCCTCCTGCATGGAAGCTTTGCCTGAATCTGAATTTAATGCAGGAATTCCTCAGCTCATTAATAAACCTTCATAAAGATTCAATTCAGCATTAAAGCCACTTAAATGGCTCTTTATTTCCCATTTATTACTCAGTGCTTCCTCTTATAACTCTGGCATTTTGTGGGTTTTTTCTTCACCCACTTCATGCAATTTTAATATTCATATTCTCTCAGGTCAAGTGTGAATGAATTCCTGAGGAGCTGAAAACCAACACAAACGCTCTCTTTGCCCTCCTTTTCTTCCTCCTCTTCCTCAGCTGTGCAGCCCTCCAGTTTATTTGGGAGATTTCTCATCCCTGACAGGAGGAATTTCATTGATCCCAGGGTGAGAGGGCACATCCCGTGTTAAATTAACAGAGGGGCAAACCCTTCATCATTCCACTGGTGGGAAATGAAAATACCTGACATTGCAGGACTGCATTTTGAACAACCCAATTTTTACCCTCACTTTTAAAACATTTATCCCATCAGAGAAATCTGAATTAAGTTATTACACTGTGAAAATGAAGATAGGGTTTGATATTCATTTTGGTTTTAATTTTGATATTTAATTTCTCCATATTTTTTTAATTAAAAGATGTATCATCAGTCTCAACAAACCCAATTGTTGTGTAAAGCTAACACTGCACTTGGCATTTGGAAACTCCTTTAGAAACCTCGTGTTAGAACACAGGGATCAAACGGACTTTTATCCTTTATTCCATTATATAACTGGAATAACATGGTTCCATAAATTCAGCAGAGCCCTGTTTGCCTCCCAAAGCTTGCAGGGAAATTTATGGGGTAATGAAAATGTGTTCAGAAAGATAAATTTCTGTTTCATTCTCTGGATTTTTGTCACAGTTTCCAATCCCTGTATTAAATAATCTGTTTCTTTTAAAGAGGGTTATATAACGTCAAGGCTGACAGCTGAGCTTGCAGGATGCTGTAATTAAGCTGAATGGTAAATAACTGCACAAAAGGGCTGCTGGAAACACCAATCTCAGACCTGAAAAAGCCCCTAATTCATCAAAAATACAAAAGATGTTCCACAGGTGGCATCAATTCCATGTTCTTGAAATAACTTCATTAAAATGCTACCAAATAATTGAATCATTGAATTTTTAGCCGCGGCCCTGAGTCCCTTTCAGCAGAGAGATTCTTTCATGAGAGATTAGTGGCTGAGATGGTTTAGAGGCAGCACATGACAGTTTGAGAGGCTGTGTTAGTTAGAAAAGCTTTTAGAGTGTGGGGAAATGGTGGGGTTTGGATCGTGTGGAGCCAAATTGCCCTCCCTCCAAATGAGCATTTATGCTGTCTTGATTAATGCTGCAGAGATTTGCCAGGGAGGGTTTCTTTTTGCCGGTTTTGCAGGTCAGATTTTGCTCCTTTCCTCCCTGTACCCCTGGCAGAGTGGCTGGAGAGGTCCTGGCAGGGCCACCTTGGTCAGGGCTCAGCTGAAGCTGGGCTTTGTTGGTCCAGGCTGGGTCGCCCTGCTGATCACACCTGGCTGTGTTTCAGGAGCTGCTGTGTGGAGCAGAGATGGGCTGAGCTCCCTCCTCCAGACTCCCGCAACGACTCCCATTCCCAGGGAACAGGGACAGCCTCAAGGGAAATACAGGTTGGATAGCAGGAAAAAGTGTTTTACTGAAAGGTGAGAAAGTTCTGGAACAGCTGCCCAGGGAGGTGGTGCAGTCCCCATCCCTGGGTGTGTTTAACAAAGCCTGGATGTGGCACTGGATGCCAGGGTTTGGTTGAGGTTTTGTTGGGACTGGGATGGACTCAATGATCTTCGAGGTCTCTTCCAACCCAGTGATTCTGTGAATTCTCTGAATTCTGTGACTTCTGTGAATTTGGGGGAATTTTGGGAATTCCCAGGAAATGGGAATGGTGGAGTCCCCATCCCTGGGCGTGTTTAACAAAGCCTGGATGTGGCACTGTGTGCCAGGGTTTAGTCAAGGTGTTGGGGCTGGGTTGGGCTCAGTGATCCTGGAGGTTTCTCCCAACCCAGTGATTCTGTTATTCTGTGAATTCCAGCCCATTTTCTGCCAATATAATAAAACTATGGAATAACTGCAGCCCTGGGAGGTGTCAGGCTCCCTGACCCTCATCCCAGTTTCCAGGGTTCCTTTGCCAGCCCCAGGGCAGCATTCCCTGCAGCCAGTGCATCATTCACCAGGGTGCATATCCCAGATTATTCCCGACATTCCCAGTGCCAGGACAGGGCAGCCTTGGCTCCCTGAGCCCCAGGGCTGGCTGCATTTCCTGGCAAGGAAATTTCCTGCTTTTCCTGGGGGCACTGGGAGCAGATGGCTCTTCCTGCAGATCTCCTTTTCTGGGAGCTTTTATTTATTCCTCTTTTTCCTGCCTGTATCTGCACTTCAGATGTTTGAATGGGCACGAGGCAAATGCTTTTTATTCCTGTGCTGTTCCAGGGAGTGATCCTGCAATCCTGCAGCTTTTCTGAGCACAGAGGGCTTTAATTAACCTCTTCAGGGGGAATTTGCTTGATTGTATCACAATGGCAGAAGTGAAGAGGAAGATATGCTGAGGATAATGAGTGCTGAGAAATATGGAAATAGGAGTGGTGGAAATATGAGGCTTTGTGAGTGATTTTCTAGTAGCTATTTGATAAAAGGGGCTCTGGGATGTGTTCAGGCCTCTGGTCAAGGCTGGGTAAAATGCTGGTGGTAGGGTTTGATGCAAAAATGGATTTTCAAGGCCACTTCTCAGTTTGAATGGGTAAGAACAACAAGCACTCCAGCTCTGGGCTCCAGCTGCAACTCTAGAGGGAGAGCACATCCCACTCTCTGAGCCAAGGAACTCAGCTGAGATTTAAAGAGATCATTTCTGGGAGCTGGCCTGGGCTGGGTTTGCTGTTTTAATGTTTGGAGTTTCCTTTGCCTTAGGACTTGAATTCAGAAATGTTTAGAATTTAGAGAACAATCCTGCTGAGCTCTAAATTCTCTGGCTACACAGCTTCACCCCTCACGTTAAAATTTCCTCTTTAAACAGGAAGAGTTTGAGCCTCAGGGGAATCAATCAATGAGGAAAATTATTTTGGACAATCCTTTTCCACGGAAAGGCAGCTGCAAATCTGGTTTTGTTTGCAGCTTGGGAAGGGTGCAGAGCTAGGTGTTGTATGATTTATTTGGGAAAGTGGGAATAACTGTGGATTTTGACAGGGAAGCTCTGCCAGTAGCACAGATATTTGGGATGCTCTGGCCTCAAGGATGGGTGTCTGTGATGTGGTGCATAAAACAAACCTAACAATGGATTTTATCCTGCATCTGAGATTTGGGGAAGATGCTGTTCAGTAAAAATGAAATCTGAGGGAAAAAATCCACTTGGACAAGAAACAAATGGAGCACTGATTTCTCACAGGGCACAGCTGGCACTGCTGCTGGGGATGCTCTGCTGGGCCACCCCTGACAGCTCCAGATCCTGTCTGCAGTGAGATTTAAATATTTAGTGTGATTCTGTGATCCTGTGTCCAGTAGGATTTAAACATTTATACTGTGTGATTCTGTGATCCTGTTTGCAGGCAGATTTAACCATTTACAGTGTGATTGAGATCCTGTTTACAGTTAGATTTAAACATTCCCGCTGTGGTTGAGATCCTGTTTGCAGGCAGATTTAAATATTTAAAGTGATTCTGTGATCCTGTTTGCAGGCAGATTTCAACATTTCCACTGTGACTGAGATCCTGTTTGCAGTTAGATTTAAACATTCAAACAGTGATTCTATGATCCTGTGTCCAGTAGGATTTAAATATTTACAGTGTGATTCTGTGATCCTGTTTGCAGGTAAATTTAAACATTTACACTGTGTGATTCTGTGATCCTGTTTGCAGTGAGATTTAAACATTTACACTGTGTGATTCTGTGATCCTGTTTGCAGGTAAATTTAAACATTTACACTATGTGATTCTGTGATCCTGTTTGTAGTCAGATTTAATTATTTACACAGTGATTCTGTGATCCTGTTTACAGTAAGATTTAAACATTTACAGTGTGATTCTGTGATCCTGTTTGCAGTGAGATTTAAATATTTAGTGTGATTCTGTGATCCTGTTTGCAAGCAGATTACAACATATACAGTGTGATTCTGTGATCCTGTTTGCAGGCAGATTTAAATATTTACACAGTTATTCTGTGATCCTGTGTCCAGTAAGATTTAAACATTTAAAGTGATTCTGTGATCCTGTTTGCAATAACATTTAAATATTAACAGTGATTCTGTGACCCTGTTTGCCCCCACAGCAGGGCAGGCTCAGCCTTCAGGGCATGGGCATGGCCCCAGGAGCAGCTGAGGCCACTGAGGGTGTCCAGCCTGGCAGGGACACCCCAGGGCCAGGACCTGGGAATGGCAGTGCCAGGGCTCCCTGACCCCTGGCAGGTACAGAGCCACGGGGTCACACCACTGAAATCACTGATAACAAAGGATAAAGGAAATATTCTGGCACAGGACTCCCTGACCCCTGGGAGGTACAGAGCCACAGGGTTACCACCACTGAAATCACTGATAACAAAAGATAAAGGAAATATTCTGGCACAGGACTCCCTGACCCCTGGGAGGTACAGAGCCACAGGGTTACCACCACTGAAATCACTGATAACAAAGGATAAAGGAAATATTCTGGCACAGGACTCCCTGACCCCTGGGAGGTACAGAGCCATGGGGTCACACCACTGAAATCACTGATAACAAAGGAAATATTCTGGCACAGGACTCCCTGACCCCTGGGAGGTACAGAGCCACAGGGTTACCACCACTGAAATCACTGATAACAAAGGAAATATTCCGGCACAGCCCAGTTCCCAGGTGTTTCTGTATCACGGCGCTCCCAAAAATCCATCTCAGGGCACACTCCTGCCTTGTAATTACAGGTTTGTAGGAAGAGACAACAATTCCCTGCCACAGGAGGTGGAGTTTGGGTGGTGAGAAGGGTTTGAAGTGAAATAAACTGAAAACATGAGCCGGAGAGATGAGAGCGCAGAGGAGAGGAAGAGTGGCTGTCCTGTTTTTAACCCCTGCAGGGCTGGGTGCTGTGGGGCCAGCAGGGAAGCCAAGACCATTGATGGGTGATGGAGGTGCCGTCAGTCAGATGTGGTGTGGTGGAGGCTGAATGTTTCCTGGGAGTCTGAAGAAGTCCTTGCACAGCTTTTCTAGGAGAGCATCTTGGTGCGTGTGCTGCCCATCTATAACAGCAAAGTGCCGTTCAGCTGATGTTTTCTAAATTAATTATAGATTTTATAGTTATGAGCAGCTCTCCAGCCCTGCTGTCTCCCAGACATTAACAGTTTATCTGCACTCAGAACACTTGGAAGGAGTTTCCTCCACACCTTCTCCAAAGGCTTGGATGAGACTCGGGGCTGAAATAAATGTGCACGAGCAACGTGGGCCCTGTGCAGCCCCAGCTCATTTGGAGCACATTTCAGGATTGAATTACACCCGGGTATCTCATAATTTCCCTCACTTGTCACTAAAGGTCATGCAGAGCTGTAAACAATCAATGGTTCTCATGTCTGAGGGGGGAAGCTGGAGCAGTTTTTCATGAGCTGTGAAGGTTAAACGAGGCACTTGCCAAGATCTATTGAGCACCATCCAGGCTTTACATATTTTATGGAATGTTTAGTGCACGCTCATTACCACTGCTGTTAATGGCTGATGAGGAATCACAAGGGCTGGGGCTGGAAATCATGCCATGCACCTCTTCTGCTGGGGATCATCCCAAATAACCCCAAATGGGGGTCTCTGTGAGAGGGGCTCTGCCAAACAGCCTGAACAGGAAAAAGATACTTTTGGTGTGGAATATCCCAACCTTTGGGATCCTGGGCCCTTGTTATCAAAAATGATTGTTATTAAAAATTATTATAAATTATAATAATAAAATTATTATCACTTCTGGCCCTTGTTACAGGCCTACATTGGCTCCTCCCAGGGACAGGACAACAGGGAATGGCCTCAGGTGCCACCATGGGAGGTTTAGATGGGACATGAAGGAGAATTTCCTCACAGAAAAGGTTGGCAAGCATTGGAACAGTGCTGGAGTCACCTGGCAGGGGTCAGAACCTGCAGATGTGACACTTGAGGACAGGGACAGCAGTGACCACAGGGCTGCTGAATGGTGGCTGATGATCCTAAAGGTTTGTTTCAACCTTAATAATTTCCAATCTTAATAGCCAAGAGCCTTTGCTTTTTGTTTTGGTCGCTGCCACACTGCTGGAGACACTTTGGGAATTGGGAAAACTCTGGCATTTCCCTGTGAGCAGTCAATGGTGCAGGCACTGAACAGCCCAGAATGGTCCCCAGAGCCACCTGAGGGGCTGGATGGGGGCAAGGAAAGGGGATTTTAGAATCCCAGAATATCCTGGGCTGGAAGGGACCCACAGGGATCACCCAGTGCAGCTCTGTCCCTGCACAGACACCCCAAACCCCACCTGGGCACCCCTGGATGTGCTGTCCAAGCTCTCCTGGAGCTCTGGCAGCCCCTGGGCTGTGCCCATTCCCTGGGCAGTGCCAGCATCTCTGGGGTGACCCTGTCCCTCAGGACTGGATCATTCGCACTCTTGCTGTCAGGAGGAGCAGTCCCTGCCTGCCCTGTGACAGTGGCAGCTCCCACAGCTCGTGCCTGCCTCTCAAAGTAAGCCTTAGCTGTTGTCAGCAGTTAATCTTGAGCAGAGATAAACAGGGATTAGCAGCTAAAGCCGGCCCCAGGGCAGCCCAGGGCCTAATCCTGCCTGTCTCACTTTCACTCTGCAGAGATAAGGGACCAGGATCTGGGAACTGATCTGCTGGGGATCAGGGACTGAGTGTCCCCTGGGTCTGTGTGAGAGCTGCTGAGCACTGGAGATGGGCAGGGATGGATGGATGGATGGATGGATGGATGGATGGATGGATGGATGGATGGAAGGTGAGATGGATGGATGGATGGATGATGGATGGATGGATGGATGGAGGATGGATGGATGGATGGATAGATAGATGGAGAGATGGAGAGATGGATGGATGGATGGATGGATGGATGGATGGATGGATGGATGGATGGATGGATAGATGGAGAGATGGATGGATGATGGATGGATGGATGGATAGATAGATGGAGAGATGGATGGATGGATGGATGGATGATGGATGGATGATGGAGGGATGGAGGGATGGAGGATGGATGGATGGATGGATGATGGAGGGATGGAGGATGGATGGATGGATGATGGATGGATGGATGGATGGATGGATGGATGGATTGATGGATGGATGGATGATGGATGGATGGATAGATGGATAGATGGATGGATGGATGGATGGATGATTCTTGGGCAGGGAATTGGAGCCGTCTCAGCCCCCGCTCCTCATGTCCCTCCCTCTGCTGGCCTTGTGTGGAGCAATCCTGGCTCTGGTCCCTTCCCAGGGTGACAAAGATTGTCTGCAGTGCTCTCTGATGTCTCAGAGCCAGAAACTGAGCAGGGTTTAAATGACCTTTAACACTCCAAAATCCCCTGTGAGGTGTGCTCAGGGCCATGGATTGAGCAGGTTTAAGTGACCTTTAACACCCCAAAATCCCAGACTCAGCTCTGCAGTGACAGAGGTGGGTGCCTGGGACCTGCTGCCAGGGCCTGTCACCACCCATGTCCTCAGGGGATGGCAGAGGGGTCACAGAATCATTTTCCTTGGGAAATCCCTCTGGGCCCACTCAGTCCAGCCACTCCCAGCACTGCCAAGGCCACCATGTCCCCAGGTGCCACATCCACACAGCTTCAAACCCCTGTAGGGCTGGGACTCCACCTGGCTGTCACCAAATCCTTGCAATGGCAGTGGCTCAGCTTTGTCTCCCTGCATTATTCCCTCCCTGGAGGCGGTGGAGCCCCAGCGTGCTCCCCTGGTAATGATTTCAGGAATTATTCATGCTGTGTGCTTGGAAGGATTCTCTGAGTCTTCCTTGGGAGGCTGCTGCTCCTCGGGGACTCGGCTGCTTGATATTCACAGGGTTTGTTTTTCAGAAATATCCAATTTTCCAGCCATTCTTTAAAGAAAATGAAGATTTCTTCCCTCTCCCGAGCTGGGAACACATTTCTCATGCAGCAAACATGTTTTCTTTTGTCTGTTGGCAATTGCACCGTGAAGCAGAGCAGCAAGGTGCCAGGGCACTGTTCTTGGGTTGGAGGCACAGAGAGGTTCCAGGGGAGCTGTGGGGGTTTGCACAGGCTCAAACCCCATCCCAAAACCTGTCCAGGGGCTTCCTGGCATGTGGGGATGTTCCTCATGAAGGGAAGGGTTAAACCCAGTAGTTTTGGGGTGCTGTGCAGTGAAGTTCAGTGGGGATGGTGGTGCTCACTCAGAGCCTGGATTGATGGTCTTGGAAACCTTTTTCCCTGTAAATCCCTCAGGGCAGGGGAGGGGACACCAGCAGCTGCTCTTGGGTTTTAATATTTGGAGCTGCACCAAGAAAATGGAGAGAAATCCTCGCCAACCAACAGCCTTTGCTTTTTGTTTTGGTCACTGCCATGCTGCTGGAGACACTTTGGGAAATGGGAATTAGGAAAATTCTGGAGTTTTCCTGTGAGCAGTCAATGGTGGAGGCACTGAACAGCCCCAGAATGGTGCCCAGAGTCACCTGAGGGGCTGGATGGCTCTGCTCTCTCCCCTCTGCAGAGGAGGGGGTTCAGCAGCTCAGCTTGAAGGGGATTCTCAGTGTGCTGGGCATAGGGAATGACCCAGCCACAGTGCTCTGGGGAACAGGATTTATGGAAGTGATTCCAGAGCACCCTCTGGGGTTGAACCTTTCCCAAAACCCATCCCAAACCCCTTTCCCCAGATCCATCCCTTCCTGGGAAGGAGCCTGGTCAGAGGAGCTGGCCCCCCTTTGGGGGATTCCCTGCATTTTGGGGGATTCCCTGTGCTTTGGGGGATTCCCTGTGTTTTGGGGTATTCCCTGGATTTTGGGGGTTTTCTTGTGTTTCGGGGCATTCCCTGTGTTTTGTGGCATTCCCTGTGTTCTGGGGGATTCTCCCTCCAGAGAAGCTGCTCCCTCTTTGAGGCATTCCCTGTGTTTTGGGGCACTCCCTGTGTTTTGGGGCATTCCCTGTGTTTAAGGACACTCCCTGTGTTTTGGGGCACTCCCTGTGCTTTGGGGCACTCCCTGTGTTTTGGGGCACTCCCTGTGTTTTGGGGCACTCCCTGTGCTTTGGGGCACTCCCTGTGTTTTGGGGCCCTCCCTGTGTTCTGGGCCACTTCCTGTGTTTTGGGGCATTCCCTGTGTTTTGGGGCACTCCCTGTGTTTCGGGGCACTCCCTGCATTTTGGGGCACTCCCTGTGTTTTGGGGCACTCCCTGTGTTTCGGGGCAATCCCTGTGTCCTGGGGCACTCCCTGTGTTTCGGGGCATTTCCTGTGTTTCGGGGCACTCCCTGTGTTTTGGGGCACTCCCTGTGTTTTGGGGCAATCCCTGTGTCCTGGGGCACTCTCTGTGTTTTGGGGCATTCCCTGTGTTTTGGGGCACTCCCTGTGTTTCGGGGCATTTCCTGTGTTTTGGGGCACTCCCTGTGTTTCAGGGCACTCCCTGTGTTTTGGGGCACTCCCTGTGTTTTGGGGCATTCCCTGTGTTTTAGGGCATTCCCTGTGTTTTGGGGCACTCCCTGTGTTTTGGGGCACTCCCTGTGTTTTGGGGCACTCTCTGTGTTTTGGGGCATTCCCTGTGTTTCGGGGCATTCCCTGCATTTTGGGGCATTCCCTGTGTTTTGGGGCACTCCCCGTGTTTTGGGACATTCCCTGTGTTTTGGGGCATTCCCTATGTTTTGGGACACTCCCTGTGTTTTGGGACACTCCCTGTGTTTCGGGGCACTCCCTGTGTTTTAGGGCACTCCCTGTGTTTCGGGGCATTCCCTGTGTTTTGGGGCATTCCCTGTGTTTTAGGGCACTCCCTGTGTTTCGGGGCACTCCCTGTGTTTCAGGGCATTCCCTGTGTTTCGGGGCATTCCCTGTGTTTCGGGGCACTCCCTGTGTTTTAGGGCACTCCCTGTGCTTTGGGGCACTCCCTGTGTTTTGGGGCACTCCCTGTGTTTCAGGGCATCCCCTGCCTTTGGGGTTTTGCAGGCAGTGCTGCTCTGGGGCAGGAGGGCTGCAGGCCCAGCTTCTCCTGGCTGTTTCTGCACTCTCCCTGCAGAGAGCAGGCTGCTCTCCAAGGCTCTCCAAGCCCCATCTGCCATCCCCAGTGACACAAACCCGGCGTGTGACACAGCGTGGAGGGGGAGGACGGAGCTGGCACCCCAGCCCTGCCATGTGCCACTCTCACAGGTGCCATTCCCATGTGGATGAGCTGTGCCCGGGCAGATGTGGGTGATGCTGTGGGTTTGGAGCAGGAGCTGTGAAATGCCAGAGCGTTCAGCACGTGGCTGTGGGAGCTGCAGCTCTGCTGGGCACTGGGAGGGCAGGGTGCCACACATGGCACAGCTGCTGTGCTGGGAAGGATGGGAGTTTGACAAGAAACTCTCACAGATATCTGTGCTGAGCAGAATGAGTTTTAAAGGTTGAGTCTGATGAAGGAATAGAGATGGATGCGAATTTTGGTCTAGAAGTGTTGCAGACATCTTTTTATGAAAATCCTTTCCTTAGGAGTTTTCCTCCTGAGAAGCTGGGAGGCCTCAGAAACAAAATGCAAACAATGGTTATCTGCTGCTGTGGAATGCAACAGGTGCATCTGGCATTGGTCTTGTGTGGTTGTTTCTAATTAATGGCCAATCACAGTCAGCTGGCTCGGACAGAGAGCCGAGCCACAAACCTTTGTTATCATTCTTGCTTTTCTATTCTTAGCTTAGCCAGCCTTCTGATGAAACTTTTTCTTCTATTCTTTTAATATAGTTTTAATAGAATATGTATCATAAAATAATAAATCAGTCTTGTGAAACATGGAGTGAGATCCTCATCTCTTCCCTCATCCTGGGACCCTGTGAACACCATCACATAGAAGAAAAGAATTGCTGAGCCAGTCTCGCTGGATAACCAAGGAGGCAAAGGGTGTGTTATTTAGAAGGGGTTTTATGGCTTAGAGCAAAGGATAAACCCACCCCAAACAAGGAGATGTTTTTACCAAGCACAAAGAGAGCACAGGCAAACAAGGTAGCAAAGCTGTAAGTAGAAAAAAGGTCTCAGAATTTTCCACTGCAAGAAAACTGAAAAACAACTTCTAGCTGAAACTGTACTGGCTTTAGTGGTTGGAGAACAGTGACATGAATATGGTAATTACAGTAGTTAAGATAGGCTATGGGTAATAGTTAAGGTATAGATTGGTTCTACTGTATTAAGATGCTCAGCAAAGAAAAGTTTATGTAGTTAATATAGATAATACATTATTATTATTATTATTATTATTACTAATAATAAAAATTTTTAATCACAGAAATTATATTATATTATATTATATTATATTATATTATATTATATTATATTATATTATATTATATTATATTATATTATATTATATTATATTATATTTAATATACACTATAATATATATTGTATATATATATAATATTATATTTACTATTATTTAATGAAGATGGAATTGCATGGTTTGGGTGGGAAGGACCTTAAAGCTCACCCCATCCCACCCCTGCCAGGTTCAGGGGCACCTCCCACCATGCCAGGCTGCTCCCAGCCCCATCCAGCCCAGCCCTGGGCACTGCAGGGATGAGGAACCCACAATTCTCTGGGCACCAAGACTGGAGGGAGGTTTTTTGGAACAGCAGGGTCTGACCAGCTCCAGTGGAATTTATCAGGAATAAATAATTGCATTTGGCCCCTGCAGGAATAAATAATTGCATTTGGCCCCTGCTGAGTGTTGCACTTCACCCCCTGGTTCTGCAGTCCTGCTCTGAGGAATTAAAATAATCACATTGTGGTTTACAATATTTTTTATGTATTATTGATGGCCCCTTATAAAATGAAACTGCATCCCATTGCCCGCCACACAATTGAAAAGTTTCAGTCTATTAAGGTTTTATTGCTGGAGGGGACAGAGCTGCACAATCCATCCCAAAGGCACCAGAACTTGCTGAAAATGGGGGAAATTTAGCTTTCAATAATGGATTCAATTGTTACAACTTGTTCATGATAGTGCAGCGCTGGCACTGTGATGTTATTTCTGATTTTGTGGCTGCAGTGGTGCCTCCTGTGGTTCTGCCTGTGCTCAGAGACCCCACAACAGGAGGAACATTTTTATTTCAGCTTCCTAAGGCTCCTGAGCGAGCAGCAGAGAGGAGCTGCCCTTCCCTGAGGCCCTGCTCAGACAGCCCTGGGATGGGGAGAATCCTGGAATCATCCCCTGGCAGCTCCTGGGAGCCCATCCCAGCCAGGCACAGGAACCCACCCCTCTGGAACCAGAATCCCCTGAGTTTTCGGGGATTCTCTGCATTTTGGGGGGTTTCCCTGAGTTTTGGAGGATTCCCTGCGTTTTGGGGGGTTTTGCCATCCCAGCCAGGCACAGAACCCACCCCTCTGGAACCAGAATTGCTGTGGGTTCCCTGCATTTTGGGGGGTTCCCTGCATTTTGGGGGGTTCCCTGTGTTTTGGTGGGTTTTCACGTCCCAGCCAGGCACAGAAACCCACCCCTCTGGAACCAGAATTCCCTGAGTTTTGGGGGGATTCTCTGTGTTTTTGGGGTTTCCCTGTGTTTTGGGGATTCCCTGCGTTTTGGGGGTTTTGCCATCCCAGCCAGGCACAGAAACCCACCCCTCTGGAACCAGAATTGCTGTAGATTCCTTGCGTTTTTGGGGGGATTTCCTGTGTTTTGGGGGATTCTCTGCATTTTGGGGTTTCCCTGCATTTTAGGGGATCCCCTGCATTTTGGGGGATTTCCCGCATTTGGAAGGTTCCCTGTGTTTTGGGGCATTCCCTGTGCTTTGGGGGTTTCCCTGCATTTTAGGGGATCCCCTGCATTTTGGGGTATTCCCTATGGTTTGGGGGACTCCCTGTGTTTTGGGGTTTTCCAAGCAGTGTTGCTCTGAGGCAGGAGGGCTATAGGCTGCAGGACCAGTTTTGGGGCATTCCCCGCGTTTTGGATGTTTCCCTGTGTTTGGGGGTGTTCCCTGCATTTTGGGGGTCCCCTGCATTTTGGGGGATTCCCTATGTTTTGGGGCATTCCCTGTGTTTTGGGGCATTCCCTGTGTTTTGGGGGTTTTCCAGGCTGTGCTGCTCTGGGGCAAGAGGGGTGCCAGAGGGAATCCCTAAAACACAGGGAAACACCCAAAATGCAGGGAATCCCCCCAAAACTGGTCCTGCAGCTGGCCTGGGACACTGCCGGGGATCCATCCCCACAGCTGCTGTGGGATTCCCAACCAAGATTCCCCCCAATATCCCATCCCACCCTATGGATGGGGAAAAGGGCTGTGCAATGGAGAAGCAAGACTTGAACCCAGCCCTGGTGCCAGTGCAGCTCCTTCCCCATTCCCAAAATTTCTCCTGCCTAAAAACCCCATAACTGAAAATCAACTCTCTTTGGTTAGAGCTAAATGGGAATTTTCCACTTAAAATAAAAAAAAAAAAGGAAATTTAAATCAAGTAAATGATGTTAAAAGAGAAATTTTCTCTTCCCAAATCACTGGGAAGCCACTGCAGAACTTTGGTTTCTCCAGCAGAGAATGGGTTAATGTTAAAATTATGCTGCTCCACTACAAAACACGACCAGGAAAACGTTTATTTGTGTCAGTACAAATAAGAGAGGACACAGGGAAGGGCAGGTCCTGAGCAGGCTGCACACAGCAGAGCTGGGGATGTGCTGTGGGTCAGATCCCCCCTCATCCTGTGCCTGTCACCGGCCTTTGATGGCTGAATGAGGCACAAAACTAAACTGGGGATAAAATAACCACTGACCTCTGACAAATATCTGTTATTGCTGCTGATGGAACATCTTTACAGCTGTCAGACAGCTGGGAAAAGCTGTTGTTGCACGGATGGAGCAGATTTCAGGGCCATATTTCAGATTCTGTTCTCTCTTTCTGGCTTTGTGAACTCCATTGTCTCTGCTCTGTGTGTTATAAAATCCTGATGAGCTCAGCCCCCACCATTTGTGCTGCTCCCAAACATTTCTCCTTCTGCTAGTTCCTCACCCAGCACTGGAGTTATCTCGCTTAAGTGAAGATTTAGGTGTGAAATGGAAGGGGGATTTTCACATCTTTAATAAATAAAATCATTTCTCGGCTAAGAGCTCGCCAGGCATTGATTTACAGAGTGATTTCTCTTCACTCTCTGTTTTTTATCCTCTTTTCCAAGCAAACAAAGCAACAGAGAGCTCCAGAGTGAAAATGCCGTGAGGAATCACAAATCAAGACTACTCACTTGAACTCAGCCTAAAGTGAAGCTTCAAAAGGCCTGGAGGAGAGTGTGGATTACAAAGGAGTCCCAGCAGGTCTGGGCATTCAAAGGGGAAGTTTTCCCCTGCTGCTGCCTCACATCCAGAGTGCAGTGCTGGAGCAGAGCTTGGAGGTTTGCCAGGTAAATCCTTCCTGAGTTTGTGCAGGGCTGGGTTTGGTGCTGGCCTCCACCAGTTTGCCTTGGTGAGTTTTCCTGCTGCAAGTGAATATCAAAGGGTTGGGATTTATCCTGGAATGGTTGGGCTGGGAGGGATCCCAAAGCTGTTTGCGGTGTTGTTCACACACAAGCTCCTTCTGGAGCTCTAAATATGATGAAGATGTACTTTAAATCTATGCAGATGTAAATCTGTGCTTTCCATCTCTTCAGGAGCAGTTCAGGAGTTTGGGAATGAATTCCATTTGCAGCCAGAGCCTTGGCTTTGCCTCAGAGCACCTGAGTCACCAGCAAGCAAAAGCTGACAGAAACCAGAGAGCTTTGCTCTGCCCTAAAATCATAAAGTTATGGAAAGAGAACAAAAAACAAAGCAGAAAAGCAACTGGTAACAAAAGTGCTGCTGCAAAGGAGGTGAAATCCAGCAAAGAACTTCAATTGGAGGCTTTAATATTTAACAGTTTTTTAATTTATAAGGTGGCATTTATAGTGGGGCAGTCTGGGTGTGAGTGTGGGGTCCCCATCCTGGTGGGGCCTGGCCTGGCCAGAAATCTGCTGGGAATCCTGCATAGAACCCCGGAGTCCTGGATGGGCTGGGATGGAGGGACCCCAAATCCCACCCAGTGCCACCCCTGCCATGGCAGGGACACCTCCCACTGTCCCAGGTGCTCCAGCCCCAATGTCCAGCCTGGCCTTGGGCACTGCCAGGGATCCAGGGGCAGCCACAGCTGCTCTGGGCACCTGTGCCAGGGCTGCCCACCCTGCCAGGGAACAATTCCCCATTCCCAATCTCCCATCCATCCCTGCCCTCTGGCACTGGGAGCCATTCCCTGTGTCCTGTCCCTCCATCCCTGTCCCCAGCCCTTCTGCAGCTCTCCTGGAGCCCCTTCAGGCCCTGCCAGGGGCTCTGAGCTCTCCCTGGAGCTGCTCCTGTCCAGGTGAGCCCCCCAGGCTGTTCCTGCCTTTGGCTTTCCCTGTTCCTGACGTGCAGCCCCCCTGAGCTCCATCACGCCCTCCTGGGCTGGGCTCCCGTCCCCAGGGACAGAGAAGTTCTGTCCAGCAGGAGCCAGGTTGGCAAACCAGGCAGGGATCAGCTGAGCAGTTTGACCATCCCTGGAAGCTCAGGGCAGCAGCTCCTCAGCACCCCTGCCTGCTTCTGGCAGCGCCTGAGCTGCTCCAGGGCTCTGCTGGGAGCTGAGGGGGCCAGCAGCTGGCTTGGACTGGGTTAGACTGGGTTAGACTGTGTTAGACTGGGTTAGACTGTGTTAGACTGGGTTGGACTGGGTTAGACTGGGTTGGATTTGGGTAGACTGAGTTGGATTGGGTTGGACTGGGTTGGATTGGGTTGGACTGGGTTGGATTTGGGCTGGATTGGGTTGGATTGGGTTAGACTGGGTTGGATTGGGTTGGACTGGGTTGCATTGGGCTGGATTGAGTTAGATTGGATTAGATTGGGTTAGGTTGGGTTAGATTGGGTTGGATTGGGTTGGTTTGGGTTGGACTGGGTTAGTTTGGGTTGGATTGGGTTATATTGTGTTAGATTGGGTTAGTTTGAGTTAGATTGGGTTAGATTGGGTTGGTTTGGGTTGGACTGGGTTAGTTTGGGTTGGATTGGGTTATATTGTGTTAGATTGGGTTAGTTTGAGTTAGATTGGGTTAGATTGGGTTAGATCGGGTTAGATCAGGTTGGATCGGGTTGGATTGGGTTAGACTGGGTTAGTTTGGATTGGATTGGGTTAGATCGGGTTAGATCAGGTTGGATCGGGTTGGATTGGGTTAGATTGGGTTAGATCAGGTTACTTTGGTTTAGAGTGCTGCAAACACCAGCTTGTGCAGAGCCCCCAGCTCTGAGAGAGCTCCCTGAGCACCCAGGGCAGGCACTCAGCCAGTGGCAATCAGGGAAGTTCCACAAGGCTTAGCAAAGCTGGATTATGGCACGGACACGTGGCATCTGCTGCTCACAGGCTGCTGGGAGAACAGCTAAAGGGCTTTGCTGGGGCTTTTCTGTTTGCTTGGGTTGTTTATTTTGTGTGGGTTTGTGCTTCTGAGCCTTGTGAACTCCCAGCGACACAGGCTGACCACAAAGAAAAATGCACAGAGAAAATGCAGAATGATCCACAAGCTGAAGGAGGGGAGGTTTAGATGGGATTTTGGGCAGGAATTGTTCCCTGGGAGGGAGGGGTGGAATTACCAGAGCGGCTGTGGCTGCCCCTGGGTCCCTGGCAGTGCCCAGGGTTGGACACTGGGGCTTGGCACAGACTAATTCAGTGTCCCTGAAGGTGTCCCTGCTATGGCAGGGGTGGGTGGGATCTGGGGTGGGATCTGGGGTCCCTGCAACCCAAAAGCTTTTGGGATTTTATGAAAATCTCTCCAGTTCATTCTGGCGAGCCTAAGCTCTCCACAGCACTGTGATCAACACATTTGTTCATTCCCATGAGATTCCAATGGCCTTCACTCCTTCCACCTCAGGGCTGCCTGGCAATATTCCTGGGGCTGGTTTTCACGGAGGAGCGAAGCTGAAGCTCTGCTGGGTTGTGTTTGGAGGGAAGCTCTCCCTCCCTGGACCCTAAAGCCAATGCCAGTGTCTCACTTCAGTGGGAATGGCCCTGGTTCCTCCCTCCTGAGGCTTCAGCCCTTCACAGCTCAGAGTTTGGGGCTGCAGAAAGGAAAAATGTCATTTATTTCACCATGGAGAGCCCAGTGGAGCACTCCTGGTGCCATAAATAGAGATAATTCCTGCCCTGTGCCCGGGGTGCTGCCTGGGTGTGCTATGGGTGACTCCCTGCTGGTTCCTTCTGCATGTTCCCAGTCCTGCCCTGGGATCTGGTGGCTGTTCCAGGGACCTTTTCACCTGAATCAGTTGTGAGATTCAGATCCTGTTCAGCAGGAGCAGGAGCAGGAGCACACTGCCCTGGGTACCTGCACTGCTGAAAGACAGCCTTGTGAAATGTCCTCCTCTTCATTTCCCCAGCAATGTTTCACATTTCCATTGGTATCAAAGATGCTCTTTTGGCTCTGGGATCTTTGGGGTTTTTTGGCTATTTGAAGGGTGGGGTTGCACTGGTAGCTCAATTTGTTTTATAAAGGAACATTGCCCCGGCAAAGCCCATGTCCTAAAAACCCAGAATAATTCCTTTTGAAGCTGTCAGAGCCTGCCAGGCCTGTGTGGCCAAACAAAGAGCTCATTCCTCTCCTGGAAGGCTCTTTAGGAACTCATTGTGATGGGTTAGCCAGCAAAGAGCTGTTATTGCTGAGGGTGATGCTTCATCCTTTGCTCAGCCAGCCTTCCTGGAAAGCAGAATAAATGAACTGCTCAAGGTGTGGGGTTTGCTCAGAGAAAAACAAAACAGCAGCAGCAGAAAAACCATAACAACAGCTCAAAGGCTGTGCTGCCTCGGAGGAGAGACAGGCTGAGAACTCATCCCAAACACTGCGTGCATCAGCTGGGGCACAGCTTGGCTCTGGAACACAGGCAGGATGAAGGGGGGTGAGGGCCAGCCTGGCCCCTGCAGGAAAGGAGGGGAAAGGAGAAGTGGATTGTGTTTCCAGAGCAGTGGGTTGTGTTTGTGTCCCCAGAGCTGTGGGTTGTGTTTGTGTCCCCAGAGCTGTGGGTTGTGTTTGTGTTCCAGAGCTGTGGGTTGTGTTTGTGCCCAGAGCTGTGGGTTGTGTTTGTGTTCCAGAACTGTGGATTGTGTTCCAGAGCTGTGGGTTGTGTTTGTGTTCCAGAGCTGTGGATTTGTGTTTCTAGAGCTGTGGGTTGTGTTTGTGTTCCAGAGCTGTGGGTTGTGTTTCAGAGCTGTGGGCTGTGTTCCACACCTGTGGGTTGTGTTTCAGAGCTGTGGGTTTGTGTTCCAGAGCAGTGGGTTGTGTTTGTGTCCCCAGAGCTGTGGATTGTGTTCCAGAGCTGTGGGTTGTGTTTCAGAGCTGTGGGTTGTGTTTCTAGAGCTGTGGGTTGTGTTTCAGAGCTGTGGATTGTGTTCCAGAGCTGTGGGTTGTGTTTCAGAGCTGTGTGTTGTGTTTGTGTTTCATAGCTGTGGGTTGGTCTGTGCCTCCTGTTCCACCCCAAGAGACACAGCAGATGGCTGGGAAGGGCAGGAGGAGCTTGGAGGGCTCTCTCCCAGGCTTGGCAGCCCTGTCGGGGAGGATTTGTGAGGAATTCATTCCTGTGGGAGTGAGGAACAAGGCAGATTCACCCCCTTGGCACAGCCTGTACCCTCAAAAAGGGCACTGCCAGAGCTGGGCAGGGCAGGATGGGGCTGATGTTCACTTTAAACAGTTTTGTTTCTGCCAGACAGCAGGAGTGAGCCATTGCTGCCCTGACAAGTGCAATAAGTGTAAAATATCAGTTCCCTCTCCTTTGGACACACACTCAGAGACTGCCTTCAGCCAAAGCAGAGCGGGAATGGCTTTTCCAAGAGACACGAGGTATTAAATCTCTCTGCTGAGTGACAAAGGCTTTGACATGGCTGTGATTGCTCTTCAAGGGCTCCTGGAGTCCCACTGCTGCCTCTGATCCTGGGAATCAGCTCTGGGATAAAATCAGAGCCCTGAATTTACCCTGGCACTGCTGGGCTTTGGCCAGGGGGAGTTCACAGAGGGAGAACATCCCTGCAGAGGGAGAACATTGCCCAGGCAGAGTTCTCTGAGGGAGAACATCCCTGCAGCTGTGCTGTCACAGACATGTTTTATGAAAATCCTTTCCTTAGGATTTTTCCTCCTGAGAGGCTGGGAGGCCTCAGGAACAAAATGCAAACAATGGTTATCTGCTGCTGTGGAATGCAACAGGTGCATCTGGGATTCGTCTCATGTGGTTGTTTCTAATTAATGGCCAATCACAGTCAGCTGGCTCGGACAGAGAGCCAAACCACAAACCTTTGATATCATTATTTTTCTACTCTTAGCTTAGCCAGCCTTCTGATGAAATCTTTTCTTCTATTCTTTTAGTATAGTTTTAATGTAATATATATCATAAAATAATAAATCAGCCTTGTGAAACATGGAGCCAGATCCTCGTCTCTTCCCTGACCCTGAAACCCCTGCAAACACCACCGCACCATGCCCAGCCCAGCGCTCTCTGAGGGAGAACACCCTGGCAAAAGGATTTTTCAGAAGATATGTCTGTGACAGTGCTGGCTGTGGGTCAGGGGGTGTCCCAGCCCCATCCATGGGGGCTCAGCCCTCCTGCAGTGCCAGCTGTGGCTCTGCTGCAGCACGGATCCTGCACAAGGGGGGAGTTTTCCTCTGCAGCTCCAGGGCTGCTGCAGATGGGCCTGGGCTCCCTGTGGCCATGCAGGGCAGCAGAAAGCTGCTCCTCTGACAATGCAGGGGGCGAAGGCTGCTGGGGTGTCCCAAAGCCCAGATTGGATCCAGGTAGGAATGCTTGGCTCCTCCCCTGGGCGGAGCATCTCCCCATGGGATGCTGGGATTGGATCAGCTATGCAGGGACCCTCAATGGCCATGGACAGGAGAGAATTAATAATTAACGGCCCATGAACAGAAGATAATTAATAATTAATGGCCCATGAACAGAAGAGATCTCTTGGAGGGAGGATTGGGTGTGGGAGAGATAAAGAAAATGAACAGCAGATAAGTGCCCCAGCTGTGACAGGGGTGACAGACACAACCCCAGCCACATCTAACCTAAGAACAGGAGTTCCTCTGCTGTCCCAGGTGCTGTGGGATCCCTGGTAGAACAGGGAACAAGTGTGGAGGGGTGATCCTGGAGGATGCTCTGCTGGGAACAGCCCTGAGCAGAGCCCAGCAGCTCTGGGCACCTGTGCCCACCCAGCTCTGGAGTTTTTGGCCACACTGTCCCCATTTGTGCGTGTGCCCCTCATCCCTGCTCCCCCCCATCCTGGATCTGTTGCCATGGGGACAGGGGGAAGGATGCAGTGGGGATGGACCTGGGAACAAATTGCTCTGTGGAGTAGCTGGAGCTGGAATTCTGTGTGAGGTGATGGATCTGCCTCTCCCCTGCCTTCCCCTGTGGATTTATGAGCACCTGGAGAAGGGAGAAAGGAGCAGCCCTAATTGAAGGCCTGAAAGGATGAGGAAATGGCCCTTCCAAACACTGCAGCCAGCACAGAGAGGGATGTTTGAGCTGTTACATCTGTTACTGATGTCAGATGTGTTCACTGGGATCCTGAACAGGCCCAGCTGCTGCTGCTGCTCAGGCTGGAGAAGGGCACAGCCTGGCACTGGGACAGGGAAATGGGGAGGAGGGGTCCCAAAAGGGTGTGAGGGGTCCCAGAGGGCTCTGAGAGATTCCCAAAAGAAGATGAGAGGTCCCAGAGGGGGTTGAGGGGTCCCAAAGGGCCGTGAGGAGTCCCGAAAGGGTGTCAGGAATCCCAGAGGGGTCTGAGGGATCCCAGAGATCCCACTGGGGTGTGATGGGTCCCAGAGGGGCAGGAGGGATCCCATCAGAACCCACAGCTGTGTTTTGGTTTCTGAGTCAGCTTTGCCTCCCAGATTTGTGTCCATGGAAGTGATAAATTCAAGGGATCAGGCTGACACAGGCATTTCTGTGCCATCGTTAAATTGAATTTCAATTTTAATTACAGTGGCTCCAAGCAGGTGTAATAATATTAAAGAAAAATCTCTTGTCTTTCAGCTCAAAGGAGAAGTGTTCCCTCAGCCCTTGGATTTCCTGCAGTTCCCCATCCCAGAACTGTTTCATTCTGTGGTTTATTTTGCCTTTGCAGGTGGAGTCTCCCTGTGCTGCTCTTTGGGGCTGGATGGGGAGCACAGGGCTGAGGAGCTGTGCCCAGAGCTGCTCATGTGCCAGCACTGCTGGGCAGGATAATTTCATTTACATTTTATTTTATGGGCTGCTGGCTGCACCTGCACGGCCTCTCCTTGGCAGGGCATTTCTGGGGCATTTCTGGGGCATTTCTGGGATATTTCTGGGGATTCCTGGCTGTGGAGTTCCTGCAGGAGAGCTGCCTGGGAGAGGCACTTTGGGATGTTTGGTGGCTCAGAGATGTGTGCTCTTAGAATCCCCCAGTGAAACTGGTGAATGAGCCAAGATCCAGCCTGGCCTTGGGCACTGCCAGGGATCCAGGGGCAGCCACAGCTGCTCTGGGCACCTGTGCCAGGGCTGCCCACCCTGCCAGGGAACAATTCCCAATTCCCAATCTCCCATCCGTCCCTGCCCTCTGGCACTGGGAGCCATTCCCTGTGTCCTGTCCCTCCATCCTTGTCCCCAGTCCCTCTGCAGCTCTCTGGGATTCTCTTTATGTTCTGGAAATGACTCTGAGCTCTCCCCGGAGCCTTCTCCCCTCCAGGTGAGCCCCCCCAGGTGTCCCAGCCTGGCTCAGGGCAGATTCCCATCCCTCTGTACCCCTGGCATTGCAGTGCTTCCTAAGCTCTGAGTTCCTGGAATTCTGAGGCTCTCCAGGGGCTCAGAGCAGCGAGTTCACCCTCTGATTACAATGGTTTCCATCAGGAGCAAACCCTTCTGCAGGGGTGGAGCAGCAGCAGGTGATGGATGGAGCCTCTCCCTGCTCCAACTTCATCTCCCAGCATGCAGAGAACTCCAGGCACTTCCACATCAAGGTAGGAGAAAAATAATAAAATAAAATAAAAAACCAAAAAACCCATCCCAATCTCCTTCCTAACCCAGCCCTGAGTAACCAGGGAACACTAAAGCTAAAATGACTTTTTGCCAATAATTGTCTTTGGGTTCTTTAGAGCAATATCATCAAAGCTCTGCAGAGTTAACACCACTGGTTATGGGATTTGGAGCTCAGCTAAATGCAAAACTTAATTCTGTGTTCAGTTGTTTAAAATTTAAAATCCAAACTTGAGTGTGTCATAAAAAATCAGGCTGCTTCTCCTGCTTATTAGGGGAGGAAAAAATCAGCCTAATTCCATAGAACTCACAGGCACTGAGCCTACACTGGCGTTTATTAGAGGGAAAATGTTCCTTTAATACAGAAAGCAGGAAAGGGCTTCAGCACCAAGCAAATTATGCAGATTCAATTGTGTAACAAAAGGGACTGAATTTACATTCCATGAAAATTTCCAGTTTGTCCCTTCCAGGCTCTGCCTGTGAAGGTTACTGGGGCTTGTGCAGTGCCAGGAATGTCAGAGGCACTTCCCTTCCCTCTGCTGGGCAGAAACCTGGGAATTCTGCACAGAACCACAGAACCTTGGATGGGTTTGGGATGGAAGGACCCCAAACCCCCCCAGTGCCACCCCAGCCATGGCAGGGACACCTCCCATTGTCCCAGGTGCTCCCAGCCCCAGTGTCCAGCCTGGCCTTGGGCACTGCCAGGGATCCAGGGGCAGCCACAGCTGCTCTGGGAATTCCACACGGAACAATTCCTAATTCCCAATACCCATCTAAATCACACTGTCAGCTTACAGCCATTCCCTGTGTTCTGTCCCTCCGTCCCTTGTCCCCAGCCCCTCTCCAGCTCTCCTGGAGCCCCTTCAGGCCCTGGAAGCCTCAAACAGAGGCTTTTTTGCGGTGTGGAATATTCAATCCCAAATTTAATAGAAGTTCCCTTAAAAAATTATTGAACCTTGAAAATTCCCTCTCTACATTTAATGCACTGAAATAGCACTGAAACTTTTTGAGAAACTTCCAGAGATTTCCATGAAAATATTCATAAAGGATTGAAGGAAGTGTTTTTAAAAGTGCCCATAATTCCAGGAATAGGCCAGTAATGAGAACATCCTCCTGACAGCATCGTGCAGGAGAAAAACATGACTTATATTTATCGTCTTATTGTGTTTCAAACAAGGCATTAAAACAGCTCAGAACTGAAAATAAAGTCTAAGTAAAGCATGAGAGTAAACTTCACTCACCTAAGGAAAGCCCCATTAAAAATGCAGTTTCTAAACTTCAAACCATGGACTGAATACTCCCATTTTTGTACCACTCCATAAAACCAAGGCTAGAATATTTCACTCATGGCTGGAGAAAGGCTGCCTGAAATCCTAATGAAGTGCTCATAAAAGATTCATGGCAGATGTGCAGAGGAGTGAAAAGGGCAGGAATCGCGGATTGCAGTGGAAATGTCTCTTCTTTGGGAGAGCAAAGATCCCATTTGGCTGCTTAGGATTGTCTGGGTATCTCTGAGTCATAGGCAGCCCTGGCCCATGCTATAATATTGTATATTGTATATTGTATACTGTCTATTGTATATTGTATATTGTATATTGTATATTATATACTGTATATTGTATGTTGTATATTGTGTATTGTATATTATATACTGTATACTGTATATTGTATGTTGTATATTGTATATTGTGTATTGTGTATTGTATATTGTATACTGTATGTTGTATGTTGTATATTGTGTATTGTGTGTTGTATGTTGTATATTGTATATTGTATACTGTATACTGTATATTGTATATTGTATACTGTATACTGTATATTGTATATTATGTACTGTATATTGTGTATTGTATATTGTGTATTGTATATTGTATACCATATATTGCATGGGGCTGGGACAGCCTGGGGCAGAGCAGGGTGTCCCTGTCCCTGGCACTGGGGGGCTTTAGGCCCTTCCCACCCACCCCACTGCAGGGTTTGTCTCAGGGTCTCTGCTGCTCACAGTGACCCCAAGATAAATTAGAAAGTCTCTTTTCCCAGCCTGATGCTCAATGAAGGAGTCAGCACTCTTAATTTCTCGGTCTCAAGGTTGTTTATTGTTTCTTATGTATAAAATTCTTTCTCCTGTCCAGCCAAGGTCTGTTCAGCAGGACAGTCACAGGTACTCTGCCTTCTCCAGAGCAGTGTTATCTTTTTATACTAAAAACTTATTTAATTATTTATAATTACTTCCCAATTCCTATCACCTACGTTAGACAGTGAGCTTCTACTTTAAACCAATCCCAAAGTGCTAACATCACAGCAGAAGATGGAGGCCAAGAAGAAGAAGGAGAAAGGCTGGACATGCCCAGATTCCTCTATCTTGCCTCCTGAACCCCCATTCTAAAAAAAACCCAAAAAATCTATTTTTCACCCTGTGACAAACTAATTATTATTCTACTTATACTTTTGTGGCTTGCAGATCTTCATATGAGGTTGGTAACTTTTTCCATGGGTCATAATCAAAGGCACAGGTGTCTTGGGCTGTGTGTCAGGGTCTCTGAGCCCCCTGGCAGGGGTTTGGGCAATCCAGGACAGCCAGAGGGATGTCCTGAATTCTGACAGGTTATGTTATATGTTATGTTATGTTATGCTATGTTATGTTATGTTATGTGTTATATGTTATGTTATGTTATGTTATGTTATACTAAAACTGTACTAAAGAACAGAGAAAGGATACTGACAGAAGGCCTAACAAGACACTAATGAAAAACTCGAAAGAGCCTCGACACAGCTGGGCTGTGATTGGTCATTAAGTTAAAGCAAATCACATGAAACCAATCAAACAATGACCAATTGGTAACAATGTCAAAACCACATTCCAAAGCAGCCAAACACAGGAGAAGCAAATCAGATAATTATTGTTTTCATTTTTTTCTGAGGCTTCTCAGCTTCCCAGCAGAAGAAATCCTGGTGAAGGGATTTTTCAGAAAACATCATGGTGACATGGAAGCTCTTCTGGATTTCTGCTGGCACCAGCTGAGCAGGTCTGTGCAGGAATAGTGAGACTTTTTAACCTTGGAACTGATCCTATAGCTGAGCCTAAAGTACCTGCACAAATCCCTGCCTGCAGTTTAAAATGTCCATAGGAACAGCAGTGTTAATCCTAACACTTTCTCCTTGCAAATTTAAAGATTCACCCTTTTCTCCTTAAGATTCCCCTGGGATTCCTGGGTGTGGAGCTGCCCTGATTCTGGAGGTGTTTGGGATTTTATTGGTTCCTGTTTTCAGCAGTTTTTTCCCATGTAAATGTTGGATTTACAGGCTCCTGTCAGACTCGGCGTAAAGGGAATCATAATCACGGGCTAACATTTTTCTGCTTTACAGCTTCAAGTAAATCTCTATTAGGGGTTGCAAGGAGTGAAACAACCTTTGGCATGGGGCACTTAGGAGGTGATGGAAAACCCTCCTGGAGCTCCCAGGGGAGGGATCCAGGAGAGGCTCAGCCAGGCTCCTCTCCATCCCAAACTCTCCCCCTGCACACCAAGCTCGTCCATCACTTCATTTAAATCCCTTCCTCCCTTTATGGACTCGCTGCTGCTTCATCCAGAAAAGAAACATGGAGGGAAAAGAAACTGGGGAAACTCCTGAGGGAGAGGTAAAGCTGGATAATTGTCCTTTAGCATGAAGAGCACAAGGTAAATGCAGTTCCACATGCCTGCCTTTAATAAACAGGGTTCATCCCAGAATTCCAGACTGGTTTGGGTTGGGAGGACCTCAAATCTCACCCAGTGCCACTCCAGCCATGGCAGGGACACTTCTCACTGTCCCAGGTGCTCCAGCCTGGCTTTGGGCACTGCCAGGGATGCAGGGGCAGCCACAGCTGTGCCAGGACCTGCTCACCCTCACAGGGAGCAATTCCTAATTCCCTAAATCTCCCTATTGTCAGCTTAAAGCCATTCCCTGTCCTGTCCCTTAAAGCCATTCCCTGTCCTGTCCCTCCATCCTTGTCCCCAGTCCCTCTCCATCTTTGCTGTGGCTCCCTCAGGCCCTGCAAGGCCTCAGTGAGGTCACCTTGGAACTCCTCCTCTCTCCAGGGTGAACAATCCCCATTGATCCCATGATTTTTGCTGTCAGGCTGCTTTGACAGCTGAGAAACGTTAATTGGCTTGGAGTTTCTGCTCTGTGTTGCTTCATTAAAAGCCAGGCAGCCCCCAGGAGATAATTCACTGTATTCCTGCCCTCAGCACTCCCAGCCCTTCCCCCTCCATCCAATGCCACGCTCTGAAGTGTTTGCACAAAAGACTCGGCTTTGTTGTGCTGCTTTGTAGAATAACCATGTTCAACATCCCAATCAATGGGAAATGGATTTTGTGTTCTCTCCTGGCCTCTGTCTCATCCTGGGCATCTCTGGAGCCCCCACCTGCAGTGCCCAGCCCAGGAGGGACCTGGAGCTGCTGGGGAATCCAGAGGAGGCACCAAATGCTCAGGGGATGGAGCAGCTGTGCTGGGACACCTGGGGGGCTCACCTGGACAGGGGAAGGTTGGGGTGAGCTCAGAGTGGCCCCACAGCACCTGAAGGAGCCACAGGAGAGGCACCTGGAGCAGCTGCAGCAAACCCAGAGGAGGTCAAAGAGATCCTCCAAGGGCTGGAGCCCCTCTGGAGCCAGGCTGGGACACCTGGGGGTGCTCACCTGGACAGGAGCAGCTCCAGGGAGAGCTCAGAGCCCCTGGCAGGGTCTGAAGGGGCTCCAGGAGAGCTGCAGAGGGACTGGGGACAGGGATGGAGGGACAGGACACAGGGAATGGCTCCCAGTGCCAGAGGGCAGGGATGGATGGGAGATTGGGAATTGGGAATTGTTCCCTGGCAGGGTGGGCAGCCCTGGCACAGGTGCCCAGAGCAGCTGTGGCTGCCCCTGGATCCCTGGCAGTGCCCAAGGCCAGGCTGGACACTGGGGCTGGAGCACCTGGGGCAGTGGGAGGTGTCCCTGCCATGGCAGGGGTGGCACTAAGGGGGATTTGGGGTCCCACCAACCCAAACCATCCTTTCAGTGCCACGTTCCTGGTGCTGGCCCTGAGCAGCAACTGCAGCCACTGAAATTCCCCAGCCCCCAGGAATGTGAGAGGCTCCCTCCTGCTAAAGTCACCTGTGGCACATCCCCTGGTGCTGCCAGCTGCCTGTGCCTGGCTGTGTGTGACAGTGACGAGGCTGGAAGTGACACCTGCAGGTGTTTGCTGCCTGGCACAGCCCCAGCCTGGCTGGCTCTGTGCTCGGGCTGGGATTTGATTTATTTCTCACAAACTCTCCCGGGTGCCAGGGCTGCTGTGTGGTGTGTGGTGTGGAAAGGGGGGAGGTTCCACCCTCAGGGAGCCTTTTCTGGAAAAGGGGGAGTTGGGCGGCAGGGAAACAGCAAACACCCCCAGCAAAGCCGTGCCTATGTGCCGTCAGATTAACTTTAAGGCCCTGCTTAATTTTAGAGCTGCTCTCGTTCCAGGGAGAGAGAAAAACTGGGATAAACACAAGTAAATAACTGGGATAACTGGAAACAGTCCTGGGCCTCATTACCAGACACATTTCCTGATATATAAGATAATTAGTGGGATATTGAACTCAGCCCTCTCCTGTGGGAGTCACTCAGTTCTGTGACATTTCATCCTGATAACTCTGTACCAGATGTGACTCCAGGCAGTCCTGGGAGCCTCTGGAGGTGGAGGGGACCCCTGAGACCCACCCCAGCCCAGATACCCCAGTTATCCACAGCGAGGAGAATGAATTTGTAAAAGCTCCCTAGCCCAAAGGAACTGCAGAGCCATAGCCTGGGCTGCTCCTGGCTGGTGCTGGAGGGATGAGGTGGGCAGGAGGATCCTCCAGCCCTGCTGGGCACACGAGGAGCAGCCCCAGCTGGCCTGGACTGCACCAGGACCCATTTTAGCAGTTAAATATGATTTTTGTGGGGTATGAGAATCCAAAGAACACAGGGAGTGGCTTCCCACTGGCAGAGGGTGGGGACAGGTGGGATTTTGGGATTCCCAGAGCAGCTGTGGCTGCCCTGCATCCCTGGCAGTGCCCAGGGCCAGGTGGGACACTGGGGCTGGGAGCACCTGGGACAGGAGAAGGTGTCCTGGATGATCTTTAGGTCTCTTCCCACCCAAACCTTCTGTGATCCTATGGATTTCTTTTAGAAAGAAATCTAAATCTGGTTTAAAGCCCAACAATGTATATTTTGTATTTTACACTTTATATTTTCCTTCTATATTTTATATTTTACATTCTCTCCAGGCATTGGCGATAGGGCCGTGGAGATTTTCTTCCACCTCTTGGAGAAAAAGAAACTGCCAGGAAATATCCTGGCCCTCTGTCTCTCACTCCTCGTGCCACTGTCACTGGGGATGTCCCTCCCTGCCACCTTTGGCCCTTCCAGGTGCTCCCAGCTCCCTGTGCTGCCAACTTCCAGGGACTTCTCAATTTCCAATCCAATGGGATGTCTCCATTTCCATTTCACTGAAAGAAAAGAAGAAAAACCACCACAACCTGAGGATTCTCCCTGGAAGACAACTGCAAACCTTGGTATTTATATCCAATATCTGGGGAGTGTGTGTGTCATTGTCTCTGGGGGGATGTTGTCCCTTGGTCCTGCAGGAATTTTCTGTGTAAGAGCATAAAGATACAAAATCTGCTGCTGAAATCATTGGTTGCTTTACCATGGATTGAGTAGGGAAAAGCGAATTAATTTGGGTTAAAAGATTAATTTTTTGGGAAAAAATAGTAAATACCAGTAAAAGGATTTTGTATAATTTTTAATTTTACAAAACACCAAATAATTTTTAATTTTAAATTAAATAGTAAATACCAGTAAAAGCATTTTGTACAGTTTTTAATTTTGCAAAATACTGAATCATTTTTAATTTTAAATGAAATAGTAAATACCAGTAAAGGCATTTTGTAGAATTTTAGATTTTACAAAATACTGAATAATTTTTAATTTTATATAAAATAGTAAATACCATTAAAAGCATTTTGTATAATTTTAAATCTTACGAAATACTGGATAATTTTTAATTTTAAATGAAATAGTAAATACCAGTAAAGGCATTTTGTAGAATTTTAGATTTTACAAAATACTGAACCCTAACCTGAAACAAACCCCAAAAATCAAGCTCCAAGAGCAAGTGGGGCTGCCTGAGTTAGGAGGTGACAGAATTCATTGCAAATTGCTCTGTGCTCCAAAACACCGCAGTGAAGATAATGAAGGATTAATGGGCTTTGCTTTTGTCTCTCTGTAAAAAGGCTCCTTAAATCAGCCTGGGCTTGTCCTGCTGGTGGACACACCACGGTTCTGGAAATCAGCCCCATCTGCTGCTTGGGGTGATTTCATTAAGATAGGGCTGAGAGGAGCAGCAGAGGGGCTGCAAGGGATCAACAGCCCTGGGAGGAGGAGAAAACCGGGAATTAAAGGGTGGGAAATGCCAGGGGAGAGCAGGTGGGGAGGAAACTGAGAGCTGATGATACCAAATCTGTGAGAAAAAGATTCCTTTTATTATTTATCTTCCTTTTATTTGGAAGATCCCAGCACACGATGAGCTCTCCAGAGGTCTCTGACTCGCCTCAGAGTGAAATTCCAGGATATTTTCTGGCAGTTTCTTTTGCTCCAAGAGGTGGAGGGAAATCTCCACAGTATCGCCAATACCTGGAGAGAATGGAAAATATAAAATGGAAAATATGGAAGCAAAATATAAAATGTAAAATATAAAATGTACATTGCTGGGCTTTAAACCAGAGCCTCTGGAACCTGAGATGTGTGCCTGGCTTCTCCTGCCGTGGATCAGGGAATGGTTTGGGTTGGAAGGGTCCTGCAGCTTGTCCATCCAGCCCTGCAGGGACAGGGACATGTCCCACGACCCCAGGGTGCTCCAGGCCCTGCCCAGCTGCCCTGGGAGCTCTGTGCCCAGTTTGGTTGGTAATGGGAGGTTTTCAATGGGAAGTCACAGATTCTCTGCTGCTCACAGTGACTCTGAGATACGTTAGAAAGTCTCTTTTCCCAGCCAGGCAGTTGAAGAAAGAGTCAGAACTCTTAATTTCTCAGTCTCAAGGTAGTTTATTGTTTCTTATCTATAAAATTCTTTCTCTGGTCTGCTGAGTCCGTTCAGCAGGACAGTCAGAGGCACTCTGCCTGCCCCAGGGTGGTGTTATCTTTTTATACTAAAAATTCCGTGTACATTATTTACAATAACATCCCAATACCTCTCACCTATGTAAGACAGTGAGCTTTTACCTTAAACCAATCTAAAAGTGCCAACATCACAGCAGAAGATGGAGGCCAAGAAGAAGAAAGAAGAAGGACAGGGCACGCCCAAATTCCTCCATCTTGGCACCCTGAGTTCCCATTCTAAAACCCAAAAAAAAAATCTATTTTTCACTCTGTGACAAACTATCATTCTACTTAAACTTTCATAGCTTGTAAATACTCATATAAGAATGGTAATTTTTTTCCATGGGTCAAGATCAAAGGCCAAGATCCAGGACAGCCAGAGGGATGTCCTGAATTCCGACAGGAAGAAGTCAGTGGCCAGGCAAGGCTGAGCTGTTCTGAGCCCTTGTCCAGCTGTGGGAATTGCTGGGTGCACAAGGCTGTCAGGCTCTGGCACAGCTGCCCAGGGAGGGTCGGGATGCCCATTCCTGGAGGTGGCACCTGGTGGTGGCACTCAGAGCTCTGGGCTGGGGACAGGGCACAGCTTGGCCTTTCCCAACCTCAGTAATCCTGGGGTTCTGTCATCCAGGGAGCAGAGCCAAGCCCGGCATTTTTTTAGTGTTTATTTTCTCACTTAATCAAATAATAATTGAATTTAAAATGTTCTCTTCCAGCACCTATTTTTTCCCTGTGAAATGCCCCCTTCTCCTTATCAACCATGCCCTAATTAGTGGAACTGCTCCAGTGTCTCAGATCCAGGCTGAGGAGCTGGAAGATAATGAGTATTTCACCAATTAAGCTTGTTGCAAGTTCATGAATTCACCTCTTAGCTTTTTTCCCCGGCACATTCAGAGTGGCTCCAGTAATTTAACACGTTTCCAGGAGCCAGCAGAGGAGCTGCTCAAAGAGTTTTTGGGGTTTGAAACATTCTTGTAACAGCAGCTCCAGGATTTCACCTTTCCCTGCCGGCTGTCCCCCAGCTCCCTCTGATCCCTCATTAGACCTCATTAAGGGATGGTTGTTAGATTATGGCTCTGACCCCAGCTGACCCCACAGAATTGCTTTTTCCATCTTTAATGTAAAAACAGAGCAAATACCAGGCTGGGATTTGTGCTGGAGGATCAGAGTGGTTTCCTTCCCTTTTTCCAGCTGGGTCGCAGCCAAGCTGTTCCCAGAGGTGTCTTCTCTCCAGGTGAGCCCCCCCAGGTGTCCCAGCAGAGCTGCTCCATCCTCTGAGCATTTGGTGCCTCCTCTGGACTCTCCAGCAGCTCCAGGTCCCTCCTGGGCTGGGCTCTGCAGCCCCAAAGCCAAGAAGTGAATGGGAACCTGGAACTAGGAGCTAAACAGAGCCATTGGTGCCTTGTGAAACCTGACCTAGTTAAGCTGGGCAGAGTTCCAGAATACAGCAGGGATTGATTCACAGCATCTCCTCCATGGATGCACCTTGGGCAGCACCAGAGCCCAGCCAGGGCTGCACCCAAGACGAACCAAAATGGCCCCAAAATGCACGGCCGGGCACGGGCTCTGTCCCTGGGATCAGTTCTGCTCCATTTGCACCTTGCAGTTCATTGTCCCATCCCAGCTTTAGCCCAGGCACTCCCACCCTGCTTGTTTTTCTCTCTCCAGCCCACGGGGTTTGTGCTCCTGGGCTGGGATTTGGATCATTTGTCCTTGGTGCCCAGCTGGAGCAGGAATTGTTTTGTCTCCCTGCTCTGTGCACAGAGCTCAGCATCCCTGATGTGAGCCCAGACCCACACACTAAAGCAGCACAGAATGGGAAACACAGAAAAGCCAAACCTGAGGCATCACTGGCCCATCAGGGAGCTGAGGGAAGCTCACCAGAGGTGTCCAGAACCCTGGTGGTTCCCAAATCCCATGGGAGAGCAGGGCTGGCTCCCTCAGCTGCTCCTGATGCTGGAGCTGGAAACAAACCCCTCGTGGTGCTGAAAACCATAAAAGCACAGAAAAGGTGCTCTGTTTATTGTCCTTCCCCCCCCCGCCATTTTTAATGGAAAAAAAGCCTCCCAAATTGATATTCTGATTCCATCCACGGACACCTGCTGCTGGTAATGATGGAATTAAGCAAATGATCCTTTTATTGCTTTGTTCCCAAGCCTTTATAAAAACTCCTCATATTTTTCTTGTCACTGCTGTTGCTGAAGCTCTTCCATTGAAACAGGGAGATGATTCCCCTTGGAGGGAGTTCTTCCCTGCCTTTTAGAGGGAGGCACAGCAGCTGTAATTGCCTTGCCAGGTTGATGTTTCCAGGGTTTATTTTCCCTTTTTTTCCTCTTGGCTGGGTCAGGAGTGGGACTTGGATGATCTTGGGGGTCCTTTCCAGCTCAGGATATTCTGTGATTCTATAATTCTAATGATTCCCCCTGCCAGTCACTTCCTCAGCTTGGGCTGCTTGTCTCAATTTGGGGTTTTGGTTCAGCTCAGTGCTGCTTTTCTTGGTGAGTGACAGAAATCCCAGATTATGGAGGTATTTTTTTTCCCCAAAAATGACAATCCCTTAGGCTTCCTTTAATGGCTCTCAGAAGAAGAAACTGCAAAAAACCCCACAACTAAATGATTTAAAAATCAAATATTTGCTCATTTTTGCAGTTTCCTGAATTCCCAGGGAACTGGCAGTACTGGAAATGATGTGCAAGGAAAGCCTTTTCCTTGGAACTGATCTGACTCAGTTCTTGGAAGTGTGGCTGCCAAAACACATTCTTGTGCTCTTAAATGGCTTGGGGCAAATTGAGCTCTGCCTGGGGTTGAGGATCCTTGATCTGGAGATCCTGAGGACCCAGAATATCTTGGGGTATTGGAGTTGTTTGGAGAGCCCAGAATATCCTGGGATATTGGAGATGTTTGGAGAGTCCAGAATATCCTGAGGTATTGGTTTGTGTATTGAGATGTGTTTGTGGGTGTGTGTGACATTCACATTCTCTTCCTTCACCCAGGGTTTTTCTCCTGGGAAGCTGAGATGCCTCAGAGAAAAAGGAAAACAATTCTCATCTCATTTGCTTCTCCTGTGTTGTGCTCATGTGCAATGTGTTTGGAGATTGTTTACCCACAGGTGATTGTTCCATTGGATTCTGCTGTGAGTTGTTTTCACTCTTTGGCCAATTGGGGCCAAGCTGTGTTGGGGCTCTGGAAAGAGTCACGAGTTTTCATTATTATCTTTTTAACATTCTATAAGTGTCCTTTCTGAATTCTTTAGTATAGTATAGTTCAGCATTCTTCTATATAATATAGTATCATAAAGTAATAAATTAGCCTTCTGAGAACATGGAGTCAGATGCATCATTCTCTCCCCTCGTTGGTGGACTGGCATTTACAATAGGTGTGTGGATGTGATTGTGGATGTGTGGATGAGGTTTGTGGTGTGTGGGTGTGTTTGGGGGTGTGTAGATGTTTGGATGTCTTTGTGGGTGTGTTTGTGACTGTGTGGATGTGATTGTGGATGTGTGGATGAGGTTTGTGGATGAGTGGATGTGGTTTGTGGGCGTGTGAATATGTTTATGGGTGTGTGGGTGTGTGGATGTGGTTTATGGGTGTGTGAATGAGGTTTGAGGAGGTATTTGTGGGTGTGTGGATGAGGCTTGGGAGTGTGTGGGTGTGGATGTGTGGATGAGGTTTTTGGATGAGTGGATATGCGGTGTGTGGATGTTTGGATGTGTTTGTGGGTGTGTTTATGGTGTGTGGGTGTGTGGATGAGGTTTGTGGGTGTGTGTTTGTGGTGTGTGGATGTTTGGATTTGTTTGTGGGTGTGTGGATGTTATTTGTGGCTGTGTGGATGAACACCCACCCTGGGATGGGAGTTCTGTGCATTTTCACAGCTTTAACAAGACCCACGGAGGAACAAGGAGAGCAGCAGGGGATGGGCCCTGGCGGCACAGAGCTCTCCTCCTTGGGCTGTTTTCCATGCTGCTGAAGTTTGGATGAAACGTTTGCCCTTCAGAAGGGGGAACTGACTCACCCTGTGTGGGCACTGGAGCTGTTGGTGTGCCCAGCAGGGTTTTGTGCAGGGTTTCCCCTCACCTGGGGGATTTCTGTGCCCACTGAATTATTTTAATGAGTTTTTTTCCCTTTTCTGGGGGTAGATGTGAGAGCAGCAGGTGACAGAGGGCTGCGAGCTTCCCCTGCCTCCAGGAGGGGTTCAGGACAATAATGCTTGAGGCAAATCTCGGATTTTTCTGAAGAAGTCTCTATTGAGACCCTGGTTTTCCTGCTGTCCCTCTTCCCCACGTTATCCCTTGGGATACACTCAGAAATCCCAGCACTGATCAATGCCTTGCTCCTCCAGCTAAAGGGAACAAACAGAACTGCCCAGGATGGATTAACTTCTGGATTCTTCAGGAGTCACTGTGAGCATGAACTCCAGTTCAGCAACGCTGTCAGAGACATAATTTATTGTCTAATTGATAAGAAATATTGCAGGGAGAGCCCAGACAATGAAAACAACTTTTGCAGGAAATATTTTACCAAGAAGAAGCTACTTGGGGATGGAGCGGGGGCAGAAAATTGAGTTGCAAATTAAAAAGGATAAAAAATATGGAGTCGTATATAACAAAAATTCTACTATTTAAAATGCAGCTGGTGAGGGCCATCATTTATTTGTGGAAGGGAAAAACCAGGGCAGAGTCTTCAGCACAGGAAAGGGAGGCTGGGAAGGGATGTGGGAGCTAAAGGGGAAGGGGAAGGAGCTGGGAGGGGTGAAATGGTGAAAAAGGGAACAGCTCTGGGGGTGCTGGGGTGGAACACTGGGGACACCTCCTGAGGGCTCACAGGGACACCCCTGGCCCAGCCCAGGCATGCAGGGGAGTTCTGTGTGCTGGTGTTTGCAGGGGTCCCAGGACGAGGGAAGAGACGAGGATCTGACTCCAGGTTTCAGAAGGCTTGATTTATTATTTTATTATACATATTATATTAAAAGAAAATGTTATATTAAAACTGTACTAAAAGAATAGAAGGAAGGGTTTCATCAGAAGTCTAGCAAGGAATGGAATGGAATGATAATAAAATCTTGTGACTGACCAGACAGTCCGAGCCAGCTGACTGTGATTGGCCATTAATTAGAAACAACCCCATGAGACCAATCCCAGATGCACCTGTTGCATTCCACAGCAGCAGATAACCATTGTTTTTCTTTTCCTCTGAGGCCTCTCAGCTTCTCAGGAGAAGAAATCCTAGCACTCCCTTACTCTATCCGTAATGCTAAAAGACATGGAAGATACAACTTCCCCAATGGAGATTTTAGCTCTGTTTTTTTTTTCAGGGATGAGAGGATGGAATTCAATTGATTGGGATGGATCCAACACTGTTATCAAATGCTTTTTTGTCACCCCCAAAATCCTGCAGTAGGTGAGGTCTGAATGCTCCTTATATCAAATCCTGCTGGCTTTGGTGGTCCTTATGGATTTCATCCAGCTCCAGATGTTTCTGGGATTATTTCTAACTCTGATCAACAAAAAGGTTGGAGGAATACAGAAGCAAACCTTGATTCTCCAATATTTATTACAACAACCTGACCCAGCAGCAGGCTGAGACTCACGGGGTGCAATGAAATCCTTGCTAAATCATCACCTCATGGAGAAAATTGCTTTTTTAATTTAATGTTTCTCTTTCAGCTGGTGCTGCAGAGACATGCTAATTTAGCAGCTTAATTTGTTATCAGGAAGAACATTATCCCAGACACGAGTTCTCCCCAAGTCACTTCCAAGTGAGACTAAAGGCTCAGGCAGGCGAGGCAGGGGCACAAATTGGCTCCTTCACCAGGGACTGGTGGCAGCCATGGCCCAGCAGCACAGCTGAGAACGATGCTGCTGGCTGCTGCTTTGGGCAAAAAACCCCCAGAGATTGGGGAAAAGCAGCAGCTTTCTGCTGGAGATGGAGCACAGCAACAAAAACGGGGCTTTCTGAGGTAATGCTGGTCCCTTCTGGATGAAGATGGGAGCATTCCTGTGTGGATGGGTGAGTGAAAACCCACTGAGATTTGGTCAGATATGGGATAAAACCCACTAGGAGCTCCAGAGAGTCCCTGGGGCTTTGTAACTGGGAATTCTGCAAGGCTCAAGATTGCAAACCTGAGTGTTCCCATCACACCTGAGTGTTCCCCAATCACACCTGAGTGTTCCCCATGAAACCTGAGTGTGTTCCCCATGAAACGTGAGTGTTCCCTGCCCATCCTGTGTTCCCAACCAAACCTGAGTGTTCCCTGCCCTCCCTGAGTGTTCCCCATCACACCTGAGTGTTCCCAACCAAACCTGAGTGTTCCCTGCCCTCCCTGAGTGTTCCCCATCACACCTGAGTGTTCCCAACCAAACCTGAGTGTTCCCTGCCCTCCCTGAGTGTTCCCCATCACACCTGAGTGTTCCCAATGAAACCTGAGTGTTTCCTGCCCTCCCTGAGTGCTCCTTCCTTCATTTATCAGGATTTTTGCTGCTGTGCCTTTTCTGCAGAATTGGAACATTTCACAGCACATCCTCTGGAATCCCCCAATCTGCCAGGACTGGTTTCATCCATCCCCACAGACAAATGCAGGGGGTTTGGCTAAGCCACTAAGCCAGACCCAGGAGATGAGGGAAGCATTCCCAGTTTCAGGTGGATGTGCATTCCCTGCCTGGCTTTCAGATTACAGGGCAGGGCTGCTGCTCTGCTCCTCTAAGATAAGCTGGGCAGTGAATTTATTGCTGCCAGCTCCAGCTTTGTTCCCTGGCAGGTGCTTGGATGCTGGTAATGGGAATGATTCCCTTATTTTCATAGGAGAGGGCTCAGAAAAAGAACAGGTTTCTTGTTTTCTGCCTGCTCAGAGGTGGGATGGGGCTGTGGCTGGGTAAATGCCCTGCAGCAGCACTGCTGGCTCTGCTGCTGCTCTCCGGGTGCTGGGAGGGCAGGAATTGGCAATTTTGTGAGGATCTGTTGTTGTTCAAAGGGCTCTGACTGATGGTGGGGCTTCATCACTGAAGGAGCTTGTGCTGAGCTGCACTAAAAACCTGCTGGAGTACAGTTTGGGTTATAGCTCGTACAGTTTGGGTTTATTGGGTACAATTTGGGGTTTATTGGGTGCAATTTGGTTTGTATTTGGGCACAATTTCAGTTTTATTCGGGTACAAACTGGGTTATATTTGGGCACAATTTGGGTTATATTTCGGTTTTATTTGGGCACAATTTGCATTATATTTGGACACAATTCGGGTTGTATTTGGGCACAACTAGGATTTTATTTGGGTACAACTTGAGTACAATTTGAGAACAATTTGGGTTATATTTGGACACAATTGGGTACAATTTGGGCACAAATTGGATTATATTGGGCACAAATTGGGTTATATTGGGCACAATTTGGGTTATATTTGGGGACAATTTGGTTTATATTTGAGCACAATTTGGGTTACATTGGACATATTTTTGGTTTAATTTGCATTGTATTTGGGTTGTATTTGGGCCCAGCTGGGGTTGCATTTGTTTCTTTGTGAGGTTTTACTTGTTTGAAGACAGCCCTAAATCCCCTGACAGGCACTGCCACTCTGCAGCCCAGCCTTGGCAGGAGGGAACTCACGGAAAAGGCAGGGTTTTATTTTCCCCAAAAAGGCAAGGTTTTTATTTTCCCCGGGATTTTTGCACTGCTGTTCCCTGGAGAGGGAGGATCAGGAGGTGATAAATCAAAGGGAATGGCTGATTTAACGAGGGTGTTTCCATGGAATGCAGCCCAGCCCTGCCTGCCCAGGGTGCGTTTTCCATGGACCAGCACGGACCTGACTTAATTGAGAGCCGAGCACAGAAGGAGTGGAATTGATTTTCTGTTCCTGCAAATTCAGGGCACTGCTTGGAAAAGCCCAGGGAAGGATTGCTGGGATGAAAAACCACAATTACCCTGCATCAAACACGAGTTCAGTGCCCAGACTTTGTAATCACCACAATTTAAACAGCTTTTATGGTGTCCTGGAGTGGCTGTAGGACAAGACTAAAGATTCTGATCATTTACCAGTGATTTGCCAACCATTTCCACCAGGTTTGTGTTGAAATGAAGACTTTTTCCAGCATAGATGAGGTTTTTTCCAGGACAGGTGTCCCCCAACAGAGAGTTAATTAATTAGAGGTTGATTTCCTGAGGATCCTCCCCAAACTCGAGTCCTTCAGCATCTCCTCAGGCAAAATGAGAGCAGAGGGTCCAACATCCCCAGCAATTTGAATGGATGTCCTGAGAGTGCCTCTGCAATCAGGGACCTGGAGAAACCCCACACAGGTGAGATGAAATGGGAACAATCGGAATTTCAGGTCAGGTTTTGGTGCCAAGGGGTCCTGGAGAACATTTTGCTCCTCACCCACGCAAAGATTGTTCTGGATTTGCCATAAAGATTGAGAGGAATGGTGGATTTGTCTTGCCAAACAAGCTGTGGGTCTGCTGGCAGGTAAAACCAGCACTGGGAGATAAAGGAAACAATGGGAAGCATTCCACTGATTGATGAATGGAAAAAGATATTTGCTTTTTACAAATGAACTTTGGGTTTGCTGAGAAATGAAATTAGACATTGAGAGATGGAAGAAACAATGGGGAAGAAAAACCCCTCAATTCCGTAAGAATTAGAAATTAAAAGGGAGGGTTGTACATTAGAGGGAAGTCTTTGGTATCAGGTGTTCTGGGAAGTCTGAACCTCTCAAGTACCTGAGAAATGGGGAAAGAGAGAAGGGAAATGTGGATGGAAATTGGGATAAAAGGGAGGCTGGGTCCTCCAAAAATTGGAGAGATCCCAGGGGATGCCCCATGGCCTCTCCCTTTATTGGAATAAAGCCAGAAAGGAACTCCTCTGTCTCCTTTTTGACATAAACCTCTGGTGTTTGTGGATTAATTTTCCTAACAAGATGGTTTTGTGTTCCCCTTCACAGCAGGAAATCCTCACCCCCCTTTTATCCCCACCCTTTTGGTTCCAGGACATTCCTGGGTGTCAGGGGGATCTGAGTGTTTTTATTTCCTTTATTTTGACAGTCATATGGGGATGTCTGTGTCTGGGGAATGCAGGAGCAGCCATCTGGCCCTGCAGGGCTGGGAATCCCCTGGGAATGAGGGAGAAGGGAGGGTTTGTCCCTGGCTCTGATCTGCACTCCCCGATCCAATGTTTTCCTTGGCAAAGAGGGGTTTGTCAGCACCAGGGATGGAACAGGCAGGAGGGAAAACATTGCTTTGGTTTGTGCTGAGAGCGGCACGGGGCCAGGGAATCCTGGAATCCTGGCTGGGGTGGGTGGGACAGGACCTGGAATCCCACCCAGACCCACCAGGACACCTCCCCTGCCCCGGGCACTGCCAGGGATGGGGAATCTCCCCAGAGTGCTCCATTTAATGCCAGCCTTTGCTTTGGCTCCTAAAGGGCTGAACTGGGGTGAGGTCTGAAGCCGTGGCTGCCATGGAGAGCTCTGAGCCCACCTGCATTTCCAGCATTTAATAGTGATTAATACAATTTCCAGCATTTAATAGTGATTAATATCATTGTTAACCCATTCTTACATTATCACAAAATTTATCCCTTTTTTTATGGATAACCATTGAAAAAAAGTACAAATATCTGGTACGAATACATAAATTACAAATATCTGGTACAAATATATAAAGTACAAACATCTGGTACAAATATATAAATTAAAAAATAGATATACAAATATATAAGTTAAAATATATATTAAAATATTAATATATATATATATAGACACACAAATATATAAATTAAAAATATCTGGTACAAATATATGAAGAGCAAATGTCTGTATTAAGTAGGATGAGTTCCTTGTGACCAGTGACAGCAGGCTTCAAAATCAAACATTTAAAATGATTCATTATAAAATTATTGTAATTATTGTAAAATTAAACAACTTGAGTTCGGCTTCCATAAGGTCAGGGGAGTGTCGGGATATTAAGAATTGAATTGCTACAGGTCTGGGAAAAAAAGAAACTGCTCCTGAGTGTGGGTGGGTGGTTGTGGAGGACTTCTAAAGGTATTTCTGAGGAAATGGGCTGAGAAAATTCACTGAAGCAGCTTTTCCAGAGGGGTTCACCTGCAGGGAGTGAGCCTTGGCTCTGGCATGGAAAGCTGAGGTGCAGGATGGAAAAGCACCAGGAGAAGCCCATGGGATGTTCCCTGCATTGATGGTCCCTCATCAGGGGCTGCTAGGGGGGATTTACTTTGGGATAATATTTGGGATATCTTTTGGAATATCTTCTAGGATAACTTTTGGCATAACTTTTGGGATAACCGCCATTTCCCTGGAAAGGCTCTCATGCATAAGGATTTCTTCAGCCTCTTCCATTTGGGATGCAATGCCAGGCTGGACATTGGGCTTGGGGCACTGGGACAGTGAAAGGTGTCCCTACCATGGCACGGGTGGTGCTGGGTGGGATTTGAGGTCCCTTTATGTCCCAAAGCACTCCAGGATTCTCTGATCTTGTGGATAAAACGAGCTTTTAATCAAAGCTGGCAAGGCAAACAACACACCCAGCTTTTGTAATTAGTTAGCACCTTCCCTTGTCTGTGTGTGAGATCTGAGGTACCACGGTGCAGCCAGAAAATGAATAACTCTGGGCAAGCAGCTGCATTTTGATAAAAAAATAATAATTCTGAGCCATAAATAAATCAAAAATCGTGTCCACAGCTCCTGCTACTTCGAAATCACAGCTGACAAAGGAAATAAAAGCTTGATGGTGACAGATAAGTGTGAGAGAAAGCTCTTTTCACTTGATCTGCTCCAGCAGTCATTAAATAAGATGTGCTGACAGCTCAGCAGAAACAAGCACCAGCCTTTTATTCACCTGCTCCTGAGCCTTGAGCAGGATCAGGGCCGGGACAGGAGTGTAATCCAGTAATTCTGTGCTAAATCCTTCATTAATGTCCCTCCTATTGCAATATTTGGGTTTTGCTGGCCAGCTCACAAAACCTGACCCTCCCTGTCCATCTCCTCCAATTCCCTTCCTAATGAAAATCGATCCAATTGATTTGAATCAGGATCAGAGCAGCACAGCTCTGATGCCCTTTCATGTCCAGCTGGTCGTTTCCAACCCAGAGATTCCGTGATTATGATTTTATTTTTTGAAAAGCTGAGTTTTCCAGCTCAGAGGGGTGAACCAAACCCAGCTCCCCTCTCATGGGCACCCATCCCCTCAGCTGTTGTGTGCTCACAAAGCACACAACAAACAGCTCAAACATTGCTGAGCCTGCAATGACAGCAAGGTCACAGCCTGTGCTTTCAGTGCTGAGCAGAGCTTCCTGCTGCCCTGCTGTGCTCAGCACACCCCAAATCTCTGAGCTGCCTGCTGGGCTCTTATCCCCAGCACCAGGGACTGTTCTTATGGAGGTTTCCTTTCAGGAGATCTGATCTCTCCAAGCAAATCAAATTCAGGTGATGATAACATTATTGTTATCATGCCTGCCCTGGACAGGGCTGCCTCCCCAGCTGTTGGATTTTGGAACAGAGCAGGTGGGACTCACCTGAGGGCTCTGTGGGATCAGTGGGAGAGTTCCTGAGAATGACACCAAGGTTTATCAGAGAGCTGGAATGAGGATTGGAGAGGGGTCTGTGTGATGGTGTTCACAGGGATCCCAGGATGAGGGAAGAGATGAGGATCTGACTCCATGTTTCAGAAGGCTGATATATTATTTTATGATATACATTGCGTTAAAACTATACTAAAAGAATAGAAGAAAGGATTTCATCAGAAGGCTGGCTAAGCTAAGAATAGGAAAAAGTTATAACAAAAGTTTGTGCCTCGGCTCTGTGTCTGAGCCAGCTCTCTGTGATTGACCATTAATCAGAAACAAGCACATGAGACCAATCCCAGATGCACCTGTTGCATCCCACAGCAGCAGATAACCATTGTTTGCATTTTGTTCCTGAGGCCTCCCAGCTTCTCAGGAGGAAAAATCCTAAGGAAAGGATTTTCCATAAAAGATGTCTGTGACAGTCTGTGTCCCCAGACTGGCACTGGGTGCCCAGAGCAGCTGTGGCTGCCCCTGGATCCCTGGCAGTGCCCAAGACCAGGCTGGACATTGGGGCTGGGAGCACCTGGGACAGTGGGAGCTGTCCCTGCCATGGCTGGGGTGGCACTGGGTGGGTTTGGGGTCCCTCTAACCCAAATCCATGCAGAATTCCCTGGTTCCCTGTGCTGCTCCAGCTCTGAGGTTCCCTGGAGCAGAGTTTGTCCCCTCGGCCACCCCACAGTCCCTGGTGAGCCTGGGCTGCTGGGAAAGGACTGATTGAAGATTGTTGCACACAACATAAAAGTCTGGTTTTCCTTGAAGGATCAAACCAGAAAATGTGTCTTATCTCCCACTTGTGCAGCCTCCTCGGGGTCAGGGCTCAGCTCAGAGCTTTTTGTGCAGATTTTCCTGTGATCCCAGGATCCTTCTGGTTTCTTTGCCTGTCTCCAGCTTCAAACCCAGCAGCCTGCACGTGTCCTCTCCACATGCCTTTGTTTTTTGGGTAATTCTGTTTATCTGCAGCCTGGAAACAGTGATGAGCACCAGTGTCCTGCTCCACCATGGAACACCAGGAACCAAACCCCCTGATTTAAGGGCAAGGCAAAGGGGATTGCTGGGGGAAGGAAATTTTTCAGTAGGTTAGGGGGAAAAAAGGCTGGGAAAGAATAAAGAGGATAAAACGTGGTAGATAAATTAAAATGAAAAAGATTGGCTATTATGCAAAATGCTCCTGGTGTACATCATAAACATTTGCTTTTTTATAGAGTCCCCACCACTGAAAATGCACTGCTGGCTATGAGAACATTTTAATAAAGGCCATTAAAACTCATTTCTCTGATATATATTCTAAAGGGGAAAAAAAATCCAGAAATCATTTATAATGCTTATTACCACTGCTGGAAAAATCCTCTTAAAGACTCTTCTTTGGGAGGCTTTTATTGGGGAAAAAAACATTCCCTGGAGCTTTTTGTGGGGATCTGAGCTGGGCTGGGGGGTTGGACAGCTGGGAATTGGGGAGCTCAGGCTGGGCTTCAATGGGATATTCACCCCCAGGATGTCCTGGCTCTGCAAAGCCCCAGGAGCAGCCAGGGGAGCACAGAGAGGAGGAAAAAGGGGATAACCTAAATAAATCCCTGATTTCCCACAGCACTCAGTGCAGGGCATTTCACCCTGAGCCATTTCCAGGCACCCTGAGCTTTTCCAGCCACCCTTTACCCCCCTCCTTCTTAGCCCTGTTCTTTTGAGAGTTTTGGGGATGTTTTCCTCCAGCTCTCCTGTCCCAGCCAAAGCTGAAATCTTTAATTCCAGTTGGGTTCTCTCCTGCTCTGAACTCCTGGGACAGCTTCCATGCCCATGGGCTGCACCTGCTTTTTATTTATGATTTTTATTTGTGCCCATGGTGGAGCCCCACTGTTCCATTTGGAATTTCCATTTGGAATTTCCATGCAGGATTTCCATGCAGACAACCTCATCTGTCCCAGGATGCCCCCTCAGCCCTTTCCTGGCTGCTCTGTGCTTTGCCAGAACTGAGAACTCCGGATTTGGGGATTTTTGGTGCTGTGCCCCATCCCATCCCTGCTGGGCTGCTCAGAACTCGGGGGTGCAAGTGGACAAGCAGGGAATGCTGTTGTTGGAGCTCGTGGTGCTGAAATCCCCATTTTAATGCCATTATCTCTGGTTTTACTGCTCCAAGATTATCACAGCCACTCTCAGATTGTAATGGCCATGCAGGAAAAGAAACTGTGGGCACAAATGCATGGAGAGAACGTTCAACAGTCTGGGCAGGTGTGGCCTCCTCTGCTCTGTGTGGGAGCCATAAATCACAGCCCAGATTACCCAAAAACCCTTCAAATGTGGCACAAACAAGGCCAGGCTGGGGTTTATTTTGCTGAGGGAGGAAGGAATGAAACCACGCTCTGAAAACTCCTAATGAGCTCCAGAATTAGCAGCAGATAACGAGGCTGGGTTGCACCTCCATCCCAGCAGGTGCCCAGCAGCACCAGGACCCCACTGCTGAGCCCCTCTGCAGCATTTCTGCCCCACCTGGGGGCTCCAGGTTTGATCCATGCACCAAGGGACTCACCTGGGAGCTCCTGTGTGACTGAGCAAAGAGGAAATCAGAGTTTGTGCAAACCACATCTCCTCTGGGGCAGGAAGGGGCTGAGCTCAGCATCCCTGCTGCTCTCTCCTGCTCTTCTCCATTGGGATGCTCCTGGGTATCTTGTAAAGCTTCACAAGTAAGAATTCTTACATTAAAATAATTTTTTTAGTAATTATGTATTTCATTATCTATATATAAACATATATATATGTTTATATATATATAATTATTTTGATATATTGATATATAATATAGAATATTATATATCAATACATATAATATATGAATATATGAATATGAATAAAATATGACTAATATGAATATATGAATATGAATAAACATATATAGCAATACATATAATATTCATATATTATATGTATTGATATATAATATTCTATATTATCTGCATAATATTTTATACAAATATATATTTGTATTTTTTATTTTAATTTTATTTTTTATTTTTAATTGTATTTTTATTTAATTTTAGTTTTTATATTTTATTTTTATTTTTTATTTTTATATTTTTATATTTTATTATTTTAATAATTTATTTGGGGGATTTTTGTTTTATTTTTAATTTTAATATTTTATTTTATTTTTTATATATTGGACAACACAGCCAAGAGAAACACGGCTGAAAATCTGCTTGATGGAGCTGCTGGATCCTCAGCTCCTCAGGGCTTGGCTCACCCAGGTGGCAGCAAATAACCAGCACTTCCCTTACTCATCCTTCAGCATTTAAAAGGAGGTACTGAAATCCTGAGTTTGCACAATTTGTAGGGGATTTTATTTTATTTTATTTTATTTTATTTTATTTTATTTTATTTTATTTATTTTTTTTATTTTTTTATTTTTTTATATTTTATTTTATTTTAATTTTTAAATTTATTTTATTTCTTTTTTATTTTTATATTTAATTGTATTGTTATTTTTAATTGTATTTTTCATTTAATTTTTATTTTTATATTTTATTGTGGTGTTTTATTTTTAATTTTCTATTTTATTTTATTTCTTTTCCCCCTAGGTAAGACTAGGTGTGTTTAAAAAATCAAACAGCATTGGACAAATCACCCATTGGACAAATCCAACCACCCCTAAGTGGGCTGGAATTGCTGTGGCCCTTTGGGGCTCTGGGATTCCCTTCTGGCCATCCCCTCTGTGCTCCCAGCACCCTCTGGGCACTGAACCCCTCGTGCAGGGAAGGTTCCTCCAACCCCAGGGAATTCTTTTGCAGGGTTACAAGCACAGCACTGGGGTGAATCCAAATGTTTAGGGACACGTGGGAAAGGCTGCAAGGAAAGGCATGGGAGAAGGGAATTCCTGCCTGTCCCCCCTGCTGGAAGTGTTGTTCTTCCCTGACTTCCCTGCCCGTGTCCCTGAATTTCCCAAAGCTGCTCCACATTTCACTCTGGCTCTGCAGCAGGACAGGGATTTGCTGCTGGGTGTCCCCTGCAGATCAGGGCCCTCCAGAAGGGCTGGGCTGGCAGCAATTCATGGATTGTAAAGGCAAGAAGCCCCTGAAGGTCAAACCCTGCTTGTCCCTGCACCCTTCCCTCTGCCCCTCCATCTCCATCATGGGCACTGAGTGGAAAAGATCTCCTGAGCTGTAATTACAGAGGATTATGGCACAATAACTCCCCTGCCAGACAGCTGAGGACAGGCGCAGGGCTCATCCATCCCAAAGCAATATCCCAGCCCAGCCTGGAGCTGGGCCAGCCCCCCTGGCCTGATGGATGGGCTGGGGCTGCTGATGGATGGCAGCAGGCACTGCTTCATCCTCCCTGGCACCCCACATGGCCAGGGAGAGCTGGGGAAGGACACAGCAGCACCTTGGGAGGTTGTTTCCTGAGAACTGTGACAGAAAATTCCATTTCTGTGGTTAAAGCTGAGCCTAGGATGGAAGCAGAGCTTGGATCCCCCATGCACCAAATTTCCACTGGGCAGGGCTAAAACCGTGGGGACAGCAGGGAACGGCCTCAGACTGGGCCAGGGCAGCTCAGGGTGGGCACAGCAGGAATTCCCCCATGGAAAGGGGGCTCAGGAACTGGAACTGCCCAGGGAGGGTTGCAGTGCCCATCCCTGCAGGTGGCACCTGGCTGGGCAGGCTCAGGGAACACTCACTGTGTGACAGGAGTGTTTGTGTCACACAGGGAACGCTCACTGTGTGACGGGAGTGTTTGTGTCACACAGGGAACGCTCACTGTGTGACAGGAGTGTTTGTGTCGCACAGGGAACGCTCACTGTGTGACAGGAGTGTTTGTGTCACACAAGGAACATTCACTGTGTGACAGGAGTGTTTGTGTCGCACAGGGAACACTCACTGTGCAAACCTGGGATATTTGTGTCACACAGGGAACGCTCACTGTGTGACAGGAGTGTTTGTGTCACACAGGGAAGGGTTTCCCACTCAGAGTGCATCAATCCAGAGACTGGAGGGGCTGGAGCAAATATTGAAAGGTGCAGGCAGGCAGTGCTTGGCTGTAATTCCTAATTAGGCAGGAGGGCAGAAAATGAGTATTACAGCCAAGGCTCATTTTATAGAGAGGGAACAGGAGGGGCTGTAAGACTGATTTCAGAGGATTTTCACCCAGCACAGAGGCTGGAAATGAGATCTGCACTGCTAGAGCATCCATGGAGCTGCTACAAAGGGCTGGAGCCCCTCTGGGACACCTGGGGGGGCTCACCTGGAGAGGAGAAAGATCCAGGGAGAGCTCAGAGTAATTTCCAGAGCATAAAGAGGATCCCAGAGAGCTGCAGAGGGACTGGGGACAAGGATGGAGGGACAGGACACAGGGAATGGCTCCCAGTGCCAGAGGGCAGGGACGGATGGGAGATTGGGAATTGGGAATTGTTCCCTGGCAGGGTGGGCAGCCCTGGCACAGGTGCCCAGAGCAGCTGTGGCTGCCCCTGGATCCCTGGCAGTGCCCAAGGCCAGGCTGGACATTGGGCCTGGAGCATCCTGGCATCTCAGCTCCTCTCTCCTCTCCGTTCCACACCTGCAGCTTTTTCACAGCTAAAATGAATTGATTGTGGGTCAGAACAAGGTTATAAATCAAGCTGTATTTCTGTTCCACTGACAAAGGGAGAGCACACATTCTATATGCTAAATATATTCATGGCTTTTATTAGAGTAACATTGCTTAAATTGATGATATTTATCAGTGGGGGAAAACAAATTGGTATATACAGGAGAAAAATAATTAAAGGGGGGGAGAAGAGTGATGGTGGCATCCCAGCAGTGGGGTCTGGGCTGTCTGAACAGAAATATCGATGTGCTTTTGGGTGTCAAGGAGAAATGGAGAGAGAAGGGTGCAATTTTGTGGAGATTCCATCTCCACTGCCTGCCCTGCCTTTGCTGCCTCTGGCTGGAGAAGGAAAATCCCTCCCAGGAGAAGTTCTGCTCCTTTCCCCCTGCAGGTGCCATGCAGGCTGTGCTGCAGCTCCCATGTCCTGGGAGAAGGGAGGAGCAGCCTGGATCCCTGAGGGGTCACTGCAGTGAGCCAGGGGCTCCTCCACCCCAGGGAGGGCTGCACCAGCTCCTCCAGCACTTCCCCTTCTCCTCCCAGCTCCCAGGAGCTGCTGTGCCCCCCAGGGGAGAATTCCTGTGGGAATGCTCAGGTCAGGAGCTGCCTGCTCCCTTGGGAATGGGGGGATTCCATTCTCATTCCCATTCCATTCCCATTCCATTCCCATTCCATCCCATTCCATCCCATTCCCATCCCATTCCCGTTCTGTTCCCATTCCGTTCCCATTCCATTCCCACTTCCATTTGATTCCATTCCATTCCATTCCATTCCATTCCATTCCATTCCATTCCATTCCATATTCCTGCAGCACAGGGGAATCAAGGGAACATCTGGCAACATCTGGAGTGGGAATGGGGATGGGAAGGGGAGGATCCCATTCCATTCCATTCCATTCCATTCCATTCCATTCCATTCCATTCCATTCCATTCCATTCCATTCCATTCCATTCTCCTGCAGCATGGGGGATTCAAGGCAAGCTATTATTATTATTAGTTGTTCTTTTCTAGCAGAGCACATCTGGCAACATCTGGAGTGCAGGAGGGGTTGCAGCACCCCTGTAGGAGCCCAGAAGGTGGCACATGGAATGGTTTGGGTGGAAAGGATCCTAAATCCCACCCAGTGCCACCCTTGCCATGGCAGGGACACCTTCCCCTGTCCCAGGTGCTCCAGCCCCAGTGTCCAGCCTGGCCTTGGGCACCGCCAGGGATCCAGGGGCAGCCACAGCTGCTCTGGGAAATCTGTCCTGCACCCTCTGAGTAAAGATTTGCTTCCTAATTGAAAGCTACACCCAAAAATGGGAATGTTTAGAAAATGTCTCTCCAGCTTTTCCAAATTCCCCGTGCTTATTTTTCACTCAGGTTCCTTTACAGATGTTGTTCTGAGCAGAAAACAGCTTGTAAACAGGGGAAAAATGGAAATTTCCTCAGTGCAATAGAAATGGGAGTGATCTACAGCTCTGGATGTAAAATATTCCGTGTGAAACTCCACTATTTGCAAAAGCAGATGTGGCTCTGTGTTCTACATGGAGCTCACACATTCCATTAAGGAATATGAAATGCTGGCATCAATTGCAGGGGAAGAAGGGTTTGCTTGAGCTAATAGAGCTGGGGAAACAGGTGAGTGGCATTTTGCAGTTGATGGAGATGCTCTGGAGGAGAATCATTCCTGGGCAGGCTGTGCAATCCATCAGCAGCCCTGGGGAGAATGGGAACTGGGGAAAACTCCCAGCCACGAGGGGATTTTGTGGTGGGGCTCAGCACAAATGGCTGTGTTGGCAGTGCCAGCAGCACCCGGGCAGGGCTGGGCTCAGGGTGTGGGATGGCAGCAATGGGGGCATTTCGCTTTGCCCAACTGTTTGCATGTGCAAATACAGCAATTCCTGAAGTATTTGGGATGGTTCTGCCTGGAGAAAGGAGCCTTGGGGGGACTAATTCTGCCCTTCCAGTGCCTGGGAGAACAATGGAGAGGGACTGGGGACAAGGCATGGAGGGACAGGACACAGGGAATGGCTCCCAGTGCCAGGGGCAGGGCTGGATGGGAGATTGGGAATTGGGAATTGTTCCCTGTGAGGGGCTGGGATGGAATTCCCAGAGCAGCTGTGGCTGCCCCTGGATCCCTGGCAGTGCCCAAGTCTCTGACAGTGTTCACAGGGGTTCTTGGATGAGGGAAGGGGTGAGGATCTGACTCCATGTTTCACAAGGCTTATTTATTATTTTATGATATATATTACATTAAAACTATACTAAAAGAATAGAAGAAAGGATTTCATCAGAAAGCTTGCAAGCAAAGGAAGAGAATGGAATGATAACAAAAGTTTGTGACTCTCAGACAGTCTGAGCCAGCTGACTGTGATTGGCCATTAATTAGAAACAACCCCATGAGACCAATCCCAGATGCACCCGTTGCATTCCACAGCAGCAGATAACCATTGTTTGCATTTTGTTCCTGAGGCCTCCCAGCTTGTGAGGATGAAAAACCCTAAGGAAAGGATTTTCCATAAAACATCATGGCTGCACAAGGGCAGGCTGGAGCAGCCTGGGACAGGGGAAGGTGTCCCTGCCATGGCACTTTGAGGTCCCTCCAACCCAACCCATCTGGAATTCTCTGATTCCCTGCTTCCACAATTTCTCTTTTTGATGAAATCACGTTTTCATTGTCCTTCTGCTGCCCCGGCCCATCTCCCACAGAAATCTCCCACTCACCAAATGCTGAGTTCCCCTTATCAAACAGGAAGTCGTTATCAGGATCTCAGATTGAAGGGAATGATAATGGGTTGGAAAGGAGGTATTTATGAACTTGAGTGTTTCTAGTGCAGCACTTTGCACACAATTGAGAAATGATCAGCCTGACATTAAAGCAAGCCTGGTATTAAGGCAAAGAAGGCAATAATTTTTTACTAATGGATTGTTCCATTTCATTTACATATCTTTTCCCAACAATTTTATGCTTAAAAAATCATTGCCCTTTTGAATTATGTGAGGCTCTTTTGACTGTGAGGCTTCAGCAATTTGCCTGCCTCATGTGTGTAATTAGTTTAATTAGCACTACAGCTCTAACGAGAGGATCAGTGTCTGCTGTGTGCTCTCTTCTTTCCTGGACAAAGTGAAAAATTTGGTTTCTTTATCAGCTGCATCTGAAGAACTCCGAGCCTTGCGAGTCTTCACAGAGCGCCTGGAGATGGGAAATATGTTTTGGGTTTTCTCCAAGTCCTTTGCTTTCAGTGCTGCCTAATTCTTGCAGTTCTGTTTAGTTCCTGCAGCTCTGTTCAGTTCCTGCAGTTGTGTTCAGTTCCATCCGTTCTGTCCAATTCCTGCAGCTCTGTTCAGTTCTGCAGCTCAGTTCAGTTCTATTTAGTCCTTTCAGCTCTGTTCACCCCCTTCAGCTCTGTTCAGTTCCATCAGCTCTATCCAATTCCTATAGCTCTGTTCAGTTCCTGAAGCTCTGTTCAGTTCCTTCACCTATATTCAATTCCAGCGGCTCTGTTCAATTCCTGCAGCTCTGATCAGTTCCTTCAGTTCTATTCTGTTCTGTTCAGTCCTTTCAGCTCAGTTCAGCTCCTGCAGTTCTGTTCAATTCCTGCAGCTCTGTTCCATTCTATTCAGTATTTCAGCTCTGTTCAGTCCCATCAGTTCAGTTCAGTGTCCCTATCCCTGATCTGGGCAGATCCAGCCCCTGGCTGTGTCAGTGCTTTTCCAGGTTGGGCTATGGCTGTGCCCAGGGCAGGGAGCTCTGCAGGGCTCTGGCTCCATGGGCTGAGGGGCACCAGCTCCTGCCCAGCTGCCCTGGCAGCCCTGTGCCCACTTTGGTTGATAATGGGGAGCCCTGTGCCCACTCTGGTTGATAATGGAGGGTTTTCAATGGGAAAAGTCAGTGGCCAGGCAAGTCTGAGCTGGGCCTTTGGCCAGCTGCGGGAATTGCTGAGTGGACAAGGTTGGCAGGCGCTGGCACAGCTGCCAGGGAGGGTTGGAGTGCCCATCTGTCCCGGTTTAGGGCAAATTTGGGAGAAAACCTCCAAAGGGGCCCCTCCAGAAAGCAAACCCACACAGCCCCTCTGCCCAACTGGGTCAGGAAGGATTCCTCGGAGAGAAGTGGAAAGAACCTGTTTATTGAACAGGCACAGCACCCCCAGCACACAAAAAGAACAATACCAGGTGACACTGCTCTGTCACCGCTCTGACAAAGATGACAAATTCAGAAAGTCTCTCTGGGGATGGTCGCTCTGTTCTCAGTCCCTCCGGCGCTGGGGCAGCTGCTGCCCAGAGCAGGCCCCACTAGGCCCAAGGTGCAAACTCTCGATGCTGCCAGGGCCCAGTCTGGAGCAGGCTCGAGTTGGTCCAAAAAAGGGAAAGGAGAAACAGTCCAGGGAAAATTTGGACTGTTTAGCTAAACTAACTAATGAGAAGGAGCAAAAAGCAAGAGCAAAGCAGAAGCAAGAGCAAAGCGACAAGCAAAGCAAAAAGCCAAAGCAGCACCATGTACTGCCCTGTCTGTGTGTCCCACCAGCCGTGGGGGAGCGGCTGATAACAAAACCAAAACAAAACATTCACTCTTCAGAGCCACTCTTGAAGGCACAGAACATGATATCCAGCATGAACAGAACACAGGAATGGGGATACAGCATCACAATGTCACCCTAGGACACCATCCCTGGAGGTGCCAGGGAATCCCTGGAGGTGGCACTCAGAGCCCTGTGCAGGGACAAGGTGGGAACAGGGCACAGCTGGGCTCTGATCTGGAGGCTTTTCCAGCCCCAGTGACTCTGGGATCCTCTGGAAGCATCACACTCCGGGTTTTGGCTCAAATATCTGCATTCAGTTGGGCTGCACTCAGGAAATGTTCATGGACTGAAGCTCTCAGCTGCTAAACTCCCTTCCCGAGGCCTTTCAAGCCCTCCCTAATTATTAATTGTCCTCCAAACAAGCAGTGCTCCTTGTGCCGGGAGCAGGGGAGTGTGATGGATGGGGAGAAGGAGGTGCAATGAATCTTCCCAGGCAGGGAGGGATATTTCAGCAGCCCTGTGAAAGGCTGACATTGAAACAACTGCTGGGGAGCTGTCAGGGCGACAATGGAGCAGCATCAGCGATTGATCAGGGGTCATTAGCGCTGCTCATTAGCCCTGACAGGACCTGCTCCGGGATCATTGTTCTGTCCCAACAGAGGAATTGGACTAGCAGGGGAGGTGGCACCTCCAGGCTCCATTAAAGCAGCGTTAAGGAAAAGATCTTTATCTATAAACGAGGAAATCATAGTTCTGGTGGAGCAGGTGGATTTGTTTGTTCTTGTGTCTCTTGGTTATCAAAGGAGAAACTCTCAGCTGAACCTCGGCAACTCGGAGAGAACCAATCCCCCAGAAGGAACATTGTCATTTGTCATTTTAAAGGGAATTGTGCCTTTCTTTGTGCACCAAAATCCTCCTTCCTGGGGCTGAGGCACCTTTGAATTTAGGCATGCCCTTACAAGAAGAACTATTTAATGTTCTCAAAATGAGGAACCATTTTAACCCATCACAACACATACATAGGTACAAACCCCAGTATTTCTCCCCAGTCCTTTTAGAAGGAAACTTTCAGGAAAGAAGCTGTGGCTGTCCCTGGATCCCTGGAGTGTCCCAAGCCAGGCTGGACATTGGGGCTGGAGCACCTGGGGCAGTGGGAGGTGTCCCTGCCATGGCAGGGTGGGATTTGGGGTCCCTTCCCACCCAAACCAGGCTGGAATCAGTTTCAGCTCCTTTGTTCAGAGGGCCTGGCTTTGCTCACCTTGCAAACACCACAGTGTTTTATCTCCATGCTGACTGCACACTCTGCACAGAGTCTGGGCTCACCTGCTCCGAAAATAAACTGGGTAATGGCAGGAGGGAAGTGTGCCCATCAAAGCAGAGTGAGTGCCTCATTGCCCAGCCCAGGGCCAGCCTGGGGGAGATGAGCTCCCACCTGCAGGGATTTGCAATAACGAGGCTGCACTGGTGTTTGTGATCCACCTGCAGGGATTTGCAATAACGAGGCTGCACCGGTGTTTGTGATCCACCTGCAGGGATTTGCAATAAAGAGGCTGCACTGGTGTTTGTGATCCACCTGCAGATATTTGCAGTAAAGAGGCTGCACTGGTGTTTGTGTGCTGCAGAGCTCGTCCTGTGCTCAGTGCGGGGTTGCTGCTCCTCATGGGGCAGCTCCATCCCTGTGCAGAGGGGATTTCATCCCTGGCCTCCCTGCCCTGACCATAACAGGGCTCTGTGCTGCTCCCAGGGAAACAGGGGAGTGGGGGAGTTTCCTGATTCAGGGCAAATTTGGGAGAGAACTTTTAAAGGGGCTCTTTTAGGACAGCAGATTCAATTGGCTTTTCTTCTCATCTGGTCTGGGAGAAAATATTCTACTCCTTATCTCTATATTGTTAGCTTACTACTAAAACTAATATATATTCTAACTCTACAAACACGCGCATTATACATTTTCTATACAGCTATACACAGATAATGGTAATAACATTAAGTAAACAGTGATATTTACATATAGGTTTTACTTAACAATCAGATCTCTTTGAGGTATACATCGTGTTTTTTTCTATTTTTTGCGTGTCTGTTATAGATACATGCTATAATACTGGCTTTTTAAAATATTAAATTGGGTTATCTATGCGTGCTGGTGCAGTGCTATAAAGATCCAGTTGTTTTTCCTGCTGCCCATGAAGCTCAGTGCAGAGGCTGCTGGCTGCTGTGCTTGTGTTAAAATTGTGTTGAAATGTTTTAACACAAGCACAACACAGTGATTGGGATAACAGCCACTGCACACAGGGTGAGCACAGCTGGGCAGATGTGCCCAGCAGCAGCAGCACCCAGGGCTGAAGGCAGAACCGGAGGGGATGAGAAGGGGCTGAAAGCACAGCCCAGGAATGGGCAGGCTCTGAAAAGGTGGCACTGAGGAGGAGCCAGGCTGAGCAGCTCTGGGAGCCTGGAACTGCTCTGGGGAAAAGTTCCCTGTGCAGGAGGGGCTGGGAATGTGCAGCAGGCTGATGGGATTCCAACTTATTTAAGGGTATCCCCAAGGGGGACAGGGTGCTCCTGGTGAGTGCCAAGATGCACCTGGCTGTTACATTCACATTTTCTGAAAAAATCCCAGGACTCACCCAGGATTTTGCTCCTGAGAAGCTGAAAAAACTCAGAGAAAAGGAAAACAATAATTTCTGATTTGCTTCCCCTGTGTTGTGCTTCTTTGAAACGTCTTTAGAGATTGTTTACCAACAGGTGATTGTTTCATTGGTTTCTGCTATTAATTCTTTTAACTTTATGGCCAATCAGGGCCAAGCTGTGTCAGTTTTCATTATAATCTTTTTAACCTTCTGTAAATATCTTTTCTGTATTCTTTAGTGTAGTATAGCTTAGCATTCTTTTATATAATATTGTATCATAAAATAATAAATTAGCCTTCTGCGAACATAAAAAATTCATCATTCCTTCCTTCCTTCAGTGGGGTACCCCAAAAATACAATACCTGGTAATACAAATACAATACCTAGTAATAACCTTTGCTCTGTGCTCCTTGTCTCCCATTGTCCTTTATTGAACTTTTTGCATTTTCACAGGGGAATGAACGTGTTTTTCACGATGTCCAGCACCAGGAACAGCTCCCCAAGCTCTCCCACTCCCCAGCTCTCCCCATTTGTTTGATTTTCATTTCCCCTTCCTGCATTCCCCCCTTGCTCCCAGCCCCAGGTTTTATGGATGTGGCCCAATAAAGCTGTCAGAATAAAGCAGCAATAATGCAGCAATAATGCAATAAAGCAACGAGAGCTCTGGGCTTTGCTTGGCTGATCTGGGAGGGAGCAGGAGCTCACCCACTCTGCCCTCTATGAGCCCAGCCTGGCACAAAATCCACTTTTACAGCAGAGTTTGGGGCTGATTCTCACAAAACTTCAGCTCCTGTAAATGCCAGCTGGGAGTGCTCCCCTCCAATCCATCTGGGGTGTCTAAAAGGGAAATCAGGGGGAACAGAACATCAGGGCTGCTCCCAGCGGGAAATGTTATATGAAAAGCAGGAAAAGGCCCCAGACACTTCTGAATTCAGCTGGTACAGAATGACCCAGGAAAGGAAACCTACTGGAAAGCTGCTTTTGCCTCATCAAAATGCCAGAGGAGGGTTTTCCCTCATTTAATTCATTTTTCATCATTGTATACTCCAGAGCCAGGCCCAGATTCTCCTGAATCTTCAATAAGAATATTCCAGATGTGTCTTTTCCATTTTACATGGAGATGCAGAACACAGGTGAGGAAAGGAGTTATTCTTTTCTAGCTGCAATTCTATTACAGCTGAGTAGCAGGATTGAATAAATGAAATTAACTCTTATTTAATGGGTACAGCCATCTTACAGCAGGGCACAGGCAGTCCAATGAGTATTGGAAATTAAGTGAGGCCAACAATAGACCATGTTCTAGCTAAAATATATATATATATATATATATATATATATATATATGTATCTGAAAAATTTCATATTTTTAAACCATTTATACTCTAATTGCCATTAAATGGAAATTAAATTGGAAACAAAAGGTTGGGGCTTGGGTGATCAGGGCTGGAGACCTTGGAGGAGCCAGGAGATGTGGTGGATTGGGTGCTCTGAGCCTTCTGACCCAAGATTACTTGTCCAGTTTCTTGTCTAAAAACTCTGCTCATTTCTCTGAAACAAACATTTAATTGTTATGCAGGAAAACAGCCATTCACGGCCTTTCCTGAATAAAACCAAAGGGAAATATTTAGGTTTCCTTTTTTCAGAGTTAATGTTTGCAGCACAAGTGTTCTCCTGCTCTGGAGCTGTCCTTCAGCAGGTGATCAGAGTGAGCAAAGGGATTGTGTCACTGGATTTTATTTACCCAGCTCAGATTATTTATGAGATGGCTGCAGTTCCAAGCCTCTCAGAGTAATAAAGTGCCCAGTTAAATTAATATGAAAACCTCCTTGATAACCTCCAAATCACCAAATTCTTCTGTCAGCAACATCCCCAAATAACTCACACTGACTTTGGGTTGTGTTTGTCAGAATTGCAGGTTTAGCAGGAGGCACAGCTCTCCTGGCTGCAGGACACTTAATTTCCAAGTTACAGAATTGTTCAGCTGATTTCCAAACTAAATAACTTTTCAGTTAATTTCTGAGTTGTAGAATTGTTCTGTTGATTTCCAAACTAAATAACTTTTCAGTTAATTTCTGAGTTATAGAATTGTTCAGTTGATTTCCAGATTAAACAATTTTCAGTTAATTTCCAAGTCAAAGAACTGTTCAGTTGATTTCCAAATTATGTAACATTTCAGTTAATTTCCGAGTTACAGAATTCTTCAGTTGATTTCCAAACTAAATAGCATTTCAGTTAATTTTTAAGTTACTGAATTGTTCAGTTGATTTCCAAACTAAATAACCCTTCAGTAATTTCTGAGTTAGGGAACTGTTCAGTTGATTTCCCAATTAAAGGATGATTCTCTTTTGCAGAGATCTTTCCTGGAGGCCTTTGGACATCAAACCATGGGCACCAAGTGCTGGAGAAACCCTGCCTGGCACTGTGGCTGAGTCTCACCTGGCCCTTCCAGCAACACAAACTGCAGGAGTGGGTTTTATCCCAGAGCTTTAATTTTGGGGTGAGCAATGTTGGACTGGGTTTTACCCCAGAGTTTTAATTGTGGGGTGAGCAATGTTGGACTGGGTTTCTCCCAGAGCTTTAATTTTGGGATGAGCAATGTTGGACTGGGTTTCTCCCAGAGCTTTAATTGTGGGGTGAGCAATGTTGGACTGGGTTTCCACCAGAACTTTAATTTTGGGATGAGCAATGTTGGACTGGGTTCTCTCCCCTTTTCTCCTCAGGAATCCTGGGGCAGAGCAGGACACCCAGGATTTTAGGATATTTTACCCACAGACCCATTTTAATCAAACCTCTGAAGCTCCCGGAGCATCTCTGTGTTGGGAGCAGCACAGGCTGTAAATAATTGGAGCATTAAGGAGAATTTACACCCCTTGGGCCAACCCTGGAGGATTAAAACCTTCTGGAACCATTTACCTTGAGCAAATGATAAAACTTCCAGGGCTGATGGTTCCTGGGGAGGAGATTGGAAGCAGAGGCTGTGCTTGTGTCCTTACCAGGTATCAATTGCAGTCCCCAAAGACATTTGCTGCCATTATTTTGCTATCCCTGCCCTTTGCTGCCCTTGGAGTGCTGGGATTGTGGTGCTGGGACAGATTCAATTAACAAAGCAGAGGGAGCTGACCTTTCCCAGGCTGTTATTCTAGCCCTGATTTGCTTTAGGGGGGAAATACTTCTTTCTTTGCTGGATAAATATGAAATAACAAATAAATAACCCATTGATTTGTGGTCTGGGGAAAAAATAGACAAAAAAAAGGAGAAGAAGGAGAGGGAAGAATGAAGAAGTGGGGCTCAGACGCTGCAGTGGCTGGGTGGCTCCCAGCTGTCCCCATCAGGGAGGTGTGGAGGGTTCCTGGAGAGCTTTCCTTGGGGAATTAGCTCAGCTCCTGCCTCTGCCAACTCTGGGGCTGCTTTCCTGCAGGGACAGCAGGAAATGTCCTTTCTGTGGCTCTCTCAGAGGTGACAAACCAGGCTGTGACACTGGCCAGCTCCTGGCTGGGCTGGGGATGTGGGATGGGAACTGGGACAAGCTTGGTTCTGGGGTTGGAGATTTGGGCTGGGATCTGGGGCAGGTTTGGCTCAGGTTGGGCTGGGGATTTGGGATGGGATCTGGGGGAGGAGATCACTGGGGATGGGATCTGGGGCAGGTTCAGCTCTGGGGTTGGGCTGGAAATGTGGAATAGGATCTGGGACAGGTTTGGCTCAGCCTGGGTTGGGGATTTGGGATGGGATCTGGGGCAGGTTTGGCTCTGGGGTTGGGATTTGGGATGGGATCTGGAGCAGGTTTGGCTCTGGGGTTGGGGATTTAGGAGGTGATCTGGGGCAGGTTCAGCTCTGACCATGGGCTGAGGAGGTCACTGGGGCTGGGGCACAGCCTGGGCTCCTGTCCCCTGTCCCAGGCCCCTGTCCCAGCCCAGGTGACACCTCAGGTCATTATCAGCCCTCTCATCAGCCAGCACAGGAGATGATGTCCTCCATCCCTCCTGTGTCTGCTCCTTCCCAGCCTCCCCCAGACCAGGGGACGGCTCCCATCGCTCTCCCTGGGATTCCTGCAGCTCTCCAGAGCAGGGAGCTGGGGATTGATGGAAATTACAGACACAGATAATAACAGCAACGTGTATTATTTATAGATCACAGAATCCAGGCTCGGAAAACAAACAATAAAGCACAATAAAGCAATTTTCTATTGCTCAGCTCTGACAGGCAGGCTATAACCCTGAGAGGTGTTTGGATGACCATTCTCAGAGCCAAATGAGACACTGCAGTGCTTCCCAAAGTGTGTTTGTGTCCTGATGAATGAGAACGAGCCAAGAGGAAGGCTGGAAATGTGACAATCCACAGCAGCACTGTTAATTTTCCACAGCTTTGTCATTTACCTGCAGAACCTTCATCTATTTCTGGTATGGCTTTGTGGTTGCTCCTTCCATCAGAGCCCCACAGACTGCAATATTGCGCTCAGTGAGCTGAGAGATCTGTCGATGGAAAAGCAGCTCCTCATCAAAGCCCTGGGAGCTGCTGTGGGTCTGTTCTGTACACTGGGATTACCTGAGGAAACATTGCATGGGCTGAGAAACAGGCTTTTTTATTTAGAGAGAGCAGAATCAAAACTTCTAAATTAAAAATACAGTTTTTTCTGGCTTTAATTCAATAAGGTGTTCTAGCCTCTCACAGAACTCATCTGCAAGAGGGGCAGGAATAATCCCTTAATGAGAAACAAAGAAGGAAAGTGAAAATGCTTTATTTGATGTCTGGGCTCAGCTGCCCCGGGCTCTCTGTCCCTGGGAGTGGTGCCTCATCCCCTCTCCTTCACAGGGTGTTCCCAGTCCCTGCACAGAGCCAGGGCTCCCACACATCCCAGCCTGCTCTGTGCCCTGCTTTGTCCCTCTGAACCCCCAGGTTTCAGCACAAAGGGGTTCTGTGCTCTTGGGAAAGCCCCAGGAGCAGCCTGGGACAGGGGGAGGTGAGATGGGGATGGGGATGGGATGGATGGGGATGGGGATGGGATGGGATGGGATGGGATGGGATGGGATGGGATGGGATGGGATGGGATGGGATGGGATGGGATGGGATGGGATGGGATGGGATGGGGATGGGGATGGGGATGGGATGGGATGGGGGAGCTTTCAGGTCCTTCCTAGGCAGGTTTTCCCCCATGGCACATCCCAGCTGACAGAACCCACAGCATCTCCAGTGCCTCAGGTTCTGCTCCCTGTTAAACACAAATTGTGCTTGGAGAGAACCATGGAATGAGCTGAGCTGGGAGGGATCCCAGGCTGCTCCCAGCCTGCCTTGGGCACTTCCAGGGCTCCTGGAAGGATCTGCTCTGGGCAGTTGCGGCTGATTCTGAATTCTGAGCTGGCCTTTAACCCAGCTGAGCTGTCCTGTCCTGGCCCAGCAGCTGCCCCAGCAGGGGCAGATCCCAGCCCTGCCATGGATCCAGCCCTGCACCCCTCATTCTCCATAAATTCCTTGTTTCACAGGGACTGCTGGCACCAATTCCTCTTTCCTGTTATCTCTGCCTTTCTGTTGAAGGCCCATTATTGGCTTTAATCAGCGAAATGAATTTGTTAATGAGCTGCCTGATAAGCTTGCCATGGCTAATGTTGGGAGGGCTTTATCTCCCATTTTGTTTTGGTTATTGTTTCTTCCATATCAAAGAACTAAATAAATACATTAAAAAGCTGCTGCAGCTGATGGCAGCCTGGTCTCTTGCTTCAGGCAAATCGTGGGTGGAAATTCAGTTACAACTGTTCCGATGGGCAGAGGAGTTAATGGGAATTTCAGCAGGAGCTGAGAAGGATTTGGGCTGTTGTGATTGTTCACCTGCACTGTCCCAGGGATGGCACAAACCCCCTGGGGCTGTATAATTATATAATTATTATGTAGTTATGTATATATAATAGTACAGTGTTCAGCTGACTTCAATGCAATGTTTTATATGTTTATATATAATTATATAATATAATACATAATTATATAATATATAATATATAATTATATTATATATATTACATATTATATATTATATGTTATTATATTATATTAGTATATAATAGTATATAAATAATTATTTTATAATTACATAGCTGCATAATTATATAATTATATATAGTAATATATTATATATTGTTATTATAAGAACATATCAATGTATAATATTATTATATAATAATACATTATTATCTATTGTATAATTATATAATATATATAATTATATTCTATTTATAACGAGAAATACAATATTTATGTTTATTAATATAATACTATTACGCATTTCTGCTTTACCAGAGCACGGGAACGTTGGAGATGACATCATTCCAGGCCAGGTGTCCTTGGAGACACCATTCCGGGCCAGCTGTCCTGGTTCTAATGCACACGAGGTTTCACAGGTTGCCAATGGATCCCAGCAGCCCACGAACATCTGCAGTGTGGAAGTGCAGGAAAAGGGAGATGTTTGTGAGGCAAGCAAAGCCCACAGGGCTGGGGCACAGCAACTTCACCTTGCACGGAGGAGATGGGCTGGGAGCTGCTTTGTGAAGGTTAGCATGGTTTTCCCTTTCCTTTTGTTTGCCCCATTCATTTCCGAGAGGATCGCCCGGAATAACAATGCCCTGTTTTGTCTGGCTGATAATTGCATTGATAATTGAGTGCAATTTGGACAATCGCATTGAATCTCTGCAGATGCATATTCATGATGCCACTGGAGCTCCATTGTCTGCTGCAGAGCAGGCAGCGTTGAAAGCAAACCCAGAGCAGAGGGGGTTGATTTGTCCTCCCTGCTGTCCCTGCTGTCCCTGCTGTCCCCCTGGTGCTGCATCTCTTCATCCATCCCCTCCCTCCCTCCCTCCCGTGGGAGCAGTGCCAGCCCATCCCACCCTTGTGGCTGCCCAGCAAATTCCTGCCCTGATGCTTCTGTCAGGAAAATCAACCCACAAACACCAGAGGTTTGTGTCCAAAGAGGAGACAGAATCCTGGAACTTTATTCCAATAAAGGGACAGGCCATGGGACATTCCCTGGGGTCTCTCACATTTTTGGAGGATGCAGTCTCCTTTTTTCCCAATTTCCAGCCACATTTCCCTTCTCTCTTTCCCCATTTCTCAGGTACTTGAGAGGTTCAGACTTCCCAGAACGCCTGATACCAAAGATTCTCCTCTAATGTACAACCTTCCCTTTTAATTTTTAAATCTTATGGAATTTAGGGTTTTTCTTCCCCATTTCTGAGGTACTCGAGAGGTACAGACTTCCCACAACACCTGATACCAGAGATTCCCCTCTAATGTACAACCCTCCCTTTTCATTTTTAATTCCTATGGAATTTTGAGGTCTTCCCCATTGTTTCTGTTATCTTTCAATGTCCAGTTTAATTTACCAGCAAACCCAAAGTTTGTTTTTAAAGGCAAATATATTTTTTTCCCATTCATTTTCCATTAAAAACCATTCACATTTTGGATCACAATCTCCAGCCCACATTCCAGAGCAGCAAACACAGGAGAAGCTGAGGCTTCTCATCTTCCCAGAAGAAATCCTGGCAAAGGGATTTTTCAGAAAATATCATGGTGACAGGCAGAGAACCCGTGCTAAGAAACCCCTCAGATTTTTAGGACACAATTTTTATATTGGATTAGAGCATTTCCTGGGTCAATTTTTAACTGATTTATTGCAAAGGTAAGGAAAGCCCCGTAAGAAGCATCTTTATTGAACAGCCTTTGCTTCTGAAAGATGTTTAAAATGAAATGTTTAAAAAGAAATTACTGCAGAAATATGAATATTGACATCCCCCAGGTCACACACCTGTAGTTTTGCAGAGTTTGGAATGAAATCTGGTATAATTGTTTTCCCTGATCCATTGATTTTGGCACTTTGGGATAAGGTTCAATGGGCACAGAGGAATTCAGTGGAAGGTTGGAGATGTTGGTCTTGGAGGTCTCTTTCAACCCTAAGGATTCTGTGATTTGGAAATATATTTTTTTTTAAGAAAAGCAGCCACAGGAGAGCCTTGATTCGATTGGTGAGAGGGAATTTACCAGCACCAACCCCTGAATTCCCTGTGCTGGGGTATTGTTACTTTGAAATCCACAGCACAGGCTGGGGAAAATAGGAAAATACGTGGGAAAATAAAATTTCCTATGAAAATTGCCTGAACTTTGGGTATGAAAACATTGCATTGTAGTAGCTGAACAATCTACAGACTGAAGTGATGCTGGGTGCATCATTTCATGGAAATTCCTAAATTAGCTCCTTTTGACTCTTTTGTTCACAAATTGTCCTGAAACAGCTCAGGGATTTTCTCAATGAGCTGGGCTGCAGTCTCTGTGCCAGTGGGCCTGGTGAGAATCTGGCAGCTCTTTGTCCTCCATCCATTGGCAGGATGGAAAATGCAGGATGGAAATGCAGGATGGGAAATGCAGGATGGGAAATGCAGGATGGAAAATGCAGGATGGAAATGCAGGATGGGAAATGCAGGATGGAAATGCAGCATGGAAATGCAGGATGGAAATGCAGGATGGGAAATGCAGGATGGAAATGCAGGATGGGAAATGCAGGATGGAAATGCAGCATGGAAATGCAGGATGGAAATGCAGGATGGGAAATGCAGGATGGAAAATGCAGGATGGAAAATGCAGGATGGAAAATGCAGGATGGAAAATGCAGGATGGAAATGCAGGATGGAAAATGCAGGATGGAAATGCAGCATGGGAAATGCAGGATTTCTGCACAAGCAGCTTTCCATGGGCTCTCCAAATGTGCTCCCCATTATTGTTATTTAATGTTTGCACACAGCAGAGCTCGCAGGAATTGGAGGAGGGTTCAAATAAAGGAGACAGGATTAAAACATATTTTCCCAGGAAAAGGTAATTTCTGCCTTGGGCAGGGATAACAGCAGGGAGGAGGTGGATAAAATAATTATTCTCCATGTACATATTGATTTTTTTTTAATATAACTTACTGAGCTGAGTGTGAAATATGGGAAATATGAACAGTTTCCCTTGTGGCTTTTCCTGCTTGTTTTTATTTCCTTCCTTTCTGTATTTTCCCCCTTCCCTCCTCTCTGGCAAAGCCTCAGCAGAGCAGAGAACACCGAATTCATTGTGTAAAGCACAGCCTGGCTTGTACCTGTGGCCAAAGCCCCTCTTGTTCTGGATTTCTGCTTAAACTGAGCTTTAATCCCTGCAGGATTCCCTCTGCTCAAACCACCAATTCCCAAAGGGGTAATTCAGAGAAGGGTTTTAACTTTATTTAATCCTCCATGGGGAAATGCTGCCAAAAACTGCTGCTGGTTGAAATACAGAGAATTGGAATTGTTTCTTCCATTCTGTCCGAGGCAATTAATTGTTTAATTACTGAACACAGCTTTTTTCAGGGTGAGGTGCAATGTTTCTGTTTGTTCAGACTCGCCATCAAAGATTTCAGCTCCTGCTTTGAACAGGGAAACAAAATCCTCCGAGGGGGAAATACCTTCCAGGGATTAAATTAAATGATTGTGTGTATTTAAAAGTCTTGAAGGCACATTTAAATAAAAAAAAAAATAGGGAAACTATTTAAGGGAAACTATTTAAGTCAAGTCATGGCATCCACTGATACAACTAAATAATTTTTAAAGGAATCCCTCAAGTCTATTACTTCTTACAAGTGATTTTGTTTTCCCAGGAGCTAAATTTTGCCTGATTCAGGGGAAGTCTGGGAGAAAACTGGAATTAATACATTAATTTTTAATACATTTCATGTGCTAGAACATGAGGGTGGAGTGAGTGAGGAGGAAAATCTCCTGGGTGGGAGAGGAAACCTGCACTAAGCCCCAGCTGAAGAGAGGGATTTGCTGCTTGTTCCTATGAACTGCCCAGCAGCTGGAAAAGCTGGATTGATCCAAGTCACTTTAGGGGAAAAACCAATTAATTCCCAGAGATTTCTCTTGCTCTCACAGCATTATTCTCTCTCCCAGCAGCTGCAGTGAAGCTCAGACAAGCTCAGCCTCATCCTTTGCTTGAAATTCCCTGGAAAAATGGGAAATCCTGAAGGGAAATCCCTGTGGGGAGGGAAAGGTCCATGTGCTGGGATCCCTCAGAAGGAGCACAGATTGGCTGTCCCTGTGGCTGGCAGAGGAAATACTAATCACCTTTAATTAATTAGCTATGGATCAGCGCTGGAATTCCAGAAAGTGCCATGGAGTCAGGGCCCGTTTTCCTTCTTCTCCAATCTCTGTTTGCATTGAGGAGAGCCAAGGCTGCTGCTGGGTGGGTTTGCTGTAAAAGGGTGTAAAATCTCTGTGAAAAATGCGTATTTTATGATTGGCTTTTGGCAGATATTCAAATGAATATTATACGTGTTGTGTTAGAAAGTGATGCCGTGTTAATTTCCTTAAGTACTGTGTTAAATACAGTTTTAGGTTATAACAAAATATTAAAATAGAAACTATGCTATGGAGGATACATTTTTAAAAGAAAGTATTTAGAGAAAGAGAATGTATTGCCCCATAATCAGAATAAATGAACTTCTTCCCACCTTGCTCAGCCCTGGAGATGCTGTCAGGATTCAGAGGAAGGAGCTGACACTGCCCAGCCAGAATCCTGTGTTTGAGTGGAATTTATGCATCATGGATGAGGTGTATGAATATGCAACAGGCTGTTGCTTTTAAGGGTTAATCCTCTGTTAATGTGTCTCCTTTTTCGGGCTTATTTTGCCCAGAAAAAGATACCTGGACTGTCCTTAACTGTTTGCTCTTATTGTCTTGTATTGTCCTAATCCAAATAGTTCAAATTTTTATTACTCTAAATATATTACTATTTTAATAACCATTTTATTACCATTAAACTTTTAAAATTTTAAACCAAGTGATTGGTGTTTTCACACTGATATCTGTGTGACACCCAGGGGAGTTCTCTGGGGCCCACCCAGACACAGGGCAGGTGTAAATTCCTGTAGTAGGCAAGGGAAGAGATGTCCAGAGAGAAAAGCACTGGTGGTGCTTGGCTTTCCCGGCCTCCATCACTCTGTGATTCTGCATTCACCATGAATAACTCCAGCACGGGGTGATTTCCCTATTTTGAGACGTCTGCCATTCCCTAACAAAGCACCTTGCACCAAACACCCTGGATGGCTTAAAACATGATCCATCTTCTCAATGTATTGCAGGAGAAAGTCTCTCTCAGGGAATATTAGCGACTCCACAACTGGAGCAAATAAATCCTGCTTTCCCTAAGTAATGCAGCTTATGGCGCAGATCTAATTTTAGATTCCCTCTGCTGCCCCTAAATCTTTGCTCCGTGTCTTTCCCAGCTTGATGGAAGGGCACATTTAATTATCAGGAGCCACATTTCTGTGGACAGATCCTCCATCACCAAAGCACATGTCTTTGGGGTTAGGAGTTGCAGAAATCCCAGTATGGCTGAGCCTGGAGCCCACCTGCAGCGGGGTGGCACAGCTGCTTCAGTGGGGAGGTGCTGCCTGCAGCTTCCATTCCCTGCACCTTCCATTCCCTGCACCTTCCATTCCCTGCAGCTTCCATTCCCTGCCCCTTCCATTCCCTGCCCCTTCCATTCCCTGCACCTTCCATTCCCTGCCACTTCCATTCCCCGTGCCTTCCATTCCCTGCACCTCCCATTCCCTGCACCTTCCATTCCCTGCACCTTCCATTCCCTGCCCCTTCCATTCCCTGCCCCTTCCATTCCCTCCACCTTCCATTCCCTGCACTTTCCATTCCCTGCAGCTCCCATTCCCTGCACCTTCCATTCCCAGCCCCAGGGATGCCAGGCAGAGCCCTGTCCCAGCCAGGCCTGCTGGGGATCCTCATTCTGATGGAATCATGGCATGCTTTGGGCTGGAAGGGACCTCAAAGCCCATCCAGAGCCATGGCAGGGACACCTCCCACCCTCACAGGCTGCTCCAGCCTGGCCTGGGACACTGACAGGGATCCAGGGGCAGCCACAGCTGCTCTGGGTGACCAATTACTACAATTAATGCAATTAACATTGGTGCATTGCCTCTTGGCAGGTTGTTGGACCTGCTGCTCACAGATGTGGGACCAGGCCTGAGTTCAAATACAGGGATCCAGCTCTGGTGGGCAAAGCGAGGAGGGAAAAGCGTTTTGGAGCAGCCAGAGCTTCCTCTGAGAAGGCTCTGAAGAGCAGGGAGCTCCCGTGCTGGGCCCAGTTTTAGTTCCATGCTGGTTCCAGTTTCAGTCCCCTGGTGGTCCCAGTTTCAGTTTCCATGGTGGGCCCAGCTTCAATCCCATGCTTGTTCCAGTTTCAATCCCATGCTGGTCCCAGTTTCAGTTTCCATGGTGGGCCCAGCTTCAGTCCCATGCTTGTTCCAGTTTCAGTCCCATTCTGGTCCCAGTTTCAGTCCCCTGCTGGTTCCAGTCCCCTCACTTCTCCCTGTGCTGTGTCACCTCCAGGGCCTGACCCAGCCATGGCAAAGGCTCCATTAAATGTGAAGCAGTTCCTGCAGACCCAAAATAATCCAGTCTTTGCCTTTTAATACATACCTGGAAGGTTTTCCCACGTGAATTCTCATGGCATGTTTCTTACAGGCAGGTGCGTTCTGATAATTACTCAAGTAACATGATGAAAATCAATAAAACCAATCAAAAGCCATTGAAAAGTCACAGCTTGGGTGTTTAGCCCCAAGCCCTGCTCAGTGCCTGGCCAGGGTTAGAGCCCTGTCCAGCAGGTCCAGATTATCCTCAAACCCTCTGTGCCAAGAACTTCTGCCTCAGCTCCATTGCTCTTCCATTAAAAAGCTGTTCTGGAGTCCATAAATTTATTTTACTCCGACTGCTACATGAAAAGTCATAAACCAATTTATGAGCTGAGAAATGCTCCTCTCAGTGCCACGGCAATTTGACATCTGCCAGCTTTAATCCTGGCTCTCCTAAAGCCTGTGTGTGGCTTGGGGGAGGAAGGGGAGCCACAGAGGAGAGGAGCTTCATCCCAAACCTGAGAGGATTTTGGATCCAGCCACGGGATATCTGTCAGAGACATCCCCTGGCTGCTCTGCTAGCAGGGCTACTCCAGGGCTGCATACAGGCAAGAATGTTAGAAAAGAAAAGCTTTATAAAATCAGTCTAAGCCTGTTACTCCTCCTAAGTGCAGCTGAGCAGCCAGCTAAGCTCCCATGTGAAAGAATTTGAGAATGAGAATCCCTTTGCAGAACAGCCTGTTCTTGGAGAGAAAAGTAAGTTCATCTGTAATAACAGAATATCTGTCCCATGAGAATCCACAAACTAAAAAATGTAAATACCTGTGAATAGAAAAAGTCCTGACACCTTCCAACCAGTGAGGTGAGTGGCAAGAAAACTGCTGGCCAGCTGGAGTCAAACACAAATTCTGTGAAAGCTGTATAAAAATGAGTTCTGTCAATAAAGAATTGGCTTTTGTGCCTGAAGAATCTGAGTCCTGCCGTGCTGCACTGCAGGGACCCTGCTCAGAGGGTCAGGGGGTACAGAGGGCACAGCCCCATCCTCTGGGTGAGGGTTCAGCCCACCCTGCAGGGACCCTATACATTAATGTTTAATTTATTATAATTATTATCATTATCATTATCATTATTATCATTATTATCATTAATATAATATAATAAATATAATATAATATAATATAATATAATATAATATAATATAATATAATATAATATAATATAATATAATATAATATAATATAATATAATATAATATAATAATGCTCTGTCCCCAGCCCACCCTGCAGGGACCCTGCTCTGTCCCCAGCCCAAGGGTTTGATCTGCTGCTCTTTGGGGACAGAGCACAAGGGTCTCACTGTGCCACAGATGTTGGGACACATCTGCCTCAACTTCTGAGCCACCCCTGCGTCACTGAGAAGGAGCAAAAAGCAAAAGAAGGGTTTGGATGGGAGATCCCAGTGCTGGTGTCCTTTAGTCTCTCCTGAGCTGTGAATTATTAGTGCTCAGTTTGCACCTCCTGCCAGAGCTCCTCTGCTGTTTGTGAACCATCTCTCAGCCTCCACCGTGCTCCAGAGCCCTCCAAGCTCTGCTCCACCCTCCACCTGTGCCTGTCACTGTAGGACACGAATAACACGATGTGGACACGCTGCTCTTTTCAAGGTGAAAAGAGACTTTTTAATTTCTGACTTCAACATTTATAGATTTCCAAAAGTGGCAGTGGATTGGAGGGTGACAGTGCCACCTCTTCAATGACACTGGACAAACCAACAGCCCATCAAATTTCTCCTCCTCTATAAAGGAATGCAAAACAATGAGTTATTTACAGAAAGTGTGTGAGAAAGCTACAGGAGTGTAAACCTCAGAAGGCTTAGAAAATCTTAAAAAATCAGGGCAAAGTGCCATGCTCAGTTCCTCCTCTCTGACAACCTTCAGGATTTTCCAGCTGCAGGACTGGAGCCCCCTTTACCCCCCAGAATCCTCCCCAGCCCCTGAGCAGCTGTGACTGCTCAGCATTTCCCTCTGTGCCCTGCAGGCACCCCTGCTCCTGCTGCAGCAGCTGTGCTCAGCATCCAGGCTGACCTCAGCCCCTGCAGCCCAGGGCTCTGCCCCAGCTCATCCACATCTCATTCTGCTCCTGCTAGTTTGGTCTTTTCGGCGTCTCTGTGCAGATTTGAAGGGAGGTCAGGCAGGGTCATCACCTCTGAGCCCAGGCTGGAACTGCTGTGTCCTCACACCCCCCCAGGGCAGGGCAGGGCAGGCTGCAGCCCTTCCAGCCCAGCCTGAGCCCTCCTCTGCGCTGCTCTGCTTCGCTCCCAGCACTGCAGTGTCACACACATCTTTTATGGAAAATCCTTTCCTTAGGAGTTTTCCTCCTGAGAAGCTGGGAGGCCTCAGGAACAAAATGCAAGCAATGGTTATCTGCTGCTGTGGAATGCAACAGGTACATCTGGGATTGGTCTCATGGGGTTGTTTCTAATTAATGGCCAATCACAGTCAGCTGGCTCGGACTCTCTGGTGAGACACAAGCCTTTGTTATCATTCTTTCTTTTTCTATTCTTAGCCAGCCTTCTGATGAAATCATTTCTTTCTATTCTTTTAGTATAGTTTTAATGTAATATATATCATAAAATAATAAATCAGCCTTCAGAAACATGGAGTCAGATCCTGTCTCTTTCCCAATCCAAGAACCCCTGTGAGCACGGTCACAGACCCAGCCCCTCCAGAGGGAAACCCCAGCCCAGTGCTGCTCCCTCGCTGTGACCCCAGCAGAAGCAGGCTCTGAGCTGCTTGGCCACAGCCCTCTGTCACTGTGGTGGAACAAATCCCCACAAGCCAGGCAAACACCGTTCCTCGTGCTGTAATTCTCTGTCTGTGCTGTTCTCTCATCACCGTGGCTGCTCTCTGCATGTACCTAATTTGTCTTTATTACCAGAGCAAAGCAAGGCTGATATTTACACTTCCAGCAAGGCATGCAAGGGACAAAAAATAAATGCTGGGTTTTGAGTCATAAATAAACCTTTTTTTGTAGTCAGTGCAACAAGAAGACATCAGCATTTTCTTGGTAACATCCCCACTGGAAACTGTTATAACATTGCCAATCATCAATAACTGCTCTGGAGCTCAGTGCCTTGAAAAACATACTGAAAATGTTTAAATTTTAATTATAAGATACAAGTTTAAATTTAATTTAAATTAGTTGCAATCTACAGCCAATGCTGCAGGGACATGAGTAGTCTACTTTGTTTAGGCCACGTCCTGTCCTAGGGAATAAATATGGGGCTTAAAGATACTTCAATGCTTGATTGTTCTTTATTTTACCTGGAATCGAGAGAATAAATTCCTTAAGGGCTTTAAGGTACTCTCTATTATTATTATTATTATTATTATTATTATTATTATTATTATTATTATTATTATTATTATTATTATTATTATTATTATTATTATTATATTATAATTTATATATTTATATTTTAATATATGTTCATTATTTATATATTTTTATATAAATTTATTAAATATTATTATCAACACAATTCAGCACTGCTGAGGGGTCTGAAAGTGCCAGAAATCTCAGAAATGAGCATTTCAGTGCTGCTGCTTGTTCTCCCCTTTTATTAGAACCCAAGGAAAAGGTGACATCTGCTCCACACTGTCTGTATTTTAATCACCTGTGAAAGGCTGAATTAACCTGCAGCTAATGAGACTTGACAGTTTTACTAATATTAGAAATGGGATTGAAGGAGGAACAATTCCCCCGTACGTTCTATAGATCTTTGAAATATATACTGGAAATATGTTCTGGGAAATGTGACTGCAGCTCCCAACCCATGCCCATCATTTCCTTGATAACAGACATAAAGTTCTCATTTTCTTGTCAGCAATTAATCAGCAGCCTGATAACTGGGCGTGCTGCAAAAGGGAATTCAGAGCAGGCAGGTGACACGCAGAAACCAAAACACATACGGTTGTGGGAAGTTCAGGAGAGAAACTCTCATTTGTGGCCTTCAACTGAATGAAGGCAGGGATGGATGGGATATTGGGAATCAGGAATTGTTCCCTGGGAGGGTGGGGATGGAATTCCCAGAGCAGCTGGGGCTGGGCTTGGAGCTCCCTGGGACAGGTGAAAGTTCCCTGGATGGGCTTTAAGGTCCCTTCCCACCCAAACCAGTCTGGATTCTGCTGTTAGTGGAAAATCCCATTATTGATCCCTGTGGCCCTGCAGTCCTGGCTCATGTCATCTGCAGCCTGCCATCCCCAGGGCAGCTCTGCTTGGTCCCCTCCAGAGAGGAATATGGGAGGTTAAAAGCCAGAATTACCTTGATCAGAGTCCCTCCTGCATTCCTTAGAAGCCAGAATTACCTTGATTAGATAAAGTCCCTCCTGCATTACTGTGGGCTGACAGCCCTGGGCACTCCCAGCACAGCCCCCAGAGCTGGAGCAGTGTCCCACCCAGGGGCTGGGGGGCTCTGGGGGCTCTGGGAGCTCTGGGGGCTCTGGGAGAGGAGGGAATGCTGCAGCCCCCTGGCACAGCGGCTCAGGGAAGTGCTGCTCCACTCCATTTGCTGTAATTGCAGGGCTAATTGAGAAGAAAGACTAAACAGACAGGTCAGATCTCCTTCTCCAAGTAATTATGTGTGATTTATACAGAGGGTGCAGCGGCAGAGACAGAAGAGTATGTAAATCCTGGAATGATTTCCTAGAGAAAACGATTATAAGGTTAACAGTAGCTTGGCAGCCTAAAATAAGAAATTATTTTAAACCCCGTGCATTTGGGGAATTGCCTCTCCCATGGAAACGTATATCCATCTCGTTAGAGGCAATTTGGGAAGCAGAGAGGCTTTTTGATTACTGTAAATGGCTCTGAGAGAGAAGCAGCTCCTGGCTGATGTGGGTGATGGGCTGTGGTACTTTCTGGGCCCCTGTCTTGGGAGGAATGATGAATCTGGCTCCATGTTCTTAGAAGGCTAATTTATTATTTTATGATCTATAGTATACTAAAGAATGCTATACTAAACTATACTAAAGAATAGAGAAAGGATACAGACAGAAGGCTAAAAGATAATAATGAAAAACTCCTGACTCTCTCCAGAGTCTTGACACAGCTTGACAGTGACTGGTCATTAACTCAAAACAATTCACCTGTTGGATAAACAATCTCCAACCACATCCCAAAGCAGCAAAACACAGGAGAAGCAAATGAGGTAATATTGTTTTCCTTTTTCTCTGAGGCTTCTCAGCTTCCCAGGAGAAGAATAATCCTGGGCAAAGAGATTTTTCAGAAAATATAACAGTGACAGTGAGCTGTGCTGGTGGGTAACAGCCTGTGCTGGTGGGCAGCACACTGTGCTCGTGGCCTCAGGCACAGCCAGGCTGGCCAGGGCAGGACATGGAGCCACTTCCCTGTGTCCCTCAATAATATATCCCTTAGGAAAGAGCAAGCCCAGGGAGCCGCAGCACGTTTCCTCTCAGCACTGCAAACAGAAACCCCCTGGCACACATTAAACCAGGAATTTTTACCCCAGAGCCAGCCCAGCTCCCTGCTCACTGATGTTCTCCTCACACAGCCCTGGACTGAGGGAAGCCTGGGCCAGGATGGCACCGGAGGGTTCAGGAGGTGTGGGAGCCCAGCACATCCCTCTGGCTGTGCTGAGCAGCCCAGACCCTGCCAGGGCTCAGAGACCCTGGCACAGAGCCCAGAACACCTCTGGGTTTGATTATGACCTGTGGAGCAAATTACCAACCTTCTATGAAGACCAGCAAGCCACAACCGTTTAGGTAGAATAATAGTGAAGTTATCATGGGGTGGAAAAGTAGATTTTGGGGGTTTTGGTTCAGGGGGCAAGATGGAGGGATCTGGGCATGTCCAGCCTTTCTCCTTCTTCTTCTTCTTGGCCTCCATCTTCTGCTGTGATGGTGGCACTTTGGATTGGTTTAGAGTAGAAGCTCACTGTCTACACAGGTGATGGGTATTGGGAAGTAATTGTAAACATTGTACATGTAGTTTTTAGTATAAAGACATAACACTGCCCTGGGGCAGGCAGAGTGCCTGGAACTGTCCTGCTGGATGGACCTTGGCAGGGCAGGAGAAAGAATTTTATAGATAAAGAACAATAAACAACCTTGAGACCAAGAACTGAAGAGCCCTGGCTCCTTCTTTGAGCCCTGGGCTGCGAAAAGAGACTTTCCAACTTTTCTCAGGGTCACTGTGAGCAGCAGAGACCCCGACAAGGAAGGATGGCTGGGAGGTGCTGGATGGGCCAGGGAAGCAGAGGGAGCTGGGGAGAACACCCATGGATGGACAGGACACCCCTGACACCCCACTCTGCCCCTGCCCTGTGAGACTCCCCCAGCTGCAGCCAAGGGAAAGCCTGGAGAGCTCCAGAAGGTTTGCAGAAGGTTTTAATTCCCCCAGGGCTCTGGATCAAGGGATGCTGCTGAGCTCTGAAAACTGGGAGGGGTAGAGAGGGGAAAACGTTGCTCATGAATTGTGAGGTTTGTTTTGCCGTAAAGAAAGATCAATGAGAGGGAAATAAGGCCTCACAGGGTATTCCTGTGTTCTCAGGAAGGGGTTTCTGTGAGGAACTCCCTGGAACCAAACCACACTGGCCTTGCAGCAGTGTGTGCACCCAGAGCTGGGGTTTGCTGTGACCCAGGGAAGTGGGCAAGCCTCAAAACAAAAACCTCTCATATTCCCTTTATTGTTTTTCCCTCTGTGCCTACAAGAAGTTCTTCAGTGCTTGGTGAAAGGGTGGAGCATGGGGCTGGAATTATTTGTGGTTTAATCCTGGAATGGTTTGGGTTGGAGGGACCTTAAAGCCCACCCAGCCCTGCATGGGCAGGGACACCTTCCCCTGCCCCAGAGTGCTTCAACCTAGTCTTCAGCTTCATTTCTTAAATGTTCAAGGAACTGGAAGCAAATTTAGGAAGAGAACTGAAGGCAAGGCTTGCCAAATCCCTCTGCTCCCGTGTAGCTTTGTAGCCTCATGGTAAAATGGGAATAACATTTGTTAGACCCTTTCCCATCCATGGACTGAAATGAGCTGATGGGAGCTAAATATGAAGATGTTCCCTCTTCCCCTCTCACTTCAGAAGGAACACTCTGCTTTGGGGGAAGTTTTTATTGAATTTTCGAGTTCTGGAATGCTCAGCTCCAGGATTTTCTTTATTAAACTCATCTGTCAAAGCAGAAATCCTTTCTGGAGAAGACTGGCTTGCAAAGGACACATCAGATGGATGTGTGAATATTATGTCCATAAATGTTTGTTAGGAAGATTATCCCCAGCTGATATGACAAAGAGATGAGAAATTAGATCACAAATCTCATTAACGACCCAGACAGTGAAGGAGAAATGAAGCCAATTAATGTTGATGGGACTTGTCAGGAGAATGTCATGGCTCTGCTCTTCATGCCTGGCACACACCCTGAGCTGAGCAGGATAGTGATGGAATCTGGGCAGATAATGATGGAATTTGGGGGGATAATGATGGAATTTGGGGGATCATGCAGGAATTTGGGTGGATGGTGATGGGATTTGGGTGGATAATGATGGAACTGTGAGTGGATCATACAGGAATTGGGAGAGGATGATGCAGGGATTTTGAGTGGATGATGATAGAATTTTGGTGGATAATGCTGGAATTTGGGTCGATAATGTGGGAGTCGTGAGTGGATAATGATGGAATTTGGGTGGATGATGCAGGAATTGTGAGTGGATAATGCAGGGATTGTGTGTGGATAATGCAGGGATTGGGAGTGGATGATGCAGGAACAGGGAGTGGATAATGATGAAAATAATGAGTGGATAATGCAGGGATTGTGTGTGGATAATGCAGGGACTAGGAATGGATGATGCAGGAATTGGGAGTGGATGATGCAAGAATCATGAGTGGATAATGCAAGAATTGCAAGTGGATCATGCAGGAATTGTGAGTGGATAATTCAGGAACTGGGAGTGGATGATGATGGAATTTGGGTGGACAATGCAGGAGTTGTGAGTGGATGATGATGGAATTTGTGTGGATGATGCAGGAGTCAGAAGCGAATGATGCAGGAGCTGTGAGTGGATGATGCAGGAATTGGGAGTGGACAATGATGGAATTTGGGTGGATGATGCAGGAGTTGTGAGTGGATAATTCAGGAGTTAGGAGTGAATGATGCAGGAATTGTGAGCGGATAATGATGGAATTTGGGGGGATGATGCAGGAGTCAGGAGTGGATGATACAGGAATTGTGAGTGGATGATGCAGGAGTTGTGAGTGGATGATGCAGGATCTGTGAGTGGATGATGATGGAATTTGGGTGGATGATGCAGGATCTGTGAGTGGATGATGCAGGAGTTGAGAATGGATGGTGCTGCTCCTCTCAGCTCCCATTCCCTCCCCTCTGTTCCCAGCAGGGATGCTGCTGCCCTGGGGCTCTGGCCAGGTCTCCCTGACCCGGCAGGGCCCCTCTGCTCCCATCCTCGCGGGTCCTTCAGCGGGATCAAAGCTCGGCTGCTCCGTTTCCATGACAACTTTTCTTTCCATGAGAAAAGCCCAGCGAGGCGCGGGCTGTGATTCGAGCACTCCCTAAATGTGCCCATTAAGCATCATCATCTTGGGGCTGCAGGAAAAGCAAAGCAGGGAACGCAGCCTTCCTTCCCAGGGACTCTTCCACCTGAAACCGAACCCAAAACCCTCTGGAAATGGTTACCATGAGCAGGCTTAAAGGCTTATTATTAATGGTTACAATTAGCAGGTTTAAAAAAGGCTTGTGTCCATCTGGAGACACAAATGAGCACCCAGACTCCCAAAGTTCCCCTGGAAAGAGGAGTTCAGGCTGTTCATGGTTTCCATCAGTGAATATCAGATTGTTCAGAGGCAATTAAAGGGACAGGGGGTGAGGGGCAGAGCTGGAGCTCCCCAGTCTGGGGAAAAGCTGGGGCTGATGGAATTCCCAGGATTTTATCCTTTAACAGCAGCAATCCCAGACACACAGCCTGCACCTCTCTTCCCAAAACCCCCTCTTTGGTTGCTGCATTTGGCCATTTCCCTGTGAGAGGCTGCGATGGGAGGCTGCAGAGCATCCCTGCATCCCCAGCTAATAAAAGGACACATAACTCTTATAACTCTTCCCAGGAGTGAAAAATGAAGAGCAGGCAGTGGAAGTGCTGCTGAATCCCTGGGATCTGGGGACAGGAGTTTGGTTTCTCTGTTCTCAGGTAATTTGTTTAAACCTGCATGGGGCTAGAGCAGGGAGGAAATTAATCTAATTAGGGACCCTCATTAGGATTCTCTGTCTCAGAACTTTGCAAAGTCATAAGAGGACAGGAAAGTTCTGTCTGAGCACAAGGGAATGGCTCCCACTGCCAGGGGCAGGATATTGGGATAATAAATGGGATTTTGGGCAGGTATTGTTCCCTGTGAGGGTGGGCAGGCCCTGGCACAGCTGGGGCAGCCCCTGGATCCCTGGCAGTGCCCAAGGCCAGGCTGGATTGAGCCCACCCCATTCCACCCCTGCTTTGATGCCTTAGGATTTTAACCTTTGTATTTTCATCTATTTGTAACCAGCCATTCTTTAGTGTACAACTCCAAACTCCATACCCAGTGTGAGCTGCTGCTCCCCCATTTGGGGCAGACACAACAATTCCCTCCAGGCCTGGCAACCAAGGATGCCTCACTGTCTCAGGCCCCTGAAATGGAAATAAAAGTGAGTTTTGGGGGGAGAAAATTGGGGTAAATGATTTCATTAGCTGAAGCTGTAATTGGAGGATTAACCCCCAACAAGCAAATAGCCCAAACTTATAAAAATGTGAAAACCCATGGTCCATTTCTGGGAGGGTTTCACCTGCCCTAAATGCACCTGAGGGCCCTTCAATAAATACTTTATTCCTTTATACCTCAATTTTAATTCCTTAATTTTATTCCTTAACTCTCTCTCTCTCTCTTTATTCCCTGAATTCTGTCTGTCTCTGGTTTTAGGTAGCCCCAAAGAGGCAGGAGCTGCAGGAGCTGCCCTGGCACTGCTGCTGCCACCAGCCCTGGTGCTGATTATTCACTTGCTCTGGCTGTTAGTGACAGCCATAAAACCTGACAATGCCTTGGGGGAGCGCTTTCAAAAAGGCTTTTTAATAAACTGTGAAAACTGTTGTTTCAGCAATTGGAAAATAATTAAGGAGCAATTATGGGAGCAAACAGAAATCCTGAGCATATAGGCAAGCTATTAAAATATGTTCTTTAAGAAATTATTGCAGTCACACTGGAAAGAAAAGCGGCTTTTAAATAAAGTTATGGTTACAACAGACTGAAAGGAGGGGGGAAATGAAAGGAATAACTCATGCTGGAAAGAGGAAATACTCACTGCCCTCCCAGCACACAGTTCGTCAGAGAACTGGCCTTCCTGAATTTCCTTATGCACAAACAGAATTGCATCTTGCCTTGGCAGTGCCCCAGGCCAGGCTGGACATTGGGAGCACCTGGGACAGGGGAAGGTGTCCCTGCCATGGCAGGGGTGGCACTGGGGGGGATTTGGGGTCCCTGAAACCCAGACCAGGCTGGGATTCTGGGCATTTCTCCAGGGATCCAGGGCATTTCCAGCTCCACAGACTCAGTTCTGCACCTTCAGCATTCCCCACTGCTCAGATGTAATGTTCCAAGCCCTGCTGGAGTTCTCCTGCTCAGATGAAATGTTCCAAGCCCTGGTGGGGTTTTGCTGCAGTTCCCCTTTCCCTGCAATGGGATCACAGCAGCCACCCCTCCTGCAGCCCAGAACTGCTCTCAGTTGTTATTTCTGGGGCAGCTGACTCTGCAAACACTATCACAAGGGAGAGAGTTCTCAGTGCATCCCCTCCCTGTCAAAGCAACAAATGCCTTGTTTACCCAGGGAGCACACCAGGAAAAGCTGGGATCTCACCCAGGAGCTGGCTCTGACAGTGATGGTGGTTAAAGGCTATCACATGGAACACTGAATTATCAGCTCAGCCTGCAGAGCTGCGGTGAAATAACAGAGAATTGTGAATAATAATTGATAACTCCATGCTGAAATCAATGCTATTAGACTGCACTGATGTATAGACTCCTTTTACCCATAAAGCACAATTAAAAATTGAACTGGGAAGAGCTTTCACGTGGGGATCTCTGTCACGTGTGTGGCTGCCAGCACCTGCACAGCCAAACGTGAGAGCGCAAATCCTCGCTGTGGAAATGCTCAGAGAGCCCTGTGCAAAGTCACTTTCCTTTAGAGCTGGGGCTGGGAGCACAGCCCTGGCTCCAGGAGGGTTTCTCAGCCACAGACAGAGGGCAAGGACAGGTGGCTGTGTCCCTTCCACACCAGGGATCACCCTGGGCCCCCTCAGTGTCCTGAACCTCCCCTTGCCCAGGCTGGAATTCCCTCAGACAGGCTCTGCAGCTCCTCCCAGGCACAGGGGCATTGCTGGGCAGGGCCAGGGGCTGCACTGGGGGGTCCCTGTGGGTCCCTTCCTGCTCAGCACCTTCTGTGAAATGAGATTTCACAGCCCCCTCTTGGTAAAAATACCATAAACCCCACATTGCTCTGTGACAACACTCCCACAGGAATCTTATCAATATCTTAACATTATTTTATCAATAATCTTAACAGCCTTAACCTTACCAATAGCAGAGAGAGGATTTCAGATTTTTTCCCTATTCCAGCCCCCAGAAATGGTGAATCAAAGCAATGATGCCACTTCACCCAGTGCCAGCTCTCACACAGACAGGCAGGGACACCTCCCATTGTCCCAAGTGCTCCCAATGTCCAGCCTGGCCTTGGGCACTGCCAGGGATCCAGGGGCAGCCCCAGCTGCTCTGGGCACCTGTGCCAGGGCTGCCCACCCTGCCAGGGAACAATTCCCAATCTCCCATCCAGCCCTGCCAGGGAACAATTCCCAATATCCCATCCAACCCTGTCCTCTGGCACTGGGAGCCATTCCCTGTGTGTCCTGTCCCTCTATCCCTTGTCCCCAGTCCCTCTCCATCTCTCCTGTGTCTTCTTCAGGTGCTGTGGGGCCACTCTGAGCTCACCCCAACCTTCCCCTGTCCAGGTGAGCCCCCCAAGTGTCCCAGTAGAGCCCCAGGAAGGAGTTCCAGGCCCAGGTGTGCCCCCAGAGCCCCAGGAAGGAGTTCCAGGCCCAGGTGTGCCCCCAGAGCCCCAGGAAGGTGACTGAGGCCTTCCTGCACCCCAGATTTCCCCAGCAGTGCCCCAAGCTCTCCCCAAGGCTCAGGATCCATTCCCAGCATGGAACTGAAGGCAATAAATGGCCCTGAGCCCCCAGAGCCATCAGAAGGGATTTGTGCTCCAGAGCTGAGCTAATGAAGAGCCAAGCCCAGCTCTGGAGGGAGCAGCAGCTCTTTCCAGCGTTATTTGCTGTGCCTAAAGGTGACAGAGGAGCCCATGTCAGCGCTGGGAGCTGTGATGGATGGAGCCCCATGCTGCTTTTATTGGAACAAATGCTCCAACAAGCCCCATAATGTGATTGTATCTCTGCCTGCTCGGTGTTGTACAAGTGCACATCGCTCCCAGCCTCCTGCAGGAGCCTGGCAATCATTTCCTGCAGCAAATAAAATAATTCCCTATTACTCTCTCTTATGAAAATGCCATTTGTTTTGATTTGATAAAGTGACTTCTGTTTAGCATCTTCACAAAGCAGAAGGGTTGATGGGTTTGATGGATTCTACTCTCTTTTTTGCAGGTTTAGTTGCACCTGTTAAACACACACACACTCATCATTCTCAGATATTGCTGGTGTGGGGATTGGGGTGCCACGCTGATGCAGAGCATTAACTCCCACAATGGCTCTGGGAAGGGATGAGAATGGATCCCCCTCAATCACATTCCTTTGAACAAATGATCTCTGGGCCTACAAAGGCAATTTATAGGGAATATAACTTTGTTATTTGGTGTTTCACAACAAATGCCAACCAGAATTCCACGGAATAAACCTGCAAGAAGGAAAGATCAGCTGTGTTGAAAGAACAAATTGTTCAAAACCTTTCGAAGGCTGAAAAATCACATCAAAACTTTCTAGGGGAAGTAACACATCCTCAGCACTGAGGGCTGGGCCATTCCTGCAATCCCTTTGCAGCCCTGAACCCTCCCTGGCAGAGCTCTGCCCGTGCTCCCTGTGCTGTTCACAGGGGTCTGAGGATGAGGAAGAGATGAGGATCTGACTCCATGTTTCACAAGGCTGATTCATTATTTTATGATATCTATTACATTAAAACTATACTAAAAGAATAGAAGAAAGGATTTCATCAGAAGGCTGGCTAAGAATAGAAGAGCAAAGAATGATAACAAAGGTTTGTGTCTTGCACAGACAGTTGGAGCCAGCTGACTGTGATTGGCCATTAATTAGAAACAATCCCAGATGCACTTGTTGCATTCCAAAGCAGCAGATAATCAATGTTTGCATTTTGTTCCTGAGGCCTCCCAGCTTCTCAGGAGGAAAAATCCTAAGGAAAGGATTTCTCATAAAAGATTTCTGCGACAGCTCCCCAGAGCTCCTGAACAACTCCAGACAGGATTCCCAAACATTTCACCTTCCCAGGCAGCTCTGGGAGTTCCTGCAGGGCTGGGGCAGGTGGGGATGGCTCACCTGGGGCTGCTCACCTGGGGCAGGCTCCAGCAGCTGCTGCAGGGGTGCAGAGGTGAGCAGGGAGCTCCAGATGTGCAGATGCTGCTGGCAGGAGCCCGCAGGACAGGCTGCCTCATTACAGGGGATAATTAACGACAGCTGCCTCCACGGTTAATTACTGCCAGCAATTAAACCCAGAGACACATTGCAGCAGCCACCCAGCAGGGCTGGGGATTGGGTGAGGCCATGACCCTGAATTCCTGCCCATCACTTGGAAAAGGCTGGATTTCTGTCCCAGGACAGAATTTGTATTTGTTTGTATTTTCTTATGGAATCCCTGGGGTTGGAAAAGCCCTCCCAGAGTGCACCCTGCCACGGCTCCATCCCCACCCTGTCCCCACCTCCAGGTGCCACCTGCAGGGATGGGCACTGCAGCCCTCCCTGGGCAGTGCCTGAGCCCCCTTTCCGTGGGGAAATTCCTGCTGTGCCCACCCAGAGCCAGCCCAGGGCTCTGAGCCCTTCCAGGGACGGAGATCCAGCCCTTTCCTGGCATCCTGCTCCTCAGAAACCCCAACCTGCAGAGAAATCCATGCACAGATGGTGCCAAGGCAGATCCTGGGCTGGGAGCTGAAACCCATTCATCACACACACACTGAAGTATTTCACATTACAGCTTCTGATACAGGAGGAAACAAGAAATGTGCTCTCTCCCTCAGGAGAGGGGAAACAAAAGAAGTGTAATATTAATTTTAATATTATTTGTTGCCCACAACAGCTTGCAGAACACAAAGAGACCTCAGCAGGGTTGGAACACGCTGGTTTAGGAAGCTGCACCCAGGGTAGAGTTTATGAAAAATTAAAATTACACCACCAGGATTTTCTGATAGAAACCTCTTAAAGTTTCATCATAATCAACGGGAACATTTGTCATCTTTATAATGTTTTAGGTTACATTTTTCCAAGTTTTATCATCCTTAGGATTCCCTCGGGAAGGGCAGAGCAGTGACAGAGCATTCAGGAGAGCTCCAGCTCGCAGCCAAATATTCCCATTAAACACAACCAAATACATTCTATTATTATATATGATAATAAAACATTCCATACAACAGATATAAATAAAATTAAATATAATCCATGAGCAGTCTGCAAGCAGCAGAGTCAGGCAGAGCAGGGGGGACAGCTCCATCCCCTGAGCCCTCCAGGACCCCTGCCCTGCCCAGCACCCACCTTCCAGCCCCCCAGGGATCCCAGCCTGGGGTTCCCCCACATCCATTCCCAGGTGTCTGGGTCATTCACAAGATTTTATTATCATTCCTTTCTATTCCTTGCAAGCCTTCTGATGAAATCCTTTCTTCTATTCTTTTAGTATAGTTTTAATATAATATATATCAAAATAATAAATCAGCCTTCTGAAACACAGACTCAGATCCTCATCCCTTCCCTCATCCTGGGACCCCTGCAAACACCACCACACCTTTCCAGGAGGGAGGAGGTGAAAATCCCCAGTTATTCCTTGCCTGGGCTGTTTTCCCTCCCTGTGGCTGCAGGGGTGGGAGGTTTTGGAGGAGCAGCTCCAGGTTTGTCTGCCTGCAAACTGACAGCTTGCTCCAGGAACAAACAGAGGCTGTAAAAGCTCTGATTTCTCTTTTGGACACACATTTCCAGCAGGATACTCTCTGGCAATATAAATCTTGAAGCCTGCACACTGTCCTGGTTGTATGGGTGTGCACAAGAACAGAGCAGCCTTGCCCCACTTCACTTCCACTCTGATGACTGATGCCAGCTTTTATTGCCTTTAACACTCCAAGAAATCACCCAAGGAGTCACAAATAATAGGAAAGCATCAGGCCCAGGAAGTTATCTCACTTATCCCATCTGAGAAATCCCTTCCCTTTGGGCACTGCTTCATCTGCTCCCCCAGAAAATTGCCTTACAATGAGACAGAAAAACCGAGTGCCTCCGGGCTTATCTGAAAGGGCATAATTGATAATTACAGGGCTCCTGTTCCAGCCCGAGCTGTCCTGGCTCAGGATGAATTCGCTGTGAAGGGAAGCAGGAGCTGGAACTCCCCCTGCTCTGAGCTGGCAGAGCACACAAAATCTCATGGAATGTGTTTGGAATTCCAGCACGAGTGCCAGCAGCAGGGAAGGGGCAGTAAAAGTGATTTATCTGTGCCTGTGGAGGATGCAGTCTGACATCTACACCCACGAGCTGGGGAAGCTGCACTTGGAATAAATGGAAGTGAGAATTAATAAATAAATGGTGTTTTACAGGGGAAGCAAGTGGACAATGGGGAAGTAGCTCAGGTTTTTAAAGCCTGCCTGCAGGAATATCACTTCACCTCCCACAGCTCTGATGGGCTTTTTATGCCAAATCAAGCAATGTTTTTGTCACCTTAGAGGAGTAATGTTGAGAATGCCCAAGGGCTCTGTACCTGCCTGCCAGCACCGTGTGTCACCCTGACACTGCCCTCAGCCCTCTGCAGCTCTGCTGGAAATGTTAACTGGCACAGCTCCTGAAAAACAAAAAAAGCAGCTGGTTTGCCCAAACCGTTCCAAATCCAGGCATTACTGGCTCCCCAGCAGCTCCCGAATTGTCACTGTCACTCCCCGTGCTGTCAGCTCACTTAAAAACCAAAGTCAATAAAGATGAAACTGCTTAAGGAGCACGAGATTTTTTTTTTTCCTTTTTTTCCTTTGCTAATATGCTCTGCCTTCAAAGCAAACACAATTTTACAGCACCTTTAACACGTGTGCAGTGTTTGTTCCATGCTGAGCACAGGCAGCAGAGACAATCCCCAGGAGAGGATGGGGCTGGGGCTCCTTCCCCTGCCCCTCCAGACACTGGCAGCATCTCCCGTGGAAAACATGGGCATGGAGCATTTACTGTGGAAAAACTGGGAAAACTGGGCATGGAGCAGTTATTGTGGATAAACTGGGAAAACTGGGCATGGAGAAGTTATTGTGGGCAAAACTGGGAAAACATGGGCATGGAGCAGTTATTGCGGGCAAAACTGGGAAAACTGGGCATGGAGCAGTTATTGTGGGCAAAACTGGGAAAACATGGGCATGGAGCAGTTATTGTGGGCAAAATGGGGAAGACTGGGCATGGAGCAGTTATTGTGCCCAAAACTGGGAAAACTGGTCATGGAACATTTATTGTGGGCAAAACTGGGAAAACGTGGGCATGGAGCAGTTATTGTGGGCAAAACTGGGCATGGAGCAGTTATTGTGGGCAAAACTGGGAAAACATGGGCATGGAACATTTATTGTGGGCAAAACTGGGAAAACTGGCATGGAGCAGTTATTGCGGGCAAAACTGGGCATGGAGCAGTTATTGTGGGCAAAACAGGGAAAACTGGGCAGAAAGCATTTATTGTGTCCAAAACTGGGAAAACTGGGCATGGCTCTGGGCTGGTGACAAGCAGGGGACAGGCACAGCTTGGATCTGGGGGGGTTTCTCCAAGCCCATCAACCTGCAGCACTCCCTGGATCCAAACCCCCCCAGATCCAAGTGAAATCCTGCAGAAGCAGGGATCAATCTCACTCACCTTCCCACCTGGGCTCCCTCCTGCTCCCTTTGCCTCTTTCCTGGCCTTTTTACAGAAATGAGGTTAATGAGGGAACCACCTGCAGCTGAACCCAGATCCCTGGCACAAGGGCTGGGGGAACCCTGCTGGTGCCAACTGTTTCAAATGTAGTTTGGAAAAAAGAATCAGTGATATTCAATGAGCTCCACAGCAAACTGGGGTTTGACCTGTTATTTTATATGAAATATATAAAAAATAGATACAGAAGACATGAGAGGTTCTTTTGCAAAGTGATTTACGTGTTTTCTCCTGGTCTCCTGTGTGTCAGATGAATCACTTTCTTACTGTGCCCAGAAACAAAGGTGGGATGGGCTCTTGGAGTGGAATAAAAAAAATATATTAATTTCCATATAAATAATAAATTTCAATATTGATAATCAATTTTCAATAAATAATCCATTTCAATATATAACAATGCTATATACTAAAATAGAAATATAGATATGCATTGCCTTATCCCTATGCTCATTTAATTAATGGATTAATTGCTGATGGCAGGGTGGGGGCAGGATGCAAACACTTGTTTGATTCCCTCACCCACCCCACACAAACCCACAGCAACAGAAACATCCCCTGAGTGACAGAACTAACCCAAACGGGACAGGAGAGTTTCCTGAGCAGCTCCCCCCCAGCCTGACAGTGACTGATGGGACACCACTCAATAAAGATCCCACACTTTGTGTAAACCAAGGGGATTCATTAGGCTAAAAGGCATCATTCACTCCAGGTAATTTATATTGCACAGGTAATTTAGGTAATTACCTCAACAACCAGGTAATTTATATTACACAGCAAACTTGCCTCTCTCCCTCCCTCCCCCCATGGATTTGCTGTTGTTATCCTTTGTTAAACGACACTGAACCTTCCCATAAAAGCTGGAATGGAGCCTTTGATGGGCTTTGTGTGTTTTCACATGGAAAACAGCTCCTGGGCAGGAGCTGCGAGCCTTGCACTGCTATTCTACTGGGTCTTATTATTTCCAGGAGAGGATTTATGGGATTGCTTGTAGCAGGTAAAAGCTGCTCTATGCAAACACTCCCTGCAGCTTTCTGAGGAGGAATCTCCTCCTTTCCTAAGGTCAGCTGCTCCAGAGCCTGGGCAAGGGCAACACGCAGGGCCAGAGCTGGGACAGCCCCTCCTGCCATTCCCAAATCCCATTGTGCCATTCCCAAAAATCCCAGTGTGCCTTGGACAGCTCCTCCTGCCATTCCCAAATCCCATTGTGCCATTCCCAAAAATCCCAGTGAGCCTTGGACAGCTTCTCCTGCCATTCCCAAATCCCTGTGTGCCGTTCCCAAAAATCCCAGTGAGCCTTGGAATGCCCCTCCTGCCATTCCCAAATCCCATTGTGCCATTCCCAAAAATCCCAGTGTGCCTTGGACAGCTCCTCCTGCCATTCCCAAATCCCTGTGTGCCGTTCCCAAATCCCACTGCTGCCTTGGACTCCATGATCCTGGAAGCCTTTGCTCACTAACACTCCTGAATTTTGCTGCAGCTGGAGTGTTATGGTGTCTATCCAATGTCCGTGCCTGAGAAAAGAAAGCCAAAAACCGCTCCCAGGCCTCCTTAGCAAGCCCAAAAGATTCGGGAGAAGGGATGGGAAGGAGCCAGAGGTGAAATATAAAGGGCATTGCTTGTTTTGAAGGAAGCCCATTGATGGCATTGTGTTGGACCCAGACATTGCTCTGGCTGCCCTGGGTGGCTCCAGACCCTGGCACAGAGTGACAAACACCCGTGCCTTGGATTTCAGCCCATGGAAACAATTCCCAACTTTGTGTGAGGAGTTACAGGCCACAGGGGTTTGGGTAGAATGACAGTGAATTTGTCACAGGGTGAAAATGTAGAATTTTGGGTATTTAGAATGGGGGTTCAGGAGCCAAAATGGAGGAATCTGGGTATGTCCTGTCCTTCTTCTTCTTGTCCTCCATCTTCTGCTGGGATGGTGACACTTGTGGATTGGTTTAGAGCACAGACAGACTGTCTAACATAGGGCATAGGGATTGGGAAATTATTGTAAATAAAGCACATGTAGTTCTCAGTATAAAAAGCCAACACCACCCCAAGGGCAGGGACTGTGCCTCAAACCAACCTGCAGGACAGATCTCAGCAGGTCAGAGAAAAAGTGGAATAGATAAAGGAAAATAAACAACCCTGAAAAGCAGAACTGAGGAACCTCTGCTTCTTCTTTGGTCGTGGGGCTGGGAAAAAAATGACTTTTCAACACCTCAGGGTCATGTCAACCACAGAGACCTGAGACTTCTGTGCTGGCTTTGAGGGACCACAGGGGGGCCAGCAGAGCCCCCTCCTGCCCCTTGTGACAGCAGCAGGGGCTCAGGGCTGGAGAGGGGCTGGGCTTGGGTTCCCCATTGCACCCAACCCTGCCAGGGATCCCATCCCACAGGAGCTGGGTGTGAGCACAGGGCAGGGGAGGGCTCTGCCCACACCCAGGGACATTGGGGACACACAGTTTGTGACCTGCAGCCAGAAAGGAAAGTGCAGAACAAACCTGTCCCTCGTGCCAAGCTGCCAGTTTGTGCCTGATGGATGCGCAGGGACTCAGCCCTGCTCCCTGACAGCCTCCAGATTAAACTTGGGGCTGCTTAGGAGGCTGTCAGTCAATAAATCCAAGTGTTTTAGAGGGCCAAGGCTGTTTGTCCTGCCTGTTAGACAGGATGGATGGGTTGGTCTGTGGGAACCTTCAAGCACCAACCACCTTGGCTTTCCCTGCTTCTGGCTCGTGTTTATGTGGCTACTGAGGGAGATTTTGTGCTTCACAGAGATCTCAGGAGCTGTTATTTGCTTGGGCTGAAATAACTCTGATTGCTGCCCACACCAGTGCTGAGAGCAGGGCGGGAATTCCCAGGACAGTCCCCCCTTACCTGTGCTGCCTACAGCCTATTGGGAAAAACCAGCACCAAACAGTTCACTTTCCCCTCCCAGGCTGCTGGCACATGTCTGCCTCCCCCAGAATTCACCCAGCTGCTCATCCCAGGCCACCTTTGGGGCTCCAACAGCACCCCTGGGCTGTCCTCCTGTAATAAAGTCATTAATTAGCCTTCTGATATCCATGGAGCCCTCCTCATCATCCTCTCCTGTGACCGTGTTCACAGGGGTCCCAGGATAGGGGAAGAGATGAGGATCTGACTCCATGTTTCACAAGGCTGATTGATTATTTTATGATATATATTATATTAAAACTATACTAAAAGAATAGAAGAAAGGATTTCATCAGAAGGCTTGCAAGGAATAGAAAGGAATGATAATAAAATCTTGTGAATGACTGAGACAGTCTGGACAGCTGGACAGTGATTGGCCATGAATTAGAAAGAACCACATGAGACCAATCCCAGATTCACCTGTTGCATTCCACAGCAGCAGATAACCATTGTTTGCATTTTGTTCCTGAGGCCTCCCAGCTTCTCAGGAGGAAAAATCCTAAGGAAAGGATTTTTCATAAAAAGATGTCTGTGACAATCTCCCCTTTGTCGGAGTCACCTTTGATTTACAATAGGAGGTGGCACTGGAGGTGGCACCTGGGGACATCTGGAACCAAAGCCTGGAAGGTTTTTCCAACAGAGGGATTCTGTGACTCCCTGAGATCAGAATCCTCTCCTGGGTTCCCTCAGCCTGCCCAGTTCTGGTTTCAGCAGATTTAATAAAGACATTCTGGAAATGAGGCCTGAGACAAGTGACAAGCAAAGTCCCCAGACTGGGCTGAATAAAAAGCCCTAATGAGGCCGTTTGGGGGTTCCACGTGCCAGCTCCAGGGCTCTTCCCAAGGATTGTCTCATCAGGCACTTCCATGGAGCTTTGGGAAGTTCTTCTCACCCAGGCTGAGATACCTGTGATGGACCTGTGGTGCCAATGTGAGTGAATAAATGGAATAAAGCCCCTCAGCAGAGCCCCTGCAGGAGGCAGCCACAAATCCCAAGTTTTTCTGACAGCACTGCACAGCACCATAGGGATGTGAAGGCAATGTCCCCATTGCCAGCAAAGCAAGAGCTCCTTGGCAGCTCCGCTGACATTACAGAGCAGCTCTGCCGGCTGCATCCATCCCTCAGCTCTCAGCCCAGCTCTGAGGCTCTGCAATGGGATAATGGGGCCATAACTCCCTGGAAGTCACAGGGAAATTCAGGCTGTGAGACAATTATGTCATATTTGATAAGGCTAATTGACATTTCAGGGCAGGACTTAACTAAGACTGAGCTTAAAGCTTTAGGAAGTGATAGAAGCTATTTAATATGTGGTTTAGAAAAAAGAATCAGTGATATTCAATAAGCTCCACAGCAAACTGGAGTGTTTAGACCTGTTATTTTATATGAACTATATAAAAAATAGATACAGAAAATGTGAGATGTTATTTTATAAAATGATTTACCTGTTTCCCTCTGCTCTCCTGTGTGTCAGATGAATCATTTTCTTACTGTAAGGATGTGCCCAGAGACAAGGGTGGGATGAGCTCTTGTGAAGGACTTGGTCAAATAAAGTCAAATAAAAAATATATCAATTTCAATATAAATAAAGCAGTTCTATATACTCAAATAGGTAGAAATAAAAATATGTATTGCTTCATCCCTACATTCATTCAGTGAAATTCTCCTTTTCTAATCTCTCAGCTCTTACAGGCAAAGTGCCTTTGAATTTGGGACCTTCCACCATGCCAGGGTGCTCCAAGGCTCATCCAGCCTGGCCTTGGGCACTTCAGGGACCCAGGGCCTGCCCACCCTCCTGGGAACAATCCCTAATTCCCAAAATCCCATCCATCCCTGCCCTCTGCTGCAGCTGCAGCCAGGACTGACCACGTGCTACTGGCGACCATAAATTGCATGGTAATCCAATAAAAGGTGTTTCACATTAGGTATTACAATGCAGTAACACTGGATGTAATTTTCCTGTTTAAAATCCCATTTAAATCCTGTTTGTCTGACCTTTTTGTAGGAAACACAGAGCCAGGGGAAGGCTCCCGGCTGGGCTCAATGAGGTTTCCCCACGAGCACTGTGCAAAATGCCCATCATTTGTTTTTAAAATTTTAGAAGTTTAAAAGTAATAAAATGGTTATAAAAATAGTAACACGAGAGTAATAGTAATTTGGACAATTTGAATTAGGACAATATGAGATAATAGAATCAATGAGTTATGGACAGTCCGGGTACCTTTTTCTGAGCAAAATAAGCCCAAAAAAGGCCCCACATTAACAGAGGATTAACCCTTAAAAGCAGCAGCCTGTTGCATATTCATACACCTCATCCATGATGCATAAATTCCATTCAAACACAGGATTCTGGCTGGGCAGTGTCAGCTTCTTCCTCTGAATCCTGACAGCGCCTTCGAGGCGGGAAGTTCATTTCTCCTGATAGGGAGCAATAAATTCTCTTTCTCTGAAACATTCAGGTATCCTGTGGCTGCTAGCTCACTGCGAGTCTTTTCTTTAAAAAAGTATCCTACATAGCATCGTTTCTATTTTAACAATTTTTATAATCTAAAACTGTATTTAACACAGTACTTAAGAGAATTAACACAGCATCACTTTCTGACACAACACATATAATATTCATTTTAATATTTGCCAAAAGCCAACCATAAAATAAGCATTTTTCACAAGAACCTCTCGGCTGTGCTGCCTCACCCAGCAGCTCCACAACAACCTCTGCAACCCCTGGAGCTTCCACAGATCCCAGCAGGCAGCTCTTCACCAGGCCTGGAAACCCAGAGGGATGAACCTGCTGGTTTGAATCCTCAGAAGGAAAACCCCACATACAGCCTCCTGTGTCAGGGCTGGAGACAAACCCAAGAGGTTTCCTTCACCCAGCTGGGGAATAATTCAGGGTGAGGAGGGAAATTCCCCTCCTTTTGCCTGGAACAGATTTTGTCACCTTGCAAGAAGTGAAGGCACCTCAAAGAGCATTGTGGTAGGTGAAGAAGAGCATGGTGGGTGTCAATGTTCCTGTAAAATCCTAAAAAAATCAAAAAATCCAGAGTTCCGAGGAACCCTGAGGACAACAGCAGCTGAGGAGAGAAACACCTGGGTTTACCTGATGTGAATTTTGGGAGCTGCAAGAGTCAGTCAGCACCACAAAAAGCGATGAAGGGCTGCACCCCAGCCCTGGAATGAAACGTTCATGAAGGGATTTCCATTTCCACAGCTCCCCTCCATTTCCCTGTTACCTGGTGCCTTTGTTCCCAGCTCATCCCCAGCTCCTGGGCTGGCCTTTGATGTGGAGCTCCAGCAGTCTCCTGCAGCTGCCAGGATCTTGAAAGGGAAATAAATTCTGCTGTGTGAAAGGCACTGGAGCTCCAGCCACGCTGGGATCTCCTGAATGCTCCAGAGGAGAATTTATCTGCAGATGAAAATCACCATCCAGGGCTTTGTGTCTCCCCTTTCCCTGCTCCCTGAGGGGATGGCTCCTCCTGGCACAGCTCTGACAGCCAGAGGATTTCTTACAATGGATGGGAATGGGAATTCACACCCAAACATTCACCCCAGGGGGCTCAGGGATTCTCCAAGGGTTCCACCAGCTTCCAGTTGGGGCTGGGGGCAGAACCAGGAGCAGAACCAGGAGCTGGGAGCAGAACCAGCCCAGTCCATTCTGGCATTCTGGGGTTCTGCCATCCCAAAGGCCCCTCCTGCTCCCTCCACCCCAAGCTCAAGGGTTGGGCAGAGCTGGGTCCATTCCCAGCCTGTGTCCAGCAGTAGCCCCGTGGGTTCCTCAGCTGGGACAGGAGCAGATCCCCTGCCCTGCCTCCCCTGGAATCCATTCAGTTATTAAAGCCCAGTTTAGCAGGGGTTGTGCTTTGTAGCCTGACAGAACAGCAGCGCAGGGCTTGTTTGTGAGGAGAATAAACAGGGATTGGAAGTGCTCTCCTAACGTTGGAGCTCTCCTGAATAAAGGGGAAAAGCAAATTATTGTTGTTTGCTCTGTAAGCAGCTTGAGCTCTTTTCTCTTCCAGGCAAACCAATTAGGCCTTTTCATCTACTTAAAGAGGGGAGTGGGGAAGCCTATGACCACAAAAATCCACATCCCTGGCTGTCCTTCTGCTCCTGCAGGTCCCCATGGCCAGGGGAACCCATAAAGGGAAGTTCAGGGGCTTGTTCTAAAGAAGATATTCCCAGATTCCCCTCCAATTGCCTTCCCCAAGCTCCATCCTCCTCCTCCAGGACATGAAGCCACCCTGGTGAGGTTCTGTTCCATGAGATGTTCCATGGGGTGCTCAGGGTGTAACTGGTGGTGGCCACGAGCAGATTAATGCTCTCCTTAATGTGAGGGCTGTAATTAGCGGCATCAGGAGCAGGTTAATGCTCACAGTTAATGGGCAATTAGTGCGTAATTAGTGGCATCAGGAGCAGGTTAATGCACAGCAGCCTTCAGGTGACAGAGAAGGTTGGTGGCTCCTGTCACCCCTGCCATTGTCCCACCACAAACCAGTCCCACTCCTCCCAATCCCAGCCTCTGCCTCCTCTGACATTTCTCTTTCAGCTCCTGCTCGTGTTATTTATTCCATCTGATATTCTCAAATCAAGCAGTGGATCTTCAAAAGAAACCCTTGATCAAAGTGCAGCTCCACCTGGGCCTGGTTCTGGCCAGGTTCAACCCCTGACTGCCCTCCCTGATGGAAGTCTGGAATACGTGATCATGGAATATTTCACTCTCAGGCTCTGAAGGAAATGCTGCTGATTGATAATTTTCCATTTCATTCCCATTCCCTCTCATCTCCTTGGACAAGAGTGAAACAATCTTCTTTTTTTAGAGAGCCTGCTTTGATGTTGCTGGGAATGTTGGACTCAGCTAATTCAGAAAGATTTAATATTTATTAATATTTATTTTAATATTTGTTTTTGCTGTTATTATCCCTGGCTGGGAGATACCTGCACTGGCAGCTCTGGAATAATGGGGATGGTGATTCCATGCCAGCAAGGGAACCAGTCTGGGACATTTTGGGAGGATGGGAGGAAGTGGGGAGAAAAAAGCCTTTGTAGCTTCCAAGGGTGCTGAGATGGGGCAGCAGCACCATGTCCAGCATGGTGTGCTCAGAACCAGAAATCTGGGGGAGTTTTAGGAAGATTGGAGGCCATGGAGCATCCCCTGGGGTCCCTCCAAATTTTGGAGGATGCAGCCTCCTTTTTATCCCAATTTCCCAGCTCCATTTCCCTTCTCTCTTTCCCCATTTCTGAGGTACTTGAGAGGTTCAGACTTCCCAGAACACCCGATACCAGAGATTTCCCTCTAATGTATAACTCTGCCTTTTAATTTCTAATTCTTATGGAATTTAGGGGTTTTTCATCCCCATTGTTTCTTTCATCTTTCAATGTCTAATTTCATTTATCAGCAAACCCAAAGTACATTTGTAAAAAGCAAATATCTTTTTCCATTCATCAATTAGTGGAACCCTTCCCGTTGTTTCTTTTATCTCCCAGTGCTGGTTTTATCCACCAGCAGACCCAGAGTTTGTTTGGAAAGAAAAATCCACCATTCCTCTCAAGAGTGTGCCAGAAAATGGATGTGGCAGGCAGGCAGGACGTGGTGCTGCAGATTCTCCCTGTGGCAGGCACTGCCTGAGAGCAGAGCCAGGAGAGGAGGGCTCTGGAATTGTGCCCAGGATGCTCCTGCCTGCCCTTCCCCTGTGCCCCAGCATGGACCAGAGCCTGTCTGCCTGTGCCACCTGGGCACTGCCACACCTGTCCTGGTTTAGGGCAAATTTGGGAGAAACCTCCAAAGGGGGCCCTCCAGAAAGCAAAGCCACACAGCCCCCCTGTCCAACTGGGTCAGGAAGGATTCCTCGGAGAGAAGTGGAAAGAACCTGTTTATTGAACAGGCACAGCACCCCCAGCACACAAAATGAACAATACCAGGTGACACCGCTCTGTCACCGCTCTGACAAAGATGACAAATTCAGAAAGTCTCTCTGGGGGTGCTCGCTCTGTTCTCAGTCCCTCCAGCGCTGGGGCAGCTGGTGCCCAGAGCAGGCCGCGCTAGGCCCAAGGTGCAAACTCTCGGTGCTCCCAGGGCCCAGTCTGGAGCAGGCTCGAGTTGGTCCAAAAAAGGGAAAGGAGAAACAGTCCAGGGAAAATTTGGACTCTTTAGCTAAACTAACTAATGAGCAGAAGCAAAAAACCAAGAGCAAAGCAGGAGCAAAGTGAAAAGCAAAGCAAAAAGCCAAAGCAGCACCATGTACTGCCCTGTCTGTGTGTCACTCCAGCCGTGGGGGAGCGGCTGATAACAAAACCAAAACAAAACATTCGCTCCTCAGAGCCACTCTTGAGGGCACAGAACATGATATCCAGCATAAACAGAACACAGAAATGGGGATACAGCATCAGAACGTCACCCTAGGACACCTCCTCACCATCCCAGGAGTGGCTGATAACACAATCCTGTTACATTGCTGACTGCTGGAAGAGGAGTTTCTGCTCCAAGGGTCAGGAGTTTGCCAGTCAGAACAGCCTCTGATAACAAGGAGGAAATTGGAATAAGCCAATACATCTCGTGCTGCTACAGAGCCCTTCACTGAGCTGCCCGCATTTCCATCTGCTCAATGTGATGGATTTATTTCCTGGGCTTTGGGGGCACTGAGAATTTGTATTGAGATTTTATTTGGAGTCATTAATACAGCCCAGTGACAGCCTAATGGAAATCGGTGTGAGCAGAACAGGACCATGGATCCACCCAATGGCTGGGGCTGGTGACAAGGAGGAGCAGATTTGTTCCAGCTCTGAGGAACAAACCCTTCTCTGGCCCTGATTTCCTGCCTGAACCTGCCCAGCTCCCACAGTGGGAGATAAAACAGATAAAACAACAACATGAGGAAAAAGCAGACACCAAGTGCTCTCCATGCGGGGATTTACACTCAGCTCAAACCTCAGCTCAGCTCAACATTTACCCTGAGCTCAAACCAGCCTGGGCAGGCACAAAAGGGGCTCTGGAAGCAGGAGGGATGGAAAAGGAAAATAATACAGCATTTATCCCTTCTGCATGCTGCATGGAGGAACCCAGAAAATTTACAAACAACACAGATTAATCCTGGAAACATTAAAGTTCAAATCATTACTCCTGTTCTTTTGGTGAGGCTCAGTGTTTCCTCACAAAGGGCTGAGATCCTGGCCAAGGTCAGCTCTGACCATCCACAACCCTGACCCACTGCTGCACACAGCTCCTGTCTGAGCACATCACAGGGGAAAGGCAGAGATCACAAACCCTGCTCAGAAATCTGAGCACTTGTGCTGGTGCTCACAGGGGTCTGAGGATGAGGGAAGAGACGAGGATCTGACTCCATGTTTCAGAGGGCTTGATTTATTACTTTATGATATATATTATATTAAAACTATACTAAAAGAATAGAAGAAAGGATTTCATCAGAAGACTAGCTAAGAATAGAAAAATGGAATGATAATAAAATCTTGTGGCTGACCAGACAGTCTGGACAGCTGGGCTGTGATTGGCCATTAATTAGAAACAACCCCATGAGACCAATCCCAGATGCACGTGTTGCATTCCACAGCAGCAGATAACCATTGTTTACATTTTGTTCCTGAGGCCTCCCAGCTTCTCAGGAGGAAAAATCCTAAGGAAATAAAAGATGTCTGTGACACTGCAGATTGATTCCAGCCCTGGGCTGGAGGGAGCAGCACAGCAGAAATTTGGTTACAGAGGGAAGGGAAAGCCAACCACGACCAAGATGTACTGCAACTTTAATTCCAGGTTTGGAGAAATAAATTTGAGCTAATTTGCTAAACACCATTTAATGGCTTGGGAAATTAGTTTTCCTGAATTAAGACATTATTGAATCCTGGTGTTTATGAGTTTGGGAGCCTGGCAGAGCACAGAGCTCAGTGCCTGAGCGTTCTGCTCCCCTTGTACTGTAAATTACACAGGGCTGTGTGTGAGCCAGGCTGGGACAGCTCCTCCTTGGGCACCACAACTGCCCCAAGAGTGGGCTGGGGGCTGGATCAAAACTGCCCCTCCACCCTCATTTGTGTCTCCAGTAGCCCCAGCTCTGCTCTTCATTCACCTTTCTATGCTGATTCTGCATGTTGATTCACAGCCCTACCTGGCTCTCCTTGCAATCAGTGGCATTAATTAGTTAATGAATGCCCAAAGTGCAAAGTTACAGGCATTTATCCAGGAAATGGATGGTGGCTGTGATCAGGAGATTGATCCAAGGCCCCCGTGCAGGGAGCTGCTCCTGCCCCCTGATTGCAGCAATCTGTGCCCAAAGTGGGTAATCAGGAGTGGCACCAGGAGACAAATGAGCAGGGCTGGGGATGGCAGGCAGGCACGGGGCTGATTTACATAAATATCCCATCCTTGCAGGCAGGCCTTAAAGTGGGGCTGCACAATGGAATCATTTATCCCATGCCTGGAATGGGGAGAAAAATGGCATCATAAGCAGAATAGAATAAACAGCAGAATGTAATTTAATGATAGCTCATTCTGATCCCTGCACTGGCAGTCAGGGGCAAGGGCACTGATTTGGATTTCACATTCTTTTGGCTGAGAGGGAATCATTTTCCAAGGAGTGGATAAAGGGATAAAAGAGTGTGGCAGGATCCTGCCAGGTGTCCTGGGATGTTCCCCCTTCCTCAACTCAGCAGGGATTGCCCAAGGAAAGAGCTGATGCCTCAGGTTTGGCTTTTCTATGTTTCCCATTCTGTGCTGCTTTAGTGTGTGGGGCTGGGCTCACATCAGGGATGCTGAGCTCTGTGCACAGAGCAGGGAGACAAAACAATTCCTGCTCCAGCTGGGCACCAAGGACGAATGATCCAAATCTCAGCCCAGGAGCACAAACCCCGTGGGCTGGAGAGAGAAAAACAAGCAGGGTGGGAGTGCCTGGGCTAAAGCTGGGATGGGACAATGAACTGCAAGGTGCAAATGGAGCAGAACTGATCCCAGGGACAGAGCCCGTGCCCCTCGTGCATTTTGGGGCCATTTTGGTTCATCTTGGGTGCAGCCCTGGCTGGGCTCTGGTGCTGCCCAAGGTGCATCCATGGAGGAGATGCTGTGAATCAATCCCTGCTGTATTCTGGAGCTCTGCCCAGCCTCTGCTCTGGGTCAGCCCTCTCAAAGCATCACCAGCTCACTGCCCATGAGGACAGGAGGGCAAGGAGGCACAGTTGTCATTAGCTGAGACCAATCAATTGTGGGATCAATTAAACAATCTGCTGAGCTGTGGGAGCACAGCCCCTGCTGACGCCCCTTCACTGCTCCAAGACAATCTGGTTGATTGCCAGGCTCCCACTGACCCTTCAGACAGGCACAGAAATGGGGAGGGGATTAAACCTATTCACCATTTGCTTATTTACAGTAATATGATATAACATAATATAAAATTATATAAAATCATATTACAAAAAAACCCACCAATATTATATACATACTATCAATATAATAATTATTATTTATAATTATAATTATTATATTGAGTATTATTAATTATTAATTAATCAATAGTTATATAACATAATAGATTAATGTTAAAATAAACTAGAAATAATATAAAATTATATACATTCTATCAATATAATAATTATTATTTATTATTATAATTATTATATTGAGTATTATTAATTATTAATTAATCAATAGTTATATAACATAATAGATTAATGTTAAAATAAAATATAAATAATATAAAATTATAAAACATACCATAACAAATCCTGTATTTCATTTATAAGCGGCGCCCAGAGAAGTTGTGGCTGGCCCTGGATCCCAGGGAGGAGCCTGGGCAGAGGTCTGGGAAAGGGCTCATATGGAGAGGTCCCTGCCAGAACCCCATGGAGGAATAGTGGGGGCTGGGGTTGGGTTTGGGGCTGGGTTTGGGGCTGGGGCTGGTTTGGGTTTGGATTTGGGGTTGGGTTTGGGGCTGGGCTTGGGGTTGGGTTTGGGGCTGGTTTGGGTTTGGGGTGGGAGCCCAGCATTCCCCCCTGAGCTCTCTCCTGCACCATCTCCCCTGGCATCCCCAGGGCATGGTGCCAACGCCCTCAGAGCCTGCTTGCATTGCCCAGCCCAGGATCTCCCCTCGGGTGTGGAATGCCCACGGACACAGCAAGGCTGGCAGGAAATGCTGCCTTTCTCTCTCCACATCCTGCTGGTGCTGGACCCCAGCTCTGCAGCCAGCACTCCCAATAAACAGAATAATTTACACAGAAACCTGACTGCAGCTCATGGAGGCAGTGACAGGATAGTTCTGCTCTTCATTTCTGCATTGCAATTCGTAGTTTCCTTTGTTTTGTTTTTTTTTAATTGAAAGTCAAAATGGATTTTTTTTTTTTTCAGAAAGTGCCCAAAGCAAAGACTTTAATTTTTAAGCAGTTCACTGTTGTGCTTTCCCCAGGGCATCCCAGGGCAATGGAGGTTTTGGTGCAGCAATTTCAGAGGCTGACATGGAGCAAACTCTCTCTCTTCACTGCTGAGATCTCAGCCACAGAAAGCAGAGGCAGTGACTTGAAAGATTTACTCATTTTTAATTAGTGAGAAGCCAAAACCCATCAATGCCTCACCTGGACTCCTCTCCTGTCAGTGCCAGAGAGGAGAGACCATCAATGCTGCTGTGCTGAGACTTCTCCTGGCCCTTCAGCCACGGCCACTGATCCCTGACCGAGCCCACAGCACCCAGGGACTGCAGGGCCCAGAAACCCCTTGGTGTACAGAAACCACCTTTATGTACAGAAACCCCCTTGGTGTACAGAAACCCCCTTGGTGTACAGAAACCCCCTTTATGTACAGAAACCCCTTTATGTACAGAAACCCCCTTGGTGTACAGAAACCTCCTTTATATACAGAAACCACCTTTATGTACAGAAACCCCCTTTATGTACAGAAACCCCTTTGTGTACAGAAACCCCCTTGGTGTACAGAAACCACTTTTATGTACAGAAACCCCCTTTATGTACAGAAACCCCCTTGGTGTACAGAAACCACCTTTATGTACAGAAACCCCCTTGGTGTACAGAAACCCCCTTGGTGTCCAGAAACCCCCTTTATGTACAGAAACCCCCTTTATGTACAGAAACTCCCTTGGTGTACAGAAACCCCCTCTATGTACAGAAACCACCTTTGTGTACAGAAACCCCCTTTATGTCCAGAAATTCCTTTTATGTACAGAAATTCCTTTTATGTACAGAAATCCCCTTTATTCCCAGAAACCCCCTTTATTCCCAGAAACCCTCTTTATGTCCAGAAATCACCTTTATGTCCAGAAATCCTTTTATTCCCAGAAACCCCTTTTATGTCCAGAATCCCCCCCTTACTTCCAGAAACCCCCTTTATTTGCAGAAATCTCCTTTATTTCAGAAACCCCCTTTATGTCCAGAAATCTCCTTTATGTCCAGAAGTACCCTTTATTTTCAGAAATCCCCTTTACTTCCAGAAACCCCCTTTATGTCCAGAAATTCCCTTTATGTCCAGAAACCCCCTTTATGTCCAGAAATTCCTTTTATGTCCAGAAACCCCCTTTATCCCCCGCAATCCCTTTATCCCCAGCAGTGAGGGCAGAGCAGCTCCTGCCAGCACCCACAGCCCTGAGGCAGCACTGTGCCAGCCTCACTGGGACAGGGCAGGGCTGGAAACTGTCCCATGGTAAAGCAGTCCCAGTGTTGCATGGAGGTAAAACCCCACGAAGGAAAGGCTTTGTAAAGTCATGGCTTAGGTCTGTAGCCTCAGCTAAGTGCAGCCAGCAGCTAAAACAACCCCGGGGAATCTGTCCTGTGATGAAAACACATAAACTGTGCAGAAACAGAGAGGTTTGGTAGCCATGTGCAACAGCCATCACCAGGCAATGAGCTGAGCCTCAAAGCTTTGTTAAGCAGCTGGATTTAGCACGGTGCCTTCTGACATTCCTGTAAAACATGAGCTGTGCAGTAGAGATCCAGCTTTTCTGCAGGAAGGAACAGGAGTGCTGTCTGCTTGTATTGTGACATCCCAGTACCCCTTAGAGGGGACTGCTGGAGGTGGCCAGGGCTGGGAGCTGCTCAGGCACAGAACCACAGGAATGGGGAGGTTGGAGCAGCCCCCAGAGCCCATTGGGGCCAGGCAGCAGTGCCCAGGTCACCCCTTCAGTTCCAGCTCTGCTATTCCAGGTTCTGCCCGGCCCCAGGGTGACCCTGCACCCCACACCCAGTGCCAGCAGCTCTGCCCACAGCCCAGCACACACAGCAATCCTTTTCCTGCACCCCACACCCAGTGCCAGCAGCTCTGCCCACAGCCCAGCACACACAGCAATCCTTTCCAGCCCCAGAACCAAGGACAGCGCTGCAGCTTCAGCCCCAAAAGTGCCACCAGCAGCCTGCGAGGGTGGGACTGCATCCCTGGAGCTGGGATTGGGCACTGAACCCAGTGTGGAAATGGAGCAGAACTGACCAAAGTGTGAGATTGGGCTGGAGCCACAGCCGGGCCCTGGCACTGTCCAAGGTGTGTCCTGTGAGGGAATGATTTCCTTGGAATAAATCCCTGCTCTGTTCTTTAACCCTGCCCCAGGTGTGTCCCCAGGTGTCACCCCCAGGGATGGGCACTCCCCAGAGCCCCCCAGATCTGTTTCCCCCAGCCCTGGGCAGGGTTGGGCTCTGCCCCCTCCATCCCCTCTCTGTGAATCAGCTCCTGATTCCAGAGGGTTTTCCCTGCCTTGGTAACATCTCAGCCTCATTGAGATGTTCTGGTGGATACAGGAGCAGCGTTTGTTTCACAATAAAGCCATAAAAACACACAGCTGCAATTTGTAAGGAGATCTGTGCAGAGCATCCAGACACATCAACCTCCAGCTGACTGGGTCTGAATTATTAAATCAATATTTTATTCTTTTAGGAGGAAAAACATCACATCTGAGGGGAAAATTATTTTTAATACAAACAAAACACAGGCCTTGAAAGGCTCAGCCTACCGTGCCTACACTCACAGCCCCCTCAGATGGAGAAGGTCTTTATTAAAAATGCTCTTTAAAGTTAAATGAATTCTTGTTTTGCAGGCAGTGCCTGTTCCAAGCAGAAGCACAGCTTTGCTGTGATTCCAGGGAAAAGCTTTTCTCTTCAAAGGAGGAAAAAGAGAAATATATCTATTTAAAAAAAAAAAGATATTTTTGTTCATGGGGTAGAGCATTGTCTAAGAATTGACTGGTTTGGGTTGGAGGGACCCCAAATCCCCCCCAGTGCCACCCTGCCATGGCAGGGACACCTTCCCCTGTCCCAGGTGCTCCAGCCTGGCCCTGGGCACTGCCCGGGATGCAGGGGCTGCTCTGGCAATTCTGATGGTCAATCCCCACCTGGTGTCATTGCTTCACAACCAGTGATGGCCACATTGACTGCAACAGGCGAACGTGGAAAAGTTCATTTGGAGAGGTTTCAGTGATTCCTCCCAGCTCAGACATGTCCCAGCAGAGCTGGAGACCCCATGTCCTTGAAAAGCTGCCTGGGATGTGAGCTCAAGCAAGCAGGAGATGTACAAAGACTGGGTTTTTCTCTCTAAATAAATAACAAGCTGAGAAAGGAGAGGAGTGTTCAGAGAATGCTCAGTGAATTGGCAAAGATTTCCTTGCCTTTTCTGAAATCAAACCCTTCATTTTATCAGCAGCTGACTCCAAAATGAGCTACACAAGGCACTGGGGGAAGGAGATGATCTTAAAGGTCCCTTCCAAGCCAGACCATTCAATGATTTACCTTGAAAATTATCCCCAGAGTTAAATATTGGCAAATTATTCACTTCTATTAAAGAAGAAGAAGGGATTGTGGTCTGCAGTGAAGGTGAGAACACAGGATCATCTCACTGACTATTCATTATTTTAAAAAATAACAAAAATAAATCCTTGCTTCTGTCCCACAGCCAACCCCTCCTGAGCACCTGGATGAGGAAATACAACAATCAAAAAGCAGTTGGAGGCTCCTCCCTCCCTCCCAGGAGAGGAGGGAAAAAGGTTCCATTTAAAGCAATTTTGACAAATGTGAAGCATCCAGTCAGGGCTGAGAGGAACTTCTCACAAACTCCTGAAAGCTCCCAGCCAGCTCCAGGTCTGTCTCTGGGAAGGGAAACTGGGAAAAACTGGGAATGCAGAAATTATGTTTTTCCTTGCAAAAGGGATGGAGTTTTCCCTTTCAAGGAAAAAACATCATTTCTGCATTTCCAGCATTCCCAGTTTGTCCCATTCCCCTGCCCAGTGTGGAGCCTTTAAACACAGGAACCTCAGGTGAAGGAACCCCCGGAGAAGTGCCAGGATTGCTCTGAGCAATGAGAATTCCTTGGGAAGGGCCAGTGCAGAGGCAGCAGTGCCAGGGAAACACAAGGTGTGGACACTGCACTGGCCCTTGAGCATCAACCAGCTGGAATTGCTCACAAACACGCCCAGAGCATCTCTCTGTGCATCCAGAGGAGGAAATTCAGAGTCTCCTGGGAACCCTGCCATCATTTGTTCTCATTTCTCTGACTTCTCTTCATTTCTGCTCGGGATTAGCTCTCCCAGCAATGATCACAGCAACAGGGAAACCTGCTCCCAGGGGGGTGCCATGAAAGCAATATTTACCAAAGTAAACCCAGGCACAGAAATCAAAATATGAAGAACTGAGTTAAAAAAAAATAAATCACAAAGTACTTCAAAAAGAGAACCAAAATGGCTTTAACTCTTGCTCAACCACTAAAATATCTCTAGCCTTGTTTGGAGGCTGAAAAGCAGAGAAAAATCCATCCCAAACTGACCAAAACCTCCCAAAATCATCCTTTGCACACCTTCACATTGCCCACATTGTGCACAGTTTATTCCCTCAGAATTTTGCATTTTACCTAAATAAAGAAAAGCCACATAACATTATCCCCTTTGATTTTTGTCCTCTTTATCTGGGGTTCAGACCAATACAAGCCAGCCAAGGATGCCAGCACACAAACTGCTCCTCACATTACCCAAGCAAAGCCATCATCAGCATTTTATTGGCACGTGAAGCCAAAATGAACAAGTTCAAGTCCTTGGCAGCCCCCGCCACCATAATTTAGCTTTTAATGACAATTTCCTAATTTTCAGTGCCTTGTCCTTGGGGAGGCAAACCCTCTGGAGATACCCTGGGTTCATTCTTCTCCCTGTGATCCAACCAGCTCCAAATGGAGCTGCTCCCCATGCCTGGCCTGGCTGTCAGGGGAGCTCCCAGGGATGTCTCTTAGTGCTCTCAGTTGAACCAAAAACCATTAAAAACCCCTAAAAACCATTAAAACCACTAAAAACCATTAAAAACTATTAAATCCATTCCACTCCTTGATGTGTTTTTCCACCCTGAAAACTGAACAAAATGCAGCCATCTGGAAGCCCCAGGGCACTCACCTGAGCAGGAGCAGTTCCAGTGGGTCCCTCAGGGATGTGAAGCCATGGAGCAGCTGGTCTCACATCCCTGAGCAAGGCAAGCAGGGCCTGGACTGGCCTGGGTCAGCCCTGCTCCCTGTCCCTGCCCACCCCTCACCCAGGAATCCCCTCCCAGTGTCCCACTGACCCTGGGCAGCCATCCCCCCTTGTCCCGGCACTCTCAAGTATTCCAAGCTCATTTTTCCAAGGCAGCAGAAAGTACATTTATTGCCTTGATTATAAAAATATCCAGCACACACCCAAATAAAAATTACTGGGAGTCGGAGAAATTATCCCACTCACTCCAAGCAAACAGAAGTCTATGGATTTAAGGAGCAATAACTTAAAATTTAGGTCTCCTGGGGAAAAAAAAAAAATCACAATCAGAGCATCTTTGGAGCAGCACAGAGATCTCCTGATGTCCCTCCAGCCACAATATCCTACCTGTGCAGCCAGAGTGACTCTTTTGTTACCAATATTCTCAGATTTCTGATGGATCTCACTGGAATTTGCACACAAATCTTGATTGGCAGGAGTCCCCTCTGGTTTCCCATCTCTCCAGTAGAAATCACCAGCCCTGTGTTATTTTCCCCATTATTTCCTGGAATCCCAGAGTGTCCTGAGCTGGAAGGGACCCACAAGGATCCAGTCCAACCCATGGCCCTGCACAGACACCCCAACAACCCCCACCCTGTCCCTGACAGCGTTTTCCACTCGAGTTCTGTCAAATAAAAACCTCTTCAAAAGGTTTCATCCCTGAAATCAGGCTTGAAATGCTTCTTAATTACAAAAGTTAAATATTTATTTATACAAATATGATGAGAAAAATCTCATGCAGACTCTTCACACACAGGAACAGAACCCAAATCCAACTGGGATGGCTTCACCACAGAACTGGGGTTGGAAGGCTGAGGGGAACCCTGCCCATGGCAAAGTTCTGGGCTGGAGAGTTCTCCCATGGAACATGTGCCAAGGTTTCCACACTCTTCACCAAGGTTTACAATGAATAGCTGGTTACTACTACTCAAGGACTGGACAGAGACGGATGAGCAGCGGGAGCGGGTCCTGCAGACCACCAGGCCCCACACGCTTGGTGGGAATGCAGAGGTGCCAAAAGATTGCTTGAGATACTTCCCCTAAGTGATGGAAATGCCTTGAGATTGCTCTGGATGGCATCTGCTTCTGCTTAATTATAAATCTGCATCGGAGTCATAACTTGTGTATATTACAAGTAATTTGCATAATTAAAACAATTAAGGGATCGACATATCATGGCAATTAGAAATGCATCGAACTCTGGATGTTGTACAAAAGAGAGCTTCAATATGAAACATTAATTCTTTGAGAACAGAATATCCTTCCCATTCCTGCAGAACAGCCTTCCCCACTGCAGTGGGTGCTCCCCAAACTCCCTTCAGAGGCAGCTTTGACCCCCCACTCCTGGTGCTGCTCTGGGACCCCGAGCATTTCCTCCTTCCTGGAACCCCTTCCTGCAGCCCAGCCCGGGCACGCGTCTTTATTGCCAGCTCCACTTGCTCTTATCTCATCTTCCGCAGCCTTATCCTGTTTTCCTTGTCCCTCTTTTTGAGGATGAGGATGAACTGGTTGAAGAAATGCTCCTGGTCCTTCTTCTTCGGGACGAGGCGGAAGCGCTGGTCCCGGCCGTGCTTCTCAGCAAACTCCTTGAAGGTTGTCCTGTGGAAAAGGCAAAGTCCCTGAAGGTTGTCCTGGGAAAAGGGGACTGGGCAGCTGGGGCTGTGCCTGGCACCTGTCACAGACATCTTTTATGGAAAATCCTTTCCTTAGGAGTTTTCCTCCTGAGAAGCTGGGAGGCCTCAGGAACAAAATGCAAACAATGGTTATCTGCTGCTGTGGAATGCAACAGGTGCATCTGGGATTGGTCTCGTGTGGTTGTTTCTAATAAATGGCCAATCACAGTCAGCTGGCTCGGACAGAGAGCCTGAGCCACAAACCTTTGTTATCATTCTTTGCTATTCAATTCTTAGCCAGCCTTCTGATGAAATCCTTTCTTCTATTCTTTTAGTATAGTTTAAATATAATATATATCATAAAATAATCAATCAGCCTTGTGAAACATGGAGTCAGATCCTCGTCTCTTCCCTCATCCTGGGACCCCTGTGAACACCAGCACAGCTATCCCCAAGCTCCTGCACTGCACCCACACTAAGAATCAGGGAATGGGAATGGGTGACAGGAACGGGATGGAGAATCCTCCTCCTCCTCCTCCTGGGATGGAGGAAGGTGAGCCCCACGAGGGCTCTTGGCACTGAGGCAGCCAGCAAGGATTAAAATGGCATTTCAGAAGGGTTGGTGGCTGGCAGGGGGGTGCTGAGCCATTAAAGCCACGCTCACAGAGCAGTGACGGGGAGGTTTTATTTCAGCTCCTGCATGTTTTGTATTTCCAAGTGAGCTCCCTCCTAGCAGGGTTTTCTACCTTCATTGCCTTTCAGGCTGCATGCCCAGCTCCTTTCCCCAAGGTGACTCTTTGCTTTTTATTGGAAATATTTGGGATTTATTTCTCTCATTGTGTGCCTAAATCAAGGCAGGGAAAGGAGCTTCCTCAATGCTTTGTTGTCACAGTCAGCTCCCAAAACCCTTCAGGGGTGAAATGCCCCTGGCCTCTGGGCCAGCACAGCTTTTCCCCTGGGCACTGGGAATATCAGTGCTGGAAGCAGAGTTTGGGCGGGACATCAGCCCAGAACATCCCTAATTTTGTTGTAAAACCCTTCTTGTAATTATTCCAGCCCCACGTGCTGTTTGGATCCGTGTGCCCACGCAGGTCGTGCTGAATAATTGTCTGCATGTTTTATCAGAGAAAACAGTCATTTCTTTGTTCCAGCAATTTAACAATATTTATAATATAAAACCCTTTATTTTCATGCAATTTACAAATGAGAAAGCACTGCCCTAAGCACTGCCACTGCCACTGTGTGAGTCTGGATCCACCACTAGAAAAACAAAGTAAAACATAAATTGTGCCTTGCACAATTGCTGTATTTTAATTTAACCACAGAATTGTGGAGCCACAGAAGGGTTTGGGTTGGGAGGAATCTCACAGCTCATCTTGTTCCAGCCCCCTGCCATGGGCAGGGACACATTCCATGAATTTAATGGCATGGCATTAACAGGAACTTTGAGAAATTATATTTCTCTTCCACCAAAGCCCAAGACTAAATGCAATTTCTGAGTAATTACACCTGCATGTGTAATATGGATGAGACTGAACATTGTGGTACTGATTTTCCATAAGTAATGTGTGTTCTATAATCACTGCATATACAGGAATATAAAATAAATGTGCTGTGCAAAGTGCTGCACATTCTGAGGGAGAGAGGGAGAGGGGAAGGGACAGAGAGAGGCAGAGTGGGAGACACAGATGGAACATTTCCTCTCTCAGGAATACAACAAAATACTGGAAAATACCAGGGAAGAGATGCCACCCCAGCATTGGCATCTTCCTCTTGCTAGGAAGAATTCTGGGCTGAAAAGCTCTGCCTAAATGACCAAGCCAAGCTTCCCAACCCTTCCTAAGGCAACACCCACCTTGGGGATAACTTGGATTCTTCCAGAAGCTTCTTGAATTCTTCCTTGGCCAGCAGCAGCTTGTTCTTCTTCTCTTTGTACTCCTCCCTGACCCGGGTCTTGACAAACTGCTCGAAAATCTGCCCAGGGAAGAGAGCCAGGACAAGGAGTTATGGACAAAACTTTGGGGGTTTGGCAAGCCCAGGGCCTGCAGTCCTCATCTGCCTCCCCACATGCCCAGGAGTTTTTATCCCATCACCTCCAAGGACTGGCCCTCTGTCCTGGCAGTAATTGGGTATTTAATTAAAGGGCAGCAGTGCTGGTGTTGATCCCAGAGCCCCAGAGACTGGTTTGGGCAGGAAGGACTCAAAGTCCAGCCAGGGCCAGCCCTGCCATGGCTGATAAAATGATGATTCCATGGCTGATAAAGTGATTCCATGGCTGATGAAGTGATTCCATGACTCCCAGGAATGTCTCTGGATTGACTCATCGTGCCCAGGTGCTGTCCTTGCCCATTCCCTGAAATGAATCCCAAACTCCCTGCTCAGGCTCTTTAGCAGCCCTTTCCATCCTGGCAGCTCCTCATACATTTTCATTCCTGTGTTTCCTTATTATTTTGTTTCACTTTTTGTCTTAGGAAAGGAGATATTGGAAAGGGAGCAAATGAAGATGTATGTGCCCAGTCCTGTGGTAAATACCTACAGGAAGCTCTCTGGAGAACCATGGGACAATATGGAATAAGTTCATTTTTCATCCTGTTTATTTAAAAAATGGACGATTCAATATTAAAAATTATTCCTTCTGCAGGATGACAAAAGACTTTTAAGGGAGAGAAATAACCAGAGAACAGCAGTGTTCACCTCCTCTGCAAATCCCTGCATCTCTCCTGAATTCTGTAGACTCATCTGCAGATTTTGGAACCCTTAGTGATAATTAATGCCCAAATTAGCAAGGCAGCAAAGCCCCACATCCCTTTGGAGCTCCCCAGAAAAACCCAACCCTGGCAGAGAGCGCCCAGTGCTCTGTCCTGTGGGGTCAGCACCAACCCCTGCCAGACTCCTGGGAAAGCTCCTAAACAATGGAAATCCAGCAGTGTCTCTGCACTATCCCACTATCCAGGTACAACTGCTCTCTTGGGGCCATTTCCCTCCTACAGCCAGGTCCCCATTCCCAATTCCCCATTCCCAATTCCCCATTCCCAGGTTTTCCAGGCTCAGGAGCTGTTCCTGCACCCCAAGGGTCCCTGTGATCAAACCTTGGAGCACCTGCTTATCCAAGGAGAGAGCCCTGGAAACCACAGAATGTCCTGATGGGAAGAGACTCACAACTCCCAGATCCTCCAAACCCCACAGAACCCAGCTCCCAAACCCCCAAACCCCACAGAGCCCAGCTCCCAGACCCCCCAAAGCCCACCCTGTGCCTGGTGAGCATTCCCCCGATGGGCAGAGCCAAACCTGTGAGTGTCCCCAGGGAAATTCTGATTTTATGTTATTCTTTTTCTCTCCCGGGGCAGCTGCTGCAGGCTCCTGCTCAGTCTGGGGGTGCTGGCTGCAGCAGGGCCATGGGGCTGGGGCTCAGGGCACTCACCTGGGGCTCAGGGCACTCACCTGCTTCCTCTCCTCGGGGTTGAGCAGGAGGTAGCGTGGGTCAAACACGATCTTGTGCAGCTCCTTCTCCCACGTGGAGAACGCCGACACCTGGGCACACACAGAGCATTTTGTGAGGATGGGCAAGGAGTGAGTGAATGCTCCCGAGCTGAGCAGCCCCGGGCAGCATCCTTGGCGTGGCTGAAGGTGGATTTTAGTCTCTGGCAGAGCTCTGGTGGCCCCTTGTCACAGACCTCTTTTATGGAAAATCATTTCCTTAGGATTTTTCCTCCTGAGAAGCTGGGAGGCCTCAGGAACAAAATGCAAACATTGATTATCTGCTGCTGTGGGATGCAACAGGTGCATCTGGGATTTGTCTCGTGTGGTTGTTTCTAATTAATGGCCAATCCCAGTCAGCTCACTCATGTTTTGCAGAGCTAGCCAAAAACTCCACAACTTTCACAAAGTTGTAAAGGCAGTATGTTTATTACAGCACTGGACGCATTTGGAGATTCTAATCTGCACACAACTTCCACAAAGTTGTGGAGTTTTTGGCTATCTCCGCAAAACGCTCGGACTTTCTGTCTGAGACACAAACATTTGTTATCATTGTTTCCTATTCTATTCTTAGCCAGCCTTCTGATGAAATCCTTTCTTCTATTCTTTTAGTATAGTTTTAATGTAATATATATCATAAAATAATAAACCAGCCTTCTGAAACATGGAGTCAGATCCTCGTCTCTCCCCTCACCCTCAGACCAGGAGGGATTTGCTCCTCTGGAGATGTTCCCTGTGCTGGAGGAGCCTGCAGCAGGCAGGAAATGCCATTTGTGCCGCACTTTGGGCAGCAGAGGCACCAATGCCCACAAAAGGACAATTCCAACTGCAGAGCTGGAGCTGGGACCCAGCTGGGGCACACAGGGAGGGCTGGCAGTGAACACCCTAAAGCACCACAGGGATGGGAATGAGCCATCCTGCAGGGCTGCTTCAGCCTCATGGAGCCATGGAATCACACAGCACTTTGGGCTGGAGGGACCACAGAGACCACCCAGATCCATCCCCATCCCCTGCCTCCTGTGCAGGGACAATTCCCTCCCACCAGCTCAGAAGCTTCTACAGCATCCCTGCTAATTCACTGGCGACAGAAAAATCTGAAGGAAATAAAATATTCTAATCACTCCAACTAATTACAAAAGAATGAATTCACTAAAAAAAAAAAATAAAGGATGTGAAGTGTAATTAAACAGTAATTAACACTCCAGCAGGAAAGCTCTGATGAAGCAAAGTGGCTTTAAGTGGACTTGTTTTCCTCTCAGAGTGGCTTGAGAGTGGAAAATCCAAAGCTCGGGGCTGCCTTTGGGATGTGGGGCCATTGTAAAACCCAAAGCTTTGACTGCCTTTGGGATCTGAGACCTTTGGGGTACCCAGAGGCCAGGCTGCCTTTGGGATCTGAGACCTTTGGGGTACCCAGAGCCCAGGCTGCCTTTGGTCCCCCCAGCATCCCCTTCCCACAGCCCGAGCTCCCCTTCCTGTGCCCCTGTCCGGAGCTCTGGGGTTCCAGCACCAGGAATTCTCTCTTCCTGGTGCCTTTCACACTCTCCTGGACATCAGCCTTGTTCCCTGCACAAATCCCCCTCTGAGCTCAGGCTAATTAAGCTCAGACTAGTTCATCACATAATCATTCCAGCTGATGATTCTGTGCTTAGCAATTATTACACTGCACATTTGGCAAACATCACCTAAAATAAGCTGGTAATTCTGGTTTCATCCCAGGTACACCTCACACACAAATCACACAAACACCCCTTCACACACAAACCCTCCTCTCTCCCTGGATTAAGAAGGGAGAACCTTGAGATAAAACAGCCCCTGGAATCCTCTCAGAAGCCTTGAGAGCAGCCAGCAGGGAGAGGACCTTCCTGGAAATGCTGGCTTAGAATGTGGATATTTTGATGCTGGGTAGGAGAGGGAGCCAGGAGGAACCTTAAATTTTCTTCTTCATCTTGGAATTTTGTGGAAATTTTGAAATTTCCAGAAGAATATCCAGATTCCATTTTGATAGAGGAAAACTCACCCCAGGCTTCAGAATAAAGAGTGGCTGTGCCTTGGAGCTCCCCCAAACCCCCTCTATTTTTAAAATGTTACAATAAATATTCTTCTCTTGACATAATTTCTGTGGGAAGCTGCAGAACTCCACTGGCAAACTCCATCTGCTCCGAGCTCTTTGTGATTCCATCCAGCAGCTCCTTCAGGAGGAGAGGGCAGGGGATGGTCATTAAATAATCAGATTTAAATGGCATTAATGGTCTCCCTGTGCTTCAGCCACGCCAAGCAGCTGCTGCTGAGCTGGACAGTTGGAAAATGTTCAGGGTAAAAGCAAAGTAACCTCTTCTTCTCCCCATTTTTAAACATCACTGAATCCAAACTGTGAATTTCCCAAATTTCTTTTAGGAGCAGATCTTACGTAGAAACACCTGAGAATCCTGTTCTGAACACCCCTAATCCTTCCAAATACTGACCTATTGCCCCTCGAGTGCCAACCTGCCAGCAAAGCCCTCACCCAGGGCTCCTTCATGGCCCTCCTGCATTTCTGCAGCATAAATAACAAGCTGTATTAATAAAGCAGCTCTGGCGTGGGGATAATTCATTGCTGAGCTGCTGAAGCTCTAATTATCCCCCTTTAAAGCTTGCTGATTGCTGGGATAAATTTTATAGGCTTTAATGCCTGACAGGAGCCACCTTGGGCTGTTTTTTGCTGCAGGAGTGCCATTCCCTTTATGGGACACACGTGGCAGTGTGGGGGAGGCAGAGCATCTGCACCCACTGCTCATTTTACCCCTCCCTGTCCCACTGAGCCCAAACCCAGAGCATTCCCTGCTCCCAGCACAGCTGGAACCATCTCCAGAACACCCTTCCCCAAGAGCCTGGATAAGCATTAATGGCTTTATGCTGCCAGAGGGCAGGGCTGGCCAGGACAGGGCAGTGCCCACAGCCCCACGTCCCTCTGAGCCCCTGCTGGAGTGCTGCTGCCTCTGGACATCCCAGGGATTTGTCTGGAAAGGGTCCCAGCTCCAGGGGTGACAGTGGGGACATGGACAGTGTCACAGGGCTCAGGGACAGGACCCCAGTGTGGTTCCTGCCATGGCAGTGGGGACATGGACAGTGCACAGGGCTCAGGGACAGCACCCCAGTGTGGTTCCTGACACAGGGCATGGCTCCAGGGCTGTGCTGTGTCCCAGGAGGGGCCATTCCTTACCCCCCTCTCCAGCAGCATGTCCCTGAAGTGGGTGATCCTCTCCTCCAGGGGCGGTGAGATCCGCGGGGCTGAGCCTTCCTCCCCTGCCTGCTCCTCCTCAGCGCCGGCTGGGCCCGCAGCCTGGCACTCCTCTGTTCTGGACAGGGAAACACACACAGGGTCAGCCACTGCTCTGCTCTGCACAGGGCACACACAGACAGGGTCAGCAACACTGCCCTGAACAGGGACTTCATCCTTTGGATCCTTTAATCCTCCCTGGGGCATCCCAGAACCTCCCACGCCCAGAGCTGGCACCAAACCTGGGCTGGAGGGGGCTGGAGGGGGCTGGAGGGGGCTGCAGCAGCTCCTGCTGAGCAGGAGGGTCACTCACGGCCACCAGAGGGTCACTCACAGCCACCAGAGGGTCACTCAGGGCCACCAGAGGGACCTGACACCCAAATTCAAGGTACACCAAAGTGACAACTTCATACAGCCCTGCCAAGGAGGGGGGACCTTAAAGGGGGAGCATTCTTTCATTACAAAAATCACAATAAAGGATCTAATAAAGTTCAGCACATTGGTAATAATCCACTGATGCCTCAGATTCTGTGGACATTCACCAATATTTCCCATTCTGTGCTGCTTTAGTGTGTGGGTCTGGGCTCACATCAGGGATGCTGAGCTCTGTGCACAGAGCAGGGAGACAAAACAATTCCTGCTCCAGCTGGGCACCAAGGACAAATGATCCCAATCCCAGCCCAGGAGCACAAACCCCGTGGGCTGGAGAGAGAAAAACAAGCAGGGTGGGACTGCCTGGGCTGAAGCTGGGATGGGACAATGAACTGCAAGGTGCAAATGGAGCAGAGCTGATCCCAGGGACAGAGCCCGTGCCCGGCCGTGCATTTTGGGGCCATTTTGGTTCATCTTGGGTGCAGCCCTGGCTGGGCTCTGGTGCTGCCCAAGGTGCATCCATGGAGGAGATCCTGTGAATCAATCCCTGCTGTGTTCTGTGACTCTGCCCAGCCTAACTAGGTCAGGTTTCCCAGGGCTCCCAGCACCAAGGCTGTGCTGCCCTCTCAGAAGGACACCTGGCACAGAGCTGGGCACTCTGCCCGCCCCAGAGCTGCATTTCCAGTTGTGCCTTAGGAGAGTGTGAGGCACACGTGGGAATGAAGGTCAGAAACAGCAGCACCTGGGGCTGAGCAGGGAAAATCTGCTGCACTTGAGGGAGGGAAACATTTATCCCTTTGGAGTGACCCACAGCCTTGTCTGCAACCATTGGATATAGGAAGAGCCCCCCAGGCAAACCCAGGTGATGTGCATGGGAAACAGAGGCTGCAGGGAATCCTGGCCCTGGTGAGAACTGCACACCTGGAGAATGCCCCATCATTCACCCACACAGAGCCAAAACTGCTTTAACCTGCCCTCCTTTGTACCAGCCCTTCCCAGTGTTAGACAGACACAAGGAAACTTTGAACTCACTTATTTCTCTTGGTTTTGATGCTCAGATCATCATTTTCATCCCCTGGACAAGAGCTAACACACTTGTCTGCTGAAAAGAAATAAGTCATTATTAGATCTGAACGAGATAAATGGGGATACAAATTCCTCAGATTGACTCCTCTTCCCTGTTCTCTGCTGCTCAGGTATTTCCTGCCTTTCACCCCCACAGAGGGTTTTAGAAATAACAAGTATTTTATAAAATCCTCGGAATTGCCTTCATCCAAATGGAAGCAACAGCAATAAAGTGACCGTTTCCAGTCAGCAAAATTCCTCATTTTTCATTCATGACATGATTGCTTTAAATCTTATTATTGTTTCACCCATCCTCCCTCCTCCCTTCCCTTCAAAATGCAGCTGAAGACATTCCTGCAAAGTCATTTCTGTGCTGACAGCCTGAGGGATCCCCTGGAGGTAACTCTGCCCCTTTCCTCCTCCTGGGATCTCAGAATGCTTTCCCAGGAATTCCAGCAGCACCCGCAGGGCTGGGGACATCCAACAACCCCAACACTGCTGAGGCTGCAGAGCAGCTCCAAGGCCAGGGCAGCCCCTGGTCAGGCCTGACATGGGTCCTTGAGGGGCTCAGGGCTTGGATTTTCACTCACAGACAAGGGAAACAAATCTGAATCTGAACACATGTCTGAATTCTGAACCCTTTTCTGTCACCTCTGCCAGCTGCAGCTCTCCCCAAACCCCCAAGGTCAGTGCCAGGAGTCAGATCCCTGCAGTGGCTGCACGGGAGGGTCCCCAGCACAGGGGCTGGCCAATATTCTTGTGCTGCAGCCTCTTGTCTGAGTGCCAAAGGGCCCAAACACCCGGGGGAATTCAGTGAAGGACATCAGCACTGGTTTCAGGAGGAGTGCCACCAGCTGTGCCCAGGGCCAGGCTGGACATTGGGGCTGGGAGCACCTGGGACAGGGGAGGTGTCCCTGCCATGGCAGGGGTGGCACTGGGGGGGATTGGGGTCCCTCCCAACCCAACCATCCCATGATTTGGTGACTCCACAATGTCCATTTTCTGTTAATTAGCTGGACAATCCTGCTCAGCCCCAGCAGCCAGGCAGACCCTGGGCAGCTGAGAAGAGAGCACAGCAGAGCAATTGCTCTGGAGGAGCTGTCCCTCCTCCCCAAGCCCATGGGATGGGACCCCACCAGGGAACAGCCACATCAACCTCCTGGAGCAAACCCTTGGTGCAGGAGGAGTAATTGCTCATTTCTCATTTTCTCATTTCTGCCCAAATTTAAAAAGCACTTGATCCCTCAGCAGAGACAACCCCGAGCATCCTGTGGATAACTTCGCCTGACATCCTTTTTTTTTCTTTTTTTTTAAGATGTTTGATTTGAAAATCCTAATTAAATCTCAGCAGCAGCCACTCAGCTAAATAAATGTGGGAAGCATTGTTGGGAACACTCAGCTCGTTTGTGTTATTTATTTACTGGAGATTACAAGCTAAGAGAAGAGGTAACAAATAATCCCCCTCACCTCAGAGCTAATCTATACTAATTATGAACTGCTCCAACCCTGAGCAACCACAGGGCCCAATTACAGCAGGGAGGATTAAGATATTTAACAACAATGGAAGTCATGGCCATAAAAAACCAGGAGCATGAATCAAATCTTTGTGGTAGACATAATAAATGGAAAGGATGGAGCACAGCAAAAAATAGATTTTTGAAGTGGCACCTCTCAGGCCTGAGTTAAGACTCTTCTGTTAATTAATTACAGAGCAGGAACAATGCTAGAGACCATGAACAATGACCCTCAGCTTTGTCTCTGGCCATCCCTTGGCAGGAATTCACTGAGCTCGCAGCACATCCTGCAATTAAAAGCTCTGTTTTTCTCCTGAAGAATGAATTTCAGCAGACAGGCTTTGCAGGAATTTCATCCACAGCTAAAGCTCTTCAAGCCATACACAAGAATTATACAGAAATGTACCCACAAGCACCTGCTGTGGAAATTCAGAGAGAAAACGGAATTACAGGCTGTGTCAACAGGAGGACACAGACAGAGAGCCCTCCTTGGAGCTGCTTTTCTGCTGACAGAGGAGCTGAAAATGGCTCAGTTTCATCTCCCTGCAGGTAGCTGGTGCTTCTGTGGGGTTTGCAGGGGTCATTTGGGGTTTGCAGGGTTTGTTTCAGTTTATAGCAGTTATTTGGTGTTTGCAGGGGCTCACTGTGGTTTGCAGGGGTTCACTGGCAGCTGTCCCCCTGGACCACAGCCAGTGCCCATCCCTGGTGCCCATGGGGACAGGGCAGGTCCTGCAGCAGCCTGGCAGTGCCACCACCCCAGTTCAGTTTACAAAACACAGCACATGGAAATAAACACCAAAGTCCTGCCTTTTCCCCCTCCCCAGCAAGGAGCAAGCAGCACCTGGAGGATGTGGCTGTTCTTTCACACCAAACCCAGAATATTCAAGAACTCTGAGCAGCCAGCCAAGGCCAGGAGCAGTCCCAAGGACTGCCATGGCTGATGTCCCCAGCAAGGGACACCCCTCCAGTGCAGCCAGTGTGGAGCCCCAGGAGCTCTAATAGGGACACAGCAGCTCCCAGAGCTGGGAGCCTTTCCCCTAAACTCCCTGCTGGGATTTCCTTTCCCCAAAGCTCCCTGCTGGGATTTCCTTTCCTTTCCCCAAACCTCCCTGTTGGGATTTCCTGCTGCACAGCTGGGCTGGGTGATCCCCAGCTTTGGGAGTGATGCATTGCTGGGTGATCCCCAGCTCTGGGAGCAGGCAGTGATGCTCTGCTGGGTGATCCCAGCTTTGGGAGTGATGCATTGCTGGGTGATCCCCAGGTTTGGGAGTGATGCTCTGCTGGGTGATCCCAGCTCTGGGAGCAGGCAGTGATGCACTGCTGGGTGATCCCAGCTTTGGGAGTGATGCATTGCTGGGTGATCCCCAGGTTTGGGAGTGATGCTCTGCTGGGTGATCTCAGCTCTGGGAGCAGGCAGTGATGATCTGCTGGGTGATCCCAGCTTTGGGAGTGATGCATTGCTGGGTGATCCCAGCAGAGATCCAGCTCCTGCAGGAGCCCTCCTGCTTCTCTGCAGCAGGGAGGAGGCTCAGTGCCCAGCCCAGAATTGCAGGGAAAACAAGGATTTGTGGCCAACGTGGATTTCCCTGCATTGGGGATGCCCCCGGGCTGCCCTCTCAATCTCAGGGTGACCCACCCCATAAGCACACCCAGCCCACTCCAGGGGGGCTCCAGGGGCTCGGGGACAGGGGAACATGGCCAGGTGGGCTGGTTGGTTACTTGGTGCAGCCTCCAGCTTGCGCTTGTGCGGGGGGTCCTCGAGCAGCCGCTTGATGTCCCCGCGGTGCCGCAGGTCCAGCGGCCGCTCCCACACCGACAGCTGCATGCTGGGGTTGAAGAAGAACACCCGGTCATCTCCAGTCCACACCACACACCTGCTCAGGAGACACACCAGCCTCAGAGCCTGGCAGAGACCAGCAACGTGCTTTTCCCTGTGCCCCAGCCCAGTGCCAGCCCAGCTGGGCACAGCCGCCCTGCAGAGCTGGGCTTTGGCTGCTGCTCCCTCCCTCACCCTGCTCAGGCCATGGGGATGGAGCAGCTCTGCCAGGAGCCCCCAGCCATGCTGCTGAAGCCCTGGCAGTGCTGTGCCCCGTGCCAGCCCAGAAGGGCCCTGGCAGCTCCTCACCACGGCGATCCTGGCACGGGGGCCGATGCCACGGGCTTGTTCCCGCTGGGAGCGCTGTCAGCCTCGCTCAGCAGCTTGAAGGAGTGATCCTGGGGACACACAGGGGTCAGCCAGCAAACAGAGCAGCTGCACAGAGCTGCTCTGGGGTACAGATCCCACCCTGTGGCCAGAACTGCAGGAGGGGCTTAATGGAGAGCCCTGGCTATCCCAGCCCAGCCCAGCCCTGACCCGGGTTTGTGCAGCTCAGGGCTCCCAGGGCTCTGGAAGGGGCTCAGGAAGGGGACACACCTTGTCACTGGCCCTGCCCGTGGGGACACTCTTCCTCTCCGTGTGCAGGATCAGCGTTGGGGGGCAGGCGGCTCTGCTCGGGTCCTTGCCACGCTCTGCAAGGAGAGGAGCAAATGTGGAACAAATAAACAGACTCACAACCAGCCCAAAGTGCTGAACAAACCCCAGAGTGCTGCCCATGGCTCTGAGCCTCCTCCTGCCACTCCTCCCCTTCATTCACAGCCCCTGTGCCCAGGTGCATCTCCTCTCCAGATGCCCCATTGCAGTGGGACACAGGGGCAGGGGGAATGGGATAATGGGATAATGGGATGGGATAATGGCATGGCATTCCAGCCCAAACCACTCTGGGTTCCGTGGGGCAGATTCCCCTTAAAATGCTACTCCATTTATTTCAAAATTCCTCCATGTACAGAACAGGCCCCCATTTGAGTCTGCTTCCCTTGGAATATCTCAGAATAATACAACATTAAACCCATGGCATTTTGCTCAGAAGATGGCTTTATGGGAGCAAAAAAGAAGATTTACAAACCAGAGCCATTCATTTCCACATTAAAGGAGGCAGGAGCAGGCAGCTGCTGATACACATCAAAAGGGGCTCAGAATTCATCTTCCCTCCCTGGGTATCTGGTAATTGGGAATCAAAGCCTTGCCAGGCACTCGGGTGCTCTGGACACAAGGAGGTGACACCCGGTGCCAGTGCCTGGCGGCTGGGAGGGGAAGGGCAGCCCTGGGCAAGGCCTGGCACAGAGGGTGGCACAGGGACACTGCCCGGGGAGCCCCAGGGGCACAAGCCATGGCCAGGGTGACATTGGTACTTTTACAGTCACCATTGACTTGGGAAGCAGCCATGGATTTCATCTCTGTGAAATACAGGGTGAATTTCATCCCACAGGCACATGGGCTCAAGAGACAGGAAACATTCCCTGCCTTTGGAAGCTCTGATACAAATCATGGGATGGTTTGGGCTGGGAGGGACACTAAAGCTCACCGCCTGTCCTTTCCCTCTCAAGAATTCTCCCTCTCCTTTTTCCTTCTGGGACATCTCCCTCTCCTTTCCCTCCTGGGAATCTCCCTCTCCTTTCCCTCCTGGGAATTCTCCCTGTCCTTTCCCTCCTGGGAATTCTCCCTGTCCTTTCCCTCCTGGGAATTCTCCCTGTCCTTTCCCTCCTGGGAATTCTCCCTCTCCTTTCCCTCCTGTGAATTCTCCCTCTCCTTTTCCTCCTGGAATTCTCCCTGTCTTTTCCCTCCTGTGAATTCTCCCTCTCCTTTCCCTCCTGGGAATTCTCCCTGTCCTTTCCCTCCTGAAATTCTCCCTGTTCTTTCTCTCCTGGGAATTCTCCCTCCCAGCCCATCCAAGGCCCCAGGACAGCCCTGGTTGCTGCAGCCCTGGTGAGCTCTGCAGAGGCATTTCCTTGGGCATTCCCATGTGGAACCTGCTGCCACAGCACGTAGAAAAGAAAATGGGAATAAAAAAAAAAAAAAAAGAAAAAGCAAACAACCAACAAAAATAAAACAACAAAGGGAAGCCCTGAAGGCCTGTGCACAGCAGGAGCCATTCAGTTTTACACCTGCAGTTGAATGCTGAGTGTTTGCCCGCAGTGCAAGTAAAGAGGAAAATAAAACAAAGAGGTTGTTCCTCCCTCCCCAGGCTGGGGATCCCTCCTGGAACAGGGCTGGCTGTGCCAGGGGGAGCCCCAGGGCCCCCAGCTTCCCAAGGGAACCCATCAGAGTCTCCCCATCCCTGAAACCTCCTGTGCCCACACTGGGAGGGACCAGCAGCAGGGTTCACTGTGTCACCAAATTGTCTAGTTATATACATCTTTTGAAAATATTGCCATTTTTGGAAGATACTAGGAATAACTATCATTTTCAGAAGAACATAGAAGATACTGGAAGAGCTATTTTAGTTTGCAATATGATTAAATATAATACTACTTGCAAATGAAGAAGGCGACCTTTTTAATGTAAAATCATAGGTGAAAAACTATCAACAACAGTACACTGTGGAGCTGTTTCAAGAGAAGATTTAAAGAATGTGTTCACAGGGCACACCTTCACTCCTTGCTCATTAATTACCCTCTCCCCAGCCCTAAGCACTCAGACTGAGCTGCAGCCTGACAGGGAAGCCAGCATGAGACATTTCCAGCTCCTTTTCACCCCAGAGTCAGCAGCACAGCGAGTTCTGCTCGCTGTGGAGGATGAGGGGGGATGGAGATAAAGGCTCCTGATGAAAGAGGCTCCTTCTCCCAGGCTCCACCAGCACAGGGACATGAATAATTCACAGCATGCAAGCAAAGGTGAAGCAGCAAAACTGCCTTGGGTACAGCACAGAGGATGCTGGGTGTGATCACAAACAACTCCTTAAAAGCAGAATTAGAGAGGCAGGGGAAGAGTGAAGATGGATTCAATGCCACGAGGAGCTGTGGACAAGGCATAGTCAAAATTTGTTTTGTAAGAGGCCAAACCTCCATTAATCTCAAAAAAGATTAACAGTTTGACTCTTAAGTGCTCCCAGTAACTGATTTATTAACTACACACATCCCACAGTGGGGTTTGTCCTCCCCCAGAATCTGCACAGGCCAGCTCTGTCTGTGCCCACAACCTCATGGCTCTGGTGTTTGAGATCAGCCCAAAACCTCCCCTGACTGATCCCCAGCTCCTCCTCTGCTGCTTCTACTCAATCCAAGGGTGGCATTTCAGCTCTTGTCCTATCAGCCAGGTCCTGCCCTGCTCCAGGCACTGGGATCCCACTGGTCCCACCCAATCCAGGTCCTTTCCCTGCTCCAGGGACACAGCTCCTGCCTGCCCACACTGGTTTCCTTTTAACTCAATTTCTTTGCTGCTCTGAGCGCTCCTGCTGTGCCCTCCAAGTGCTCCTTTCCCCTCTCAGAACAAATCTCCTTGAGCTGAGCTTTTCTCCTTCCTGCAGCAAACACTGCCCACCCTCCCTGTCATTATTCAGGGCATTTGGAGTGGGAGCAGGAGGAGAACTCAGACAAATTCAGTGTTGGTGTGGGGTTCAGGGAGAAATGAGAACCCAAGTTCAGTGTTGGTGTGGAGTTCAAGGACAAATGAGAACCCAGACAAATTGAGTATTGATGTGGAGCTCAAGGACAAATGAGAACCCAAGTTCAGTGTTGGTGTGGAGCTCAGGGACACACTCATTTCATAGCTGCACTCCCAGCCACATAGCCACCCTGCCCACGAGCTGCTCTTTGCCACTGCCCTGGAAATCACAGAACCACAGCCTGGGTTGGGTTGGGAGGCACCATAAAGCCCACCCAGGCCCTGTGCAATAAACCCCAAATCCCAGCAGGGCCCTGCACCCAGGCCCTGTGCAATAAACCCCAAATCCCAGCAGGGCCCTGCACCCAGGCCCTGTGCAATAAACCCCAAATCCCAGCAGGGCCCTGCACCCAGGCCCTCTGCAATGAACCCCAAATCCCAGCAGGGCCCTGCACCCAGGCCCTCTGCAATAAACCCCAAATTCCAGCAGGGCCCTGCCCCCAGGCCCTCTGCAATGAACCCCAAGTTCCCGACCTGGCTGCAGAGATCTCTGCTCTCTGTCCATCCCCACCATCCTACCCCCTGATGCTCCTACAGCCCAGCACAATCCCAGCGGATCTGGGGGTCCCAGCCCTGCAGGAGGGACACAGAGCATGGGCCCAGGCGCTCCCAGCCCTGGGGACAGCACCCACCTGCTCGTGCCTGCTCCAGCAGGTTGGTGGCCATGAGGGTGACGGTGGGCGCTGCCAGGGCCGTGACACGGGTGAGCTGAGCTGGCACCAGGGGCCCCATGGAACTGTCCAGCCTGGAGGCAGAACCTGCAAGCAGAGCACAAGGACACGGTGGAATTAGCCCTGGTAAACAATAATTCCCTTTAAAACCCTCAGGTTTTGTGCCCAGCCCTTGGCACTCAAGGCCATGGCAGCGCTGAGCTGCACTAGGGGATCTCAGGGAGCTTTTCCAGCCTCAGTGATTCAGGGAATTCATCTGCTGAGCACATCTCCTGCCCCCACTGCAGGGTTAAAACAAGGTTTGAGCTCAGCTCGATTCCTGGCCATGATGCCCACGGATCTTCAGCCAATGAACAGTGCCAGAAATTTCAAATTAATGAAAATGTGTCCCTCAAAGTAAGAATTTGCCAGGATAGATCGATGCCCTCCCAGCAGGTCACAGCAAGATCAGTGTTCTCATTTTAAATAACATCCTCTGGTTTCCACTGTTACTCATCACAACTTCTTGGTGTCCCACTCTATCCAGGGGAAATTATTTTGCCAATACTTTAAAAGTACAGCTTTATCCAGGGCTTCACAGTCTGCTGGGACAAGGCCCAGAGCAGAAACTGTGATTTGCTCATGTGCATTCATTATTCATGAGGAACCAGAACCAGGCCAGTTAAGCCAGGCTCTCAGTCCTGCAGAATAACTCCTGCCTGCTGCCACACCTGAGGTCCAACCTGGAGCATTCATTCCCCATGAACTGGGAGGTTTTTCAGGAGCTGAGCCACACAAGAGCCACCCAACCCCATTCCCTGGCAGGGCAAAGCCAGGTGGCCCAGCAGCAGTGCCCATGTCCCATTTCCCAGCCACCACTGCCAGGGTCGTTTGTTGTACATTCATGGCTGTACATCCCATCCCATCCCATCCCATCCCATCCCATCCCATCCCATCCCATCCCATCCCATCCCATCCCATCCCATCCCATCCCATCTTTAATGCAGACAGGGAATATCACAATTCCCAGCACAGCCCAAGCTGCAGGATTTCCTGCAAGGATATCAGACAGATCCCATCCCAACTTCTGCACACCCTGGAATAGGATGGATCACTTCTGAAACCTTCAGTCTGTTACAAAAGCCCATTCACACACTCTGAATGCTCTCACGGATCTGTGTCCCCACAATTCCAGGTGCCATAGCACAATATTCCAACACAGAGCACGGAATCCCAGACTGGTGTGGGCTGGAAGGGCCCCCAAATCCCGCCCAGTGCCACCCCTGCCATGGCAGGGACACCTCTCCCTGTCCCAGGCTGCTCCAAGCCCTGTCCTGTCACACACATCTTTTATAGAAAATCCTTTTCTTAGGAGTTTTCCTACTGAGAAGCCAAGAGACCTCAGGAACAAAATGCAAACAATGGTTATCTGCTGCTGTGGAATGCAACAGGTGCATCTGGGATTGGTCGCATGGGGTTGTTTCTAATTAATGGCCAATCACAGTCAGCTGGACTGGACTCTCTGTCCAGGACAAAAGCCTTTGTTATTCATTCTTTCTTTTCCTATTCTTAGCCAGCCTTCTGATGAAATCCTTTCTTCTATTCTTTTAGTATAGTTTTAATATAATATATATCATAAAATAATAAATCATCCTTGTGAAACATGGAGTCAGATCCTCATCTCTCCCCTCATCCTTGTGAACATCACCACACTGTCCTTGGGTTCCATGAGTTCTCTACACCCAAAACTGGAGTGATTTCCATAACTTGCATAATTATCCCTGCAATTGCACCCTGCACTGGAGACAAGCTCTGCTCATTCCCCACCTTGGCTCTGCCGCCTCTCAAACGTGACGTGCCATTATATAATTTCAGCTGCTTCTTTATGCTGATTTATTACCCCATCCAGGAACAATATCAGTGCATCTTCTGATGTGATGGAAGCAATTATCCCACGGCTTCCATCCGCACCAGAGTCAAGTACATATAAATATATATTTATATACACATATATATGCATTTCATACATGCAGATGGGGTTCAACTGCTTATTTTAATTATAACTGCTGCTCACCAAATAAGCTGGAATGATTTAAGGCAATCTTAACCTTTAAGGAATAAATATTTATGCTTTGGAGCTCTTTGTGCTTCTGAAGAGCAGTCTTTGCAATGGATGGCTTTGGAATACAAACACAGCCTGGATGGAGTTGAATGTCACGATGCAATATCAGCCTCTGCTCTGAACTGAACATAACCTGGGCTGGAATTACACCTGAGTGTGAACCCTTTGTGATTAAATTCAGGCCAATTCTACTCCAAAACAATCCTGAGGAGAGGGAGGGAGGAGGGAAATGCTGTTCCTGTGAAGGTCTGGGTGCTGGCAGGGCCAGGGCAGGCTGATGAGCCTGCAGTGCCTCTGGAGAACATCTGCACATTCCTGGGATCCTTTCAGGCACTTCCCAGCACGTTCCAACACAGCCACACAAGGCAGAGGGGAAGGAGGTGACAGGGACAAGGTGAGCAGGGACAGGAGGAGGTGACAGGGACAGCACAAGGTGATAGGGAGAAGGTGAGCAGGGAGAAGAGGAGGTGACAGGGACAAGGTGGCCAGGGACAGGTGCCTGCCCCATTCCCCAGCCCCTCCCTGGCCAGGCTGGCACTGAGCTGCAGCAGTAAGGTGTCTGAGATCAGTGCTGGGCACTGCTGTAGCCATGATATTTTATGGAAAATCCTTTCTTTAGGATGTTTCCTCCTGAGAAGCTGGGAGGCCTCAGGAACAAAATGCAAACAATGGTTATCTGCTGCTGTGGGATGCAACAGGTGCATCTGGGATTGGTCTCATGTGATTGTTTCTAATTAATGGCCAATCACAGCCAGCTGTCCAGACTCTCTCAGTCAGTCACAAACCTTTGTTATTCATTCTTTCTTTTTCTATTCTTAGCCAGCCTTCTGATGAAATCCTTCCTTCTATTCTTTTAGTATAGTTTTAATATAATATATATCATAAAATAATAAATCAACCTTCAGAAACATGGAGTCAGATCCTCATCTCTTCCCTCATCCTCAGACCCCTGTGAGCACCATCACACACTGCCCCCAGCCCCTCCTGGCCACGCTGGCACTGAGCTGCAGGCTGTAAGGTGTCTGAGATTGGTGCTGGGCACTGCCCCATTCCCCAGCCCCTCCTGGCACTGAGGTGTCTGAGATCAGGCTGGGCACTGCCCCAGCCCGTGGGATGTGAGCAGTGCCTGCAGTTGCCAGCTCTGTGTGGGCAGCTCCAGGAGGCAGCTGCAGGTGCCAGCATGCCCTGCCTGGTGCTAAGCTCAGCTCCTCAGAGCCAGCAGTGCCAGCATTTCCCACTGCCCTCACTCCTGCTGCCCCTCACAGCCCCCACGGGAGCTGGGCTTGAGAATAAACTACTCAAACTCTAATTGACTCTAATAGTTTATAAAAACATTGCTCTTGTAAGCCAAAGATTGAAGACTGAACCCCTTCTTAGAGTAACCCCACCATCTTATCTATCTCAGGAAGAAAGGATTCAACCCTGCTCTGCAACTCCCAAAGCTGGCATTTTTAACAAAATGAGAGGAAGAAGCAGGGCAGAGCTCAGAGCTGCTGCTCAGAACCCTGAGCCCTGTGTGATGAGGGTGAGCACCAGCACAGAGCCCTGCCCGAGGTGGGGCAGCCCCACACAGGAGCCCTGCAGTGGTGAGGGATGTTCAGGCGCAGGAGAGCAGAGGAGAGAGGGCTGCAGGGTGTGGTGGGGAGGGCAGTCAGGATAAATCCACATCTCATCCAGTTCTGGCACTGCTGGGACATCACCTGGGAGGAATTTGTCCATTCCCAGCCCCAAGGAGGGGGACAGCAGCACCAGCTGGACCAGGAAATCCCACAGTCACTATGGCTGGAAAGGACCTGCAAGACCATCAAGAACAGCCAGCAGCACCACCATGGTCACCATGAAACCATGTGCCCACTCAGAAATCCCTCCAGAGATGGGGCCTCCACCATTCCCTGTTCCAGGGCTTTACAACCCCTCCATGAATAAACCTGCCCAAATTTCTGCCCTGAACTGCCCTGCTGTGGCTGCCCTGCCCCGTGAGAGGAGCCCCAGTGCTCACCCTGGCATATCCCCAGGGGGAGGAGGAGTTTGGGACACCCTGGGACATCACCATCACCTCTCCTGATGGGAAGGAGCAGTGGAATCAGCAGCTGCAGCCCTGTGTGTGACAGGCAGGCCCAGCAATGCACCCAGTCACTTTGATTAGTGCTGCTGTCACCTCCTGGCCCCCAAAGTGCTGGAGATCAGGGCCCAGGGACTTGCTTCATTTAGAAGCACAGTCCATCCTGATGAGATAATTTGGGGCAGTCCTGCCTATCAGCAAAGGACAAGAGAATACTCTCTGCTTGAAAAAAAGAAAGAATTGAGCAGTAATAAAAAAAAAATCGACTTTTTCCCAAGCAGGCAGCATCCTTCAGCTCCATGCAGCCCCTCAGCCCTGCTCCCCCTTCCCCTCAAGGACACATCACACTCCTCCTCAAGGCAGCCCCTGCTGGGTAAACACGAGGCTGCCCAGGAGCCACCTCTGAGGAGTTTCCCTTCCTTCCTCTGCTCCTTTGCAAGGCCCAGACACGTTCATTAAAACATTCAGCACTCTCTGAATGTGATTATGCCCTTCCCTGTGCTCACACTGGGAACGTGTGGTGCTTCCTGAGCAGCAGCTGCCCTTGGCTGCCTGCACAGGCACGGGGCTGTGCTGGGGGGAGCATCCCAGCACAGCTGGCACAGCTGGCACAGCTGCTGCAGGGCTCAACAAGCTGCCCTGCCCCACTGCCACCCCCAGCTCAGCCCCAGGGGCAGCTGGAGCTCCTCCCCAATCAGAGCCAACCCTGGAAATCAGCATCGCTGGTTTGGGCAGGATGACCCAACTGCTCTGCTCTCCTTCATCCATCTGCCCTGTGCTTTGTGTTTGTTTGGGTTTTCCCAGTTTCAAATTGAGAAAAGGATACAGAAATGTCTGCTGAAGAGTTCCTTTCCTGCTGCACTGGGAAGTGACAAAAGGAATTCACTCCTGACCTGGGGGCAGCACAGGAGAATGACAAAAGCTGGAAGGTGCAGGGTGGCACAGCCACTGGCACAGCGTGGCACTGGCACAGGGGACTCGAGGCCACCACAGGGACTGGGAGAAGTGGGATTTTGGCACAGAAATGCTTTGGGTTTTTTAAGTTTAAAATTGATGGTGTAGGAGCCAAGTCCCCCCACTGGATTCCATCAGATGAATAAACTGCCCAGGGAGGAGGTCAGAAAATGAGTGAAGGGTCCTCTCTCTTTGGTGAAATGAGAAATAAAAGCATGAGGCACAGAAGTGCAGCTGGAGAGAGATTTATGCCCAGACAAATCAGTGTACAGCAGAACACAAATATGGAGAGACATCACTGCTCAGTTCCATGGGACACTTCCCACCCTGGCACTGCCCAGGGCCAGGCTGGCAGGGCTGGGGCAGCCTGGGACAGAGGGAGGTGTCCTTGCCATGGCAGGGGTGGGATTTAGGGACATTCCATTCCATTCCATTCCATTCCATTCCATTCCATTCCGTTCCATTCCGTTCCATTCCGTTCCATTCCGTTCCATTCCATGGTTCCCATGGAATGGATTCCATGGTGGGATTTAAGGCCATCCCAACCCATTCCATGGCTGGATCTTGAGCAGATCCCAACCCCTGCTGGTTCCCTGCCATGCACTGGGTGGGATTTAGGGCCATCCCAACCCATTCCATATCTGGATCCTGAGCAGATCCCAACCCCTGCTGGCCCCCAGCCCCTCCCCAGCAGAGCAGGAGCTGCACTTTTGTTCCTGCAGGGTCATTTGAAGATTTCATTTCAATATGCATTGCCATAACCACTTCAGAACTGGTGAATGCTGGAGTAAATTGCTTATTGGAGCGGGAAGGGAAGAAAGTCAGCAAGAATTCCTGAAAATCTGCAGAGTCAGGCCTAAGTGGCAATGAGCACCTTCTGCAGTGAGCTGTGCTGGGGAACATTTCCCTCTCCAATTTCTCCTCCTTTAACAACCTGCTTTTTAGCAATTTCCACCAAATGAGCAGCGAAACGAGGGAAGGCACAGAGGCTTCAAAAGCAAAGTGACATCAAAACAAATCAACCCCCCCAAAGGCTGGAGCGTCACATTCAGCCAGTTCTTACAGCCCTGTCCTGTACTACTGGTGTTGGAAATACCACCTGTAAAACCAGCCAGGGAAATGGGGGTGGGACAGGATGACCTCTGAAGGGCCCCTCAAAAACAAATTATTCCATGATGCCATGAGAGTGACAGCACCAGCAGAGCACACACCCCAAACCTGCTGGGCTCAGGGGCATGGAGTATCCCCCACAGCCCTGTGAAGTGTCCTGCTCCACCCTGTCCTGTCAGGGATAATCCCAGGACACCTCAGCTCTCATCACCCTCCAAAGCCTGCTGCAGCACTTGGGACACCGGGGGAGTCCCAGCTTAGAAACTCCTCAGAGGAATCATTTCAGACAGGGTCTATCATCCCCATTTCTTCTCTTGTGGGGGAAATGGGTGCTCAAGGCCCTGTGCCCATCCCAATAAAGTCCCTGCCCAGCTCTGACCTCCTCTGGTGCTGCCCTTGTGATCCCAGGCAGGAATTCTCCCTTTGTGCCAAATCCCAACAGTGGCTTTAACTGGAAAAAAAGAAGTTCAGACTGAAACAAGCAGTCTGTGAGCAGCAGAAGCTAAGAGAAAGCATTTCCCAACTTTTAATGAGATTTCTCATCACAGGAGCTGTAAGAGCAGGGCTCACCATGACAGAATTGAACCCGACACATTTAATAACAAAAAGAGCAGGATTATTAAACCCCATCCAAGCCTTGCTTAGCAAAGCAAATGATGCAAATCCTGGCAGGCTCAGCTCGTGTCCCTGGGTGACTGCAGAGATGAGCCCTGCTCCAGACCCTGCTGGGCTCAGCTCCTCAGCTTTGGGCTGCACACCCAGCTCCTGCTGGAGGCTCTCTGTGCCTGCTGCTGTGCTGGGAGAGGAACGGGCAGGGGGTGCTTGGGCAAGGCTCTGGGGCATGGGGCATTGCTGGGTGCCTGTGCCAGGCCAGGAGCTGGGCTGGGCCCTTCTAGGTCCCCTCCTGTCACAGACATCTTTTATGGAAAATCCTTTCCTAAGGAGTTTTTTCCTCCTGAGAAGCTGGGAGGCCTCAGGAACAAAATGTTAACAATGGTTATCTGCTGCTGTGGAATGCAACAGGTGCATCTGGGATTGGTCTCATGTGGTTGTTTCTAATTAATGACCAATCACAGTCAGCTGGCTCAGACAGAGAGCCTGAGCCACAAACCTTTGTTATCATTCTTTCTTTTTCTATTCTTAGCCAGCCTTCTGATGAAATCCTTTCTTCTATTCTTTTAGTATGGTTTTAATGCAATATATATCATAAAATAATAAATCAGCCTTCTGAAACATGGAGTCAGATCCTCGTCTCTTCCCTCATCCTAGGACCCCTGTCAACACCATCACACCCTCCAGCCCAGGATGTGCTTTGATCCCAGGGTGAAATTCACCTTTTCTCACTAATTTCTGACTGCCCTGATATGGAGCTGGTGTGAGACCTTCCTGCTCTGGGAGCCCAGGGAAAGCAGAGCCCCAGGGGTGGCTTCTCCTTGAGCTTGCTTTGTGCCAGGGGGGGCTGGAGAGCAAAAGGCACCAGAATTTATACTGAGAAGCACAAACCATTCCTTTAGGGACACTTCTGGCATTATGTGGAACTATGACAAGGTGCTCTGAGCTGCTCTGGCGAGGTGGGAATGGCACTCCTACAAAAGGATCCATCACTTCCCAGGACAAACCAGTTATCACCATTTATCTGTATCAGATCTGCTGCTCCTCTCGCATCAACCCCTCTCTAGTGAACATTCCCCTGAATTTCAAAATTCTGCACTGAGACTGAGCCATTGAGCTGGCTTTACTCATTAAAAAGAAATCTTGGCAGAACTGTGCCCAAAAACGAGACAAATCTCTTCTCTCTACCTGAGAGATCCCGTTCCCAAGTGACAATGGCAGTGACATTTTACACACTGTGGAACAAAACCACTGAAACCTTCCCTGTCTGAACTGGGCTGCAGAGAAAAGACAGAAAAAAAGAGGGAAAATGGTGAAACGTCTCCAGCAGGAGAATTCTCCTCAGCAGGACAGAGCCCACCAGGTGCCTGAGGTGCCACCAGGAGTGGGGAGAGCCTGGACACCCCTGGGTCTGCAGGCTGGCACAGGGTCAGACCACGGTCCTGCCTCCCTCCCTGGGTTATCTCCACACACAGGATTCTCCTGCTGCCTCAGAACTCTGATCCTCTCCTGGGCTTTGTTGTAAATCCTGTGGGATCATGCAATGTCCTGAGCTGGGACCCACAGGATCACCCAGAGCAGCCCTGGCCCTGCACAGACACCCCAAAACCCCACCTGGGCACACCTGGAGTGCTGCCCAAGCTCTCCTGGAGCTCTGGCAGCCTCGGGGCTGTGCCCATTCTCTGGGCAGTGCCAGCACCCTCTGGGGATGAGCCTGTCCCTAAAATCTAACCTAAACCTCCCCTGGTACAGCTCCAGCTGCTCCCTGGGTCCCATCGCTGTCCCAGGGAGCAGAGCAATGTAAATCATTATTAATATTGGTATGAAAGCCTCAACAATCTGAATTTTTCTGGCACCTCACTCAGGGGATCCCAACTCCCATTACCACAGGCACAGCTGTGCCATTCCCTTGCCATTCCCTCCCAGGACACACAGCCCACGTCCAGCAGGGACTGCAGAGTAGTTCCAGCCTGGTTCCAACAGTGTAGAACTGCACTGAGATTTTCCCAGGCTCAGTATTATACACCTTCTGCCCTCCTGCTGCATTACACAGCTCCATGGAGCCTCCAAAGTGGGGGGAAAAGGCTTGATTGGATTTTTGGGCAGTTTCTGAAGCAGCAGCTCCTGACCCAGGTGACCTCCGTGCCCTCCCAGCAGGGCAGATGGCAGCCAGCCCGGATCAAAGGCTCCTCCTGAATTATTCATGGAGCCATCAGTGAATGAGAAATCAGAGAATTGGAAAATAAGGCTGGAGGGGCCACAGGCAGAGCAGGGATCTGTGCTGAGCCTGGCTGGAGGGACTGGGGCTCTCCTGGGCTGTGACAGAGCTTTTCCAGAAAGGGGAGGCGGGACCCCCCTGCAGCCCAGGGAGCCTCTGGAGCAGGGCAAAAGGGGGTGATGAGGATGGTGATGGTGATGGTCACCCCACAGCCTTCATCTCCCACAGCCCTTCCCACTGCTCTGCCCAGTCCCATTTCCCAAACCTTTATGATTCTTTTCCAGCCTCACACAAACCCCAGCAGCAAATTTCCATCTCCTCTCTGGACAGGATGTAATTGTGAGAGAACACACTGAATTATGCAGCATCAGGCCCCCAGAACCTCCCCTTGCTCCTGTCACAGCACAGTAATTATTTCTGCCTGAACCAATCCTTTGTGTTTTCGAGTGAAATCTTCAAGCACTCATTTCTGGGAGGCTTTGAGTCAGAAATTAGATTTGGAAATTTGAACCCAGCCAGGCAGAAACCAGGAATGTGACCCTTGTGCTCCATTTTTTGGTGGTTTCTGAGTCAGGTTTCAAGTCCCAGGCTCTTGATACCAAACAGGGGCTGGCAGGAGGGATTTTCTGGGGGTGACAGAATGCCAGCCTGGTTTGTGCTGGGAGGACCTCAAAGCCCATCCCATGCCACCCCTGCCAAGGGCAGGGACCCTCCCACTATCCCCACATCCTTCTCCTTTTCCCCTTCCACCATCCCCACATCCTGCATGTGCCAACAGAGCTGCACATGCAATAAAATCCATGAAATTCCATTTAGCACCCTGGGGAAGCTCCTGTGGCACACTTAAAATTGGGAAATGTAATTAAGCTCCCTTATTTATATTCTGGCCAAGAAGGAAGATTCATTTTACCTCGTTACATTTCTTTACACTTTAGGGGGGCCTGACTGAGGAATGGGGGAGCCACCCAGGAAACATCCACAGCTCCAAAGCAAAGCTGGGAGCAAACACCAGGAAAATCCCTGAGGATTTGGTTCCTACCATCCAGGGGGCTGAGCAGGAATGGCCTTTGATTGGGGGAATAGTAATAATAATAAAAATATAATAAAAATAATAACAATAATTATAATAATAATAATTATCCTGAGTCTTAGCCTCACAGACCCCCCATGTCGTGCCATGGCACCCTGGAATTTCAATTCCCTCACAATAAACTCCCAGTCAGGAATTTCTATACTAATTTTAGTTTCCAAGAGGAAGTCCAACAGCAATGTGAATGATTCACAGGATGGTTTGTGGCACAGGGTTTGCTCAGCTCTCAACTGAGCCCACTGGGCTGAGTGTCTGCAGCATTCCAGGGTCCCCTCCTGTTCCAGGGAATGCTGAGATTATCCCCATGCCAAGAATTGCACCAGAAGGCAAAAGATCCTGCAGATGCAAATCCTAATAGTGGAGATGAATCCACTAGGATTGTGGAATTTCCTCCTCCATCAGATTTCATTTTGCATCGAGTTTACCCTACATCCAGCCCTGATTCAGGCTAGACATTGGGAATATATTAATTAAAATCCACTCTGTGGCTTCATTTTACAGCATCAAAAGCAGTCCCCAAACAGCTGAATAATAAAGTTGAACACATAAAAAATAATGCCTAAAAATGCTTTTTCCCCCCTCACTAATAAGCAAGACAAAGGCACACAAAACAGCATCACTCCCATCTTTTACAGGGGCCTCAGCAACATTTGCTGCCATGTTCCCCTCTCCAAGTCCCCCAATATTCCTGCTGGGCACCCCAAAAGCACAAAAGCTGGGCTTGAACATCCCCTGGGGATTACTTTGCATCCCAGCACCATTCCACCAAGCCTTGGCCACACCTGCAGATCTCCTAATGCTTTAATTGCATCAATAAATATCGGGATGCAGCAGCCACCACAACAAGGTGTTCCCTCAGCTCTGATTTAAAACTCACGGGATTCTCACAGGAATTCTCATCCATTCACCTTCTTCTGGGGAGGGAAAAGCAAGGGCTGATCGTGGAACAATCCCATTGTCCTTCCCAGGCTTATTCCTTCCTTTCACTCAGTTTGGGTTTTCCTTCTGAGACTTCTGCTCCATTTACAAGAAATATACTCGGTTTAGGGAGGGTTTTTTAAGCGACACAAATCTCAGTTAATTTGAGCCTCTAACAGACAGAAAAAGAGCTCAGCCTGCCCTGTGCAGCCCAGGCTCCTGAGAGGGAAAAGGACAAACTCCTGTGTCAGTGTGTGAGCCCCGAGCCCCAGCCTCACCTGTGAAGCAGAGTCGAAATTTTCCAGGGTAGAAATCCATTTTGATTTAGGTGAAATGTACATTTTTGAGTTGAGTCTGTGGTTAGCAAACATGGCTATGTAGCCTGACTGCAAGGCCTAGGCTCAGAGAAACTGCTCCAGTGAAGGACAGAGATAAAGGGTGATAGAGAGAGACAGAGACTGCTGTGAGAGCAGCTCAGCCTGACCTAGGAATTCTTTCTGATAAAGCAGAACTAGCGGCAAATGTCACGCAAAATTGGTAAAAATGAATATGTATGAACCTATTGTGGAATTGTATGCACATGTATCTGAGAGGGGGATAAAAAGGGACCTGAAGTTCCCAGAAGTACACGTGTCATTTTAGGGGATGATTCCCACGTGTCCAGCACTGTAATAAACATCCCGGCTTTACAACTTTCACAAAGTTGTGGAGTTTTGATTATCTCTGCAAACACCTGGATGGGGAAAACCTATGGTGGTGTTCACAGGAGTCTGAGGATGAGGGAAGAGATGAGGATCTGACTCCACGTTTCAGAAGGCTGATTTATTATTTTATGATATATATTACATTAAAAGTATACTAAAAGAATAGAAGAAAAGGTTTCACCAGAAGGCTGGCTAAGCTAAGAGTAGAAAGGAATGATAAAGATTTGTGGCTCAGGCTCTGTGTCTGAGCCAGCTGACTGTGATTGGCCATGAATTAGAAACAACCACATGAGCCAATCCCAGATGCACCTGTTGCATTCCACAGCAGCAGATAACCATTGCTTGCATTTTGTTCCTGAGGCCTCCCAGCTTCTCAGGAGGAAAACTCCTAAGGAACGGATTTTCCATGAAAAGATGTCTGTGACACAAACCCACCAGGCAGGGCTCTGAGCAGAGGAGCTGCTGCCCCTGGGAGTGGCACCTGATGGAAGCACTGCCCAGCACTGCACTCCCGCAGCAAAGCCAGCTCGGGGCTTTAACAAGCAGTTACAGACACACTAAATTAACTCTGACTTCCATGACATTTACCAGGAGCTGGGCACGACTGAGAGGATTTGGGTTGTTTGTCTTTTGTAACTGCCACTGCAGTATTGATATTTTTCCCTTTGTCAATACCTTGCTATTACATCCCAGGCACTGAGAGCCTCTCCTGGAGCACAGCACAGGAGCAGGTACTTAACCATGAGCCTGGCCTAAGCAGGACTGAGGTGAGGCCTTTTCCTGATGCCCAGCCTGAGCCTCAGCTCCTGCCCCTGCTCCCAGACGTCCCAAAGCCTTGGGAACCCCTGCTGGTACCAAGTTCACTGTGATCCATAAACCCAGGCAGGCCCACCATGGATTGGCACCAATAAACTGCCCATGAGTGGCTTTGGATGGTGCAAAAATGTGCAATTCCACAGAGTTGTGCCTGACCTCACCATGTCCTTACTCCTCCTGCATTTTGTCTTGGTAACCCAAACCAGCTGAATTTTCACACTGAGAGCCATCCCCTCATTATCACAGGTTCCTGATAAAGTGGGCAACTCCAGCTCCCAGCAGGGACTCTCTGTGCAGGGAGGAGGGAATTGGTACCATTTCAGTGGGCTCTGGGCATTATCTGAGCTCCTGAACCAGCTCACCTTCCCTCTGGTGTGCCAACACAGAGAACCAAAGCGTGATTTTGTGCTGAACATTAGCCCAAGCAGGAAGTTATCACTCTAATAACTATGAACATTCATTTGCTTGCTTCGTTAGCCAGCATTAGAGCTGGGCACAGCATTTACAGCCAGTTCATAAACCACCAGCCTGTGCCAGTGCCAGGCACGGGGCACACCCAGCAAGGCCAGAGGAGGCTTCCCCAGGACAGGAGCTCTAGCCATATTTTATGAAAAATCCGTTCCTTAGGATCTTTCCTCCTGAGGAGCTGGGAGGCCTCAGGAACAAAATGCAAACAATGGTTATCTGCTGCTGTGGAATGCAACAGGTGCATCTGGGATTGGTCTCATGTGGTTGTTTCTAATTCATGGCCAATCACAGTCAGCTGGCTCGGAGACTCTTGTCCCAGACACAAGCCTTTGTTATCATTCTTTCTTTTTCTATTCTTAGCCAGCCTTCTGATGAAATCCTTTCTTCTATTCTTTTAGTATAGTTTAAATATAATATATATCATAAAATAATAAATCAGCCTTGTGAAACATGGAGTCAGATCCTCATCTCTTCCCTCATCCTGGGACGCCTGTGAACACCATCACAGGGAGCCCCACATTCCTGCCTGGAACTTTCCTGTTCTCCCAAAATCATTCATTTGTGCTCACCTGATGCCGTGGAATTCCCGTGCAGGTGAGGCTGGGCTAAGGTGAACTGAGAAGTGCACCAGGAGAATTCCCAGAGACAGGATGCCAAAGGGTGGCAGTGAGCCCAGCAGAGCCCCAGCTGCAGAGCCAGCAGGAGCCACCCCTGGCCAGGGCTGCAGGGGCATCCCAGGCTCTGACCCATGGATTGCAGCTGCTAATTAGCTCATTAACACAAGGAAGGAAGGAAGGAGTGTGCACAGAGGTTGGACACATGGCCCAGCCCAGCCCTCCCAGTAAGGAATGGGGAGGGACAAGGTTGGCCAGGAAACGTGGAAAATGCTAGAATATCCATGCCAGGTTGGACACTGGGGCTGGGAGCACCTGGGACAGGGGCAGGTGTCCCTGCCATGGCAGGGGTGGCACTGGTGGGATTTGGGGTCCCTCCAAACCAATCCATCCTGGGCCCCTGTGATGCCCTGGGGACCTCAGGCTGAGCTCAAGGGCTCAGTGGGACTAACCCCAGGTCCCTTCCCCAGCGCTGAGCCCAGCCCATGAGCCAGCTCTGAGTGGGCTCTGAGCCTGACTCAGGCAGTCCCTGCTGAGGAGGGACTGACAGACATGGACAGACTGACAGACACGGACAGATCAAGCCTGGCTCAGTGAGCAGTCCCTGCTGAGGAGGGACTGACAGACACGGACGGACTGACAGACACGGACAGATCAAGCCTGGCTCAGTGAGCAGTCCCTGCTGAGGAGGGACTGACAGACACGGACAGACTGACAGACACGGAGAGAGCTCGGGCACAGAGCTGGCACCGAGCAGCCCTTGGCACTCAGCATTGAGGTGCTGAGAGGAAAAGGCTCCGTCACTTCCCAGCTGCTCCGTGGCAGCCTAAACCACCACACTTAAACCCTTAAATAATGCTGAGAGCCAGGGAACAGGTGGCAAATGGATTCTATGGCAGATGGTGCCTTTTTTAATATTTGTGCTCGCTGCTAATTTACAGAGTCCATAAGCACAGGCTCATCTCTTACCTTCTTCACTGCTACCATTAAAAACCTGCATGTGAGGAAAATAAACACCCACTCCTTTATGCAGGAGCTGCAGAGGGGTGCTAGAGATTACCAGACACCCCATTCCTTAATTACTGCAGGTAAGTGCTGGTGCTTGCAGATTTAATGCATTTAGGGTTTCTTTGAAGCAGATTTCAGAGCCCTGCGTGGCAGTGCTGGGAAATGCAGTTTCCTCCCCCAGCAGGGCCCAGGAAGATGCAGCACAGCGAGGAGTTGCATCTCCACAAGCTCCTGTTTAGTCTTTATGTTAAACCTGGCACAAAATCCACACTCACAGCCAGGCTGCCATGAAATATTTAAGGGAACATTTGCCTGGGAGATGCATGAGCAGCACCACCAGTAGATGCGAAATGAAGAAAGGAAATAAAAGCAATTCTAACCCAAAAAGGGGCTGCAATTGCATTGCTGGAACCTTCCCTGCTCACCTCACTGGGGTGGGAGCAGAGGGCACAGCAATGTGGGGCCAGGGCCCCTCTCAGTGCACAGAGCCAGAGCCTCTCCAGCCACACATCACTCCATGGACAGCTTCCTCAAGCTTCAACACTTTATTCCATATAAAACAGCATTTTATGTTGCTATTAAACCCAGGGCTTTTATGCTGCTTCTCTCCCACACTTTTATTTCATCATTCCAAGTTTTTCTGGGCTCAGCACAGTGACAAAACAATCCCCAAGAGCACCACTGGCTGCAGAGCCAAGGCACAGCAGCCTGCAGCAGCCAGCACCTCCCAGCCCTGTGTGCTCATTCCCAGGGCTCCAGCTGGGATCCTTCACAGCCTCCTGGAAGGAAAAGGCTGCCTTTAAATCCCTTAAATATTCTCTGCCCTCTCATAGCTTTGCTTCTGATTTTCCTTCCCAAAATGTAAAGTAAATTGTATTAAAAGTGAATTTTTAAAATTGACCACACTGCATTGTGCAGACTCCAAGTTCCCCTAAATTCCTGGTGATTTGCTTTGAGGGAATTCCAAGGAATTTCCTCTGTGAGGTTGGAAAAGCAGCAGAGCCTGGATCCCCACCTGCCCTGTGCCCTTCCCACACCTCCCACCTTGTGTTAGCACCCTGCTATTAATTCCCAAAGCTATTAATTAGGCTGCCAGGAGTTAACTGCAAGGCTGCAAAACTAACCACAATCAAAGGCCTAAAAAATAAATATTCACTCCTAAGACTATTGATCAAATTGAGCAAATCCCTGTGATTGGAGATATGGGACCACACAAGGCAGGAACAGGACACTGCTCTCTAATAGAATCAGTTAACAGGGGATAATCAATTAATCGAGCGAACCGCACACACAATGTTCAGCCTTCCAGGTGCCAATAAACATGGGGATTGAAGCTGGAAATGATGTCATTTTGGGGTTTTTGAGTTCATTGCTGCTGCGTGCCCATGGCCTTTCACAAGCTTTAGACAAGGGCAATGTGGGGAGGTCCTTAACCCCACAGTCACAGCTCATTAACACCAGGGTCACAGGTCATTAACCCCAAACTCACAGCTCCTTAACCCCAGGGTCACTTTTTAGGTGACACATGGATCGGGACAGACGCAGCCTGTGTCCATGCCCACCCTGTCCCCATCCCAGGGCCCTAAGTGCCAGCTCCAGGTGCCACCTGCAGGGATGGGCACTCCAACCCTCCCTGGGCAGTTCCTGAGCCCCCTTCCCATGGGGAAATTCCTGCTGTGCCCACCCTGAGCTGCCCTGGCCCAGCCTGAGGCCGTTCCCTCTGCTCCTGTCCCTGTTCCCTGGGATGGTCCCAAATCCCCCTGGCTGTGTCCTCCTGGCAGGAGCTGAGCAGAGCCACAAGGGCCCCTGAGCCTCCTTTTCCTGCCCTTTCCCTCCTCTGGGCCCGTTTGCTGCTCCCAGCCCCACAGCCCTGGTCCCACAGCCCTGCTCTGGCAGGAAGGAGAATCCCTGGGATCCATCTCTCATTAAAGCTCTCCCACCAACCCCAAACCAGAGCTGCACCTTCTGCAGAATTCAATCTCCCTGTGCTACTCCTCAATTACCAAAAAGATGGAAGACGCGCCCTCATTTCCATTTCTCACTCATTTACATTTTTCACTTAATTGGCAGATAACTGTTCTAAAAATAGCCCCAGGCACCCCAGGTGCAGTCACAAACATTGCCCTAAAGGCTCCTGACCACCAGGCCTGCCCAGCCCAGCAGGGATGCCCCTCAGCTGCCACCTCTAGAAAGGTTCCACTCAGCAAACAGCAAAAAGCCATTTTTGCAGGCACCAAACACACCTCAGCTCTGGGAGAGGGCCCGGGCTGAGCTCTCCCAGCACGTTTGTGAGTAAACACCCAGAGAATCTGCTGGGGACTTCATCAGGTGCTGGCCCACGGTGTGCAGACACCTCCTGAGGGCACTTTCTAGTTGAGAACATGAATGGTCCAGCTCAGCTGTGACCACACCACCATAACCTGAGGGTGGGCAGGGGGGCTCACAGATTTGCACACAGAACCCGCTCAGAGGAGGCAGGAACCAGCTCAGCTGGCCCCAAATGCCCCAGGGACACATCCATGACAAACATCCCAGAGCTCTGAACCCACTCCTGACACCCAGCCCAGAGCACACCTCCACACTGCTCCAGAGCCCCCAGTTTAACCCCGGCAGTGCCGCCCATTTCCAGCACCACCCCACACCCCTGTGCTGCCCATACCCTCCCCAGCCCCACAGGGCCTTACCTGGGAAGGGCGAGGCCAGCAGTGGCACTTTGATGGGGGACAGGGTGAGGAGCTGGCAGGGCGGCAGGCCTGGCGCGGCCTGCGGGGCCTCGGGCTCCAGGGCCACCAGCGCCAGGCTCTGCGTGCCACCCACGGCTTTAAGGCTGCTCTGGCACCCACCTGTGGGACAGAGAGAGAGAGAGATGTGAGATATCAGGGTCTCTGCTGCTCAGAGTTACCCCGAGATACATTAAAAAGTCTCTTTTCCCAGACCAGTGCTCAAAAAAGGAGCCAGAGCTCTTAATTTCTCAGTCTCAAGATTGTTTATTGTATCTTATATATAAAATTCTTTCTCCTGCCCTGCCAAGATCCACTCAGCATAACAGACAGAGGCACTCTGCCTGCCCTGAGGCAGTGTTACCTTTTTATACTAAAAACTACGTGTACAATATTTACCATTCCTTTCCAATACCCATCACCTATGTTAGACAGTGAGCTTCAACTCTAAACCAATTCAAAGTGCCAACATCACAGCAGAAGATGGAGGCCAAGATGAAGAAAGGCAGGACATGCCCAGATTCCTCCACCTTGCCCCCTGAACCTTCATGCTAAAAACCTCAAAAATCTATTTTTAGTGATAAATTCACTATCATTCTACTTAAACTTTTGTAGCTTGTAATTCTTCATATAAAGTTAGTAATTGTTTTTTCCAAAAGCTAAATCAAAAGCACAAGAGTTTTGAGCTCTGTGCCAAAGTCTCTGATCCCCTGTGCAGGGGCTTGAGCCCTCTAAAGCAGCCAGAAAAATTTCCTGGCATTTTCTGCCATGGAACCCCACAGATGTGAGCACATCACCCACAGGGACAAGGCAGCAGTGACTCACACACAAACTGTGCAGAGTCATTACATTTAAATGAAAAAACTTAATAAAAAAGTCAAATATTTGAACACTGGGAGCACAATCATTCTCAGCTTTCCAAAGTGTAACTGTCTGATGCCAAAGCTAAATTTATTCCTTGCTACATTAGGCACTCACTGCTCCCTGGCTTGCCTGGCTGCTCTGCTGTGTCCTGCACACAAATCCCTGAGTTTGACAAGCTCTGCATCTCATCTCCTTCATCCCAAAACCTCAGCAGGATGCTTCATGGAACCCCTGAGGCTGGAAAAGCCCTCTCAGCCCAGGGAGTCCCAGCTCTGCCCCATTGTCCCCAGCCCAGAGCTCTGAGTGCCACCTCCAGGTGCCACCTGCAGGGATGGGCACTCCAACCCTCCCTGGGCAGCCCCAGGAATGTCCCAAATCAAAGCTCAAACACCCTTCAGCCCCTGCACCATTCTCTCCCCAGCCTGACAGTGGCAAGGAAGACCTTCAGAGCTCAATCTTGGTTAATTATGTTAAATAAACAAGAACAGGAGTGTAAAACTCTTGAGGAGCAGAGCAAATCTGACAAACAGCAGCTGTTCCTCCCTCCGCCCGAGCTCGGGATTCAGAAATCAAGCAATCACCAGCTCCTTTTGGCATCCAGCAAAGCCCAGCCTGCCTGCAAACCCTGCAGACAACTGAGGCTCCACAGACCCACAGCTGATCCCACTGCAGGCCCTCCCTCACCCTGAGGCTCCCTTTCCATGGGCATGGCAGGAAAACAGGGAATGGGTGCTGGGGAGGGAGGCTGTGGGGTGGGGATGCAGCCCCTGAACAGCTCCAGGCATGAGAATCCCAGCAGGGACAGGGGTGAGATCACAGAATCCTGGAATGGGCTGGGAGGGACCCCAAACTCACCCAGTGCCACCCCAGCCATGGCAGGGACACCTCCCACTGTCCCAGGGTGCTCCAGCCCCAGTGTCCAGCCTGGCCTTGGGCACTGCCAGGGATCCAGGGGCAGCCCCAGCTGCTCTGGGCACCTGTGCCAGGGCTGCCCACCCTGCCAGGGAACAATTCCCAATTCCCAATCTCCCATCCAGCCCTGCCCCCTGGCACTGGGAGCCATTCCCTGTGTCCTGTCCCTCCATCCCTGTCCCCAGTCCCTCTGCAGCTCTCCTGGAGCCCCTTCAGGCCCTGGCAGGGGCTCTGAGCTCTCCCTGGAGCTGCTCCTGCCCAGGTGAGCCCCCCCCAGGTGCCCCAGCTTTGTCCCAGACCTTTACAAACAATTATTTCCCAACAAAATAAGCCCTGCATTAGCAAAGCAGAAGTTTAGTGTTTTCAGTGTCACCAAACAAGCCCATTATTTCCACAGTCATTATTCCTCCATGCCAAGGAACACCTGCAGATGCACTCAGTAACAGGGACACAGGCCAAACAAACCCCACAAATATTTAAGTTTTGATCACTTAGCAATGGATAAATGAAAACAGATTTTTCTGCCAGACCAACTAGCAGAAATTAAAAAACAAACAGAAAAGTAAAAACCCATCAGTGTTCAAGCAATCCAAGTGTTAAACAGAAGCTCATTGTTCATTCACCTGGGAAGTGGAACAATCCTTCAGTGGGGTCAAACACCTGCCCTCCAAGAGCCTGTGCTCATTCCCAATTCCAGCTGCCTGCTGCTGGGAGAAACCCACAAAACGCCTCCTGTGAAAGCTAATGCTGTCTGCAAACACGACTCTGCTGCGCCTTCCTGCAGGGCACACGAGCAGGAAGGTTGTTTACTTCTCATTTGATTCTTTTCTTCTGGAGAGGAGGATGTGATTTCCCCAAAGAGGGCAGGAGAACAGGAGAGTGATGTGAGCTGGGCAGGCACAGCCTGCTCGAGCTGGGCTGCTCATTAAACTTGCATCAATGCCCTCATCAAAGTTTCATTGCTCCGCTGAAGGAGAAGTTTGGGTGGTTTCCCCTCCTTTGATGGAGCTCTCACTCTGTCTCTCCCGGTGAATAACTCCAGGGAGGAAGGGCCATCCCTGGGGGCTCAGCTGTGCCTCAGCTCAGCAGCATCTCCAGCCCAGCCACCCAAACACTGCCCAGCCCTGCCAGCTGGGCCAGGGCTCCCCCAGCGTGGGGGGCACCCGCCTGAGAAATCCTTCTCACAAACAAACCAGATCTTGCTGTGGGTTCTGTTCAAAAAGGCCTTGAAAGGGTTTTAGAGCTACCATTAATCACTCTGCACCCACACGGGGTTCTGGGAAACTTTCATCTTGTGTGGAACAAAAGTCTCCTTCTCAACCTGAGCTGTGTTTAGAGTTCCTAAAAAACCCTGAACACCCTGATACCCCTACAAAGGAAAACACAGGGATATCCCTGCACAGGGAACAGACACAGGGATATCTCACTGCACAGGGAACAGACACAGGGATATCTCACTGCACAGGGAACAGACACAGGGATATCTCACTGCACAGGGAACAGACACAGGGATATCTCACTGCACAGGGAACAGACACAGGGATATCTCACTGCACAGGGAACAGACACAGGGATGTCCCACTGCAGAGGGAACAGACACAGGGATGTCCCTGCACAGGGAACAGACACAGGGATGTCCCTGCAAAGGGAACAGACACAGGGATGTCCCTGCAGAGGGAACAGACACAGGGATGTCCCTGCACAGGGAACAGACACAGGGATGTCCCTGCACAGGGAACAGACACAGGGATGTCCCTGCACAGGGAACAGACACAGGGATGTCCCTGCAAAGGGAACAGACACAGGGATGTCCCTGCAGAGGGAACAGACACAGGGAGATCTCACTGTAGAGGGAACAGACACAGGGATGTCCCTGCCAAGGGAACAGACACAGGGATGTCCCTGCAGAGGGAACAGACACAGGGATATCCCTGCAGAGGGAACAGACACAGGGATGTCCCACTGCAAAGGGAACAGACACAGGGATGTCCCTGCACAGGGAACAGACACAGGGATATCCCTGCACAGGGAACAGACGCAGGGATGTCCCACTGCACAGGGAACAGACACAGGGATGTCCCTGCACAGGGAACAGACACAGGGATGTCCCACTAAACAGGGAACAGACACAGGGATGTCCCACAGCAAAGGGAACAGACACAGGGATGTCCCACTGCCAAGGGAACAGACACAGGGATGTCCCTGCACAGGGAACAGACACAGGGATGTCCCTGCACAGGGAACAGACACAGGGATGTCCCACTGCAAAGGGAACAGACACAGGGATGTCCCACTGCACAGGGAACAGACACAGGGATGTCCCTGCACAGGGAACAGACACAGGGAGATCCCTGCAAAGGGAACAGACACAGGGATGTCCCTGCACAGGGAACAGACACAGGGATGTCCCTATAAAGGGAAACAAACACACCATTAGCCCTGCAAACACAAACACACCAATATCCCTGCAAAGGAAACAAACAAATGCAGGGATGTCCCTGCAATGAAAACAGGGATATTCCTATAAAGGGAAACAAACACACCAACAGCCCTGTAAGGGGTAACACACAAACAGCCCTGCAAAGGGAAGCAAACACAGGGATGTCCCTGCAAAGGGAACAGATATATTCCTGAAGAGGGATATAAACACACCAACAGCCCTGTATGGGTAACACACAAACAGCCCTGCAAAGGGAAACAAACACACCAATAGCCCTGCAAACACAAACAATGTAGATATGTCCCTGCTTCCTGATATCCCTGCTTTCCAAGGGGGAAATCAGCAGCTGGCACTGGCACTGTAAGCCCAGTGACTGCCATTCACAACCCTGCTCACTTTGCTGCTCGTGTGCAGTAAATAGCAATCCCTGGCTGCTCTCAGACACCCCTGCAAGCACCGAGAGCTGGATTTATTCACACGGAGCTCCCCGGGTCAGGAGGGATGATGTTACGGAAAGGTCAGAGCAGCAGCCCTGCCCACAAACACATTGCTCCTGCGGTTATTGCTGTCACTGAAGTGAGAAAACAAACTTCACTCTGAGTTTCTCTTGATTTGAGGAAATAACGGGAAAAGCACCAAAAACCCATAAGCTTAATGAGCAAAACAAAAACTTTGTGAAAGCTGTGGTTAAAGCCAAGCATTCCCAGAGCTAATAAAGCACTTGGCTGGCAGTGCTTGAATGCTCCACAAACAAAGGGAGGCTTGATGGCTTTTCAGGGACATGAATGGGGTCCTGCTGTGCTATTCTCTGTCCCCAAACAGGGAGCCCCAGCACACGCACTTAAATACAAGATAATCCAATTTGGGAAGCCAAAACCCGAGTGTTTGTAAATGGAGATGTGCTTCAAACACAGAGCTGTGCTTAGGAAATACAGGAGGTCAGAGGTCCTGGGTTGGTGTACTTCATGAGAAAACAGAACCCAAATTCAACAGAGAGCAGCCCTATTTCATTCAGAACCTGTAAACGGGAATTACCTAGCAAGCTGGGGCTGTGTTTGGATGTGTATCTGCGCATCAGTGCTGACACTGCCTTGGTTCTGTAAAAGGCACTGCCATCAGGAGAAAAATACATGAATGAGAAGGATCAAAATGTCATTTCCTTGGGATGCCCCACCCGACATCCTCATCTCCACGCAGGAGACACGTGGAACCAGCTGAGCTTTAGGGTCCATTCCAACCTTTCCACAATTCCATAAAACCTCCCCAGATACAGCATCAGAACACCCCCTCGGGCAGGGAGCACTGATAGCATGGTCCTGACACCAGGAATGCCAAACCAGGCACACCTCCAAATGGCACTGATGTCATGGTCCTGACACCAGGAGTGCCAAAGCAGGCACACCTCCAAATGGCACTGATAGCATGGTCCTGACACCAGAATGCCAAAGCAGGCACACCTCCAAATGGCACTGATAGTATGGTCCTGACAGCAGGAATGCCAAACCAGGCACACCTCCAAATGGCACTGACAGCATGGTCCTGACACCAGGAGTGCCAAACCACCCCAGCACAGCTCCCAGTGACACCGGTGAATGTCCTGTGCCTCAGGGCTCTGGGTTCCACCTTGGAGTGTTGGAACCCCACCACGGGGTCCTGCCAGTGCTCCCTCACCCCATCCAGCAGCCACTGAGCCCCCAGGGATGTGCAGGACACCCAGCTGGCACTGGGCACCTGACCAGCCCTGACCTCACCGCACAGTGCAGGAGACAGAAACATGAATCGTTCCCTCCCAGAAACACCAGGGCTGTCTTTGCAGGAACATGAAATGCTGCCTTCCTCCCCAGAGCAGCGTGAGCCAGGCGTCATTGCCAGGGGCACAGGGCACCCTGCTCCTCAGAAACAGCACAGAGCTCATAATTCATGGTGTGCACTCTGGGAGAGAACAATAACTGCTGAAACACAAACACAGAGCACGTAACTCACGGTGTGCACTTCAGGAGAGAACAATAACTGCTGCTCCTCACAGCCAACAGCACCTTGGAGTGGCTGGGCTGCAGCTGCTCAATTATGCACATTAGCCTTGCCAGGCTCCGTGCTCACTCCTGGAGCTGAGGAGGGCTGCAGCTCCATTGAGAAAACAATTCTATCATTGCTGATGGCTGGGGAAGGCAGAGCTGCTGCCACCACGGCAGCGCTGGTGTGAATGCTGCACAGAAGCTGATGAACTGCTGCACAGAAGCTGATTAACTGCCCTGATCCCACCCAACTGAGAACCTGCCCCAGGACCTTCATCACTGCCCACACTGAGGGCAGATACTGCACAGGGAACACCTGGGGAGGCAGCTCCTGGCTCTGCCTGCAGGACAGGGATGGGGCCACCCTGCAGGAAGGGCCACAGGTCCCTCATGAGCTCTAGAGCCCCAAACAGCCTGGGATGGGATGGGATGGGATGGACTGGCACCAACCACAGCAACAGCTCAACAAGGATGGGAAGGAATTCCTGACTGGCCCTGGCAGCCGTGGCTGCCCCTGGATCCCTGGCAGTGCCCAAGGCCAGGCTGGACACTGAGGTTGGAGCGCCTGGGACAGTGGGAGGTGTCCCTGCCATGGCTGGGGTGGCACTGGGGGGGGTTTGGGGTCCCTGCAACCCAAACCACTCCAGGATTCTGCGATCCCATTATTTACAGAGATGGTTGGGGGATTTGAGCTCCCCCCTGCCCCTCTCCCACCCCGAGGGAGCTCGGCTGGCAGCCAGCACTGAGCCAGCTGCTACAGGAGGAGCAGGTCTAGCTGCAGGGCTCCTGAGCAGACAGCCATGGGCACATACACTGCCCAGGGAGACAAAACCCTTCCCCTCCCAGGGCTCTCTGCAGCCCACAGAGGTGGCACCAGGCTGGCAGTGTCCCTGTTCTGCCTGCACTGCCCCTCAGCTGCTCCCAGGAATGCTCCGGCCTTATATCTGCCATTCTGCATGTGATCAAATACGCTTGTGCACATTTAAAATACTGAAATATTTAAAACATTGGAGTCTTTAAGAGGTGCAGGAACAGGAGGGGCTGTGGCTCCCCTGCCCAGATCCCTCCCTCAGCAGCACACCCATCCTGTGATTCCCCAGCAGCCTGGGCATGCAGCTGCTTCTGTGTGCAATAAATACCAATAAATGCTCTAATAAACAGAAATGAACTCATACCAGGCTTTCCCCACAGCACTGACTCCTCCAGCTGAGCCCTGGGCAGTGCTGGCAGAGGACAGGAGGCTGAGCCCCAGCTCTGCTCAAACACCAAAATACAGACCCAGGTGCAGGGGCCAGCACGTGCCAGGGCACCCCCTGCTAATTAACGAGGCCGCTAACGAGCCCAGGAGCCCCTCCAGCGCACTCTGAACCCCAGCCCTGATGGCAAACACCACGTCCTGGGTGCTGCACAGCTCTGAAATACAAACTGCTTTGGGGAGAGCATGCAGAAAGGGGAGCTCTGCTCTCATCACCAGGGACAGCACCTCTGCTCTGAGGAAGGCAGGAACCACAGCCAGCAAGGCAGTAATTCCAATTCCCACTAATTCCAGTTCCTAGGAGTGTATTTAGGGGCTGAACCATCAGTGGCACTTTTCTCCTCAGCCTTCTGGATAGAACTGCTATTTTAATTTACTCCTGCAGCCCTGGTGGAATGCCTGGTCTGCTCTTGTCCAAGGATAAAAGCGCTTTACCAGGTGTAAATCTCAGTTACCTAAAGCACCACAGAATATTTATACATAGAATATTTAAATATTACACAGTTAATATTTATAACTTTTAGTTCTTCTGTTCAGTTATGTAGATTAATGGAACTGATTTCACAAATGACTGAGCCTTAATGAGATGACGGATCCTCTGCTCCTCTCTCCTGCTGGCTGTCTGCACAGACCCCACCAAACTCTGCACATGAGCAGCCAGCAGAATCCTACACGGAACCATAGACTCACTGAGGCTGACAGCCATTTCTGTTTGAAAAATAAACTCAGTAGGTGGGGAGTGGTTGGTCCCTTCCTGGCAGGGGCCACCAAGCAGCTCCAGAGCAGCCTGGCACAATCTGCTGTAATTACACAGAGCCCTCTCTTCCTCTCAGAGTCACTCAGAGGCTGAGCTGCACTTGGCCATCAAGGCTCTGCCCAAGCAAGGTTTGCAGCTGAGTGGAAGTGAATCTCTGCTTTAGAGAGCAGCCTTGCCTCTCTGGGGGATGCATTAAAGGAAAACCACCGAGAAACAGGCAATATTTAAATATTGATGCGCTCATTTCCTGACCTGGGATCAGCTGAGGGGCCAGGACGAGCGTGGGCAGTGGCCTGGAGGCAGCAGCTGGCCTGGCTACAGCCATGGCCACTTGGTTGCTCAGCAGCAGGGGCTTCTCAGCCCCCTGGAACAGCCTGGACTCCTCAGGCTGCACCCAGGCCGAATCCAGGGCAAAGGCATTGTTCAGGTAGATCTGTGCAACAGAAAGAAAGGAAAACGTGACAGTCTGAGATCCCAAACTCAGAAATACAAGTGAGAACAAAGCATCTTTAACTCGGTATTTCAACAGGCAGAGCCTCAGCTGGGGACAAACTGCCCAAAGCAGGATCCCTCAGTGCTGAGGCTGAAGTGAAGTGACCACTTAAAATTAACAGGCTTTGACATGACAGATCAGCTGCTGCAGCTGCATGGGAGGCCAGCAATCCCTGGAGGCAGAGCTGTCCTGACACGGCCACTCCTGGTGCTGACACGGCCACCCCGAGTGACCCCGTCAGCACCGGGGACTGCGGCCACCTCCCCAGCCTGGGGACACAGGGTGAGGGACAGGGGGACAGGGCACAAACCAGCTGAGGGACAGGGGGACAGGGCACAGAACCCGCTGAGGGACAGGGGGACAGGGCATAGAACCTGCTGAGGGAAGGGACAGGGCACAGAGCCAGCTGAGGGACAGGGGGACAGGGCACAAACCAGCTGAGGGACAGGGGGACAGGGCATAGAACCAGCTGAGGGACAGGGGGACAGGGCACAGAACCCGCTGAGGGACAGGGCACAAAACCAGCTGAGGGACAGGGGGACAGGGCACAGAACCAGCTGAGGGACAGGGGGACAGGGCGCAAACCAGCTGAGGGACAGGGGGACAGGGCACAGAACCAGCTGAGGGACAGGGGGACAGGGCGCAAACCAGCTGAGGGACAGGGGGACAGGGCACAAACCAGCTGAGGGACAGGGCACAAAACCAGCTGAGGGACAGGGGGACAGGGCACAGAACCCGCTGAGGGACAGGGGGACAGGGCACAGAACCAGCTGAGGGACAGGGGGACAGGGCGCAAACCAGCTGAGGGACAGGGGGACAGGGCACAAACCAGCTGAGGGACAGGGCACAAAACCAGCTGAGGGACAGGGGGACAGGGCACAGAACCCGCTGAGGGACAGGGCACAAAACCAGCTGAGGGACAGGGGGACAGGGCACAGAACCAGCCGAGGGACAGGGGAGATAAGGGCACTAAACCAGCTGAGGGACAGCAGCACAAAGCTGAGGGCCAGCAGCACAAAGCCAGATGTTCAGCACTCAGCTGGCAGAGAGGCAGATATGGGGACCAGAGGTGGGATGGGGACACGGGACCCTGAGGGCCAGCCTGGCACCAGGGACATGGCAGTGCCCGCGGTGACACCACTCTGCCAGCACCACACTGTGGCACCCCTTTGGGACAGACAGCGGGAAAACCAGGGAGAAAGGGAAGACGGAAAACCGCCATAATCACATCTGGTAGGAAAATGAGGACGTTCTACTCAAAGGAGTAAATATTAGCGACATTTTACTCCTATTAAAACTTAGGAACAGTAAAGCTGTACCTGCTGTTCCATTACCTGCCCCTTCCACAGGCTTCTCCTGACAAATACCGACCTCTCACAGCCCTGAACCCACAGCACTCTGCAGCTCATGTACTCGATGTACTCCAGAAAAAAGCCCCAAAGCCCCATGGCAGGCCAGGCTCGCACTTACCTTGCAGCTGGGCAGCCTTTTCTCAATCCAGCCCTTGGCGGCGTGCGGCGGCACCGCGGCGCTGTACACGGGCGGCAGCACCGGCACCAATTCCACGCTGGAAGAAGGGGAGAATCCCACGACCGGCGAGTGAGCTCCAAATATCCACTTCGGAGGGGCACAAAGAAACCAAACAAACACAAGAGGAGGGGTTAACAAAAGGATTTTACCCTGGGTAAGCGATGCTTTCCATGATTTCCTAATTACGCGACGGAAAACGTCGGGAACGTCCCTTCAGGCTGCCTGGGTTTGTGTTTGCTGGGTAGGTTCGGAGCGGCTCGGGAAGCCCAAAGCACAGCCTGGAGCAGGGCACACGGGCAGCCTGGGCTCCTCTGCTCACACCGAACCGTATAGCGCCAGCAAGAGCCTGAAAATGCGTCGGGGGAGCCAAAGGAAACGCACAAATGTATTTTTCCTCAACTTAAATTCGCCTGGCAAACGGGTTCCCACAGCAAAATCACCTCTGCAGGTTCGTCGAGCGGTCTCCCGCTGGGGAATAATTGATGTTCCCGTTTCATTAGAGCAGCACCGACTGTTTTCTCCCGAACCACAAGAGACGCTCGAGCTCGAAAAGGCTGGAAATCATCACACGGAATCGAGCGGACGCCACAGCGCTCGCGGCTCGCGTTTATTTTTACTTCTGTCTGCCCAAAACCATAAAGCCGAGGCAAAACTGCGGGCACGGCTCCGAGCCCTCCGCGGAGAGGGGCGAACACCCGGCTGAGGGCTCCGCTACCGCGAGCAGCCTCACGGCAGCAATTAATAATTGAAATATTCATCAGGGAAAGCACTGGCGCGACACGCTGGTTCCAGTGACACGGCTCAAAACTTTCGTCTTTATAAATATTCGCAGAACGCTCGGCGGCGGTGCTGCCCCGGCTGCCGGGGCATCGCTCCCGTTCCGGCCGCATCTGCGGAGAGCGCAGCCTGCAGCCGGCGTGGGAGGGACCCGCAGCCCCCTGGCAGCCCCTCTGCCCCCGGGGAGATGCCCGCAGCACGTTCCCAGAGCCGCGGTCCCACACACGCGGGGCGCGGAGCGTCGGGAAGGGGGTGCAGGGCTGGAAAAGGGGGTGCAGAACCCAGGGAAAGGGGAATACAGAGCTGGGGAAAGGGAGATGTACAACCCAGGGAAAGGGGAATACAGAGCTGGGGAAAGGGAGATGTACAACCCAGGGAAGGAGGGATGCAGAGCTGGGGAAGGGGGTGCAGAGCATCGGGAACGGGGGAATGTAGACCCGGGGAAAGGGGAATGCAGAGCTTGGGAGGGAGGGGATGCAGCGCCCCGAGGGAGAGGGATATAAAACCCAGGAAGGGGGGATGCAGAGCCCAGGGAAGGCGGGTGGTGTAGAGCCCCGGGAAGGGAGCTGTAGAACCCGGGAAAAGAGGAATGCAGCGCCCGGGGAAGGTGGGATGCAGAGCTCGGAAAAGGAGGATACAGAGCTCGGGAAGCGGAGGATACAGAGCTCGGAAAAGGAGGATGCAGAGCTCGGAAAAGGAGGATGCAGAGCCCGGGCAGCCCCCGCCGCCACCCCGCACGCCTCGGGCGTGGGTCTCGGTGCCGATGCCCGCTCCGGGCAGCAGCTCCGGGAAAGTTGTGTCCCCGCACGGCGGCTCCGCCCTTACCTGGCCGTGCAGGAGCGGCTCGGCGGCCGCGGGCAGCAGCGGCAGCAGCGGGGGCTCGGCGGGGCCGCGCCAGCCCGGCCCGGGCCGCAGCAGCGCGGGGGGCGGCAGCAGCAGCGGCGGCCCGGGAGGAGGAGGAGGAGGATGGGGAGCCCCGGCGGCGGCAGCGCCCACCCGGAGCAGCCCCGCGGCCGCGGGCAGCACCCAGGCCCAGGGCGGCGCGGGGGGCTCGGCGGGCGGCGGCCACAGCAGCGGCGGCGGGCGCGGGGCGGCGGCCGGGAGCATCCTGCATGGCCCGGGATGGGATGGGATGGACCGGACCGGCCCGGGCCGGGAGCGCCGCGCTCCGCTCGCCTCCGCCGCCCGGCGCAACTCCGAGCCCGCGGCGGCAGCGCGGACAGGCTCCGCCCGGCGCGGGGAGAGCGGGGCGGGCAGAGCGGGGCCGCCCCGGGGAGGGGAGGGACGCGGCGGGGACGGACCGACGGACGGACAGAGGGAGGGGGCGCCGCCCCCGCTGGGAGCGCGGCTGTGCCGGGTTCCGGGCAGGAGCAAGTGGGATTCTCGGGCAGGTGGGATTTAGCCAGGTGGGATTCTCGGGCAGGCGGGATTTTAGCCAGGTGCGATTCTCGGGTGATCCCTGGCGGCCGCAGGTGCGGAGGCAGCCCCTGCCCGCGGGGCATGGCAGAGGAGCCTGGGCACCCCCAAGTTCCCGGAGCCCCCCTCACCATTAAAACCCCCCACATCCCTCAACACCTCCGACCCCCGGAGGTCCTCAAGCTGCTGGCCATTCCCGGAAGCCCTCAAACCTTCCCAAGACCCCCGATCTCCCCCTTCCCCAGCCCGTGCGAGCGCCGCGGCATCAGCGCGTTCAGGTATCCCACGGCTGCCCCTCAGCCGAGACCCTTCCGGCGGCACGGAAAATAGCGTGGATTGAAACTGCCAGAGGACAGGGTTAGGTGGGATAGCGGGAGGAAATTCTTCCCTGGGAGCGAGGGGACAGGGTGCCCAGAGCAGCTGTGGCTGCCCCTGGATCCCTGGCAGTGCCCAAGGCCAGGCTGGGCATTGGGGCTGGGAGCACCTGGGACAGTGGAAGGTGTCCCTGCCATGGCAGGGGTGGCACTGGGGGGGATTTAAGGTCCCTTCCAACCCACACCAGTCTGGGATCCTATGAATTTCCTGGCAGACAAGCAGAAAGGAGCCTGGTGCTGCTGCTGCTGCCCGAGGGCAGCTCCCTTGTACAGACCAGACCAGCCCAGGTGATTCCTGAGCCCCCAGGGCCATCAGTGTTCCCTTACAACCTGTGGGTTTGTCCTTTGTAAACCAGTGGGTTTGTCCCTCACAACGTGTAGGTTTGTCCCTCACAAATCTGTATGTTTGTCCCTACAAACCTGGGGGTTTGTCCCTCACAAATCTGTATGTTTGTCCCTTACAAACCTGTGGGTTTGTCCCTATAAACCTGGGGGTTTGTCCCTCACAACCCATGGGTTTGTCCCTACAAACCTGTGGGTTTGTTTCTCCTGCCGTTTCCTCCCTGCTGTGGAATGAAGGAGCTGAGCAAGCCTCTGCTGACGGCATCACAGCTTCCAGCAGCTCCAGCAAAAAATTAAAGGAGTGAATAACAGCAAAATGGGCCAAGCCTGAATTCACACAACACACAAATGTTTCAGCTCCACGGTTTAGAATCATTGCAGAGGAGTTTGATTCCCATGGCAGCAAATAACCTTAATAAAGGTAATACCCTAGAAGTTTTGGAGTCAGATGATGATGATCTGTGGCTAAACAGGAGATCAGGGAAATGCATTGCTTCTAATTACCCTGAGAGACACTGGGAGATGGAGGTTGGAGTAATGCACAAAACGACAGAGATCAGATGAACAGAGGATCACTGCTAAATGTTTCAGTGTGTGGCTGTTTGTAAAACTCAAAACCACATCCTGGTAATTGGGGCTGAGCGGAGGAACGGAAGCACAATGACAAAATCAACAGCAAAAACCAACAAACAGAAACAGGGCTGTTTCCTGTGAAATGCAGTGGTGCTCAGGAGCTGGGCTGGGATGCAGTGGGGAAAAGGCACCTGAGACAGCTGATCAGCGTCACCTCAGTCAGTGCTCACCTTGGCCCTTGAATGCTTCAAAGAGCACTTCAGGCAGCCAAAAAGCCAATTTAGCGCTGAAATAAAAGGTTTAGACCCATCATCTTCATTTTTAAGTCTGAAAAATGAGTCTGAGCACTCCAAAGAGACATGCCTTTTGTTAATATCTACATTATGGATTTCTCTCCCTGAGGGCATTCTTCACCACTTCTCCTCCTGCCGGGGCTGTCTGGTGAGACAGGATCGGGTGATGAGCAAACCCTCTGGCGCTGATGCACCATTGACTCAAGGAAGGGGCGCTGTGGATCAGCAGCATCGCCGGGAATCCCTTTAAATTGGAGTGCTGGCCACGGACAGCCCGGGTCCCGCAGCACACCTGAGGCATCCCGGGAACCCCCGGGTGCAGCTGCACCTGCGGCGCCTGTTTGAGCCTCTGCAGGTGCCAACAGCGCCCGCAATCCTGGCACAATCCAGCCAAGTCCCAGGGAAGAGATCCTTGTCAATTCACGGTGAATAAATCCCTGCCCATTCCCAGTGAATGAATAAATCCCTGCCCATTCCCAGTGGATAAACCCCTGCCCATTCCCAGTGAATGAATAAACCCCTGCCCATTCCCAGTGAACAAATTCCTGTCTGTTTGCGAGCTCAGAGTCCCGGGGCAGCAGCAGGGGCCGGGGACGTCCTCAGCCGATGCTGCGGGACAGAGAAAGGTTGAGCACACCCCGATTCCCCCCGATCCATCCCATCCCATCCCATCCCATCCCATCCCATCCCATCCCATCCCAGTGCGGGGCTCTGATCCAGCCCCGGCCACACCAGTGACCCCGCGGGGCACCGGGGGCACCATCGCGGGCATCTCCCAGCCCAGTCCGGGTCAATCCCGATCCCTGCCCGCTCCTTGGCTCCCAGCAGCACCGAGGAGTGAGATCCCAGCATGGATCAAAGCAATCCACGCTGCCCCAGCTGTGTGGAGCATCCAGGGACCGGGAATTCCCTGTGCCCCCCGTTTCCACCCCAGCACGGCGGCCGCTCCTCCTTTGCTGCACAGCTCCTCGGAGTCTTGCATCAATTCCTTCTCTGGGGTTTGGGGATTGACACCCATATCCCAAACCACAGCAGGTTCCCATAGATTGCAGGGTTCCCATGGCATTTCGGGGCTCCCAGGGGATTTTGGTTCTCCCAGGGGATTTCGAGGTTCCCAGGGGATTTCAAGGCTCCCATGGGATCTCGGGGTTCCGGTGGGATTTTGGGGCTCCTATGGGATTTTGAGGCTCTCACGGCATTTCAGGGCTCCCACGGCATTTTGGGGTTCCTGTGGCATTTCGGGGCTCGGGTGACACTCCAGGGCTGCAGACGGTGTCAGTGGTGGGTGCTGCAGCAGCTCCCGCTGCTCCGAGCACGGGGTCCAGCCCCCGCTGAGCAGAGCCCCAGGCAAACACATCAAATCACAGACTGACAGAAAATGACCCCTTGTTTCGGCTCCTGGCGTGTGAAATCCCCGCTCTTTGATGTGATTTTTGCTGAATTCCATTGATTTCCATCAGCCTTGTTACAACCCCATTAAGAGATATCAAAAAGAGAGGAGGCAAATGAGGCAGTGAAAATCCCGGCAGGAACACCTGTGTGTGCAGGACTGCAGCCTCCCCAGGAGCCCCATCTGACTCTCTTTTTCACTCTCTGGATGGTGGGAATTGCCCTGGGCTCCTCGGGAGGCTCTCCCAGCTCTCCAGCATGGTCACACAGGTGACCTCTGTGGACCGGGTGAAAAAGGATCCAGCAGCATTCCTCCTGGAAAATTCCCTCTGTAGAGTATCAGTTTCCCTTCGACTGGGCTCAATCAATTTGTTTTCTGGTATTTATGCAATATTCACAAGCTGGTTTTATCCAAAATCGGAGTTATTGATACCAAAACTTCAAACTCTGGTAATTGAGGAAGGAAAAACAAACGAGTTCCTGGGCAGCTGAAAGCAGGGCAGGAGGGCACAGGCAAATACAGAATCCCAGACTGGTTTGGGGTGGAGGGACCCTAAATCCCACCAGGAACCCTAAATCCCCCCAGGGACACCTTCCCCTGTCCCAGGTGCTCCCAGCCCCAGTGTCCAGCCTGGCTTTGGGCACTCCAGGGATGCAGGGGCAGCCACAGCTGCTCTGGGTAACATCTGAGTGCATTCCCTCAGATCTCAGTTTCCTCTCATCCCGTTGGATGCAGAAGTTGCAGACATTTTTCATCTCTAACACCAGCCCAGGTGCAGGGTAAGGCTTGGCAGGGTTTGCACACAGAAGGATCACTTTGGGTAGCTGTGAGAAGCAACAGAAAACATTCAAACCAAGAAACACACACCAAAAAAAAGAAAAAGGCATCTTTTGTGTGTGCATGAGAGGAGAGGCTGGAAACATTCTCTTTGTGAATTGGAGAATAAAGAGCACAGTCAATGGGGAGGGTTTGCTTTGTACCAGCTCCTTGGAATCCACCTCCAGAGCAGGGATTTCACCCTTCTGGGGAGGCAGCCCCCGTGCCGCTCCACAGCAGCAGAGAGATCAAAGAAAAGCAGGATAAAGATATCTGCCTGTGCCCCCCTTTGTGCCAGAGCTCTCCTGAGTGCACACACAGCTCTCTTGGATCCAGGCATCCTTTAAAAGCCTCCAAAGAAGTTTCCATGCTCAGCTGGGGGCTGAGCAGTCGGCAGCTGCAGCAACTCAGCTCCCCTCTGCACCCAGGAAAAGGGGGAGGGTGGTTCAACCCAGCCTCAATGGAACTCCAAATTCACAAAATGCACAGGGAGGAGATGCCAGGGAGGTGAGGGCCTCCCTCAAACCCTGGCTCTGCTGGCACAGGGTGCCTGGAGCAGCTGGGGCTGCCCCTGGATCCCTGGCAGTGCCCAAGGCCAGGCTGGACATTGAGGGGGATGTCTTGGTTTGGAAAGACAGGAGTCTGCTAAGGAAGGCAGGAGCCCCCCCTGAAATGGAGAATGTGAACCCTCCCCACCCCTGGCAGTTGCTACAAATTTTAAATTAAGGGGCTCTCAGTCAAAAATATGGGAGCAAGAAATAACAGTTCTTTAATAGGAAAAGGAAACAAAATAAAGGATAAAATAAACAATGCAGTACACTAGCACAGCACTGACAGAGTCAGAACCCAACCTGACACCCTGTGGGTCAGGGTGTTGGCAGCAGTCCCATTGGAATTGTGGCTCAGCCCTCCTGCAGTGTCAGGGGTGGTTCTGCTGGAGCAGGGATCCTGGAGAGAAGGATGGATTCTTCCTCTGAAGATCCAGTGGGAGAAGAGGCAGCTGCTGTTCCTCTGGGGAATCCCGTGGAGAAGCCGTGCTGGTGTCTCAAAACCTCTGGATTATATCTGGGTAGCAATGCTTGGCTCCTCCCTCTGGATTATATCTGGGTAGCAATGCTTGGCTCCTCCCCCTGGATTATATCTGGGCAGCAATGTTTGGCTCCTCCCTCTGGATTATATCAGGGTAGCAATGTTTGGCTCCTCCCCTGGGCGGAGCATCTCCCAATGGGATGCTGTAGCTCTTATCAGCCATGCAGGGACATTCAATAGCTGTTATCAGCAATGTCCCCTCCCGAGGGAGGTGTGAATGTGGTCACTCAGAGAGAGAGGTAAGGCAAACTGCCATACAGATGGTGATGGAAAACATCTTGCACTGCAATCTTCAACAGGCTGGGAGCGCCTGGGACAGGGGAAGGTGTCCCTGCCATGGCACTGGATGGGCTCTAAGTTCCTTCTCAACCGAAACCAGGCTGGGGCTCCCTCATTTAGTGGATCTGCTGCCCTGGGGCTGCTCCAGAAGGGTTCCAGAAGGGCCCCAGGGCCAGCACTTCTGTCCATGGAGTCTCACCTGGCAGGCACTGCTGACCACAGAAGGACAGACAGATTCCCTCCTTCTCTCCCTTCCCTGCCCTTCCCAGAGGCTGCCTGGAGGACTCTGGATCTCCAAGGGGACACTGCAGACGCACAGCATTCTCAGACTCACACCTTCTGGCCCTGCAAGGCTCAGGAGTGGCACCGAGGGCTGCAGGAGATGCTCTGCAGCTGCCTCAGCCCCGGCTGTTTCCAGGGGTGTTTCCCTCATTCCCATTCCTCAGCCGTGCCTGCCAGCCTGGAGAGCTGGTCCTTGCACCACCACTCGTCTCATAAGCATTCCAGGAACCTCAGGGAGCTCAGGGAGAAATTCTGAGCGTTGCAGCTTCTCGGTGGAGCCAGATCAATGAGTTCACTCCAAATAACTCAGCTGGAAATTAACCCTTTCACGAGTTCCAGCAGAACATTTGTGTGAGGGGCTCCAGACATCCTGCTGTTCCCAGCATGGACAGGGACTGCAGGTCCTTCAGGGATGGTCAAGTTATCACAGTTCTGGAATTCCTGAGGCTGGGAAAGCCCTCCAGGATCACCAAGTCACCAGTCCCCACCTTGTCCCCAGCTCCGAGTGCCAGCTCCAGGTGCCACCTGCAGGGATGGGCACTGCAACCCTCCCTGGGCAGTGCCTGAGCCCCCTTTCCATGGGGAAATTCCTGCTGTGCCCATCCTGAGCCTCCTTTGCTCCAGGTGAGCCCCTGCCCAGCTCCTCAGGAATTCTGCAGCCCCTGCCCAGCTCCTCAGGGATTCTGCAGCCCCTTCCCAGCTCCCTCAGGGATTCTGCAGCCCCTTCCCAGCTCCTCAGAGATTCTCCAGAGCTGCCCCAGGATCCCAGACCCATCCTCAGGAGTTCAATCCATGAGTGCAGGAAGAGGATTCTGGGTGCTGGTGTCTCACATGGGGGAAATTGTCCCCAGCCCATCATTTCATTCATTATCCCAAGGTAAAACACATGGCTTTGGCTCCTTAATTAGGTGGTTTTACCTCCCAACATTAATGCAATTATATCAAAGCTGATTGCAAGTTTTAAATTTCACTTTATCAGCCGAGCAATTAGAGTTTTATGGGCTTTATCCTCTTTGCAGTAACTTTAATACACTTTTGTTTCCTAATTATTTCCCTTCCCAGATTATTGCTCTTAAGTAACATCAGCATTACTGCGGGTTCAGGGCTGGAGACAGAGCCCCAAATCACCCAGACACTTCCTGCAGGAGCCCAGGGTGGCAGTGGCAGTGCCAGGATGCAGAACGAGCTACCAAGAAGCAATTATTCCATCTGGAGCCCTTCCCATTGCATCTCCCCAGCACTAAAGGCACAGAGTGGCTGCACAGCCAGAGCTGGGATGGGCTGGGACACCTGGGGGGGCTCACCTGGACAGGAGCAGCTCCAGGGAGAGCTCAGAGCCCCTGGCAGGGCCTGAAGGGGCTCCAGGAGAGCTGCAGAGGGACTGGGGACAGGGATGGAGGGACAGGACACAGGGAATGGCTCCCAGTGCCAGAGGGCAGGGCTGGATGGAATCTTGGCAATTGGGAGTTGTTCCCTGGCAGGGCTGGATGGGAGATATGGAATTGTTCCCTGGCAGGGGGGGCAGCCCCAGCACAGGTGCCCAGAGCAGCTGTGGCTGCCCCTGGATCCCTGGCAGTGCCCAAGGCCAGGCTGGACATTGGGGCTGGAGCACCTGGGACAGTGGGAGGTGTCCCTGCCATGGCTGGGGTGGGATGGGAATTAAGGGGCTGGAATGTGATGATGTTTAAGGTCCATTCCAACCCAAACCATTCTCCAATTCTGTGATTTTTCAAAAAAAAAATTACTGTTTTTTTTTCCTTTTTTTTCCTTTTTTTTCTTTTTTTATTTTTTCTTTTTTTATTTTTTTCTTTTGAGGAAATGCCCTCAAAGAAGCCACTGAAAGAGTCACAATCACTGCTTGACCTCAAGCATTCCATTCCCCACACCTGAACACTGCATATTTAAGACAAATCTTTACAACAACAAACCAAAGCCCAATCCAGCCCCAGAATTGCTCCTTCCCCCTGCAGATGGAACAGCTGGGGATGGGATCTGCCTGCTCTGGACTTGGGCTGTAAGGAGCGTTAATAATGACTGAAATCCTCCCTTCCCATCAGGAAATTCCTCTGCTGTTTCATTTAAAAATACCCTCAGCAACTGCTGGAAGTGCCGTTCTACTGGAGAGGAAAAAAACAGCTCAGGTTCTTTTTAGGATATTTTTGAGCAGATGAAAATGGGACGAAAAAAGAAGTGTTTGAATGCAGGCAAAGCTCAATCGACAAGCAAAGTCCTAAAGGGAGCAGGGAATCAATCCAGAGGGTTCTGCTGGCAATGACAATTCCATCTGCCACGTGGATTCTCCTTGGTAATGAATCTCTGGGTCTCCTCTTGTGACTCTTGAGAAATGGGGGGAAGGTCCCTGAGGTACCTCAGCCTTTGTGGGCTCTTTTGGGCTTGGACTGTTTCTTGGTTTCTTTATGGTTTTTCATGGGTTTTGTTTCAGAGAAAACTCAATGTAAAAAATACCCAAACATTTAACAACAGCAGGGTTTGGTTCCCGAAATCCCTGAGTTGTAACCATGAGGAGCAGTTCCTGTAATTGCCCCCAGGTCTCTCAGGTGTCACCAGGAGGGGCAGTTTCAGCACTCAGGTGTCTCCCTGAGGGGCAGTTCCTGTCACTCCCCAAATGCCTGAGGTGTCACCATGAGGAGCAGTTCCTGTCACTCAGATCCCTCAATGTCCCCAGGAGGGGCAGTTTCAGCACCCAGGTCCCTCAGGTGTCCCCAGGAGGGGCAGTTCCCGTACCTGCCCCCAGGTCTCTCAGGTGTCCCCAGGAGGGGCAGTTCCAACACTCAGATCCCCCAGGTGTCACCCTAGGGTCAGTCCCTGTCACTCCCCGGGTGTGGTGAGGCTCAGCCCACCCCAGGCAGGAGCAGGAGGTGCTGCTGCTCTGCAGGGCTTTGTGCCAGGGCTGGCAGTGCAGGTGACACACGGCAGAGACAACCCCAGCACATCACAGGACAGGAGAGCACCCCAGTGCCCCTGAGGCAGCTCCCCTCAAAACCAGTGCCATTAATGCATTCCCAGTCTGCTCAGGCTCTGCAGCGCAAACTGCCAGCAGCACACAACATTTCAGTGCTTTCATCTCCCAGAAATAATTTGACAGTGCTTGAGGATTTGATGGCTCTGATTACATTATTATTGTTTGTTGAATACCAATAAAAGCTTTAAAAAACAACTTCCCACAGCTGCTGCAGCAGCAGATGTGCCGTGCTGGGCCAGCACAGGGGACATGGGGGAATTTTCCTGTCCCATGGGATGGGGATGGATTTCCCAGCAGGTCCCTGAGCCCCCAGGGCTGCTCCCGTGTGTCCCTGGGGCAGCTGATCCTGATGGAGCTGGGATGGAGCACCCCAGAGCAGCCCTGGGCTTCACACAGTGCACTCTGATCCTGCAGACCTTCAGAACCATGCAAATGGAATAATCAGAGTTATGGAATCCCAGCCTGGTTGGGTGGGAAGGGACCCCAAATCCCCCCCAGTGCCACCCCAGCCATGGCAGGGACACCTCCCACTGTCCCAGGTGCTCCAGCCCCAGTGTCCAGCCTGGCCTTGGCACTGCCAGGGATCCAGGGGCAGCCACAGCTGCTCTGGGCACCTGTGCCAGGGCTGCCCACCCTGCCAGGGAACAATTCCCAATTCCCAATCTCCCATCCATCCCTGCCCTCTGGCACTGGGAGCCATTCCCTGTGTCCTGTCCCTCCATCCCTGTCCCCAGTCCCTCTGCAGCTCTCCTGGAGCCCCTCCAGGCCCTGCCAGGGGCTCTGAGCTCTCCCTGGAGCTGCTCCTGGGAGCTGAACCCCACTCTGACAGCACACAGGGCTGGGATGTGCTGGGAAGGTGTGGAAATGTGTCCTGGGGGTCCCCCTGTCCCGGGTGCTCCAAGCAGGGCTGTCCCCAGACACAGAGCTCCAGGAGCTGTTCAGCACAGAGGGGCTCTGAGAGCAGCCCCAGCCCCTCTGAGGGATCCCCCAGCCCCTGCCCAGCCCGTGTCAGGGTGAGGAGGCTGCAGCAGAGGCACGAGCCGTGGGATCACCCTCATTATTTCCTTCCTGCAGCATTAATTTCTCTCCCTAATCCAGGCAGGGCTGCGTGCAGTTATTAAAGCAGCTTTAATCCAATCACACACAAACAGCACGGATCACAGGAGGCCCCAGAGGCGCGGGGGGCTTGGGTAAAGTTCAGCACAGCAAATGCCAGCGCTGTGCTGAACTCACACAGCCAAGGTGGGGCTGTGTGCCCTCCAGCCCCTGTGTCCCACTGTCAGTGCCACTGGAGTGCCTGCTAATCACCAGGGAGCCTTGCAATTAATTCGAAATTAACTCATTAGCAGGCAATAACGTGCCATCAGAGCTGTAACCTGTGTTCAGATTAAACCCTGTGATGGTGTTTGCAGGGGTCCCAGGATGAGGGAAGAGATGAGGATCTGACTCCATGTTTCAGAAGGCTGAATATTATATTATATGATATTATATTAATTATATTAATTATATTATATTATATTAATTATATTAATTATATTATATTATATTATATTATATTATATTATATTATATTATATTATATTATATTTTAATGTCATATCATATCTATACTAAAAGAATAGAAGAAAGGATTTCATCAGAAGGCTGGCTAATAATAGAATAGAAGAAGAACGATAACAAAGGTTTGTGACTGACTGAGACAGTCCAGCCAGCTGACTGTGATTGGCCATTAATTAGAAACAACCCCACGAGACCAATCCCAGATGCACCTGTTGCATTCCACAGCAGCAGATAACCATTGTTTGCATTTTGTTCCTGAGGCCTCCCAGCTTCTCAGGAGGAAAACTCCTAAGGAAAGGATTTTCCATAATAGATGTCTGTGACAAAACCCCAAATGGCTGCAGAGCCCAGGCAGCCCTGGATGGAGCCAGAGGCAGAGCTGCCCTTCCCTCTCCCCTTGCCTTCCCAGCAGCCCAGCCTGGAAATCAGAATTCAGCAGGTGCAGCCATGGATCCTGTGAAATCCAGAGCTGTTGATCAATCCAGGGCTGTGGGCTTCTTGAATCATTGATGGCTGGTGCCAGTGCTTGGAACTGGCCAGGAGAGTCCTCCCCACGCCTCGTTCTGTCCATCCATGCTTCATCCATCCCCTGTTTCACCCACCTTTCATGGATGGTCTCACCTGAGCCAAGTCCTAAGGGGGACCACATCCCCAGCACAGCCACCATCCCCACCCCTGCAGCACCTCAGCTCTCATCCCACCCAGGAGTTTGTCTGGAGATAAACCAGAGGAAACTGGGCCCAGGCCAGGCTGGACATTGGGGCTGGAGCACCTGGGACAGTGGGAGCTGTCCCTGCCATGGCTGGGGTGACACTGGGTGATTCTCAATGTCCCTTCCCACCCAAACCAGCCCATAACTCCAAACCCCCAGCTCTGGAGGGGCAGGAGAGCAGAAAACTGTTCATTCCTCACCCTGAATAACCCCATTTCCTAGTTTTTAAAGAGAAATTCCGCCTTTTTTTCCCTTTGAATTTTCCTTCTGATCTCTGTGTAGGAATATTTCAGGGGTTGCACTGAACCAAGTGGAAAGTAATCACATAAAGCTCCTGTCAGAATGTCTTAGTGCTCCAGCTAATGAAAGGACAAATAAAATACCAGCATTATTGCCAACCTTTGAAAGTTGCCTTTCTGAGGAGTCCTTTTTAAGTGCTAATTAATCAAATCAGTGATATTTTTCCAGGGTCAGTGACTCATTACTGCTGCACTTGCTGGAAGTGAAGAAGGCTGAAATATTAAACTAAATAGATCATAATTCTTCCATAGATGGCCAGGCTGTGTTTGAGGCAGGAGCAGCATTCTCTTGAGTCAAACCCATTCTGAATCACTTTCTGCTCCCTCTCTCCCTCCTTTTGATGGCACTACAGCAGCAGGAGGTGACATTAGGGGAGTTATTCCATGAACATCTGACTGGCGCAGAGGAGCAGCACTGGGGCCACCCTTCCCTGCTCCAGGGATGTCACCCCACTGCCACCAGGGCTCAGCTCTGGGCTCAAACCCTGCCTGGCACTGACAGAGGGCACAGCTGGACCCCAGGCTGAGGCACAAATTGGATTTTTGCTGGGATGGAGAACAGGCAGGGGAGGAATCCTCATTCCCAGGGCTTCCCTCTGCCCTGGCACTCCCAGCTGCCCAAACTGTGCATCCAGAAAGGAGAGCTGGGAAGGGTGTCACAAGGAGATGCAAAGGGAGCAATGATAGGAAAAGGCAGAGAGAGAGGGCTGATGGGATATTCCAGAATGGTTTGGGTTGGGAGGGACCCCAAATGCCTCCCAGTGCCACCCCTGCCATGGCAGGGACACCTCCCACTGTCCCAGGTGCTCCAGCCTGGCCTTGGGCACTGCCAGGGATCCAGGGGCAGCCAGGGCCTGCCCACCCTGCCAGGGAAGGATTTCCTCCTAAAATCCAATCTTGTCCCACCCTCTTCCATTAAAGCAAATCACCTGTGTCCTCTCCTGTCAGCAAGAGGGGTAGAGAAACCAAGAAGAGTAAATAAAGCAGGAGAGAGATGGATAAAACATGTGAGAAGAGGTGATGGAAGGAAAATAATGAAACAGATGTCACTGTAGGACACGAAAGAACACAAGTGCACACCACTGCTCTCAAGGTGAAGGAAAAAGGGAAGTTTATTTTCTGACTCCGTCAGTGACATTGACAGTGCCACCTCTCCAATGACACTGGACAAACCAACAGCCCATCAAATTTCTCCTCCTACATAAAAGAATGCAAAACAATGAGTTATTTACAGAAAGTGTGTGAGAAAGTTCACTACAAGAATGTCAACATCAGAAGGCTTAGAAAATCTTGAAAAATTGGCGGCACTAAGAGAACGAGGAAACTCAATTAAATATGTTTTAAACCATGTCACAGATGAACATTCCTTACATGAGGAGCCCAGGCTGGACAGAAGCAGAGAGTTCCAGAGGAATTTCCTATGTCAGGTGAGCTGTGCCAGGAGAGATGAGTCCCAGGCTGACACAGGAGCTGAGTTTGAAGGACCCAGAGGATGGAGCCCAGCCTGGGCAAAGGCAGCTCTGAGTTTGAAGGCAGGGATGGATGGATGGATGGATGGATGATGGATGGATGGATGGATGATGGATGGATGGATGGATGATGGATGGATGGATGGATGGATGGATGATGGATGGACGGATGGATGATGGATGGACGGATGATGGATGAAAGGAGGGATGGATGGATGGAGGGATGGATGGATGGAGGGATGAAGGATGGATGGATGATGGATGGACGGATGAAGGATGGATGGATGATGGATGGATGGATGATGGATGGACGGATGGATGATGGATGGACGGATGGATGATGGATGGACGGATGATGGATGAAAGGAGGGATGGATGGATGGAGGGATGGATGGATGGACGGATGAAGGATGGATGGATGGAGGGATGAAGGATGGATGGATGATGGATGGACGGATGAAGGATGGATGGATGGAGGGATGATGGATGGACGGATGAAGGATGGATGGATGATGGATGGATGGATGGATGGATGGATGGATGGATGGATGGATGGATGGATGGAGCCCAGCCCTGGGCAAAGGCAGATCTGAGTTTGAAGGCAGGGATGAATGGATGATGGATGGATGGATGAAGGGATGGATGGAGGGATGAAGGATGGATGGATGGAGCCCAGCCCTGGGCAAGGGCAGCTCTGGGGCAGCTCCAGGTCCAGCTGCACTCAGAGAGGAGCAGCAGCAGCAGAGGGGATGGCTGCAGCCCTTTAACACAGAACACATTTCCAGCTGGATGGAGTCTGTGTGAGTCCAGAACCTGGCTCTGATCAGCTGCACACGTGTGGGCAGCACCAGCCCTTTAATTTATCATCATATTGCAGAGGAAACACGCTCAGACATTAACCCACCCCAGCTGAGCACAAGGAGGATTTGTCTTCATCAACAAATGGAATATTCAAGGTCTCCCAGAGCCTCTGGTGGAGGAAAACCTTTGTGTAATCTCAATGCCAATCTCAATGCCACAGAAACATAATTTAGGGCTTGACATTATGAGTTATTACAGGCTATTAGATGGGTTTTTCCATTTCTTTTGTTAACTAATGCCTGTCCTCAAAATGAAAATTATATGCAGCAATATCTCTCCACAATTGCAGGGGGATGGTCTAGAGATTGCCACGGAACAAAAAGGCTTGCTAGGGTTTTCAGGGCAGCAAATGCTGCCCAAATTCTCCAGCTTCAACAGCCCTGGTGGCATTCCAGAGCTGCCAGAGGCTGCAGAGCACCACAGGGAGCACACAGGGGTTGACCATGGAACCCCAGCCTGGTCTGGGCTGTGAGGGACCCCAAATCCCCCCCAGTGCCATGGCAGGGACACCTTCCCCTGCCCCAGGTGCTCCCGGGATCCAGGGGAATCCATAGTCCCTCAGAAATGTTCTTGTTGTTGTTCAAAGCTACAGCCCAAACACTCAGCGCTTTGGTGTTTCTCCTCCTCAGGGCAGAACTATGTGCTGGAATTTTCACCTGATCAGGAAAGGTCCCAAATCCCAAATCCATGCATTTTTGTGCACTGGGGTTCCCATTATCCCCCGTTTTCAGCCCATGGGAAGGGGCTGAGCAGCTCAGCCTGACAGTGCCCATCTCCCCTCTCCTCCCCTGTGCTGTGCACAATCAGCTTTGGGCAGCCTGAAATGGCAGCGTGGGGCTCCTGGGCAGCAGGGACACATCTCACTGCTCAGATAGTCAGGTTATTGGAGAAAAAGAAGCCCCAAGCCTTTACGTGCTGTATTTTTTTAAAGGAAATTTGGAGCCCAAGGTCCAGGAGATCTGGACCCATGTCCATCCAATGGATCTGTGCCCCAGCAAGCCACCCATGAAGTCTGCTTGGGTTTGGGGGGGCTTATTTTATATAGTAATATACAAATATAGAGATAATCAAGTGTATAAATATATAAATGTATGTATTAAATAGTTATCTATTATATATAAATGTGTATATATTATACGTATAAAGATATATATGAATAAATAAATAATATATAATCCTAGAAATATAAATAGATAATGTTATATAAATTATATAAAACCACATAAATCAATAAATAACCAAATAAATAAATAAATAAATTTAGGTTATGGATCAGACCTTTCATTTCCCACCCTGTCCCAGACCTCACTCCAAAGTGCTGAGGAGTCTCCCAGTCTGCCCTGGGTGGTGGGTGCAGCATCCTCCCACAGAAACAGGAATTAAAGGGTTTTCCTTTGCCAGGGACAGTTGAGGAATGACACCCATCTTGTGTGTGTCTGAGTGGCGTCAGTCTTTAAGCAATAAACCTTTAAAATCCGTATAATAAATCAGATAAGCCAAGCGAAAACAGGAAGGGTTTGGGTTTTTTTTCCAGGAGGGAACACATAAAAGTTTGCTTTTAGTGGAGAGGAAATATTGGCAATGCTAAAGGCCCCCTGAACCCCCTGTGTGGAAGGCAGACTGGATAGGATTGTTAAACTAAAGCAGAATGTACATATCCCCAGTGCCTCTGCCAGGATGATTCAAAGCCCTGGAATTGTTCTTTCTGGGTTTGTTTCTCCCCAGGCCTGTTTGGAGCGGTTTGGCTGCGGGCACTGAGACCTTCCCTCAGCCCCCCGTGCAGACAGAGCTGACGCTTCCCTCCATGGGCACACAGCTCCTCCAGCTCTGCCACTCATGGCTGGTAATTAAAGGATGCAGAAAGCCTCCAGGACTCCACCCACACACCCCAGAGCCACATGGCAACCTGCTGCTGCGGAGCCCTGATAATGGCCTAATTAATTCTCTGTGAGAGAACAAAGCTGAAAAATCACCTCCATCTTTGGAACAAACCTGCTCCATCTTTGCTGCTGCTGCTGCTGCCCCACGTTCCCGTGGCTGCAGGGAGGATGGACAGACAGCCAGGGCAGGGCAGATGCCAGGGCTGGGCTCCAGGGGCTGGCTTTGGGCAGGGTTGGTGGAATTGTGACCTGTTCTTTCCCCAGGCCCAGCACCAGCACCATCCAAGCTCAGTCTTGGAATGGTTTGGGTTGCAGGGACCCCAAATCCCTCCCAGTGCCACCCCTGCCATGGCAGGGACACCTCCCACTGCTCCAGGTGCTCCAGCCCCAGTGTCCAGCCTGGCCTTGGGCACTGCCAGGGATCAGGGGCAGCCCCAGCTGCTCTGGGCACCTGTGCCAGGGCTGCCCACCCTGCCAGCCAGGAATAATGGGGATAAATTCCAATGCTCTGGAAAGAGGGACTGACCCTGGCCCTGCTGCTCCTGCCCAGGTCCCCCAGGGGTCACCCCCTGGACACATGGCACCCCCAGGTGTGGCACCAAGGGCTGGGCACCTCACCAGGAGTGATGGAAGAGCCAGGTCCAAATTAACACAAAATGGGAAGAGAAAAGCCAAGCTGGAATGTTGGAATAACTTACAGCAGCCCTTCCCATGGGCTCACAAATGTCCCTTATCTCCCCCCCAATCTGCAGCGAGAGCAGTGGCAGGGAAGGGATGAGAGCTCAGCTGAGCACTTTAGGCTAATGTTATTCATAAGCAAGGCTTATCTCCCTCGGTACAGCTTGCATATTTTTATAAATAGCTGCATTCCTTAGCACTCTCAGTTTGGGAGCCCAGAGCTCCGTGTCTCACCTGGTTTCCTGGAGGAAATGGATTGATGGCCACCGTGCAGCTGCCTCCACCAGGGCAGGGTTTCAGCTGGATTGTTGGATGAACCCTCACAGCATCTGCAGGTGTGAGAGCAGCAGAGCCAGGCTCTGGCATCCTGCAGCTCTGGCACAGCAGCTCCTCACTGCTCACTCTCCCCACGCCAGGACCAGACCTGCAAACACAACCCAGAGCTTTTCCTTCCCCACGCAGCAGAGGGGAGATCCCAGCACTCCTGGAGGCATTCCTACCACCAGACGTGCCAGCAGCTTCCCAACCCACACCCACAAACAGGGGAGCTTTTAATTAGCTCCAAATGGCAGATTAAAGTTGGCCACTGTCGCTGTGACTTTGTCTACTTCCAAATTTTTCATGGCTGGAAGTAGCAATTTATTGTTCAGTACTGAGAGATTCGGAAAAGTCAAGCTGAGAGTGGTTCCCAGGGAATAAATCATCTCACTGCGATAAACATTTCCCTTAAAATTGCTTCTTCCACAGTTTATTAGGCCTTTTATTTTGGAGGAGGCAGTTCCACAAATTTTTCTCTGCAGTTTCAGTGATTGATAATTAAGCTCATGTGGTTTGACTATTTGTGTGATTTCAAAGGCAAATCTTCATCTCGCCCACCCGACGCTCACCTAAACAACGTGTTCTATTTCAGAATAAGAGAACAATGGGAGCATGGTGAGAACAGGGAAAGGTTCCTCATGGAAAGGGCTGGATCCCTGGCAGTGCCCAAGGCTGGACACTGGGGTTTGGAGGGGATAGAGGGAGGAGTCCCTGCCATGGCATGAGAAGGTCCTGAAGGACCCTTCCAACACAAACCATTCTAGCTTTGACTTCATTTTTTACTTATGCAAGCTGAATTTGATTAAACTTGGCCAATTTTTTGGTATTAACAAAATCACGCCAACAGAGCTTCCTCCCCTGAGTGAGATCTCCCACACTGCAGAAAGGGCAGGTCCGCCCAGGAATTCTCATCAGGAAAGGATTTCTCACACCAAATAGGGAATGGCATCCTTGGTTTATCATGTGGGGGGCTCAGGATGGCTGCAGGTCCTGTCCTGGCTGAGGCAGGGAAATTCAGATTCAAAACTCTCAGCTCTGACATCCTTAGCCCTCATTTCATGGAGCTGCTTTGCCACCTCCTGCTCTGTGTTCCTCACTGCCTGGTAGCACTGCAGCCTTTTCATTCTTAGAAATGGGCCATGACCACTGTAATCCAAATAAATCCATCTCACCTCTCAACGAAACAATGAAAAGACATATAAGGAACAAAAGCTAAGGGCTCTTTGTCTCATGTTCACAAATGAATAAAAGTACATGATGGAAAACTCTGAAACAACATCCAATCACTGGTGGAACTTCTGAGAGACACATCACTAATGCTTCATTTAACTTTGCAGTATCTTAAACTCCCTCGCTTTGTGAAGCTGGAATTATTTATGAGCCAGTTTATTCGGAGCAGATTAATATTCATTGGGCAGCTGGCAGAAATGTGTGCTCCCATCTCTGCTTGCAGGAGCACAGAGCCCTCACTCTGGAGCTGTGGCCGGGGCCTGAAAGTCACACAGGTTTAAAGAGTATAATAATAAAATGATCACAGGGTGAAAATGCAGATTTTGGGATTTTTGGTATGGGGGTTGTGGGGACAAGATTGAGGAATCTGGGTGTGTCCAGCCTTTCTCCTTCTTCTTCTTGCTCTCCATTTTCTGCAGTGCTGTTGGCACTTTGGGATTGGTTTAGAGTAGAAGTGCACTGTCTAACACAGGTGATGGGCATTGGGAATGAAGTGTAAATATGTTATAGGTAGTTTGTAGTATAAAAGGACAACACAGAGTGCCTGTGGCTGCCCTGCTGAGCAGATCTGGGCTGGGCAGAAAGAAAATTTTATAGATAAGAATTAGTAAACAACCTCAAGACGGAAAAGTGAAGCACTGCAAAGACCATTCTCATTTGGAACTTTTTTTCCATTAAGCTTAAACACCCAGCTTGAGAAAGGACCCTCCTCACCTCACCCCTCTCCCAAGACCAGAGGGGTTTGGAGAGTCAGGAGAAGGCACAGAGCTACAGAAAACAAAAATAAAAACCCACTGCATGCTCAAATTAGCCTCTAATTTCTTAGCATATTAACAATGTGGAAAAAAATTGGGTTTTTTCCACCAGCACCACAATTTGTGACCCCCAGTCTCAGCCCAGCCATAACATTATTCCCTGGGGACCCTGGAAACCAGACAAGTTAATGTATGTTAATACAGGAGAAATCAACTCACCTCTGAATCTCCTAATGAGCTTTTGTAATAAGCCTATTTTAGTCTGGGTATTTATAACTATCCCACCTGAAACTGAAAACAAGGAGCAGTTCATAAACTGATCAGGCATTTGCATAAAAGATGTGGCTGCAGCTGATGCTAATGAGCTGATGGGAGCCTTGGACCCACAAAGAAAAGCAAGCAGCAGCCAAGAGCAGCCAAAACCCCAGAGCCCCAAATGTGAGGAGGGGTTTCCTTCAGCACACAGCAGAGATGCCCCTTCTTGGCACCCCATCCCTTTGGATGGCTCTCACTTTGGCCACGATTCATTTTTTTTAAGTATCTGTGCCATGTCAGTCATATCTTCCCCTCAAAGCTGCATCTTCCTCCTTGATTTTTCCCCCTGCTTTTGCAGCATCTGTGAGGTCAGTGTTAGCATGTTTTGGTCCTTTGCACTGCACCTCATTTCCCCCCAGACCACTTTCTGGTAGTCACTAAATGTCACTGGTGACACGGGTGACATTAGTGACACGGGGACACTGGTGACAGTGGTGACACGGTGACATGGGGACACTGGTGACATGGTGACACTGGTGACACAGTGACGCTGGTGGCACGGTGACATGGTGACACTGGTGACACGGGAACAGTGGTGGCACAGTGACGCTGGTGACATGGTGACACTGGTGGCATGGTGACACAGTGACATGGGGACACTGGTGACATGGTGACATTGATGACACTGGTAACATGGTGACACTGGTGACACCGATAACATGGTGACACTGGTGACACTGGTTACATGGTGACACTGGTGACATGGGAACACTGGTGACATGGTGACACTGGTGGCAGTGGTGGCACTGGTGACACGGTGCCATGGGGACACTGGTGACACAGGTGACACTGGTAACATGGTGACACAGGTGACACTGGTTACATGGTGACACAGGGACACAGGTGACACAGGTGACATGGTGACACAGTGACATTGGTGACACAGTGACATGGGGACACTGGTGACACTGGTTACATGCTGACACTGTGACATGGTGACACAGGGACACAGGTGACATTGGTGACATGGTGACACAGGGACATTGGTGACACTGGTGACATGGTGACACAGGGACACAGGTGACATTGGTGACATGGTGACACAGTGACATTGGTGGCACTGGTCACCATGGTGGCTCCAGGGCACAGTGTGACACCCGGCTGTGGCTGTGTGTGCTGCACTTGGTCCCTTCATATCTTTAATTTGAGGTTTCTCAGCTGTTTGCTGCCTCCTGTGATTGCAGCAGCCCCCACATCTCTGAGCACATCTCAGAGCAGCTGGGGGGGTCCCAGCAGTGGGGACGCTCCACGGGGGCCTGGCCTCACCAGGATCCTTCTGCAGGGCTGGGACATTTAAACCTGGGCCCAGAATTAACCCTGCAGCCCCCCAGGCCTGTGCATCCTCCCAGGCTCCTGTCCCATCTCCTGCCTTCCCCATCCCACCCCATGCACGCACATTTTCTCCTTCAGCCCGGGCTGCTGCTCTCATTTCCTGCCCTCCCTTCATTCAGCAGCACCACCACTGTTAATCTCTGCAAAATATTTGTAACTTGAATTAAAACTGTAATTTGGAGAGAAGCTGTAATTTGTATAGACATGATAATTTGTATAAAAACACATTTCCTCCAGCAAATGCTTTGCTTGGCTTTTATGTTTGCTGGCTTTGGAATACAATGAACACCCTCGCTGCAGATCTGCTGTTTCCTTCTGAATTCTTAAAAGGCAGCAAAATGGTTAAGGATCTGTAAACTCTTCTCCTATATTTTCAGAAGTGGAAAACAAATGAAGTGAGCTTCATTTCAGGAGGGTTTGGGGTTTTTTTCAAATATTCTCCAGGGCAAAATCTTGATGCAGCAGCAGCAGCAGCAGAGTCAGGTTGCCTCACGCATGAACAGCATCATATATATAAATATATATAAAAATATCTATCTGGGAGGTTCCATACTTGAAATCATGCCAGCAATGTTTTCTCTGCTGCATGAATTCCCAGATGTGCAGGGGTCAGAGCGTGGAGGGAGGGACATTTCCCTGGCCCTGCCCTCGCTGCCCGCTGCAGTGCCCCAGCCTGGCTGGGATGCGACACTCGGATCCTGCCCTGGATGTGACACCCGGGTCCGACCCCCGGCTCCTGCCCGTGTCCCAGCAGCCCCAGCCCCTCTCCCCGCAGCGGGTGAGTTCATTATCGCCGCCGTTAATTGTCAATGAGCCAGCAGCTGCTCGCTGCTAATGAGCCGCAGCTCTGAGAGTGCTCCTGGTGGCTGCAGATCCGCGCTTGGCAGCCTGCCTGCAGCTCCTGGAATCACGGGGAATCCACACGGAATCTCGGGGAAGAACCTGTGGAGTATCAGGGAATTTGTGGAATCTCAGGGAAGAACCCATGGAATCTCAGGAACTCCTGGATCCACAGGGAAGAACCTGTGGAATCACAGGGAAGAACCTGTCGAATCAGAGGAAATTCATGGAATCTCAGGAACTCCTGGAATCACAGGGAAGAACCTGTGGAATCACAGGGAAGAACCTGTGGAATCACAGGGGAAAGCCCATGGAGTCACAGGAATTCATGGAATCACAGGGAAGAACCCACAGAATCCCATGGAACCCATGGAATCACAGGGAAGAACCCATGGAATCTCAGGAACACCTGGAATCACAGGGAAGAGCCCATGGAGTCACAGGGAACCCATGGAATTAAGGGAACAACCCATGGAATCACAGGAATTCATGGAATCTCAGGGAACCCATGGAATCACAGGGAAGAACCTGTGGAATCACAGGGAATCCATGGAATCACAGGGAAGAACCTGTGAAATCACAGGGAATCCACATGAAAACACAGAACTCCTGGAATCACAGGGAAGAACCTGTGGAATAACAGGGAAGAACCTGTGGAATCAGAGGAAATTCATGGAATCTCAGGAACTCCTGGAATCACAGGGAAGAACCTGTGGAATCACAGGGAAAAGCCCATGGAGTCACAGGAATTCATGGAATCACAGGGAAGAACCCACAGAATCCCATGGAACTCATGGAATCACAGGAACCCATGGGATCACAGGGAAGAATCCTTGGAATCTCAGGGAAGAATCCATGGAAATCTCAGGGAAGAATCCATGGAATCACAAGGAATAGCATTGTGATGGTGGGAGGTGTCCCTGCCATGGATGGGCTGTGAGATCCCTGCCAACCCAATTCTTTATCATCTGCAATGGCTTTTTAAACAACTAAAGACTCAGGCCTCCGGTTCACTTTTTCTTTGCATCAAATCTCCTTGATGACCTCACAGAACAGGAGATTCCAGCGAGGATGTTTTGGGGTACAGGACAGGAATTTGGTGAAATAAATATTTTGATAGTAAACAAAATTCCAAAATTCTAACTTGGAATATCCTGGTTACTGTGTTGCAAAAGAGCTTTGAAATGCCAGCTCCTTTTTAATTTTTTTTAATTAGAAGGTCATCAAATTTGCCAGATAACGTTGAAATGCAAGGTATAGCAAGATATTTTTTTCTGCTTTTTGGGGAAATAAAGCATCATGGAATCACTTTCTCCTGTTTAAATACCATGGGGCAATGAGAGCTGGTGCACTCAGAATGCAAAGCAGGGAAACACTTAGATTAGAACAATTAGTGCAGAAAACATCTGCATCCCTTGTTAACCATAGGGACCATCCAGCAAAAGTGTTTGTTTTTTTTTTTTTTATAACGTTAATTGGAATTCATTAAAATAACTTTGCTTCAAAGTAAACATTAAAGCCATTTCTGAGCTTTTTATTTCCATGTTTACCTCGTCAGCTTCCATCTGGTTCCGGCTCTCCTGACTTGGAGGGAGAGCTGGACTTTAAAGGAATTATTGCTGGAGCTGAAAGGCTCCAGCTGCTCCCAAACGCAGCCCTGCCTTCCCCTGCTGCCACTGAGGGGACACACGGAGCCCTTTCCTCCTCACCAGTGAGGAACAGGGGGTGAACAGCTGGAATTTACCAGGAAAGGGCACTAGAAATGAAATAGGAGCTGAAGGAGGGGAGATTTGGGTGGGATATTGGCAATGAGGAATTGTTCCCTGGCAGGGCTGGATGGGACATTGGGAACTGGGAATTGTTCCCTGGCAGGGCTGGATGGGAGATTGGGAATTGGGAATTGTTCCCTGGCAGGGGGGGCAGCCCTGGCACAGGTGCCCAGAGCAGCTGTGGCTGCCCCTGGATCCCTGGCAGTGCCCAAGGCCAGGCTGGACACTGGGGCTGGAGCACCTGGGACAGTGGGAGGGGTCCCTGCCATGGCTGGGTGGGAATGGGTGGGTTTGGGGTCCTTCCATCCCAACCCAGGCTGGGATTCTGTGGTTCCATAAAGAATTGTGGGCCCACCGAGCTGTGCCCATTGAGCTCCTGTGACTCTGGAATGTCCCCGGGAGGAGACCCCAGCCCTCTCTGGGCTCTGCTCAGGGCTGGCACTGCCTCCTGTGCCCATTGAGCTCCAGGGACCCTCTGTGCCCCTCCCAGCCCCGCTGCCAGGCCCTTTCCCAGCACCCAGGAGATATTCAATCCATCTGCCCTGGAGCAGGGAGGTCCCTGACACCCAGAGAGGCACAGTCACCTCCTGTGCTCCATCAGAGCCTGTCTGGTGCCATGATTCAACCCCTGAGAGCAGCTCTGCCTGCAGGGAGCCCTCGGGAGGGATTTAGCCTGCATCACTAGAGGGCTCACATTCCGTGGGAGAGGAGGCACTTGGAGCATCCCTCGGATCCACACCTGGTTGAGCCAGGCTGGAGCTCACAGGCAGCTCAGATCCCAGGAGTGTGCCTGGGGAGAGCTCTGGGTGTGCAGCTGTGCCTGCAGACAGCAGCCCCACACACCTGCAGCCTGTGCCTGCATCTCCAGTGCTCCCGACCTGGCATTCACTGTACAGGAGCGGGGATGTGGACGCAAAGCCCTCGCTGTGAGATGAATGCTCAGGAGCTGGGGGATGAGGATTGTTTACCGATAAATCAAATCCTCTCAAGTCTCTGAGCCTGCAGCAGTGTACAGCCTTCCCTTCCCTTCCCTTCCCTTCCCTTCCCTTCCCTTCCCTTCCCTTCCCTTCCCTTCCCTTCCCTTCCCTTCCCTTCCCTTCCCTCAGAATGGGATCCTGCTGGAGCACTCCCACCGTGGGCTGCTGCCCCTTCCAAAGGCTCCTTCCTGCCCTTCCAAAGGCTCCTTCCAAAGGCTCCTTCCTGCCCTTCCAAAGGCTTCTGCCCCTTCCAAAGGCTGCTGCTCATCCCAAAGGTTGCTGCCCCTTCCAAAGGTTCCTTCTTCCCCTTCCAAAGGCTGCTGCCCCTTTTGCCCCTTCCAAAGGCTGCCTGGGAAGCACAGGCACACATTTCACTGAGAGTCAGGTGTGACTCATTATTTCCCAGAAAACCACAGGCAATTCTGGTTGTTTTGGATGGAGGGGTGCCCCAGCCCCAGCCACTGCTGAGCCCTGCAGCCGTGGTGCCCGGGCAGAGCAGCTCCATGACCCCAGGGGACAGCAGCAAACAGCCTGGAGCTGTGCCACAGGGTTTTCCATTGGGGATGGGGGAATTCCTGCACTGGAAGGGTCTCCAGGCCTGGCACAGCCTGTGCAGGGAGTGCCCACCCTGGAGGGACTCCACAGACCTGTGCTGTGGCACGTGGAACCCTGGGCTCTTTGATTTCTGGCACACACCCCTTCATTCTTTGATCTCAAAGCCACTCACCCGGAGCCTCTCATCCCAGATTTCCCCCCAGGGCTGAGGCTGCTCTGCTCACTTCTGTTCCTGGGAATTGAGGGATGCTGGGAGCCGACCACAGCTCCCTGAATGAAACCTCTCTCATTTCTCCTTTGTACTTAAGCTCCTTCAATTCAATATTTTTGTAAGTCTAAAATTTGTTTTGGAATAATAACTGAATACATCTGCAGCTGAGAAGGTTTGGCTGCCAACGCTTACCCAGACTATTAAAGGAAGTTTTTTAAAATAACAGCTTTTTCTGACTTCAGCAGCATAATTACACATATGCTCTTAGCAGAGCTCACCTGCAGTGGCACCTGCTTGCAGCAGATTAAAGCTCTCAGCCATGGATTTGAGAGAAAAGCCAACCTAGCCGGGGGAACGGGCCCTCCTGCTGGAACCAAGGGCATAAAACTGCCTTGCAAGGAAGGAGCAGGGGCATTTTTGTGGCTGGGGAAGGGAGAGGAGCAGGCACGGGCTGAGGAGAGGCCACCAGCAAGGTGTCTGCAAGAGGAGTGACCAGAGATTAGACTGAGATGGGAGACTGGGAATTGTTCCCTGGGAGGGTGGGGATGGGGATGGGATGGGATGGGGATGGGGATGGGGATGGGGATGGAGATGGGATGGGATGGGGATGGGGATGGAGATGGGATGGGATGGGGATGGGGATGGAGATGGGATGGGATGGGGATGGGGATGGGGATGGGGATGGGGATGGGGATGGGGATGGGGATGGGATGGGGATGGGATGGGATGGGATGGGGATGGGGATGGGGATGGGGATGGGGATGGGGATGGGATGGGGATGGGATGGAGATGGGATTCCCAGAGCAGCTGTGGCTGCCCCTGGATCCCTGGCAGTGCCCAAGGCCAGGCTGGACACTGGGGCTGGAGCACCTGGGACAGTGGGAGGGGTCCCTGCCATGCTGGGGTGGCACTGGGGGGATTTGGGGTCCCTCCCAACCCAACCCATCCCCTGAGTGCAGGAATTCAGGGCTGAGCCCTCCTCCCCAGGGCCCTGCCTGTGTGTGATGATCCCCCAGGTCCTTCCCCAGCTCCCCAATTGCAGGATGCTATTTTTCCCCGCAGAGACACCCGGGAGGAGGAGGCTGTGCCAGAACCCTCTGCCTTCTGCTGTGATTTAGTTGTGCAACAGCCCCGGGAGGAGCGAGAGAAATCCTCCCACCGCATTCCAGAGTTCAGAGCGGAGACATGACAACGAGGATAAACAGGTATTCACGGGGAAAAATAGAGCCTCATTTTCCTTATCTGCCTTCAAAGCGGCAGCAGGAGCAGGAGCAGTGAAAGGATGCCCTTTGGAGGCAGCCCAGCCCTCTCCCTGCTCTGTAACCGAGCAGCAGCTGCCCTGACAACCAGCACGATAATGGGCTGGGAGCAGAACGTGCAGCTCCTGCCATTTGTTCATCTGAAGAATGGAAAAAGAGGTGGTGAAGAATTCTCGTCCCAGTCAGTTCAACAGCTCTGCTCTCCCCCTCAGCAGTTAACTCCTTTCTGCTCCTTCCCTGGGAGCCCTGGGAACAGCTCTTCTCAGGGAATTTGTAGATAATGCCGTCATTGCTTGCTTTCCCCCGAAAAGTTCAAAGTTTTCAGACAATTCTCACTGTGTTTTTCTTGGCTGTGACATTTGGGTGTCTGAAGGCAGCTGAGACTGAAGATGTTGACAAACCTCCCCACTCATCACTTGGTACAAATGCTTCAACATAATCCAAGGTGTTTTGAAAGCTCCTTACAGGAAAGCCCCCAAATCCTTGTTTGTCCTGAGTCTCCAATTGCAGCTTTCCTTCCCCTTCTGATGGAAAAGACCCAAATCTTGGGATGTCCTAGCTTGGCATCACATTTAACCCTCTCACCTCCCTGACCCTTCTCTAGAAAGGACTGGATGTGGCCAATTAAAGACAATATTGCAGATTTTCTGCCACCCCACGGGCAGGAGCTCCCCCGGTGCCATCTGGAGCTGCTGTCAGGCTGTGAGGAGCAGTGTCACAGGATGATGGATTACCCATGGCAAACCCAGCTGGCTGCCACGCTTTCAGAGCACTCAGGGTCTGTAAAGCCATGCTGGGGAGCTGTAACCAAGGGGAACAAGGCTGGAGGGAGATGGGTCCCACAGGGGACCAGCCCAGAGCTGCCCCAAAGCCTCTTCCCAACCCCGTCCTGGTGTTGTCAGAGGTGGAAGCTCTGCACTCCCAGACCTGCCCAGGCAGGGTCAGTGCTGGGCTGGCAGCCTGGGGCAGCACCCTGGGCTGGGCTCAGGCTCTGGAAGGGCCACAAAGATGGTCCAGCCCAGGCCAACAAGGCACAGAGGGCCCAAATGGCCTCTCCTGCCCCAGCCAGGGGTCCTGGCACTGTGTCCCTCTGCTGAACCAAGTTCTCAGGTGTTAGGATGAAAAAGGGAGAAGGTTTGGGGTGGATATGAGAAGTTCCTGGGCACTGAGCTGTGACCGTGCTCACAGGGGTCTGAGGATGAGGGAAGAGATGAGGATCTGACTCCATGTTTCACTGATTTATTATTTTATTATATATTCTATATTAAAACTATACTAAAAGAATAGAAGAAAGGATTTCAGCAGAAGGCTGGCTAAGAATAGAAAAAGAAAGAATGATAACAAAGGTTTGTGTCTCGGACAGAGAGTCCGAGCCAGCTGACTGTGATTGGCCATGAATTAGAAACAACCCCATGAGACCAATCCCAGATGCACCTGTTGCATTCCACAGCAGCAGATAACCATTGTTTGCATTTTGTTCCTGAGGCCTCCCAGCTTCTCAGGAGGAAGAGCCCTAAGGAAAGGATTTTCCATAAAAGTTGTCTGTGACACTGAGTTGTGAGCAGAGACCCCAGGGCTGCTCTGCCAGCCCTGTCCTGCCCTGTGCTCATTTCTTGTCTCCTGGTCCTGCCTGGCCCACAGACAAGGCTCAGGTCTCTGTCAGGGCAGCACAGATTTGTCCCAATCCTGCTGAAACAAAGGGTGACTCTCTAAAGTGCCCATCCCCTCCCCATCACTGCTGGGAGCAGTAAATCCCTGTTAGCTGGGCTTGCTGGAGTTCATCCATCAGCCAGGCACAGCCCCGTGCTGCATTATTAAAGATCTGTTATTACACTGCATTTCCGAGCTCAGATAAAGCCCACCAAGCAGCTGGGGCCTGTTTGCTCAGCGTTAGACCTTCTGATAAGCAAAGAAAAAGTGATATTAAAACATCCTGCTAAGAAATTTCTTGTAATAAGGAGATGGAGTAGCAGATAACAGAGCCACCCGTAAAACATTCTCTGTGTATGGCTTTGGAAGTGACTGATAAAGTCGCTGATAGGTGAATCCCACCCTCCCCCTTGCTGTTCCTCCCTCCTGAGCCCCAGGAGAGATTCATGGAGGAGGCTGCAAAGTGCAGAGCAATCCCCCCAAGGAATCACTCAGCTCTGCCAAGCATCTTCAGCACAAACCCTGCGAGCCTATTGATGCAGCATTGCCATCAAATTTCATTTAGCAGAAGTCAGATGGAAGAAATTCTGCATGTCCTCAGGCTGGGCTGCAGAGCAGAAGGAACAGAGCCAGAGGATGGCTTGTGCTGCAAGAGATCCTGTAAGGATCCTTTAAGGTCACCATGGGCAGGGACACCTCCCTGTCCCTCCATCCTTGTCCCCAGCCCCTCTGCAGCTCTCCTGGAGCCCCTTGAGGGCTCTGAGCTCTCCCTGGAGCTGCTGCTCTGCAGCCTGGCTGGGAGTGCAGCTGCACAGCCCAGGACAGGGCATTCACACCTGAACCAGCCCTTGCTTTGCCAACAGCAGCTCTTGTTATCCTGGGGAGAGCAGAGGAGAGAGCACCAGCTCAGCATCCCTGGGCGCTTTGCCCTCCTCCCCTGCTGGCTCCTGAGCATTCCCAGCGTGGGTTCTGGAGCTGGAAAACTCTGGGAGCTGTGAGCACGGGCTGGTGCAGCCCCAGAGGAGCCAGCTCCGAGCTCCACATCCCATCAGCTGTCTGCAAAGGGTGCAAGGAGCAGCAGGCACCTGGCCAGGCTCTGCCTGGAAATGGGCTGTCCTTGGGAACCATGGAGCTGCTGCTGGGGCTGCTGGCACCATCCCAGTGCCCTCAAAATCAGAGCTGCTGGCACCATCCCAGTGCCCCAAACTGGGGCTGCTGGCCCCATCCCAGTGCCCCCAAAGTGTGCCCATCTGCCCAGAGATCTGTTCAAACCCAGCAGTTCTGAGTGCCTGGTGGCTGTTTTCCCCTGGCACAGGTGTGGTATTGATCTGGCTCATCTGAGTGCCTTCAGAGAAGGGAACATTTCTCTTTTTGTGCTGCTCATTTGTGGCTCTCCCTAGCACGAGAGTGTGCTGCCTATTACTTTAATTGACTGAGTTTTAAACAAGTTTCAGCGTAGCTGGAACAAAACTAACTTCAAAAGGCTTGATCAGCTTCAAGTTTCCTCCTCCCCCCATCCCTTGCTCATTCTCACCCCAGGGTGACCTTGGGGTCTTCTCTTGTGAATTTGAGGGTCAGGCAATGAAGCTGCCAACATTTGCACTGCCCTGCTCCAAGCAAAAGCTTATTTAGATTTAAGTTGCCAGTCTCATTATCTCAGAGGATATTTCCCTGCTCCTGGAGCCAACAAAGATGCTGCTGCTGAAGGGAGAGCAAAGTCCAAAGGAGATGGTCACAAGCCTTTTAATCTTCATCGGTTTTTTTTCCTACTCTGATGTATTAAAATGAACTCAAACCTTTGGTGTCCCACAAAGGAGAGCCTGGATGCATTCTCCAAAGGAGCCTTTCCCTGTAATGAGGGGCCCAGAATAACCAACACCAAGAAAACCCAGCCCCATTAAAATCTAAAAGAAGAGGAGACGACTGCGAGTGCTCTCTGAAGAACAGAGCACCCCCAGCTCTGAGGAGTCGGGGATGTGATCAGGGCATCAGGGGTTACCCAGGGAGCTGCTCCCCAGGGAACACCAGACCTGATCTGCTCCTGATTTACACCAGCAGCAAGAAATGATCCCACTCACAGCCCAAACACCATCAGAAGATTTTTTTTTTTTCCCCAAATAAATATACTTCAGGAAAGTATTATCCACTCTCAAGGGTGATTAACTCTCCTTTAGACTCTTACGTCTCAAAAATAGCAAATTTAGCATCAACCTTAGCATAGAATGAAGTGAGAACAAAACCTTATGGAAAGACAAGTGGCAGCCCGGGGGAAGAGCCCTTCTGAGCAGGATTGCACTTTTCCCTCCCCAGCCAAAGGCTGCTCAGCTCCCCTGAGCTGCTCCCTGGCATCCATCACACACTCTCACCTGTTGGTTCAGAATCCAAGGCCAAACCAGCCCCGACAGCTTCTCTGTGCAAAGGCAAATCAGCCTCAGTCCACACAAAGTGAGACTAATTTATTTTTCCTTAATTAATCACCTTCATCTCCTCCCTCCTCATGCTCAGCCAATGAGGTGTAAATTGCTGGGGCAGATGCACTCTCTGGGCTAAATTCCAAACTGGATGTTGCTCAGAAAGCAGGAGGCATTTAGCACATCACACTGAGCCCACCCATCCTGAGGGCTTTGATGGGAAATTCTGCCCATACTCTTTAGCTGATGATGGCAGAATTTGTTCCCGAGAGTGTCAGAACTCAGTGCATCCCTCTGGGTGTCCAGAGATGCCAGGGGGCTCAGAGACCCTGGCACACAGCCCAGAGCACCTGGGGATGTGATTGTGACCCCTGGAGCAAGTTACCAGCTTTGTATGGGGACCTGAAAGTCACACAGGTTTGAATGGTGTAATAACAAAATGATCACAGGGTGAAAATGGAGATTTTGGGATTTTTGGAATGGGGGTTATGGGGACAAGATGGAGGAACTTGGGCATGTCCAGCCTTTCTTCTTCTGCTTCTTGTTCTCCATGTTCTGCAGTGATGTTGGCACTTTGGGATTGGTTTAGAGTAGAAGTGCACTGTCTAACACAGGTGATAGGCATTGGGAATGAAGTGTAAATATGTTATAGGTAGTTTGTAGTATAAAAGGACAACACAGAGTGCCCGTGGCTGCCCTGCTCAGCAGATCTGGGCTGGGCAGAAAGAAAATTTTATAGATAAGAATTAATAAACAATGTCAAGAGTGAAAAGTGAAGAGTCCAGGCTCGTTCTTCAGCTGTGAGGGCCGAAACAGAGACACCCTGCACATCTGGGGCAGCAATTAAAACCAAATACCTGAGATGAGAGCAAAGTGCTAATCTCAGCCAGGAGCTGAGGGCTCAGAGCATTCAGGAGCACAAACTGGGGCTCCCACTGGCCCAGGTGCTCCAAGGCCTGCCCAGCCTGGCCTTGGGCATTCTGTGCCAATCCCACCCTCACAGGGAGGGATTTTCCTGACACAACCTCTGAACCCTCCTTCAAGGATGTCCCCCCTCAAACCATCCCATTGTGAGCTCTCCCAGGCTCCAGGGATAAATCAGGGGGGTTTCATTCTCTTCCCTACAGGACTGAGGGGCTCCAAAATCATTCCCAGGATTATTTTTATAGATAGAACCTCTGGGGATGTAAATTGGGAAATTAGTGTTCAGTCACTCACAGGAACACAGACACAGCACAGGGCTGGAGGTGTGGCCCCAAAGGGACTCTCCTGGTGTGCCACAGCTTCATCACAGGCACTGATTTCCAATGACAGCGCCGAGGGAAGTTCATGGATTGTCATTAATTGCAGAAAAACAGACTCAGAAGGTGTGGAGCCAGGCCAATACTCACAGGCTGAGGCTTTTGGAGAGCCCCATCGTGCTGGAAGCTCCATTGCATTCAGCACAACCCAGATCAATGCCATATATTTGAATTAAACGTGCATTAATACCCCTGTAAAGGACTGGGGCCATCCAGTCAATTTTTGGATTGTAAACACAGCCTTTGTTAATCTAGTAAAAAAGCCCATTTCTCTGTCAGCCCTAACTCTGCCGGAGAAACTGCACCAAGCTCAGCTCTTCAGTCTCTCCCATCCTGTAATTATTCATCAAACTGACAGCATAAAGATCCTTTTTATCCATCTTCTATTTCATCTAGAAACATTCCAGTGGTTTGTGAGCAGCAGCCTCAGCAGGCTCAGGACGTTGCTGATGATATTGGCAATAAATAAACGCTGGCAATCCTGGCTGCAGGGGAGGGCAGAGCCTGTGCTATACATTACCCACTTCTCCTGCTCAGAGGGTGAGGGGGTGTTAATATTAAATAATTCATCTTTTAAATGGATTCCCCAGCCTCACAAACTGCACAGGTGAGATCCCCACACTCTACAGTATTCTACTTTTACCCAAGTCTCTCTAAGTGAGAGTTCTTCTCTCTCCCATTGAGTTCTCAGAGTTAGGCAGGGTTTAACCACTCCCAGCCAAGATTTGAGGCCAAACCCAGACTGGGCTGGGGCAGCACTAAGGGAACAGCAGAGCACAGGGATGAGGGATGCGGCTTACCACACATGGTTGGACCAGGGCAGGAAAGGACTGGAGGTGCTGGTCCTGCTGCAGCTTGATGGGATGTTGGGATGTTGGGATGCTGGTCCTTGGCAGCTGAGCTGTGTCCTCGCTCTGGGAAAAAGCAGCAGCCTGGATCTGAGACCTGGCCCTGCCAAACCTGGCCAGGTGTTCAGAATGGAGCAGGAATGCACTGCTTGGGAATGCCTGGGGACAAAGAATCAGGGAATGGGTTGGGTGGGAAAGGATCCCAAATCCCACCCCAGCCATGGCAGGGACACCTCCCACTGTCCCAGGTGCTCCAGCCTGGCCTTGGGCACTGCCAGGGATCCAGGGGCAGCCACAGCTGCTCTGGGCACCTGTGCCACCTCAGGGTGGTCATGGAACCACCCCAGGTCCAAGGAAAACTCTGTGTGGGACATGGAGCAGGCTGGGTGACAGTGACGGCCTGTCCTTCAGGGCAGCCCCGTGAGCAGGGGCAGCCGAGCCCAGCTGGAAGGAGGGAGCCCTGGGTTTATTCCCCTGGAAGGAGTGAGCCCTGGGTTTATTCCTCAGGCGCTGGGGCAGCAGGGGGAGGCAGGAGCTGAGCAGGAAGCAGAGCCAGCTCAGGCCTCAGCATCCCCTGTCACAGACATTTTAAATGAAAAATCCTTTCCTTAGGATGTTTCCTCCTGAGAAGCTGGGAGGCCTCAGGAACAAAATGCAAACAATGGTTATCTGCTGCTGTGGAATGCAACAGGTGCATCTGGGATTGGTCTCATGGGGTTGTTTCTAATTCATGGCCAATCACAGTCAGCTGGCTCGGACAGAGAGCCGAGCCACAAATCTTTGTTATTCATTCTTCTTTCTTTTTCTATTCTCAACCAGCCTTCTGATGAAATCCTTTCTTCTATTCTTCTAGTATAATTTTAATATAATATATATAATAAAATAATAAATCAGCCTTGTGAAACATGGAGTCAGATCCTCGTCTCTTCCCTCATCCTCAGACCCCTGTGAACACGGTCACACATCCCTCATCCCCAGCCCTGACTGCCCAGCCCATCCATCTGGGTAATTGCCAAGGCCATTAGAATCAGCAGGGGCTGCCACCTAACGCAGCGCTGCTTTTATTTACCTGCCTCAGAACGCCAAATTCAAATTACCTTCATTTGAATGGGAATGGGATGAGCGAGGATGGTCGGCAGCCAGCAGCAGGGATGTGTGGCCGGGCTGTAATTATCCTAATTGCTGTTTGCAGAAACAAACGGGATGAACTCTGAGCACTGGGGTGTGAGGGGGCCGGACAGACCCCCAGCTAAAGCTTTTCTGACTCATTTGTCTGAGCCAGCTGGTCCAGCCTCAGCCCCAGGGTGCAATTCCCACAGTTCCCATGGAGCTTTATTCCAGCATCATTCCACCCCTTGCACTAGAAGCCTTTTCCTGGCCTCCAGAGGTTTTAAGGCAGCTGCAAATACCCCTACACATTTCTGTTCTGCCATTTACCAACCTCTGACCAAGATTTACCAGTATTGCTCCCCTTACACACACCACTGAAATGGGACACACCAAAACCACCTTTATTCCCACAAACTTGGTGCATTTTAAGGACTTTGTGGCACCACAGTGATGAGTTTTCCTCGCTGTGATTGGGATCTGGCAGCAAATGGTGTTCACCTAAAATTAGTGCCCTGAGCCTCCCAATGGAGCCCTGTTATTGCACTCAGACATCACAGGATTAAATAACATAAAACTCTTTTCAGAATTGCTACAGTAAGGATTTCATGCTATAGAGGAAACACAGAAACAATTGCTCTAGACCAGCTTTAAATGTCAGTACAAACTAAGCACAAAATTTCTGCAAGACCTCCCAGAAAAGGTGTTGGATAACTTGCAGAGCAGCTTTTTGTCAGATCACCTGGGCTGGAAATAACCTAAAACCAGGACCTCCTTCACCTTATTGACTGCCACAGTTCTGGGGATTTAAAAGTGTCATTACCTGAATTTATCCCTTGGCATTGATATTTCCTTTCTATAATTTAGGGCAAAGAGAAGCAAATTTCCTACTCAAAGAACAAATTCCTCTAAGCGGAGGACACTTCTCTGCTGAAACATTTCAGCTCCCAATGTAACTGTTCAGTGCAGCACAATTACTTGTTTGGCAGAAAAGTTAAATTTCGGGGTGGTTTCCACAGCCTGAGCCACCGTTTTTAGGATAGGGGGCAGTGATCCTGCCCAACCCCGAGTTTGTGAGGATGGAGAAAGGAAAACCAGTCTGGGGATACTGACATTGCATTGGGATGGAGCGGGTTAAACCTGCCCGAGACACTCAAATTTCACCAGGATGGAGCGGGGATCCCGCTATCCCCGAGCAGCTCTCCCATCCCTGATCCCGGCTCTCCCAGACCCCCTGTCCATCCCAGTCTCCCAGGGCTGACCCGAGCAGGACCTGGGCTCCAGGATAGTTGATGTCCATCTCAGGTCACTGCTGGGGCTGCGGATAAGAATAATAATAAAAATAATGATCAATATCAGGCTAAAGGCAATGAATGCCCCGGAGAGCTGGGCTTTGGAAAATATTGTGTGGCGGGATCCTCAAGCTAATCCCTGCACAGAACTGCAGTGCTGGCTTAGGCTGAGTGTGAAACGAATGCTCTGGCTCCTGGAAAATCTCCCTATGAACAGATATTCCCAATATCGATCAGCACAAATTAAATATCAAATTAAAGCCTCCCAGATTACTGAGCTCAGGCTTTAGGAGGCACAGAAGGAAGCCAAGGAAGATTTCCATCAAATCACTCTTCCCATGGCAGCTCTGGGGCTCCTGGCCCTGCACAGCTCCATGAAACCCCCACAGGGATCCAGGGGCAGCCACAGCTGCTCTGGGAATCCCATCCCAGTCCCTTCCACCGAACATTTTCCAATACCCAATATCCCATCCAGCCCTGGTCCTGGCAGTGGGAGCCATTCCCTGTGCCCCATCCCTCCATGGCATAGGAAGAAACTCCATTACATAGTAGTGAGCAGACACACCTGGGACAACACCCTTATTTTGGGAACAGAGCTCCCAGTGAGTGCCCCATTCCCACCCTGGGGAACCACAGCTGCTCCTCTCCCTCCTCCTCCCCAGTTCTGGCAGGGACACCTGCAGCAGCCAGCTGGGGAATTTCAACCCAATTACCTCGGCAGGCACAAAGGGGCAGCTGTCATTAAGGTATTGACTAATTGTGTTTCAAGTATTCCGTGTGACATTGAAAACTTCAGCAGCTTTGTCACCAGCACAAACCAAAAGCAAACTCCAGCCCCTCCCAAATCCCCCCATGCTTGTCCTAAGCGTGCTCTGCAGACTTCAGACTGGAAAAATTGGAGTTTGCCTTTTTTATTGGAGGGCTATCATAGTGTTGGGCTGTAATGCTGAATTTGAGGCTGGGGGCAGAGTTCCATGTTCCAAATCCCAGCCCCACTGAGGGATGGGGCTCCTTTGTGCCCTTCCTGAGGCTCTGCCCTCCCCATGGCACAGGGGACAGGGTGGAAATGCCCCATCCTGTGTGAATGTGAGCACAAACACCCCAGCACCTCTCTGCATCCCAGGGGCCAGGACACAAACCCAGCTTTGGCCCTGCTGCTTCTCCCAAACTTTCTGTCCCACGCTGGATTTCAAACCCGGAATTTTCAATTCCAATCTCATTATTTCCATCACCAACCCTCTCATTCTGATGAGGGTTCCCCTCCCTGCCTGCTGACACGTGCCATGCTCTGCAGAGGGATTTGCACAGACACCAGACTGCCCCTGCCTCCTCCTGCAGGTGAGCAGGAGCGGAGGGAGAGGGGGAGGCTGCTCCTCACCCACCTGGTGTGCAGCTCTTGAGCTCAGAACTCAGTGCCAGGGGAGAATTCCTGTTCTCCAGGGAGTGCCTTTTCCTGGGACCACAGAATCCCAGATGGCTTGGGTGGGAAGGGGCCAAAGATCCCCCATTCCCACCCCAAAGATCACCCATTCCCACCCCAAATCCCCCCCAGTGCCACCCCTACCATGGCAGGGACCCCTTACCCTGTCCCAGGTGCTCCAAGCCCCAATGTCCAACCTGTCCCAGGGCACTGCCAGGGATCCAGGGGCAGACACCAGCATCCTGAAAAAGTGTTGCTGTTTGGATAAAAATGAACTTTAGGGGCTTGTCACACAACTGTGCTTTGTGAAGCATTGCTGTGGCTGTGCTGAGGAGCAGCTCCCTGGGGAAATCTGCATTTCAGGAAAAATCTGCAACTGTTCCAGCGCATTCTTGCTTTATTCCTGAGATCCAAGCTCCTAGTCTGGATAAGTCACTTAAGGCAGGAGAGTTTAAAGCTGCTGGCAGCAGTTTTGTTTAATGGCCCATTGGGCAATGTCAGCTTAGCCCATGCCGTTCATTGTTAATGAGCTGTCAGCTCCTGCTACCTCTGCCTCAAACACTGAGCAGGGCAACTTCGCTGGAATCCTTCCCTGAGAGCCAGGAGGAGAGTTCAGCTTCATCCCCACAGAACCTGGGAAGGGCTGCAGTGGGAAGAGCCCTCCCAGGCCAGGGCTCCAGGTGTTCCCAGCTGTGGGTGTTACACCAGCAGGGTTAGCTGGTTCCAAATGCAGGCCTGAGGAATTCTGGGCGTTTCTGGCATCCAAACCAAAGTGAGCGAGTCCTTCAGAGCACGGCTCCCAATCAGCACAGTGCCATTCCTAATTAAACTGATCCGTGCCAAACAAATCCCAGGATCGCAGTTCCTTTAAATGCCACTTGTCACACGTCAGGTTTCTCTCATTCTCGGCGGGGCTGGAGCACTCAGCCAGGCAGGAACAGCCCTTCAGGTGTCATTAAATCCATCTGGAAGTGCCCAACACAAAATAGCCTTGAGCAAAACCCATGCAGCCCCATCACTGGGGCCAGTGTGAGCACACCTCAGGAGACAGCTGGGGAAAAAATGGGGATTTTTGGCCAGGAGGTGAAAGCCAGTTCTTTTCCACAAACCTGTCCTGTTTATGAGGAGGTGGCGGGTCCGTGGTGTGTTGGGGTCCCCAGGAATATCTCCTGTCAGCAATCACAGCCAGAACTGCAGCCCAGGGAGTCTGTGCTGAATTTGGGCACTGCTGGCCTGAGGGCAGAGCTGGAAAATCCCCGTGGTGCCCACTCAGAGCTGGAATATCCCCGTGGTGCCACTCAGAGCTGGGAGCTCAGCAGCAGGACAGGGAGCAGAGGCAGCCCCAGGCTGTCCTGAGGCTGGGCAGTCACTGCCGAGCACGGACACATGTTCCAGGTTGCAAGGCAAAATGTATTCCATTACCATCTGTATGGCAGCTGTCTCCTGTTCATTGGGCAGTTTGCCTTCTCTCTCTTTGAGTGACCACAGTCACACCTCCCTCGGGAGGGGACATTGCTGATAACAGCTATTGAATGTCCCTGCATGGCTGATAAGAACGACAGCATCCCATTGGGAGATGTGAGTCCAGAGGGAGGAGCCAAGCATTGCTACCCAGATATAATCCAGAGGGAGGAGCCAAGCATTGCTACCCGGATATAATCCAGAGGGAGGAGCCAAGCATTGCTACCCAGATATAATCCAGAGGGAGGAGCCAAGCATTCCTACCCAGATATAATCCAGGGGGAGGAGCCAAGCATTGCTGCCCAGATATAACCCAGAGGGAGGAGCCAAGCATTGCTACCCGGATATAATCCAGAGGGAGGAGCCAAGCATTGCTGCCTGGATATAATCCAGAGGGAGGGGCCAAGCATTGCTACCCAGATATAATCCAGAGGGAGGGGCCAAGCATTGCTGCCCGGATATAATCCAGAGGTTCTGAGACACCAGCACAGCTTCTCCACAGGATTCCCAGAGGAACAGCAGCTGCCTCTCCTTCCACTGGATCTTCAGAGGAAGAATCCATCCTTCTCTACAGGATCCCTGCTCCAGCAGAACCACCCCTGACACTGCAGGAGGGCTGAGCCACAATTCCAATGGGACTGCTGCAACACCCTGACCCACAGGGTGTCAGGCTGTGTTCTCACTCTGGAAGGCTGGCTAAGAATAGAAAAAGAAGGAGTGATAACAAAAGCTTCTGTGTTGGACAAAGAGCCTGAGCCAGCTGACTGTGATTGGCCATTAATTAGAAACAACCCCATGAGACCAATCCCAGATGCACCTGTTGCATCCCACAGCAGCAGATAACCATTGTTTGCATTTTGTTCCTGAGGCCTCCCAGTTTCTCAGGAGGAAAAATCCTAAGGAAAGGATTTTTCATAAAACACATCTGTGACAGTTTGGGCTGGAAGGGACCTTGGAGATCACCCAGCGCCACGGGCAGGGCCCTTCCCCAATGTCCAACCTAGCCTTGCGTGCTTCCAGAGCTCCTTTCCACCCCTCAAGGTCCCTTCCAGCCCAGCCCAAGCTGGGATTGTGTTTCCCCTCTCCCAGGAATGGGACACAGCCCCAGCTGTGCCAGGAAGGAATCCTGGGGGCTCTGGAGTCCAGGGCTGACTCACATACAAGGTGAGTCACTCTCCTCTCAGGTAGGAGCTATTTTTAGGACAATTACTCACTCCAAGTGTTGATGGTTTGTATGAAACAGTAAGGCATCTAAGTTCAGAGCAAAATATTGTAGAAGCCTTGCACAAATACCGTGTTTTCCTACTTTTGAGGCAATTGTCTGAAATTAATTCACATGCGCTCAAAATCTGTAAGCAAGCTTGACAGTTACAAGAATTTAAAGTTAAATTTAAGGGCAGCATTAACAAAATCAGGGAGCATGGAGCATCCACAGGAATATCCAGGCTATGGAAGTGATTTAATAAATGTGGCTCGAGAGGGCAGCTCCAGGGCCTCCTGTCCTCACACTGCCCCCATGGCTCTGGCCACCCAAGAATTACAATCTCCTGTTTTAGCTAAAGCTGCCTCCCTGGTTTTCATAATAATAATTTTCCATAGCTGGATCTGATTCCATCACTTGGAGATAGCAAGGGAGCGCCCCAGCCCTGGCCTTGAAACACCCTAAAAATGCATTGAAAATATCCTAAAATGCACTGAAATACCCTAATAAATGCTTTGAAATGCCCTGAAAAATGCATTATTCCCATCAGGCTCTCCAGAAAAATGCAGCCATCCCAAAAGGAATTTTTCTCAGGAAATAAAGCAACAACACAAGGGATTACCTGGATGAAGTTTCCCAGAGCAGCACATCCATTGCCCAGTGCCAATCCCCATCCCAGGGCTTGGCTCCAGCAGCTCCACCTGGGTTTGTGCTCCTTCCTGGTGAGCATCCAACAGGCTGAAACACACAAGGGATTCATTTCAAAGTGAGGAGAGGAAAAAAAGAAAGAACCCAAATCCTGGAGCAACTTTTGGGCAGATAGGAAATAAAACAAGCAGCAAAATCAGGCAGGAAATCCTGGGACTCAATGCCTTAAAATTAATGACTCAGAATGACTTTCAACATTTTTATCAATAATAGACTAGGGAGGAGTTAATGACATTGTTGGCCTCTTCTCCCAATCTAGCCAAATGAGAAGAGGAAATGGCTTCAAGTTGTGCCAGGAGAGGCTCAGGCTGGATATTGGGGAAATTCATTTTTTCTAGAACCAGGAAGAGGGGGAGCTTTGAGATGGGGTTTATTGGGTGGGGGGGTATTTGGGTGCAGAGGTGGAGCTTTGAGATGGGGTTTATTGGGCATGAGGGGATTTGGGTGCAGAGAGGGAGCTTTGAGATGGGGTTTATTGTCATGGTGGGATTTGGGTGCAGTTTGGGATGATGAGCTGGGGTGTTTTCTCCACCCTGGTGATGCTGTGGCTCCATGAAGCTCCCCCTGCTCAGGTGTGAGATGGTGCCAAGGACAGGCTCAGAACCTGTCCCCATGCCCAGGGACACCAGGGCAGGCTCAGAGCTGGCTGAGGGCACCTCTGCCAGGTGGAGAAAGCAGCCCCAGGCGTGGCCAAGCCCCTGTGACAGGGCTGTGTGAGGACAGCTGGCCTGGAACATAAAAAGAAAAGCAGCTGTAGTCCCACTTTTGTCCTTTTTCCCTGCCTTGAAAAGCCTCCACACATCCCACACCTTCATTAGGGCTGCAGCTCATGGGACCTGAGGCCCCACTTCAGCTTTCAACCATTCCAGACACAAATAATAGAAAATTTCTAACTCAAAAGGATAATCTCCTGTCAGAAAGAGAACAGCAGGCGCGGTGAACACTTTAAAAGCTTTGGAGATATAAAGATTTATTGTATTTCCAACAAGCCAGAAGCTTTGATTAAAGGTTAAAAATAGAAAATAGGGATAGAATTAAGTTGTAAAAGATCCCCCTCAAAAAATAATTTTTACACTGTTGCTATGGTTCGAAATGCTTTCACAGTAAGCCTCATTTTTCCTTTTAAAATTGATCAGAATTAATTTTTTAATCGACTCATTTAGAATTATTTCCTAGATTCAGGGCAGATTGTGCAAAAAACAGGAGGGTTTTGCAATATGACACAGAATCACAAACCAGGGTCCAATCCCAGCTCCAGGGATGCAGTCCCACCCTCCATCCCCTGCTGGTGGCACTTTTGGGGCTGAAGCTGCAGCGCTGTCCTTGGTTCTGGGGCATTAAAGCATTTTTGTGTGTGCTGGGCTGTGGGCAGAGCTGCTGGCACTGGGTGTGGGGTGCAGGGTTGTGATGGTGTTCACAGGGGTCTTATGTTGAGGGAAGAGATGAGGATCAGACTCCATGTTTCACAAGGCTGATTTACTATTTTATGATATATATTATATTATAACTATACTAAAAGAGTAGAAAAAAAGGTTTCGTCAGGAGGCTAGCTAAGCTAAGAATAGAATAGAAAGGAAAGAATGATAACAAAGGTTTGTGGCTCGGCTCTGTGTCCGAGCCAGCTGACTGTGATTGGCCATTAATTAGAAACAACCACATGAGACCAATCCCAGATGCACCTGTTGCATTCCACAGCAGCAGATAACCATTGTTTACATTTTGTTCTTGAGGCCTCCCAGCTTCTCAAGAGGAAAAATCCTAAGAAAAGGATTTTTCATAAAAGATGTCTGCAACACACGATTCTCTGACTCTGCCTGCCCAGCCTTCCCTGAGGGTTTGGAGCACTTAGGCAAGCACTCAAACCCTGTTTGTGAGCACAGCCCCTTACTGTGCCCACCTGACCCCAGGTAGGAGCTCATTTCCCTGGGATTCCTGCAGAATAATTGGGGATAGAAGCCCTTACTGTGCCCACCTGACTCCGGGTAGGAGTTCATTTCCCTGGGATTATATATGTGTACATATATATATATATTTATATATATAGCTCATTTCCCTGGGATTATATATATATATTTCCCAGAATAAATGGGAATAGAAGCCGGTGGGTGGCCCCTGAGGGCAGCACTGCAGCGAGGGTGTGTGCAGGGCCCTGAGCTGGCACAGAACATCGCTCACCAAAGCTGCTAACACAGCCTGTTTTCTGCTCAGGCGAGCAAGATATCCTCACAGGAGGGCTGGGGTAGCTTGGAAATAGCAGATTCTTATGCATGATGTAATTTGCTGGAAGCTTCACCGAGCTGGAAGCGCCTGACCTTTTGATCTTTGCCAAATAAATGAGCAGCCCTGAGGAAGCTCAGGAGCTCTGTGCCCTCCGTGCAGGACAGGGCACCTGAAGGGATGAGGAGTTAAAGCATTGCTTTTTGTTATTTTCACTTTAATGAGCAAAGACTTGGGGGGGAAAACATGTAAGAACATATTTAAAGTGTTGGTCAAAAATCCCGTTCAAAACACATTTGCCCAAAGGTTCAAAGAGGTGTCTGTGCAAGGTGGGAAATTCCACATGAACTGTGATTTGCCATTAATTGAGATTGGAGAGAGGGGTTTTTAGCCATCACATCTGCTTTCACTGGCCATCTAAAAAAGGTAACTCTGCTTTCAGAGTGATGCTGTGTGAGGATCTCTCTTCTTCCCAGGAGAATTCCTCCTAAAAGGAGTTGTGTAAGTGCTCCTGCCTCCCCTCCAGGTCTATTCCAAGCTTCTAATCTGACATCTAATGCTGATTGGTGCCTCTTTCCCTCTCATGCATTTGAATTCGTGCCAGATATAAAAGAAAATGGAAATGAAAAAAAAAAATCTGGTTCTGTCTAGTCAGTCTGAGGAATTACCTGAAACATAACCCTGGTTGTGTCTGCAGGACTGAGGGCTGCATTTGAAGTGTGGGCAAAGCCATTATCCCAAACCCTATCCCATGGGATCATCCAGTTCTGTCCCACTGGCACAGTAACACCTGAGTTCCAAACCTTCTGGGTGTTCCTCATGGGCAGCTCCTCAAGCACTGACTCTTCCTCCTTCACACAGCACCCAACTAACCCCAGTTCCCTTCTCAGGGCCACCCCACTCTTTTATAGACTCTTCTTCTCATTGGGTACAGCTGTGGCCTGGTAAAGTCAGGCCTGCTCCTAATCTTTGATAATTGGTCCAGCTGCAGCTCCTTAGGGGTGAGATTACTTTCTACACTATTTTTATTTTCCTATGTTTTCTTTAGGGGTGAGATTACTTTCCACACTATCTTTATTTTCTTATATTCTATGCCCCTACAAGCCGGCAATCAAAACCAGGGTCTGCCACCCTTCCTGCTGGACACCAGGTCCTGCTCACGGGTAAAATCCACATTACTGAGAGAGCTCAGCTTTGTGGTTTGGAAGGAAAAGTGAGATGGGAATGTGGGCTCAGCCTTCTGTGGGTGCTGCTGACCCACCATGGCCCTGCACACCAAACCTGGGGCAAGAACCTCCCCACCAACAGGCATGGACCACGGAAAAGAGGGATGAAGGGAAAACCAAACAGATCTGAGAAAACAGGAAAGGAAAGCATGGGGACAGCAAATACAGCTGAGGATTCTGCCTCCTGATGATCACCCTCCCTTCCTCCCTCCTTAGCAACACACAAAGGGCTCTTAAACATCAGCCAAGGCACTTTGGTGCTTATTACTGAATTCTTCCTATGGTTATTTAAGTTACAAACAGGGCTACTGATTCTAAACCTGAAGTGCTAAAATGATTCCAAGAAATGCATGTCCAGCTCTGAAATCCTGAAGTTAATTTTAACCGTCGCTTTCAGAAATAGGCTGCCTTGTCCTGACAAATCTATGTGGGCCATATTGTGAGGAGAACTATCAATATTTGAATAAATTTTACATGCAAGCAAACTAAAATTATCTTTACATTGATTCGGCAGCAAGTGCTCCAGCAGGGGCTGGATGGAATGGCCAATAAATTGACAAATCCACAAAACAGCATGGGAGGAACATTAAAAAAATGGGCATCTGGCTGCTCCCTGCCATCTCCCATTTCCTGTTTAATGCACTCAGGCTGTGTGTGAGCAGCAGCAGCCGTGGTTATTGCATCCCTGGGCTCGCCCAGCCCTGCCCTGGCGCCAGGCTCAGCCCAGCCCCACGGATCTGCAGCTTCCAAACCTCCCCAGCCTGCTGCTCCCTGGGCACCCTGTGCTGGGAACTCTGCTCGTCTTGGGCTGGGAATAGTGCATGCCTTGGGCTGGGAATAAATCCATGCTTTGAGGTGGGAATATTGCATGCCTTGAGCTGGGAATAAATCCATGCCTTGGGCTGGGAATATTGCATGCTTTCAGCTGGGAATAAATCCATGCCTTGGGCTGGGAATAAATCCATGCTTTGAGCTGGGAATAGTGCATGCCTTGAGCTGGGAATAAATCCATGCCTTGAGCCAGGAATATTGCATGCTTTGAGCTGGGAATATTGCATGCTTTGAGCTGGGAATAAATCCATGCCTTGGGCTGAGAATAAATCCATGCCTTGAGCTGGGAATATTGCATGCTTTCAGCTGGGAATAAATCCATGCCTTGGGCTGGGAATAAATCCATGCTTTGAGCTGGGAATAGTGCATGCTTTCAGCTGGGAATAAATCCATGCCTTGAGCCAGGAATATTGCATGCTTTGAGCTGGGAATATTGCATGCTTTGAGCTGGGAATAAATCCATGCCTTGGGCTGAGAATAAATCCATGCTTTGAGCTGGAAATATTGCATGCTTTCAGCTGGGAATAAATCCACTCCTTGAGCTGGGAATATTGCACGCTTTGAGCTGGGAATATTGCATGTCTTGGGCTGGGAATATTGCATGTCTTGAGCTGGGAATAAATCCATGCCTTGAGCTGGGAATATTGCATATTTTCAGCTGGGAATATTGCATGCCTTGAGCTGGGAATAAATCCATGCTTTGAGCTGGGAATATTATATGCTTTGAGCTGGGAATATTGCACATCTTGAGCTGGAATAATTCCACGCTTTGAGGTGGGAATATCCCACATTTTGAGCTGGGAGCATTGCACACTTTGAGCTGGGAACACTGCACATCTTGAGCTGGAATAATTCCACACTCTGAGGTGGGAATAAATCCCTTCTTTGAGCCAGGAATATCCCACACTTTGAGCTGGGAACATTGCACGTCTTGAGCTGGGAATATTGCATGCTTTGAGCTGGAATAATTCCACACTTTGAGCTGGGAATAATTCCACATTTTGAGCTGGGAATATTCTACACTTTGAGCTAGAATAATTCCACACTTGAGCTGGGAATATCCCACACTGTCAGCTGGGAACATTGCACATTTTGAGCTAGGAATAATGCCATGTATTGAGCTAGGAGCATTCTACACTTGGAGCTGGGAATAATTCCATGCTTTGAGCTGGGCATTATTCTACACTTTGAGCTGGGAATTATTCCATGTTTTGAGCTGGGAATACCCCACACTTTGAGCTGGAAATAATTCCACACTTTGAGCTGGGAACTGCATTTTGATTTTTATTTATTTACACAGACCAGTATTTCTAAATATTCAATCCAAACATACCTTTGATGAGCAAAGCTCTCCATGCTAATAATCTCCAAAATATCCCAGGCTCCCTAAAACCCGAGCTTCAGGGAGAACAAACAGCACTGCTACAACCTGCAAAAAGTTAATTTTTTCACGCTGCTGCCTCTTCCATTTTCCAGCCCTATTTCTATTCTTAATTAAGCAAACTTGAGTGTGATCCAGAAATACAAAGAGGAGCGGTTGAATTTGGGAGACATTAAGAGAATTTTAAATGTCGTGCTTTTAGCCTCAAAACTGAACTCAGGTGAGGAAAAAGTAAGTAAAATATATATTTTTAATCCTCCTCATACCCCTCTATTAACCACAATTACAACACTTCAAAGCACATTAATTTCCTGCTTTCAAGTTCTCTATAGCAACAGTTTGTTGAAAGAGTTTGATTTCATTATATTATGCCAATACTACCCCGGTAGAAATTTCAATCTCTTTAGACAGAAAGAAGTGCAAAAAATTACATTAACAACGAGCATAAAGAACTGGAAGCTCTCAATGCCTCTTAATTTATGCCATTTTCCTGTGGGTTTTTTTAAACCTTTTTTTTCCCACTGACTTGGTGCCGCCTCCTGAGTGCGGTTTGTGTTTCACAGGGCAGCAGCTGAGGGCAGGGAGGGAAATACAGGAGTGAGCATCAGGAGCTGGGATCCAGGGGGGATCCAGGGATCCAGCCATACCTGGGGGGATCCGGGGTTCCAGTCATACCTGGGGATCCAGGGGGGATCCAGGGCTCCCACCTGTCACACACATCTTTTATGGAAAATCCTTTCCTTAGGGTTTTTCCTCCTGAGAAGCTGGGAGGCCTCAGGAACAAAATGCAAACAATGGTTATCTGCTGCTGTGGGATGCAACAGGTGCATCTGGGATTGGTCTCATGGGGTTGTTTCTAATTAATGGCCAATCACAGTCAGCTGGCTCGGACAGAGAGCCGAGCCACAAACCTTTGTTATCATACTTTGCTATTCTATTCTTAGCTGGCCTTGTGATGAAATCCTTTCTTCTATTCTTTTAGTATAGTTTTAATACAATATATATAATAAAATAATAAATCAGCCTTGTGAAACAGGGAGTCAGATTTACATCTCTTCCCTCATCCTGAGACCCCTGTGAACACATGGGGTGCCCTGCAGAGCCTGGGACACCAACAAAGCCCTGCAGCACTCAGTGCCACCCTAACTCAGCAGATTAATTGGCAATGAGTTCTGCTTAACCACTTCTCCTAAGACAAGCTGGAAAAAAATTCAATAAAACTTGTGTTAAGCTGATTCCACGCTGCCGTACAAACAAAGTGTGAGCAGCCTAATCCTCTTACACCAGGGAACAGGCTCCTAAAGTCATTATTTAATACGATTAAATACTGCAGGTCATAAAAATTAATTTATACAGCTGCCATGGTTTAAAAACGACTTGTCTGCAGAGTGGGACAGATTTCCTTGCCTTGGAGAGGCACAGGTGAGCACAAGGTGTGGCTGCCCCTGGATCCCTGGCAGTGCCCAGGGCCAGGCTGGGCACTGGGGCTGGAGCACCTGGGACAGTGGGAGGTGTCCCTGCCATGGCACAGCACTGGAACCTCCTCTTTGAATGCAAACATTCACCTAAAATTGTTCCAAAATTATTTTTAAAAGTCCCTTTCAGGCACAGAGGTCTTGAACTCCCTCCCAGCCACACTGATTGCACCAAAAATGAGGAAATTGAAGGTTTGGACTTCACAAAGCCTTTTCTCCACTTTACCCAAACCTCGCTTAACCTTTTTATTCCTTACCCCAATTTACCACATTTTGCTCCTGAGAGCTAAAACAGGGAGGGAAGAGAGGATAAATGCACCCATCAGCACACTGCTGCTCACTCATGGAACTTCAGGTACTACTGTGTTAGTCTTTGAATCCAGAAAGAAAAAAAGCATTTCTTACATGAAAAAAGGAAGCAATACAAATACATACAGATATACAATTATATATATATAAAATATTTAATCATATATAATCATACAATAGCTCTGTTTTCAGAGCTATTGCATAATTATATAAAATTAAATATGTTATATATATAATTGTAAAATATATATATATTTTATATATTATTGACTAAAATATATATTATATATTTTATATATTATATATATTTATATATATTTATATATAATATATATTATATATACATATATAATATATATACATATATATATATACATATATACATATACATATATACATATATACATATATACATATACATATATATATAAATATATATATATACCCAGCCTAAGGCTGCCCAGTGCTGTTACCTGGGAACATCCCCCAGCACAGGGAGTGCCCTGGCTGCTGCTGTGCTCCATGGAATCACATGGGAGGCTGGATAAGCCCTCCCAACCACCCAATCCAGCCATTCCCAGCCCTGCCAAGGCCAGCACTGTCCCTGTCCCCAAGTGCCACATCCCCAGGGCCGTGAGATCCCCCCAGGGATGGGCACTCCAGCCATGCCCTGGGCAGCCATTCCCACAGGTAAATAATTCCAAATATCCAACCCAGACCTCTCCCGGCCCAGCCTGAGGCCGTGTCCACCCTCTGAGCCACCCCAAAGAGAAATGCAGCTCTGTCCCCAATTAAAACAATCCATCATTGTTTGGGCGCCGTACATGGAAGAGCAGAGGCTGCAAGCACAGGCAGGATTCTCAGCACTGGCATTTTCTGAAGCAATATTTCAACCAGAGGAAAAAGCCTTCCATCACCTCCTGGAAACGCCAGCTCGCAGAGAAATAAATATCTCTTTTGTATCAAAGCGATTCCCAATCCCTTTGATAAATCTTACCACTGTGCAGTTGAAACAACCCCATGAAGGGCTGGAAGGATCATCTAAATGCATCTGAACAACTCTGTTTATTTTGTATTCTGGAGCACATCGTGCCAGCCCGCAGAGCTCCTCCATTAGTCTTTAAAAATAGTATTAAAGGACATTTCCGTCTATTTAAATTATGTCTATTTTCATTTAAATGAGTTGCTAAATAACAAGCTCCACGCCAGCGTTATGCTGGAGTGTGTGACTGTGAGAAATACACTTCAAACAAAACAAATTAGGGAACCTGGAAATTGCTACAGCAGAGCAAGGGCATATTTTTGGGCAAAAGTAAACAGAGAACAACGGCAAGTCATCAAAAATATGGTAATGAACCCCCCGTGCTCCATGTGTGAGGAACAGCACATAAGGAGTGGCTCACTGCGCTCCTGTGAGGGCTTTATTTATAAAACAATGCACAGAACTGGCAGTTTGCTTCCTGAACTGGAGAGGGGCTGAGTCCTCAGCCTAGGCTGGTTGCTGGGAATTCCGAGCTGTCCCACCCCATCCATCCATCCATCCGTCCATCCGTCCGTCCATCCATCCGTCCATCCATCCATCCCCAGGGCTCAGAGTGGCCCAGCAGAACTCCCCTGGCCAGCTCAGGACAGGAGGGACAGTTCTCCAAGAGCTCTCCACCCTGGAGGTGTGGGATTTATGGGAGCTGAGTGGAGTAAAACAGAACCAACAAACCCCAAGGAACCTTGGCATGAAGGCTGGGACACCCAGAGCTCACCGCCTCTGCTGCCATCACTTTTCTCCAGCTGGTAAAAAATATTGGGATTGAGCTCTGTAGGACTCAAAGCTCATGGGAATAAAGTCTGGCTCTGCTGGTTTAGGATCAGATTCAGGGAACCACAGAATAATGGAACCAGAGTTATGGAATCCCAGACTGGACCCCAAATCCCCCCAGTGCCACCCCAGCCATGGCAGGGACACCTCCCACTGTCCCAGGCTGCTCCCAGCCCCAGTGTCCAGCCTGGCCTTGGGCACTGCCAGGGATCCAGGGGCAGCCACAGCTTCTCTGGGCACCTGTGCCAGGGAACAATTCCTTCACTTCCCCAAGCTAAAGAAGCACCAAAGTTTCCCTTAAACTAAAAACCCCACTATTATACATCAGGAATTGGTAGATTATCAAACACATCAAGAACAGGTTAGAGGAGGAGCGCTTCACGTGAGGCACAGCTCAAACACCGCCCAAGGCACAGACCATCAAACAGCAGCTCTGGGAAGCTCCCAGGGAATCGTGCCTGCAATGTGGAGCTGCCAGAGCAGCTGGGCACAGCCACCCACCCCAGCAAGGAGCCCTGGCCCTGCCACTGCCGCTTGGATTTCCATGGTGCCAAATCACACAGCTCCTCCAGCTCTGCAGCAAGTTCAGGCCAGGGCCTTGTTCAGCCACCTACTATGTGTTGCTTGGATATGGATTATTATTTCCCGAGCAGGATGTGGAATATTTTATTTTTGTACCAACGGATCTTGCTCACACGCAATCATTTGCATTCTTAAGGAGCCAACCCAGTCTGCTTTGTAACTCCTGCGAGCCCAGAAAAAGCATCCCCCCACTCCCTCTGTCTTGGGAACGGAATTTTCACAGCACACTAAGTATCTTCTGATTAGAATCTTGGGGTTTTTATAAAAATACAGCTCTGGCATGCCGAGGCACATTAGGCAAGACAAGGAACAAAGTCACGCAGTAACAATGAGCATCATAAATAATTAATAAATCTATGAACTGAGAGCAGGGATCAGAGCATGTGTGAGTGTCTGGGCTCAGGACAACACAAAAAGTGACTCACACATAAAACCATCCTCTGCCATGGCTGTAAAGCTGCCCCTCTCCCCTGGCAAAAAAATTCCTCCTAAAACACATAAAGGTTTTTTAACTCTGGAAGGGTTTCTACAAACTGGAAAGGTTTGGGTCTTTTTGCTGATATATTTCCAAAGGAATAAATCCATCCTCTGTAAACGGAAAGTGTAGGAAGTTTTCTCAATATAGGTAATTTGCATATATATTTACCCTCTAGAATACTGCCAGCTCTGGTGAGATGTAAAGAAACAATTCAATGTATGCATTTGGTGCTCTAGCCATGCCACAAATCATGTGCACTTAATTCAGCAGGGCCATAAACCCCAGAAGTACAGGAGTAATCAAGAACCTACTTAACCTTTCCCCAGCAACCCTGCAAAAAGTTAGTGTGAAATATGTGACAATCCCCTAAAATTATAACGAAAGGGCAGCGAGAGAGGTGTGCCGTAAAGCACAATCGGCGTGAAGGCGAGGAAAAACTGGGAAAATAGAGGAAAAATTAGTTCTGGAGTCATGCTCAGTAATGGCTGATGTATGCTCACAATAAAATGAGATGCAGAATGCAAAACTGCTCGAAAATAAAAGCATAATTTCAACAGGATTCAGCCAGCAGGTCGGAGAGTTACAGGATTCCCGTGGGCTGGAGGAAAAAAGAAATGGAACTGTAACACAGAATCCCAGAACCTTTAAGGCTGGAAAAGCCCTCCCAGCCCTGGAGTCCCAGCTGTGCCCAGCCCAGAGCTCTGGGCAGCCCCTGCCAAGGCCTGAGCCCCCTTTCCATGGGGAAAAAATTCCTCCTAAAACACATAAAGGTTTTGTAAACCCAAAGTTTAAAAAAATTAAACCCAAGGTCATAAAAAAAATCCCGAATTAATGCCCAGGTATATTCCGTTAGATTGATGGAATTGCAAGGCAGAGAAAGGAAGCCCAGGGCAATTGGGAGGAGTTTTCAGCCAGATATGGAAGCTCAGATGGACATAGCTATATTTCAGTACTTATACATATATTTATATATAATATCTCTATATCCGGATTCTTGCAGAAAGCTCAGAAGTTTTAATTTCTCCAAGATAACCTGGAGCCAAGTGCAGACTCTCCCCACACAAAGTCCTGAAGGCTTTCACCAGCAGCGTGGTGCTGTCCCTGCATGCACTTTTAAAATAAAGAAATAATGTAATATTTAAAACTTCAGCTCCTCAAAGTCAGACCTCGAATCTACACTTGGAAAATTAAATAGTTTGCCTCATCACAGAAGTCCCAAATGGTGAATAATTTCTGTCAGCCCACACGTCTCTTTTGTAGAAGAGGAGAATTAAAACATTCATAGGTATTTGTAAAGTGAAATACAGATTGACTTCCAGAAAATCCATGGCACAGCATGGTTGCAGGTGGCACTTGGAGGTAATTACTGCAATTTCTTCTGCAATTGCACAGCCAGGTCAGGGAACCTGTGCATTATTTGGTACATTTAGTGTGGGGAATGTGTCCTGCTCTCAGGGCTGGGGGATCCTGGGACAATTCTGTAGCCAAGGCAGAGCCCAGGGCTGAGATCCCAGAGCATCCCAAAGCATCCCAGGGCACCCCAAAGCATCCCAGAGCACCCAGCCCCAGTGCCAGGAGCAAGATGTGCCACGGGAAGGGTGGGAAGATGGGAACAGCCACACTCAGGACAGCACCTGCCCATGGGGTTTGGCTGCCCAAGCACTCAGTGATGGAACCAGGGCACACCCTGAGCCTCCAGGAGCACCCAGGCCAGCCCCTGTCAGTTCCTCTGAGCCAATTCACTGACAGGCTTAACCTGGAATGGGCTGGAGAATGACAGAAAACTGTTTAAAAAATAAATAAATCAGTCCGGTGGTTGCATCTCACCTTTGAGATACTTCTCTTCTGAGAAATCTTCTAATTTCCCAGCCTTTCAAATTTTATCTCTGCAAATCTCCTCCAAACCTTGAACGGCAACAATTAAAATCTAGTTGTTAGAAGTACATTAGGAACAAAGGGAAATAGGAAAGGTCAGGGCTGAGGAGCTCGTGAGCCTCCCCCGGAGCAGGTAAGGAGCTGCTTTGACAGGAGGCTTCATCTGAGCTAAATAATGCGTTCTGTTCTGGAGTGGGGCACAAATGGAAGCATGCAGAGCTCAGAGTCTGGAGGTGGGTGGCTTTGGGCTGTAATTTTAATTAAGTGCTCATCCCCGTATGCAGTGCTTGGTATTTCTGTGCTGTTAGAGGCAGATTTGGGGTGGTTTTGCTGCCATGCCAACCCTGCCGCTGGGAAGGGCTGGCAGGAACAGAACACAGGCAGGGAGCACCTGGAGCCAGCACTGACCTCCTGTGCCAGTGACCAGCGTGCTCCATGGATGCACCTTGGGCAGCACCAGAGCCCAGCCAGGGCTGCACCCAAGATGAACCAAAATGGCCCCAAAATGCACGGCCGGGCACGGGCTCTGTCCCTGGGATCAGTTCTGCTCCATTTGCACCTTGCAGTTCATTGTCCCATCCCAGCTTCAGCCCAGGCAGTCCCACCCTGCTTGTTTTTCTCTCTCCAGCCCACGGGGTTTGTGCTCCTGGGCTGGGATTGGGATCATTTGTCCTTGGTGCCCAGCTGGAGCAGGAATTGTTTTGTCTCCCTGCTCTGTGCACAGAGCTCAGCATTTCCTGATGTGAGCCCAGCCCCACACACTAAAGCAGCACAGAATGGGAAACACAGAAAAGCCAAACCTGAGCAGCCCTGTGTGTGCAGTCCCACCCCAGGAGGGGCAGGACGTGCCACATGTCACTGTGCTGCTCTCAGTAACTCACAGGCACAGCACAGGGATGGGCACAGCCCGGAGGGTGCCCCGGTGCTGCAGCACGCTGCACTGACAGCAGAGCTGGAGAGCCTGTAAATAAATGCATTTTATCCTCTCCTATCAGTCTCCCAGGGACAACATGGGCTATTTCAGGAACACCTGCAGCATCAAGGACCACTCAGAGGGAAGAGGGACGGGAGGTGCTCAGAGCAGAGCAGGAGCTGCCACGCTGCTCCTCATGAATGAATGGATCCAAGAGCTCCCCAGCCTCAGGGAGAGCAGCCCAGCCCCTGCCCTGAGCCACAAACTGTGACAACAACAACACTGTCACAGACACATTTCATGGAAAATCCTTTCCTTAGGAGTTTTCCTCCTGAGAAGCTGGGAGGCCTCAGGAACAAAATGCAAACAATGGTTATCTGCTGCTGTGGGATGCAACAGGTGCATCTGGGATTGGTCTCGTGTGGTTGTTTCTAATTAATGACCAATCACAGCCAGCTGGCTCGGACAGAGAGCTGAGCCACAAACCTTTGTTATCATTCTTTGCTATTCTATTCTTAGCCAGCCTACTGATGAAATCCTTTCTTCTATTCTTTTAGTATAGTTTTAATGTAATATATATCATAAAATAACAAATCAGCCTTGTGAAACATGGAGTCAGATTTACATCTCTTCCCTCACCCTCAGACCCCTGTGAACACCATCACACAACACAATTATATCCATAGTGCACACAGCCTTTCCCCTTCGAAGATACCCAGAAAAATCCCCACTTTGTTCTCTCCTCACAGAAACCACTCATTTCCCAGCTCCAGAGACATGAATATTCATGGCTATTGTTTGCAGGGGGGGCTCCCCTCCACTCCATCCCAGTTTCTGAAGTGAAATCTAAACTTCTGCTAAATTGCAGAACTCCAATGGATAGTTTGCTTTTAATTACTTTCCAAAGTGCTCGCTGTCTGACACTGAGGGATGCATTCTTCAGCTGGGTGATGCATTTATTTACTGCGCTGTGCTTTTGGAATGTGCAGAATGTTTATAATTAGGCTGTGTAACCATGCGAGCCTTCAGCTGGTGTTTGCTGGGTTTAAAGCAGGTTTGTTCTGCATTTCCAGAGCAGGAGACGCCGCCACGCACCGCGAACGTTGCGCACTAATCTCTGTGCTTCCAGGCTAGGGGAAAATAAAACACTTGAAAATTCCAATTGTGGCACTGGCACGCTGCCCAGGTGCGGGGCAGAGATGCCAGCTCCAGCCAGAGAGCTGGGACATGGCAGAGCTGTGACAAACAGCAGTGACACCAGCATGGCTCAGTGGGACCTGGCTGCTCCAGCTCCTCCTGAACTGGGGTGGGAGATGGGGAAAGATCTCTGTGGCGCCAGGAGCAGGACCTGGGCTGCAGAAGGCGTCCCTGCAGTGGCCTCCGAGGTTCTTTTCAAGGCAAACACCCTGGGGTTCCAACGGGGAGCCTCCCTTTCCTTCCCCTTTCCTTGGCTGAGCCTGGCTGGTGGCAGCAGTGTCCAGCGGTGACAGCAGTGACAGTGCCCCAGCCCAGGGACAGGGCTCTCTCTGCTCCCACCTCTGAGGTCCCTTCCCAACACCCTGGGATTGCAAAGGGGAGCCTTCCTTTCCTCCCCTTCCCTACCCTGGGGTGAGCTGGGCTGGTGACAGCAGTGACAGCAGTGTCCAGCAGTGACAGCAGTGGCCAACAGTGACAGTGCCCCAGGCAGCCCTGCCCCAGTTTAGGGATAAGGCTCTCTTTGGTCCCAGCTCTGAGGTCCTTTTCAAGGCAAACACCCTGAAATTCCAAAGGGGAGCCTCCCCTTCCCTCCCTTGGGCTGAGCCTGGCTGGTGACAGCAGTGACCAGAGGTGACAGCAGTGGCCAGAGGTGACAGCAGTGGCCCAGCCCTGCCCCAGCCCAGGGATAAGGTTTTCCCTGCTCTCACAGGCACAGCCCAGCTCAGTTATCTCACCCAGCCCTGCCAAAGCCATTTCAGGCACACAGACCCCTCCTGCACAGGGACCAGCCTGTGCAGCTCCTGCAGTCACAGCACCCCACAACGGGCTAATTCCTTGCAGCTAGGTAATTTATAATTTATATAAAGGATGGGGTCGTTTTCCTCATTATTTCACACGCCCATTATTTTTAAATTGTTCTTGTTGGTTTCTGCTCTAAGAAATCCACATTTGGTGTCAGGTTGGACCATCTGTTAACACACATGTGATTTCAAAATTCTCCCTCATGTCATCCTGCAGCAGAGTCCCCACCCATATGTGATTATCTCAGCACACAAATGTTCACTTACACCTCCCCAGCTCCCCGTGCCAGTGTCCTGGTGAGTGCTCAGGCTCTGTGTGATCCCCCCTTAGAACACAGGCTAAAGTGAACCCAGGCCACAGATATAACACACAAATCAAAGCTTTGCCACCTTCCCATGCTGCTCTTACAGCTGGAGCCAAACAGAGTTATGCAATATGGGACTTTTCTGCTCAGGAACTCAAAAATTAATAATGGAATACTATCTTCATTAAAAATCACTTTTTTCTCCTTTTTTTTTCCTCCAAAACAACCTCACAAACCCCCTCCAACACCTCCACAATCCAGCAGGACCCTTCCTTTGCTGGGGCAGCAGCTTTACCCCTCCTGGGACAGAGCTACTGCTTTGAGCATCCTCCTGTGAATGTCCCACAGCTGCAGAATCCCAAATGCTTTGGGTGGGAAAGGACCCCAAATCCCCCCAGTGCCACCCCAGCCATGGCAGGGACACCTCCCACTGTCCCAGGTGCTCCAGCCCCAGTGTCCAGCCTGGCCTTGGGCACTGCCAGGGATCCAGGGGCAGCCCCAGCTGCTCTGGGCACCTGTGCCAGGGAACAATTCCCAATATCCCATCAATATCCCATGGATCCCTCCTTTGCTGCCCCATCCCATTGCAGCTCCAATTTACCCAAACACAGCTCTGGGGCTCTCCAGGATTCTCCCCTGAGCAGCTGGCTGCTGATGGGGGAGCTGCAGAGCCCAAGGGCTTTGGGAAGGGCTTTGGCTCCCAGAGCTCCCCATGGCAGGGACAAGGTGAGCCCAGGTCCCTGTGCCAGCCCTGGGGAGCAGCCCCAGCCAGGAGCAGTTTCTGCAAGCCTGCAAGTTCCAGGTGCAGGCAACGACACTCCATCATTTTCCTTCTCTCCTTCTGAGATTTAAATAGGTCAAGTCCCTCGCTCAGCGCGGCGCAGGAAATTGTACATCGCCACAATTGCGTTGCAGAATGGATAATGGGCCCATTTAAGTGTTATCATTAGAGAAACGACAGCAAAATACAGCTGGGCAAGTCCTCCCCCTTCCCCACGCACTCCTGTGCTCTGATGCCTGTGAGTTATTCCAATCTGCAGCTCTTTGCTTCCCATCACTGCCTCTCAAACACACAGACGAGAAATTGGATTAGATGACGTGCTGGAGAGAGCACTGTGCCCGTGCAGCCGTGCTGAGCCTGCCACTGAGCTGCACGTGTGCCCAGGTGAGGCACAGAGCCTGCTTGGGGTGTGCAGGAACAAACCCTGCCCAGGTGAGGCACAGAGCCTGCTTGGGGTGTGCAGGAACAAAACCTGCCCAGGTGAGGCACAGAGCCTGCTTGGGGTGTGCAGGAACAAACCCTGCACAGGTGAGACACAGAGCCTGCTTGGGGTGTGCAGGAACAAACCCTGCACAGGTGAGGCACAGAGCCTGCCCAGGTGTGCAGGGACAAACCCTGCACAGGTGAGGCACAGAGCCTGCCCAGGTGTGCAGGGACAAACCCTGCACAGGTGAGGCACAGAGCCTGCCCAGGTGTGCAGGGACAAACCCTGAGCCTGGAACAGGGGACAGAACCTGAGCCTGCCACAGGGGACAGAACCTGAGCCTGCAGCAGCTTTACAGCACCACCACAGTGAGCAAAAACCCAAAGAGCAGTGGGGTCCCTTAGCAAAAATAACGAGACAAGGAAAGAAGGCAGCAAAAGAGAAGCAAGCCCGCATCCTCACATCACTTGGTCTGAGGCAATAACCCCCTCTTAAACTGCACATCTGTACCCTGCCCAAAGCAGCTGCTCACACACAGCTCTGTCACAGATGAGGCAGGAGGGAGAGGGAGATCACATTAATGAGAGCTGAGAATGTTTAACCAGAAAGTGTTAAACAGAAAAAATGAAAGGCAGAGCTGTCACCACAGGGCCTGGCAGGCAAAGAGCAGAACCATGGGCTGGAAGGGCTGGGGATGGAAACAGCTCTGAGCCACAGGGTGGGGGGCTCTGGGACCCCAAATCCCACTGTCCCAGGGACACCTCCCACTGTCCCAGGTGCTCCAGCCCCAGTGTCCAGCCTGGCCTTGGGCACTGCCAGGGATCCAGGGGCAGCCACAGCTGCTCTGGGCACCTGTGCCAGGGCTGCCCACCCTGCCAGGGAACAATTCCCAATCTCCCATCCATCCCTGCCCTCTGGCAGTGGGAGCCATTCCCTGTGTCCTGTCCCTCCATCCCTGTCCCCAGTCCCTCTGCAGCTCTCCTGGAGCCCCTTCAGGCCCTGGAACAGCTCTGAGCTCTCCCTGGAGCTGCTCCTGCCGGGGTGAGCACCCCTGGGTGTCCCAGGCTGAAGCACCAAGGCCAGCAGCTATCCAGCCCCATGGCCAGCAGGTGACCAGCCCCGTGGCAAACACAAACCCCAGGACAGCAGAGCTGAGCTCCCACCCTGCTGCTCCTCCCCAGCACAGGGAGCACACCTGCCCAGGTATCCCTTAGTGGGAGCAGCTCTGGGGGTCCCCCAGGGACGGTGCCAGGCCAGGAATTCACCCCTGTGGGTGCTGGGGCTGTGGGGAGCTGCCCCCACCCTGCAGCCCTGGCAGATGCACACGGAGCTGCAGCAAAGTGTGAAATGAACTGTCAGTCAGCAGGGCTCAGCTCTGGATCCTGCCAGCTGCTAATACCCACCAGCTCCAAAAACAAAACCCTGCTCAGAACCAATAGGGCTGCTGGGAAATTTAATTGTGGAGCAGGTTTGGGAAGCAGCGGATTTGACTTTGCCACTCCTTGCCAAAAAGGTGTCCATGAGTGCTCCAGTCAAATCCTCTGCACTGATCCTAATGGAAAATGCTAAAAGAGAGAAAATGAGAATGTTAAACCCTACTAAAAGGATCCAGCTGATTTGCCACGCAATGGGGTTTATTCTTTAGTGATACTTTTCCTGACTGAATAAATTAGGATGCTTAAAGGCTGCATCCCAATGATCCTGATTAGCTGTGTGACTCGAGGGATGTCTGAAGGATTCAGATAACCAGCACTTGGGATTACACTGAATTTCTGGGTGAATTTGGGATTCAGGAGGAATTTCAGATGATCCCCAACGTGGATAACGAGGCAGCACATGTTCAAGGCTTGCCTACATCAAGGAGCTGCCCAGGAGCCAATTCTGCATTTTCTGTGTGATGCACCCACAACAGAGAGTGAGGGCGAGTTAATAATGCTGGAGAGAAGCACAGAGCACCTCTGGGGAAGGGTTTGGTTTGTAATTCAGGGACAGCAGCAGCACACAGCCCTGCTGAGGGTGGGAGGGGTCCCCAGAGCCCCCAGATGGGGTCACCCCACAGCACCCAGGGCTCACTGCACCTGCAGGGACAAGCCTGGGTGGGAAATGATGGAGCTGGGGGAGCTCCTGCCCCTCACAGCCCCCGGAGGGTCCTGAGTGCCCAGACAGGCTCAGCCCTGGGTGCAGGTGTGGGGCCAGGGCAGCCTCAGCCTGGGGCTCCAGGGGAAAAGGACCCAAACCCGCTCCAAGAGCTGGGGAGCATCACAGAGCAGGGACCCAGGGGCTGGAAAAGCCCTCAGGCCACGGGGTCCATCCCTGCCCCAGCACTGCAGACACATTCTGACCTCCAAATCCTGGGCATTGCTGGCATCTTATTGCAGGGGCTCCATGCTGCTGTCTCCTTATCACAAAGGTTTCATACCTGCTGGGTGTTTCTCATGGGCAGCTCCCCAAGCACGGACTCTTTCTCCTTCACACAGCAGCCACTGACCCCAGTTCCCTTCTCAACACCATCCCACTCTTCTATAGCATCTTCGTCTCATTGCTTACAGCTGTGGCCTGGTAAAGTCAGGCCTGTTCCTAATCTTTGATAATTGGCCCAGCTGCAGCTCCTTAGTGGTGAGATTACTTTCTGCACCCTCTTTATTTTCTTATTTTGTACCCCCCTACAGGGCATTGTGGTAAAAATAACAGAGAGCAGGTCCCAGAACTCTAAACCACAAAGCAGGGAATTACAGAGCCAGGCCAGAGCAGAGAGGGGGGCACCCAGGGTGGCAGGGACACCCCCGGGTGACACAGCACTGCCACCCCACCTGTGTGACACCAGCGACACAGCACTGCCACCAGGGCAGGGCCAGCACCCCCTGTCACCCAGGCTGGGCAGGGACACTCAGGAGAGCCCCCAAACCCAGGCTCAGGGCATTTGGAGCAGTTTGAACAAAACCCAGCCCGGGTACACACAAGGACAGCTCATTCCCACCAGCCAAAGCCCTGGAGCTGCCGCTGCTGCTTCTCACAGCAAGAAAAGGCAATCCCTGTCGGAACTCAGTGCATCCCTCTGGGTGTCCAGAGATGCCGGGGGGCTCAGAGACCCTGGCACACAGCCCAGAGCACCTGGGGATGTGATTGTGACCCCTGGAACAAGTTATCAGCTTTGTATGGGGACATGAAAGTCACACAGGTTTGAATGGTGTAATAATAAAATATGCACTGGGTGAAAATGTAGATTTTGGGATTTCTGGTATGGAGGTTATGGGGACAAGATGAAGGAACTTGGGTATGTCCAGCCTTTCTTCTTCTTGTTCTCCGTTTTCTGCAGTGATGTTGGCACTTTGGGATTGGTTTAGAGTAGAAGTGCACTGTCTAACACAGGTGATGGGCATTGGGAATGAAGTGTAAATATGTTATACGTAGTTTGTGGTATAAAAGGACAACACAGAGTGCCCGTGGCTGCCCTGCTGAGCAGATCTGGGCTGGGCAGAAAGAAAATTTTATAGATAAGAATTGATAAACAACCTCAAGAGTGAAAAGTGAAGAGCCCAGACTCGTTCTTCATTCACATGGGCCGGAACAGAGACACCCTGCACATCTGGAGCAGCAATTAACAACCAAATACCCGGGAAATCCCAAGGGAGCAGCCCAGAGCAGAACCCCAGTCAATGTTGATAAAACCACTGGCTTTCAGTACACCTGGGAGATCCCCCCTCACTCCCAGAGTTTCCTTTCCAAGGGGTACAATAGCATTCAATTCCACTGCTGGCAATCACCCTATTTCAGAGGTTAAAGTGCCATTTATGTCAGCATTTGCTTACTCCAAGTGGTGCCAGCTTTTGATATTTTTATCAACTTATAATTTACATGTTTTCACCTCTCACTATCAAACAAATGCATCATCTTCAACACCATCACTTCCCACTCCACCACAGCACCCCAGACCCTGCAGGCCACATGGAAACCTGTTAAATCCCCTCAGGAAGGAAAGGGAGCAAAGGAGAAGGCGGTTTTAAATAGCAGGAAATTATTTTCTCATTAAGCAAATAGATGGGGCGTGCCAAGCCAAGAGTAATCGTGGTTCTATGGGATGGAGGTTGAGCTTGAGTGGCTGAAAAATCGGCCTTGAGGAGGAGCCGAAGCCCGGTCCCTGCTTGCCCTGCAGGCAAGAACAACACTGAAGGTACAGCCAGGTGAGTGCAGCCAGGTGGGAGGGCAGGAGAAGGTGACTGCACAGCCCAGCCCTGCGTGGGACAGGACAGTGAGCCCCAAACAGAGATCCTGGCCCTAAAGGCACCTGAACCACAGTCAGGGTGCCAGAACAGCCCCACAGGTATCAACACACAGGGACAGTGAGCCCCAAACACAGCTCCTGGCCCTAAAGGGAGTTAAACAAACACCAGGACGTTCAGGGAGAGGTGTGAGGAGTGCAGGGGCTGCTCAGCTCAGGAGAATTTCCAGAGTCCTGTGGCACACTGGACAGGGACCCTGCCAGGGTTTGGGAGCCAGAGCAATATTGAGCACAGACCTTCAGCACATGGCCAGCAACAATTAACCTAAACAAATCAAGCTGCAGTGTCACAGACATCTTTTCATAAAAAATCCTTTCCTTAGGATTTTTCTTCCTGAGAAGCTGGGAGGCCTCAGGAACAAAATGCAAACAATGGTTATCTGCTGCTGTGGAATGCAAGTAAATCTATGATTAGTCTCATAGGGTTGTTTCTAATTAATGGCTAATCACAGTCAGCTGGCTCAGACTCATTCTGAGACACAAGATTTTGTTATTCATTCTTTCTTTTTCTATTCTTAGCCAGCCTTCTGATGAAATCCTCTCTTCTATTCTTTTAGTATGGTTTTAATGTAATATATATCATAAAATAATAAATCAGCCTTGTGAAACATGGAGTCAGATCCTCATCTCTTCCCTCATCCTGGGACCCCTGTGAACACCATCACAGGGCAGAGTCCCAGGGAACAACAGAACTGTCTGGAAAAGCCTCTCAGAGCCCTGAGCCCATCCATGCCTTCCCATTCATGCCATCCCAGCCCATCCATGCCATTCCATCCATGCCATCCCAGCCCATCCATGCCATCCTATCCATGCCAGCCCTGCCCATCCATGCCATCCCATCCCATCCATGCCATTCCATCCATGCCAGCCCAGCCCTGCCCATGTCCCCAGTGCCACCGGCCCAGGGCTGTGACATCCCCAGGGTGGGCACCAGGCCCCTCACAGGGGGCACAGCCTCGCTCCCCCCACACCAAAACCCCTCCTGTATCCCCAGACCAGGAAAGGCTCTGCTCAGAAAGGTAATTTAAAGGTAATTCAGGTCAGTCTGATGGATTCATGTCACAGCACAGATCGGTTTCCAAAGGCTGCATCCAAAAGCCAAAGTATAAATGGAATGCTTGAGGAAATATTATTTACACGTTGTGTTTTCAGAGAGCAGCACAGCATTGTTTTAAAATGATGTTTCTAAGCCCTTTTGATAAACTGTGTATACAAAGAATAAATTTAAAGTCAGGTCCGTGACGGCTGTCAGACCCACAGCATTTATTTACAGGAAAGAGGAACAGTGTTTTGACTTCTCCCGAGCAGCCTTTCAGGAAGGGGAGCTTTCTGCGACTTAAATGCACCCAGAAATGCTACATTAGTCAAAGGTCTATTTCCCCACCACGGCAGGAGCATTATTTGGCAGTGACCTCCTATTGGCCTCTATATTTCAGCAGGGTGGCACCAAGGGTAGAGCTGAAGGCACCACAGCCCTGCCCAAACTGCATTTCGGAGGGGTTTTCTCTGCTGGGAGATGGAGGAGCCACCCCTGGGGCCCTGCAATTACACATTTCCCTGCCCTGGAGGGCACAGAGCCCCTCGTGTGCATGGGGAGAGTTTCTGCCCTGGAAATCCAGCGAGGGAGAGGACGCAGACCCCAAAGGAGGCAGGCAGGAGGTGCCTGCTGCAGCAGGGATGTAATGGCACCAACAACTCACAGAACAAAGCCTCCAGGGCCAGCAAGGGCCATCCCATCCAGCAGCACAAACCCACACTCGAGAGCCAGCAGAGCTCTCCAGAGTGAATGGAGCACTCCTGCTGCCTCAGGGACACTCCACAGAACAAGGCTGGGCTCAGAATCCTGCTCACCAAGCACACAGAAACCAGAGCAGGGAGCACCTGCCTGCAGGGAGACTGCACGTGCTGCTGGTGCTCAGGAGGAAAAATCCCAAGGAAAGGATTTTCCATAAAAGTTATCGGCAGCACCAGAGTGATTTATTACCCCAGAGGGTGCAGGGAGGGGGCAGGAGGGGCAGAGGAGCTCTGGGGCCAGCTGCCCTGACTGGATGCAGGTGCCAGAAATGGCAGAAATTGAATTCTCACTCATTCGGAGCCACCTCTGAACATCCTCCAAAGGCAAATGCAGCAGCCAAGCATCCTTTATCAGGATTGTTAATGCATTTTGTACATACCTGTCACAGACATCCCTTATGGAAAATCCTTTCCTTAGGATTTTTCCTCCTGAGAAGCTGGGAGGCCTCAGGAACAAAATGCAAACAATGGTTATCTGCTGCTGTGGGATGCAACAGGTGCATCTGGGATTGGTCTCATGGGGTTGTTTCTAATTCATGGCCAATCACAGTCAGCTGGCTCAGACTCAGAACACAAGTTTTGTCATCATTCTTTTCTTTCTATTCTTAGCTTAGCTAGCCTTCTGATGAGAACCGTTTTTTCTATTCTTTTAGTATAGTTTTAATGTTATATATATAAAAAAATAATAAATCAGCCTTGTGAAACATGGAGTCAGATCCTCATATCTTCGCTCACCCTGGGACCCCTGTGAACACGGTCACACATACCCAAACCCCAAAGTGCCTGCTCCCCACCCCAGGGCCATCTCCTCCTTCTCTCCTGAGCCCAAGGCTCTGCGCCTTCCCCACAGCAGGGTGGGCGAGGGGGGTCCCTGTCCCAGCCCCAGGAACTCAAGCAGGCCCCAAGGGAGGGAGCTGTGCTCAGCTCCATCTCCTGAGGCAGAAGGGATTTAAACCCTGCCCTTCCATGTTCCATCCCAGCAATTTGCCACCAAACTGTTTTGCAATGGAGAGAAGGAACTGAAGGGAAATAAGCAGCACATGCTCTCTCAGGGTCATGGTTTCTGGGTCACATCTCGCAGGTTTGATGGAATACACTTTGAGAACAGTTCATGCTCGAGCCTGGTGGGTAAGGGGCTGTTTGCTGGGTCAGTCTGTTCAAAGTGCAGCTCGGGAGCTGGGAGAAGAAAGCCAAAGCAGCAGAGACCTCTCTGCAGTTTAATGGGGCTGCTCCAGGCGGAGGCTTCCAGAATATAAATATATAAATACATTAAAGGTGTGCACTGCAGCCCAGGCTGGCTCCCCAAACCCCTGCAGGTGGGGTCATCCCTGGAGAGGAGCTGCCCCAGCCCCACTGGGGCTCTCCCTGCTCATCCTAAATCCAGGAGCACTCAGAGCCAGCCCAGCCCTGCTGAGCATCCCAGCACTGTGCCACTGCTCCCAGCCGGCATGTGAAAAACACCAATCACTCGGGTTTTCTTTAAATTTTAAAAGTTTTATAGTAATAATATGGTTATAAAATTAGTAATATGATTAGAGTAATAATAATTTGGACAATTTGAATTAGGACAATATGAGATAATGGAAACAATGAGTTATGGACAGTCTGGGTACCTTTTTCTGAGCAAAATAAGCCCAAAAAAAGGCCCCACATTAACAGAGGATTAACCCTTAAAAGCAACAGCCTGTTGCATATTCATACACCTCATCCATGATGCAGAAATTCCATTCAAACACAGGTTTCTGGCTGGTTAGGGTCAACTTCTTCTTCCTAATCCTAAAAGCACCTTCGAGGCAGGAAGAAGTTCATTTCTCCTGATAATGGGGCAATAAATTCTCTTTCTCTGAAAGATTCAGGTGTCCTGTGGCCGCTATCTCGCTGTGAGTCCTTTCTTTAAAAAAAATGTATCCTATAGAGCATAATTTCTGTTTTAACATTTTGTTATAACCTAAAACTGTATTTAACACAGTACTTAAGAGAATTAACACAGCATCACTTTCTAACACAACACATAATATTCATTTGAATATTTGCCAAAAGCCAATCATAAAATGCGCATTTGTCACATGGCACTGGAGCCCTCCTGGGCTGCCACCCCAGCAGGAAAAGGCTGACCCAGAAGTGAGGGAACACCAGGAAGGTTGCAATGACATTTAGGCCTTCAGGCTGCAAAATGCACTTCCAGTGAATCTTCATTGGGGCTTTTAAAAATAAATAATGCAAACTGCTGGTGGCCCAGGAGCAGGAAACAAGAAGTGGCAGGTTGCAGTAAAAGCGCTCCTGGTAATGGTGGCTGTGATTTCAGTGCAGGATCAGAGGCACCAGGAACAGGCTCCTGCCTCCACAGAGCTCATCATAAATAAATAAATACAGAAATAAACCCCAGCACAGAGCCAGCACTCACCCAGGGGCTGGAGGAGCTGCTCCTGGGCAGGGGATGTGCCTTGGAGGAGCAGCTGGAACCTGCTTTGTGCTGATCCATGAACATGGCAGCTTTTCTGGAGGCTGGAAAATGTGAGCAGAGATGGCTCTGGAATGAACCCTGGGCATGTGGGAGACAGGAGAGCAAAGAGAGCAACAGGGAGAGGGGCAGGAAGGGGACACAGCCTGAGGAATGGCAGGGAAGGATGAGATGAGAGAGGCAGGACACCTGATGGAGCAGAGATGGGATAAAATCAGAGTAAGAGAAGAGCTATGTGACAGACAGGGATTTGAGACACAGCCACTAAAACACCAAAGACCTGCTGTTAACATTTTCTAACAAGGACTGCACTTGCCAAATTGTCCCTCAGCCTGTGGCCACAAACTTTGTTGGGAAGGATGGAGGTAAAGAGGGCAGGAAGAACAAGGCCAGAGCAACTCCAGCTGCGCTGCCCCCTCTCCAACCACAGCAGCCCTGGCTGCCAAAACCCCTCATCCACCTCCTGCAACCTGCCTGGAGCCCCACTTGTAATTCTGCTCTGACTCTGCCGGCATTGACCCTGCAGTCTGCTGAAGCTGGAATACAAATCAATCCAGTGCAGGAGAGGGCAAACCCACTCTGCCCCAGAGGCAGCTCCACCTCCAGCAGCCTGAATCCTGCCCTGGGAAACAGGGGCCAGCCAAGGATTGAGTGTTCCTGAGGGCCAGGCTGAAACAGGGACAGGAGCGTCTCAGAGGGGAGTCATGGACATATTTTATGAAAAATCCTTTTGCTAGGATCCTTTCTCCTGAGAAGCCGAGAGGCCTCAGGAACAGGGGAGAGCAGAAAGCACAGAGGGGCCACAGAGGCGAGAGCAGAAAACACAGAGGAGAGAGCAGAAAGCACAGAGCTGCCACCTCTCCTCTGCTCCCACCACAGCCACAGAAAAGGTTCCTATCCCTGGTAGCCCTGCAGTTTGTGCCTGACACAGATGAGAAGCGATGAGCAGATAGACTGGAAACACTTCCAGCACAGACCAAATGTTGCTCAGCGCTCAGCTGAATGTGAACAGCCTGGCCAGGCCACGGGAGAGGGGCAGGAGGCACAAGGAACAGATTGAGCTCACCAAGAGTGACAAGAAACGGGGACACAGCTCACCAACAAAATGCACAAACCCTGCTGGGAGGGCATCCCTGTGAGCCTGGGCAGGGCTGCACGGCCCTCAGCAGCACAAAAACCCCAGAAACCTTAATTTCCAATAATAACTCAGCACAGAGACACAGCAGAGCAGAGCAGAAGCACCTGCTGGGGTTTTCTGCAGCATTCACACTGGGTATTTTTGCAATGCTAAATAAGACCTCAGGAAAATCAAGCTCCATCTCTACAAGGCTGTTCCACGGGCAGACCCAGGCACTTTGCAAGGAGGGGAAAATCGAGTTGACTTTTCCTGGAACAGGAACGGATTGCTGAACCCAGACAGTCATTTCAGATTTACAGCAATGTGGGCAAGGAGAGCAGGGCCCAGGAGCTCAGATTGGAGTGAGCTGATGGCAGGGGCACCCAGAAAGGGGAAGGAAAGGGAGGAATTCACCAGGCAGGAGCACCCAGGGTTTGCTGCAGCACTCTGGGGAGTGAGAGCACAGAATTCACCCAAAAGCCAGCAGAGCTGCCAATAGCAACAGTCAATCCCCAACACATTCATGCAGAATGCTCAACCCAGCCTGACAAATGCACCCAAGGGCTAAAATAAATGATAAAAAGCAGCTGGAGAGGGAAGGGGAACCCCAACACTTCCCCCAGCACAGCCTTTCCAGAGCCTGCTTGGCTCCTGAGAAACTCATTAATGCAAATAACAGAAACTGGTTGGAGTTTAAATGAGGGAAAAATCCACAGAACATTGTCAATGGTGGATTCTTTCATTATGCAGCTTCACAGTGTAATTTTGGAGTAGCTGGTCAAGTGGCAATTAACAGCAGAATAAAGAGATGTTAATTCAGCGTTGGCTCGTTTTAGCTTAGCCAGATAATCTGCAAGGAAATTCAAACCCTCGGGGGAAAAGGGGCCTGACAGCCAAGTGCAGGGGAGGGAAAGGCTGCAGAGAAAAACAAACACAGACTAAAGAGAGGACTGTGGGGCCAGGCTTTACACAGCATCCCAAAGCACAGCCCCAGTTCAGAGCCACACACCTGAGCCCGGGGGATGCAGAAACCTTGGCAAGGGCTTCGGACAGGGAAAAACAAACAAAACCACACAAACAAAAATACCACCAAATAAAAAATAAAAAAAAAAAAAAAAAAAAAACCAAAAACTCCTGCCAAACAAAAAGACCAAAAACTCCCACCAAACAAACAAACCGACCCAAAAACTCCCACCAAACAAACCGACCAAAGAACTCCTGCCAAATAAACCAACCAAAAAATCAACCAAAAACTCCCTATCAAACAAACCGGCCAAAAACCCCCACCAAACAAACCGACCCAAAAACTCCCGCCAAACAAACCCAAAAACTCCCTATCAAACAAACCAACCAAAAACCCCCACAAAACAAACTGACCCAAAAACTCCCGCCAAACAAACCGACCAAAAAACCTCCTACCAAACAAGCAAAAACTCCTATCAAACAAACCAACCAAAAACCCACCAAACAATCAAACCAAAAACCCACCAAACAAACCAAAAACTCCTAACAAACAAACCAAAAACTCCTAACAAACAAATACCTACCAAAGAAACAAACAAACCACCTGCCAAGCAACCAAAAACCAACCTGCAAAACAAACAAACAAAACCCTACCAAACAAACAAAAAACCACAAAAACTTCAAAAAAATCTCCACCTTGAGAGTGGAGGTCTCCACTCCTGCAGCAGTTTGCCTTTCAGTGCTCACATTTGTTAAAGAATAAATAGGAACATACCTGTTGGTGCGATGCTGAGCTGCTCCTCAGGCCAGCCAGGGGCTCCAGCCTGCCCAGCACTGCAGTGACCTTGGCATGAGCAGATTTCTGCTTTGGGATGAGCTCTCTCCATTTACCTGCACTACATTTGAGTGTTGGCTCCAATAAAACCAAAATGGGGTTTTGGAGTCAAAATCTGTTAAAACAAATCCTCATAAATTCCATTTAGCACTCCTACTTACAGTGTTGACATGTAATGATGCCCTCCTGAAAAAAATGTTTTAATAGAAGAAAACAACAAATTAAGATCAATTAGAAATAATTTTCCCTCACTTTCCTCTGACTTCTGACTTGCACCCATTAACTTCAGAGTCTCTGAGGCTGTAACAACCTTGGACCACTAAAACCACATTATATTATATTATATTATATTATATTATATTATATTATATTATATTATATTATATTATATTATATTATATTATATTATATTATATTATATCTATACTAAAGAAAGAGAAAGGGCACAGACAGAAGGTTTAACAAGAATGAATAATAAAAACTCGTGGCTCCTCAGAGTCCAACACAGCTGCCCATGATTGGCCATTAAGTCAAAACCATTCACATGTTGGATAAACAATCTCCATCCCACGCTCCAGAGCAACAAACACAGCAGAAGCTGAGGCTTCTCAGCTCCCCAGGAGAAAATCCCAGGCAAAGAGGATTTTCCAGAGGATATGGCAGTGCCACCTCCCAGCTGCCACCCTCTGCTGTCCCCAGCAGCACCAGGATCAGGAATGAGGGCCCTGCATGCTCACCCATGAACCTGAGTTTGTACCTTTGGGTCTCTAAGGGATGTTACAGGGGGCAAATAAAAATCCCATCCTCATCACTGGTGTTAATCTAAAGCAAAGCTTTTATTTCGCCTGCCAACAGCTCCCTTCTATCTGTTGGAATTTACTTTTTAATTATGCATATTGCTTTTTTTCCATGTGAAACTCCAGACTAGAAATATGTATCTCATTATATTTCACGTTATTCAATTGACCTAAACACAAAGGCATTTTTCTTGAATACTAGTGCTGATGTACCTTTTTAATTAAAGCTTAAAAAGCTTTTAATTAAAACAATAAATCACAGGCAGCAGGCTCTATCCACATTGTCTCCTGGCCCGGGTGTATTTTTCCTTTTGTGATCCGATTGACCCAAAAGGTAAAACACAGGTGAAAGGGCTTTCACATTTAATGGCTGCAGTGTAAAATGCCCTGCTCTGAGGCAGGCTGAGCCCTGCTGGCACCTCCTGCAGCCCATGGAGATCCCTTTGCTGAGAGCTGCTGGCCTGGCTTTGGGCACAGCACCTGGGCCGGGCTGGGGAGCTGCGTTCATTGGGAGCCCTGGTGTTATTCAGAACCTGATTAGAAATTTTCCTTTCCTTTCCTTTCCTTTCCTTTCCTTTCCTTTCCCCAAGATTACAATTACTTCTCAAAATCCATAAATTCCACGTGTTCTAAACATCCAGGACTCCCACCAGTCAAGGTTTGTGCTTACACAGCAAAGACCCTTCCAATTATCATTTTTAAATTAAGAAGGGCATCCCGTGAATCATTCCCTGAACTGAAAATAAGAGTTCATTTGGGCCCACTTTTCTCATGACAGTTTTCTAAAGGAACTGCCCTCCTCAGGCTGGAAATAGGAATGTTTGTGTTGCCCCCAAAGTGGGGCAGACAGAAAAGCAGCTGCTTCAGAGAGCAGTGAGCAGAGAGGGGCACAGGCTGGTGGGAGCTGGAATTCCCTTTATTCTCCACCCCAGCCTCAGCAGCAATATTTGACTGCAGCAGCCCCAAATAGAGCCCTGCAGCTCCCAGAGCTGCTGTGCCCTGCAGCTCCCTGCTCCTGGGAATCTCATTCCATCCAAGGAGAAATGAAAAGCAAACTTGCAAGGGGGAAAAAACAAAAGAGAAAAAAAAAAAAAAAAAAAGAAAAGAAAAGGCTGGGTGACTTCAAGGAGAAACAAAATCTCCCAATAAAGTCGGCAGTAAACTCCGAGCGCTCGGCTGGAAGTGCCAGGCAGTAAAAGCACAGAGCTGCTGCCTCCAGCTGCTGAGATTCCCCGCTGGAGGTCAAGAGCAGGGAGGCACCGGGGCCAGGAGCCCCCAGCCCCTCCTGCCCCCCCAAAATGTCCGTGGAGGGTCCCTGAGGAGCGTCCCTGCCCACTGAGTGTCCCTGCCCACTGAGTGTCCCTGCCCCACGTTCTGCACAGCAAAGCTGGAGAGCTTTTATCTCCCAAACCTCACCATTCCCTCGGTGCTGTCCTTCCTTGAGCCTTTTCCCTCTTTATTTCAGCTCCCAGTGCTGAGCTCAGCTCCTTTGGGTTTCTTTTCCCACCCCCAGTCTGGAGCCTCCTATTGTCCCTCCTGTGTTTGGGAGGAGTGAGAGGGACACTGAGGGGACAGGAAGGGGCTGGCCTGGGGCAGGCACTGCCCCAGCTCATCCCAGTCCCAATCCCAGCTCATCCCAGTCCCAGTCCCAGCCCTGTTCCCAGCTCATCCCAGTCCCAATTCCAATCCCAGCCCTGTTCCCAACTCATCCCATTCCCAGCCCTGTTTGCAGTTCCCAGCTCATCCCAATCGCAATCCCAGCTGTGTTCCCAGCTCGTCCCAGTCCCAATCCCAGCCCTATTCCCAGCTCATCCCAATTCCAGCCCTGTTCCCAGCTCATCCCAATCCCAGCCCTGTTCCCAGCCCATCCCAATCCCAGCCCTGTTCCCAGCTCAGCCTCCACCCCAGGGTGCTCCTGCCTCTGCCCACCCTGGGGTGCTCACAGCCCCCGTGGGGATGGGGTACCCACACCTGGGCAGGGACAGAGTTCCCTGCTCCACCTTTGCGCCCCTCACAGCCATGGAAACCTCCAGACTGCTCCTGACTCCTGCTCTCCATCTGCTGCTCCCTCTCTCCTCGGGAAGGGTTTGAGAGCTCGGGAGCTGAGCGTGGCAGGCTTTAATTGAAGCCTGTGCTCTGACAATGCCTCTCCATCCCTCAGCTCTCAGACGAGACAATTCTCCCCAAACCAAAGCCCTCACAAGCATTGTCTCTGTTCTGCTGTTGAGGAGGATGAGAGAGGCCCAAAGGCCCCTCAGCTGCAGCAGGTGAAATTGTGTTTGCCTTGTTCTGCTTTGCCAGCAGCTCTGCCTCGTGTTCCTGAGAGCTCCTGCCTGTTCTCCAGGCTGATCCCAATCTCCTGGAATGGCTCCTGCCCACAGCACACACTGCAGGGCCTGCTGGGGGGGACTGGGATGGGGACTGGGCTGGGATTGGGATGGGAACAGGGCTGGGAATGGGGCTGGGATTGGGATGGGAACAGGGCTGGGAATGGGGCTGGGATTGGGATGGGAACAGGGCTGGGAATGGCTCCTGCCCACAGCACACACTGCAGGGCCTGCTGGGGGGGACTGCATGGGAATGGGGCTGGGAACCAGGAACTCGTCCTGGGGATGCTCAGAGCCCCCTGGGGCAGGGTTAAAGAATAAAGCAGGGATTTGTTCAAAGGAAATCATTCCCTCACAGGATACACCCTGGGCAGTGGCTCCAGCCCAGCTGGGCTGTGGTTCAGAGATGGAGCAGGAGGAGAGGAGAAGCCACTCTGCTGCCTCAAGGGAGTTCTGTGCATGGAGCAGGTTTGCTTTCCCAGCCTTTTGCAAACTTTCCCAGCATTTTCCATCAATTCCCAGCCTTTCCCAGCCCTTCCCAGCCTTTCCCAGCCCCAGAGGGGCCAAGCAGAGCATCCTCAGCACCAGGACAGTCCCCCCAGGGAAAGCAAAGCACAGGGAAAACATCAGGACAATGTATTCCACAACAATCCATTATATTATTCTGGCTCTGAACACTTCTTACGATTCCAAAGCTCTCCAAACCCAGAGCTAAACCCAGAGGCTGCAGATTCCCTCAGAAGTGGGGTCCTTTGTCAGCTACTGGCATTTTCTGTGTTCCCAGCCCCTGTTCTGCTCACCCAGATCCCTCAGGATTCTTTCTCTCCAGTTATTTGTTTATGCTCATTTGGGTGGCCACAGATGGCTTTTTCCCTTTTACACACACGGGCTGCAAAGCAGCATTTTTCCCTCAGAGTGATTTGTGAGAAATAAAAAGCCCCAATGTTTGGTTGTTTGGTAAAGGATTAGGCAGCCAATCAGGCAGTTTTTTTCCAGCAGCAGTTATTTCATCTACAGCACAACAGTCACAAAGAGAGAAAATAACTTGATCATATCTCAGCCCCTAAATAGCAGCGAAAGAGGGTTTGTACTGGAAATCAAAAAATTATTGGTGGAGAGCTGATTTTTATTCAGTGCCTCGAATAGAGAAGATGTAAAAGCTTTTAGGGAATTCAGGGCCAGTTTCTTTCATTGGGATCTGTGGTAAATAAGCAGCACAGGCAGCTCCTGTTGGGACACAAAGCTGCATTGCCCAGCTGCTCCTGCAGTGAGCCTCACCATGCTCACAGGGTTTGGGGCTTCCAACACTCACCACACCCCTTGGTGCACCAAGATATGGAAATTCAGCCTCCCAGAGGACAAAGCACATCTGTGCAGTGAATCCATGTCACTCTGTGTGCAGCGTGCCTGGGCTGGGCTGGGGGAGCAGCTCCCACCCCACACACTGCTCACACACTGCCCCTGCTCCTCCAGAGGGACAGGGGAGGAACCTGCAGCACCAGAGATGGGGTTTGGACCAGGAAAATGCCTTTTACAGCGAGAGAAATGACATTTCCACCTGGAGCTGAGCAGATAACGGCGCTCCTCTGAGAGAAACCAAAGGGCTGGGAGCTGTTTATCCCAAAGCTGCTGTGATGGGACACCCTGATCCTATTGTGTGACAGGGACACCCTGGATCCTACTGGGTGTGACAGGGACACCCCAGACCCCATTGCTGACAGGGACCCCCCAAACCCCATTGTGTGTGACAAGAACACTCCAGATCCCATTGTATGGGACAGGGACACCCCAGACCCCATTGCTGTGACAGGGACACCCCAGACCCCATTGCTAACAGGAACACCCCATTCCCCCTTGCTGCCAGGCACACCCCAGTTCCCATTGCTGCTAACAGGAACACCCCAGTTTCCATTGCTAACAGGAACACCCCAATTCCCCTTGCTGCTAACAGGAACACCCCAGTTTCCATTGCTGCTAACAGGAACACCCCAATTCCCCTTGCTGCCAGGCACACCCCAATTCCCCTTGCTGCTAACAGGAACACCCCAGTTTCCATTGCTGACAGGAACACCCCAATTCCCCTTGCTGCTAACAGGAACACCCCAGTTTCCATTGCTGCCAGGCACAGCCCACACCCGGGGGTGCTGCAGGGCTCACTCACAGACATTAAACAGCCCCAATGAACACGAGCAGCCCCTTGGGCAGGCAGAGCTGGCACAGACAGCTCGGGCAGTGCCACGAGGAGCAGCTGCTGCTGAACCCTCACAGGATGCTGCAGCGTTCCCTGGGCTCTCAGAGCTGGGCCAGCAGCATCTATAAATGCCTTCCCCTCCCAGTCTTCCCCTCCTTCCTTGTATTTATCCTTCTGGGAACAATGAAGTGTGAACAAGTTAAATTTATGGAAAAAAGCACGTAGCTCTGTCTATGCATTGAATAAACAATCATTTTGAACTATCATTTTCCTGCTAACTCATAAAAGCAGCCGTATCTGCTTGGTGTGTGCCTGATTTCCACTTGGCTGAGTCCCTCACTGTGTCCCTGGGAACAGCATGGTCAGGGCAGGCAGGAGCCATGGGTCTGTCTGTCCTTCCAGCAGCTTGGGGGTCTGCAGGGAGGGCAGGACAGCAGCAGCTCCATCCCACCCATGCATTCCCAGGCAGAGACCCCATGGCACCCCATGGCACCCCCAGGCTCTGCAGGGCACCCCCTGTGCTGGTGTTCACAGGGGTCCCAGGATGAGGGAGGAGATGAGGATCTGACTCCATGTTTCAGAAAGCAGATTTGTTATTTTATGATATATATTACATTAAAACTATACTAAAAGAATAGAAGAAAAGGTTTCATCTCAGAAGGCTGGCTAAGAATAGAATAGAAATAAATAACAAAGGTTTGTGGCTCAGACAGAGAGTCTGAGCCAGCTGACTGTGATTGGCCATTAATTAGAAACAACCCCATGAGACCAATCCCAGATGCACCTGTTGCATCCACAGCAGCAGATAACCATTGTTTGCATTTTGTTCCTGAGGCCTCCCAGCTTCTCAGGAGGAACAATCCTAAGGAAAGGATTTTTAATGAAAGCATGTCTGTGACACGCCGTGGTCCCTGTGCCCAGGGGTGATGGCCACAGAGCTTCTGCTGAGCCACCCAGAAATGAAAGGTGCTGATCCCACCCTCCCTTCACCCTGAATTCCTCCTCAATTGGAACATCCCAGAGCAGGAAGGGCTGGAGAATCCCCAGCAGAAGCTGTGGGTCCCTGCAGTGTCCCAGCCAGGCTGTGGGCACACCCTGGCACACTGGGAGCTGTCCCTGCGATGGGATGGGATGGGATGGGATGGGATGGGATGGGATGGGATGGGATGGGATGGGATGGGACAGTCCCCAAGGTCCCTCCCACCCCAAACCTCTCTGGGACTCTGACTCCACAATGCTTCAGCTGTTCCTGTAACCCGAGCTGACACTGGCAGCACTTAAACTGATATTCACACACAGCATTTCATCCTTGCCAGGGAAGCAAAGCTCCTCTCATGATGGCACGTTTGTTGAGAATGCCATCAACGCAGCGAAAATGCAGTTGTAGGTAATGGCAAAATATTCCTAACCTATGGAAGAAGGGGCATAACTTTCTATTGCCTTAATGACAGGCACTAAAGCTCTGCCATAAAACCTTCCACGAGCTCCACACCACCTCTTTTACAGCGTTAAAGGCACTAAACAGAGCTGTTAGCATCCTTGGTGCTTGCTCAGGCTGTCACTCCTGCTCTGATCGCAGCAGTGCCAGCAAAGAGGGGCTGGGGGATTTGGGGTCCCTCCCACCCCACCCCACCCCATGGCACGATGCCATAAATTCTGTGTGCCCCCGCTGCTCACACCCACCCAGCCAGGCTGGGCAGGGACCCAAGGGGCACACCCCACCCCTGCCACTGGGTCTGAAAATGCTTCACTCAATTGGAACATGGGAATAAAAATAGATGGAATGGTTTTACTCAACAAAAATAATTGGAATTATTTTACTCAACAAAAATAGTTGGAATTGTTTTACTCAACACTTTGCACCTATCTGTGCCCTTGGTGAAGTTGTACGTTTCTCTCTTAGGCAGGGGTAATGCTTTAGGTATCTCAGTTTATTCTGGGAGGCAACAAAGCTGCAGCCCCGCCGTGTGTCAGGGGAAAAGTAATGGCAAGGGTTGTAAAGCATTGGAACTAAGTGGGGAGGGTCCCTGAAAGGGCTCAGGAAAGGCTGGATGTGGCACCTGGGACAGGGACAGTGCTGGGGGTCTGCATGAACCCAGAGCCTTTTCCAGCTTTAATTATTCTGGCACTGACTGAGGGCAGTTCCTAGAAACAGCAAATCCTAGATCAGCAAAGGTGACACATAGATATTCCACAATTTGTGCCTCCTGAGCCCCCCATACACCCCAGCACCAGCAGCCCACCTGGGGAACCCTCCCAGCCAGGCTGCAGGCGCCCCCACCACAGCCCCACCGCACAAAATGCACATTTATGGAGTGACAGGAGGGGAAACAGCACTCGTGCCTTTCCATCAGCACAAAGAGGCGGCAAACATTGCGCTGTTAATCTATTTCCCTCCCCCAAACAAAGCTGAGATCAAGCACAGCACTCTGCCTCACTTAGTCTGCAAAATCCTCTGCTTCCCTTCTGGCAGGAACAGCAGAGCGTTTCATTGTCTCAGATAAATCACAAACAGCCCTGAAAACCCTGGGGCTCTGCTGCCAGGGCGCTCCGAGTGCCCTCACTGGGGAATTTCAGCTCTGAGCACAAACTACCTCAGCTGGGCTGCTCATGGGTGCTGGGTGAGGTCCCCAGGTGAGAGATGAGAATCTGACTCCAAGGTCTCAGAAGGCTGATTATATATTATATTATATTATATTATATTATATTATATTATATTATATTATATTATATTATATTATATTATATTATATTATATTATATTATATTATATTATATTATATTATATTATATTATATTACATTACATTACATTACATTATATATATAATATTATATTATTATATAATATCAAAGAAATGACATACTAAAACTGTACTAAAGAAAGAGAAACGATGCATCAGAAGGCTTGACAAAAATGATAATAAACACCTGTGACTGACTCCTCAGAGTCCGACACAGCTGGCTGGGATTGGCCATTAATTATAAACAATTCACATGGAACCAATCAAAGCTGCACCTGTTGTTGAGCAATCTCCAGACCACATTCCCAAGCAATCAGATAATTATTGTCTTCATTCTTTGCTGAGACCTCTCAGCTTCCCAGGAGAAAATCCTGGGCAAAGAGGATTTTTCAGAAATATCCTGGTGACACTCATGCACGCAGCCTGGCTGTGCCCCAGTGACACAACAACAGCAACAGCAAGTCTGGTGATTGTGAATAAAAATTACCCCACAAAGGATATGAAAAAAGGAAGATATTTATGTATCAGTTAGGATTTATCTCCCTGAAAGAAAAATAGTGTCATAATCATTAGTGGGAATGGTGCTAGAATGTAAAATAAATTTGCATCAAGGCTCCATTTCCCTCAGTGCAGATTTTCCTTCCTGCCTTCACTTCAGAGAACTTTAAAGGAAGCTCTGAGGGTGGATGAGCCGTTTATTAGAGACAATTCTGCAGCAGCTCAGCTCCAGGATGCAAAACCCCACTCACAAATTCCACCCAGCACAGCTGGGAGAGGAAACATTTTCCGAGTGCTGTTTGGAATGAGCACAAAGCCATGGTGAAATTACATTCTGAGTTTTAGCATTATAATTAATTATTTTAAATAACTAAAGGGTCTGACATTTTCCCCACCTGAGTACCCAGAGTTTATTGCACCTGGGGCAGGAGAATTCCTGACTGGGCTGATCTCCCCTCCTGTGACCCCAGCCCTGGTCAGGCACAGGGAGTGTGGCCAATGCCACACAGCTGAGCTGCCAGACCTGAGGGTATTGCCCTGAGCAGCTGCATCAAATACATGAACTTTATTGTTTATATGCCCACCTGCATGCAAATGGGCACACTGTACATGTTCCCATTTAACCTGCCAAAAGGTTTGCTGTATTTTAATAATGACGTTTTCATTTACAACCCAAAGGCAAAGCTGTTCAAACAGATTTTTCATGTTTTCCCTTTCCTCTGCTTAGGAACAGTCAAAGCTTTATTTTATTTTATTTTATTTTTTATTTTATTTTATATTTTATTTTCCTTCACAGGCAGCCAAGTGCCAGCAATTATTGCAGATGTAGCAGGTATTTAAATACACACAGTGCAGAAATTAGCAGAACCACTACACTTTCATTAGAAATTAGCAGAACCACTACATTTCATTAGTGAGTATCCTGGGGTGCTCTGTACTCCAGTTTTTCCACTGGCATTAAACTTCCCACACTGATTCTCTGGAGCACTGAGTGCAACCAGCCCAGCCGTGCCCATGTGCCCAGTGCCCCCTCCCCAGGGCAGTAAAACCCCCCAGGGATGGGGCTCCAGCCTGGGCAGCTGTGCCAGGGCTGGGCAGCCCCTCCAGGAGGAATTTTCCTTTCAGCCCCTCCATTTCCTCCCCAGCTCTGTTCCTTCCCTGGACATGCTCCATCCCACACTCCAAATGCAGATTTTCTGCTCCTGGGTGGATGGAGGAGATCCCTGCTGTGCTTTGCTCACAGATCTGCTCACCTGGGCTCACCAGGAATTGGAATTCTTGTGCTGCAGGTCCTGGAGCAGAGCTGTCTGTGCCCCTCTGGGCTGACTGTCACAGACATCTTTTATGGAAAATCCTTTCCTTAGGATTGTTCCTCCTGAGAAGCTGGGAGGCCTCAGGAACAAAATGCAAACAATGGTTATCTGCTGCTGTGGAATGCAACAGGTGCATCTGGGATTGGTCTCATGTGGTTGTTTCTAATTCATGGCCAATCACAGTCAGCTGGCTCGGACAGAGAGCTGAGACACAAACCTTTGTCATCATTCATTCCTCAAAATGCTGCAGAACAGGGAAAAGAGAAGGTAGAACAATTGTTTTATTTCTGCAAGAAAACTCAGCCCATTTCCCCTTAGTCCAACCCAAACCATGATCTAATTTCCCTGGTTTGATATTTGCAGAGTGAGCCAGGAACAATGAGGGTTCTCCTGGCCTCAGGTGGGGCTGGGAGCTGTTCCTGCACCCATCAGGATGCTCCCATGGGCTGTGGGGTCCCTGATGCTCATCCCAATTTCCTGCAGTGCAGAAGGACCCACCCAAAGGGAATGAATGGCCATCACATAAGAAACCCTGAGTCTCTTTGCCATTTACTTTTTTCTCCCTTCCAATACCAGATACCATTTTAGGGATTGGGAGCTGAATGCAGTTCTTGTATTGTCACCATTCTAGAAAGCAGCAGAGAAAAAAAATATAGTTCCAATTATGAGCTTCCTCCATCTTTTCCACTTGTAAATCTGTGAATTTTAAATCAAGTTTTATTTCTGTCCGTTATAGACATCCAATAAATCTTTGATTTATATAACCAAATACATTGTGGTATAAAAACATCCATTTAATTAACATTCCACACTCTTAGGGGCCTGCACTCTCCTCCTGCTTAGGTGAATCATTAGGGGCTCATCTGTCATTGAAACTAAAATATTCTTTAAATTGAGATACAATATTTAAGGCTGCTCGCTGTAAATCCAACCCTGAAATATGTCAGCGCTCAGAAGCCTTTTGTTCACCAAGCCCTGACAATTAAAATGTGCTAATGACATGCAGATTATTACAAACTCATCATGCAGAATTTGTGTTGATGAGAGTCTGAGCAGACACTGAGCCATCACCAGAGACAGGCTCTGTGAGATTCCCAATTCCTGGGGTGCCAAAGCCCTCGGAGCCCTGGGGGGAGGGAAACCATGAGAGCAAAATGGTTTATGAAGGACAAGGGGGCCTGGCACAGCTGCCCAGGGAGGTTTGGGGTCCCCATCCCTGCAGGGATTTCACAGCCCTGTGGATGTGGCACTTGGGGACAGGGGCAGTGGTGGCCCTGGCAGGGCTGGGAAGGGTTGGACTGGATGTTCCCAGAGGGCTTTTCCAGCCTCAGCTATTCTGTATTCCATGAACTTGGTGCCCCTCAGTGCTCCCCATTCCCCTGCCAGCATGCAGGCAGGACATTTTAGGGGTAATCTGTAGTGCCAAGGTGCTCCTCAGCCTCCTCTCCTGGCCCAAGGAACACCCTCCCCTGCTAACTGGCTTCCCGGACTGAAGCATTAAATCCCTCTGTTTTCACTCTCTTTTTCTCTCCACAACTCAGACTCTTGAGGCTGAGAATTTCTGTGTTAATCTTGGCTGCAAAACAGACCCTGCATCCTTCCCAGAGCTGGGATCCAGCCAGACAATCCCACAGGGGCAAATCAGATCCCCCATCCTTCCCGGAGCTGGGATCCAGCCACACAAACCCACAGGGGCAAATCAGAACCCCCATCCTTCCCTGATCTGGGATCCAGCCACACAAACCCACAGGGGCAAATGGGACCCCAATCCTTCCCTGATCTGGGATCCAGCCACACAAACCCACAGGGGCAAATGGGACCCCAATCCTTCCCAGAGCTGGGATCCAGCACACAAACCCACAGGGGCACAGGGATGGGTCAGAGCTCAGCAGCTGAACCAGGCCACAGCCCAGGGCTTTGGCTGCAGCTGCTCCAGGGCTCCCAGAGCCTGATTCCCTCCCAGGGAGCACCCAGGAAATGAAAACTCTCACACAGCGTGGGAGAGGGAAAAAGTGAGAAATGTGCACGCTTCAGGCTCTGGTTGCAGAAAAAATTACTGTGAAAAGTATTTGCAGTTGAGCTGATTAAGGAGCAATTTGTTTCCCTAATTATTTGTAAGTAATAAATGGTTAAATACCTCATTTTATAATAAAGCAGCTAATTTTCAGGGTTCTTTGCTCGATTTGTAGAGTAACAGATTTGTTTGAAGCAGTACATCAATATTTCACTCTCAATAAATGATGTTACACGTTCTGTCTCCTCCAGAGGGCTGGGCTGCATTTCCAGGTGTTTGTGGGGCAGAACATCTGCACTGACCCTGTAAGAGAGCCCAGCACCACCAGGGCAAGGAAAAACCACCAAAACACAGGAGCAGGGCCAGATCAGTGCAGAGATGTATAAATCACAAATAATGGATTCACCCAATGGAGCTGACCCAGCCAAGGCGCTGATTTGTCTCTTTTGTCCCATTTCCCTCAGACTCCCGAGGAGCTGCTCAGGCAGGAGGGGAGGCTGGATCCCAGGAGGGCAGTGTGGGATGGGGACAGCAGCAGAGCATTCCCTGCGCCCAGCACCCCCAAAGCCCTGCAGGGCTCAGAGCTCTCCCCACGCTGGCCTTGCCCTGCTGTCTTGGTTTGGAAAGACAGGAGTCTGCTAAGGAAGGCAGGAGCCCCCCCTGAAATGGAGAATGTGAACCCTCCCCACCCCTCCCAATTGCTATGAATTTTAAATTAAGGGGCTCTCAAACAAAAATATGGGAGCAGGAATAACAGTTCTTTAATAGGAAAAGGAAACAAAATAAAGGATAAAATAAACAATGCAGTACACTAGAACAGCACTGACAGAGTCAGAACCCAACCTGACACCCTGTGGGTCAGGGTGTTGGCAGCAGTGCCATTGGAATTGTGGCTCAGCCCTCCTGCAGTGTCAGGGGTGGTTCTGCTGGAGCAGGGGGATCTGTAGAGAAGGATGGATTCTTCCTCTGAAGATCCAGTGGGAGAAGAGGCAGCTGCTGTTCCTCTGGGAATCCTGTGGAGAAGCCGTGCTGGTGTCTCAAAACATCTGGATTATATCTGGGTAGCAATGCTTGGCTCCTCCCTCTGGATTATATCCGGGTAGCAATGCTTGGCTCCTCCCCCTGGATTATATCTGGGCAGCAATGCTTGGCTCCTCCCTCTGGATTATATCCAGGTAGCAATGCTTGGCTCCTCCCTCTGGATTATATCCGGGTAGGAATGCTTGGCTCCTCCCCTGGGCGGAGCATCTCCCAATGGGATGCTGTTGTTCTTATCAGCCATGCAGGGACATTCAATAGCTGTTATCAGCAATGTCCCCTCCCGAGGGAGGTGTGACTGTGGTCACTCAGAGAGAGAGATAAGGCAAACTGCCCACTTGACAAAGGCAATCTGCCATACAGATGGTGATGGAAAACACCTTGCATTGCAATCTTGAACACCTGCTCAGGCTCCCAGCTCCCCCCAGGCCCCTTGGCAGGAGGGCTCAGCTGAGGGTTTGGAGGAGGGAAGCAAAGCCAAGCCCCAGAGCCTGGCCTTGCCCTGCCCAGGTGGGATGGACAGGAGTGGAGAGGGCTCTGCAGGGTCTGGGGCACTGGGAATTATGAATTTTACTCACCCTTACTGCCAAAAGCATTTCTCACTGGGTCTGTACTAAAAGGAGACCAAATGAAGAGCAACATTTGGGTTTTTTTGGGAAGCACTGACCAGAGCACATCACAGGGATCAGGTGTTGCTCTGTGGCAGCTCAGGATGGGATCACAGTGAGCAGAGGTCTGAAAACACAGCAGATGCAATTAAAATTGAGAAAGAACATCCAAATGTGGCCCAGAGAGAGCAAACACGGGGTTTTCCATCTCAGCCACTTTATTTCAGCAATATTGCCTAGCAAAGAGTCTGCACTGGCAGAAACCCACCTGAGAGATTTCTAGATTTGCTGGAAGGCGATCTTTGGGAACCCTGCGTGTTGGTAGGTTCGTTCCTGGCTTGCTGCTGCCCATCCCCTGCTGGAGAGCCGTGAGCCTGCAGCAGGGTCAGCAGAGCCTGCCCGAGTCCCAAAACAAGAGGCTGAGTCACAGCAGCAGCCTGCAAAGCAGCAACGCCCCCACAGCGATGCCAGCACTGCCAACGTGGGTTTGTGTTCTCTAAAGAAACTGCTCCCAATTTGCCTCTAAATTGGCAGCATGACAGTGATGTTTGAAAACTTGAAGTGTTGATATTTAAGGTGTATTTTGCTGCCACGTCTCTGTGCCAGGAGCACAGTGTGTGCTGGGCTGGGGCTGCATTGGAAAGGTCGAGTCAAGCCCAAGGTTTAGCTCTGGTTGGGGACCCCACATGAGTCATTCATCCTGAATTACACATTTGGGCAACATTTTATTGCATTAATGTAATGGCCACCCACTCACCCTGCTACCAGCAGGACCTGCCTCTCACAGCAGTATTTCTCATGGGTCTTCCACACTAATGTACAACTGCTTCTGTATTTTAACACTTGGGGAGGGAAAAGCCAAGCCAGACCTGTGTGGAATTCCAATTCCCTGCCAAAACCTGTTTCAGTTGGCAGTGTGCAGCCTTAATGAAAGGTTTTGTGATAGTTGGGAGCCTGGCACTCCAAGCAAGGCTGAATTTTAATTTTGAGTTATTCTACAACAGAGCCAGGCACACATTAACAAAAAAGCAATTACTCCTGACATCCCAGCACTTCCCCCATGTCATTCCAGAGCAGAAATGGGAGATGAATGGGGACTTCAAGTTACAGAATGAGGGCTGAGGAGAGCCAAAGTGCTGCTTTTCATTCCAAAACAGTTGGCTCCAAGGTTTCAAAGCACAGGGGACACAAGGACAGTTAATGTTAAGCAAAGTTTAGGCTCCCACTTGTCCAATCAGTGAATTTTTCAAAGGCAGAATTAATGACAAGCTGTCTGGGACGGGCACTGACAGAGACCTTGGATATGTGAAATAAGGAAAAAAAATAATGTCCCTTCTCCTCCTGTGCCTCTGGGTACACAGCAGGGAAAGGGCTTGGGCAGGGACTGGGAGGTGGGGTGGGATAAGGGGATAAGGGGATGGGGTGCGATGGGATGGGATAAAGGGATGGGATAAGGAGATGAGATAATGGGATGGGGTGGGAAAAGGTGATGGGGTAAGGGGATGGAATAAGGGCATGGGATAACAGGATGGGGATGAGGGGATGGGATGGGATGGGATAAGGGGATGGAATGGGATAATGTGATAGGATAAGGGGATGAAATAATGGGATAGGATAATGATATGGGATAGGATAATGGGATGGGATAAAGGGAAGGGGTAAGGGGATGGGATACAGGAATGGGAAAATGGGATGGGATGGGATAATGGGAAGGAGCAAGGCTGTAGTGCCAGGGAAGTGCTCATTCCCCAGTCTGCTCCCATGCCCAAACACTCCAAAGTGTCCACACTACAGTAAAGGCAAAATTTATCATTCCTAGTGCCTCCAACTCCATTAATTCATCCCACTGAGTGCCATCAATGGATGAATTAACGGGATCTCCCTGTGATGTGCCACCTGGAGGAGCTGAACTCCTGCAAGGACCTCCCAATTACAGGTGTATTCCTGGCAGCTTCAAAGGGGCTGCTTTGAGGAGGGGAGATCTGAGGCTTGCGGGGCACATCCTGAGCCGAGGAGGAGCTGGGCTGTGCCACCTCCCCACACAGCCCTCCCGAGCACGCTGCTATATTTAGATCTGCTATCTGCATGTATGCATAATCAAGTGGCTGGCTATATTATTCACAGGGATATGCAAACGAGATTTACGTGCCCTGCATTTCCCAGGCTCTAATTTGAGAAATGCGTTTGGGCAAATTCCGAGCGGGTTCCGGGAGGAAAAGGAGCCAACCTGTAAACTGGAACAAACTACACAAGTAGTTCTTCAGGAATTATTACAGCCTCAGACTGGCACACAACCGAAGCTGAGAGGCCGCTGAGGGAATAACCAGCACGGTGCTCACAGTCTTAATATTACTTAAAAGTTTATTCTGCTCACATTGGCCTGGCTTAGCCCAGGAATCACCTAATTGTCTGATAAGTACATGCAAAATTACTTCTAGTGGGTGCCGTGTCATATGCAAATCGAGCCTGTTAGTGGCTTTTCAGTGATAGCAGTCAAAATAATTATATTTGCTGCTCACAGGAACAGCCACTGAACACCACTGGGCAAAATGAGGTTTTATGAACAAGATAAAAAAAGGCAAAAAAAAAAAAAAATCCGTGTTTTCTTTGCTGTTCAATATGCATAAAAGTACCTGCAGGAATATTGTGCTAAAAATCCGCCAAGCAGCCCCACAGAGCACACTTTTAATAACAATTGTATCATCACCCACTAATCCAAAACTGACACTGTTTGTCCTCAGGTATTTGCAGCATTCTGCTTTATCGCTCCTGATTGGAAAAATGCAAATTATGCTTTTTTTTTTTCCTTCTATTTCTGTTCACATAGCAAGTGAGAAAGCATTTCTAACTCATTAAAAAGCTCATTTGTCACATTCCTTTTCAATTAAGTTTGCCCCTTTGTTTCCCATGTTTAATCCATTTCTGGAAGGCATTGCTTCCCCCCAGCTCCAAACCGTGCCTGCTGGAGAAGGGGCTGATCCTGACCCTGACACCCTGACTGGTGTCACAGGGAGCAAACCCTTCCTGCTCCCTTCTCCTCCATCCTCGACCCCAGAGAGAGCCCAGAGGAGGCTCCAGGATGGGCAGAGATGGGGCAGCTCTGCTGGAGAAAGGCTGGCACAGCTGGCATTGCTCACCTGGGCAGGAGAGGATTTGGGGTGCCCTCAGTGTGACTGGGGACCAGGGATGGAGCTGATGCCTCAGGTTTGGCTTTTCTATGTTTCCCATTCTGTGCTGCTTTAGTGTGTGGGTCTGGGCTCACATCAGGGATGGTGAGCTCTGTGCACAGAGTAGGGAGACAAAACAATTCCTGCTCCAGCTGGGCACCAAGGACAAATGACCCAAATCTCAGCCCAGGGGCACAAACACCGTGGGCTGGAGAGAGAAAAACAAGCAGGGTGGGAGTGCCTGGGCTAAAGCTGGGATGGGACAATGAACTGCAAGGTGCAAATGGAGCAGAACTGATCCCAGGGACAGAGCCCGTGCCCCTCGTGCATTTTGGGGCCATTTTGGTTCATCTTGGGTGCAGCCCTGGATGGGCTCTGGTGCTGCCCAAGGTGCATCCATGGAGGAGATGCTTTGAATCAATCCCTGCTGTATTCTGGAGCTCTGCCCAGCCTCTGCTCTGGGTCAGCCCTCTCATGGGATGGAGGGACAGGACCCAGGGAATGGCTCCCATTGCAGAAGGCAGGGCTGGATGGGATATTGGGAATTGTTCCCTGGCAGGGTGGGCAGCCCTGGCACAGCTGTGGCTGCCCTGGACCCCTGATCTGGCCAAGGTCTCCTCCTCCCCCTCACTGAGGATTTTTCGCAGCAGAGATGTCCCACATGGTCACTGCAGACAGCTCAGGAAGAAATTTCTGTTTTAACACTGGTGGAAATTGGCTTTGCACATTCCTTCCCTATTGGGCTTGCGCAGAAAAGGTCAAAGTTTCATTTGAGCCTTTATGAAATATTTGGTAGCCTTGTATGGTGAATGCCCTTCACACAGAAAGCATCTGAATTAACCCCAAATCAATGAGCGTACCTAGAATCTGCTAAAATGGAAATAACATCCACAGGAAGCTATAAATGTTTGAACTTCTGGTGTCTCCAAGCTGCTGGAGATAACAAAGGCATTGAAACCAAGGCTCAGGCTGATAGGTAGCTCTAGTACTAAAGGAAGAAGTCCCATTGCATCCATACTTTACTGCTTTTAGACAACTCTTCTTTCTCTATCTGTTCCTTTGTCTCTCCCTGAGTGTTTGGGTCAAACTTCCTGTGAGATCAGCAAAGTGAGGGACAGCTCTGTGTCCCCTGTCAGTGCACACAAAGCTCTTCACAGAAGCCACAAGTGGAAGTGGGATATTTTATATTATTGTTGTTGTTTGTTGTTGTTGTTATTATGGGACCACTCAGAAATGTTGGCTGAAACCTGGATCAGAAAATATTTTGTTCCTGTTCCTCCAGGATTTTTTTTCCCCAAAAAAGCTCAGCACAAAGCTGTTTATGGAAATTAATTCTAATGGCTTCATAGAATCTTCTGTTCCCACTGTAACACTTCACATTACACAAGTCTCGCCACAAAGGAGATAATAGGCATGGGATATATTGAATTAGTAGATAAAGTTCTTATCTGTTCCTCTACATTACTTCCCTGGGTCTGAAATGACAAGTCATAGTTATTAAAACCATGGCAAATTGCCTGTGATTAACAAGGAAATAAATATACTATCCTAATAGAATTATCTCCTCCATCTGAAGCCCATGGCAATTTCTGACAATGTCCCTGAAAAACACTTTGCATCCCAGTTCCAGAGGACTGAGGAGCACATCCTGAGCCGTTAATGACCCCACCCTGCAATTAAAGGTTAAGCTGTTAATGAACCAACCTTGCATCCCTGGAGCTGGGTCCCTCCTGCTGTGGGGTCTGGGGAACTTCCAGGTGTGTCCTGGAGGGAAGCAGGAGCTCACCAGTGAGGGACTGGGGGTGAACAGCTGGAATTACCAGAAAAGGGTGCTAGAAAGAGTCTCTGAAGTGGCACCACCCGTTATTTTGGCGATGGCAGGTGAGTTTGAAAGCCAGCCCAACATTCAGACCCTGTTCTTCCAGCCCTACCAAGACTGAAATGCTCTCCAGCACAGCTCTGGGAGAGGGGAACCAGAAATGCTTCACCTGCAGCTGTTCAGAGCAGAGACTCACAGAGGAGGCTGCTCTGAGAAAGCAAACCCAGCCTGTGTTATTGCTTGGAGGGAACTGCTGCTGTCTCCAGCCAGGCCTGAGCAGGGATATTGCTGTTGTGAGCAGCACTAACAGGATTTGTTCCACAGAAGCACCAGGAGCATTTTGGAAATGATTGTCAGGATGGGAACTCTGGATTTCTGGGCACCAAACAAACAAACATACAGCAACCAGTCTATTCCTAATAACAGATTAAAGCTGGAAATAGGAACTGAGGGAGAGATGAGCAGCATGCAGCCCCCGTTCCAGCAGGGCCAGAGTGGCTGGGTCAGGCAGCAGCAGGAGTCAGGGCTGGATGTGTGGAGCACCCTCACTGCCAGCAGAGGATGTGTGGGCCACCCTCACTTCACATTTACCCCTGCAGTGACAGCTGGACAGGCAATGAAAGGAAACGAAGCCTGGGTGAGCCGTGGCTTTGGAGAGCAGGGGTCAGAAATCAGTGGGAAGCCACATCCCAGCACCCCAGGGTGCTGCTGCCCCTTTGCCCTCCTGGCACTGCCCAGGTTTCCCCTTTGGGCTGGACACCATCAGTGCTGTGGCACACAGACACTGCTTTGTGCTCAGACACCTCCTAAGTACAACAAACCCTCGCAGAAACTTCCCAGCCTGACAAATCCAGCTTTCCCCCAGCCTAGCCAGCCTAAATAACAGCCTCTGCACTCCTTTCAGGAGGCTTCCTTTAATATTTAGACCAAAATATTATGATTGTAGTTATTAATTAGGCATTCCCTAAGTACTGTTTATCTTTGTATTTGAGTCATTTCCTGAGAGTGTCTTCATGAAAGCACCTGCCAATTCAGCTCCAGAAATCACACACAGAACCAATCTGCATTTCCCAGTCCCACCCCTTCTGCTCTGAGTAATGACAGCCCAAATCAGTCCCCAGCAGCGTGGGGCTGGCAGGGCTGGAGCACTGACATGGAAATCCGTGTTTGCAAATGGATCTGCACTGGGGAGGGACCCTGAGGGCACAGCCAGGGGCTGCAATTACAGCAACAGGCACCGCACAGCAAACCAGAGACAGAAACACAGAACAAAACCCCAAACACACAGCAACAATTAAAACAAACACCCCAGCACAACTCCCTAAACTCAGCAGAGAAAGGAATAATCCTGTGTCTAACTCACCCCGTCCAAGCGCCACCCACCTGCACGTTACTGAGCAATGCACCAAGTAACCTTTGTAATCAAAGCTAGTGAGGAGAACAAATGATCTAAGGAACAGATCCAAGATTAATAAAAGGAAAAAGCCATTCTAAGCAGAAGTTTTTATTCTTTTATTTCTGTGTGTTGCTACCAAAGCAGCTCTGAACTGGAATGCCTTGCAGATCACCTGGCACTTATGGCTCAAAAACATCCCTGTGCTAACACAGGTGTAAAATGGTTGTTGTAACTGTTTAATTGCCCACAAGAGAGGTTATGCTAGCATACCTTTTATTTTAATTACGGTGTTGAAGTCCTGGGCCCTGAGCCTCAGCACAGGTGGAGCAAAGGAGGCTCAGGGGGCCCTTGTGGCTCTGCACAAGTCCCTGCCAGGAGGGGACAGCCGGGGGGACAGGCTGGGGACAGGGACAGGAGGAGAGGGAATGGCCCCAGGCTGGGGGAATCAGGGTGGATTTTGGGGAAATTTTCTATCCAAAAGGGCTGCCCAGCTCTGGCATAGCTGCCCAGGGAGGGTTGGAGTGCCCATCCCTGGAGGGGTTTCAAAGCCCTGTGGATGTGGCACTGGGGACAGGGGCAGTGCTGGCTCTGGCAGGGTTGCACTGGATGTTCCCAGACGGCTTCTGCAGCTCTGTGATTTCCAGGCTTCCCAAAGCACACCAGAGTCACCCTGTAGGACAGGTGCAGGAGGGACAGGGAGGCAGATCAGAGCCACAGCAGTGCCAGGGGAAAGGGACCTCTGGAGATCACCCCGTGCAGCCCTGGCTCTATTTACAGATGGGTCTGTGTACAGATGGGTTTATTTGCACATGGGTTTATTTGCAGACGGGTTTATTTACAGACGGCTCTATGTACAGAGAGGCTCTGTCTCTGCAGCTCTTGGATATTCTGAACAGGTGAGGAGTGAGGAGTGCTGCAGAATGCCTGCATCAGCTCCCTGTGCCCCCTGAGCTGCCAGTTCAGCTCTGGGGCTCTCAGCCTGGGCTGTGACCCAGGTGCCAGGGGTGGCAGAGCCCCAGGGGCACCAGCTGTGCCTTCCCAGCCTCGGGACCAAGGACAGACACCCCTGGGGTGGAGGGACGGACTGAGCCCATCCCAGCCAGGAGAACACAGCCTGGGTCAGCACCTGCTCAGCCAGGGAGAGCATGAGCAAAACCAGATCATCCAGCAGCTAAATTTCAACTGTTCACCTCCTCGCACCTGAATTCCAAACACACTTGGGATGAACGTACAAACTGCTGAAGGCAGTGAATTCTGTCCCAGGCTGGAGGCAGTGTGTTGCAGACACATTTTATGAAAAATCCTTTCCTTAGGATTTTTCCTCCTGAGAATCTGAGAAGCCTCAGGAACAAAATGCAAACAATGGTTATCTGCTGCTGTGGAATGCAATAGGTGCATCTGGGATTGGTCTCATGTGGTTGTTTCTAATTAATGGCCAATCACAGTCAGCTGGCTCAGACTCTGTCACAGACACAAACCTTTGTTATTCATTCCTTTCTAATCTTAGCTTAGCCAGCCTTCTGAGATGAAATCTTTTCTTCTATTCTTTTAGTATAGTTTTAATATAATATATAACATAAAATAATAAACCAGCCTTCTGAAATGTGGAGTCAAATCCTCGTCTCTTCCCTCATCCTCAGACCCCTGTGAACACCATCACATAAGTGAATTCTGAATTCCCCCTTCTGTCAGGAGGGCAGCACAGGTCAGCTGGGCCCTGCAGTGAGGAGGGGATCACGCAGCACACACTCTGTGCCTGCCACAAAGAACATCCCAACCTGCTCCAGGTGGCACCTGCAGCTCTAAAACATCACATTTGTATTGGATTTGTCAGGTATCCGTCTCCCAATCAATACCTCAAACACAAGTGTACTGAAATTCATTTCTGTAGCAAATCCAAACATCATGTACACTGCAAAGAGGTTTTTTGAAACAAAATATGATGTACACTGTTTGAAAAAAACCTTTGTTTTAGAGGGAGTTGTATTGTGTGCAAAAGGAAAATTAATATTACTGAAAACCTTTCCAGTGTGAGTTCTCTGGTTTTGAACAACAGCTTTGAGCAAGGTGCCAAGGGAACACTCACAGAATTCAAAGTATTGTTCCAGCTCTGGGGGTGACTCAGTTTCTCCCTAAACCAAAATGACACTGGATGCAGCCTCGGCCATGGACATCCCACCTGCTCATCCAACCCCTCAATGGCTGAAAAATCCAGGTGTCAGCATAAGGTGGTGTTTTAAATTCCCATCTTCATGAAGGAGAGCTCATTTAGGGGGGAAAATGACATTTGTGTGCACAGGCTGGGGCAGGGCTGAGGCAGCATCAGGTGAGGGCTGCAGGAAAAAACCTTTGGGTTAACCACCAGCAGTGCTTTGGCAGAATTAAGCTCTGCAAGAAGCCAGATCTTCTTTAAAAAGGGGAATTGAGAATTTAAACTGCCAGAGGGCAGGGCTGGACGGGATATTGGGAAGGAATTCAGTCACAGAATCTTGGGAAATTCCCAGGATCCCAGACTGGTCTGGGTTGGAAGGGCCCTTAAGCCCCATCTCATCCCAACACCTCTCGCTAGCCCAGGTTGCTCAGAGAGGAATTTAACTTCATTTTCATGAGCACTTATCTTTCAATTTATCACCCAGACTTCCTTATGATGGCCTATTATGAGCTGAGCTTTATATAATTACCAATTTTTGCACAGTCCTGTCTCTTTCCCCCTCAGTCAGATAAGGGCTTATCTCGCTCCAGCAGGCAGGGAGCATTCCTGGCCAGCAGAGCCCTGGCCGGAGCAGCCCAGCCCTGGCTGTGCAGGAGCTCAGCTTCCAGCCCAGAGCCCTGTGCCCTGCCACAACAGCATTTCCCCAGCCTGAGCTGCTTTGCCCTTCTCCCCACCCTGTTCAGCACCTCCATCTCCTCCCAGCCCTACTGCCTCACTTGTTTCTCCTCTGTGATCACCTTTCTACCCTGCTCACAGCCTGCACTCCTTCCCCTCTCTCGGGTTTGGGTTGTTAATTGCTGCCCCAGATGTGCAGGGTGTCTCTGTTCCGGCCCTCACAACTGAAGAACGAGTCTGGACTCTTCACTTTTCACTCTTGAGGTTGTTTATCAATTCTTATCTATAAAATTTTCTTTCTGCCCAGCCCAGATCTGCTCAGCAGGGCAGCCACAGGCACTCTGTGTTGTCCTTTTATACTACAAACTACCTATAACATATTTACACTTCATTCCCAATCCCTATCACCTGTGTTAGACAGTGCACTTCTACTCTAAACCAATCCCAAAGTGCCAACTGCAGAAAATGGAGAGCAAGAAGGAGAAGAAGAAAGGCTGGACATGCCCAAGTTCCTCCATCTTGTCCCCATAACTCCCATTCCAAAAATCCCAAAATCTCCATTTTCACCCTGTGATCATTTTATTATTACACCATTCAAACCTGTGTGACTTTCATGTCCCCATACAAAGCTGATAACTTGCTCCAAGGGTCACAATCAAACCCCCAGGTGCTCTGGGCTGTGTGCCAGGGTCTCTGAGCCCCCAGTGGGTCCTTGGCAACTCTGGGCACCCAGAGGGATGCACTGAGTTCTGACACCCTCCTCTGTTCTCCACCTGCATCCTCAATCCCTGCTCTGGGAAGCTGCAGAAGCAGCAGGTCCAGCCCCTCCCTGTGGCACAGGTACCCCAGCCTGGCTCACCTGAGCCTGCCCACCTGCCTGGGGCTCCCATGGCCGCAGAGCCCTGCAGCCCCAGCTCCTGCTCCACTCCTGCCAGCCAGGGAGCCACTGCAGGGGCTCAGCCCTGCCCCGCCTGATTGACTCTGTTTGTTAAATAAATTGTTTTCTTCAAAAAACCACACCTCTCAATCCCACTGTCCCTGCGCTGCTTTGCTCACCCCCACCCGGAGGTTTTTAAGAGGTGTAACAGATTAATCAGTTCATGGCTTATTCTTTGGTCTGACTTTCTGGGCTTTTAAGGACTTTTATCAATGTTTAAGGTTGGATTGTGCAGCGGTACAAAGCACACAACACAGCAATAAGAAAGCCTGAGAAAATAGTAGTTCACACAAGTCAAACAAATACAGCATGGCGAGAGCAGGGTTAGAATTAGCACTTTGGGTAAACCCGGGAAAAGATGAGATTTTAGATGGATTTTTGAAAAGGGCAAATTTTGAAATGGCAGCGTGGCGGAGGGAGGAAATTGTTGTGCTGGCTGCAAGTGTCACCTTGCAAAGGCAAACAGGGATGGTTCACTTTCCTTTAACCACAGAAACATCCCCTCCATTCAGCAATTTAATGCCAGCCATGAAGGCACAAAGTCAGGCTTTTTACAAGCTGTTTCTGTGGAAAGGGCAATTGCTATCACAGCACTGCTGGGCGTTGTCTCAGGATGCAGATTTAAACATCAGGAGCAGAAACAGCCAGGGAGGAATTGTTCCCTGGCAGGGCTGGATGGGATATTGGGAATTGGGAATTGTTCCCTGAGAGGGTAGGATGGGATATTAGGAATTGGGAATTGTTCCCTGGCAGGGTGGGCAGCTCTGCATTTTATCCCACTATTGAAACTGCTTGATAGGATCAGTTTTATTGGCTTGTCTTTGCTGTTTTAAATTAGATTTGTTTTCCACACACTCTCTGATCCCTCAGAGTTTGCTTGGAGTGTTCCAAGTTAAACCTTTAAAGAGACATTTTTTGTGTAACCCAATCCTGTTACCTCTCGGTGCTTTGGTGTTTGGGCACTTTTAACCCACAAATGAAGCACCTTAACTCAAACACTCTCCCTTTTCCCTGAATTAATCCTGTTAGCCAGTATGAAGGTGGGAGCATCAGGTTTCCACACAACCCTGCAAATCCAGGCACCAGCTGGGCAGAAACCCATTTTGGAAAAGCCACATGAGCATCCCAGGCTGGGCTCCATGTAATCTCCCATGGCTGCCCACAGATAGCAGCTCCCTCCACAGCCACCACAGCACTCCTGCCTCTCATTTTTCACCATGCAAACTGAAATTCCCCTCCCAGATCCCCTCTGATGAACCAACGCTCTTTAGTAATATTTCTCCGCGAGTTATTTTTGCTGCGAGTTTAAAGACATCTTTTATTTTTAATGCCTGTGCAATTGTCAATATGTTCAGTGGCATTTAAACTCCAGCAGGCCGGTGGGAAGATGAGCTGCGCTCTAAATGAAGCAGCTCTGGCCATCTGTGTGAGAGGGGCTTGTTTGGAAACAGCAGCTCTGGGTGCACCAGCAACTGCTCAGAGCCAGGGGGGCCCAGCTGCCAGCCTGGGATCCTGAGAGCTGCAGAAATGTGGGATAAACTCGGCTTTAACCAGGCCTGGCTGGGCCCTGAAGAGCTGCAGAAACATAGGATAAACTCAGCTTTAACCAGGCCTGGCTGGGCCCTGCAGAGCTGCAGAAATATAGGATAAACTCGGCTTTAACCAGGCCTGGCTGGGATCCTGAGAGCTGCAGGTACACGGGATAAACTCAGCTTTAACCAGGCCTGGCTGGGCCCTGCAGAGCTGCAAGTACACGGGATAAACTCAGCTTTAACCAGGCCTGGCTGGGATCCTGAGAGCTGCAGAAACATGGGATAAACTCGGCTTTAACCAGGCCTGGCTGGGATCCTGAGAGCTGCAGGTACACGGGAAAAACTCGGCTTTAACCAGGCCTGGCTGGGATCCTGAGAGCTGCAGGTACACGGGATAAACTCGGCTTTAACCAGGCCTGGCTGGGATCCTGAGAGCTGCAGGTACACGGGAAAAACTCGGCTTTAACCAGGCCTGGCTGGGATCCTGAGAGCTGCAGGTACACGGGATAAACTCGGCTTTAACCAGGCCTGGCTGGGATCCTGAGAGCTGCAGGTACACGGGATAAACTCGGCTTTAACCAGGCCTGGCTGGGATCCTGAGAGCTGCAGAAACTTGGGATAAATTCAGCTTTACCCAGACCTGGCCGGGCCCTGCAGCCAAGCCAGCCCTGGATGCTCTCTGGTCTCAGCACCCATCCCCACACCCTCGGGCTGCAGGCCTTCCAGGGGCTCTCCCATTGTTTTCACACCACAGCTGTGGTTTTGTGGGGTTTTCCCCCAAATGACATCAAGCAAAGCCAGGGGCATCACCTTGAGGATTCTAACATAAGTCAGATGCATTTGTAGGTAAAATAAATAACCATCCTTTCCTCAATCCTTCTGGGCTGTCCAGCTACAATGGTTGAGCTGCAGCTGGTTGAGTTTTGCTCCCAGCACAACCAAAAAAAGATGAATTTTGGAAGAAGTGGCTGTGGCTCCACTCCACTGACACCTGAAGGCTGCAGAGTTTGGTTGAAACAGGAGCTGGAATCAAACCAATTTGGGAAAATGAGGAAATAAAGGGGGAAAAGGTCAAAGTGCCCTTAAGAGGTTATTAACTTGTAGCAGTTGTACTTGCAGGGCTACAAATCCAGGCTGCACCTGGGACCACAGCCCCAGCCCGCCCCGCTGCTGCGGAGATGGAGATTTGTCGGCCCAGTGAAGCGTTAGCGCTCCAATAAATGAGCAGTTGATTGACCTTTGGGTGGCTGAGCAAAGCTGAAAGGCAGACAGGATCACTGCTGCAGCAGGCAGGCCCTGGGCTGTGCTGGGAAGGAGCCCTGAAGGGCACGGGGAGCACGGGCACCTGCCCACAGCTCCTGCCAAGCACCCATGGGCACTGCCCTCTGCTCACCTGGCTCCTCACCTGCTCTGATCTGCTCCTCTGTGGTGCAAGGGCTGCCAGGATACTGGGGGAAGGCAAGGCTGCTATCTCTCCATCCTGAGGGTGTTTCTGACCTGTCTGATGGACAGCAACAAAGAGCAAAATGCTTCGTAATTGGCAAATTAAAAATGGAGATATGAGGGGAGCTTAAGGAAAGCAAGCATGCTGGATGGAAGTAGTACAGGAATGGAGCTGGAGCAAGGATCCTGATTGCATTCAGGGGCACAGGGCACTGATCCTGCAGGTTAAGTACATTAAATCCTGTTAATGACCTTGTCCTTGCCCGTTGGGACTCAGCCCCTGTTCTCACCACACTCCCAGGGAACCCAGGCTTTGCAGGAGGGATGGAAATCTGTGACCTCTGATGAAAATCACACCTGAGCACTTCAGGAACTGCTCACCTGGCCACTCAGGAACTGCAGCTGAGCCTGCCTTAGGTCCTGACCCACTGCCAGCACAGAGAGGCAGGAATTCTCAGTTCTGTGTTTTCCAGAGTGCAAGAACTGAACTCAGAGTCACAGCCACGTCACCTGCACAGACATCACAGCTCAGTTTTAGGGACTGAGGAGCTGCAGGAATGCCCTGCTTGGCCAGGAAAGGGCCAGGGAGCGCAGCAGGAGAAGCTGTTCCATTCAATGTCTTATACTGCCACCACCTGAGAGGTTCCCACTCATCCCCAGCCTCGTGCACGATCCCTGCAGCCCCAGTCCCTCCCTGGCACGGGAGAGGTGGGGCTGGGCAATACAGAGACACGGGCAGGAGATCAGCCCAGGGTGAGCTGGGGAGGTTAAACCCGAGCTGGGAGTCACAGCCCGTCCTGCACGGGGACCAGAGGGGACGGATGGCCCTGGATGTGGCACTGTGTGGTGATGGCTGATTAAAGCCATCACCCAGCAGGGCTCAGCCCACAGTGCCCTCGCAGGGCTGCAGCCTCTGTGCCAGGGCTGCTGGGACACAGCTCAGCTGTCCCTCAGGCAGGGCTGCCAGGACCCTGTGCAGGGTGGGAACACCTGAGTCCTCCCCAGACACGGCCCCAGCACAGAGGGGCAGCTGCACACCAGGGGACACGGCCCTGGGTCTCTGCTCATCACCAGCCCAGCAATGCCCCAGCCTGGCTCAGCCCCTCTGCACCCCCAGGCCAGGCTGAGCGGCACCGTGGGCTCAGCTGCGTGGGAAAAGCCCTCTGTGATGGATAGCACAGGGAATGAGCAGTGAGGAGGGGTCTCCCCAGCTGAGATAACCCTCCCACCCCTCACAGGACAGCAGCGGGGTCAGAGCCCATCCCCATGGGGCAGGGCTGGCCCTGCCTGTCCCTGTTCCAGCACCTTACATGGAACCACTGACAGGGTTGTAGGGACCCCAAACCCCCCCAGTGCCACCCCAGCCATGGCAGGGACACCTCCCACTGTCCCAGGCTGCTCCCAGCCCCAGTGTCCAGCCTGGCCTTGGGCACTGCCAGGGATCCAGGGGCAGCCACAGCTGCTCTGGGCACCTGTGCCAGGGCTGCCCACCCTGCCAGGGATGGGTTTCTTCCCAAAATCCAACCCAAATCATCTCTCCTCCAGTTAAAGCTATTCCCCTTTCTCCTGGCACTGCTCTGGACAGAAGCTGCTCTGAAGTTCCTGGGTTTGCCCCAGCAGTGACACTCCCCATCCCACAGCCACTGCTTTGATTACCAATGTCACCTTACTTTCTCTTTCAAAACACAAGTCTCTCTTGCTCGGGGATATTTCAGGATTGCCTTCAATAAATATGAATGCAAATTTATTCCTTCATGGTTTGTCATTCACTGCGTTAGCACTGCCATGGAGCAAGAGAGACCTTCATCTCCAAACTCCTTGATAGGGATTTCTCCAAAGACAGGTTCTTGATCTCCCAGCACACCTTTTTGGCTTTTATGAAATAAATACATCAAAGTAGATATTATTCAGGCTTGTTTGATGTTCAGTGAGAAGGGGAGAGCAGTCATCCCCACCATGGGAAGACAGGAGCTACCAAACTGCCTCCTCAGTCAAAAAGAGGAATTAAACCCTCCTTCCTGGCAATCCTTTAAAAAATGATTTTCAGAGCAGCAAAGGCCATCAGGACCCTTTCCACCACTCAGGGACTTCATCACAAGAGCTCCCAGCTGGAAAAGCACTGGACATGAAGAGTCATTTATCCCCTTAACCCAGCAGACCCAAAATGTCCCAGCCCAGTGCAGGGGCCAGGCTGGGCTGCTGGGTTGGTTCCTCCAGGTTTGCCCCAAGCTGCAGGAATGTCAGGGGTTTTATCACCAGCTCCAGCTGAAGTTGTGTGTTGGGATCCAGGATAAGGCTGACATTCAGGATGCCACAGATGTCACTTCTGCTTACGTCCAACAGGCTGCTGAAGACAATCTGCTGTTTCTAAGGGCTGGAGGTTTGCATTTTGGCTGGAGACAAGGCAGGAGGGAAGCCCAAGAAGAAAGGCACACTTCTGCACTCAAGCCCTCATGAATATTGATGGAGCCAACACAAAAGGAGCTGCAGCATTAATATGAGCAGCATGACAAAACAGACTTGAGCTTGTGACATGTTCAATCTCTCATTTAATTTTTATAGGAGTTGATTAAGATGCCTTTGCTTGAATTTTTATACTGTTTACTATAAAACATTATCATTTTCTTCAAAATCTATCGAGACAGACAAACCACACATTTGCCAAGCTGTTAAATAAATAGTATTAAATCAACAATACCCAGGGTCCCCAAATGCGAGTCATTTCCATGTATATTGATTTTAGTTCCATTTGCTGCAATAAAAGTTTTGTCTCTAAGCAGAAGGCAAAAATGCCAACTATTTTATCAGATTGTTCTGGTTTTAATTATTGAAATAATGCAGCTCTGCAGTCCCTGAGTGGGGCAAACTGGCCCTAAGTGCTCAGAGAGGGAGCTGGGGAATTCAGAGCTGGACAGCACCAGCCTGAGCAGCTCCTACACCAGAGACAGCAGGGGGGGGGCAGGAAGGCAAAAAGGAGCAAATCCACCCAAAAATGGACTGGGAGAGCTGGGGGTGCTCCGCTGGAGAGGAGAAGGGTGTGGGGAGCCCTCGCAGAGTCTGGGGATTCACAGGGATTTTCAGCAGGAGCCAATGGCACAAGGAGCAATGGGCACAAAGGGAGAGAGGGGAAATTTAACTGGAGATTGAGATATTGGGAATTGGGAATTGTTCCCTGGCAGGGCTGGATGGGAGATTGGGAATTGGGGATTGTTCCCTGGCAGGGTGGGCAGCCCTGGCACAGGTGCCCAGAGCAGCTGTGGCTGCCCCTGGATCCCTGGCAGTGCCCAAGGCCAGGCTGGACACTGGGGCTGGAGCACCTGGGACAGTGGGAGGTGTCCCTGCCATGGCTGGGGTGGCACTGGGGGGGGTTTGGGGTCCCTTCCCACCCAAACCATCCCCTGGTGATTCCCTGGCCCCCAGCAGAAGCTGCTGCTCGAGCAGCTGACAGGGAGCTCCAGTGTTGCGCCACACTCAGTGACACCCCAAACTCCAAATTTTAGCAGTCTAATTCTGGCACAGCAGATCTGCAGCACATTTTGCAAGAGGCAGGGAGTGTAACTCAGCGCAGGAAGCAGCACCAAAGCTGTGAAAGAGAAAGGAAAGCACAAACTCTGAGAGGATAAACTGGGAAGCAGCTCCCTGGGCCAAGGAGTGGGCAAGTGGCAGCAGGGAGAGCTCACCCTGCCCTGCAGGAGCCATAGCAGCTGCTCTGCACCAGACAGAGATGTTATTTCATATAATTTTCCCAACAAAATAATTCCATCAAAATACACATTCAACATAAAGCAGATAAATCAGCATAAAATAAGATTACACAGAAAGCACAGGGTCTCTGTTCTAAATGCAAAGAAATTACAAAAAAAAAATCTATTTACTCTGGCATTTTTCTACCTCCAGAAGCCAAGTTTTCAAACCACTTTTTTGTCTGGGAAAGAAGTGGAATCCCCACCTTCAGATTTATACCTGGTAGAGAACAACCCCCTCCTGTTCCCAGAGCTGGGCTGGCCACAGAGCTTCTCTGTAAGTGGGTTAGAGCCCTGGGGTGCTCTCAGACATCCTGTGTGGCTGTGACACATGAAAGCTGCTGAACACCGAATGGGAAGAAGGTTTTAGAGCAGCAGAGTTCACCTTGTCAGAATGCACTCCCTGCAGAGGCTGCCACATCCCCGTCCATCACCAGCCAGGCTCTGCAGGCTGGGGTGCTCAGTCAGGAACAGGGGGAGCAGGAGCCCAGAGTGCTCCTCAGAGCAAATATAACAGAAACACCCTCAGCAGCCAGCCAGGCTCTGGGAACAGCCACAGGAAAGGGCTCCCCACACAGAGAATCCTCCAAAGCCTGGCTGTGTGTCTGTGCCCACAGCATCTGCATCAACATCCACACCTACATCATCCATGTCCATATCCACATCATCCAAAACCATATCTACATCCACATCATCCACACCCACACCATCCATGTCCACACCACATCACCCATATCCACACCCACACCACATCACCTACATCATCCAAATCATCCACATCCAGATCCTCCACATCCACATCCAACCCACACCACACCCACATCATCTGCATCATCCATAGCCACATCCACACCAACTACATCATCCAAGTCCATATCCACACCACATCATCTATATCCATATCCCCATCCAAATCATCCCCATTTATATCCAGATCCTCCACACCATCCGCATCTATATCTACATCAATATCATCCAAATCCAGATCCTCCACATCTATATCTACATCCACATGACACCCACACCCTTCACATCCACCCCCATCTCTGCCCCTCTCACCCAGCTGCCCCAATCTCCCTCTCCCAGAGCATCACTGAGCGCTCCCAAAGGCTCCCTTACACCTCACACTGATCCAAACCCAGCTGTCTCTGCTCCCTCACACTGATCCAAACCCACTGCAGCTGCTTCGCCAGCCCATCCCACTGCAGCACAGCATAGGCAGCCCGAGCTGGAGCCCTGAGCACACCCTGACCGCTCCCAGAGCTGGGACCCTGGGCTGAGCACACCCTGACTGCTCCCAGCTGCAGGCACAGCTGGACCCTGGGCTGAGCACACCCTCAGTGCCCCCAGCTGGGCCATGGGCTGAACACACCCTGACTGCTCCCAGCTGCAGGCACAGCTGGATCCTGACCCCAGCACACCCTGACTGCTCCCAGCTGCAGGCACAGCTGGATGCTGACCCCAGCACACCCTCAGTGCCCCCAGCTGCAGGCACAGCTGGGCCATGGGCTGAACACACCCTCAGTGCCCCCAGCTGCAGGCACAGCTGGGCCATGGGCTGAACACACCCTCAGTGCCCCCAGCTCCAGGCACAGCTGCCCAGAGCCCATCCCTCTGCAGTGCCTCCCCCCCTGCAGCAGGGCACTTAACCTGAGGATTTCACAGGCCTTGAAGGGATCTCGTGGTGAGGAATACCCAGATTAGGGCAGGGTGATTGACAGCACAGCAGCAGCAGGAGCAGAGGGACCACTGAGAGATTTCTGACTTCTCACCTGCTCAGAGCCCTGTACAGAAAAGTGTGCTAAATCCAGAGAGAATGTCAGCAATTACTGCTGGCTCTAACCAAACCCTCTGTAAATCCAGGGCAGAAAACACCTCACCTGAGCCTGGCAGCAGGGTGGTGCCTCTCTCTGCACATGCAGTGAATTGCTGATGATTTCTGTGCTGGTGTTTCCTGCCTGTTCTCACCCCACAGCCCTGTGTTGAGTGTGTTCCACATTTCAGGAACAGCCTGCTCAGAAAAGGTGCCAGAAAGTTCCTGCTCCTCACCGTGTGACAGCACCAGGGAGCCTCACAAGGCTCAGCTCTGCTCTGTTTGCCTGGGTTCATTTCACACGCTGTCAGGGGAGCTGTGCTGTGAGAGCTGAGCTGCTGCAGCAAGGAGCTCCTGGCCAGGCACAGGGACAGCCCAAAACACCCCTGACAGCGACCCTAAAGCTGCACAGCTCACCCCAAAGTGTCCTGGGGGGTTTGGGCAGGGGCAGTGCTGGGGTGTGTGAGGAGGAGCAGGGGCTGTGCCAGGGTCCTGTGCCCGTGACAGCCGTGAATCATCCCCTGCACCGGCAGCAGGGATAGCAAAGCTCATTTAAATCTGGGGGAAACGGCCAAAAAGCAGCAAAGTGTAAATGAACAGAAGGTGCCCAGGGTGTGAGCTGTGCCAGGGCCCTGCAGGCTGAGCGGGGATGGAGCTGGGCCAGGCTGGGCTGCACACCCTGCTCTGGGTGCCCACACCTCTGATCCTGCCTGGTCCTGACCCTCTTGGGGGGCTCCAACCCCAAATTCCCCACCCCAAACCCCCCGGCTCCTCAGGCCCTGTGTGGTTTTCAAAGTGCATTTCACAGAACCCCAAAGTCACAGAACTGCTCAGGGTGGAAAAGCCCCTCTGAGCCCACCATGTCCAACCACCCCAGCCCTGCCCCTGTCCCCAAGTGCCACATCCACAGGGCTGTGAATCCCCCAGGGATGTGTAGCCAGGATATTTTATGGAAAATCCTTTCCTTAGGATTTTTCCTCCTGAGAAGCTGGGAGGCCTCAGGAACAAAATGCAAACAATGGTTATCTGCTGCTGGGGAATGCAACAGGTGCATCTGGGATTGGTCTCATGTGGTTGTTTCTAATTCATGGCCAATCACAGTCAGCTGGCTCAGACTCTCTGTCCCAGACAGAAATTTTTGTTATCATTCTTTCTTATTTTATTCTTAGCCAGCCTTCTGATGAAATCCTTTCTTCTATTCTTTTAGTATAGTTTTAATGTAATATATATCATAAAATAATCAATCAGCCTTCTGAAACATGGAGTCAGATCCTCATCTCCTCCCTCATCCTCAGACCCCTGTGAACACCAGCACAGGGATGGGCACTCCAGCCCTGCCCCGGGCAGCTGTGCCAGGCCTGGACAGCCCTTTCCAGGAAGGAATTTCCCCAGTATTCCCCCTGAACCTCCCCTGGCCCAGTTGGAGGCTGTTTCTCTGTCACTATTTCCCCACTACCTGGCAAAGCCCCTGACCCACCTGGCTGCACCCCTGTCCTGGTCCTTCTTCACCCCAGCCCCAGCAGCACCAGCTGGGATGGCCAGGGTGTCAGAGCAGACAGAACCAGCCTTTCCCCCTCTCCCCACAGGCACCAAAGCTCATGTGCAGCTTTTCAGGGCAAGAACAGGATGGGGATAATGAGGTTTTAAATAGGCACCGTGGTTTATTACAAATTTATCTTTACTCATAAAGTGTCCCACTAGTAATATTCCTGTCTGAAGCAGAGAATGAAATATCAAATTAAGATCCAAATACTTCAGTACAGCCTAACCACTTTGACAAAGGGATCTGATATAATTCATTCCTCTTTTAATAAAGTGAAGCGAGTCTTTTAATAACACTGGATCATCCCATCAGACAGGCTGGATATCCTGAGGTGTTGTGACATGTCTGTCACCACTAGAACTTCACTTGTAATACATGAAGTTTGTGGATTGATCTGAAGCTGGGGGAGGAGGCAGAGATGGAAACACCTCTGGGCTGCCCAGGCCTCCCACTTAGGCATAGTAATACCAGAAAGGTGAACAGGAATACCATTAGCTCACATTTGTCCTACTGTTATCATATTATTACAGGGGCTCCACACTATTGTCTCAATGAAAATCTTCCATACCTTATTGTGTTCCTCATGGGCAGCTCTCAGAGCACTGACTCTTTCTTTTTCTCATAGCAGCCAACTGACTCCAACTCCCCTCTCACCACCACCCCACTCTTTTATAGCATCTTCATCTCATTGCTTACAGCTGTAGCCTGGTAAAGTCAGGCCTGTTCCTAATCTTTGATAATTGGCCCAGCTGCAGCTCCTTAGGGGTGAGATTACTTTCTGCACCATCTTTATTTTCTTGTATTCTGTCCCCCTACATCCCACAGCCCTTGTGACACCAAGGCCGTGGTGGGAGCCAGGACCCGGCAGGGTCAGAGGATGAGCCAGGATGAGCTCACCACAGTGATAAAGTCCAGAGAGAACCAAACGCTGCTCTTCTCCAGTGATAAAATCCAGAAAGAATGAAACCCTGCTCTTTGCCAGTGATAAAATCCAAAAGGAACCAAACCCTGCTCTTGCCCAGTGATAAAGTCCAGAAAGAATCCAACCCTGGGGGAAACGAGCAGTTATTTGTGAGCAGATGTGGGGGGATCTCAGGAACATGCCCCAGCTGTGCCTCCTGACCTGCCCCGTGTCTGTGCCTGCCTTCTCACAGCTCTGAGCTCCCAAACCTGGAACTCTCTGCAGCAGGTGGGAGCTGTTCCCTCTGCAGGCAGGTGAGCTGCTCTGCTCCCCCCTACAGCACAAACACATCAAACCAGTGAAACCCACTCAGCTACCCCACAGCAGCCTTGTATGGAGGGAAGGAATTGTGATTTGGGGTTTGCCAGCTCCTGTCAGACACTGACAGCTCCTCATTGACTCCTCTCCCCCCTCCTTTGTGAACAAGCCCTGGCTGGGAACTGAGCCCTCCCAGGCACCCCAGAGGGAGGAGCAGGGCTGGGGAATCTGTGTGACGCCATTTATTGCACAGAAAGCAGCAGGAATTACCCACAGGGACACACACCTCAGTACTAACCTCAATCTCCCTTTATTTGCCACTGCACACTTTCCCTGCTCTATTTTGTCAAGTGCAATAATTGCAGAGGTGTGGGAAATGGCCCTTCCATCCACCCTCAGCCCTGCTGATGCCTCTCAGGGGGCTGCTCAAGGAGAAGGAGGATTCAGGCCCAGGCTGCAAATTCACCTGTGGGCAGAGGGGCCACCTGAGACCAGCTCTGACTGCAGCTTTTATTACACTCCAGACTTTTTTAATGGTTTATCATGCATGAGATAAAAAGTTATTGTTATTTCCATGTGCAGCCCAACGGGCAGGCGGGAAAGGCTGTTGGGCTGTGCAGCAGCTGCTCCCAGGGAGGAATAAACCTTGATTTTCCTCTTGGGAACACTCCAAGAGCACAGCAGCTCAGGGAAAGCACTGAGCTGAGCCCAGAGGCGAGCACACCCACCACAGCTGGGAGAGAGTCTTTATTTCACTGCTCTCATGGCTGGGGAGCAGCCACACTGCCCAGGGCATGGAGGGGTCACACCTGAGGGGACACCTGCTAAGAACAGTGCCACAGCCCTTTTCTCCTGGGGTTTCATTAGTTCTTCCCCTTTGCTGAGTTTCACAGGAGTTTTTCATTGCTCCCCTCTGCTGAGCCTCATCCTTTTCACCAGTGCCTTTGCTCACTGATGAGCTCTGCCCAGACTTGGATCACTCCATCCATCACTCCGGGGAGGAGAGAGCAGGGAAGGGACTTGTGCAGAGGCAGTAACAGGAAAATAAATGTGTGTGCTTGTAGGGCAGGGCCAGGCAGAGCAGTCAGCACTGCTGGCTCCATGGAGAGCTCACCCTGCACCCTGAGCCTCCATCTGCCCTGCCCAGGGGCTCACCCTGCACCCTGAGCCCCCATCCCTGTGACCGTGTTCACGGGGGTCTGAGGATGAGGGAGAGACGAGGATCTGACTCCATGTTTCACAAGGCTGATTTATTATTTTATGATATATATTACACTTAAACTATACTAAAAGAATTGAAAAAAGGATTTCATCAGAAGGCTGGCTAAGAATAGAATAAAAAAGAGTGATAACAAAGGATTGTGTCTTAGACAGAGAGCCCAAGCCAGCTGACTGTGATTGGCCATGAATTAGAAACAACCCCATGAGACCAATCCCAGATGCACCTGTTGCATTCCACAGCAGCAGATAACCATTGTTTGCATTTTGTTCCTGAGGCCTCCCAGCTTCTCAGGAGGAAAAATCCTAAGGAAAGGATTTTCCATAGAAGATGTCTGCGACACATCTGCCCTGCCCTGCTCCCTCCTCTGACAGGGGCAGGGTTTCACAGCGTGTCCTGAGCCTCTATTCATTAATCCTGACCCAGGTAAGGATGTCTGACTCAGGTCACTGCAAATCCCCAAGCACACACAGTGCCCCCAGCAGCACCTGGAGGCTCAGGTGGGATTGGCAGAGTTCCCTCCCCATTCCAGCTGCACCTGGAGGCTCAGGTGGGACATTGGCAGAGTTCCCTCCCCATTCCAGCTGCACCTGGAGGCTCAGGTGGGACATTGGCAGAGTTCCCTCCCATTTCCAGCTGCACTGGAAGGCTCAGGTGGGACATAGGCAGAGTTCCCTCCCCACAGGGGGGTCAGGAAGGGGCTCAGTCCCCACCCTGCAGGTGCTCAGGAAATGAGCAGGTGCTCTCACACCTGGCAGGACCATTCCCCTCTCACAGCTCCAATGCTGTGCAGTGGATTTTACAGAGTTCCAGGCTCTCCTGCCTCTCCTGGGGCTCTCCCCTTCCCCTTTAACATGTGCAGGCACTTTCCTGGGGCTGCCTGCAGTGATCCTGCCCTTCTGCAAGGCTGCCTGCCTTATTGAGGGAACTCTGAGAGGAGAATTACTCTCACAAAGTATTCCACAAAGTGTGCAGGGTTAAGCCCTCCCCTGGGTAAATGGTCTTATGAGATGCAGAGTAAATACTGCGAGGATTAGACTCAAAAGCTTTGAAAGCCAACACGAGCCCAGATCAGCCATAACCATGCAGGGCTGGGGAAGCCCCCAGCTTTAACCAAGCACTCTCCCACAGGAAATGATTTCTAGGAATGAGGCTTTGTCCAAATGTTCCTTGCTTATGAGAGGGATGAGCTTAAAATGTGAATAAGCAGCCTTGGTGCTGCTTGGGTGTGAGATCAGCCCGTGGCACTGGGAGCACACAGGGACTGGGTACAGCACAGATCTGGGGGGGCTGGGAGATGATTCCAGAAACAGAGAAGGATGGGGGAGAGTTTTGTCCCTGTGCTGAGCTCCTGCTTTGGAAAGAAACCCCTATGGGCAAATCAAACCATTTTCCAGTTATGGAATCACAGAACCATGGCATGGTTTGGGTGGGAAGGGATCCCAAATCCCCCCCCAGTGCCACCCCAGCATGGCAGGGACACCTCCCACTGTCCCAGGTGCTCCAGCCCCAGTGTCCAGCCTGGCCTTGGGCACTGCCAGGGATCCAGGGGCAGCCACAGCTGCTCTGGGCACCTGTGCCAGGGCTGCCCACCCTGCCAGGGAACAATTCCCAATTCCCAATCTCCCATCCAGCCCTGCCAGGGAACAATTCCCAATTCCCAATATCCCATCCAGCCCTGCCCTCTGGCACTGGGAGCCATTCCCTGTGTCCTGTCCCTCCATCCCCTGTCCCCAGTCCCTCTCCATCTCTCCTGTGGCTCCTTCAGGTGCTGTGGGGCCACTCTGAGCTCACCCCAACCTTCCCCTGTCCAGGTGAGCCCCCCAGGTGTCCCAGCACAGCTTCTCCATCCTCTCTGAGCATTTGGTGCCTCCTCTGGATTCTCCAGCAGCTCCAGGTCCCTCCTGGGCTGGCCCAGGGCTGGATCCCACTGGCCAAGCTCCCAGAAGAGAACACAGGAACATTTCATTCTTCTCCTCAAAGCACCATTTCCCTTCCCTGTCCGTGGGCTGCCCTTAGGGGACAATCCTGAGGTGTGAACGAGGGCTCTGAGCTCCAAACAAACAAACACTGATCCCACCCATCTCCCACAGGGCTGAGGAGGAGGCAGAGCCTCTGCAGAGCTCCAGCTCTGATTTCCTTCCCTCTGTGAATGGGTTTGGTCCCTTTTACAGCCCTGTCCTTACGGTGCTCATGGGGGCATCCAGCAGGAGCTGGCCTCAGCTGCTCCCTGCCCTGAAACCCCTGACACCCATGAGCTCTTTGCTTTCCCCTTGGCTCTTTAAAAGCCTAAATTGCCATTGAGGCAGTGCTGAGCAATCAGGCAGCAGCAGCAGCGAGAGCCCTTGACTTTCAGAGCAGAGATTAATGTATGTGCCCCCTAGCTGGAAATTGCCCTTCTGACCAATTTTCTGTGGCTATTTTTTCACTGCTGCGTTGTCTTTTTGTGAGGATGTGGGAGTCTTTCCTCATTATTCTAAGGACTCTTATAATAAATTGATCTGGAGTCACAGGGAATAAAACCTTACTTGAAGGAATGTCTGCTCCCCTGGGACAGCAGCAAAGAGGAGGTTTTGTCAGCTAACAAATGGCAGAATAAATGCAATTTTTTACATTCTGATTGAGCACATGTTGCTGGAAAGGGGGCTCAGTGTTATCTTCTTTCTACAGTATTTGTGGGTTTTGTCTAGTTTGAGAATAAGAAAAACAAAAAATTGAATGTACACAACAGAATTTGATATTAAGCTGAACACAGGTACTATGCATTTATTTGCATAATTATTATACTGTGCAGTAAAACATCTAATCAGCAGAATTTCCCTAAATAAAAGGGCAAAAGCACCCTCACAAAGAGCAGAAAGGAAAAGTTCCAAAGGCTGGTTTTTAAAATCAGCTGAAACTTAGCATTTCTTTAGGTTTCAAAATGCACTGTGACATTTTTCACTGTTCTCCTTTGGAGGGGTTTGGGGCACTGAGCCAGGGCAGCTGAGGGGCTCTGTGCTTTGTTGGCTGGTTAGGGATTTTGCGCAATTGTTTGTTTTCTGGTTTTTGTTTGTTTTTGTTGGTGTTTTTGTTTTGGCTTTTGTGGGTTTTGTTTGGTTTTGGTTTTTTGGTTTTTGTTGGTGTTGAGTTTGTTTGTTTGTTTGTGGGTTGTTTCATTTTGTTTTGTGTTTTGCTTGGGATTGGTTTGTTTTTGTTTGTTTATTTTCTTGCCAGGCTGTTACAGTGTGTGTGTATCATTATCATTGGTTTTTGTGGTTTTGTTTGCTTGGTTTGGGGTTCTTTGGGGTTTTTTTTTTTGTGGGTTTTTTTTGTTGGTGGTGTTGTTTGAGTTTGTTTGTTGTTGCTTCATTTCGGTTTTTAATTGTTGTTTTTTTGGGGTTTTTTGTTTGTTTGGTTTGGGTTGGTTTTTTTGTTTGTTCGGTTTGGTTTTTGGTTTGTTTTGTTTTTGTTTTTGATCTTTTTGTTTTGCTTTGGTTTTGGAGGTTTTTGGGGTTTTTTTTTTCGGTTTTGGGAGGTTTTTTTGGTTTTTTGGGGGGGAGTTGTTTGCTTTGGTTTGGGTTTTTTGTTTGTTTTGGTTTTGGGGCATTTTGGGGGTTTTTTTTGGTTGTTGTTTTTGGGGGGTTTGGGGTTTTTTTGTTTGTTTTGGGTTTTTTGTCTGTTTTATTTTTTATTTGGTTTGCTTTGGTTTTGGGGGGTTGTTTGTTTTTTTGTTTTTATTTGGTTTTTTGGTGTGGTTTTTTTTTGGGAGGGGGGGGATATTTTTTGTTTGTTTATTTTCTTTCCAGGCCCTCGCAGTGTGTGTGCATCACTGTCAGACCCAGCCCAGAGCGACCAGGGCTGGGCACAGCCAGGCACAGGAGGGGCTGGAGCTGCTCTGGGACCCCAACCCAGGCACAGGAGGGGCTGGAGCTGCTCTGGGACCCCAACCCACGCTCAGGGGGGCTGGAGCTGCTCTGGGACCCCAACCCAGGCACAGGGGGGCTGGAGCTGCTCTGGGACCCCAACCCAGGCACAGGAGGGGCTGGAGCTGCTCTGGGACCCCAACCCAGGCACAGGAGCTGCCCTCACCCTCATGGGACCCTCTGAGATGCAAACAGAGCTGAAGGACCATCTGCAGCACCAACTGCTGGGGATGGGAACTGCACTGAGCTGCCCTGACAGCAAACCTGCAATAAATCTGCAATAAATCTGCAATAAATGGGTAACAGACCTGCGAGAGATTCTCCAGAGCTCCATCAGCTGGGTCAGATCAGGACCCACAGGGCTGAGGGTCCCCAGTGCCCCTGGCTGGGAGCAGAGCCAGGTCCCATTCCCAGGGTGTGGGGAGCAGCTCTGGCAGCTGGACAGAGCACCCTGCACCCCAAACAGGGAATCCTGCACTGCAAACAGGGAATCCTGCATCCTACATGGGGAATTCTGCACCTACACAGGGAATCCTGCACCCCAAACAGGGAATCCTGCACCCCAAACAGAGCATCCTGCATCCACACAGGGAATCCTGCACCCTACCTGGGGAATTCTGCAGCTACACAGGGAATCCTGCACCTCAAACAGGGAATTCTGCACCCTACCTGGGGAATTCTGCACCTACACAGGGAATCCTGCACCCCAAACAGGGAATCCTGCACTGCAAACAGTGAATCCTGCACCCCAAACAGGGAATTCTGCACCCTACATAGGGAATCCTGCATCCCACAGTGAGTCCTGCACCTCAAGCAGGGAATCCTGCACTGCAAAGGGGGAATCCTGCTCCCCACAGGGAATCCTGCACCCCAATCAGAGCATCCTGCACCCCACAGTGAGTCCTGCACCCCAAACAGGGAATTCTGCATCCTACAGGGAATCCTGCACCTCAGACAGGGAATCCTGCACCCCACAGTGAATCCTGCACCCCACACAGTGAATCCCAGGGCTCTGCAGAGGTGCTGCTGAGGTGTTCCTGCCTCAGGGTCCCATTCCAGGACAAACTGATGAGCTGAACTGCAAGTTCTGAGAGAGAGGAAACCAAACCTCCTGACTTTAATTAACCCAAGAAATAGGGCAGGCACACTCCCACTGCCATTCCTTTTTCAGATCCTTTATCGACCAGCATTGCTCTGCTATTTTTATCCTTGGGATGCAAAGGCAGCACTGGAGGTGCAAAGTGGATGGGCAGGGATGGGTAATTTATACAAATAGCAGGGAAACCAGAGCAGTGCTCACACCGGGGAGATAAATCTGCTGTGTTCCTCTCACAGTTACCTCTCTGCCTTCTCCCCACTGCCACAGAGCCTCTGCAGATGGAGGTGTCACTGCAGGAGTGTCGCAACAGGACACCAAAGAACACTGCTGCTCTCAAGGTGAAGAAAAGGGAAGTTTATTTTCTGACTCCAACATTTATAGATTTCCAAAAGTGACCCTGGATTGGAGGGTGACAGTGCCACCTCTCCAATGACACTGGACAAACCAACAGCCCATCAGCTTTCTCCTCCTCCATAAAAGAATGCAAAACAATGAGTTACTTACAGAAAGTGTGTGAGGAAGTTGACTACAAGAATGTCAACATCAGACGGCTTAGAAAAATCTTAAAAAAACAGGGTGACACAGGAGGGAATGTGCACAGGGACAGACAGGGTCAGGATGGAGAGAGCCTGGCAGCCAGAGGAGACCTTGCTTTGTTCAGCCTGCACAAGAGAGCAGCAAGGAAGGATGAACCCAAACTCTTGTGATGGTTTTGTTGTTAAGCTGATGGAAAGGGTGACAGAAATACTGGTGTGAGGTTGAAGGGGATGCTGGGGAGCAGGCCCTGAGTGACAGCAGGGCCAGAGCTCTGCGGAAGGGGAAATTGGGAATGTTACAGCTGAACATTGCTGCAGCACTGCCTCCTTCCCCAGGGCTGCCACCGTGCTCCAGGGGTGCTGGTCCTGCAGGGCTGTGTGTCTGTCCCTCTGCAGGGCTGTGTGTCTGTCCCTCCGCAGGGCTGTGTGTCTGTCCCTCTGCAGGGCTGTGTGTCTGTCCCTCTGTAGGAGTGTTTGTCTGTCCCTCTGCAGGGGTGTCTGTCCATCCCTCTGGTTGGGTGTCTGTCCATCCCTCTGGTTGGGTGTCTGTCCATCCCTCCGGGTGGGTGTCTGTCCACCCCTCTGGTTGGGTGTTTGTCCATCCCTCTGGTTGGGTGTCTGTCCATCCTTCCAGATGGGTGTCTGTCCATCCCTCTGGTTGGGTATCTGTCCACCCCTCTGGTTGGGTGTCTGTCCATCCCTCCGGGTGGATGTCTGTCCATCCCCACTGGAGCTGCCTGATGTCCTGCCTCACCTGGGGCTCCCTTTCAGAGCCCCTCACCTGACACCAAACCCCTGCACATGAAGGGCTTGTCGCTGGAATCGATTTTTCTCCAGTTACAAATTACACCAAGCGTGGTTTTTAATTGGATGTACAAGAGAACCTTTGCAGCAACAACAGGAATTAATGGTGTTTAAAAATAACTTTCCTACACGGAGCAGTTCCTCTGGAGCAAATCATGGCAATGACACGGGCTGTGCACTCAGACATTTATTTATTTATTTTTTATTTGTATCCCAGGCAGGGCTGGACAGGGTGGTGGCAGCTGGGGACCCTGGGCAGCCCTGGGCACAGCACAGGAACAAAAGCATCCTCCCACAGCCACAGCCATTAACAATTGTTAATTAACCACTGAAAGTCTCCATCTGAAGCTCGGTGAGGTTAAGTGCAATCAATGTTTATCTGATTACACTAAGCAGGGTCGGGAGGCTCCGTGCACAGTGTTTGAGGAATTGCCTTGGAAAGAGAAATAAAGGCAGGGGCAGGTTGGGGAGGGGCACTGGAGGGGGAATCACCTTGTAAAGACAAACAAACAAACAAAAGCATCCCACATTCAGGCCTCCAATGTCCCTGGACATTGTCCATGCCTCCCATACAGACACCCTGGTGAGGGTTCAGTGTCTCTGAGAGTGCTCAGCAGAGAAGATGCTTTTCTCTAAACCAAACCCAATGAAACCAAGCCCAACACAAGCAGCCTGGAGAGGCCCTGCTGCACCAGCCCCTGAGGCCTCCAGGGCAGCTGGATCAAGCTCAGAGCCTGCCTGTTTCTGTTTCCTCAGTCTGTAAGCTCAGGAGAGTGCAGCTCTGTGTGCCTGGCTCTGCCAGGGCGGCTCCCTGCCCTGCCAGCCCAGTGCCACCACCAGTGCCACCCACCGGTGCCACTCACCAGTGTCATTCACCAGTGCCATTCACCAGTGTCATTCAACAGTGCCACCCACCAGTGCCACTCACCAGTGCCATTCACCAGTGCCACTCACCAGTGCCATTCACCAGTGTCACTCACCAGTGCCACCCACCGGTGCCACTCACCAGTGCCATTCACCAGTGTCACTCACCAGTGCCACTCACCAGTGTCACCGGTGTCACTCACCAGTGCCACTCACCAGTGCCACCCACCAGTGCCACTCACCAGTGCCATTCACCAGTGTCACTCACCAGTGCTACCCACCGGTGCCACCCACCAGTGCCACCCACCAGTGCCACCCACTGGTGCCATTCACCAGTGTCACTCACCAGTGCCATTCACCAGTGCCACTCACCGGTGCCACCCACCGGTGCCACTCACCAGTGCCATTCACCAGTGCCACCACCAGTGCCACTCACCAATGCCATTCACCAGTGCCACTCACCAGTGCCATTCACCAGTGTCACCAGTGCCACCCACCGGTGCCACTCACCAGTGCCACTCACCAGTGCCACCACCAGTGCCACCCACCTGTGCCACCCACCAGTGCCATTCACCAGTGCCACCCACCAGTGCCACCCACCGGTGCCACCCACCAGTGCCATTCACCAGTGCCACCACCAGTGCCACTCACCAATGCCACCCACCAGTGCCACCACCAGTGCCACCCACCGGTGCCATTCACCAGTGACATTCACCAGTGTCACCAGTGCCACCCACCTGTGCCACTCACCAGTGCCATTCACCAGTGCCACCCACCGGTGCCACTCACCAGTGCCACTCACCGGTGCCACCCACCAGTGCCATTCACCAGTGCCACCACCAGTGCCACTCACCAATGCCACCCACCAGTGCCACTCACCAGTGCCACCCACCGGTGCCACCCACCGGTGCCATTCACCAGTGTCACCAGTGCCACCCACCGGTGCCACTCACCAGTGCCATTCACCAGTGCCACTCACCAGTGCCACCCACCAGTGCCACCCACCGGTGCCACTCACCAGTGCCACTCACCAGTGCCACCCACCCGTGTGCTGAGAGCCCCACAGAGCCCAAACCCCTCTCAGGCAGTGCCTGCAGCGGCTGTGGCAGGGATGGCTGGCATGCGCTGATGCTGCCGCTGTGGATCTCTGGAGCTCTGGCAGGGACAGCAGATGTGTCTCTACCTGAGCACAGCTGAACAAGCAGGCCCTGCTCCTGCAGCCCCCAGGATGAGCCATCAGCACAGCTCTGACTTTCCACAGCGTCCTGCTCCTGCACCGGGGCACCAGCCACAATTCCACAGCGAAATCGGGTTTAAAGAGCCAAATGTCACTGAAAAATAATATCTAAATCCTCTCTGCTGTTTGGTAGGAGCCATTCCCCAGGAAAAATACAGTTTTATTTTGCAAAACCTGACCTATGGCTGTGCAGCCCTCCATCTGCCAGGGCCGTAAAGCTGCTGGAAAACACAAATGTGATTTGGGTTTGAAACATGTACACAATTGAGCAAGGAATGCAATGTTTGTGATAGGGGAGCTGGAAGCACGGTCACATCCCAATAAATCCTGGTGCAATGAGACAATCCCAGCACAGGTGTTTGTCAGCCTGGAATGAGGAGCTGTGCAGACATGGCCGGGGTGATCCCACACCCATCCCACATCCATCCCACACCCACCCCACACCCCAGAGAGCCCCTGAGGGTCCCAGGCCCTGCACTGGCAGCAGGGGCAGCCCCAGGCAGGGCCTGCCATCCCTGCTCTAACAGATGGCAAACACGCCCTGGGCAGGAGGAGCGAGCAAACATCCTTCACAATGCAAACAGGCCTTGCTCAAGTGTTTCCAGCCCATTCTAAACCAGGTGGTTCCCGTGGTTTGCTCCATTTTCCTCTCTGCCATGTGCTGTTGGCACGCAGGGGTTAAACTCTGGGGCTCTTTACATGGATTTGTTTATAAGAATCCAGAAATTTAGTGCAAATCAGAACATGTGTACCCTTCAGAACCCATAGTGACCCCTTCACCACCGTTCTGATAACACTTTAACTTTCACAGCCTTGCAGGGAACAGCAGTTTGGCAGCCAACATTTCCTGGTGTGCTCCTTTGTGATGCTCAGGGTTCAAAACATGACCTTCCTTCTTCTCCATCAGCTTGGGAGCAGCTGGAGCCGTGCAGGAGCCGTGCCCTGCACAGGAGCCATGCAGGAGCCATGCCCTGCACAAGATCAATTCCCTGCACTGGAGCCATACCCTGCACAGAAGCCATGCCCTGCACAGGAGCCATGCCCTGCACAGGAGCCATGCAGGATCCATGCCCTGCACAGGATCCATGCCCTGCACAGGAGCCATGCCCTGCACTGGAGCCATGCAGGATCCATGCCCTGCACAGGAGCCATGGCCTGCACAGGAGCCATGCAGGAGCCATTCCCTGCACAGGAGCCATGCCCTGCACAGGATCCATTCCCTGCACTGGAGCCATGCCCTGCACTGGAGCCATGGCCTGCACAGGAGTCATGCCCTGCACAGGAGCCATGCAGGAGCCATTCCCTGCACAGGAGCCATGCCCTGCACAGGATCCATTCCCTGCACTGGAGCCATGCCCTGCACTGGAGCCATGCCCTGCACAGGAGCCATGGCCTGCACAGGAGTCATGCCCTGCACAGGAGCCATGCAGGAGCCATTCCCTGCACAAGATCCATTCCCTGCACAGGATCCATTCCCTGCACTGGAGCCATGCCCTGCACTGGAGCCATGCCCTGCACTGGAGCCATGCCCTGCACAGGAGCCATTCCCTGCACAAGATCCATGCCCTGCACAGGAGCCATTCCCTGCACAGGAGCCATTCCCTGCACAGGAGCCATGCAGGAGCCATGCCCTGCACTGGAGCCATGCAGGAGCCATGCCCTGCACAGGAGCCATGCCCTGCTGCACCTGCCCAGGAGTTTCCCCAGCACCCTGTACCTCCCTGTCCCCTGGCAGGGGAAGCCATTCCCCCCTCCTCACACACGGTGCAGTTTCTGCACTAACAACTCATTAATAACATCACTAATTCCGTGCTCCCTTGCCCTGCCAGCTGTCCCTGAGCCCCTAACCCTGTCAGCACACACCAGGCTCCGTTCCAGCTGTGCCTGCTGAGCTCTCTGGGCTGTGTCACACCCAGCCACCCCAGCAGGGACAGCACACGCTGCAGCTCGCTGTCCCCACGGTGCCCTGGCCACGGGCACAGCCAGCCGGGCATCCCTGTGTGTGCTGGGGAGGCAGGGACAGCAGCCTGCAGGGACACCTGGCTGAGAGGCTCCAGAAATGGGGAAATTGGGGTTTCGGGCAGCGGGGAGCAGCCAGGCTGGGCTCCAGCAGGGCTCTCCAAGTTAAGACAGAAGTGTGAGCTTTCTGTGCATCAGAAGGACTGATGTCGTCCTGCAAGATAAAGCAGCTCCTGGAAAGTGCTGTTGTTTGTCTTTCTTAACCATTTATCAGTAGAGAACAGTTTAATGTTCTGGTAGAAGGCACAACTGAGTATCTCTTCAGTGATGAAGGAAAATAAGCTTAGTGCTAAGGCAAATAGAAAATATTGATCTATCTTCAGGTACTGCAGCTGAAAATCTTTTGTGAAATTTATCTTCCCTACCCCTCCTGAGCAGTGCTCTTTGTCTCCTACCAGCTAATTCTCTGTAGCGAAAGTTTAACCTTGAACACAGAGAAGGGAAAAGCTCAAGCCCAAAGGCAGCTGGCTCTGTGAAGGGTTTGGGTCCATAAAGGCACAGCTGGGGTGAGCATCCCCATCCCCTCACCCATGCTGGGAAAACTCCTGGGGAAAACCTCACCCTGAGCTTCATTCTTGGGAAAATCTCCAAGGCAGGAAAGGAATAAGGAGAAAAATCACCCATTAGATGAACCCAGGAGGCTCATAAATCTGAATCTGTGGGCTGGGATTAGCACACCCCTGTGCGCCACCCCCATGTGCCACCCCCGGGATTGTCCCACACCAAACCCAAAGGGGCACAGCCAGCCCAGCAAACTCAGTTCCTCTTTAGGCAAATGCTCAGTCCCTGCCCAAAGCAGGCAATCAGCTCCAATTTGGAGCAGCCCTTGACAAGCTTGCTGTTTATTGCAGCTCTGGGCTGAGCGTGCAGGCCAGCCCATGTGTCTCCTCTCTGGTTCTGTTAAGCACAGCCCTGTGCCATAATATCATTTTCCTGACTCTCATGCCACTGACAGCGCATCCATCATTCTTCATAATTGCATCTAACAAATATTGATTTTGTCTCTGAAAGAGTAAACAGAAATATTAAAGTTCTTTTGCAGAAGGCAGAAACACTCACGGAAAGTGCATTTTATCAGGGGGAGGAGGATGAAGCCTGGACAGAACATATGGCTGTGAGAAATCAGCACCAACTTGCACTGGCTACAAAATGCAGTGAAACAGTGCAGAAGTGTGCCAAGGAAATGCCATGGGGACGAGTGGCAGCTTCCCTGTGCTCTGTGTCCCACAGAGGGGCTCCAAACACATCCCCTCCTCCCTGGAGAGAGGGAATGGCTGAGGATGCCCTCAGGACACTTAATGCTGATTAATGAATGGTTAATGCTGATTAATGAACGGTTAATGCTGATTACAGGCAGTGCTGGCTGTCTCACTGCGGGCCACAGCACTGCCACCCTGCCCCTGCACTGCTGGGGGCAGCACAGCTGGCACTGCTGAGGACAGCACAGCTGGCACTGCCACCCTGCCCCTGCACTGCTGAGGACAGCACAGCTGGCACTGCTGAGGACAGCACAGCTGGCACTGCCACCCTGCCCCTGCACTGCTGGGAACAGCACAGCTGGCACTGTTGGGGACAGCACAGCTGGCACTGCCACCCTGCCCCTGCACTGCTGAGGACAGCACAGCTGGCACTGCTGAGGACAGCACAGCTGGCACTGCCACCCTGCCCCTGCACTGCTGGGAACAGCACAGCTGGCACTGTTGGGGACAGCACAGCTGGCACTGCCACCCTGCCCCTGCACTGCTGAGGACAGCACAGCTGGCACTGCTGGGGACAGCACAGCTGGCACTGCCACCCTGTCCCTGCACTGCTGGGGACAGCACAGCTGGCACTGTTGGGGACAGCACAGCTGGCACTGCCACCCTGCCCCTGCACTGCTGGGGACAGCACAGCTGGCACTGCCACCCTGTCCCTGCACTGCTAAGGACAGCACAGCTGGCACGGGGCTCTGAGCAGAGCCTGGGGCAAACCCTGCCCATGGGATGGGCTTTAGGGCCCTTCCAACCCAAACCATGGAGTTCCATGATGATGTTTGGCTCTTCCGCTCTGTGCCTTTAATGTTCCCCCCAGAGCAGCTCTGGGCAGGAGGCAGAGATCAGCCCAGCTGTGTGTGCAGGAGCAGCCCATGGCAGCAGGCAGTGCCAGGGCAAACAGCAGGGTGAGGGAGAGCTCTGGGGCTCGGGGTGGGAGGGATGCTTGTCCCAGCTATGCACAAGCTCTCCTCTCCCCTGAGAAAACTCAGGTTACATCCAAAGCCTCTCCTCTCACTCATAAAACTGCCACGGAGCAAAATTTGTCCTAATGAGCCAATGGTTTCTTTTCTCAAGGATTTTGCCCCAGTTCTGCTGCAATTCCCCAGGAGCAGCTCTTCCAGCCCCAGCCCTGTGGCAGTGTGCTCAGATGTTTATTTCAGCAGGGGAGGCTCTGTTTGGAGACAACTCTGAGAGGGGAAAACCGCTAATCTCTCAAATCAATCAGCAGTGCCTTGGCATGTAATAAACACCAATTTCTAAAGGAGAAATCTTTCTAGAGAAACTTGATCGACTCTCTGACAGTGTTACGGGGTTGGAAGATGAAAAGAAAAGTTATAAATTGGAGTTGCAGTAAAATATTGGGTTTCATGTCTTGCTGCATCTTGATTGCTCATATGCTTTGAGCTGTGTGTGGAAAATCCCCCCACACTGGAAGTAAGAAGGCAGTGAAACAGCCAGGGATCGAGGATGGGGAGCAGTCCCCAGCCCGTGGGTTCCCTGCAATGCCAGGGATGCAGGAATTGCAATGCCCTGCAAACCCAGACCTGTGCCCCCAACAGCCATGGAAAAACAACAGTCAGACAGATACCATGGTGAACGGGGCACAAAATCAACCCAGGCTGGCCAGGGCTGGGAGCACCTGGGACAGGGGAAGGTGTCCCTGCCATGGCAGGGTGGCACTGGGGGGGCTTTGAGGTCACTTCCAAGCCAAACCAGGCTGGGATGATTGTGTGACCCAGCCCAGGGGCAGCTGATGGGCCACAGCTCTGGTCCAGCTGAGCGGCAGGCTCTGCCTTGGGTCACCTGCACAGCCCAGCCCAGCTCTGTCCCCCTGCAGGCTCTGCTGCTGCTGTTCCTCAGGCACAGAAAGCTCCTGTGCTAGAACTGATGCCTGTCTCAATCACCTCCTCTCCCTGCCCTGATCCCCCTGCTGGGACTGGGAGCTGACCCCAGGAATGCTGCAGGGATCCAGCAGAGCCCAGGGGTGATCCAGGGATCCAGCAGAGCCCAGGGGTGAAGCCAGGCCTCTCTGAGCAGGGATCCAAAGCCAGAGCCCAGGGGTAAAGCCAGGCCTCCCTGAGCAGGGATCCAAAGCCAGGCCTCCCTGAGCAGGGATCCAGAGCCAGGCCTCTCTGAGCAGGGATCCAAAGCCAGGCCTCTCTGAGCAGGAATCCAGAGCCAGGCCTCCCTGAGCAGGGATCCAAAGCCAGGCCTCTCTGAGCAGGAATCCAAAGCCAGGCCTCTCTGAGCAGGGATCCAGAGCCAGGCCTCTCTGAGCAGGGATCCAAAGCCAGGCCTCTCTGAGCAGGAATCCAGAGCCAGAGGCTCTCGTGTGTTCCTGTGCTGAAAGCTCAGGAGTGAATTGATGCACCCTCCTGTCTGGAACAGAGGGGACAAAATCCTGCCGAGTTCATTTCCTCACTGACACCTCTGCTCTAGCACACCCAACCTCTCGCTGCTTTCATCTCTCTCCTCCAATCTGTCTTTTGTATTTCCTCTCCTGTTCCGCTCCTAATTCTTTCTTAAATCCTCCTATAAAAATGACTGAGGGACCAGTAGGAAATGTCCACAGTGGCAGAGAGTCAGGTCCTCATATGCTCTTGAGCAGCGGATGAGAGCAGTTTCCAGCTCTAATATGTTACATCGAAAGGAAAAAAGCTGCTTTAAAAATCTATATTAAAGCTTTTATCCAATTAATATTTCATCACAGCTGCGTGGGAGAGACTCGTCACTCCTCAGTCGTTTCATTCTAAGCAGCTAAAACCCATTTGTGCAGTTGTAAATCCTTACTTTCTAATATGCATTTTTCGTCAGGTACTAATTAAAAAAAATAATTTAAGGAAATGTTTTTTCCTCGATTGGCTTCTCCCTCTGATTGCTTTCTGCAGCGTGAGGAACAAGCACTAAACCCTGGCAGTGGCTGTGCCCAGGGCTGAGCATTTCCCCTGCCCCAACCAGGGAGCAGTTAACAGAGCACTGTCCTTGTGGGTTTGGGAAACCCTGACGGGCACCGGCGTGGTGAGAGCCAGGGGGGATGTGGGGTGTGGGATCCTGGGTCCGGGATGGGGATGTGGGATATGGGATGGGAATATGGGGTGTGGGATATGGGATATGGATGGGGATGTGGGATATGGGGTGTGAGATATGGGATATGGATGGGGATGTGGGATACGGGATGGGAATATGGGGTGTGGGATGTGGGATATGGGATGGGGATGTGGGATATGGGATGGGAATATGGGGTGTGGGATATGGGATATGGATGGGGATGTGGGATATGGGATGGGGATGCCAGATGTGGGATATGGGACGGGGGATGTGGGAAATAGGATGGGGAATACCAGATGTGGGATGTGGGATATGGGATGGGGGATCTGGGGTGTGGGATATGGGATATGGATGGGGATGTGGGATATGGGATAGGAATATGGGGTGTGGGATGTGGGATATGGATGGGGATGTGGGATATGGGATAGGAATATGGGGTGTGGGATGTGGGATATGGATGGGGATGTGGGATATGGGATGGGGGATCTGGGATATGGGATGTGAGATCCACGATGCAGGATCTGGGATGGGGGCTACCAGGTGTGGGATGCAGGATATGGGATGAGGGGTGTGGGATACCGGACCTGGGATCCTGGATGTGGGATACCGGGTGTGGGATATGGGATACGGGATGAGGGATACCAGATCCGGGATGCGGGATTTGGGATGTGGGGTGTAGGAACACGGATATGGGATATGGGATGTGGGATACCGTATCCAGGATGCGGGACATGGGATGGGGGATCCGGGATGGGGGATACCGGCTGCAGGATGCGGGATCCAGGATGTCGGATCTGGGAAGGGGGATGCCGGATGCGGGACGCGGGATGCGGGATGCAACCTCCATCGGTGCGGGAGCAGTGCCCTCTGTTGCCCGCGGCGCTGGCACCGCCCGGAGCCACCGTGTGCCCCAGGAAATCCCTTCATGGGATTCATTCCTCGCTTTTGCCCCGCATGCACTCAGCTGCCTTTCCATGATTGCCACGTTTCCCCACGCCAGACCCTGTGTTAGAAGCGACCCCCCAGGACTCATGGAGCCCAAATCCCCTGTCCTTGCAGAACTCTCCAGAAGTAAAGCACACCTGAGAGCTCCCAGGTGCTCCCTGTGCCGGATGGGGGCAGGCAGCTGCTTTCAGATCCCAGTCACTGCGATGAGCAATCCCAGTCACTGGGATGGGGCATTTCCATCTCACTGGGATGAACATTCCCAGCCACTGACCCTGTGTCCGTGTCTGGTGCTGAAGGTGTCCCCAGAGGAATCACCCAGTGCTGAACTCAGCACCCAGCTCGGCAGGAGCAGCAGTGCTCGGTATCTCTGCAGATCAGACATTCCCATTCAACAGTTAATTAGGGCAGCGAGTGCCCAATTTACTCCAGCCTGCCCGAAGGAAAATGCTAACCTGATGCAGTTTAACACAATTAACACGGGCACCTGCAGCACCTGCTCGGGGTCACAGGCGCAAGCTGCTCCCCAGTAACAGGTTCCAAGAGAAGGAATCAGTGATTCCCCTCTGCTGCTCATCCTGACCCTGGCAACCCCCAAAGATCCCCCACTGCCCCTCTGGGGCTGTGCACCCCAACTCAGCCCCCAGCAGCAACGGGGAGTGGGACAGAAGCATGGAATCATGGATTGGGTTGGGAGGGATGTCACAGCCCCCCCAGTGCCACCCAGGGACACCTCCCACTGTCCCAGGTGCTCCAGCCCCAGTGTCCAGCCTGGCCTTGGGCACTGCCAGGGATCCAGGGGCAGCCACAGCTGCTCTGGGCACCTGTGCCAGGGCTGCCCACCCCCAGTGAGAGCTGCCAACCCATCTCAGATGAAATGCTGGAGCACAGAACTCTGACAGTGCCCCCATGCAGAGCCACGAGCTCACAGCCTGCTGCTCTGGGCAGGAAAAGAAACGGTGCTGGCCTCAATGGCAGCGCAGGAGCTGCCCCTGCTCAGCCCCACCAGGGCCAGCCAAGGGCAGCAAGTGTCCCCAGGGGAAGTGAATGTCCCCAGGTGAAGCCAGTGTCCCCAGGTGAAGCCAATGTCCCCAGGTGAAATTAATGTCCCCAGGTGAAGCCAATGTCTCCAGGTGAAATCAATATCCCCAGGTGAAACCAATGTCCCCAGATGAAACCAATGTCCCCAGGTGAAATCAATGTCTCCAGGTGAAATCAATGTCCCCAGGTGAAACCAATGTCCCCAGGTGAAGCCAATGTCTCCAGGTGAAATCAATGTCCCCAGGTGAAACCAATATCTCCAGGTGAAATCAATGTCCCCAGGTGAAATCAATGTCTCCAGGTGAAACCAATGTCTCCAGGTGAAACCAATGTCTCCAGGTGAAATCAATGTCTCCAGGTGAAATCAATGTCCCCAGGTGAAGCCAATGTCTCCAGGTGAAATCAATGTCCCCAGGTGAAACCAATGTCTCCAGGTGAAGCCAATGTCCCCACATGAAATCAATGTCCCCACATGAAGTCAATGTCCCCAGGTGAAATTAATGTCCCCAGGTGAAGCCAATGTTCCCAGGTGCAGTCAATGTCCCCCTGTGAAATCAATGTCCCCAGGTGCAGCCAATGTCCCCTGGTGCAGCCAATGTCCCCCCACATGAAGCAGATTTCCCCCCCTGAACACGAATGGAAGCTTTCCCAGGGAATTCCTCCTCTAACCCAACCCTGCTGCCCATCTCCCCTGCTGTACCCTCTGGTCCCATGGTTATCAATCCATCCCTGGACCTCCTGGGTTACCAGATGGAAATTATGCATTCCCTCTTACAGGGTAAAAAATGAATCCTCAAATTTTACCTTGTGACAGAGCATTTCCATACAAAACACTCCTCCTGTATCAGTATTCTACCCACAGACTCAGGGTGTGTGAATGTTGGAAATGGGTTCAGAATCATTTCCTTGTGTTTTACATATTTTTCACTTTAAAGAAAGATGAAAAACCATGACCTAGAGAAGCCAGTCCATTAAGATCAATCTCCATAATTTTGTAGTCATTAAACAAAAAATCCTACTTGTCCCGATTTTCATTCACGTGTAGAGGCTGTGTCGGAAAGACCCCAAAAAGTTTGAGTGGTTTTTAGTAAAACCACAGTTGTAAGAGCGGATTAATAAGGACCAATGGTGCCACCAAGTGGGGACGTGTGGAAATGGAAAAATCGCGATTTTTGTGATACCTGTGATTCCTCCTTGGGATGGAAACTCAAGAAGAGCAGCAATAGCCACTTCAGTGAAGGCCATGACACTGCCTGTCCCCTCACATCCTGGGGCTCCACATCTGTTATTTAAATTTTCAAGCACCATAGGGTTGAAAATACCAGAAAAATCCAAAGCTGTGGGAAGAGTCTTTCCCATTCCAAACATTTTATTTTTCCACACACTGAGGAGCTGTGGCTGCCCCTGGATCCCTGGCAGTGCCCAAGGCCAGGCTGGAGCACCCTGGGTCAGGGAAGGTGTCCCTGCCATGGCTGGGGTGGCACTGGATGGGATTTGGGATCCCTTCCCACCCAAACCACTCTGGAACTCTGTAACCATGGGCAGCAGCTCAGAGGGGAGCTCAGCAGACAAGCCAAAAGGCCTGGGGCTGACAAAACCCAAAAGCAGGAGCAGAGGCTGAGGCACAGCTGAGGGATGTTCCTGCAGCACAGCCCAGGACAGCAGGGAGCACTGCTGCCCATGGAAAACACCCCAGGAAAACATTCCCAGGATTTTCAGGCAGGCAGGGTGAGAAAGGCAGCAAACAGCAGACATCACCTCCAGCTCTGACCAAAAAGAAAACAAAACGTTGAAGCAGGCAATAGTTGAGCACCAAAGAACTGTGTAATGTAATAAACCAAATATTTGTAACTCATTAAAATGTACTACTTTGATAAAAGCAGGAATATTTTAAAATTCCAAAGCCTGAACTCCTCCCAGGAACTTTTTTGGTGTTTGGAATTGCTGTAATGTTTAATTGTAGTGCCCAAAGGAGGAGGGATCTGTGGGTTACGGCCTCATTCCCAGCTGCATTTTCTGTCTGGCTGCCCAGAAGGGTGGGGATGCAGCACCCACCCGTGCTGCACCCCTGCAGGGACACAGCCCTGGCAGCCCAGCCCTGTCAGAGCTCACCGCAGCACTGCAGTGCCCAGGACACCCCGGTGCCCCTGGCGCTGCTCCCCCAGCCATTGCTGTCAGCCAGCTCTCACCCTGCTGGAGCCCTGGCAGGGCTCTGCTCCCCAGCCCCACCTCTCCACAGCCCAGCACACTGGGGCTGGCATCAGCAGAGCGCCTCGGGCTGGGGAGGAGCTGGGGCACCCCCTCCACGGAGCTGCTCAGGCCGTGCCAGGAGGAGCAGGCTGCACAGAGAGACACCAAACCCACCCAGCTGCTCAGACACGGGCAGCTCTCAGCAGCTGTTCCAGCCCCAGCAGCTCTCCTCTCGGCAGAAACAGCAATTCCCCTCTGATTTCACACTCAGAAGGGGTTTCTGGAGAAAATCCTTTCCTTGGTGCAGTTGTTTCTGCCAGGTGTGCACACCTTCGCCAGATCAGCACTTGTCTGAAATGCACTACATGGATTTAAAATAAGTTCCTTCTTCAAAATAAGTTCCCTTCCTTTGACTTTAAGCAGCTCAACTTCCTAATAAAAAACCCTCTGCCATAGAAGAGCCTTTGGTGTAGGGCTCATTAGTAAGCTCAGCTCTCCCCCACTGCTTCCCACGTCTTTGGGATCCCTGGAGAGAACGGCTTTGCTTTGATTAGAGGGGAAAACATCTTCTCTTTCAGTTTATATCAGAGTGCCTGAAACCCAACACTGACTTTGGGATGGGGACGTGGTACTTGTGCATGCAAGTGCCGGAGAGGTTTGTGCAGAATGGGGTGACAGCAGAGAGCACTCCGAATTAACCCGGGCTGGCGCACAGCACTGAGCAGCGCGGCTCAGGCAGGGCCTCCAGCTCTCCAGGGGAAGGTGTTCTCCTTCTAGAGACATGATCTCACTGCTCAGCACTCACACCTGGGGAACCCAGGGCTCCCTGCTCCCCGGGGCTGTGCTGGAGCCCTCCACAGGGATTTGGGGGTTGCCTGGGGTGATTTAAGAAGTCGTATGTATAACATGCCTCAGACAAAAGGGTTGAACACAGAAATCTGTCAAATGAGGAGTGCAGTGCCTGGTTTAGGTGTGCTGAGTGCAGAGAGCCTGTGCAGGCACCTGCACACCTTTGTCAGGGGGCTCACCTGGGCCACAGCCAGCAGGACAGGGGCTCTGACACGGGCACAGCTCATCCCCTGACACTGATGGTGCCTCACAACACCAAACCAGCCCCACATCTCACTCAGAACCTGATCCTCGGGTGTTCTCTTGCCCTGCTCACCACCAAGGGGAACCCAAAAGGACAGACACAAGAGAATGCTGACAAAAATACTGGTGTGGGGATAAAGAGGAAAGGTTCAACCTTGGAAGCACTGAGCAAAAATCAGTAAAGCTCAAATTGATGTGTGCTGCAACACCGGAATGGGCTGAAGGTACAGCTAAAATGGACCCTCCATCTGTAGTGTACCTGGGTGACAGCAAAGCAAACCAGCAAAGAGAGAGGAACTGGAGCTCAACAAACCCAGCCACAGCCAAGCTCCTGACAGTACCTGCCCAAACAACCAGCCAGGGCTTGTAACGCAGCTCAACAAGCAGCCTCGTGGGTGTTTTATAGGTGTGGCCCCGTCGGTAACTTCTGTGGCATTGAGATGGAAATGAATCAATGGAAAAGGCTTCACTTCGGAATTACGGCTTTAAAGAGTTCAATAGTTGAGACAAGTTGCACCGCTAATAGAATTTGCATTCCTTCTGAGTAGGATATTGCCCTTCCCAAGCGGCTGCAAACACTTCCCAGGGCTGCGGTGAGCAAACGGGGCAGCCCAAATCCCTGCGAGCAGCGCTGGGCCGTGCTGCTCCACACAGTGTGCGGGTGCTGTGTGCCCTGCTCCGGGCCCCGTGCCAGCTGTGCCACACTGCCCGCGCTGTTCCCGAGCACTCAGCGCCAGGACACGGCCAGGGACGCTGCCTCAGCTGGCCAGGGCAGGACAGCGGGACAGCGGGACAGCGGGACAGCGGGACAGCAGGACAGCGGGACAGCGGGACAGCGGGACAGCAGCACCACAGGGACACTGACCAGCTCTGTGAGTGTCTGTGGCACTGCAGAGCTGGCACAGGAACACTTTGGGGCTCTCTGTGCAGCTCAGGACTGTGACAGCTGTGGTGTCCCAGGCTGGGGTATGCAGTGCTCCTGCATATCCCTGTCCCCATCCCTGGGGTAAGCAATGTCCTGTCCCCATCCCTGGGGTAAGCAATGTCCTGTCCCCATCCCTGGGGTAAGCAGTGCTCCTGTCCCCATCGCTGTCCCCATCCCTGGGGTAAACAGTGCTCCTGTCCCCATCCCTGTGCGTGTGCCTGAGCACAGCACCACACTCCACACCCCAGGGACACTGGGGAGCCACAGCACCCCCGGAGCAGAGCACCCAGAGCCCAGGACACGGCTGAAGGCTCCTGGGTCTGTTTCCTCCCATGTTTTACAGCTCCAGTTGTAGCTATCCCAAGGAACAGCATTCCTGTTCTCTTTACAGAGCCGTGTCTCACATTGTGGAAGCCCTGGCACACGTGGGTGCTGCTCTCAGCACACTGCTGCCTGGCTGGCACCAGGACTGGGGACAAGAGGGGCTGCTGGGGACTGTGGAGGGTGCACAGCGACTGTCCAAGTCCAAGAAAGGAAGGAGTCGAACCCCCATATGTTGGTTTCAAGCCAACTGCATAGACCACTCATGCTTCTTTCTCATAAAGAGATGTCAGTAAAACAATTACACAGCCTTGTCAAGACTATGTTGCAGGTGAAAGCCCAGCACATCCCTACCCAAACATGGCAAACCACTCACAACTTAATTTCCAAGATGCCTCCTCGCCTATCATAGAAGAACTGATAGGATTCCATAACCATGCCCTCATGGTTGCACTGGCAATCTGCAGCCTAGTCCTCTACCTATTAACCCACACACTCACAGAAAAACTGTCATCAGGTACAGTTGATGCACAAGAAATGGAACTCCTCTGAACAATTCTCCCAGCCATAGTGCTGGTCACGCTCACCCTACCGTCCTTATGAATCCTCCACATGATAGATGAGATCAACAAATCCAATCCAACCCTAAAAGCCATTGGTCCCCAATGATACTGAAATGGAACTCCTCTGAATGATCCTCCCTGCCATAGATAGTGCTGGTCATGCTCACCCTACCGTCCCTATGAATCCTCTACATGATAGATGAGATCAACAAATCCGATCTAACCCTAAAAGCCATCAGTCACCAATGATACTGAACCTACCAATACACTGATCTCAACAACTAGCATTTGACTCCTACATAATCCCCACAGCAGACCTACCCTTAGAACACTTCCACCTACTAGAAGTTGACCGTGTTGTCGTCCCTATAAGCTCCACAATCCACTGGCCCCACGCCCTGGGAGCCTGCATGGCCCCAGCCTGCAGGGCACAGCTGGACTCAGGGACACGGGGCTGTCCCTCTGTGTCCCTCTGTGGAGCACAAAGCACCCTCAGTGCCACAGCTCGGGGACTCACACAGACAAGGGCCCTGTCTCCACGGCTCTCCTGGGGCAATAATAACACCCAAACCCACTGTCCCTGGTTTGGAGCTCCCTCCCCTCACACACCATTGTCACTACGAGGTGCACAGGGCACACAGGCTGCAGACAGAGGAGTTTCAACAATTTCACTCTGTGGAGCCCATAGTAACATATTCTGTTACCAACATCCACCAACTCCTCAAGGATTCTTCCCGAGACTTCCAACCCAATTTAGCTCCACCATATGTCAGTGCTACTTGCTTCAGCACTGAATTTTCTCCAGTGTTTCACTACAGCTAAGCCACTCCTCTGTTATTCTGAATAAAATGAATAAAGGAAAAAATAACTGAATAACTGAAAAGACCAACAGTTTAAGAGGATAATGGGTCTGGGAGCCAACCAAACTTACTATCACCCTGCTGGACAGAGTGTAGGGAGCACCTGTTCAGTCCCACCTCCCTTAAAAACCCCCTCATTTTTAAGAGTTTTGCTGAGCACTTTTTCCATGCCAAAGCCTGGCAAGCAGAGCTGCCCAAGGGTTTTCTAAGGCACTGCTGCTGGGATGTGCATTTCCTGCAGCAGCCAACAATGAACATGGAAGGGCTTGCAAATCCTGCTCATTTTCAGCTCCTGAGTTTGGCCCTTATGGCCCTTTGATCCTTTGACCCTCTTGGAACCACAGCCTGCCATCAGCAAGGTAAGAGGAGAAAAGGAGTCTTCATCCAAGCCTTCAGTATCCCAAACTAGAGAAGCAGCATCAAGGAAAAATGCCATTTCCTACATTTATGTCATCCCACATTAGTGGTTTGGGGGCTTCTCCTTGCAGCCAACCCAAAGTGAGGGAGACTCATTGGGGTCTGCAGCCCCTCCCGAGGGGCAGCTCCGATCTCAGCTCCCTGGGACAGGGACAGGAGCCAGGGAAGGGCTGGAGCGGGGCCAGGGCAGGGAATGAGCACAGCCCCGAGGCTGCCAGAGCTGCAGCAGAGCTTGGACAGCACTGCAGGGATGCCAGGGTGGGATTTTGGGGTGTCTGTGCAGGGACAGGGGCTGCACTCAATGGTCCTTGGGTCCCAGCTCAGGATATTCCCTGATTCTATGGAATAAATGGCTGTTTCCCCAACAGGAGCGTTCACAGTGGAATTCAAACTTTTCCTTTACAAAGTGAAGTGCTTTTCCTTTCACCCTGCCATAAGCACCCCCACCAGCTCCACAGGAAGAAAAGCGTGAGCAGGGGTGCTGTCCGTGCTGGCAGTGCCAGTGGGGAAGCACTGGCGCCCAGGAGTGCAGCACTGCAGCCACACCTTGCCAGGCAGTGACTCACGGCTCCGCCGGGACACGCTCGCAACTTCTCTTCTCCGAGGAAAACGCACAGGTAGCAATTAAAACCTGGGTGAGGCTGGACAAACCCATAAATGCTTGGAATTATTCCGAAGTTTTTAATTGAAGTGGAGAGCGGAGCAGCTACAGCGGAATGGGAATGAGATTTTGACATTTAAGGAAGTGTCACTGAGAGAAATCTTGCTGTCACAGATATGACTCACCCATGCTGTGCCTGACAGGTGTCTTCTCCGACTCCTGAGATCAAGATAATTCCACTTTAATCTGAGAGAAGCAGAGGGATGAGCAATTCCATTTATTTATAATACAAGCTCCCTTCAAAGGTAACTTGGAAATGGATATTTTGGGAGGACGTTCACAGTTCGTTGCTGCTGAGGTGTGAAAGCAGCACAAAGGGCCCTCTCTGGATGGACAGCATGGCACAGAGAAGCAACACCGACGTCCCCAGAGCAAAGCCTGCCCAGGGAACAGACATTTTGTGGTGGAGGAAGCTGGGAGACATTGGGAGAGACCAGCATCAGACAATGCAGCACGTGGCAAGGCAGAGATTTATTTGGTTTTCATTACAGTAACAAGGTGACAAACATTTGGCTCTGAATTTAACCTGGAAGACTACAGTGGCACACCTGGCTCTTTCCAACAGCAATTCCCATTGGGAAGAAGTGCCCAGGACCTCTGCAACGCCCTGAAGCAAACTGGCAGGGACTGGGCAGAGCAACCAACCACTCATGCCAAAGGCAGTGATAACCTGAAAGGCTGTGGCTGCCACAAATCTGACTGGAACAGGATGGAATTCCCAGCTCTCAGGCAGATAACCAGGGGGTGATCTCCAAAGTCAGCCCCAGCTCCTGCCCCATGGAGCAGTGAGTCAGGCACCAGAGAGATGTGATCCCTGCCTTGGGCCCCAGGAGCAGGCAAACCCTTCTCCAAACGCACACAGTGCCACTGCGGCTCCTCAGCCCGGGGCACGGAGCACCCATTGCCAGGATCCTCTGCAGGCAGCAGCATTTCTGACACGACTCCAACAGTGGTTCCTGCAGAAGAGCTCCCAGAGTGCGGAGAAGCTGCCTGAAGCCTTGGGTTAGCTCTAGATCTTTCCTTATAAAGCCAGAGAGCAATTACTGGATCACAGCACCAAGAACACAATGGAACAGACACTTTCTTCAGTCAGGAGGTGATTCAGCTATCAAAGAGGTTCTTTTGTTTCTATTTTGGGGAAAAAAAACCCATCACTGCTTTCAGATGTCGAAAGCTGACGTTGCCAGGGCTCTTCAGGGCTGTCAGCAGCTGAGAAGGGCTCTGAGATCCCTCCCTGCTCCTCACACCCGAGGCTCTCTGACAGCCCTGTGGAACACCTGGGAACGCTACCTGAGGGTGAGCAGGACAGAACAGTGACGCACAGGGCACACCGTGCCTCTGCAGCCAGAAATAGAGGGCACAGCACACGGCCTGTCCCTTCCATCCCCTCCCCAGCCAGCCAGGACACACACACAGCGCCAGGAAAAGGCTGTGCTGCCCCTTCCTGGAAGAGCTGCCCTCTGCAGGGCCGGGCTCAGCTGCTGCCAGGGCACAGGGACACGCTGCAGCCACGGGAGCTCTGCAGGACGGGCTGCTGACAGCCAGGGAGGCGATGGCTGCCCCTGGGACAGCAGGGAGGGGAGCGCTGAACCAAAGCTGAGCCACGAGGTTTGGGACATTCGCCTGCGGGGGCACAAAGGGACTGTCCTGAGGGGCCTGGACACTAGGGCTCTTTGGAGCACAAAATCTGAATGCCATGCACGCCCCATACAACAGCAGCATTTCAGGGACAGAGGGGTCTGTGCTCAGCTGTGGGAGCAGGGACCTGGGCAGGAGCCACCAGAGGTTAACCAGGACTGAAGCGCAGCGGATCTTCATGTACCATAAAGACAGTGTAAAAAACACAGGCAAAATTACTGAACACAGGGCTCATAAGGCAGCCCACCAGCTGCCAAACCACAGCTTTGCTCCAAACTTTGGAACACTGACAAAAATTCCATGGGAAAAAAAATCTGTTGCGCTTCTCACCTAAGAATAATCAGGTGTTTTGCTGTCAATGAGCACGTGATGTGCGTGTGGTTTCTATCTCTTACTGAAATCTGACTCCGTGTGCCCACCAGCTGTACTTCCCTTTAGGATAAACTCTCTTTTTTTTGAAATTACCCTTGCAGCAGGCTCTGTTTTCAGAGCAGCAGCAGAGCTCTGTTATTCCTACCCAGAGGATGGAAAACAGGGTGAGGGACAGGGCTGCAGCGCTGGCAGGACCTCCACGGCACACGTGGGGGCACGGAGCAGCTGGCCAGCAGGATCTATTTCCAGAGCACATTTGGAAACTTTGCTCCCAGGAGCTTTTCTTGCTCAGAGAGGCCAGGGCAGAACGTCACCTTCCTGAGAGTGCAAGCCCTGAGTACACAGCAGTGACCCAGTGACTGGGAACAGCCGCTGCTGACACCCTGTGCCTTGGTTCTGGGAATTCTGCAAAAGCACCAGAGCCAGCCCTGTCCCCAGCTTGTGCAACATCTCTGCCCAGGCCCCACGCACACCCCGAGCTGAGCAGGGACAGCTTTGCCAGCACTCCCTCCCCAGAACCACCCCTGTGCCCAGCCTGGCCGCAGGAAAGGGAAATTGTGTGCCCAGGTGAGCCCCACCTGCAGGGCCCAGCCCAGGAGGGACCTGGAGCTGCTGGGGAATCCAGAGGAGGCACCAAATGCTCAGGGGATGGAGCAGCTCTGCTGGGACACCTGGGGGGCTCACCTGGACAGGGGAAGGTTGGAATGACCTCAGAGTGGCCCCACAGCACCTGAAGGAGCCAACAAGAAACCAGGGAGAGATGATTTACAAGGGCCTGGAGTGCCAGGACATGGGGAAGGACTTCCCACTGCCAAAGGGCAAGGTTTAAAGTCATTCTTTGCCCTTCAGGATGACTTTCCTACAGCTAGAGAGGAGACAGCCAAGAGACGAAGTAAAAAATTATTTTATTTAAACACTTGATACACAACACACGACATAAGGAATAAACACAAATCAAGTAATGAATTTATAAATGGGTACAGATGTCATAGCAAGAAATTAAATCTTGAGTCAAACGCATTTCTGTATCTAAATTACCATGAACAGGCTGCAAGCCCAGAGCAGAAATGTCTCTGAGAGGAACCATCCTGAACTCAGGCAAGTGCTAGACTTCAGTCCTTCCACAGGAAAATCCCGGAGAACCTCCAGGTAAAATTTCATTCAGTAAAATAAAGACTCCCACCAGCGAGATTTACTTGTCCCTAACAAGACTCTTACTCTTTAAGTTCTTCACTCATCTGGGTTCAAGATCACAATTAACCACGTCTGTTTACCAACCACTTTCCTTGTGTTTCTTACAACCAAGAGGGTTTAGGAAACCACCTCAGACTAAGACACAGCAATGCAGACCTGTCACCTTTCCTAGCACTTAGAGTTCTTTAAGTTGTACCACTTTCCAAGGGACTTAGGGACCAGGAATACATTAACAGAGGGGTTTGGGGGCAAACAGAGAATTCACTTTCATTTCTTTCTGCTCTCTTGGACTTAGGGGCAGAAACTGCATCTTGACAACTTCCAGTATCTGTGCTTGGAAAAGAAGCAGATCCGGGCTTAGGAAATGCTGTCACTGAGCTGGGCTTAGGCAATGCTGTCAGAGACACCAGAGCTGAGCCGGGCTTAGGAAACGCTGTCACTGAGAAGGTGCTCAGGCCTTGGCACTGCCCAGGGAGGGTTCAGTGCCCATCCCTGGAGGTGTCCAGGGAATCCCTGGAGGTGGCACCCAGAGTTCTGGGCTGGGGACAAGGTGGGCACCGGGCACAGCTGGGACTCGGTGATCCTGGAGGCTTTTCCAGCCTCAGTGGCTCTGGGATTCTGTGATAAATCTGTGCTAAATCTCGGAGCAGCGCTGACCCCCTGAGCCCTCATCACCCTCCCTCCCTTCACCCTGGCTCTGGCTCTCGCTGAAGGCGGAAACGAGTCAGAGGCATGTTTGGGGTTTTTTATTGCTTTTGTTGTGTTGTTTTGTTTTTTTTTTTTTCCCTTCATCACAATTAACCCTTCAGGGAGCGAGCAGGAATAAATCAGGAGGCACAGCGGTATCTCCCAATGAGGCGGTCCCGCCCCGTCCCTTCACGTAAAGCCGCGTTTGGAGCAGCGCGCGTGGAGCCCCCGCTGCCGCCTGGGGAGCGCCTCCACGACACCAAGACCACTTCATCTTCCTCCTGCTGCTCATGCTCATGCTCCCGCTCCGCCGCCCTGCTCGCCCCGCCGGGCCGTGCCGCGGCCGGTACCGGTAGCGGCGCTGGTGCCGGTACCGGTAGCGGCCGTGCCGCGATCACCGCCCCGCTCGCTGCCCGGCCCGCCCTCCCTGAGGGGAGCCGGCGGTGACGTCACGGCCGGGCCGCCCGGCAATGGGCGCCATTTTGAAACCGCGAACCCTCCCGCGGCTCCGGGCGGCTCCGTCCCGCTCCCGGCCCCGCTCCCGGCCCCGCTCCCGCGGCTCCCCCCGCCATGGCAGGTCTGTGTCCGCGCCCCGCGCTCGGCTCCGCGCTCGGCTCCGCGTTCGCGCCGGGATGGGCCGCGGCTCGGCTCCGTGTGGCCGTGGGAGCTGGCCGCAGGCCGGGCCGCGCCGGGCGGCAGCGGCGGGTGATGCGGGAGCGCGGCGGCCCCGAGGGCTCCGGGCCGGGCTCGGCGCGGGGTCCCCTCTCTCCCTCCCTCTCTCACCGCCCTTTCTCCCTCCGCAGTAGTGGCGAGAGCTGGAGGCGACAGCGGCGGCAGCAACAACGAGGTGCAGTGGTGCTTCTTGCAGGTGAAGGGGGCGATCGACGAGGACGTGGCGGAAGGTGAGGGGAGCCCCTGCACGCTGAGCCCTCCCGGCGGCCGCGGGGCAGCGCCGCAGCATCCCCGGCCGTGCCGGGGGGTGTGGGCCATGACTAAGCGAGCTCCCACCCGTAGAGCATCGCAGAGCGGTCACGGCGCCTTCCTCCGGGTCTTTGGTGTGAATCCCTGAATCCCTGGGTAGTTGAGGTTGGAAGGCATCTCTGGAGATCACCCAGCCCAGCCCCTGCCCAGGCAGGGCCACCTGCAGCAGGGACACAGGAACGTGGCCAGCGGGGTTTGCAATGGCTCTGCAGAGGGAGACCCCAGCCCCTCCCTGGGCAGCTGCCCCAGGGCTCTGCCCCTCCAGGGGAAGAAGTTCTTCCCCATGTTGGCTGGAACTCGCTGTGGTTCAGCTCCTGGCCAGTGCTCCTTGTGCCGGCCCCGGCCTCTGGCAGCCCCTGGGCACATCTGGAGGGGTTGATGGGGTCCCCTCTCAGCCTTCCCTTCTCCAGCCTGGCCAGGCCCGGCTCCCACAGTCTGTCCTCATCTCAGGGATGCTCCATCCCAAAATGACCTCTGGGGCCTCCGCTGGACCCTCTCCAGGAGCTCCTTGACTTTCCTGTCCTGAGGAGCCCAACCTGGGCACAGTTCTGGGCTTAGGATAACTGTCCACAGTGCTGGGCTTGGGATAAAAGGTAACAACAGTGATACGATACAGGGAGAGGAAAAAAAGAAACACCAGTGGAGTCTGTCAGGCTTGTCAAGTTTCGCTGTGACGCACAGAGAGTGCAGCTCTGTCATTTGTGCTGCATTGAAAAGTGCAGTTTAAAGGGTTCCTGCAGCTGTGGAGAGATTTGATTCCCACTTGTTAACGTTTGGGAGCTATAAATAGGGATATTAAGCAGGGAAAAAGGGCACACCTTCACATTTCTCTGAAACTTTCCAGGCGCTTCATGTTTTGGGCAGAGTAGAAAACAAGAAATGTTTTAACTGGGAAAAGTGTTTTCTGTGGAGTGCAGAACCTGGGTGGAGTTTTGCTTGACTCTGATGAGAAAGTTCTTTTTTTGCCCCTAAATTTTCTGTGTTCCAACTGCCCAGGCTGGCAGCGCTCCTTTCTAAAGTGTGAATTAACTTGCAGGGCCGCGTGTGCTCAGCTTGGGTTTGGGATTTTATTTTTGTTACTGGATGCAGTAAATATTTTTCCTTGCTGTCTGCTATGGGGAAATTGTGCTGACAGTGTTTTCATTTTCATGCCACTTGTTTGGCATTCCATTTAAAATAATGGCCATTGGAGGGATGGACTGGAAACTGCTCAAGAAACTGGGCTCACTCAGTCATTTTCTTCATTTTTCTTCCCTCTGTGTGTTTGTAGCTTGCTCTGAAGTTCCCAGAAATCTTGTAGAAATGTATTTAAGTAGCTTGTATGTTTTTTATAAATGGTTCTTTTCTCTCGGACCTGTCACTGTGTGACTAAAAGTCAGTTCTCCATGGGAAAAGGATATATTCCTGGGGACATCGTGCTTCCCAGGTAACTCCGGAGCAGCCTGGGTTTGCACAGAGCAGGAAAGCTCCAGGAATCATTCAGCACCTGCTTTTGCAAAACTACCACTGAAGTTTCGTTTTCCTGTGGGAATACCAGAACTATTTACAGGCTTTGTGACTTCTTGAGTTTTTGTTTTGATTTGTGGCCTTTCTTCTCCAGTTACATTTTGCCTTGTAATTGGAATTAAATATAAAAAATACACTATTTATTTGCTAATAACTGCCCAAATTTAATTTCCTAGTATGAGTACAAATACATAGCTAGATTCTGGGCTTCAGTTAGGGACGTATTTACTCATTACCATCTTTTACATCCTCTCTTACCAAACTGCACATCTAAACCTGCTTGATGGACAACTGTTGCCTTGAAGTAGCCTTCAAATTGCACATAGATTTTTGTGATGGTACAAACTTGCTACTGCTGTCAATTTTTGATCTATTTTGTGAAAAATCAGCTCTCTAGAGTAGGAGGACACCATGAAGTTGCTGTCCAGCCTATTCCATGCAAAGTGTTTTGCTGGATTTTCTTAGAGGTTTATTCAGGAGTCAGCCAGGCAACTTTAGCAGCACATCCTTTCTTTTGCAGTGCAATTCTAACATGCATTTTATACTGCATAGTTGTTTCTCAGGTGTCTGGCCTCCTCACAAACCCAGGGACAAGTGGCTGTATCAGACTGGCAGCTGGATTTTCCTGCCTGGGGCATTAATACAGAAAATCACTGTCTCCCCTTTGTCCTGTCCGTGCCTTGCCTTTCCTCAGTGACTAATCCCTGACCTCTGTTCGGGCTCTGTGTCAGGAAAGAGAAGGGCACTGTTCAGTCTGACCGTTTCTGAGAGACCAGGGTAATCCATCACACACTGACTATGGATTTTGTAAAGGCTTGGATATGACTTTTCTAGAACAGAAAAGTTTAGTTGGATTCCGGAAGAGGACTGGAGGATTAAACAGATTGAGTGAAAGATGTAATGTTAAGGATGGCAGCAATCACAATTTGAAAACAAAGCAAATAAAGATTGTGTGGTAATTTTGCTGTTAGAGTTAACCACGTGACTCCAGAACTTGCACTGATTGCCCATGGAATTTGTAATTCTTGGGCTGCTTTTTTGTAGAAAGACCTTTCTAAATAGATAACACAAATGCTGCCAAAGACTTTATCACTTCCATGATTTTTGTGTTGAATTTGTTTTCAATGTTCAAATTTGTCCATTTTGGGAGGTTCTTTTTTTGGGGCAAGTAAAATGTAAATCTGTTTATTAAATGTACAGATATGCCCAAATTCCTGTGGGCCAGATGTTCTGCATCTAATCCATCACCCCTTGTGGATGCAGTGCTGTATCTCCAGTTAATGATCCAATAAATAAATTTCTTTTTCTTTCCTAAATTCTCCAGATAGTGACTGGTATTGATTGACTGTCCTGCCGAACTGAGGCATCCCTTGTTACTATCACCTCAGCCAGCTCTCCTCCTGCTTTTGCTGCCTGTTGGGGGCTGGGTCAGACACCTCAGCAGTTTGTCAGGAAGCAGAACACAAGGAGCAAAGATAACCACCATCTGATAAAAATATATTAGTCTGTAATCCTGAGTGCAGCTACAAGTGATTTAGAAATGTTCTTTAGAAATTGTTGTTACAAATCAGTGGTTTAAGACGTTCTCATGTGAGGTTCAGGAATTCACTTTGGTTATTCTGTTCTTAAAGGAAATTCAGGCATGGTTTTGTGCTTTAAAAAAACCCCTTGCAGTAGAGGTGCAGCTCTGCGATGTCTGGTTCAGTTGCATGGAGGGAGGTGCAGAATTGGTTGCAAGCTTTAATGTTGTTTTTTTCTGTAAGAGCTGGAAGGCAGGGAGCTAGTGACTCCAGAGCCACGTGCTGTGTGCTGTCACCGTGTCACTGGTCATGCCTGGAGGTGACACTTGTGCTGCAGAGGGGCAGAGGGTGGGCTGTGAGCTGCCTTTGGGCTGGCATTTCCTTGGAAGCCAGTGCTTTGGCACCAGCAGCACCTCAGGTGCCTCTTTGCCCTCCCTGAGGCCTTCATTTTGGTAAGATGCAGCTTGTGAATGGTGAAGAGTTGGAATAAACAGTGGATATCAATTGCAGAGTTGTAAGTGGGAATGCACAACAAAGCAGTTAGGGTAGTGGGAATACAGGAATTGGTGCAGGCCACTGGTTTGATGCCTGCAGATGGGCAGGCTGCATGCAGAGGGGAAAGCCTGATGAAAAATGACTAAACCCACTATTTTTTTAAAGGATGGAAGGTGTGAAAGCTTCAACTGAAATTTTCTTATCATGTTAAGACTTTTATGAACTCCTGATAGAAGTACACCCAAAACCATCACAATGAGCTACTTAGAAAAAACTAACAATAGCACGAATTAATTAAATACACTTCTAGCAGGAGAGGGCTTACTGGAATTAGTCTTCCAAAGGTTAAAAAATAATACCGAGGCAGTAGATTTGCACAAAGAGTACTGGATTATGTCACGAATCTGAGAAACAGCCTCCAGAATTTCTCACGGCTCGTGGGGAAGGCAGGGCAAGCTCTGCAGGCAGGAAAGGGGCACATCTGTGGAACTGAGCTCTGGCTTTGCTGCTCCTTTTGGTGCCATGCTGGTCTGGCTGTCCCTGCACTGACACAGCTCTGTGCACCCCAGACTCAGCAGCAGCTTTCTTGGGGTGCCATGCAGAGATTGGGCTCCCAGTGTCAGGTCACGGTCCGGTTCCTTTGATAGGAAACTCACATTGAGCTGCAGGAGGGGATGGGGGCACGTCTGCCATGAGCTCTGGGGTGCTGTGCCATCCCTGGGGGCGCTGGCAGCCCCTGAGCAGGGTGCTGCTGTCTGTCTGTCTGTCCACACTGTGCTCAGCACATCCCTGGGGGTGCTGGCAGCCCCTGAGCAGGGTGCTGCTGTCTGTCTGTCTGTCTGTCCACTCTGTGCTCAGCACATCCCTGAGGGCTGCCTGGGGGTGCTGGCAGCCCCTGAGCAGGGTGCTGTCTGTCTGTCTGTCTGTCCACACTGTGTTCAGCACATCCCTGGGGGCGCTGGCAGCCCCTGAGCAGGGTGCTGCTGTCTGTCTGTCCGTCCATCCACACTGTGCTCAGCACATCCCTGAGGGCTGGCTGGGGGTGCTGGCAGCCCCTGAGCAGGGTGCTGCTGTCTGTCTGTCTGTCCACGCTGTGCTCAGCACATCCCTGGGGGCGCTGGCAGCCCCTGAGCAGGGTGCTGCTGTCTGTCTGTCTGTCTGTCCACGCTGTGCTCAGCACATCCCTGGGGGCGCTGGCAGCCCCTGAGCAGGGTGCTGCTGTCTGTCTGTCTGTCTGTCCACGCTGTGCTCCCGGCAGAGCAGCCTGTGCGCTCCTCCAGGAGCCAGGTGGCTCAGCTCCAGGCATCCAGGACACCCAGGAGCTGGCAGGCTTTCCCACACAGCTCCAAACAAGATGTTTGGAGTCTGCCATGGCCTGTCAGCAGCAGTGCTGACCTCACAGAGCTTCTGCTGCCCTGTGCCCTGCTCTTGCTTTACCTTCAGTCTGTTCAAGGATTTCAGTTAGTCCCAAAAGCAGAGTTATTTTGGACTAAGTTAAGCACTGCCAGGTGCCTAAAGGCAATTCAAGCCAGTTTCACAAGTGAGGTGAATATTAGGGCTTAAAACATAGCTAGTCCTTACAAATATCCCAACAATTCAGGTTGGCAGAGTGTTTAGCAGTGTAAGCTGAGGGAAGTTTGGTCTGAGCAAAACTATACCCCTTTGGCTTATTCTCCTGATTTCTGGTACACCTCACTCCTGTGGTAACTCTTCAAAGAAATCCTGCAAGTGGAAGTGTACAAATTGAGTATATAAGGAGGCATATTCTGATAACTTGGATGTGTGTGTGTATTGTCAGGTGGTTATTGGCAGCTGTAGAGCTTGGCTCGTGTTTCGGTACAATTGTGATTTCCATCAGCTGTTAGGAAACAGCCCTTGAGGAGCTCTGACAGCAGGAGCAGCCGGTCCCTCCCCACACAGGATGGCCCCTGTGTTCCACTGGCTGTCGTGGTGGCTGCAGGGCACAGCCCTCCTTCCCCTGGAGCCAGGGAGGAGGCAGAGGTGGCTGCAGGGGCAGCACTGCTGCCTGCCCAGCACCAGGAGGGGGGAGCAGGGTGCTGCCAGCAGCCAGCCCAGCTGCAGAGCTGTCTGACCTCACACCCCAGAGCCCTCAGTGCAGCTGCAAATCCCCGGCAGTGTTTGGGAAGTGCAGTTACTGCACATCAGTGACCAGCAGTTCTGAGGCCCTGTGTGTCTGCAACTTGTTAAACTCCAATAGGAGTTTGGTTTTTAAACGTTTTTTCTATGATTTGCTCTTTAGCAGGTGCTGGTGTCTAAATTGCTTCATTTTCTTTGATAATCTCTTCCCTCTAAAGGGGCTCTCTCTTTTTTTTTTGACTGATCTTATTTGCTCCTATTATATTTTTTATTTGAAGAGTCTTTCCTGAGTTGCTCTGAAGCGATGGCTCCTTGCTGTTCTCAGTGCCCGTGTTTGTCACCTGTGGTCCCTCAGAATGGTCTGTTGTCCCTGTCTGCTGCAGAGAGAGTTGTGTTCCTTCTGATGTCGTGTCACACAGTTCAGCACAGCATTCCAGGGGGATCCCAGTGCCTGCTCTCTGAGTTGGTGTAGGAGCACATAACCTGTGCTGATCCCTTCTGCACTCTGCTTGCTTCCCATCCGCTGTGGGAGACCACACAGTGCCTCCCACAGCTTTGTCCAGCCACAGGTAACTGCAGCTTTGTAGGACAGCAGTGTTGGAGGGAAAGGTGTGTCACCTCTGACCTGATCACAGCCACAGAAATATTCCCTCTGTCCCCTGACAGTGCATGCCAGCCAGCTGCCTGCAGGCCAGGCCAGCCATTTCCTCCCAAAGCAGGAGCCTCTGCAGAGGTTTCCCTGGGCCTTACAGAAGGTCTGCCGTGGGAGATGGGGCTGTGCATTCAGACTCCTCTCCGGGGAGCAGGACAGGAGCCAGGCGTGCAGGCAGGCATTGTTCAGGCTTTGTGCTGAGGTGGTATATTGTCCATGACATATTTGGAAAATTCTAGGTTAGAATGCCCTGGAAGCTGGAACAGCCTCCTTTTCAGGTGCTGTTAGAGAGCTGTGAGTGTTTGGTTCCTTTTCACTCCATGTCTGAGGAGTGGGTTTGTGACAAAAGGCTCTGAACAGCTCAGGAGGATGGGAGGCACTGGTGCTGACCATGTCTCGTTAGTGTTGGTCCTGAGTGCAAGCTGCAGCTGCAAATTCCTTCTCTTCTGGGTGAGCCATCAGGTAATTCCATGTTTTCAGGTTTGGGTTTTAACCAGAGCAGCCATGCACAGGCAGCTTAGAGAGGAAAAGTTCACAGGAGCTAATTTTAGGCACCTGATGTCGATGTTGTGGATCTCTTTGCATTCTCCATTACCTCAGCTGAGAGCCCGGGCGTTGATAGTGGTGTCAGAAATACCCGGGATGAATCCTGGGGGGATTAAGTTAGTTTGCAGGTATAAGCTTGCTGTCATCTCCAAATCCTAACAAAAGCTGGTCTCTGCCACCCCAGCTCCCTGCTCTCCCAGCAGAGCTTGCCCAGGAGGCTCTGGAGGCTGTCAACTCCCCAGAATTCTGGCAGGAGTTGTTTATAGGGAGGTTTGCACTCAGCAGAGATGGTGAAAGGCTCAGAGCGCTCAAACTGAGCTTTGTCACATCTGTCAGGGCTTGCAGGGCTCTCCTGAGGCAGGCAGTGGGCTCCACCACGTTCCTGCAGAGCTGGATTTGTGGCCTCTGATGTGTTGGGATGGTGTTTCCTACCCATGGAAGGGATCAGTGCTCCTAAGTTTGGGGGTACAGAATCACAGTGCAGTTGCCAGCAGTCCTTTTAATACACACTGTGAAAATAGCTCGGAGGTTCTCCTCTGGATGCAGTGTAACCAAGTTGGAACTCATTTCCAGAAGTGAGGCTGAATGTGAGTTTTTCTTGTCTGGAAAGAAACATGGCCAGCCTTGTACGTTACTGCGAAGTCCCAGGGATTGCTGCCCTCCCTCCCTGGGTACAGGAGGAGCATTTACATGGGTGCAGAGCAAGTCCCAGCCCCACAGGGACCGGACTGGAGGGGCAGCTGGACAAACCTCTGTTTCTAGAAAAGCAGGACCTGGGAAGAGCCTTGGGGTGCTGTCCATGAGCAGATATCACACTGCTCTGGCTTTGCTCGCCCTTCCCCACATCCCACTGGGAGTTACTCTGCTGGCGTGGAGAAGAGGCTGAAAGTAAGGCAGGGGATAAGGCTGGTGCTTGTATACCTGAGAAGAAGTTATGACATCTAATAAAAAATCCTAGAATTCCCAGAGTTAATGCAATGATGAAGAGCCTGCAGAGGTTTGCTTTGTTCTTTCCTAAAAGTTTTAAGGTGACTTGGAAGTGAGCAGCAAATGTAGGTGGGTGAAGTGTTGAGCAGAACAGGAATGGTTTGGAATTCATTTTGTGCTTTACTTGGAGTCTTGGAATATTTTTTTTTAATTTCACCTGCTTTGAGATGTTAGAGTGCTGAGGATAGTGGGTGGAATGATTTGGGGGATTGATCTGCTTCAATTAAACGTGCCAATAGGGAAAACTTTATAATTCATACATTTATGGATAAAACAAGTACAGGACTATTAAAGCAGGTATTTGCTCATTTTCCTAATTTTGTAACTTAGAAAATATTTGAAGGAAGCTTCTCTATGTTTGTCCTGCTGTGCCCCCCCAGTTCCCTGTTCCCTAGAGCACGTTGGTGACAGACTATTTCAGTGCGTCTTCTTTCCCCTCCTCTCCCTGCATTTCTTGTTTCAAGCCATGGAATTTGGGCAGTGTCTGTGTTTTGGTGCGTTTCCACCCAGGATTCTGTTTGTCTGGGTAGCACTGCTGGGGAATAATGGCTGTGGCAGCAGCTGGTTTGGGCATTTTTGGGAAACAAAAATGGTACACAGATCATTTTGAGCAAATAATTGTGTGAATACTGCAGTAGAAAATGGGAGGAGCTAATAATAACTTCTTCTTTTTCTAAAATAAAATGGAAAAGTAGCTTTTGTGACTTTGAAAGAATTGTATGTGCTAAGGAGGCATTTATTCCTGCTGTTCATCCTGAATCTCCAAGGGTAAAAGGGATCCTTGCTAGAAGGGCTTGCAGGTGAGGGTAGTAGTGGAATATTAGTTTTGCTACTAATAAACTGCAATAACTCAAGGTCTTCTTCCTATCTGAGTACTGAAAATGTCATAAAATTCTCAGTGAAGTCACTTCACTGATTGTTTACCTTCTCATTTTTTTTCTTTTTCCTTGGTTTCCTGCTTCTCCAGGGTGTCTTCTAAAATCCCTGTGTATAATTAATAATAACTGATAATTAACTAGTAATTCCCTTTAAAGAAAGGTGACTGTAAAACTGGATGTGTCCAAAAACTGGTTAGTAATGTGATATTGAAGGCTGGCATAAATCTGGCATATAATCTGGAGAAAGATTAGATTTACTCATTTATTTAGTTGTTCTAAATATTTTTAATCCAGAAGGTAAATCATTATCTCTCCATACTAGGAAAAAACTTTTAAGGGCATCATTGATAAAAGATGAAAAATGAATTTATGTTGAGAAAACTTGTTAGTGTTTCTAATCTCCTTCCTCGTGAGAGTGGGGCATTATTGAAAGGAATTTCAAAGATAGCACATCAAGATCAATACAGGAAAGGAGTTTCCAGGGAGTCTCCAATTGCACACTCTGGACCTAATTGATATGATACACTTCAAACCTCAGAATTTTGCTATCTGCATCATAAATGCAATATTTGATGTGAGCAGGAGCAGTGTTTGCTGAGTGCTTTGTCGGGTTTGTTACCATCTGCCCGAGCCCCAGGACAGACATTTCCAGCTCCTTATCTCACCTGCCCTTGGCTGGGCTTGTTCAGTGGCAATGATTTCTGTATTGCCACCTCCCCGAGGGGCTGGGGCTGCTCTGGGGGATAACACTGGCCTCTCTCCAGCCCCAGGGGTTTTTCCTTTGCCCTCCTGCTTCCATGTGTCCTGGCTGATGCTTCTGCCGGGAGCCGGTTCAGGAAGCTCAGCTGAAGATTTTTGTTTCTATTTTACACCTTTGGCCGAGCAGAGCTGTCTGTTCCAGGCTCCTGAGGTTACTGACTCGCTGAGCGCTTGGCTTGGGGAAGGCAGGTGTGCCTCAGCCTCCCCTGGCTCAGGGCACGCTGCAGGTGGGAGCAGCATGCACACACACACCTGGCAGGATGCACACCCTGGGGTGGGATCCCTGGGGGGCTCGGGGCAGGGGTGTCCCCATGGAGAAAGCTCAGGGGCAGGGATGTCCCCATGGATATTGCCCACAGGCAGCACACACTCCATGGATAAAGCTCAGGACAGGGATATCCCCATGGACACTACCCAGGGGCAGCACAGACACCTTGGGGAGCTCAGGGCAGGGATATCTCCATGGATGAAGCTCAGGGCAGGGATATCCCCATGGATAAAGCTCAGGACAGGGATGTCCCCATGGATAAAGCTCAGGACAGGGGTGTCCCCATGGATAAAGCTCAGGACAGGGGTGTCCCCATGGATAAAGCTCAGGGGCAGCACAGACACCGAGGGCAGCTCAGGGCAGGGATATCCCCATGGATAAAGCTCAGGACAGGGATATCCCCATGGATGAAGCTCAGGACAGGGATATCCCAATGGACACTGCCCACAGGCAGTACACACACCTAGGGCAGCTCAGGGCAGGGATATCCCCATGGATAAAGCTCAGGACAGGGATATCCCCATGGATGAAGCTCAGGTCAGGGATATCCCCATGGATAAAGCTCAGAGCAGGGATATCCCCATGGATAAAGCTCAGAGCAGGGATATCCCCATGGATGAAGCTCAGGACAGGGATATCCCCATGGATGAAGCTCAGGGCAGAGATATCCCCACGGACACTGCCCACAGGCAGCACACACACCTAGGGCAGCTCAGGGCAGGGATATCCCCATGGATGAAGCTCAGGACAGGGATATCCCCATGGATGAAGCTCAGGGCAGGGATGTCCCCATGGATGAAGCTCAGGACAGGGATATCCCCATGGACACTGCCCACGGGCAGCACACACACCTTGGGTTCCTAGGCCAGTGTACTTCAGGTGACTGAGAGGCCTGCACTGAGGAATGAGTAAGTGTTTTAGCTTGTCAGTAAAAGTGTCAGGCTTTGAAACATGGCTGCATTTGGGGATGTAAATGAAGAATTTTGTCATTGCATTAATACAAGTTGTAATGCTTTTTTTTTTTTGTGCTCAAGTCTTGGAACTCCTTGATTTGCTTTCCACATTACAGTGCTGGTTTATTTCTGTTCTCTTTACAGCTGATATAATTTCAACAGTTGAATTTAATTACACTGGTGATCTTCTTGCAACAGGAGACAAAGGTGGCAGAGTGGTTATATTTCAAAGGGAACAAGAGGTCAGTGACTCAAAAAACAAAAGTGTTGTTACTACACTGTTCTTGTGTTGCACAGTCTCACTTCATCTGTTCATGCCCCGATATTTCAATGGAGAGTTTTCTCAGAAAACCCCAAGTTAGACACTTTTGTAAGTATCTGTCCTGTGCTGTACTTGGTAAGTTGGTTTCGTGAGGGTTCCCTTCCCTCCTTCCAAAAAAAAAGTCCCCAAAACCCGAGTGAGCTCTTGATATTTACCTGATGTCCTCAGTGTCGCTTTGCAGAATTTGGAGTTTCTCCTGAATTTTTCCACTGGGTCAAGCTGACCTAAGGTAAATCACAATGCTTTGGGAGAGAATGTAAAAGAAGTTCAGGAAATAAACTGCAAGAACTACAGGATAAGGTAGTTAAAATTTGTTTGAGGATTTAAAAGCAGTGGAAACAGCCACTTCTCCAGAAACACTTGAGCATTTCCCATCAGAGAGGGGGAGCACTGTCCCTCCTGCACTGCCACAGCTCCTCTTCATGAGTTCAGCTGTGTGACAGTGCTCTAGTGTTCCTGTGTGTTCATCCTGAGCTGGGATATCCCGAGCAGCAGTGGGGATGGAAATGTACACCAAGTGCTGAAAGTAATTGTCATGTCTGGGAGGAATCTGGGATTGTGTTCTTTAAAAAGTCAGTATTCCACATGGCAGTTCTCACCAAAGTGTCTGCATATTCTATCCTTTGAGGAGTTGAAGAGGGTTTGAGCATCCTCCTGGGTCAGAAATGCCAGAATTAATAATGGAATTTTAATTCAGCTTGTCCGTACATGAATATTAGAGATCTTGGGGTGCTGTGGGGTTTCTCCAGCAGAACCCCTCTGCTCTCCCTGTGGGGCTCAGATGCTGCTCTGTTGATGAGCACCTGGCCAGTGCTGTGCTCGCTGTGCTGCTGCTCCCAGGCACTGAAATGTTACCTGGCTGCACCCACACGGCCCAGGCTCATTCATCATTTACTGGGGTGGCCAGAGATAAGGTCAGAGGTGCCTCAGGCACACCCTGAACTTGTCAGGATCTTGGCCTTGCCTCATGTGGAGGGGAGCTATTATGGGCTGGCTCTCAGTTGTTCCATAAGGCAAAACCTGCCTGTCATGGCACTTCCTCAGAGAGGGGAAAACAAAGCCAGGTCAGGCTGTTCACACAGGGAAACACACATGGAAACTGAGGAAGAGTTGGGAATGAGGGGCGTTTCTTGTGTACTGTGCAAAACTGCAGGAAAGAATCTACAATAAGTGTATAAGGCTGGAACCTTAAAATAATAACCATATATTTTCCCAGTTTGTATTTAAGATTTGGTTCACTAGGTCAGTGGCAGCTAAGGGTGGTTGTACAGCTCCCCAGACACTTGGGATTTGGGAAAGCACCCTGGAATGCTCTGCATCATGCCCTGGGCTCATAGGACTTGACTTCACTTGCCAGCAGCAATTACTCCAGCCAAACGTGTGAGTAGAGAGGGAAAGCACCGGTGCCAAGGCAGCTCACCCTGAGTGCAGGGAGCTTCTGGAGGGGGTCAGGTGAGAGGAACCTGCCCAAAATTCTTACAGGTCAATGATGTGTAGGGAGTAAAATCGTGTAAAGTCTGAGAGTTCAGTGAGGGTGTGGAAACTCCACAGCTGTGACACTGCAGGGCAAACTGCACCCCTGGGGCTGTTCTGCACCACAAACCACTGACACCAGCTTGCTCAGAAAGCCTGATAACAGGTTGCCTCAAATCTGATCATGCAAATCTGGGGAACCTTGGGACTTTGCTCTCTGTTCCGTGCTCCCACACCCACCACATGAGAATAGCAAAGCCTGAAGGGTGCACAGATATTTATTTATACATAAACCTACATTTCTAAAGAGGAAGGGCTGTGTGCGCTGTATCGATGCTAAACTGGGTACAATACCACAGACTGGAGATTCAGAATTCAAGAGCTGCTGTAAAAGCTGACGTTCTGATTGACAGTTTCTGGTGGTTGTTTTGTGTGGGCCATTTCTGAGGGACCCAGTGCCACCAGCCTCAAGAAATGCTCTTTTTCTTGCAGACTAAAAGCCGTCCTCTCTCTCGGGGAGAATACAATGTTTACAGTACCTTCCAGAGTCATGAGCCTGAGTTTGACTACTTGAAAAGTCTAGAAATTGAGGAAAAAATTAATAAAATTAGGTGGTTACCACAACAGAATGCTGCTCACTTCCTGCTGTCTACAAATGGTAAGGGCCCTTTATTTTGCACAAAGAACTTTGTCTTTGGGATATTGTCTCACCTGTCATACACTTGGGGTTTTTTTCTGACATATTTTGGGGTTGTTTTAATGCCTTCTCTAATTACATGCAAAATATGTCTTGATTGTAATGTTGGCTATGTGAATATTGGGTCTGTTTAGTTTTGGGGCATGTGTAAATGAAATTGTACAACTGGGTACATGGGTTAGTGGGAACTGTTAGACTCATGTGTTAAAGGTATTTTCCAGCCTAAACTATTCTGTGGAAAAAACTTGCTCTTATTATCAGAGGAATACGTTATTTTAACAGATTAGATCACTTTGTGAGGTCGTGGTGAAATTCTAAAAGCAGGAGCGACTTCTGTCTGCTGGTTTGTGCAATTAAAATAATTTCCTCTGATAGAAGTCTTAGTAAAGCATTCTTTAAACGGTATAATCTGAAATGCTCTGCAGGAGTTTGGGAGGAGAGGTTTGGCTCCAGTTAGCCAAGGCTCTCACCACTGGGTGAGACAAGTGTGCACTCAGTGCCTGCACTTGGAGCCCTCCTGGCAAATGCATTCCTTTGGGAGCACTGGGGCAAAGCCTGATCTCTGCCTTTGGCTGCCTCTGAGCAGGTGCCTGGGACAAACCTGGTTGCCTTTATTTGAGAATTTGGGTAATTGGAGTGTGAAACTCTCGCCAGGCAGTGGCATTTGGGTGAGTGGGAGGCACAGGACCTTACTGCTGAGGCACAAACTGGGATCTTGCTCAAACTGCACCTCACCTTGTGGGTAAAGAGCTCGGTCAGGGTCCTTGTGCTGCAGGCAGGGGAAGTGCAGACAGGTCACTCGTGTCCTCTCTGCTGAGTGCACATTTACTGATTTGATTTTGTATTCAATCCATTCTCAAGCATGTGAATTTTCTGGTTTTAGATAAAACTATTAAACTATGGAAAATAAGTGAAAGGGATAAACGAGCCGAAGGTTATAATTTAAAAGATGAAGATGGAAGACTTAGGGAGCCTTGCCGAGTCACAGAACTACGGGTACGTCTCTGCTCTTTGACTTTGTGTATCTCTCTGCATGCTCTTCTCTGTCTTTGTGCTACCAAACTGAAATGGGCAGATCACAAATGGTGTTTGTGTCGGGCTCATTGAAACCTTCAGAATAAAAAGGAGACACTTCATGTTATTCTTATATATAAAAACTATTTTAAAAAGTTCCTCTGGGAAGCTTGAGGAAAACTTTCATCATTATAGTACTGTATTTCTAAGAGGATGACTCAAAAATTGGAATAGGTTATTCTGTGGCTGGATGAAGGTGTGTTTGTTAGAGCAAGTTCCAGGCATTTGTGTAACCTAATGTGCACTGGAATAGTCTTGGACATGCTGTAGAGGTAGGGTTAGTGCTCCAAACTTGGGATCATTTGGAGCAGGAGCCCAAGAAGTGAAAGGTGGGGTTGGTTGGGGTTTTTCCTGGGGTTTCATGTTGTTCCACCATCAGCAGCGGCAGAACTGAGGCTCTCCATGCTCTCAAAGCCTCCCTCCATGGTAGAGACTTCAGCTGGAGGCATTTCTTGAGGTTTGTCTTGCTTTTACCAAAGCTGAATGTTGAGCAGAAGCTTTGGGTGTACAAAATGCGTTGGGAAAGGATTTCCATTGCCTCAGTGTGTGCAAGCCAGGGTTGGATTGAGTGTTCCATGAGAGCAGCTCCATCCCTCAGGATGCAGTGGTAGAAGGAGGTCGCAGTGGAGGTTTGGGTTCTGCAGCCTTGCCCTGCTGGAGCAGGCACCAGCTGGGGCTCTGGAGAGGCACTTTGGGCTCTGTCCTGCACGGGGGGAGCAGCAGCAGCAGCAGAACCTCTCCTGTCTGTCAGTCCCCTGCACTTGCTGCTGCTCTGGCCTGCAGCCCTTGCGGCCTGGGAGAAGGGCTGATGGATGAGCCACATCTGAACAAGAGCTGGCTGGAGGAAAAACCTCACCTGGAGGTACCTTCATGTGTTAAAGTGCTCAGGGTTTGGAGAGCCAGAGTGTACAGAGCTCTGGGGCTCTCTTGGCAGGTTTTGTTTCAGAAACACAGTGCCCGTGTTCATGGGGACGTGGCCATGGAGGAGAAGCAGCCCTTCACACAGAGACCATGGCATTTCCACGTCCCATTCCTGATCTTTCCCATTGGTGCACCTGTGCTGGCACAGCCAGGCTGGGAGCACTCTGCTGAGATAGGACAGTGGCCTGATAAAAAGTAATGGATTAATTGTAGTCGTCAGTTGGTGCAAACAGGCTGGGAGATACAAGGCAGGAAGGCAGCTCTGGGCTGGATCAGCCCTTGTTCCAGGAGGACAGGTTACCCTGGGCACCCCTGAGCTCAGCTGGCTGTGGGAGCCTGAATTCCTGCTGACTGTTCAGGAGCAAATTGGCAGTTTTCTTGGACACTGTTCTGGCCAGTTTCCTGAGCAGCCATGCAAGGTCTGGGGACATTTCTAAGGGTTTGTTTACAAACACAGCCCATGTGCTGTTGGGTGGGGCACCGAGGGCTGGCTTTGGCCGGGAGGTTTCCTTGGCAGTGTCCAAAGTCAGCATCCATGTGCTCTCTCCGTATTTTTTGTGCTCAGTGGATTTCAGAAGTGTTTAGTCACCAAATCAATACAGAAATCTGTGCAGTGCAATTAATTAATTGCCATCAAACAAGCTGTGGGGTTCAGGGCTCCGTGTTGGCGCCAGTTCTGTTTAAGGTCTTTATTGATGATCTGGCTGAGGAGCTCGAGGGCGGCCGCTGAGTTGACAGAGGATGGAACGTGAGTGGGATGTGCATCTGCTGGGGGGGCAGGAAGCTCTGCAGGGGAAACTGGACAGGCTGGATTTGTGGGCCAGGGCAGAGGGGTGAAGTCCCCATCCCTGGAGGGGTTTCACAGCTGTCTGTGGCACTTGGGGACAGGGGATGGTGGTGGCCTCAGCAGGGCTGGGGGAATGGACTCAATCCGGAGGGTCCTTCCTAAGGCACTGACCCTGTGCTGGGTGATGTCAGGGGTCAGCAGTGACCCTGTGGGGGTCAGCAGTGACCCTGTGCTGGGTGATGTGTAGGGGTCAGCAGTGACCCTGTGCTGGGTGATGTCTGGGGGTCAGCAGTGACTCTGTGGAGGTCAGCAGTGACCCTGTGCTGGGTGATGTCAGGGGTCAGCAGTGACTCTGTGGGGATCAGCAGTGACCCTGTGCCAGGCTGACCACCCCGTGGGGATCAGCAGTGACTCTGTGCCCAGCCCCTGTGCTCTGTGCCCGCTCAGGTGCCAACGCTGAAGCCCATGGACCTGATGGTGGAGGCCAGCCCGCGCAGGACCTTCGCCAACGCCCACACCTACCACATCAACTCCATCTCTGTCAACAGCGACTACGCCACGTACCTGTCTGCCGACGACCTCCGCATCAACCTCTGGCACCTGGAGGTCACCAACAGGAGCTTTAGTATCCTTTGGTGCCCCCTGCACGGCAGCTGCAGCTCAGCTGCCTGTGTTTAAGAGCATCACCTCGCTGGTACTAATTAGAGTGGGTGTTTGAAGCCAGGGCTTCAAAGAGAATTTCTGAAGGCTGGAGGTGTAATGCAGTGAAAGCAGGCTCTGGGATGCTCAGTCTTTGCTGAGGGCAAGCATGCCTCCAGTGGAAAACTGTCAGTAGAAACATCAGAGAGGGTTTGATTTCTAAGGAGAAATTGAGTAATTGTGGGAGCATCCCTAACTTGTGAAGTTCAGTCAGGTTAAATAACAGTTTTTGGATATGAACAGTAGATCCTCTGTTACTGTGAATACTTCCTTCAAAGTTTGTGATTTCTTAACCAAGTGACACTTGCCTTGAAACTAAATCTCAATATTTTTTCATGTCAAATGATACCATTAACTGCAGAAGTAATTTTCAGATCTTTCTGCAAACCTCTGCAACTAAAACTAACAGAGTGCTTTACATTGACAAATCTGCAGTAAAATAAAAGTTGCAGGAGTACTGATGCCTAAACAGGTCAATTTCCAAAGTTTTAAATCAGGTTTTCCAAAGCTTTAGGTAAAGCGCTGAGGTTTATTTGGTGTGCAGTAGGAAGCATTAAGAAGGAGGCTTAGGGAGGCTTGCTGGACTTTGATTCTTGTGAGATATTCTTTCACGCCAGGAGTCTGAAACTGCCCAGCATCTGTGGATTTGAGATAGAGAAAGCACTTTTTAAAAGGAGTATGTAATGACAGGCCAAAGGGGAATGGCTTCCCAGAGCCAGAGGGCAGGGCTGGATGGGAGATTGGGAATTGGGAATCGTTCCCTGGCAGGGTGGGCAGCCCTGGCACAGGTGCCCAGAGCAGCTGTGGCTGCCCCTGGATCCCTGGCAGTGCCCAAGGCCAGGCTGGACACTGGGGCTGGAGCAGCCTGGTCCCTTCCACCCCAGACCATTCTGGGATTCTGTGACCTGTCAAATCCAATTCTCCAGGCTGTTCCCCACTCTTGTACCTTACACAGAGTGGAAAGGAAGCTCTTGCCCCAGTTTCCTGGGTGGCATAGTTAAGCCCTGTCACTGATGAGCTGCCGGTGTGAAGCGTTGCAGGCCTTGACCAGCCGTGGCAGACATCGTGGACATCAAGCCAGCCAACATGGAGGAGCTGACGGAGGTGATCACGGCGGCCGAGTTCCACCCGCACCACTGCAACGTGTTTGTGTACAGCAGCAGCAAGGGCACCATCCGCCTGTGCGACATGCGCTCGTCAGCGCTGTGCGACCAGCACTCCAAGTGTGAGTGCGCCCCTTCCTGCCTTCCCTGGCCTTCCCTGGCCTTCCCTGGCCTTCCCTTGCCTTCCCTGGCCTTCCCTCACCTTCCCTGGCCTTCCCTGGCCTTCCCTGGCCTTCCCTGGCCTTCCCTGGCCTTCCCTGGCCTTCCCTGGCCTTCCCTGGCCTTCCCTGGCCTTCCCTGGCTTTCCCTGGCCTTCCCTGGCCTTCCCTCGCCTTCCCTCGCCTTCCCTCGCCTTTTCTGCCCTTTCCTCCCCTCCAGCCACGGGGGACCCATCTCCCAGGGGAGCTGCAGAGCAGCAGTGCTGGGCACGTCTCAGTTGTCCTGTTCCAGCCACCCCTGGGCACAGGTGTAGCATGAGGCACCACCTGCCTGGCCGCTCTTTGCCCGTTCGTGCCTCATGAACTGATGGGGATGAGTGCTTTGGGCACAGTGAGGCCTGTCTGCTGGCCACACTCAGGCTGGCTGCCTCTCAAGGCTTCTGCTCTCCCCGTGCCAGTTCAGGGCAGCTCTTGCACCTCTGTGCATGGCAAACTGGGCTGCCAGAATCCCTGTCCCCTGTGACCAGTGCAGCTCCAGGATGGGATAGGATGAATCCCTAGGAATACATGATGCCCTAGGAATATTCCTTGGAAGTTTCCAGGGATGCAGGGTGGCTGCTGAGCCACCAAGGCATGAGCAGGGGAGGAAATAAAGCTTTGCTATGGAAGCCATGAGGATCCTGCCCGGGCCTTGCATGCAGCCACGTGTTCCTGTTCCTGCTGGCAGAGCTGAGCTCTAGCATTGCCCAGCCCTAGGGATGCCTGCCACACACACACTTGCAGGCCAGCCTCCTGCAGTGCAGAGAGGGCTTTCTTGGGCTAGAGGGAAATACTTGTGCAATGGGAAGTGACTAATGCAAGGCCACCCCACTGATCTGGTTCAGTGTTGCATTAAATCACTTAAATGCACTTTATTTTTAACTGCTTGTGACTGAATCACATCCTGCTACAAGGGGTCTTTCTAAAATGAGTGAGATCTGGGTAGCCTGGATCAGGAATCTCTGATTTCAGAGGTTGACTTGTGGATTTAAACAACACGTGTTGATCTGCTCTCTAAAGTCACACAAACCGTGTTGCAAACGTAGCTGCTCACATTTCAGGGTTTGTTTAGTACAGCTGTGGTTCAGAGCTAAAGAAAGGACACGGTCCAGTGGTCTCCTGGTGTTGGGGTCCCTGCTGCTCCCAGCTGCTGCTGTTGTGGCTGAGGTGTAGGTCAGGTGTGATGGTGACAGTTCCCACTGCAGTTTGCTGCTCCGCTTGATCCCCAGGACTGTGAGTTGTGGTTTGCTGGTGCTGTGCTCTGGTTGAATGTTGGAGATGGACATCTGGCATTCTGGTGACCTAGAGCGCAACAGTGCTGAAAAAGAGATTATTTCTGAGAAGTGTCTAACAGCAACTTCCTTCAAAAAGAAACTAGTGACTGATTTAAAATTCTCCAGTACTGAAAACACGGAGGCCATGTAAGAGCCGGCGTTGGTTTCATGTGGAACTGTGTGTTCTCTCTGCAGTTTTTGAGGAACCTGAAGATCCTAGCAGCAGATCATTTTTTTCAGAAATAATATCCTCGATATCTGATGTGAAATTCAGCCACAACGGGCGATACATGATGACAAGAGACTACCTGTCTGTCAAGGTGTGGGACCTCAACATGGAGAACAGGCCCGTGGAGACCTACCAGGTAGAGCAGGGCGCGTGCCGAGCCGTCCCCTCTGTCCCCGTGGCCGTGCGCGTGTCCAACGCTGTCCCTTCCCCAGGTGCACGAGTACCTGCGCAGCAAGCTGTGCTCCCTCTACGAGAACGACTGCATCTTCGACAAGTTCGAGTGCTGCTGGAACGGCTCCGACAGGTGAGCCTGAGGGCTGGGGCTGTGCCAGGGCCAGGGCTGCCAGCGGCTCCGAGTCACCAGTGAGGGGCACACATCCCTGCAGCATTGCCAGGGCTGCTCCTGCCCTGTGCCCAGGTGAGCCCCACCTGCAGAGCCCAGCCCAGGAGGGACCTGCAGCTGCTGGAGAGTCCAGAGGAGGCACCAAATGCCCAGGGGATGGAGCAGCTGTGCTGGGGGGAAAGGCTGGGAGAGCCTATTCAGGCTCTTCCTGAAAGGCTGTTCACATGGAGAGGAGAAGCTCCAGGGTGGCCTCACAGTCCCTGAAGGAGCCAAGAAACTGGAGAGTATTTACAAGGGCCTGGAGTGCTGGGACACAGGGAATGGCTCTCACTGCCAGAGGGCAGGGCTGGATGGGATATTGGGAATTGGGAATTGTTCCCTGGCAGGGTGGGCAGCCCTGGCACAGGTGCCCAGAGCAGCTGGGGCTGCCCCTGGATCCCTGGCAGTGCCCAAGGCCAGGCTGGACATTGGGGCTGGAGCACCTGGGACAGTGGGAGGTGTCCCTGCCATGGCTGGGGTGGCACTGGGTGGGTTTGGGGTCCCTTTTAGGCAAACCAGTCTGACTGCTGTTGTCAAGGGACAGAGGGATAGAGGAGCACCAGGAAAACGTGCTTTGCTCACGTGCAGCTGAACCAAGTGTCACTGCAGCTGAGGGCCAGTGGCAGGAGGGGACAGCAGGGCAGCCCCTGCTGAAAGTGAAGTGTTGCACTGGAAGCAGTGCTCAAGCCCCACGGAATGGAGCAGGTGTCCAGTGGAGAGGAGAGCACTGGAATGCCGTGGCCTGGTGATGAGCATGGTCTGACAGTCAGGTGTGAGACTGAGGAGGGGGTGGATTTGATCTCTCACAAGGTGTGCCTTCCTTTTCCTTGAACCAGTACAATCATGACTGGATCTTACAACAACTTCTTCCGGACGTTTGAGCGGAGCACGCAGCGGGACACCACACTGGAGGCGTCCCGGGAGAGCAGCAAGCCTCGTGCCATCCTAAAGCCGCGCAAAGTGTGCACCTCGGGCAAGAGGAAGAAGGACGAAATTACCGTTGACAGTCTGGACTTCAACAAGAAGATTCTGCACACGGCATGGCACCCCGCGGAGAACATCATCGCTGTAGCTGCCACCAATAACTTGTATTTATTCCAGGAGAAGGTTAACTAAGGATGGCTGCCCGCGGACAGAGTCTCGTCTCACATAGTTCAGCTCAGTTGTTTATCTGTAACAGAAGGCCTTGTTGTCCTATCAGTGAGGAACATTGATGCACTTACTTCCCTTGAGCTATCGGAGAGCATCTGGCCTGGCTTTGAGTTCCTGGCGTGGTTCTGCCTGCGGTGGGGTGGGAGCATCCACGCGCCTTTCGGGGAGGACCCTCCGAGGCAGAACTGGTAGACGGTGCTCAGTGAGGCCAACACTCAAAACAAATGTATTTATTGATGTCTGAGCCTTCCTTTCCAGTTTATAGACCAAAAAATTTAACACCTGAGAAGAAAAAGTTGTCATAAAAGTGTAATTTCTCTCTCTCTCGCTCTCTGCTGTAATATTTGGGCCTTTCAGAACATTTCTCGTGCTTGATGCCTGTCCATTCCTCCTCGGGCCCGGCCAGGGCCTGACCTCAGAGCACAGTGGCAGGGCTGGAGCTGGGGTCTAGGCAGGTGTCCATGGCTATTTACTCACCAACTGTACCTATAACCACACCTTCTGGTGGAAACCACTTAATAAATAACAGCCTATCAAACGTGTTCTTAGAGCTGGAGGGATGTATTCAGTCTTCTTTTTGTATTGCATGTCCTGAGCTGGTGCAGAACAGTTCTGGTGGCACCTCTGACAGGGTTTGCCCCAAAACACCGAGTTTTTGGCAGACTAATACAAACTTTTTTGTGTAGTATTTCAGATTCTGAATTTAGAGTTTCCATGGCATTGTCATAGAGTTGGAGTTGCACTGGATTTGTTGTCAAAGGCTCTGTGTGTGCCAATTAGGAGATGGAAAGGGTCCTAGAAACATCCACAGCCTTAACCAAGTGTCGGCCTTGCACGGAGGGAACCAAAACATCGACACCTTCTCTGCTCTGAGGATAAACATGCAGCTTCCCGGCGCATCTCACCCTCAGCCAGAGACAGACCTGACGTGCGTTAATGGTTTTTAACCTTTTTAGTATTTGTCACAAAGGGAACAGTTTATTTTAAGTATTTGGCGTAGAATCTTGCATTTCCCACTGCAGTTCCAGAGCCGCTCCGGGCTGTGCTGCAGCAGGGCCGGGCTGGGCTGCCCGGGGTGAGCCCCGGCTGGCGGGACAGCAGCTGCTGGAGCTCTCTTGCTCACTTGTTTTAAGCCTTAGGTACTGTTTCTTTCCTTGTTCTTTTTTTCTTCCAAAGAGGCCTAAATCACATCCCCTTCCCCCGGAGGAGCCCGGGGCCACGTCCAGCAGCCCCCAGCAGGCAGAGGCTGCGCTCTGCCAGGTGCCTGCAGCCTGGGAACTCCTTCCCAGAGCCCCAAGCTTTCCCCAGCCAGCCCCCAGCGTGGTTACACTCCGTTTGCCCTGGAACGAGGGCTCGTTCCAGTCCCAAGAGCAAACCGTGGCCGTCCCGCCCCTCCCGGTGCCGCCCCCGAGCCGCTGGGTCCCAGCACGGTGGGAAGGACAAAGCCCGAGGTTCTCCCGGGAAAGGCTCGGGCCTGTAGTTGGTTGTGACACTTTGGAGATGTGGAACTGGGGGGTCGCTGAAGCGTTGATCCAACCGCGTTCCCAACGCCTGCTCGAGCCGATCTGTGGGGTTGTACATAATTGTTCAGTTCTTTTGACCAAAAAGTTTAATAAATTTTAAATGTTTACCTGGCCGTGCTCCCTGTGTTTTGCAACGTTTCCTTGTGTGTGGGAGGGAGTTGGCTGGATGGGCCAGCCCAGTGGCCAGGGCTGCTGGTTGTGGATCTGCTTTTTCACCAAATACAAGTGGAATATCCGTAAAAAGGATATGGTGGAGTCTCAAATTCTGCAGTCCTGTTTGCTTGTACCACTTACAATTAGATTTTGACTATTCTCATGGAATTTTTATCCTTTTATCTAAAACCAGATTTTAGTGTCAAGTTTGGTAAAACTGCTGCTTAGTGGAGCACCTGGTCTAGTGAAAGGTTTTTCCACCATGGCCGGGGTGGAACTGGATGGGGCAGAGCTGGGTGGGCTTTCAGCTCCCTCCCAACCCAAACCCCGCTGGGCCTGTTCCTGCCCCAGGGCTTTGGGAAGCAGCTGAGGGAGCTGCACCAGCCCCTGCAGGCCAAGGCCGTGGCTCAGCCCCTGAAATTGGGATTGAAATCCCTGCAGTGAGGAGTCGGGGACCATGAACATTGCAGCACCTCACTGGGACAGCCAGCACTGCCCCAGGGTGTCAGCGTTGGGGGCAGGAGCTGGGGGACAATGGCAGTGAAAAAGGGACACCCTGGTTTAACCCCGTGTGCTCAGCAGGGATCTGCTGCTCCCAGTCCCACAGGAAAGGGAAACAGCACCGCAGCACTCAGAGCTTTGCTCTTGGGAGGGTAGGGAAAATTCCTTCCTGGAAAGGGCTGCCCAGGGCAGGGCTGGAGCCCCATCCCTGGGGGAGTTCACAGCGCTGTGGCTGTGGCACCTGGGACTCCATGGGCTCACAGGGCTTTTCCAGCCTCACCCCTTCCGTGGTTTCCAGCTCCTCAGGAGCATCACACCCTGTGATGACCAGAACTGAGGTTTGCTTGATGCTGTTTCCATGGAAACATCTCCATTCCGTGTCAGGAAGTGACCAGTGGGAAAGGGGCAGGCAGAGGCCAAGAGCCTCATCGGCCCCTGGAGGAAAAGGAATGAGGAAACCGAGTTCACCAGGAACCTTTTTATTTAAATATATAAAACATGGTATTTTGGCAAACATTCATTTTCTCATTAAATAAGGTAAAATCACAGAAGGGAAAGGCATTGCATCAGTAAAAACCAAGGAGAAGCCCCCCTGTGGTTCAGGTGCAGATTGCTGTGGGACAGGAAAAGCCTGTAAGCGACAGCCTGCGGTAAGTACAGCAGAGAACCTGGGGTAACTGCTGGGGTTCAATAAATGTCCTGGCAAAAGCAGCGTTTAGTAGGCACTAAATCCAAATTCTACCTCTGAACTAGGACAAACCAATGGAGTTTTACCCACATGCTCATCTCTTCCCACTGTGTCTCAACACCTTACACCTCCCACCGAAGTGAACTAAGCCACACGTACCAGAGGAAAGGCTGCCGGGGCAGCGAGAGCCCCTGGCAATTCCCGGATCATCCCTCAGGTCCCTCCTGTGCTGCAGAGCAGGGCCCACGTTCCCACCACCGGCACGGGAGGGGCGGGCTGGACACGGCCCAGCACGGGGGCTGCAGAAAGCTGGCACTGATTGAAACACGGAGCTGCTCTAATGCTCAGGCACCTCACTACCAAGCACTAAGGGACATCACAGCATCTGCACGTGCTCGTGGGGTGGGTTATCCAGCGGGGATTGATCCGGAAGGCTCTATGTGACACGGGAGCTCCAGCGTCTCCCTTCCCATTTTTAGACTAAACTAAAACAGGACACGGACAGGACACACACACGACGGCCACGACCAGCTCCCCTCCTTGCACCTCCTGCGCTCCAGCTGCGGCTGCTCCGCTCCAGCTGCACCCCCGGTGCCTCTAGAAGGTGCTGCTGGAGGCCGTGGTGGTCAGGCGCCTCCCGATGTAGATCCTGCAGCGGGTCAGAGCACACGGTCACAGCCCGGCTGTTCCAGTGCTGGGAACGCCCTCCCAGCCAGGCCCTGCCTCTGCAATTCCCGGCAGGAGCAGCACTGCCAGCTGCAGCCAAGCAGGAACAGAACTGCCCCGGAGCCCCCGTGAATGCCCCTGGTCTGGTGCCCTCCCAGCCCCAGTGAATGCCCCTGGTCTGGTGCCCCTCCCAGCCCCAATGAATGCCCCCGGGTCTGGTGCCCCTCCCAGCCCCAATGAATGCCCCCGCTCTGGTGCCCTGGAGCCCCAGTGAATGCCCCTGGTCTGGTGCCCCTCCCAGCCCCAGTGAATGCCCCCTGGTCTGGTGCCCCTCCCAGCCCCAGTGAATGCCCCCTGGTCTGGTGCCCCTCCCAGCCCCAGTGAATGCCCCTGGTCTGGTGCCCCTCCCAGCCCCAATGAATGCCCCCTGGTCTGGTGCCCCTCCCAGCCCCAATGAATGCCCCTGGTCTGGTGCCCCTCCCAGCCCCATAACTGCCCCCTGGTCTGGTGCCCCTCCCAGCCCCAATGAATGCCCCCTCTCTGGTGCCCCTCCCAGCCCCAGTGACTGCCCCCTGGTCTGGTGCCCCCTCCCAGCCCCAATGACTGCCCCTGGTCTGGTGCCCCTCCCAGCCCCAGGGCCCAGCACCTGCCCCACACTCCTGTGGAAAGGAAACATCCCCCATCCCTTCCAGGAGGGAATTAAAACATCTGCTGAGTAATTTAAAATATTATTAAATATTTTTAAATTTATGCCAGTGAAACTTTAAAATCTATTCAATATTAGCTTTTTGCTTTGCTGATCTCCTAGTTGAGAGATTAAGAGTCTCATCTGCAGTGGAGCCAAGTGTTGTGTGACTACAGTTCCAGTGTACAGAATTCCTCATTTCCCTGCCTCTTAATTGTTCTGAGAAATTCCCAAACTGACAAAATCAGAAACTTCAACCATCCAGCAATACCACAGGCAGGAAGCACATCCTGAATAACCATCTTGGACAAAGAGGGAATTGGGAATCAGAATCAGGCCTCAAAGAAAGCAGGTAAAAAAAATCTTTTTTTTTTTTCAATTGAACCTTACCCTAGTCCAATGGCCAGCAGGTGAGAGAGCAGCAGGGATGGGAGGAAAACCTTCAGGAACTCTGCAGAGAATATCCCCCCTTTCTTCATGACACTGGTGTTCCTCATGCTGAGCGTGGCGGTGCGCCGGGGGTGCTTGAAGAGGAACTCCCTGGGTGTGGGGAAGGAAGGTGAGCTGTGTGCTCAGGCAGCAGCAGCACCAGCTGCAGGAGCTCTCCAGCACCTGTGGCAGCACTCACTTGGGCGGGATGTTCTCGGGCCGGCTGGACCAGTCCCAGATCCAATCCGCGTTCTTCCTCAGCAGCCGCTCCACCTCCCTCCTCCTCTCCAGGAAATCCTCCTCGGACTGCAACGACAGCAGCAGCACTGAGCAGGGCAGCTCGAGCTGCCAGAGCTCACACTGCACCCAGAACCACTGCCCAGCACTGAGCAGGGCAGCTGGAGCTGAAGAGCTCACACTGCATCCAGAACCACCACCCAGCCCTGGCACCCCCCTTCCCAGCCCTTCCCACCCCCTTCTGGGATGTGTTCACATCCCAGATCAAGAGCTGGAGCAGGGAGATCCATCCTCACTCAGAGCAGGGTGAGAATGGCAAAGACCATATCCCATATCCAATATCCCATATGTGCCCAAGACAAGACTGCCCTGGCAGTGAAATCCCAGAGCCAAGCATTTCATCCTTAGGCACAGTCCCAAAATACCCCCAGCTCCCAGCCCTGATGGGCAGTGGCACAGGATTGCTGCCCTATCCCTGATGGACACTGGCACAGGATTGCTGCCCTGTCCCTGATGGGCACTGGCACAGGATTGCTGCCCTACCCCAGCCCTGCTGGATGCTGGCACAGGGATTGCTGCCCTGTCCCTGATGGGCACTGGCACAGGGATTGCTGCCCTGTCCCTGATGGGCACTGGCACAGGGATTGCTGGCCAGGCTCAGAGCTGGTAGATGTCCCTGGCAGCCCCTGCCCAGCCCCTGGCAGGCAGCCCTTCCACCCCTGGCCATGGTGGCAGGCAGGTGAGCCTGGCCAGGCGTGTGCTCGCAGCAGAAGCCCCCCAGCCCCAGCTGTGGTGCAGTTACAGCACAAACGCTGAGTCAGGGCACAGCTCCTGGCTCAGCTCGGCTCCATTCCACACAGCCCAGGCCCTGGGATAAAAATAGATGCTGCTCCCAGAATTCCAACAGCTCTGGATGCACACACACACACAGGATGGAAATAAAACTGTCCAGGCAGCTGGAGTTCTGATGGCTTTCTAACTTGGGGTTATTTGTTCTCAAAGTCTAAATAATGATCTTTAAACAGCTGAAGGGTGTTTCTGACAATATAAAATAATAATTTCCACTAATAATTAACTTGCAGTACCACATTTAGCTAACCTAAAGCTGAGTCCTTGGAATCTGGCAGGAGTTGTAGAAATGATGCAGAAAAATTCACTTCCTTGAAATACTTCCTTCCTCAAAATGCTTTGTGAGTAATTTTTTTAATATTAAAAGCTAATTTATTACACTGGAGATTTCAGATTTCAGCCTGTCATCCTGCAATAAGCCCTGTATTGATTAAATATGGTCAATGTACATCATTTCCCCCACTCTTGTTGCAAATGTGTTTATTCATTTTCCTTGCAAGGTAAACAAACCTACAAAGTGAAATCAGAACAGGGAGTTTTCCAAAGCAGCACATATTCAGGTTTGGTATTAATTCTTAAAATACCTGGAATCAAAGCTATGGCAGGGCTTGGAAATTGTGTCTTTTTGGCTACCATATTTAAGTGACTCTAGAATTCTTGCTGCTGTCAAAATATCTTAAAATTCCTACTGAATTAGTGGAGGTGCATTTCAGCATTGGTGGGGGATGCAGGAAATGCTCCCCATCAGCAGCCAAAGGGAGAGGGCAAACCCTTCTGAAAAATCTCAGCCACAGATTGGAAAGGCCAAACCAAAACATCCCCACGTGTCAGGAACAAACAGAGCCAGGCTGGATGTGCCAGGGCTGCTGTGAGCTGTGCAAGCCTCTGCTTCAGCAGCTTCTGCTGCTCCTGCCCCAAGCTCAGAGCTGCCCGCTCCCCCAGCCAGGTGAGGACCTTACCTGGAAGCTGTTCTTCTCCCCACTGCTGTGGCTCTCTATCTCCAGAGCTCTGTGGCTGTCCTGGGGCGTCTGCGAGCGAGGAGGGCTGCACAGGACAGAGGCACCAGGACAGGGGCAGGTGAGGTGTTCTGTGACCCCAGGAGTGCCCCAGCCGTGCCCCAGGGGCTGCACGGGGCAGTGCTGCCACCCCAGGCACTGCTCTGACCCCAGCCCTCTGCCCACGCTGCTGGGGAGCCCTGGCACTGGTACAGAAACAACAGGCAGCAAATGAGGAGCGGCAGCAGGGCTTGGTTTGAATCCCCACCTGCCAGGCCAGGCCTGTCCTGCTGTGGAGTTGAGTCCTGGAGTTTGGGCTTTTCCAAACACCATTTGGGCTGGAGAGCTCACAGCCCATCCAAATGCAGCACATGCACTGGGCCAGGGCTGGGCTGCCCTGTGACCCCCTGGACATCGGCCCTGGCTTCCATAGAAACACACGTGTTCATATGGAACACACACCGAACACACCCTGTGCACACCTGTGTTCATACAAACACACACCCTGTGCACACCTGTGTTCACACAAAACACCCTGTGTACACCTGTGCTCACACAAAACACACACCCTGTGCACACCTGTGTTCACACAAACACACACCCCTGTGCACACCTGTGTTCATACAAACACACACCCTGTGCACACCTGTGTTCATACAAACACACACACCTGTGCACACCTGTGTTCACACAAACACACACCTGTGCACACCTGTGTTCACACAAACACACACCTGTGCACACCTGTGTTCATACAAACACACACACCTGTGCACACCTGTGTTCACACAAACACACACCCCTGTGCACACCTGTGTTCACACAAACACACACCCTGTGCACACCTGTGTTCATACAAACACACACCCTGTGTGCACCTGTGTTCACACAAACACACACACCTGTGTACACCTGTGTTCATACAAAACACACACCCTGTGCACACCTGTGTTCACACAAACAGGCTGGGCTGCTCTGTGACCCCCTGGACTTCTGCCCTGGTCTCCAGGCACACATGCACACACGTGTTCATATGGAACACACACCCTGTGCACACCTGTGTTCACACAAACAGCACATGACATTCACACACCCATGCAGCACTCCTGCCTCTGGCACACCCTGGGGACCCCGTGGTGACCTGGCACAGCCCTGCTCACCTGTCACAGTGGGAGCTCTCCCTGGAGCTGCTCCTGCCCGACTCGTGCTGGGCGTCCAGCAGGATCTTCTCCATGTCCCCGTTGTGGATGGAGAGCGAGGCCGGCACCTGCTCCTGGCTGCCCGTGGACACGGAGCTGCTGCTGCCATTGCTGAAGTGCAGCTCCACCCAGGACCCTGCGGGCAGAAAGCAGCGCTGAGCACACGGCCTGGGGCTGCCAGTGACACTGCAGGGACACGGGCCAGCCCTGCCGCCCGGCTCATAAACAGCCCGGAGTGCAAAGGGCAGGCAGCTGGGCTGGGAGGGCTCGCAGCGCTGGGAGGGAGCTGCTCAGCAGTACATTGTGTTTGTTTCTCTCTGCACATACAGATCTTGTAGGGTATGTTCAATTTTTATTGTTCAACATAGGCGGCAGTCAGGATAATCTCAAGGACTTTTGCTGCCAAGGTTCCGTTGTTCGTTTGTTGAAATGACTTTGGGCTCAGGGACTGTTTAGTGCAGCCTTTCTCCAGTGCCATTTGTAGGTGCTGCTGTTAAGCAACTGCGGGAGTGTGGCAAGGCTGTCATGGGTTTGCTGCTAGCAGTATATTTAACACGGTCACATGGCCTTTGTTTTCCTAAGGGAGGGAATAACAACTCCCTCCTGGGCAGGGACAGCTCACTGCAGGGCCGGGAGCTGCTCCCTCCCTCTGGAATCCTGGAATGCTTTGGGTGGGAGGGTCCCCAAATCCCCCCATTCCCACCCCAGCCATGGCAGGGACACCTCCCACTGTCCCAGGTGCTCCAGCCCCAATGTCCAGCCTGGCCTTGGGCACTGCCAGGGATCCAGGGGCAGCCACAGCTGCTCTGGGCACCTGTGCCAGGGCTGCCCACCCTGCCAGGGAATGATTCCCAATTCCCAATATCCCATCCAGCCCTGCCAGGGAACAATTCCTAATTCCCAATATCCCATCCAGCCCTGCCAGGGAACAATTCCCAATTCCCAATATCCCATCCAGCTCTGCCCTCTGGCAGTGGGGTGTCCTGTCCCTCCAGCCCCCCAGGAATGAGCTCAGGGAACAGAAAATTCCCGAGTTACCCAGTGCCAGAGGAACCCCAGTGTGGAGCAGATGTGGCCCAGCCCCAGCAGTGCCCAGCGAGGACAGGAGCAGGAGGGCAGCGGGAACTCCCTGCATTCTGGGCAGGGATGTCTCGGGAATCAGCAGGGAAAGGAGAGGCAGGGCCAGAGGCGCTCGGGCTGCCCAGGGAACAAAGCAGGGCAGGAGCAGCTGGAGCTGCAGGCTCCCTTCCCAGCCACCCAGCAGCACAGGAACCAGGGGGGAGAAGCCAGAGCACGTTCAGTGTGGAGCAGGAACGTCAGACCAGCAAAGACACCCCAGATATCCTGGCTGGGAGGAGACCCAGGGCTCCAAAACCAACTGGAACAGCACAAAGCCAAACTGCCTCATGTGCATCAACAACACGAGTATCTCCATCCCAAATACACACGTCTCCATCTGGACAGCCGAAGTACCACAAAACCTGCTGGATACAAACATTCCAGCCCACCGAGTTTGGAAGAGATGCTTTTCTTCCAAACCCCTTTTCCTTCACAGCTGGTTTGTTGTTGTTTGGGTTTGTTTGGGAATTTTCCCCTCCACGTGACAGTGCCTGGCATGTGGCAGGGAGCGTGTTCGGAGCCAGACAAACCCCTCCCTACCCTTTCCCCCGAAACCTAGGGAAGCCCAAGTTGTTACCAAAGAACAATCACAACCACTAGAGCTCAAATTAAGACTTTATCTGCTGGACTCTTACTGGGTACAGCCCAGGGAATGCGGGATAAAGCAGGGAGAGGATTGGGATTGCAGCACCAGGGACAGAATACGTGGTTTACAATTTTCCCTTTCTTTCCTTCTCCTTTAGGACAGAATACGTGGTTTACAATTTTCCCCTCCTTTCCTTCTCCCTTCTTTTCTTTCCCCTCCTGAGAGAAGGGCTGTGCTGGAGCACATGGAACAGGCTGTGATATCACCAGTTAAAGATAAAAGCAGCTGTGTTTTCATGAGGCTGGAAACACAAACAGACCGAAGCCCAGCAGAGGCGAAGCAGCCCGGCCAGACAAGTCTCGGGAATGGCCTCGGGACAGAGGGGTCTGTCACGATATCCCAGCCTAGGACACATGTGCGAGCACAGACCAGCACCGCAAAGCACAGGATCAGTGGGAAGCGTAATTTTGTTAAGATACAGCTTTCAAGGCCGGGAATTAAGAAGCAGAATTCCGCAGAGCGATGAGGATGGCCCCTAAATCGCTACACCCCCGTGCCAGCCGCACTGTGTGTGGGATTTTCCTTTTCCCGGCCAATCCGGGTCTACCCAACACCCGATCCCCGCGACTGGCCCAGCCCTGCTCATAGGCACCCCCACCGGGCCCGTTCCCCGGGACGATGGACACGCACTGCGGCGCGCACATCGGCCACGGCAATCACCCAATATCGCGACACAGAACGGCCGCGCGCGGGCCCGCCCCCAGCCCGCAGTCCCCGGGCAGTGCCCCCCGCAGCCCGCAGTGCGGTGCCAGCCCTCCGCGGCGCTGCCCGCGGCCTTACCCTGCAGGTTCTCCTCCTGAGGACTCTGTCGCGACATGGCTGGCGGGCGGCCGGGCACGCACTGACCGCGCGCCGCCCGCATCAGCGCACAGTGACCGCCCCGCTGACGTCAGCGCCGCACCGCCCGCCCATTGGCCAGCGCGGCGGGGCGGGGCAGAGATGGGGCGGGGGGGCGCGCGCGCTCCCTCAGCGCCCTCCGGGCTGCCATGATGGCGGGGCGGGAGCGGGGCCGGGCGGGGAAATGGGAGAGCGGGGATGGTTCCCGTGGGACATCATGCCGCAAAACATCATCATCCCGCAAAACATCATCATCCCGCCGGACATCATCATCCCGCCGGACATCATCCCTCATGGCTCCCGCGCTCTGCCCGCTGAGCGCTCCGCACGGTCCGCCCGCCCGCGGGCCTCCTGCACGGCGCTTCAGAGTCACACGGGGAAGGCGGACACGGGGGGGGCGGTTTCAAAAGATACACGGAGACATTTCAAAGGATACACGGAGCGAGTTTCAAAGGATACACGGAGGGGCTTTCAAAGCAGACACGTCCGCTTGCAAAGTCACAGCTTGCGGCCGCTGAGCCAGCCCCGACGGCGAATGATATATGGCCCTAAAATAGGTAATAATCACAGAATGGTTGGGTTGGAAAGGACCCACAAGCGTCATCGAGTCCGACTCAGCCCTGCACAAAACAGCCCCAAGAAAATTAATAAATAATAATAAATAAATAATAGGTAATAAATAAATCTTTTGGTCTTTAATTGTCGCGATGCCATCAGAGCTCTCGACAGCAGGAACCACTTAGCTCGTGTTGTTTTTTGAAAAAAGATGCTGATTTACTGCTGGGACGTTGTAAAGACAAACGCATAAAACCTGATTTTATTTAGCCAAAATATTAACTCAATTAAAGCATGCAGGCTTTTCTGCCTTGTCTGGAATTGTTTTCACCTGCGCCTTTCTGCAGCCGAGTCACAGAGCCCAAGTGAAATACATCAGTAAATAGTGTGTGAGTTGTGAATATTGCATTATAACCGTCCCAGAAGGATGAGGCCGGGTGTTAGGGGTGTGGGCACGGCACTCAGTGTAGCCGGTGGATAAGGAGGGGCAATGCAGCGGTTCTGTTCTGGTAAGGAAGAGCCGTCCGTGGCGGGAGCAAAGGCCGCGTTTAACCGGGCAACGAGGGCCGGGTTCCCGTTGCCGGCACTCGGGGCCGCTCCCGCTCCTCCCGCGGAGCTCTGCTGCTCCCTGCTGCCGGCAGCCTCGGGCACGGACACCGGGCACGGGGTACCGGGCACGCACACGGCAGCCGCTCCTCGGGGAGGAGGTTCTGCCTCTGGGACCGGCTCCTCTCCGGCAGCCAGCCCTGCCTCGGCTGTGAGGAACGGGAGGCGCAGCAAGTTCTGGCTCCAGGATCTGCCCCTCTCCTGCAGGCAGCACTGCCTTGGCTGTGAGGAACAGGGAGCTCAGCACTGCAGTCACACAGCAAGGGCTGCCTGTCTCAGGAGGGATGAGGGGATCACGGAATCACAGAACCCCAGAATAGTTTGGGTTGACAGGGACACTTCCCACTGTCCCAGATGCTCCCAGCCCCAATGTCCAGCCTGGTCTTGGTTGGCACTGCCAGGGATCCAGGGGCAGCCACAGCTGCTCTTTCATCGGTCATTGGGCAAATGCTTTTATTTTCATGTATAATTTGATGGCAGAAACTTTTGGGTTATTGGCAGAGACACACTCTGCTGTCATCAGGAGAAATTGTGAATTTTCCTGTTGTTGGATGAAGTCTTTGAAAGGTTATTGATTTGTTGCACTGCGATCCTCTGCACAGCTGGGACTCACCCTAATCTTATTTACTTGCATGTCACAGACCAATCATGTATTGACTAATTCCCTTTAAGCCACAAACAGTGTCCATCTCCTCCACAGAATAACAAAGGCATTGATTTGGGTATGGAGTCACGCTTGCTGCTCAGACAGCTTCAACTTTGTGTTTGGTTTTCAGCCTCTGGGCTGGGCCTGGAACGAGGGCTCAGCCCAGCTGTGAGGCATGGGTATTTCAGGCATTGCACAGAAGTTGTTTGTAATCCCAAACCCATGATAAACTTGCATTAGTTCAGAAATGGATAATATTTGCTGACGTTTCTTTGGTTTCTTACTAATAAAAATCAAAGTAATCCACCCACTTCCTAGCAGTACAATGTGAGACAGCGGGAATTTCAGGACTGATTTGGGAAAATGTGCCTACAGCTCCTGCCAGGAGGGCACAGCCGGGGGTGTCGGGCTCTGCTCCAGGGAACAGGGACAGGAGCAGAGGGAACGGCCCCAGGCTGGGCCAGGGCAGCTCAGGGTGGGCACAGCAGGAATTTCCCCATGGAAAGGGGGCTCAGGCACTGCCCAGGGAGGGTTCAGTGCCCAGCCCTGCAGGTGGCACCTGGAGCTGGCACTCAGGCTGGGGACAGGGTGGGGATGGGCACAGCTGGGACTCCAGGGCTGGGAGGGCTTTTCCAACCCAAATGATTTGGTGATTCTGTGGCTGTTGCTGGCCTGTGCAGACAGAGGCTCAAACCCCACTGAAATCTGAGCACTGCCGTCTGCATCCCACCGAGGGTTGGTCATTAACCTCCCTGGCTGCCTCTGGAAATCCAGCCGTGTGTGTTTCATGCTGAGCATTTCTTGGAACCAGGTTCATCATTAACCACCCAGCTGCTCTTGCATCCTTTCCACCCCACTGCTGCTCACCCAGGCTGCTGATGTGGGACAGTGCAAGGTGTCCCTGCCCACCACGGGTGGAACATGAGGAGCCTAAAGGTTCCTTGCAGCCCAAACCCTTGTGAGATTTGCTGATTCTCTGATTTCACTCCATTTGGAGCGTTAATAAAAGCCTGTGTGTGGTGTGGCCGCTGCCGTGGCAGGGCTGTGCTGTCCTGGGCCATTGTCATACTCCTCAGCAATCCCCACACGCTCTGTGTTGGTGTTCACAGGGGTCCCAGGATGAGGGAAGAGACAAGCATCTGACTCCATGTTTCACAAGGCTGATTTATTATTTTGTTATATATATTACATTAACACTATACTAAAAGAATGGAAGAAAGGATTTCATCAGAAGGCTGGCTAAGAATAGAATAGCAAAGAATGATAACAAAAGTTTGTGGCTCAGCTCTCTGTCCGAGCCAGCTGGCCGTGATTGGCCATTAATTAGAAACAACCACACGAGACCAATCCCAGATGCACCTGTTGCATTCCACAGCAGCAGATAATCATTGTTTGCATTTTGTTCCTGAGGCCTGCCAGCTTCTCAGGAGGAAAAATCGTAAGGAAAGGATTTTCCATAAAAGATGTCTGTGACCCACTCTGTGCCGTTCTGTGCTGGCTGCCCAGGGGCATTGGTCCTGTCTGACCCGAGCTCGGTGTCACAGGGAGCTCACAACCTGTGCTGGCTCAGCTGGACAGGGCACAAACCAGGGCTTAAACCAAGCCCGGAGCGCTGCTGGTTTGCTTTCAGTCTCACAATGGAAGAAACTCTGACCACTTCCAGCGTGAACCAGAAAAGCAGAGCATGAAAATGCCTTCAGCTCTTCTTTCCTTCCTAACTTCAGGTTTTTAAAGCCCGTTCCCGTTTGTGTGCAGCTCAGCCCATGGAAGCTGCCAGAGGAATGCTCCTCCTGAGCGCTTGCCAGCTGAAAAACAAACCCCCATTCTCTGAGTGATGCAAACCGCTGCTGGGCTCTTGTGCAGGTCACTTACAGCACTGCCTGCGACGTGACTTGTTTTGCTTACAAACTCCCACAAAGTGTTGCAATTCAGCTCTAAAAATAGAAGGCAGTTTCATTTGTCCCGGAGCCGTTGTTGTCACAGCTCCCAGAGGCACAGCCAGTCCTGCTGTCTCCAAGTGCCACTACATGTCCCTTTGGCAAAGGGTAACTGAACCACCGAGAGGGAACAGGCAGGGGAACGCAGCGCGGGGATCCACAAAAACAGGAACAAGTTTCTAAGGAATCCGGTCAGCAGTCATGTGTTCGTTGTCCTGCACAGTTGTGAGCTTTGGATGGAGGGAAAATGAAGATTTTCTATGCAAAGTTCCAGATACACAGCTGTTGTTAAAGAGAGGAAAAACCGCAGACCCTCCTTTCTAAAACAGAAATTGTGTTCTAGGGTAGGTTTCTGCTTCCCAGCCCTGCACTCAGGTCACTCTGTCGTTCCTGTCAGGAGTTCATGGACATGCACTGGGAACAGCTCCCAGTCTTCACTATTTCTCATGTCAGGAAAACACAAAATCAACAAATATGTCCTATATCCTATTTGCTTGTAGAGAACTTTGTGGTGTGGGGCTGTTAGAAGTATCTTGTACCCAAAGGCATTTCCTAACCCTAACCCTAACCCTAACCAAATACCACAAAGAGGAAGAAATTGTTCCCTGTGAGGGTGGGCAGCCCTGGCACAGGTGCCCAGAGCAGCTGTGGCTGCCCCTGGATCCCTGGCAGTGCCCAAGGCCAGGCTGGACACTGGGGCTGGGAGCACCTGGGACAGTGGGAGGTGTCCCTGCCATGGCTGGGGTGGCACTGGGTGGGTTTGGGGTCCCTTCCAGCCCAGAAGAGCCCATGATTCCATGAGTCTATAACTTGATCCCATCTCTATTGCCAGGAGCAAGTACAAAGCCTGGCAGCTGTTTTTAAATCCAAGTGTCCTTCAATCCCCCCCTGCCCTTTCCAGCAAGGCAGGAGGAGCAGCTCCGTGCGGGCTCCAGCTGTGCTGGACACAGAGCTTTGGCTTCCTCATGGGGCTGGGAGTGCCCATCCTGGCCGGAGAGCGGGGCCTGAGCGCGTTTGGGACAGCAGCCTCGGCTGGCTGGGAAGGGACGGCCACGGAACGGGGAACGGAGGGAACGGAGGGCTCTGGAGGGCTCTGGAGCCGGGAGCGGGGCTGATCTGGGGATGGGAGGGATGAAAGGGCTCTGGAGCTGATCCCAGCAGGCAGGGATGGATGGGAGGGCTCTGGAGCTGGTCTGGGAACGGGAGGGATGGAAGGGCTCTGGAGCTGATCCCAGCAGGCAGGGATGGATGGGAGGGCTCCGGAGCTGATCTCGGGATGGGAGGGCTCTGGAGCTGATCTCGCAGGCAGGGATGGATGGGAGGGCTCTGGAGCAGCCGCGATGCTGATCTCGGGATGGGAGGGCTCTGGAGCTGATCTCGGGATGGGAGGGCTCTGGAGCTGATCTCGCAGGCAGGCAGGGATGGATGGGAGGGCTCTGGAGCAGCCGCGATGCTGATCTCGGGATGGGAGGGCTCTGGAGCAGCAGCGCTGCTGACGTGCTGCCGGAGCTGCAGTGACTCCGCAATGGCTGAGCCTGCCGGCGCTGAGCGCATCCCGCAGCCTGCCGGGGAATCCTGTCCTTAGCTCCTCCGACCGCTCGCATCCGCGCTCGGCTACCTGGTGAGCACATTTCACTCTACGCTTGGGGCATTTTTAGCATTTTTTGGTTTATTTTCCTTCGCCGTCCTCTCGGTGCTTCCCTGGACCAATCGTTGCATCACTCCTCATCTGGTCCCACTGTTTAGAGGACAGAGAGGGAAAACAGAACCATCTGCAGCAGGGATGGATTTTTTTTTTTTTCCTTTTGCAGTGTGAATCGTAAAAATCTCTTTAAATGTGACAGCACGAGCAGCCTACAGGTTTTATCTGGAGTGCACTGCAGGCAGGGACTCCCTCAGTGTGCAGCTACTGAGGTTTCTGCCTACCTGTGCTCCTTAATTAGCATCTACCTGTGCTCGCTAATGAGTGCCTAACTATGCTCCTTAATTAGTGCCTGCCTGTGGTTATTAATCAGTGCTTACCTGTGTAATGTATCTATAAATACGGACATAAAGTGTGATAGACAGACTGATAAACAGATAGATTTGCTGCACATGACCCATCTGCTGCCTGAAGGCTTTGCGGGCTCCATTTTCAGGTGTGCTGTTTGGCATTGTGTCTGAGGCTGCTTCCAATTCTCCCTCTGGGGTGGTGGTACCATGGCTGTGATGTGCAGGGCTGTGTGTGATAACCCTGGCTGTGATGTGCAGAGCTGTGATAACCATGGCTCCGATGTGCAGAGCTGTGCTCTCGGGTGCCAGGAGGGGATGGCTCTGCCTGGCACTGGGGCCCAGCTGCACCTTCCTGCTCCGTCTGCTCCTCAGCATCTTATGGAGCCTCTGTCCGTGTGATGCAGTTGAAATGCCAGGCTCAGAGATTGCTGCTGAGCCCCCTCTGCAGCTGGAGGTGTTGCTGTTTGGGGTAATACACGCCCTGGTGAATTGCTGTGACAATCATCTGTGTCTGTGCTCGCCCAGGAGCTGATTCGGGCATTTCCTGTTAGCTGAACTCTGTGCACGGCGTGTCTCAGAACTGCTTCCATGGCAATGCTGTGCTCAGAGGAGAGCGGGCTCCCCATCCCTGCTTCCCATGGCAATCCTGTCCATAGGAGAGCGGGCTCCCCATCCCTGCTTCCCATGGCAATCCTGTCCATAGGAGAGCGGGCTCCCCATCCCTGGCAGTGCCCAAGCTCCTTCCCATGGCAATCCTGTGCTCAGAGGAGAGCAGGCTCCCCATCCTTGGCACTGCCCAAACTCCTCCCAATGCCAATCCTGTCCGTAGGAGAGCAGGTTCCCCATCCCTGGCACTGCCTGAACTCCTTCCCACGGCAGTCCTGTCCATAGCAGAGCAGGCTCCCCATCCTTGGCACTGCCCAAACTCCTCCCAATGCCAATCCTGTCCATAGGAAAGCAGGCTCCCACCCCTGGCAGTGCCCAAACTCCTCCCAATGCCAATCCTGTCCAGAGCAGGCTCCCACCCCTGGCAGTGCCCAAGGCCAGGCTGGCAGGGTCCTGGAGCACCTGACACAGCATGACATTGGTGTCCCTGTCCATGGTAGGAGTGCTTTAAGGGCCCTCACAACCCAAACCATTCTGGACTTTTGATTCTCTTCTATGCTATTTAATCTAACAAAAAGAATGGTCTTTTATTTTTCTTCCCAGCTGCTTGCTCTCGCAGTCATTTTAAATGTGATTTATCTCATCCAGATTCCTTTTCCTTTCAGTTCATGGGATGCCTCTAGTGACACTGCTAAAAAAGGAGACAGAGATTAGAAAACACATTGGAGTCCCGTTGACTTTTGCCTGTTATTTCACACATTGTGATACAGCCAGAGAAATGTGTGTAGTACGAAATGATAATTTCCTGGCAAGAAAGACTCACAGCTGCCAGCCTGGGCTCTCTCTCTGGACATGCAGCATCCTTAACCTGCCACCCCTCTGCACCTGGGCTCCTCTCTCTGTGTAAGGGCTCACTGGGTGCTTAAAACGTGCTCAAAACTGAAAGTTTCTCAGGGCAGATTACTTTACTTTGCAGTGCAATTTCTGCCTGGTTTGCGTTGGCTCTTGGCGGCCTCCTGACCCATAACCCCTCATTCTTCACCTGCAAATGCCAGACTGGTGGGAGTTTTGGTGTTTGCAGTGGTGATTAAGAGGACATTGGGACCAGTAGGAGGCCACAGGAAAGTGCATTTTTCACCAGGGCCCTGATGGAGAAAATAACACCTCACTTGAATAAGGCTTTAAAGAATGTGCTGAAGGCTCATGGGTTGTCTTGACAAATACCAGTCTGGGATGTATTTGTGGAACTGTGTGCCTGTAAATCCCTCCCTTGGTATGTGCTCAGTTGTCAACACCTCCCACGTGGTGAAGTTTCACCAAGTTTCCCAGTGCACTGTCAGTTTACATGAAGAGTAAAACTTTGCTTTTTTTCCTTAAAATGCATCTCTAAAATATTACTTTCTATTGCAGATGGCTTGAATTCAAAGTAGCATCAGCAAATGCATGTTAACAAGTGAAGGCCTTTAAATAATGATCTTTAACATTTTCCCCGAAAACTTGTGTTCTCAGCTTGTCACCTTCTGTGCTGCAGCTCTTCATGTATGATCAGGAACAGAGGCTTGGCTTAAATGGAAAAATCATTTCAAAAGCAAGTCCTAAAAATTTTACACATCCTGATTGACTGGGATGTAGGATTTGAACCCATCCAAGCACTCTGGGAGCAAGACTCTAACAGCACTGAGCAATTTTAAGACACATAAAAACATTTATATGAGTATATTTTATGGTAAAAGCAGACAAATTCTAGCCAATACTTCAGCAATCCAAAGGAAATCACTCATGGGATCCTGTTTATTTGCCCACAGTGGGCCAGGAGCAGGCACTTGCATGCAGAGAGAAGTGAGCTCCCTTCTCCCAGAGCACTGGGTGCTGGCTGCTGTAGTGGCAAAGTGCTCATCCATTTCCAGCATCATTTCACTGGAAAACTAATTCCTGATTTTCCTTTGCCACCACAGCCCAACGTGCCATGCCCAAACCAAGCCCCAAAGGCCTCAGAGTTGAACAGAATTCTGTAGAAGTGACTCTAATGGGGAACGACACGGTGGTGGATTTTTGAGAATCCCCTCATTGCTGTGCAGACCCGCAGCTCCTTGCAGGCACACGTGAGCAGGGTTTGTTATTCACTGCTGCTGTGGAATCCAGATGAGGGTTCAGTGGATTTCATGTGTGGAGCAGAGGCACTGCCTGAGGACACACAGCTGGGAAAGGCTGGGGAGATGTCTGGGGGATAAAGGAGTGTGCTCAAACACACAGCCAGCAGCAGGGTGTGCAGCCCTGGCTGTCCCAAATCCAGCAGAGATCCTGGAGCTATTGCACAGGTGCTGTGGTCACTGACCTTGACAAGGTCAGTGCCACCAGGGACTCTTTAAAGGGTCACTTTAGGCTGCAGAAAGTGGCTTTGCTGTCCCCTCAGGTCGCATTCCTGGCTGTGCTGTCCCTGCTTTACCTGTGCTGTCCCCTCAGCTGTGCTATCCCTGCTTTACCTGTGCTGTCCCCTCAGTTGTGCTGTCCCTGTTCTGCCCTGTACCATCCCCTCAGCTGTGCTGTCCCTGTCCTGCCCTGTGCTGTCCCCTCAGCTCTGCTATCCCTGCTTTACCTGTGCTGTCCCCTCAGCTGTGCTGTCCCTGTTCTGCCCTGTGCTGTCCCCTCAGCTCACATTCCTGGCTGTGCTGTCCCTGTTCTGCCCTGTGCTATCCCCTCAGCTGTGCTGTCCCTGCTTTACCTGTGCTGTCCTCTCAGCTCACATTCCTGGCTGTGCTGTCCCTGTCCTGCCCTGTGCTGTCCCCTCAGCTCACATTCCTGGCTGTGCTGTCCCTGTTGGTGGTGCCAGCTCGGCTGCCCCAGCCCGCAGCCCCTCCCTGGGCAGTGGAAGGGAATCCCATCAGGTTTTATTCCCTCAGGACACGCTCAGGTGTAGCAGGAGTTAAAGGAGCTGCTGCTTGCTGCTGCCCCTTGTTACCTGTCACTCACCCAGCACCTGACCTGCTTCCAGCCTCAGGGAGCTCTGCCAGGCAGCCCTTCACAGACAAAGGCCATTTTTTGCTTTCTTTGGTTAAATTTTATTTTTTTCTAAATTTCCCTCTTGCTAAAATATCAGTGTGTGCCCTAGGACTGACATGGCTTAGGCCTGATGAGGTTTTACAACCACAAATCGAGTAACAAAACATAGTGGAGAAGCAAGGGATGCAGCAAATAGGATATATCATGGATATGAAGAGGAATGCAAAGCCAGGAATGCTTCAAGCCTTGCTAGAGCTGTGCTGCAGGATGTGAGAGGTGGGAATGGATGCTGAGGCAGGAAAAGCAGGGGCACAGGGATGGGGACAGTCACCAAGGCTGCTGTCAGAGTTAGCATCAGGAGCAGACAAAGATAAACATGGTCTTTCCCCTCAAAGCTGTTTTTTGGTGGTTTGGGGGGAGTGGGATGGGTGGTTTACTGTGGGAGCAGTAACAGTTCCATGAGGGGAGCAAGGTGTTGGTTAAGTCGGTGTTCTGCATAAACATGTGAGACCAAGAGAAATAAATGCTCTGCTGAAAATATCGTTGCTGTTGTTTAAAAATAAGCCAGTCAACAGCTGAGTTTGAGACTGAGGAGCATTACCCGGGCAGGAATGTCTCCTCTCCTGCTTGTGTTCCCGTGTCAGTCAGCACAGGGCATTGGGAGTGAGCAGACGTAGCTGCAGGCAGGGATGTCTGCACAGGCAGGGATGTACTCACACATCCCTGGGGTTATTCATTGTGGTGCTGCTGTTGTGAGGGCCTCCAGGACACAGGGAGAGATGAGAATCCACTCCAAGTTCTCAGAAGGATTATATTAATTATATTATATTATATTATATTATATTATGTTATGTTTGTTATGTTATGTTTGTTATATTATATTCTAAGACTATGCTAAAGGAAGAGAAAGGAGACATCAGAAGGCTAGATAAGAGTGATAATAAAAACTCGTGAGACTCAGAGAACCCAACACCGCTGGCTGTGATTGGTCATTAATTAAAAACAATTCACGTGCTGGGTAAACAATTCTTCAAATCACATTCTAGAGGAGAAAATCATGGAGAAGCTGAAGCTTCCCAGCTCCCCAGGAGAAGAAGTCCTGGCAAAGGGATTTTTCAGAAAATATGACAGTGACACGTCCCCAAACTGGGAGTGAAGGGCAGGCAGCAAAGACCCAGGGGCTTGTTAAAGCAGCAGCTGCAGCTTTGGGATGGAGTTTGAGGTGCTGTTGTACACCTGCACTCAGGCTCTGGTGAGCCCTGGTGAGCCCTGGCTGTGAGCAGGGTGCTCTCCTTGAGGGGTGCTGTACTTGTGGCTTCAGGAACGTTATTCCATGGCTGCTTATTTCATATTAATGACACTCATCTCTCTAAAGTAACATGCGTGCCAACTCAGGGCCTTCCACTTTCCCTGCAGTTCTGAATTCCAAGCTTGCCTCGCAGAGTAAAATTTTCTGAGATGTTTTTTCATGCACTTTATCACCCAGATCAGTTTTGTTCCATCTAAATTGGGGCCATCAGCCATGCAGCCTGGTAGGAGCCATTTGTTAGAGCAGCTGTTATTTCATTGCTGGTGTGTTTTCATGTTCAACCCCAGTGCTGGCTCTGCCCTGTGTCCTGCCCAGTGCTGCCAGTAAAGTGCACTGAGCCTCAGAAATGTGCAGTGCTCACCTGGCAGGGCCGAGCTTTGCCCTGGGGATCAGAGCCCTGTGCCATTGGCTCTGCAGCCCCCCAGGTGCCCGAGTGCCACCCTGCCTTGGTGCAGGGAGCTCTGGAACCAGCCTGCCCTCAGAAATGTGCCACTGTCAATGTGTCACTGTCTCAGTTGTTGTCTCCTCGTGAGCACAGGGCTGGGAGGGCGCTCACAGAGAAAATCTCTGTGTGAAATGCCACATTTGGCATCCTCGCAGCACCTCTTCAGAAAGCCTCATTTGGATCCTGAAGTATTGGTAATATTCTTGCTGGGATATAGGATTTGTTTTGGTTTTTTTAAAAAAACTGCAACACATCGACTTTGAAGATGAAGCATAAAAATTATTTTTAGCATTTGATGCTAAGTCATCAGAGATGATAAAGGAGAAAGAACAACATTTATAGCTCCCTTCTCTTTGGCAACAGCAGAAAAACCCCATCCTCCATCCTGGCTGAGTAAGGAGCTTTCCTCAAAATTGACCCCAAATTCCCCCCAGTGCCAGCCCTGCCATGGCAGGGACACCTCCCACTGTCCCAGGTGCTCCCAGCCCCAATGTCCAGCCTGGCCTTGGGCACTGCCAGGGATCCAGGGGCAGCCACAGCTGCTCTGGGCACCTGTGCCAGGGCTGCCCACCCTGCCAGGGAACAATTCCCAACTCCCAATCTCCCATCCATCCCTGCCCTCTGGCACTGGGAGCCATTCCCTGTGTCCTGTCCCTCCATCCCTGTCCCCAGTCCCTCTGCAGCTCTCCTGGAGCCCCTTCAGGCCCTGCCAGGGGCTCTGAGCTCTCCCTGGAGCTGCTCCTGTCCAGGTGAGCACCCCCAGGTGTCCCAGCCTGGCTCCAGAGGGGCTCCAGTGGCAAAACAGGGCTTAAAAATTCTTCATTTTAATTAAACATAAGTGCTTCTAAAAATTCAAATGCCACTCTGAAACATTTCAGTTTCATTTTTGACAGCATCTCAATTTCTCATCTTCATGTTTTGACTAAAATGACTGAGAAATAAATCCATCACCAAAAAATGCTCCAGGCAGCAAAGTTCGCCCCAGCAGCTGTGTGGGGTGGTGGGGTCCCCATCCCTGGAGGTGTCACTTGGAGGTGGCACTCAGAGCTCTGGGATGGGGACAAGGTGGGCACAGCTGGGACTCCATGGGTTTGGACTCCTTTTCCAGGCTGAACAATCCTGTGATGCCGTGTGTGAGACAGCGCCCTGTGCCTGCAGCCTGCGGGCTCGCTGGCAAGCTCAGTCGCTGCTCTGCAGCAGTTACTGCCCTTTTCTCACAGGAAGGCAAAAGGCAGAGGAGCAGCAGGTTTGGCCTCCATGGCAACAGCAGCGGCTCCAGCCGTGCCTGGGGAAGCTGCTCCTGAGCATGGTTTGTTTTCAAACCCTGCTTGGCACCAGCCCGTTTGCCAGCAAAGCAAGCTGTGTTTCAGTAATGCGGTGAGCAGAGGGACGTGTCACTGTGCAGGGCCAGCAGGGCTCTGGGGTCCCACTGGGGCTGCTGGGGACGGGCCTTGTCTGCACTGAAGGGAGCAGGGCAGGGAACTGGGCTCTGAAAGGCCCTGATCAGCCCCAAACAGGGCATTAGGGCATTTCACTTCCATCCTATCTGGTTTATGTCCTGCACTAAAGGGGAGCAGGGCAGGGAAACTGGGCACTGAAAGGCCCTGATCAGCCCCAAACAGGGCATTTCGCTTCCTTCCCCTATGGTTTATGTCCTGCACTAAAGGGGAGCAGGGCAGAGAACTCTGAGCACTGAAATCCCCAGTTCAGCCCCAAACAGGCCATTTCCCTTCCATCCTCTCTGGTTTATGTCCTGCACTAAAGGGGAGCAGGGCAGGGCAGGGAAACTGGGCACTGAAATCCCCAGTTCAGCCCCAAACAGGGCATTTCCCTTCCATCCCCTATGGTTTGTATCCTGCACTAAAGGGGAGCAGGGCAGAGCAGACTCTGGGCACTGAAATCCCCAGGTCAGCCCCAAATAGGGCATTTCCCTTCCATCCCCTCCGGTTTATTTCCTACTCCGCTGGAAGGTTCCCAGCCCATGGCACGGGTTAGAAGTATCCAAAGCCAGGTTGGACATTCTGCCTGCCATGGTGGAGGTGTCCCTGCCATGGTGGGTGGGGTGAGAGGAGCTTTGAGCTCCTTTTCAACCCAAACCAACGTGGGATTTTAAGCATATAACACACACAGGGGTCAGACTGCTGAAGGAAATGGCTGAGTTTGAGATGGAGAGGCTACAGCCTTTCTGGGGTCTGCCTCCCCCTCCCAGAGGTGTTGCTTGTATGGAGTAAGGGGCAGTCTCCCCTCCGGGGTGCTGGTGTGTCTGGGGCAGTAATTACAGGTCTGTAATTAGGGGCAGTAATTAGAGGTGTGTAATTAGGGCCAGTGTGCTGGATTCTGGCCTGGGGGGTCGGGGCTGGTGCCCCCTTCCCTTTGAAGCCAGGCCAGAGCAGGGAGCTGCTGTGAGCAGCAGGAGCACAGCCAGCCCTGCTCTCCTGGGGCTGTGCAGGCTCTTTTAAATTGGGATTCTCTTGTGCTTCAGGCTAATATTGATTTTTTCTTTTCTGGTGTTATTATTTTTTATTCAAGTGTTCACCTCATGTCTCCTGCATGACATGAAAATTTCATTCTTCTGCTTTCTTACTCATTCACTCATTGAATCCATTCTGAAACTCTCAAGTGCACCTTGTATTTCTCTTTTTAAAGAAGATGCTGTTCATAGGTTCACACCTGCAAACTGTACCTGATGGTGACTAGTATTTTAGTGGTTTGAACAGATTTATTTCTGCAGAGATGTCAGAATTCTCTCTGCATCTCTTCTATGTGGATGTCTTCTGTATCTCTTCTGCACCAGCTCTTGGATGCTGCTGGAGGCTCCTGTATCTCAAACCCTGGTGGTCAGAAGCTTTGTAACCTCGAGGACTTTGTTGAACCCGTGGAAATTTGCAGGATGTGTTTGGGATTTGGTGGTGCCAGCACAGGAAGGAAAACAAGACAGTCCTTTTATGTGAATGGCATCTGCATTCTTGCTTCTAATTAAAAAATCGAAGGGAAAAGCTTTCAGTAATTAAAGGGTGTGTTTGCTAATTTGTCACAGGCTGCACTCTGAGCTGTTCTGGTTGGGGTTGGATCATTCTGGAAGTAACTTGCAGCTCTCCTCTCCACAGGAGCAGGCTGAGCATTCACCTTGCTCTGGTCACAGATGCCAGGGGCAGGGCAGGGCTGAGCAGGGGCAGGACAGTGTCCGTGTGTCCGACAGGGCTGGGGGCCTGGAGCTCTGTCCCTCCTGCAGACCCCTGCCCAGGTGTGGGCTGTGCCAGGGCTGGGATACCCATCAGGGGCTGGGCGTTTATCGGGTGTGCCAGCTGCTGGGCTGTGCCAGGGCTGGGATATCCCATCAGGGGCTGGGCATTTATGGGCTGTGCCAGCTGCTGGGGCTGTGCCATGGCTGTGCCAGGGCTGGGATATCCCATCAGGGGCTGGGCGTTTATGGGGTGTGCCAGCTGCTGGGGCTCAGGGCTGTCCCAGAGGCAGACACAGGTCACCCAGCTGGGTCATGCCCAGCTCCTGCCCACCAGGCAGGCTCAGCCTGGGGCAGACGGGGATCCCAGCCTGGGGCAGACGGGGATCCCAGCCTGGGGCAGATGGGGATTCCAGCCCTTCCCAGCCCCACTGAGCCCCCGCTCAGGGACCCCTGGGCTGTCCCTCCCTGCTGTGGGCAGTGCAGAGCTCTGGGACATGATGGAGCCTGGCAGTGACACAGACGCCACCTTTGCCTTTCCCCCGCCGCAGGTGGAGCCTGGCAGTCCCTCCCTGCTCGCTCGGCCCCGGTTCCCAGGCAGGCTTTGCATTTGATTTTTTTCCCCCAAGAAAGCGTTTCCTGTTGTCGTAACGTGGCCAGATGGGGAGGGTTCAGTGGAAATACCTCGGGAGAGGCTGGCAGAGCGGTGGATGCAGGAAGCAGATCCTCCCCGTAATGCTGGCACGGTTTGGTAAGTTCCATCTGAAAAATCAAAAGCGGCTCCTTTGCTGAGTCACAGCCCCTCGGAGCTGGAGCCGTGACAAGCGGGAGCCGCCGCTGGAGTTGGGCTGAGGTGAGCGGGGGGCTCCGGGATCCCGCCCGTGCTTTTCTCGCCTGCAGTGATGCTTCAATCTCATTCAAGGGCTCCGTAAGCTGAACGCGTCCGCGGGAACGTGCGGCGGCCCTGGGGGCCCGCAGGGTGGGGGCGGCACGGCTGTGCCGGGGCAGATGCGGGGACAGCCCGGGCACATCCCGGGGACATCCCGGGGACATCCCGGGGACATCCTGGGCACATCGCGGGGACAGCCCGGGGACAGCCCGGCCGGGCACGGGATGCGCGTCCCGGGCAGGACCGAGCCCTGTCCTGGGCTGGCAGCTCCCGGAGTGGCCGGAGAGCCGTGCCCGGTGCCACGGGCAGCTCTGCCGTGCCGTGCTGTGCTGTGCTGTGCCGGGCCGTGCCGTGCCGGGGCAATCGGAGCTCCCCCCGCAGCAGCGCCGGGGCCGAGGCCGTGCCGGAGCCGCTGTCCCGTTCCGGGCTATCCCCGCCGGGCAAACCCTGCTCAGCCGCGGCCCGGGGCTGTTCCAGCCCTGCCTGGCACCGCGGTCTGTGTGCTGCGGGCCCACGGCTCCGTCCGTGCCCCGGGCCGGGTACCGGGGCTGCAGGTGCGCGGTCCTGGGATGCCAATACACGATACCGGGCTATCGATGCTCGGTCCCGGGGCTGTAGATACACGGTCCCGGGGTGCAGGTGAACCATCCCAGGTGTTTGTTTCCTGTAGCTTTTTCATCTCCTCGAGCCCACAGAACTGGGTGTCAAATCCAGAGGAATTTATTCAGGGAGGAGGGAGCTGGGATCGCTGAAGGAAAGACAGGAGGGTTCCCTTACAGCAGAGAACCTGCAGGTAGGACAGGGACACAGGAGCATTTCCCGAGCACCAGTAAAATGTGGCATCTGACACTGGAAAGTAATTCTAGTTCTGTTGAAATGCTGCCAGGATATTATTACCTAGACAGAAAAATGCTCTCAGGCTGCTATTTCCAGTGTATCTGTGGTCATTTCAATTGCAGATTTGGTTTTTTTAAAGCTGTTATTATTGTTAGACATGTTTTCCTTGTACTTTTGAATAAGCTTTTAGAAGTTTTTAAAAGCTCAGCACCTTCAGGAGCTGTGGTGTTGCTGATCTGTGGGTGATCAGCCCATCTCCAGCTGCTGAGCACTGCAGGTCACCCTGGCCTGAGCTGGCATCCCAAGGGATGGAGCAGAATCATGGAATCATAGAGTCACAGAATTTACAAGGTTGAAAAAACCCTTGGTGATCATCAAATCCAGCTATTGACCCACACCACCACCGTGTTCACCTCTAAGCCACGTCCCTAAGTGCCACATCTGCATGTTTGGAACATTTCCAGGCATGGTGACTCCATCACTGCCCTTGGCAGGACTGGACAACCCTTTCTGAGTAGAAATTTTCCCTGATCTCCAACCTGAACCTCTCCTGGTGCAGCTTGAGGCTGCTTGCTCTCATCCTGAGGAACTGAGGCAGGAACCTCTCCTCCTGGCCCCTTGCCCCACTCCTGAGCCTCTGGGCTCTCCCCTCTCCTCCTGGCCCAGCAGGGCTCTCCCCAGGACTCTGCCCTGTTCCACCTTGCACCAGGCAAGAGCAGAGCAGGAGCTGTGGTTTCAGCACAGGAACAATTAAATGAGGAGGACAATGCTCTCCCCCAGGGGCAGAGAGCAGGCACCAGGGAGGGATGGGCTGGGCTGGGCTGGGCTGGGCTGGGCTGGGATGGGATGGGATGGGATGGGATGGATCCATGGGATGGGATGGCATGGGATGGCATGGGATGGGATGGGGTGGGATGGGATAATGGGATGGGGTGGGATGGGATGGATCCATGGGATGGGATGGGGTGGGATGGGCTGGGATGGGATGGGAGAATGGGATGGGATGGGATGGGATGGAAAGGCTGGGTTGGGCTGGAAAGGCTGAACTGGAAGGACTGGACTGGACTGGACTGGACTGGACTGGACTGGAAGGGCTGGACTGACCTGACCTGACCCAACCTGACCTGTGGTGGCTGCTCTGGTGCCAGCCCCAGGGACTCAGCTCCTGCCTTGTCCTGCCCAGGGATGGTTTGGCCCCAGCAGCAGCAGGACTATGGACAGCTGCTCCCAGGCTTTGTGGTGTGTGATCCCAAAGATTCATCTTGCCACCGGATAAATAATTTCATTTCCTGCCAGTGCCCACAGGGTGGTTCCTTGCTCTTGCATTAGTATGGAAAAGTAACTGAAACATCCTTTTCCCCTACACAGTATCAATCATTCAATAACTTCCTGTTCAATGTCCTTTCAAAAAATCACAGAGCCTCACTCTTCTATTACCGGGTCACACCTATTATGTTTCATTTAGGAGAGTTTGAGTGGATTAATGAGCGCCTACCATTTAGCTTTCTGCAGCATCATAATGCTTTTCCTCTGATTTCACATCTCCTGCCTCTGTAAAACCTTATTTACATTGCTGTGTGCACAGCAGATGTCCTCAGTGATGACTTGATCTTTCCTCCAAAATCTCTATGTGCAGGATATGTCAAATTGTATTTTTAAATGTAGATTATCTTGTACTTCTACAGATTGATTTTTATGTTGCTAAGTTACCTATTTTTTCTAGTTTGAGGTTATTGTTTCATTTTTTTTCCTTTTGCCTGCCTTGTCCTCTTTCCTGATTGACCCACATAATCCTCTGTTATCAGCAGGTTTTTCTGCCCTGCCCTGTACCAGGTCACCAGCACAGCCAGCAGTGCCAGCCCCTGCTCTGGGCTCCCAGCTGGAATCTCGTCCCTGTGTTTGTGTCCCCCCCCGTGCCTGCAGTTTGTCTCACATCAGTCCCAGTGCTCAGGCTGCTCTCGGGTGCCCAGGGTGGGCCAGGGGCTGGGCTCAGGGGTCCCTGGGCGCCACATCCAGCTCAGATATTCTGTGACTCCACAGCTCCTGAGCAGTTACTCACAGCAGTGTCTGACCCTGGAGTGTCCTTGTGGAACCGAGATCCAGACTTCCACCCTCACCTCCCATCACCTTTGGGCTCCAGCACTCGCTGAGGTCACTGCTGCCCCAGCGCAGCCCAGGTTCCTCAGCCCCTCTGCCTGCTGGCAGCCTGGGCAGGGTGTGCTGCCCATGGGCTTCCCCCTGGATGTAATGAGCTGTAGGAATGTCCATCGTTTGGATTAAAAACCTCCCAGGCTCCCCCGGAGCGGAGCAGCCACAGCCACTGCTGCTCCCAATGCTGCCCCTGCGGGTGCCCAGAGCTCTGCAGAGCCTCAGTGCTCGGGGGGCACAGGCTGGGTTGGGGGGACATATCCAGCAGGGAGCATCCCCTCGGGACAAAGGGACACATCCAGCAGGGAGCATCACCCTGGGGCAGGGGGGGGACACATCCAGCAGGGAGCATCCCCTCGGGGCAAGGGGACAGGGAGCATCCCCTCCAGGCCGAGGGGACACGGAGCATCCCCTCGGGGCTGGAGCAAACAGAGCATCCTCTCGGGGCTGGGGCAAACAGAGCATCCTCTCGGGGCTGGGGGACACGGACCCCTCTGGGCTGAGAGGATAGGGCGCATCCCCTCCGGGCAGGGGGATACGGAGCATCCCCTCGGCCAGGGGGGACACGGAGCATCCCCTCGGGCCGCATCCCGGCGGGACCGAGCCCGGCGCTCCCGGAGCTCCCGGAGCAGCGATCAGAGCCGGCGCGCTCAGCTGCCAGATGGGCACAGCCCCTCCTCGGCGAGGATCAGCGCAGTGCCAGAGGCCACTTTCCCCGAAGGAGTAAATGCAGAAGGCCAAGAGGCTGGAGAATCCAATCCCGGATTAGCCAGCTGCCACACTGACCCAGTGCAGGGAAGGGCTGCTCTGCAGCTCCTCCAGCCTGGAACGGGAACTCTTCATGGGAATGCTTCCCTGTCCATGATGGAGCACATTGCACACCGGTGCTCTTCCTCATCATCTGCACTTCTGAGGGGAGATTCCTGCAGGGGAGGGTTCCCGAGAGGAGGCATCAGCCAGGAGAGGCCCCTCGGGAATGAGTCCCTTGGCCTCAGAGGTGAACTGCAGCAAGTCACTTTAGTGACCCAATGGGGAGCACAAGCAGAGGCAGCTGTTGAAGTTCCTCTTTCCCCACCCCTTTTTTTTTCTTTTGTTTTTAGTCTTGCTTTAAAAAAAGGTTATAGAGTTCTTGTGTTGAAAAAAAGATTTTCCTAGATAAATGGATCAGAGAATCCCAGAATGGTTTGGGTTGGAAGTTACCCCAAAGCCCCCCCAGTGCCACCCCAGCCATGGCAGGGACACCTCCCACTGTCCCAGGTGCTCCAGCCCCAGTGTCCAGCCTGGCCTGGGGCACTTGGATGGGGCAGCCACAGCCCCATCCTGGCTGCACCACAGCACCACAGCCTGGGGTGCTTGCACTGCAAATGTCCAAGTGAGGGTGAAGCCTTTTCTTCCCCAGGCTCTGGCTCTGCCAGGGTGCAGGGAGGCCTCACTCCCTCCTGCTGATTTATTCAGTGAAGCTGCAGGGCAGGGCTATTTGCACGCCAGGCCAGCTCACTCCAGAGGCCCATGCAGCATTTCAGATCAAATCAGCTTGGAACAATCAGATTACAGCAGCAAAGTCCCCAGCCTGTGCAGGTGGTGCGTGCAGAGCCCTCCTGGCAGAGCTGCCCTGGCCAAGGGCAGCAGCACGGGGTCCCCTCTGGGCCTGGGGGGCCTGGGGGCCGTCCCTCCATTCCCCCATGGGCACAGGCTCTGAGTTCTTTCCTATGGGCCTGCAGCCTTTCCTTCCCACCTGTTGCTCAGTCCCTCCTCTGGAAACAGGAGCTTTGCTCCTCCAGGTTGGGCAGGGTTCCTGGCTCATCAGCTGGGAGGACATTTTGCTTCCAGGGTTTCATTCAGTCATCTTCCAAGGGCTGCTTTTGGTATAAAATCCTTTTTATAATGGATCTTTTCTGTAGAGCTAGAAATATTTATTTAGCCAGTGCCTAAAGGGGCTCCGGGAGAGCTGGAGAGGGACTTTGGACTGGAGAAGGGGAATGGCTCCCCCAGCCACGCTGGGATGCTCCTGCTCTCCCCTAAAGCACTGTTTGTGTTTATTCATGCTGTTGCTGCTCTGTGTTTACTGTTGTATTTCTGGGCTGAGTCAGTAACAGGTCAGAGATGGGCTGGCATCAGGAGGGGACTGGCAGCAAGTGTCACACAAAGGTCATTTAAACCAGGATATTTAATAATGAAAAATCAGGTTTGAAATAATCTGATCCTCAGTTTTCCAGGCTGCAGAAACAGCTTTTCACTGATGGACATCTCCCAGCTGTTTGCATTTGGGAGATTAATCAACTTTCCATTCAAATTCTTATCTGTTGCTGGGAAAGGTCAATTTTTATCTTGATTTAGAGCTGGGCACACACATACTGAGAAGTAAAAGCCACTGTCAAATAGAAATGTAGTTTTTGGATAGTCTGGGTCAGCCTAAAGAAAGGTTCCTACTCCCATCAGTGTCTTGTTCTGCTGCCCAGTTCCTCACAGCTGAATTGAATGATGATGAATCAGTCTGGAAATTAACCTTAATTCTGAAACCCAAAGCACAGTGGTTTTGTTGCCACTGTTGAGTCTGTTATTTTTCAAGCTCATTTATAAATTGAATAAATCCAAGAACTGAAAATCTTTTATAAGAGTGTAGCAATTAAATACTGCCTTTTCCATCCTCAAATCCAGCTGTGTTGTGTGTTGGTGCCGAAGAGGGTTGGAGAGGTAGCATTAAATAGTTATTTAGGGATGTTAATAACATGCTTAAAATGTTTCCATCAAGTGCCTTTGGATGGTGCGATGCCATCTGTGTTACAGTTGATTTAGTTAATTACACAGGCATGGATTCCTTGGGAGAAGGGATGGCATTGCTCTAACAGCTTGTTTGTGAGCACGGGGAGGCAGTGACACGCTATTAAACACGTGGAATTGTGTCTGAAATATATTCCTCACTAACAGCCCTCCCCAAATTGCTGCTGCAGCTTAACAGATCATTTGGATGGGTGTGTTATTGGAGTTTATTGCAGGAACTCCAATGGATTTTTGTACCTTAAATATTGGGGGTTATCTGGGAAAAAGGGGAAATTGCTTTCCTACCCAGTCACCTGTTTTAATTAATTATTGCTCTTTCTGCAAATTAGCCCTAAGAGCTGTACAGTTAAGCAGGTGTCCTGCTGTAAAATGCACCTGCTGGGATTCACAGCAGCTGTGCCTGCCGGTGCTGTGTTCAGAGACTGAGCTGGGACCCTCAGGATCACCCAGAGCAGCCCTGGCCCTGCCCAGACACCCCAAACCCCACCTGGGCACACCTGGAGTGCTGCCCAAGCTGTCCTGGAGCTCTGGCAGCCTCGGGGCTGTGCCCATTGCATGGGAATGAACCTTTCCCCAAAACCCATCCAAACCGCCCGGCACAGCTCCAGGTGCTCCCTATAAACCATAATCAGCTTCATAATTGGCACCCACCTATGGCTTGCACCTGGAACAAAACCCAAAAAAGCTGTGTGAGAGTTATGCTGAGGAGCCAGAGGGTGGGATCCCATCCCTGGGTGTGGCACAAACAGGGAACCTCACACACAAGGAGAGGCTGCTCACAAAGGACACGATCCACCCATCAAGGAGTTAAAGCCAGCAGCGGTGCAAGGATTAATCTTTGAGGAAAAATCCAGGTCAGTGGGGATTTGACATGTGCCTGTTACAGCTGCTGCTGGAATCGATCTAATCCTCAGCCAAACTTTGGCTGGACCTCCATCTGCAGGGATGGCAGGCCTGGGGGGTGAGGGCAGGGTTATCTTGAATTTAAAGCAGATATTATTGCATGAAAGATGGGTTTCAGAGCCCACTTCACCCTGGGAAGCATTGCTTGGTGATTTATTTCCCCTCTGGAAATGGAGACTTGCTCCACAGCTGTGGGTACCAGGGTGTGTTACCTTGGCATGTGGGGAGCCTGCAGCTCCCTCAGTAATGGCATGGACAGTCAGAGGGGCCTCTGTGCAGGTCTGGCTTGGGTCACCAAAAATAATTTAAAAACTTATTTTAAATTTAAAATAACTTAAAAAAATAATTTTATCAAATTAGTTTCAATCTAAACAGCACAGAGAAAAAAAATCCTTATAGAATGTCCAGGGAAAGGAATGGAGCTGGGATCTGCATGTGAAGGAAATGCACAACAGAACCCTCCCTGTGTGCAGGACAGTTCCTGTCTTGGTGTGCTCACTCCTTTTGCCATGAAATCCCAACAGGTTTCCTTCTCACCTTGAGCTGAGTGAGTGATGCACTGGTTATATGGATATATGAGAAATGTTCACATGGATATATGACAAGTGTTTATATGGATATATGACAAATGTTTATGTGGATAAAGCCCAAAGCACAGGTCCAGCATGGGACATGATTGCATGAAATCTTAGCTTAGCATGAAATTCCTTTTCAGAGGAAAACTCATTTTCTTGCAGTTGGATCTCTAGGCCGGTGCAATCCTAAATGGAACGTGGATATTACTCATATGAAAAAGTGGGAACTCAACCATTACATTTTTTTCTATCATAATATTTCAAGGTGCACCAGAGGCTCAAAAAGGTTTGTTAAAGTAATAAATCAGAGCAATTTGTCAGAAACAGAGAACACCAGTGCTCGCAGGGCTGAGCAGACGTTGGAAATGTTCCATATTTGTAAGAACAGCGTTCTGCTTTCAAATGTTGGTGCCCTGGGTAGGGATTAATTCACTTATTTTTAAGCATGGTGAAACATTCATTTCTGCAACTACTACCTAGAAAACACATTTCCCAATTAGTCTTGATGTCTGAATTGCAAGTCAGGAGGCAAAGGGAGCGCTGAGCCCTGCTCAAGGCAGCTCTGATGCATTATTGATGCTGTTTTCAATATCAAACATGCCAGGAATCAGATGCATCATCTATTCTCCCAGCATCAGAAATATCATGGCCTTTCTATTCTGTTAAGGTGATGTGTCTGATAGCTGCCCCTTCTATGTAACTCACTGGAAAAATGAAGGGAAAATGTTGCTATAGGACACCAAAGAACACAAGCACACACCGCTGCTCTCAAGGTGAAGAAAAGGGAAGTTTATTGTCTGACTCCAACATTTATAGATTTCCAAAAGTGACCCTGGATTGGAGGGTGACAGTGCCACCTCTCCAATGACACTGGACCAACCAACAGCCCATCAGCTTTCTCCTCCTCCATAAAGGAGCCTCCTCCTGCCTGCTTGTGGCTCAGCACAGTGCTGCTGGATTGGAAACCTTTCTGTGGCATGGTTTTCTCCAGTGTTTGTGATAAATACTGGCCTGGCAGCTGCCCTGGGTCCCAGCTGGGCCCTGTGCCCAGGGCCACACTGGTGGGGGCACAAGCCCCCCACTGTCATGGCCCCAACAATGGCACTTGTCCCCCTGCACACCCCAACAATGGCACTTGTCCCCCTGCACACACACACACAAGGTCGTGGCTGTCACTGAGAGAAGCTGTGCCCTGCTCAGCCCTGCTCCCATTCTCAGCCTGGGAACAACAGCTAGAGAGTCCAGAGAGTCCAGCTCTGCTGGCCCCAGGACCACATATACACATATATAAAAATATATATATAATGTATTTTAAAATATATAAATAAATATATTAAATAAATAAATACATAAATATATATATATATATACACACACCTTGCTGCAGCATCGCACCTGGGCTCTGCCATCCTTCACCACATCCCCACTGCTGTGCACAGGGAAGGCTCCACCATCACCTCCTCGGGGCTGGACGTTTGTGACATTTGTGACAAGGTTTAGTGGGCACAGTGCTCATTCCTGGGCTGCCCTGTGCAGGGCCAGCAGTTGGAGTTCAATGATCCGAGCAGCTGCTTGGCATGGTGTGTCAATTCACACCATTAAACCTTCATAATGTTTTAAAGAAAATTAAAAAGCTGCAACACTGTAAGTATGAGGATGTGTGCTCTACAAATTGACCGCAGACACAATTCCCACCCAGCAAACTCTGCTCCCGGGTACCAGCTCCTGAGTTTTCTCTTCTGTGAGCACACAGATGTAAATTCTCACAGCTCTGTGTGTCAAAGGAATCCTCTTAGCAATTACTCTCTCAAATCCCTGTCCCATTCAAATGATGATTTGTCTGCCATTCATGTGGAAGCAGTTTAGGCTTGTTGATTGCTAACCTGGCTGGCTCTGCCTCTGCCTTTGGAGGGAATCCTCTAAGAAAATAATTGTAACATGCACAAAGGGCTCATTTGCTGCAGCAGGTACAGCTCTGTGCCTGTGGCTACAGGCTGCCCCATTTTTTATCAGTAAAGAAAAGGGGTTTTAAATCTCCATTGGTGTGTTGTGTCTGCTTACACAAAGCAGCCCGAATCTTAAATGCAAAGAGCATGTACTCATGTTACAGATTTCTCAGGCAATATCTTTAAAATTTAATTAATTTCTATTTCTTTGCCCAATCAAGCATGTTTCTTTTTATAGAAACTTCCAGGCTACAAAGTCAGGCACCAGGGTGAGAAACAGCAGAACTGAGATTGTTTGTGCTACCTTGGTTTGGACAATTAATGCCAGGAGTGTTATTTTATTTCCCACTTGTGTCTCTAGGTCTCATCCTCCATCCTCCCCTCTGACCCAATGTCCTGTGTGATTTCTCTGGCTCTCAGCAGCTCTGCCCTCTCCCAGCCTTGTATCCCATTTTTGTACCCCCAGAGCAGCTGCCTCCCTCGGCTCTTTTATCCCTGGCAGATTCAGGATTTTGCTCCTAGAGTTCAAACCAGGCTTTTTTTATTGTGCTGTTGCTGTGGAGGTTGGTTCTGTTGCTGCTTTGCTGCTGTAAGTGATGGTTCCTCTCTCCTTGCAGGTGCCCTGCCCTGCTGAGCCTGCACAGGGACAGGGACAGTGCCTCTGCTGTGGCTGGACCATGAGGGACAGAGCGAGGCACTGAGGGTCACCAGCCAGGAGCACTGCCACCCACCTTAACAGGATTGCTTTGAAAAGGTTGGAGATGTTTTCCCAAATACGAGCGCGTTTTGTGGTATGACCATCCCGTGGTTCCATGATTCTGTGAAAATAGAAGTAAAATCCTCCCAGTGGTGTCTGCCTCTGAGCTGTGGCAGGGCCGGGGACTGGTGGGTGGATGTCCCTCCTGAATTCCACATCCCCTGCTCTGTGTGGGTTCCATGTCCTCTCCACTTTCTGAATTCCACATCCCCTGCTCTGTGTGTGGGTTCCCTCTGCCCTGTGTGGGTTCCCGATCCTCTGTGCTGTGTGGGTTCCACATTCTCTGTGCTGTTTGCATTCCCCATCCTCTGCTCTGTGGGTGGGTTCCACATCCTCTGCTCTGTGGGTGGGTTCCACATCCTCTGCTCTGTGTGTGGGTTCCCTCTGCTCTGTGTGGGTTCCCGATCCTCTGTGCTGTGTGGGTTCCACATTCTCTGTGCTGTTTGCATTCCCCATCCTCTGCACTGTCTGAATTCCACATCCTCTGCTCTGTGTGTGGGTTCCCTCTGCTCTGTGTGGGTTCCCCATTCTTTGCACTGTCTCAATTCCACATCCCCTGCTCTGTATCCATTCCACATCCTCTGCACTGTCTGAATTCCACATCCTCTGCTCTGTGTGTGGGTTCCCTCTGCTCTGTGTGGGTTCCCCATTCTTTGCACTGTCTCAATTCCACATCCCCTGCTCTGTATCCATTCCACATCCTCTGCCCTGTCTGAATTCCCCATCCTGTGCCCTGTGTGGGCTCCCTGTGCCCTGTGTGGGCTCCCTGTGCCCTGTGTGTGTCCCCTGTGCCCTGTGTGGGCCCCAGGACAGTAACTGTCCAGATGAAGGACCAGGACGCTCCCTGGCAGGAGGGTGCAGCTGGGGGCACAGGCCCTGCTCCCGGGGCACAGGGGATGGGACAGGGGCTGCAGCAGAGGAGGTGCAGGCTGGGTATTGGGTACACTGCTCCGTGGAAGGGCTGTCCAGCCCAGGTGGGATGGGATCCCTGGAGGGAGGCAAAGGCCGTGTGGATGTGGGGATCGGACTGAATGGTCTTAGAGGACTGTTCCACTCCAGCAAAGCCGTGATTGCACTCTCAGACTGAGCAAAGCTGTGATTGCACACTCAGCTGTGATTGCACACTCAGCCCATGATTGCACTCTCACCCCAGGGATGCAGCCCCCAGCTGTCCCTGGCCGTGCTGTGTCCCCGCTGGCAGGTGACAGGTCCCTCCTGTGTCTGTGTCCCTCCTGCAGGCCCCAGAAGATGTGAGCAGCGAGCAGCAGCGAGGGCCCCCTCAGCATGGCCAAGAGGGGCTCCAGCAGCCGCGCCAGGGGGGACAAGCCCGACGCCCTGGCCGCCCTGCAGGCTGCCAACGAGGAGCTGCGGGCCAAGCTCACCGACATCCAGATCGAGCTCCAGCAGGAGAAGAGCAAGGTGGGCAGCTCCCCTCCCTGTGAGTGCATTCGGTGTGTCCGGAGGGGCCAGGGGTGCCAGAATCCTCCCTGCTGGTTCTTCTCTCTGACCGCGGTCACAGGGGTCTGAGAATGAGGGAAGAGAGGAGGATCTGACTCCATGTTTCACAAGGCTGATTTATTCTTTTATGATATATATTACATTAAAACTATACTAAAAGAATAGAAGAAAGGATTTCATCAGAAGGCTGGCTAAGAAAAGAATAGAAATAAATAACAAAGGTTTGTGGCGCACAGAGTCCAAGCCAGCTGACTGTGATTGGCCATTAATTAGAAACAACCCCATGAGACCAATCCCAGATGCACCTGTTGCATTCCACAGCAGCAGATAACCATTGTTTGCATTTTGTTCCTGAGGCCTCACAGATTCTTAGGAACAAAAAAACCCAAAGAAAAGATTTTCATAAAATGATGTCTGCAACACTTCTCTTTCCTTTTACACTCATTTCATTTGGGTTTGCCCCCAAGCTCCTCCAGACCGAGTGCTCACCCAGATGTGCAGTACTAACCCTCAGCTGTGCCCCCGTGCTCATTCCCAGATTCCAAGGAGGCACAGCTTCTCCCTCAGCCTTTGGGAGAGGGGCAGCAATGGGGCTGGAGCCTCAGCTCCAAGAGCTTCCAGCTCCCACCCTCAGATCACATCTCAGCAAGAGCATGGAATGTTCATTTGCTTTTCCCCAGTTCTCCAAATCAGTTTCCACTGTGATAGACTTTGGGGGTTTTCAGTTCCAGAATAGAAATGTGTTACTGTGCAGGAGCAAAATGATAATTTGAAATTTGCATCACTATTAGGCATTTTAGACCATGAACCTGACACACAGGTATTAATAAATAGAACACCTGTTGATCCTTTTGCTGTGCAGCAGCATTTGCAGCTTTAAGGCTGAGGACTTTGTTTTCCTTCTCCCTGTCCTTCACAGCCACTTCTGGCCATGGCCTCTCTAGAGTTTATGGCATGGTTTTAAATTGAAACATCACTTGAGCCTTGTATGGTCAGATACAGTCAGTTATTTCTGCTGAATAATTCATCACTTAAAAAAAAAGCATCTGGTAAAATGCAGCTATTTGGGGCTTCACAGGAGGTTGCACAGAGATTTTTGTGCCCTGCCTGTGCACGTGCAGGTTTGGCCTGGCTGCCTGAGCAGGGCAGAGTGATGGCCTGGGCATCTGGTTTTTTCCCTTATTTTGGGAGTAATGTGCTGTGAGAGCTTCTGCAGAATAAAGTAAGGACTCAGACTTGCTCAGAAGGTACTGACTGATTCCTGAATGTGTATTAAACATGAGCCTGCAGTGAAAGGAAGGTCTTTGCTACCACCAGTTTGTAGGCACAGACATACCAGCACTGAGGTGTAATACTGTAAAGTCATCTGTACCGTTTTTAAATGTATCATGATATCATGTTTGGTTGATTGAAAATACTACACTTTTTTTATTTTCCTTATAGGTCAGCAAGTTGGAAAGGGAGAAAAATCAGGAAGTGAAGCAGATCAAGGAGCACGAGCAGCATAAAAGCACAGTGGTGGTCACAGAGCTCAAAGTCAAACTCCACGAAGACAAAATGAAAGAGCTCCAGGCTGTGCGAGAAACTCTCCTGAGGCAGCACGAAGCCGAGCTGCTCAGAGTGATCAAAATCAAGGACAACGAGATCCAGAGGCTGCAGACCCTGCTGAACGCCGTGCGCGATGGGGCCCCCGACAAGGTGAAGACCGTGCTGCTGAGCGAGGCCAAGGAGGAGGCCAAGAAGGGCTTCGAGGTGGAGAAAATCAAAATGCAGCAGGAGATCTCCGAGCTGAAGGGCGCCAAGAAGCAGGTGGAGGAGGCCCTGACCATGGTGATCCAGGCTGACAAGATGAAGGCAGCAGAGATCCGGAGCGTGTACCACCTGCACCAGGAGGAGATCACGCGCATCAAGAGGGAGTGCGAGCGCGAGATCCGCAGGCTGGTACGTGCTGCTCTCTGCTCCTCTCCTCATGCTCCTGGGGTGACATGGGCAGAGCTGGCCTCTCTGGGCGGCTGTGGGGGCTCTGGGGTGCGCCCAGGTCCATTTGCATTTACTAGTAAAGGACAAAGTGGTTTTAAAAGTGATAGGATGTTTTGTGAGAAACTTCTTTATCTGTGTGAGAGCCCGTGGATGGAAGCAGGAAGAGCCCTCAGGCTCCTGGCTGGGCAGGGAAAGGCTTCAACACTAGTGTGTCTTGGGTTATGCCTCCATTTCCTCACCAAGCCGTCCCTCCTGATCCACCTTGGTCCCTCCCTTCCCCTGCCTTTGCTGGTTCCCATGAACATCCCATAGCGAGGCTCACACAACCCCAAATGCTCCTTTTCTGCACCCCTGGGTGCTGCCCACGCAGCAGGGCATGCAGGGGGAGTTCTCTCCATGCCCACCATGGGAGGAGTTCTCTCCATGCCACCATGGTGGTTTTCCCCAGGACAGGGCTGGCTCTGTTCCTGTGTGGCTCCCACCTGAGCAGGGGGCTGGATCTCACCTGGCCCTGCTCACCTGGCCTTGGGGACCCTCTGTGTGTGGCTGCTCAGCCTGCCCTCACCAACGCAGCACCTCACCCTCAGCTGCAGCAGCTCCACTCTCAAGGGCAGCAGCGTCACCCCTGTGGCTTTGGGGATTCCCTCTGGCCTGTGGGACCTGGCTGGGGAGGATGGAGGGGTGGTGGTGCTTGGGAAAGGGGGAAATCCCTGTGGGAAGGAGGGAGAGAGGTGTGTGACCCACACCTGAGCCCTGAGGGTGCTCCTTGCCCCTAGGGACACAGCCATGCCCTCAGGGTGTGTGTTTGGGTCTTGTCTCAGTCTCTCTGTGGTGTCCCCATCGTTCTGTGTCTGCCATGCTGCTTCACAGCCTCAGTGTCCTGGCACAGACCCATCCAGGCCTCTTTTAAGTCATCAGCTGTTACCCAAACCCCACATAAATTTGAAATGCCCAGCCTGGCCCCAGATGAAGGGCTGGCAGTGCTGCAGAGACCTCCGCAGGACCCCTGCCCTGGGGATGCTGCACAGCATCACCTGAGCCCTGAGCCCCACAGGGCCTGGCAGGCACTGGCACGCCAGCCCTGCAGTGTCCCCTGCCTTTATTGAGCCTCCTCTTCTCTCAGACTTTAGGCTGTTAAGGCTTTTCCATAGAATATTTTATTTTTATGAAGAGGATATTGAAAATAATTTACAACCAACTGCTCTATTGATGCTGTTCAAATATCCTGCAGTGTAAGTACCTTCTCCTCTAGTCATGCATCACCGGTGCATTGATTTCACACAGCACAGTGAATGGGGGCTAATGCACATCCTAAATAAACTTGCTGCATCACGTGGGAAGGCCCCACTAATGGCCTTTAATGTAGAAGCTGTTAAATAAATGTGGTCTTAGTTACAGGGAACAGAGTGGTTAAACAGGATGTTATCTAAATTGCCTTTAAAAATCAAACTTTATAAAGTTCCTGCTTGAAGGAATCAGATTGTCTCACTGCACCAATGAAATTACCTGTTCCCATGGAGCAGGGCTGACAGCTCCCAGCGCTGCAGGCAGCCCAGGAAGGCAGCTGGGTGGTTTTGGGGGTTTCTGGGTGTTTTTGGTGGTTTTTGGGTGTGCTCAGGCTGCTCTGGCCCTGTGGCTGCTGCTGTCTGTGTCTGGCTCAGCTGGCCCTGGCTCTCAGCCTCAGGGAGATGAAATCCCCCTGCAATGGTAATGAGTACATGTGGCAACAGGCTCCTTTGGGGAGAATGTCTCATTTTAGCCAACCATCCTTAAATTTCAATTTGTGCATTCTAAACTGCCTTAAAATACTGCTTGGCTGTGTTTAATGGCATTTGTATGGGCAGGAGCACTCCTGCCTGGTGTGTGCACAGCCAGGGCAGCAGCTCTCAGCCTGCAGTGCTCCCCAAGCCTTGGTGCTTGCCAAGTGGGAACCAAAATTCTGTGTGGAAAAAAGCATTTAAACTTTAATTCACTCTAGGTTGGTCAGGAGGGAGAAGTTCTGCACAGCCATGGCCTCTGCAGCCTCCTCACTGCCATCTCCTTTATCAGGGGACTGGGAAATCAGAAAAACGAAGGAAATGGGATTTGCTGGAGCCTGGGGAATGGTTATTTTCAATCTAGATGAACTTTAATTGATTTGAAGTAGCAAAAGCTTTAATACCCTGTTCCAATCCCCCTGTGAGACCCCTGGACATGGAGAGATTCACTGCCAGGATCCCCTCATGGCAGTGCCACCCCACAGCCAGAGAGGGCATTGAGGTTCTGAGCACCACTCTGAGCTCTGCCAGACTGTGCTGAATTAGTGAACATGTCTGGTGTAAAGCGAAGGAATCTGATCTTTAAATATTGATTTTATTGGTGATTGATTTAGTCTTTACCCTCTGCATTTGATTCCCTCCTGTGTTGAGATCCCCCATATCTGGGGTTATAAAGGTGGCTCAACACCTGTAAGGTAGACACATGTTCAAGGTGAATTGTCCCTTCTTCCACCTGCGGAATTTTTTAGTCATTTGTGGTTTGACCCTCATTCAGCACATTTTTTTTTCAAACTAAACCTGGGCTGAAGGATTTTGTTGTATATGAAAGCCAGACAACATTACTCCTATGCTTAGGAGGGTCAGGAAACCTCCTCATTCTAACCCAGGTGCTTCAAAGGCCATTTTGGACAGCATCAGTCAGCTTGCAGGGGCCCCAGGAAGATGGCAGGGACAGATGCCCCAGCCAGGACCCTCGGAACAGGATGGCAATGATAACTTCAATAACAGGGTCACGGCTCAAAGGCTGGAGCTGCAGGAGCAGCACAGCTCCCTGAGCACGGTGCTGCTGCTCTGTAATTGGCACCAGCTGTGCTGGGGCTGCCTGCAGCAGCAGACACATAAATATTCATCAGTATTCCTGCAGCTCCGAGCGCAGCAGGTGCCTGGGTGGGTGTGGAGGTGGATGGATGGATGGGTGGGTGGGTGTGTAGGTGGGTGGGTGCTCCTGCGCTGCCGCCCCTTCCCTGCTCGGAGCACCAGGGTGGGAGCAGGGACAGGAGCCAGAGCCTGGTCCAGCAGAGCCCAGCACCAGTACAGCCCAGCAGAGCCCAGCACAGCACCAGTACAGCCCAGCCCAGCACCAGCAGAGCCCAGCATGAGGCCAGGCTGGCCCTGCCCGAGGGCAGCGTGCCCACGGACCTGCAGCACTGCCAGTGAGTTCTGGGCACCCCTTGCCCTGCCTTTCCTTCCTCTCCCCCGTGCTGAGGCACACCTTTCCCTCCCATCTGTGCTGTCTCTGTCTGTCAGGGGCTGCAGGCACCAAACTTGGGCATGTGTCATGTATGGGGATTTACTCAATGTCAATGCTGAGGTTTGCTTGTGGTCTATGAAGGTTATGTTTAGGGATTTCTTTTTTTCTGGAAAACAAGGCATTAGTGAAATGCTGTGAAATGTTTTGTGTTTTCTCATCTCTTTGTTCCTCCCAATTTCATGTGTTGCCTTTGTCGTAATATGTCTTTGTTTCCATATGAATAAGAATGAACTACCCAATATGCTGCTTATTTTAAACAAATAATCATCTGATGATGTGTTATCTTTTCACATGTGCATCCATGTAGATTTCTCCTCATGAGGCATTTAGCAGAAAGACCTCAGGTGCTCTGGAGCACCTCTGTCTTTGTTTCATTCAAAGTCAGCAGTTGCTGCCTTCACTGGCATTGTTGAAAGGGTTGTGAGTCAATGGCCCCCAAAATCCCTTTCATTTGCTCCATTTTGCTTTCCTGGTACCTGGCTGACCTGCCAGCGCCTGCCCTGGGTGAGCTACATTGGCAATTACTGCAAACAAAGTCCTTGCAGTGACTGTTGATCCCTGTGTCATTTTTTTCCAGGTTTGCAGACAAAGCAGAGATAAAAGTATTATCACAGCTCTTGCAAGGCAAAATGTTCTTATTTGAAGCAGGCCAGGTTCAAAAACTGACCGTTAAAATTAAATGTCTGAAATCTCAAAAGCCGATGGCAAAAATCTTGTGTTTTTGGAGTCTGAGAGCAGCTGGCAGAGCCCTGAGGGGTGGGGATGGGAGTGATTGCTGCCTTTCTGTGGAACCTCTGCCACTCGGGCTGTGACTGGGGGGTCCAGCGTGGGCAGCACCCCCGTCCAGCTGGGCCGGGATCAGGGATTCCCTTTGCTGGGCAGGGATCAGCTGGGCTGGGATCAGGGATTCCCTTTGCTGGGCAGGGATCAGGGATTCCCTTTGCTGGGCAGGGATCAGGGATTCCCTTTGCTGGGCCAGGATCAGCTGGGCCGGGATCAGGGATTCCCTTTGCTGGGCCGGGATCAGGGATTCCCTCACTGGGCCAGGATCAGCTGGGCCGGGATCAGGGATTCCCTCTGCTGGGCCGGGATCAGGGATTCCCTTTGCTGGGCTGGGATCAGGGATTCCTTCACTGGGCTGGGTTCAGGGATTCCCTTTGCTGGGCCGGGATCAGGGATTCCCTTTGCTGGGCCGGGATCAGGGATTCCCTTTGCTGGGCCGGGATCAGGGATTCCCTCACTGGGCCGGGATCAGGGATTCCCTCACTGGGCTGGGATCAGGGATTCCCTTTGCTGGGCTGGGATCAGCTGGGCTGGGATCGGTGATTCCCTCACTGGTCTGGGGTCAGTGATTCCCTCACTGGTCTGGCATCAGGGATTTCCTCACTGGGCCGGGATCAGGGATTCCCTTTGCTGGGCTGGGATCAGGGATTCCCTCACTGGGCTGGGATCAGGGATTCATTCGCTGGCAGGACCCAGCTGCCCTGGTGAACTCCAGCCAGACCCCAGGGTTTGGATCCTGGCTGATCCCACAGGATGTGCACAGCCCCTTGGCACAGGCAAACAGGGAAGGAGAGCGTTAGAGGCCACTGGGCATTTGTCATTTTAGCACTTTGTGATTTTGCATAATGTTTATTATGTGTAAAAAATCCTCTCATGGAAATGGAATTGCTCACAAGGGAGACTTTTGATTAAAGAAAAATTTAAAAATTCATATTTCTTCTAGGAATTTTCAAAATTTAAAGGATAGAGAGGTTTCAATATTTTTCTTTAAAAATTATTAATCCACATTTTCTAGAGGTGACATCCAAGCAAAACGCTGCAGAATCATTAAAGTGTCTGAGTGAAGCAATCCAAGTGCGACGCAAATGTTTAATTTTGTTAAGATATTCTGAAGTGGTGATAGGATTTCAGGCTGTTTCCCAATATTTCACTGCCAGCTGCCTGCTGAAGGAGGGGTTTCCTGTTGGGTGGCCCTGGAGAGGGGCAGTGCTGTGCCCAGTGCTCACTGTCACTGTGGTGGCAGGGCAGCTGTGCTGTGCCACCCTGGGGTGCTCGTTGTCACTATGGGTAGCAGGGCAGTGTGCTGTGCCCAGTGCTCACTGTCACCGTGCCACCCTGGGGTGCTCGGGTGCCACCAAGCCCTGTGTGACTGTGTTCTGTTCTCCTTGTAGATGGAGGAGATTAAGTTTAAGGACAGAGCAGTCTTCGTGCTGGAGAGAGAGTTAGGGGTGCGAGCCGGGCATGCTCAGAGACTGCAGCTCCAAAAGGAGGCTTTAGATGAACAACTGTCCCAGCTCAAAGAGTCTGACCGGCATCTGAGCAGCCCCAAGCGGGAACTTCCTTATGCAAGTGGTGCAGGAGACGCTTCAGATCATTCGGGAAGCCCCGTAAGCACTTCCACGTGGTTTCACCTAAACGAGCGACCAAACGAGCGGCAGAATCTTGATGAGTGCACCCTGGAGCAAGAGCTGTCCCATGGCTGTGCAGGGCTCCCGAGGCACCTGCTCGTGCTCTGCCTTCTGTGTGCCCAAACCCTTGAGATTTCCAATCAGACCTCGCCATGGGAGAGCTTTTGCTTTCTGTCCTTTTGTTTCCCGGTCGGTTTGGTTTGGTTCGGTTTTGTCAGCAGGGTGGAATTGCTCTGTCCTTTCTCTCCTTTTCCTCACTGTGCCATGCTCAGCCACCCGCCTTAGTTTGACAGTTTGACACGAGTGTGCCAACAAATGATGCAAATGCATTTCTCACCAAGTGCTGTTTGTGTGCGAGCTCTCGGAGGCGCTGGGGCTTGGGGAGCAGACGTACGAGGCCAGTTCCTGAGGGGATGGAGGCACTGCAGGGCAGCATGGAACCTGCAGCCCCAGGGCAGCCCTGCACTGCTGCTCGCTGCCAGCAGGACACAAAGCGAGCCAAACACCTCCCAACCTGTCCTCTGCAACAGCCAGAGCATTGGATTGGAATCACCCCTCAAAGTGGCTTTTGCAGCGTAACTCTGGCCCCTCCTGCTGGGGCCCCCTTAGCCCAGAAGAGCCCTCGGGTAACTGCCCTCGTGCCTCTGACGTGTGCAGGTCGTCCTCATTGCTGATCCTCATCAAGATTTCTTTTGCGACAGCCTCAATTGTCTCAGTACAAGTGTAAAACTTATACCTGAGCAAACCAATCTGTTTTATTCTTTGGCCCAAGCCTCTCCTGCACCTGTTGAATGAGGAACCCTAGACCTCCCAAAAGTGCCACCAGCACTTTTTTGTGGGCACTAATTTGCCTCTCTCTAGTTGTACTCAACTTCTGCCAAAGACCAGAACAAGTCTTAGAGAAGGGGAAAAGTCTGCCATGCTTGTCAGTAGCTGTAACTCCTCTGATTCTGAATGAGAACACATCTACCTATATGTCTATCCATTTCTGATTTGATTGAAGCGTTTTCACTCAATTAAAGTGCTACCCCTGTAGCCTTATGAGTGACCCTTCAGGACCCCATAAGGGCCGCAGCTTTCTGGAAGAAGAGCTTATTCAATGCACAATTGCGTGGATTTTCCCCATTCAGTAATTTTAATACCAGTTTCTCATGACCAAGTCCTCAGAGTGGGCAATGTGTCTGAAGCTCTCAGTTCAACAGTGGCACCATTGGAACACGGCCTTCAGTTTTGGTATTTTCTGTTGTTTCCAAGTTTACCATTTGTAAACTTTGTGTTTGCACATTTGTATTGTCACATTTGCGACCTTGTATTTGCATATGCATATCCACATACATATGCATATACACACCTCTGCATTTGCATTCTTTGTTACATTTCCACTCCTGACTTTCCGTCGGTCTCACCCTGCAGCTTCCCATGGTCACTTGGGTTCCACGGGTTACACTCTGCGCGATAACATTTTAAAGTGTTTGGATTCGGGATAAGGAAAAGTTTGAGCTTTGCCAACGTGCTCTTGCGTGCGCACTTACGAGCAGTTATTTGCAGTTGATCTTTGTTTTAGGAACAGCAGTTGGATGAAAAGGACGCGCGGCGCTTCCAGCTGAAAATCGCGGAGCTGAGCGGGATCATCCGCAAGCTGGAGGACAGGAACGCGCTGCTGTCGGAGGAGAGGAACGAGCTGGTGAGTGCAGCAGGGCCAGGGACGTGTGCCCTGCCCCAGGAACACCCCGGGGTTGCTGCTGTGCTGCCTGGAAATGAGGGGCTGCCTCCTGCTCAGCTCGCTGCTCGGGCTGGGCTGTGTCACTCCCCTCTTGGCTTGTGCAGCAATGCATTTTTAAAATGTCATTAGCTCCAATTATATGTATTTCTTTTTTAAAAATAAGTACATTCCCCACATTGAATGTTTGCTACACAGGCAGAATATCTCATTGTAACCAGAGCTCTCTTCACAGTGAGCAGCAGACACAACTTTCCCAAGGATTTCTCCTTGGAAAGGCAGTGAGAAACCTCAGAGAAAATAACTCTTATCTCTACTTACTGCTCCTGTTGTTTGACACATGTGGAATGTGTTGTGGAGATTGTTTACCAAAAGTGACTTGTTAATTGGACTCTGGTGATGGTTGTTTAGATTGATTAGCCAATTAGGTCAAAGCTGTGTTGTGACTGTCTGGAGACAGTCACGAGTTCTTTAGTATCTTTTCAGTATAGTTTTAATATATAGTATTAGTGTAATATAATAAAGCTTAATAAAGCATTTGTTCAGCTTTCTAGAATCATTAGAGTCAAAGCATTTTATTCCCACATTGGGGGCTCCCTACAACAATATCTTCTCTTGTGGGAATGCTCTCTTCCCAATGGAAAATCCTGAGAGTTTTTGATCAATTCTGCTTTGCATCAGGAGAAAATACTTCTGGCATGATAGTTACAGAAAGTAGTTAATATATTTGATGAAAAAGCTCCAGAGGTCTTATTTTTCTCTTTATCTTTCAGCTGAAACGTCTCAGAGAAGCAGAAAGTCAGTATAAACCCATTTTGGACAAAAACAAACGCCTCAGTCGGAAGAATGAGGAGTTGTCACATGCCTTACGTCGAATGGAAAACAAACTGAAATTTGTGACGCAGGAAAACATCGCCATGGTGAGTGCTGTGCCCCTGGGGGAGCGTGGGACATGGTGGGGCTGGGGGACTCAGGCGCTGGCCCACCCTCGCAGGTTCCATGGGAAACTCTTCCATTCTGGCCAGGTCCCTTGCAGCCCAAACTCACCTGGCATTCTGTGGCTCACCTTCACCTTTCCTGCCAGAATCACCTCACAATCCCTGGGAATCTGCCCCTGTGACCCTGCCCCTCTTCCAGCTGGAGGGGCAGGGTCCTCTGGCACATCTGGAGCCTGGACGTGAGGCTCAGCAGAACGGGACAGGAGAGCTGCCAGGGCAACCATTAGAGAGATGTTTTCTGCTTGCTGTAAAGGGAAGGGCCAGACAAGTCCCTGGCAAAGCCTCCTGATCATTTCCTCCTCTGCCCTGTGGCTTTTGGGTTCTAGAGGCAAAGAAGTGGAGCAATAAGGAGACCAAGCTCCCTAAATGACCTCGACCACAGCCAGGAAGAAAGGGAAGTGGATTTCCTGAGACTACAAGTCATTGAGCAGCAGAACATCATAGATGAGCTCTCCAAGGTAAGATGGGAGGCTGCTGCTCTCATGTGAGGGTGCCCAAGGGCAGAGCACAGGAAACCCAAGGAAGGGGTGCCCGAGGTTCTGGGAGCTGGTGGGCACAGTGGGCAGCAGGGGAACCTGGCTGGCATTTCTGTGCATAGTAGTAATAGAAATTATCTGTGGTGTGGTGTTTGGGAAAACCCTTCCAATCTGCACTGGCCTGGCCTGACAGAACCATGTCCTTGCATGTGCTGGTGGCCAGGTCTGGGAGGGAAACTGAGCTCCTTCAGCTGGACACACCACCAGGGCTGAACATTCCTGTGTACAGGGAGGGGTCTGCAGCCCTGGGCTGGGGGTTTGCTTCTTTCTTAATGTGCTCTCTGTCCTTAGAAACAGAAAACACCAAAATCATGGTACTCTTCTAGAAAATACCTTTTGTTTCTTCCTTTTCTTTTTAAGCCTGTCCAGTTACTGACATTATTTCATTCTTTTTCATTAGACCCTGGAGACTGCTGGCTATGTGAAGAGTGTCATGGTAAGAGTGACATTAGCTTCCTCCTGATGCTTTAAATTGCTGTTCATGGAAAGCAGGCAGGGTACAATAATATTTATTCTCCCTTCCATCTGTGCTCAGCAGTGAGCTCACCCAGGGGTTTCCTCAGAGCAGAATTTTTATCAGCAGTTGTTCACCAGAGAAAAGCACAGTGATGGTGGGGAGGAAAGCTTTAATCCCACATCCTGCCAAGGTGGCCAAGGGCAATTGTCCCCATCTCCAGGGCAGCTCTGTCCCCTTGGAATGGCATTTTTTCACTCTGGCTGCCCCTGGCTTTGTGTGACCCACGCTGGGGTGTGCTCAGCGCTGCCCTCGCCCCATCCCTGTGCTGTGGTGGGCAGGGATGTTTGGGGCTCCACCACAGATGGGTATTGCATGGATGTGCTGTTCCCATTGCCAGGCAACGAGAGTTCGATTGTCCCTGCCTGGGATTGGCCACCAGGCTGGGCAGCAGCCGTGCCACTGTCCCCAAGGTCACCTCATCCTTGTGCCCAGGGAAATGGAGCAGCCAAGGGTGCCCCTGTGGAGCTTCCCTCTCTGCACTCCTGGGCTTTGCAAGAACAGAACAGAGACTTTTGCTGAGTACTGTAAAAAATCAACCCAATACCACAAAAAGGAAGAAATTGTTCCCTGGCAAGGTGGGCAGCCCTGGCACAGGTGCCCAGAGCAGCTGTGGCTGCCCCTGGATCCCTGGCAGTGCCCAAGGCCAGGCTGGACACTGGGGCTGGGAGCACCTGGGACAGGGGGAGGTGTCCCTGCCATGGCAGGGGTGAAAGGAGGTGATATTTAAGGTCCCTCCACCCTGGAATTTGATTATTCTGTTATTTCCTCCGATTGGAAAATTGTTGGCAGCAGTAAGGGCTCAAACCTTTCTCCAGAGGCAGAGGGAACCTGCAGATCCTGAGGGAAGGAGCTGAGCCTGGAAGTGCAGAGTTCAGAGGGGCCCTGCAGTGTGTTGGGTGTGTGTCCCCTCCAGAGGCACCCACAGCCACCAGGGACAGGGCTGCAGGGCTGTGGTCACCCAGGGGGCAGCTCCACAGGGACACCCAAACTCTCAGCATAAAACTTATCACCAGCTTTATTTTAGCTTGATTTCCATGGACAGAAAGAGCAATTTCTAGTTGCCTGTGGCAAAGGTGAAAGAGGTTGGAGTACATAACCCAGCCTGGTGATGGTGTGGGACAGTGGCCAGCAGGGACATCCTGTCTGTTGTTTCCCCAGTGGCCCCTTGTACTGCCATGGGTAATTTCAGTAACTGCTCTCTGCAAACAGCTAACAGTGTCTCTGACTCCTGCAGGAACGTGATAAGCTGCTACGGTTCAGGAAGCAGAGGAAAAAAATGACAAGAATTCCTAAGGTAAAAAACAAACCCTTCCATGGTGGCATGCTGATGGACAGGGTGCTCAGAGCACCCCAGGGCCATGGCAGTGTTCTCCTCAAGGGTCTGCAAATGGGTCCTGAACCTCAGTTTGGGTGATGTAGCTCAAGGACATGGACAGACTGCATTGGGATATTCAAGGGGACCTGTTTGCATCGAGCATTCTGAGCCTTTTCATGCTCTGCATTCACTGTGTGGGACTCTGGTGGGATGTGGTTGTCTTAAGAGCAGACAAATTTTATGAATTAACACATCTCCAAATGATCTTCTAATGGTGCAGCCTGAAAACATGTGTACGCAGTAAATAATTCATGATGGAGTTTAGTAACGTGGAAATTGCTGGTTGGGGAAGCAATGGTTAGAGCTCAGGGAAAAGGGGATGTTGGTTAATGAGGGCTTGGCAGGGTGTTAATGTAAATATTAACACTAAAATGTCAGAGGAAGTTTTAATGTCAGGGCTGCTAGTGTGCTGTGATCCACAGATGAACAATTAGAGTGAGGCTGGAGCTAATGAACCTATGAATAACTAATTGAGGTCGATGGGAGATAACTCCTGTCATCCTGAACAGCACATCCAGGCCTTCCAGGGAGGCACATTCTGTCTGAAACCTGGGTGGGGCTGGAGGGACAGCACAAGGGAATGGCTCCCACTGCCAGGGGCTGGGATGGATGGGAGATTGGGAACTGGGAATTGTTCCCTGGCAGGGCTGGATGGGATATTGGGAACTGGGAATTGTTCCCTGGCAGGGTGGGCAGCCCTGGCACAGGTGCCCAGAGCAGCTGTGGCTGCCCCTGGATCCCTGGCAGTCTGTCCAGTGCCAGGGCAGTTTGTCCAGCTGCAGGGGCAGTCTGTCTGGGTGTCAGGGCAGTCTGTCCAGCTGCAGGGGCAGTCTGTCTGGGTGTCAGGGCAGTCTGTCCAGCTGCAGGGGCAGTCTGTCCGGGTGCCAGGGCACTCCCTGACCCTGCTCTCTGTCAGAAGCCAGTGGTGGAGACGTTCTATGGCTATGATGAGGAGGCTTCCCTGGAGTCTGATGGTTCCTCCATCTCCTACCAAACGGACCGGACCGACCAGACCCCCTGCACGCCCGAGGACGACCTGGAAGAGGTACTCCTCAAAAACCCCTCTTGCCTTGCTTGGTGCTGGTGCTTAATGAAATCCCTGCTCTGTTCCATCACTTCTGTCTATCATTGCTGCTCTCTCATAGCTGTTCTATCTCTCTGTCACCTCAGACCACAAAATGAAACACTTCTGTTAAATTTGGTGCTGTGCATGGTGGCCAGTATCTCTAAATCTCAGGTCTTCAGTAGCTTCATAACTTCCAAGCTGGAAATCTCATATCCTAAGAATATTGAATTTTTGGCAGGTTTGCAGGTCTAAAAAACAGAGAAATTGGACAGGCTGTGGGAGGTGTGTTCGCTCTGAGCCTGGCTGCAGATTTTGGCAGGTGCAGTTTGGGCCAGCCAATTTCAGTAAGGTCTGTGTTGGTGGAGGGAGAGGGAGTGAATGCTCCCCTGAAGCTCTGGGCTCCAGGGAAAGGCAGGTTCCTGGCTGGGTTCTGGAGGCTCTGAGAGCACAGCACACAAATGGAACACAAATTAAAGGGATTATTCCTTGGATTTGCCAGGGCTTCCCCACAACTGCACTCCCCAGCATGTGTCAGATCACTGGCCCGTTACACAGCTCTGGGCTCAACAAGACTCTTGCAATAAACAAGAATTGCCCCTGATGGTGTGCAGCCTTTTCACGGTGTGCTGGCTGCAGGTGTGTAATTCAGCCTGCAGAATTCCTCACTCCATCATGAACGATACCTGACGGTTACCAGGCTGCCCTGCAGGAAATCTGAATGTATTTGTGTATGCATGAGCCTGTTTATTTTCCATTCCTGTATTGACATCTTCCCCCCATTCAGCCAGTGGGAGATTGATGCATGCACCCAGCAATGTAATTCCATTTCATGTTGAGTGAAATATTCCGGTCAGACATGAAAGAACTCCATACTGGATATTGTAAGCAGGGTGAAGAAGATGAAGGGCTCCTTTCATGTTGGCTGTCACCATTTCTACAACTATTAACTCTGGATTCATGTTTTAATAATTGAGTGAGTCTGTCAGACTTGGTTTCCTTTCCAAATTGAAACCTTTTGTTGTTAAAGAAAGCTGCATTTTCACCTTTAATGTGATGATTTTCCCTGTTCCAGTAGGAAAGGGTGGTGCAGTCATTAGTGTGCTATATGGAAGGCAAGCTTTTATCTTTCCAAGGCAGGGACTATCTTTTTATTTCTGTATTGCACTTCCTGGAGGTAAGAGCATGCGAGGGATGTGCAGGGGACAGAGGGGAAACAGCTTGAGGGCACTTGAGGCAGAGTGGAAATCTTCCAGGGTAGAAATCCATTTTGATTTAGGTGAAATGTACATTTTTGAGTTGAGTCTGTGGTTAGCAAACATGGCTATGTAGCCTGACTGCAAGGCCTAGGCGCAGAGAAACTGCTCCAGTGAAGGACAGAGATAAAGGGTGATAGAGAGAGACAGAGACTGCTGTGAGAGCAGCTCAGCCTGACCTAGGAATTCTTTCTGATAAAGCAGAACTAGCGGCAAATGTCACACAAAATCGGTAAAAATGAATATGTATGAACCTATTGTGGAATTGTATGCACATGTATCTGAGAGGGGGATAAAAAGGGACCTGAAGTTCCCAGAGGTATGCATGTCTTTTAAGGAGAGTAATCTCTGCATGTGTCCAGCGCTGTAATAAACATCCCGGCTTTACAACTTTCACAAAGTTGTGGAGTTTTGATTATCTCCACAAAACACACTTAACCAAGGTTTTGTGTGCCGTGGTTCCAAACTGCATTTCACAAGGGATAACTCCGGCAGTTGTAAGGGGCAGCAGAGCTAACCCCTCCTTCTGTGTGCTGCCAGGGCATGGCCAAGGAGGAGACGGAGCTGCGGTTCCGGCAGCTGACCATGGAGTACCAGGCGCTGCAGCGCGCCTACGCCCTGCTGCAGGAGCAGGTCGGGGGCACCCTGGATGCCGAGCGGGAAGTCAAGGTCTGCAGGGCCTGCGTGCCGTGGGAACGGGGCTGTGGAGCGGGCAGGGCGGGTGGGGACTCACCTGGCCGGGCTCAGGCTGCTCTCCAGCTCACCTGAGGGCTCCGGTACATGGTTAAACCAGTAGTTAAGTTGTGTTGACTGATGTTGGCTGATTAGTCTGGTTCCCAGAGTGAAAAACTCAAGCAGTGAAAAGGTAATGACATAAATGAAATTATTGGAATGAAATGAAATTGTTCTTGTAGTTAGATAAAATACATTGTTACTGTAGACAAGTAAATTTGCTAACTCTTTATCTACTGTAATTTGGAATAGTGTCCCTTCCATTCTTATTGATAGCAAAACAAGACTATTTTAGATACTACCAACTTCCCTCAAGTAGTTTTAGTGCTGCCAGCCCGCTGGAAGTGCTGCTGAGCATCCACCACTGCTGCAGCTCGGGCTTCTCACCTCTGCTCTGCTCAAGGGAAAGCCAGGGAGAGCTTTTTATGGGAAATCCTTGAAAGTAAGCTCTTTTTCTATAAAGAACTAGGACAGATATCCTTAGATATATAATGCGTGGTCCTTAATTCCTTCTGGGCTCTGAGAGATTACATGATTCCTCATGAAATGTTTAGAAGGCTTATAGCTGAGATTTTTCTGTTAATTAAATTGCAAAGTGCCCTGTGCTGCTCTGCCTGTGTGCCTCACAGGGTTCCTGTGGCTCTGGACAGCTGGCCTGAGGTGCTGCTATTGTTGGGAGCTTGTTGTGTGTGCCAAGGAGTTACAGAGGAATTGTTCCCTAGCAGGGTGGGATGGGATACTGGGAATGAGAAATTGTTCCCTGGCAGGGCTGGATGGGAGATTAGGAATTGTTCCCTGGCAGGGTGGGCAGCCCTGGCACAGGTGCCCAGAGCAGCTGTGGCTGCCCCTGGATCCCTGGCAGTGCCCAAGGCCAGGCTGGACACTGGGGCTGGAGCACCTGGGACAGTGGGAGGTGTCCCTGGCATGGCAGGGGTGGCACTGGGGGGCATTTGGGGACCCTCCCAGCCCAAACCATTGCCTGACTCCCTGAAGGGCTGGCAGGATGGGTCATGCAGTGAGGAAAGGGGCAAACTTGCTGTTTAACAGGAGAAATGTGCCTGCAGAACCCTAATTTGTTCCTGCACCTGTTCTGTGGAGGTGTTATCCAGGAACACTGGGAGTGGGTCAAGGTGTAATGCATGAAAACTGACATTCCCAGAATGAACATCTGCTCTGAAACACCAGGGATTGTCCCTGGAAGGACAATCCCAGTGAGCCAAGGCATGCCCAGCTGTGAGAGTGACTGGGTTTTAGTCTTTTCACAATGGGCCAAAGGAGGCACCAGTGCAGGTCATGCAAACAAAGTCACTTTCAGTATAAATAACTGGATAAATAGCGGAGAAATGGCTCAAGGAAATAAATGTTCTGTGAAAGTATGTAACAAATACAACAACTAGCAATAATTACTTTTGTTTTTCAGAAAAAGTGTATAATAATGTGGTGTCTACTTAAATAAGCAGGAAGCTACAAATACAGTAAAAAATGAGAGATCGGTATGAAATAGATATGGCACTAAATCATAGATAAGGCACCAAAGGCACAAAGGTCAATGAAATTTGCCAGTTTGTAATGAGGGCTCTGCTCTGAGTGTTTAACATGCCCCAGATTTAAGAGAGCCAGGTGTGCCCAGAATTGTGCAATAATAATTCTCATTTGTTTTCCTGGAGAAAGGGAGGCTCTGGCTGCAGCCTGCCATGAGCAGCTGTAAGGGCCAGCTCTGCTTTGCCATTTTGTTAATCTTGAGTCAAATCTCAAAATCAGTAATCCTATCTCCCAGACTTGATTTGATTACATTTGATTATTTGATACTCTGTGCTCAGCTGCAAATTTCTTCTACCAGGGAACTTTCAAAATAATTTGTTAAAAGCCTTTGGTGTTTTAAATATTTCCTGTAACTGCGTTAGGTTTGGTCTTCTGGAGAAAGTTTTTGATTTTTAAAAATTTCTTTTTCAATTACTCTTTATCAATTTTTGGTTTTTTGTTTCTCTCTCACACGCCACAGACGCGTGAGCAGCTCCAAGCAGAAATTCACCGGTCCCAGGCTCAGATAGAGGACCTGGAGAAGGCTCTGGCTGAGCAGGGACAGGTAATGCTGGCTCCAGCCCTTCCCCACCTCTCTGCTGGGGGACCAGAAGGGTTCCCAGGCTGGTTACAGATTGTGCACCACTTCTGCTGACAAAAAACCAACAACCAAATACAGAAAAAAACCCCAAAAAACCCAAAACAACAACAGCAGTAAACAGAAAATGGTTTTGAGAACAATTAAATATTAAATAATTCCATCATTGCCTTCCCAGCTTAACCTCTTCTTGTTGTTCTTGCTGATAAATGATGTTCTGGGTTTGTGGGCTTTATATATTCCTCAGACTAAGAGATTAGCTTTCAGATAAAGTTTGGTTTGCCTGATCTGCAGAAATATGTGATTTGTATTTAGCAAAATAGAAATGTGATAGCAAACACATAGTTAGAAATATCCCTTTTATTGCAAACCAGATTTTACCTGAAAGAGATTTTTAATCACTGGAATGTTTTTATTCCATTTGTGTACTACAGAGCTGTTAAAATTATATGGAAGTTATTAGGAAGTTATTTTAGGAAGTAATGGACTTACAGTTTCACAGCCCTCACTGTTCTGTCCCCCTGCATGTAAGGTTCAGTAAATACTTGCTGCTGTGCTGTTGCAAATGCTGCAGCCTCACCTGCAGTGCTGTTCATTTCTCCCCAAGGACATGAAGTGGATTGAGGAGAAGCAGGCGTTGTACAGAAGGAATCAGGAGCTGGTAGAAAAGGTATTTAACGTTTCTATTTCCATTATTCCAATATCATTTATGTCCTGAGGGATGCAGAAGGGGCAGTGTTCCAATCTGCGTAGCACTGCCCTGCTGGCAATAACTCATGTTTAGAGGAGATCCTCATAAAGCTGCTGGAGAGGTGGGGCTCTGGCATTGCCTCTGTGTGTCCTGTGCATGGGGACAGTGGCCCTGGGGCCAGCCCTGTGTGCCCCTGGCCTGGGTGGGTCAGCCCTGCCTGGGCTGGGTGTGCCTGCCCTGGCTGGGTGTGCCTGGCCCCCTGGCTCAGCCCGGCCCACCTGGCTCAGGTGCCCAGGGCCAGGTGTGCCTGAAGGATATAGAATTTATGGCAGGTTTGCAGGCCCTGGCTCAGGACAGGTGCCCTGGGCTGTCTCAGCCCTGCCCACCTGGCTCAGGTGCCCTGTGCTTTGGCAGATCAGGCAGATGGAGGCAGAGGAGGCACGGCTCAAGCACGACGTGCAGGACGCCAAGGACCAGAACGAGCTGCTGGAGTTCAGGATCCTGGAGCTGGAGGTGAGCCCCGTCCTGCGGGTGTGGGGCACTGCAGAGGGGCACTCTGAGCAGGTCTGCTCAAAGAGGAGAACCACAAACACCGCCAGCACCAGCGGTGTGGTTGCGGGTTGTTGTGGCTGGGATGAGCTTCAGGGGCCCTCCCAAGCCAGACCATTCATGGTGCTGTGGCACAGCAAGGGCTAACCCAGGATTCCCGTCCTTTCAGGAGAGGGAGCGGCGGTCCCCGGCCATCACCTTCCACCACGGCCCCTTCACGGAGGGGAAGAGCCCCCTGCAGGTGTACTGCGAGGCTGAAGGTGTAACAGTAAGGGATGCTCCTTTCCTGTCCCCTCCTGAGCCAAGCCAGGTGCCCCGTGCTGACTCCTGCCTCTCCGTCTCTCTCTTGCCAGGACATTGTAGTGGCAGAGCTGATGAAAAAGTTGGACATTTTAGGGGATAACGCCGTAAGTGTATGTTCCTTTAATAAATTGTGCATGCTTTGGGGATCACCTGTCCTCGTGTGGAGTGAGCAGAGCTGCCTGCTTTGGTGCTGCACAGCCTGTCCTGCCTCTGGTCTGGGCTGCAAGCAAAGCATTTGCTGCCATTCCAAGGTTTTGCTGCCACTGAGGAGTGAAGTTTGCAGGGCTCCTGTCACCACACTGCTTCACCACACTGCTCCCAGATCCCTGTTACTCAGAGTTATATTGGTGTTTGGGGCTTTCTGATCTCTGGTCGCACACGGTTTCTTGATTTGCTTGCTCTGCATTTGCTCTGCTTTTGCATTTCAGCAGCTGAGTGCTTTGAGTTTGCCCAACAACCCATTAGCCCTTGATACTAACCAGGGTATTAAACAAGTTAAAACAGCAGCGTGACAAGGAGAAGCAAATAACCAGAAAGGTGTGAGTGCTTCTCCTTCAGCCGGTGGCAGTGAATGACTGCACAGTTATGCACGTGGAGGGCACACACAGGGTGCTGAGGGTCTCTGCCTGTGCTCTCCCCTGTCAGCTGAGCCTCAGGGCTGGAGGGGCCAAGGAGAGCTGAGCCCCCCTCCAGTCTGGGGTCTCACAGAGCCCTCAGCACCTCCAGGGCCCTCCTGGGACCCCCACGCCAGTCCTGGGGCTGCAGGAGGGTCCCGCTGTTCCCACAGCTCTGCACCTGGGCTGTCCCAGCTCTCCCTGTGACCAGGCTGGCACCTGGGCTGCCCCAGCTCTCCCTCTGGGCACCAGGGCTGTCCCAGCTCTCCCTGTGACCAGGCTGGCACCAGGGCTGCCCCAGCTCTCCCTGTGACCAGGCTGGCACCAGGGCTGTCCCAGCTCTCCCTCTGGGCACCAGAGCTGCCCCAGCTCTCCTCTGGACAGGCTGGATAGCAGCAAAGTGCCATCCCCAGGACCATGGCACAGCCTGGAAGTACCAGAACTATAAATACCTGAGGGTGGGCAGCCCTGGCACAGGTGCCCAGAGCAGCTGGGGCTGCCCCTGGATCCCTGGCAGTGCCCAAGGCCAGGCTGGACACTGGGGCTGGAGCACCTGGGACAGTGGGAGGTGTCCCTGCCATGGCTGGGGTGGCACTGGGGGGATTTGGGGTCCCTTCCCACCCAGAGCATGCCAGGATTCCCTGGTTCAATCCCTGCAGGGCAGCACTGCCCCGTCCCAGAGTGCCTGAGGCTGAAGCTCTCCACAGTCCCCCTTGCTGTGCACCCCCTGCTCAGCAGCTGCCCTGGCTCTGGCTCAGGGTCCCACACAGCCAGACCCTTCTCCTGCTGTCCCTGTGGGCACACTGAAGCTTGGGATGGAATGCAAAGCACAGTTCCAGTACTTTGATATTTTGGAGAAAGCAACAGAAGATGGATGGAACGGCCAACATCTCTACAAATGCTTCCCAAAATCATCACCTGGCTGCACAAAGTGGGGATGGTGCATGGGATGAGCACTGCATCTCTTCTCCCCATGGCTCTTCATGCTGAGCTTGATCTTGTCCTGTGTAAATGTGTGTTTATTCCCTGTTGGGTACACATAGATACAGTGTCCCTGCTTTTATTGGTAAATATGAGAATTTTGGAAGAATTATGTATGACAAGGGTTGGTAATGAATAGTGACAATGCCTTTTTACAATGACTTTGCATTACAATATTAATTTTCTCTGCCTCAGTTTATTGTTCCTCAGACATATTTAATTCCAGAAACAGCAGTGGGTTAGTACAAGAACTGGGATCTGTTGTAATTGTGCTCTGCTTTTGGTGCAGAATCTGACCAACGAGGAGCAGGTGGTCATCATCCAGGCCAGGACTGTCCTCACGCTGGCTGAGAAGGTGAGAGCACAGGTGGGAAGGTGAGGAGGCTGGGAAGGTGAGGAGCAGAGGTGGAAGGTGAGGAGCACAGGTGGGCAGGTGAGGAGCAGAGGATGGGCAGGTGAGGAGCAGAGGATGGGCAGGTGAGGAGCACAGGTGGGAAGGTGAGGAGCAGAGGATGGGCAGGTGAGGAGCACAGAAGGGCAGGTGAGGAGCAGAGGTGGGATGGTGAGGAGCAGAGGATGGGCAGGTGAGGAGCAGAGGATGGGCAGGTGAGGAGCACGGGCTGGGAAGGTGAGCAGCCTTTGAAACGCAGCCTTTCAGAGAAGAGCAGTGCAGGGTTGGCTGTGCTCTGCTGTTTGAGTGGTGCCTGCCTGCTGGCACGTGCCCGGCCCAGGGCCCTGCTCAGGCTCTGTCTGTCCCACAGTGGCTCCAGCAGATCGAGGTGACCGAGTCTGCGCTGCAGCAGAAGATGCTGGACCTGGAGAACGAGAAGGTACCGGGGAGGGGCAGCAGGGCTGGGGCTGGGCCCGGGGGGTCACTGACAGCCCTGCCTTGCTCCCCAGGAGCTGTTCAGCAAGCAGAAGGGGTACCTGGACGATGAGCTGGACTTCAGGAAGCAGTCCCTGGACCAGGCTCACAAGGTGAGGGCTACCACAGGGGCTGGCTTGGGACACCTGGGTGAGCTCACTGACCGTGGCTCTGCCCTGGGCAGTGCTGCTGTGGTGTGCCCCAGGGGCTGCATGGGTCAGAATTCAGCAAATCCTCTGCACCCTGAGCTGACCAGGACTGCCTTGTGAGCACCACTCCTGGGTCTGAGTGGCCCCCAAAGGGTTAGCCCCTGAACACTAACTTGCTCAACACCAGGTTTAATTCAAAACTTCAGTAAAGGTCTGATAAGGAAATTATTTTTCAATAATTTCCCTTATATTTTTAAAAAAGATATTTTAGCCTGCACATTCCCTTGGATTTTGGATTACACCCCTATAACCAGAGCAGCTGGAGGTATTCTGGGATGTGTAAATCTGAAATGGAACTGCTTTTAATCAGGTTCATCATTAGCTGATCCTAAGGCATTTCACCCATCTTTTCAGTTGTCAGCTGTCTTGTTTCCATCAATGAGAGAAAGGTTATATATATCTATCCACAAAAAGCATAAAGTTTCCTGTCAGTTTATCTCATTTTCCCAATTCTACACAAACCTAGAGCACAGTTACACTTTCTGAGGAGCAGTGAGTGTTTATGCCTCTGTATCTGCCTCCTCTTGCCTACTTGTGTCTTGGACCATTTGGGGGAGCCTTTGCTCCATACATTTTCTGTCCTGTGGGTGATCTTTAGGACTGATTTTGCTACATTCAGAGCTGGAGCCAAGGCACAATGCAAACCTTGGAAAGCACACAAGCCCCTCGGCTGTGGCTCCAGCCCTATAACCCCCTGCAGTGGAATTTCCCTGCCCATGGGATGGAACAAGGCGGCTTTTGGGACTCTGTGGTTCCATCACCTCCTGTCCTGAGCACAGTTTGTGCAGCTGAGAGCTGACTCTGCTGATGGAAGCACTGAGTGCAGGAGTGTCAGCCCCAGCAGAGGGGCTGAGGGTTATTTGCATTCCCCTCTATTTCCTGAAGGCAGCACACGCGTGTCCCAGGCACTGCTTTGTTCCAGGGCACAAATGCAGCCTGAAAGCAGCAAGGGAAGCTTTGTGCTGCCCAGGAATTCGAGTGGAAAAAGCTCTTCTGCTTTATAAAATTCGCTTCACTTCCGTGTTTCCTTTGTGCCCTGGAGATGAGGAGCAGCTAATCGTGATGGCCCTGAAGCAGAGCCAACAGGATTAGCAGAAAACCCCTGAGCCTGGCTGCTGCAGGGTCCTGCTCCAGGCAGCACTTGGCTGACCCTGCTGCTGCTCTGGGGGCCAGGAGGGTTCCCTGCCCCTCTCCTGCCCAGGCCAGGCTGGGGTTGTGTCCCTGAGGCTGGGGCACAGCAGAAATACAGGTATCAAACAGCAGCATTTTGCTGGGACAAGGTTGTGTCCTCTGCTGGGCAGCAGGAGAGCTGGGAAAGGGCAACCAAGGGATGGCAAAATACACGTAAAAATATCTGTAGCTCACAAAATGAGTCTTTATGAACCTCTTTGCTGTTTCCCTTCTCCCTTTTCCCTCTCCCTTCTCCCCTTCCCCCTTCCTTTTACCTTTTCTCCTTCTCCTCCTCTCCCCATGGTGCCATCCCCAGGAAGGAGCAGCTGGCTCCCCACGTCTGTGGGGCAGAGCAGGCTGGGCCCAGGGGCTGTGCCAGCCCCAGGGCTGCTCGGAGCCCCTCAGGATGGGCTGTTCTCCCTGTGGACGGAGTTTTCAGTGCTGCCCTGTGGAGGCTCAGCACGCAGCCCCCGCTCCACTCCCGTTGCCTTTCAGGGTCGGACGCTCCGCTCCCCACAACCTCCTCACCCCGGCGGGGACAAGGTCGAGCTGACAGCTTTATATTGTTTTTGATTAGCAAATTCTGGAATTAGAAGCCATGCTCTATGATGCCCTGCAGCAAGAAGCTGGAGCCAAAATTTCCGAACTTCTTTCAGAAGAGGAGAAGGAGAAGCTGAAGAGCGCCGTGGAGCAGTGGAAGCGGCAGGTGATGAGCGAGCTCCGCGAGAGGGACGCCCAGATCCTGCGCGAGAGGATGGAGCTCATCCAGCACGCCCAGCAGGTGGGTCTGGGGCTGGCAGCTCGGGAGGGACAGAGCTGGGAGCTGTCCGAGCTGGGACAGGCTTTGCTCGGCCCTGGATACCCCTGCAGACAGGGCAGCGTGCTGCTCCTGCCTCTGTCACACACGGTGACAATCACAGAGCACTCACCTGCAGCCTAATACCTGTCACTATAGGACACGACAAAACACAAGTGCACACCACTGTTCTCACTGTGAAGGAAAAAGGGAAGTTTATTTTTTGACTCCAACATTTATAGTTTTCCAAAAGCAGTGGATTGGAGGGTGACGGTGCCACCTCTCCAATGACACTGGACAAGCCAACAGTCCATCAAATTTCTCCTCCTCCATAAAAGAATGCAAAACAATGAGTTATTTACAGAAAGTGTGTGAGGAAGTTTACTACAAGAATGCCAACATCAGAAGGCTTAGATAATCTTAAAAAAACAGGGTGACATAATACCCAATCTGGCTTTGGGAGAAGCACAGCACATACAATCTATGTCCCCCAAACTAATGCATCTTCTGGGTACGTCTGTATTTGGTTGGTTAATAAATATTTTTTTATTTGAAATCTGACAGAGAATTAAAGAGCTAGAAGAAAGAATTGAAGGCCAAAAAAGACAAATAAAAGAGTTAGAGGAAAAGGTAAGGTCATGCAGACGGAACAGCTGCTGTGTGTGCACATGACCATTCTCCATTTCACCTGGGCCAAGGAAACCACCCTAGAGAGAGCTCGTGTGTGTAGCGCAGTGAGAAAGGGGCACAGCTCCAGGAAAACAGCTTGCATTTGCACCAGCCCCTCCGAGGAGGGCAGGTGAACTGGTTGAACTGAGGCCTTGCTCCCTGTCACCCTTCGGGGCAGCCTGATGCTGGGCAGGGAAGGGTCAGAGCCGAGGGCTCAGCAGCAGGAGCACAGGTGGGATGGTGAGGAGCTCTGGGGAAGGGGCTGCTGCTCCCTGCTTCCCTCCCATCCATGGCAGCCCCGGGAAGGCAGTGCATGGAGCAGCCTTTCCCTGCAGGAACAGGGGCTTTGCTCTCCTCCCTGCCTGCAGCCACAGTCTGTGTCACAGAGCGTTCTGCAGCCGGCCCAGACTGGTGTGTTTGAGCCCAGAATGGCCTCAGCTGAGCCCTGCCCTGCCCGTGGGTGCTCAGTGCAGCAGGGCTGAGCTGGGCCAGCCCAGAGCTCAGCAGGGCCGGGCTCGGGGTGTTTCAGGGGTCACAGCTCAGCTGCTGTTCCCCATTTCCCCCGAGCCCATGGCTGGGGCTGGCTGGGCCCACAGGGGTCACTGTCACCAGCCCAGGGGACACGGGAGCTCTCCTGAGCCAAGGTGAGCCCCGAGCACTCTGACTTCACCTCACACTCCATATTCCTCCTCACCTGAGAGTTTTGTTGTGCTCTGTCTGTAAACACAGCTTATTTCTCAGCTAAACACACTGTAAACTCTTAATCTCTTTCTTCTCTTCCATTTTTTCCCTCTCTTCTCTCCCCTTTTCAGTTTTTATTTTTGTTTTTATTTTTCTCTTTAGCTTTCATTCTTTGGTCATAGTCCTTCAGGCCACATGCACAAGGTAAGCCCTCGGGTCTGCTCTGCTCTGCTCTTCTCCTCCTGGAGCATCTCTATTTTCCCATAGAGAAAAGAGCTTCCTTTTGCTGTATCAGCAGGATTGAAGGGTCTCTTGGGTATGCCAGAGAACCCAAAAATGGAAATCTCCAAATCCTTTAAAAAAAATGTGAAGCCTGGACTCCAGCAGGCAAAAACTTGTCTAACAAAATTTCCTTCTTTAGAGGGAAGGACAAGGAAAAATTAAGCAGGCTTAAAAGCAAGGAAAGCTCTGTCAAGCCAGGGCAAACCCCCAGTCTGGGGTGACTCCTCTGAGTGCATCAGGGGCAGCTCCACTGATCTGTGCTGGAAGCCCATGGGAACCCACAGCCCCTCTCCTGTCCTGCCTCCAGGGCAGCAGCCAGGTGGGTTTGGGGCAGCATGGCATTTACTGGGGTGTGTTCCTCCAGGCATTGTGCCATGGGCCCCAGGGACCCCCTGAATCCCCTTTTCCCATGTAAATGGGAGATAAATTGCCTTATTTCTGTGTGTGCTGCCAGAAATGACCAGGGCACGGATGGCATGGAGGGAAACACTCCCCACTAACAGAAATGGAACAGATCACAAATCCTTTGTTATCAGTTGTACAGTTCAGCAGATAATTGTAAACAGTGAGTGTTATAAACTGTGAATGTTGTTTTTGCCCAGTGGGCTTTCCTTTGATTGCTGTTCTCCTGTCCCGTTTCAGCCCCTGAGGCTGCTGCTCCTGCTGTTCCTGCCCGAGGGACAGCCCTGCTTCCCCAGACCCACACAGAGACTTTGCCCTTGCACCCTCGGATCTGTCTCGTTGTGTGCTGCTGGCCAGGGCAGCTGCAGCCTGTGGGACTTGCACGGGGCTGAGCTGGGCTGGGGGGACTCCCTGCACCCCCAAAACCCCCGAGAGCCTTTGGAGAGGACAGGACTGAGCCCGCCAAGGAAGCCAAGGACTCCGAGAACTGTGCTGCTGCCTCAGAACTGAGCCCACCGAGGAAACCAAGAGCTCTGCTGCTGCCTCTGCTGCAGCCCAGGCTCTCTGCAGGGCCAGCCCCTGACAGCAGCACCATCTCTGATTCAGATACACTGGATTTATCCCGGTTCCCTGCTAAGCAGGTGGCAAATTGCTTCTGTGCAGAAGTGCCCCTGTCCTGTCTGTGTGCCACACGCTCGTGTTTGTTCCACAGTTCTTCAAAAATCTGTCTTGGAAGAAGGTTTGAGGAAGCGTTCCAGAGGAGTAGCTCATGAAAAGATGGAAGTGAGTGAAAATGAAGTGGTTTGTTCCAAGGAATTTCTCCATTGCACAGGGTATGTCCCATGCTTTGCTGAATATCCCACAAGCCCAGTTTTAGGGAAAATGTAAAGCTACATTCAGGAAACCAAGCTCTAATTATTTTTTGAGTTGTCAGTAAACCATGATGAGAAAAATTATGCAATAATTTATAATTGGCTGTCCCTGTACAATGACAAAAGGCTTAATGCTGTCCCAGCAAAAAGTTCAGCCTGGAGAAGAATGAACTAGACCAGATTATCCCTGATCCACATTCACTGGGCTGGGAGAGGGAACAGAAGATGTTCTCACCTGGAAGGTGTCCTCACCTCAGCGAAAGGGAGCACAAGTCCCACAGAGCCCGAGCCTGGGAGGCTGGCACAGGAACCAGGAAGGAAAAAGAATCCTCTAGAAAAACAGGAGAAGAGGGGAAAACCCAGAAGAAATTCCACAGTGTGATTGACCACGTTGGATCCACAGCCAAGCACAGAAATGCAGGGCTGTGGGGCAAGGCCAGGGATGAGGAACAAGGCCAGGACCAAGGCCAGGGATGAGGCCCAAGGCCAGAGATGAAGGTCAAAGCCAGGACCAAGGCCAGGGATGAGGACCAAGGCCAAAGATGAAGGTCAAAGCCAGGACCAAGGCCAGGGATGAGGAACACAGCCAGGACCAAGGCCAAGGATGGAGGACGAAGCCAATAACAAGGCCAGGGATGAAGGATGAAGCCAGGAACAAGGCCAGGGATGAGGAACAAAGCCAGTACCAAGGCCAGGGATGAAGGTCAAAGCCAGGACCAAGGCCAGGAGCGAGGTGCTGCCACCAGCCAGGGTCCCATGTGCCCATTCCCTGGGAGCACAGGCAGGAAGGGACCAGAGCTCTGGACAGGTAAGATGGGCTGAGCAGCTGGAAACCCCTTTGTCCTGGGATTCTGGGGAACTCCCTCCCCTGCTGGTCTCTCTCACTTGGGTTAATAATTACAGGTGCTATTAATCTGTTATTATTATTCTCTTAAGGTGATAACAGAGGAAATAATGAATTTGGCATTGAAATTACCAGAGTCTTTATGTAAACATTATTTAATTATTGCTAATAATTTAGGTGTTAAATTTCAGTGTGATATAATGACAAATTCTGGGTTTATGTTTTAGATCAGTGGTCACTCTTAACACAAAGTTATTGGGAGGTAATTAAAGGCGCTGTTGGATTTGTATGGACAGCAAGCAGTCACGCTGCTTTTAAAAATACATGTTTTAAATGCAGGAGATGAAAATATTTTTCATTTTGCATAGAAATGACAAATACTAATCAGAAAGTATTTTAATTCACAATTTCCCTCACTTGTTTTGAAATTTGTGCTGATAAGGCGGATAAACATGACGGGGAGAGCAGCAGAGAAAGCTGCAGCTGCGCAGGCTTTACAGAAGTGTTATTAACGTGCCAGATTTGTGTATTAATTATTGAATTGTAATTGCAGTGTGAAATGAAGCTCTCCTGGGTCAGAGTGGGCAGTGCCCAGGTGGGGTGGTGGGCACCCGGGGGTGCCCCTCAGCAGAGACCCCATCAGTGGGCCCCAGTGCAGGGGGTGCAGCCAGGGGAATCTGGGAGCTGTGTGTCCTGGAGGAGAGGATTCTGCTCTGCAGGCCATTTGATTGTCCCAGGCAGTTTACGATGGTGTTTCAGTTATTTTTAGTGTCTCTTTAACTTTGGAGTCTGGAGGCTCACAGGGCTGGGTAGCACTTGCCTGTGTACAAATAAATAAGCTGTCACTTACCTAAGGGAAATTTTTATTAGATATTAACTCTTACATTTATAGAAGAGGCTTGAGCATCCATATTTTTTGCCCTGATTATCTTAATTTAATTAAAACCACCAGCCTTTATTATAGCTCCATTTGATATTTGTCCATTCAAAGGAAGCAACGTGTGGAATGTGCTGGAACAAATAGCATTAAAATATTGTTTTCAATTTTCCAGTGATGGAAGGATGGGGAAAGCACCATGGCAGAGAGCTGGAGCTCCATGGTCTCTGCAGTCCCCTCCTACCCAAGCCAGTCTGTATTCATGTTTCTAAAAGCAGCTTGCTGTGTTTAACTGATCTGTGGAGCTGGGCATCATGGGGAGATGCCAGCCATGGGCACCAGCAGCAATCCAGCTTTAGGTTCATGGTGGACCCACCTGTTTTCAGATGCTCCTCTAACCCTTGCACTTCTTACAACAATATAAATTCTCTTTAGAAATGGCCCTCAATATTTTTAATTAAGAATACATAACGTATTTCCTACTGTAGGCAGCAATCAGAAATACCAGTTTCAGGAGTTCAAATCTTGATGCTTTTATTTAACCAGGAAATTAGTTTCAGGAGTTCAGAGCTTGATGATTTTATTTAACCATGGATGGGGACATTTCCCCAGGGGGAGCCTCCTTCCCGCAGAGCAGGATCTGCCCCTGTGAGCCTCTCAGTTCTGTAGATAATTCCTTCTCTTTAGATGGCTTTGCACACTGACCAGTTGAACAGCAGCAGGTTGTTCTGTGTTCCTGGTGTGCCCGCTGTCAGCAGAGGGTGGGTTTGGGGTTTTGGGGTTTTCCCTCCCTTTCAGAAGGGATCCCAGGCAGGTGAGGAGCTGCTGGGGCTGGCAGCCCCGTGTGAGTGCTCAGGCTCTCTGGAATGACTCCTTCAGGGGCACTAATGAGCTCCAGCCTCTGCACGCTAATTGGCCACTCTGCTGTGCAGGGTGACCCCAGACATCCTTGTTTGAAGTGAAGTGTGGGGAAATTCAGGCCGGCAAGGAGACTCCCATTGAGCAAAGGCATTGACTCAGAAGCTTTTATTCCTTTTGCAAACCTTGCGGGTTTCTCTCTCTCAGAGACAGGATTGGCTCGGCGATGGAGGCGATTTCCAGTGGGTTAATAACTGTCAATTTGTGTCAGAGCAGGGGGTGTCTCTGGCAGGGGTTTCTGCTCCGCTGTCTCGGGGCTGCTGCGCGCTGAAGAGCACAGAGATGACAACGTCAGCCTGAATTTGTGGCTGAGGCGGGGATGGAGGCCCTGGGGCGGGAGCTGGGGCTGAGGGGGGCTGCAGCCAGGTCTGGGCAGGGCTGGGAGCTCCTCAGCCCTGCTCACCCCACACATCTCTGCTGTGCAGGGCTGCCTCTCCACGGCTCTGCCAAATCCCACAGGAATACACTTTGTCACCGGCCAGCTGGGGGTTTCCTTCTGAGCAAAACACCTGGTTTGTTACACAGGAACTTCTGTTGTGCTTGTGTGACGTGGGACCAGCCTTTCATTTATCCTCTCTACAGCCAAAACCTCCCCACTCCTGTGTTGCTGTAGGGGATCACACACAGCACAGAATCCCAGAATGGTCTGGGTTGGGAGGCACTTGCAAGGTCATCCCTGCCCATCCCTACCCCAGGCTGCTCCAAGCCCCATCCAGCCTTCCCCTCAGTCATTTGCAGGGGTGTTCCTCTTGCTGTGGGAAGTAGAGGACTTTTTTGGAGCGTGAATTTGTGCAGCAGCAGCAATTTGGTATCCTGTGTGCTTCCCCCTCAAAACCCCAGCACCTTCCACCCTCAGCTTGCTCTCAGAAGGAAAACTCCACCTAATTCTGTACAGAGCTGGGACTGGCAGCCTGCTCCACCAAGCTGGTTTTAAAGATAATCATTCATTTCACCTTTCATTCCCCAAAGCACTCCTGGGGCAGAGCAGCTTCAGTTCTCATCACAGCTGAAGGGTTCTCCCCCTCAATCTGGGTCTTGCTGAGCTCTTGCAAATAATGAGAACGTGTATTTTTGTAGTTTACCAAACTCAGCATTAGCCTGGAGAATTATTCAGCTGGAAAATCCATCCTAAAGCTAGCTTTCTTAAAGAATGCACTCTGTTTGTAAATTGCGTTTGTGTAAATAGCCCTGCCATGGAGGGGTGGGGTGCCTATGATAGGTCTGCAGTTGCAGGGCAGCAGAAACCCCAGAGAAACCTCTCCGGGAAAGGAGGACGTGTCCCAGTCACTGAGGCTGCACTGGCCTCATGCAGACGGGCAGGGGCAGCCAGGGTGCTGCTCTGTCAATGCTTTTCTGAGGAGAATAGCCCGGGGGGCACTCTGCTCCTCGCTATAAACAGGGATGCTGCCGTCACCCCCGGGACACGGCGGATTGGTGCGTGCAGTGCCGGGGCTGTCACGGCTGTCACAGAGGGCCTGGAAGGGATTGAGAGACTCTCACATCGGCACTTAAAGCACATTTGTCCCTTTGTTAAATCCGGGAGGATTCTGAGCGCCGTGAGTTGATGATGTGCCTGGGAGGGCTCCAGCAGCTGGGCTCCCCAAAGTGGGGAGGAGTGCAGGCACGGGCAGGGTGTGCAGCAGCAGCAGGGAGCCCGTCTGTCACACAGAGCCCCCGGTTCCTGCCGTGCCATCAGGGCTGGCGTCCCCCCATGTCCCCCAGTGTCCCTGGTGTCAGCCTGCATTTCCTGCCTCAGCTCCACCTGCTCAGCCTGACCGGGCACCGTGCTGCTCGGCGGATCCCACTGAACTGTGCCTGAGCTGATCCCACTGAACTGTCCCTGCTCAACCAATCCCTCTGAACTGATCCCACTGAACTGTGCCTGAGCTGATCCCACTGAACTGTCCCTGCTCAACCAATCCCTCTGAACTGATCCCACTGAACTGTGCCTGAGCTGATCCCGCTGAACTGTCCCTGCTCAACCAATCCCTCTGAACTGATCCCACAGAACTGTCCCTGAACTGATCCCACTGAACTGTCCCTGAACTGTCCCTGAACTGTCCCTGCTCAACCAATCCCTCTGAACTGATCCCACAGAACTGTCCCTGAACTGATCCCACTGAGCTATACCTGCTGAACTGTCCCTGAACTGTCCCTGAACTGTCCCCAAACTGTCCCTGCTCAACCAGTCCCTCTGAACTGATCCCACTGAACTGTGCCTGAACTGTGCCTGAACTGTCCCTGAGCTTTCCCTGAACTGTCCCTGAGCTGTCTCTGAACTGATCCCACTGAACTGTCCCTGCTGAACTGATCCTACTGAACTGAAAATCCAATGTGGAAAGAAAATGCTGGGGGTTTCTATGCACATATTTGTATCTGTGTGTGTGTATGTGTGTGTGTATAGAATGAGTAGTACCAAGATTTTATCGCAGGTAAATGATTTGTAATGGAAGGAGACAGCTCTTTAAACCCCTGCTATTATGCCTGGAGGGAGCAGCCCTGTTTTCTGCTCTAGCAGAAGCAGTTTGCAGCAGGTCTGTGTCAGAATCCCCCGTGTCCGTGGGGCAGAGCCTGACTGTGGGGCCAGAGCTGCCTGGTTCCCCTTCCAGCACAGGAGGTGATGGCAGTGCCAGAGCTCAGCCCTGCCCTGTCTGGGATGGCTCCTGGCATGAGGCTGCAGGAAGGGAACAGAATGGCTGGAATCAGCTGTGCTGATGTTCCTGCAGTCCTGGTTTGGGTGGCTCCTGGCAGGAGGCTGCAGGAAGGGAACAGAATGGCTGGAATCAGCTGTGCTGATGTTCCTGCAGTCCTGCCTGGGATGGCTCTTGGCATGAGGCTGCAGGAAGGGAACAGGAATGGCTGGAATCAGCTGTGCTGATGTTCCTGCAGTCCTGGTTTGGGTGGCTCCTGGCAGGAGGCTGCAGGAAGGGAACAGAATGGCTGGAATCCCCTGTGCTGGCTGCTCCTGCAGTCCTGCCTGGCCAAGCAGGGCTGGCACTGACGGGCACCCTGATGCCCAGCATCCCCAGCCCAGCTCCAGCCTCCCCCCGGCTCTGGAGCTGCTGGAAGGCGTCAGGGGCCCGGGAACAGCGTTTCAGATTCCAGTCTGTGAATATTGATGAGGTGAAGTGCTTTTATGCTCGTGGGTAGTTCCTCTGCTCTTGTACACTCCCAGCATTTGTCAGCACAAATGGATAAGGGCAGGAACACTCCTTCCTTGGTCAGTTGGACTGGAAAACCCCAGAATCTTCCAAGTCAATACAGAAAGGAGCAAAATACACCATGGACATGTTCACTGTGATGTCCTGTGAAACAGTGCTTTTAATTTTAAATTTGAAATGAGGAATTAAGTAACAAATTAAGTGGACAATGAGGGGCCACTGGTAACTGAGATTCTCAAGGCTAGAGGCCCATCCTCCAGCCACAAAAACCATGGGACTGTGGCCTGAACCAAGAATCTGAATTTTTGCAGATACTGTAGTGAATTGCCCAAGTGTGTTTACCCTGTCACCCTGCTCACAAAGGCAGGTGTTAAAAAATAGCATCTTAAAAAAGAAGGTGCATGTTGTCAAAGCTGGGGGTGCAGCTGAGATTTGTGTGAGTCCATTTGTGTAATCCATTAACTGTCATTACCCTGATCTTTGGCTGCTTCACTGCAGCCAGCAGGTTCTTTTTTCTCACCAGGAAAAAGGGGAAAAGAAAAAAGAGCTTCCTCTTCTTTCCAGGGATCTGTCCTGTCCTCTTCCCTGACCTCAATGCTCCCTTTTCTGTGGAACCTATTGCAACTAAATGGCCACCGTTTTTAGATGGTAAATAACTCCCCTCTGCATTTTATTCTGTGGATGATTTCTCATCTTCCTGTTCTCTGGGAACCCCTCTCTGCCCTGCAATACATTATTTGCATTTGTATTCATGTGCACAGGAGGGGTTGAATATGCCATAAATGTCCAGTGGGAGAGGAAGGGGGAAAGGCAAGGAAGCCAAGTCTAGCCCATTGTTCTTTCCATGGACGTGAAATTCCACCTGTTTATTCTCAGCGTGAGCCATGAGTGGGAAGAGGAGAGATTCTGCATTCCCAGCTCGTGGGGGGTTGTGAGCCCCAGGTGAGGATGGGGTCCAGCCCCCAGGGCCACAGTGTTGGGGCAGGGGCTCTCTGATCCCCTCCTTCCCCCTGCACGGGTCCCAGAGGGATCCATGATTTACTGGCACCTCTCAGGCAGCAGCGGGGTCCCAGGGTGTGTCCCGGGCTGGATTCAGGCTTAGCAGGGATGAAGAACCTCAGGCTCATCCAGGCAGACTCTGCTGTGGGAGAGAGGGCTGAGCTGCCCTAGAGCCACCTCCAGCATCCCTTCACCTGCTTGGTAACGCTGCTTAGGGGGCTCAGTGAGGCATTGCCTTGGCCAAGTGCTGCCTGCTGGTTCTGGTGCCTTTTCCTTACTCCCCAAACATGTCCCAGCTTTTCCCAGCAGCCCAGGATGCTGTCAGTGCCTCCCTCAGCCATATGGTCCTGTGTGATGTATATAAACAAACATATGTATATATAAATAAGCATGTAAATATGTATCCATAGATAAAGATGAATGTGTAAATACATATCTCCTTCCATTGCAGCCTTGGCAAGAGATTACGTTGATGCAGGTGATCATTATTCTTCTTCAGAAACTGTCATGACAGGATGAGGAGTAATGGGGTCAAACTAAATCAGGGGAAATTTAGCTTAGATGTGTGGAAGAAACTCTTCCCTGGCAGGGTGGGCAGCCCTGGCACAGGTGCCCAGAGCAGCTGTGGCTGCCCCTGGATCCCTGGCAGTGCCCAAGGCCAGGCTGGAGCACCTGGGACAGTGGGAGGTGTCCCTGCCATGCAGGGGTGGCACTGGGGGGATTTGGGGTCCCTCCCACCCAAACCATTCTGGGGCTTTGTGATTCCTTTCTGACAGTAAATTTAATCTGTGATCTTTGAGGAGCTGCATTCCTGCATTGTTCTCTTCCCTGCTGTTTTCCGCAAGCCGCGAGCGCTCAGAAGCACAAACACCAGCGCTCCGTGCGTTACCATCTTTCACATGCTGCTGTCCCAGTTTTGCAGCTCTGGAACAATCCCGTGTGTTCGGCGGGAGGCGGGGGGTGAGGCACCGGTGACTGTGCCGTGTGCGGGGCCCCGGGGGCAGCGGTGCAATCTCCCAGCGCTCTGCACCGAGCGCGCTGTGACGGCCCCGACAGGCTGGAGCAGAGCAAAGGGCAGCTGGAAAACCCCGTCAGCCGCCCTCGGTTCTCTTCTGTGGTTTACTTTTCAGGAATTGCTTCTGAAATCCTTAGGATGCTGCTGTCACCTGCGAGCAGCATCCCCTGTCCCAAGGCTCGGGGGCACGGCAGGACCTGCTCTGGTGCAGGGCTGGAACAGAGGAGCCCAGGGAGCCCGGGACTGTCTGCCCTGCCGGCCGGGCTGCGAAGGGTTAACCCTTTCCCTGCACAGGGAGCGGATTCAGCTGCTGCTGGGGCCCGGGGAGAAGAGACAGGGAACGGGGGATGGAGAAAGGACGGGGAACGGGGGATGGAGAAGGGAGAGGGAACGGGGGATGGAGAAGGGACAGGGAACGGGGGATGGAGAAAGGACAGGGAATGGGGGATGGAGAAGGGACAGGGAACGGGGGATGGAGAAGGGACAGGGAACGGGGGATGGAGAAGGGACAGGGAACAGAGGATGGAGAAAGGACAGGGAACACGGAATGGAGAAGGGACAGGGAACAGAGGATGGAGAAAGGACAGGGAACGGTGGATGGAGGAAGGACAGGGAACGGGGGATGGAGAAGGGACAGGGAACGGGGGATTCTCTCCTCTCTGGCCGCTGGCAGGGCTGTTCTCTTCCCACGTGTGTTCCTTCCCCAGGCATTCCCCGTCCGGCTGGGTGGGACATGGGAGCAGGGACACGGTGCCAAGGAGGGGGCACGGGAGGGTCAGGGCGGCTGCAGCAACACCAGCAGGCACCACGTCCTTCCTTCCTTCCTTCCTTCCTTCCTTCCTTCCTTCCGCCACTTCCTTCCTTCCGCCACTTCCTTCCGCCACTTCCTTCCGCCACTTCCTTCCGCCACTTCCTTCCCTCCCTCCCTCCCTCCCTCCCCTGGGGAGGGGGAACTTGGCTCCCTGGTTATTAACTCGTCCTCTCAGAGTTTGTCAGATGAGGCAAATTTTAAATTCCTCACGACCATCACCGTATTCTGAGTGTTACCCAAAGCTGTTAGGGGAGTACTGCTTAAGGCAAATGAATTATTTGATGTGCGGCACAGCCTGGAGAAAACAGTACATTTAACATTTAGTAAATTATCTCTTGTTTTTTAGGGAAAAAAAACCAGTAACTGGCTAAGCCTACTCCAACTCAGACTTAACTGAGAGCTGCTTAACACAACCCAGCACAGCCCATGGAATGGAAATGCTGCAGATTTTGGGATTAAAAATCCCATGTGGAGGAGAGGACCGCAGCTGTGGTTAAACCTTGTGTTTATTTTATTCTGTAGGTACCTGCGCTGCTGGAGTTTGTAAAGCTATGAAGAAAACCCCTGGATACTGAAATTCTTCAACCTCTTCCTGCCCTTGTACATCGACAGTGTTTTAACCCAGCACTGGGAGCTCAGCTGCAGAAACACAAGGAAGGGATTTGGTCAGAGAAGTGTGGCATTTGAACCAGAGGGATGCAACGTTTTAAGGCCAAGGTTGTGGATGTTGATATCAGCATACAATTCTATCATGGAATTGATTTAACAAGCTCCGATTCTACCAGATACCAATGCCAGTGCTGGCATTCTGGGATGAGCTGCATTTTTGCTTCTGCATTTCATGCCTAAACGAGTTCATTTTGAGTTCCACTGAAATACTTCATGTCTTAAAATACTGTATTCACTGCAGGAAGCCCTGCAGGTGGTGGCTGAGGTGACAAAGGGCACGTTAGGAAGGGGCTTGAGTCCATCTCATGGCTCTTCATTGGGGATGTGCTCTTGCCCGGTGTGTCCGTGTGTCTCAAATACCGGTTCTGTTTTCCCATTAACTTCCTTGATCCTGGGGGTTTTACGTACAAAGCCAATTGTACAGGACAGGTCTGTGTGTAAATAAGGGATTGTGCTTATCTATATGTCACTATAAATATGTATGAAGTTTTGTACATAGGAAAGAGAAAACGGCTCAAAGAATGTTTTCAGAACTGTGCCCTCCGTTTAAATGCACAGACAGGAGATTGCCATCCGTGTGCTCCCTCACTCTCCGGGAAGGGATCTCGCTGTCTGCATCCCGCCGGCTCTGTGAGGAGTTTGTGGTGGCCCGGAGCAGGGCTGGGCTCCGTGTCAGGAGATTTTGTTAACCCGGAGCAGGGCTGGGCTCCGTGTCAGGAGGTTTTTGGTAGCCCGGGGCCGGGCTGGGCTCTGTGTCAGGAGGTTTTTGGTAGCCCGGGGCCGGGCTGGGCTCTGTGTTAGGAGGTTTTTGGTACCCCAGGGCCAGGCTGGGCTCCGTGTCAGGAGATTTTGTTAACCCGGAGCAGGGCTGGGCTCCGTGTCAGGAGGTTTTTGGTAGCCCGGGGCCGGGCTGAGCCGTGCCGAGTCTCGGCCGCTCCTCCTCACTCTGGCCCCGGTGCATCCCTTGCAAGCACCGTCTCCAAGCCCCGGGGCGGCGGTGGGGCAGTGTCCCGAGTCCCTCGGTGCCCGGTGCGGGGGCAGCAGCCGGAGCAGGGGGTGCCGGGGCCGCCCCCCGCCCCAAACCCGCTGCTGTCTGTATGTGTGCCAGGCGTGGACTGCTTGTTCCAGCTGCGGAGGATGCGGCTGTTATTTCCAGTATTCTGCTCTATATCTGTAGCCTTCAGTGATTCCTTGAGTGCCTTACGTGGCTTGTGGACAGAATTCCTGACCAGGAGGAGAAAATGCCCCTGGACCGCCGCCGGCTCCTTCGCACCCTGTGCCCCTGGCCGGCAGCGTGCACAGGAAGAGATTTAGCTTCGACTCAGGAAATCGCCGTGTGAATATGTGTATTAAACCCTGTATGATGTGCTGTACAGTTTATTAAAAGGGACTGCTGTAAACTTATGCAAAACGTAACACAGAGAAGATGGAGGTTTTTGGTGCACCGGCTGGCGTGCCGTGACCCGTGTCCTCTAATCCTACTCCAGAATCATATCCAAAATACAGAACGCTGGGTTCAGTGCTGCGACAGCAACCGACAGCCCGAAAGCAGGGGCTGGAGAGACCGACTAGAGAATTTTACAGATATTTTTGTATTGTGATTCCTATGATATATATCGAGAGACTTTCTATTCCTTTGTAAAATACATAAATTATTGTCAATTTTAATTAAAAAGATCTGTTTTAAACCTTCAATTAGATGAGCTGGTTTGGGTTTGAGGGGATGGGGGAGCTGGGCTGTGTCACCGGCCGAGTGGGGCACCGGGAGATGCCCGGGAGGGCTCGGGGGGCGTTCACCCTCTCCCCGCGCAGCCAACCCCGCGCTGTCTCTGCCATCGCGGACGCTGCTGGAGATGTCACCTCGCGGTCGTACGCGGGGCCGGGCACGGGTGGATGGGCACCGGGCGGGGCGGGGGTCCCTGGGCGGCTCTTAACGCGGCGCGGGGCTCTCCTCGCCAGGGCGAGCGGCGGCGGGAGCGCTGCGGGAGCGCCGGGTGCGGGGCCATGGCGGGGCGGCAGGAGGAGGAGGCTCTGCCCGCCTGCTTTGCGGGGCTGGGCGCGGGCAGCCCGCGGCCGCGGCAGAAGCGCGGCGGGATGTTCTGCAGCGTGGAGGACGCCTTCGACAACAAGACGCTGAACTTCGCCTCGCTCGCTGCCTCCGGAACAGCAACACCCATCGGGGGGCACCGCCGCGACACGCAGCCGGGACCGAGCCCCGACCCCGGCCCCGATCCCGGCCCTGACCCCGGCCCCGACCCCGGCCCCGCCGCGGCCGCGCTGCCACCGAGAGCTCCGGCTGCGCTGCCCGACGGCTGCCGGCAGGTAACGGGACTGCACCGGGACAGGGGCCGGGGGCGCCTTGGCGAGCCGGCCTGGCCGAGACCGCGGCGGGAGGGCGAGCGGGGACCCGTCCGGCTGTCCTCCTGCCGTCCCATCCCGTCCTGTCCCATTCCGCCCCGTTCCGTCCCGTCCCGTTCCGTCCGGTCCCGCGGAGCTGGCTCCGGGAGCGGGCGCCGGGCCCATGCCCGTGGCGCGGGTTCGAGCCGGGCACGGTGCGGGGCCGCCGAGCGGCCGCCCTTCCCTCGGGCTCGGCCCCGCTCGGCCCCGCCGGACCGGCTCTGCCCGCGGCCGGGCGCGCGGCGGGGCGGACGGGGGCGCGCACGCAGGCGGGAGCGCACGGCGGCGGGAGCGGGCACGCGCGGAGCCCCGCACACACGCGGCGGAGGCGGCGGCGATGTCGCAGGCGGGCAGGAGGAGCGGGAGCCGGGGCAAGGTGAGGGCTCGCTCCGCGCGGGGCGAGGGCTGCGGGGCCGCGGGGCTGCGGGCCGGGCCGGGGAGGCTCCGGCCGGCGGGGATGGAGCGGGCCGGGCGGGCTCGCACAGCCGGGGGGCTCTGGGGGCTCCTGGCCGCCCCAGGGTGAGCGCCGGCGGGGCCGTTGCCGCTGGGGCCGTTGCTGCCGGGCCGTTGCCGGCGGTGCCGGTGCCGCGGGGCCGAGCCCCTGCCCCGGCCGCCCCTCGCAGCCCGCCCGCTCCGCTCCTTTGTTGCGCGGCCCGGCCGGAGCCCGGCGGTCCCGGCGCTTTGTCCCGGGGCCGCCCCGGGGGGACAAAGGCGGGCGGACTCCCTGCCCCGCCGTGCCCCGGCTCCCCGTGCCCCCGGAGCCGGAGATGTGCCCCGGGCACGCCGTCAGCGCGGGATGGGCTCGGCACTGCGAGAGCCTCCCGCAGCCCAGCGCTGCTCCCCCGGCAGCCCGGGGTCCCCCCGCGGCTCCCCCGCTGCGTGGGAGGGGATTCCCTGCTCCCGGCGCTTCCCGGCGGCGGCCGGGACACAGCCCTCGATTGCCGTGCTCTGTGTTTTGTTTGCTCTCTCTTGCTGGCTCGTGGCGGAACTGCCTTGGGGAAAACCCAGTGGGCACCGGAGCCAGGGACTCTGACATCCCAACCCCGTCACTGGGATGCGGGAGCGGGTCCCGGGTGTGGGGCCCTGCCGCTGGGGTGGGGACGGGCTCAGGATGAGGGTGAGGATGGGGTAAGGATGGGCATGGGGTGAGGATGGGCCCCACAAGGGGAGGAGCCGTCAGGCGCTCCCATGGGGCAGTAACACTGAGGCTTCTTTTGATTGATGTTATGGGACAAGGGGAAACAATAAAGACAATAAATCCTTGACTGTTAAAAAGAAAAGTAGTGCAATTCTTTAGCTTTCCCTTTATATGCCAGCGATGCTCTTTTAAACAAGCCCCAAACTGTTTCTAGGCAGTTTTGCCTCCGGACCCGGCTGTTTGAGGGGCAGCATCTCCGGGCTGTGCTGCCACGTGCTCAGGCGTCCCTCGGCTGGTTCCGTGCCCAGGCCGTGCTCTTTGTGTTGCCCATTTCAGCACTGGAAATAATTTTTCAAGCAGCATGAGAGAGCAGGAAAGGAATCCTCTGAAATTAGGCTGCAGCTGAATGTAGACATCAGTGCTGCTGCTTCCTAAATTTTCTAGTTAAAGATTCTGGGTGAAGATTCTGCAAATCTGAAAACTGTGCCAGTGTCTGGCTTTGAAGTGAGGCAAGTCCTCGAGGCTTTATCTGCCTCAGCCGAGACTGTGAAAAGGGATGAATGGCAATAAATTACCAGGTTAATGAGATGCACTGAGAAGCCTGGAGCTGAGGCAGCAGCACGGCTGGCTCAGCCCTCGGAGCTGGGGGTGCCCACGGCTCAGCGATGCAGCCCTGGCTCCTCCAAACGACAATTTCATGTGGTTCCCCTTGCAAATGTGGTTGTAGAATAGTCTGGGTAGTCACTGAACTTGAGTGATTTCAGGGAAAATACTAAACCTAGACTTACTTAAAGCTTGGAATGAGTAAGGTGGAATCCAAACAAAAAATCTTTAAAAACCTGTGGATTTTTTTTCCCATTAGGGTCACCACATTCTAATCAAAGGAGGAAAAATTGTCAACGATGATCAGTCATTTTACGCAGACGTTTATGTGGAGGATGGCCTAATAAAGTAAGTTAAAAATTTATATTTGCTAATGTAATTTCTTAGAATGATGCAGTGCCTTGGGATTTGAACAAGGTTCTTTCCCATCACTTTTTCTTTAGAAAAATGAAGGCAGCATTTTAGAGCAGTGTCAGGAAAGAGCTGCACTGGGGTAGCTGCAGCTGTGGAGACTGGCAGAGCACTGGCAGCCAGGGGAGGAGCCACAGAGGTTGTTTTGGCATCCTCACCTGAAAGCTGTTGCCAGCTAAGAGGAGATGTTGGTTTCCTTTGCAGACAGATCGGAGAGCACCTGATCGTGCCCGGCGGCACCAGGACCATCGATGCCCACGGGCAGCTGGTGATTCCGGGCGGCATCGACGTGCACACGCGGCTGCAGGCGCCCACCATGGGCATGAACTCGGCCGACGGCTTCTTCCAGGGCACCCGGGCAGCGCTGGCAGGGGGCACCACCATGATCAGTAAGGGGCTGTGCTCTCCAGCAGGGCACACAGGCCTGGAGTCACTGCGGGGACGTTTGTGTGCCTTCACAGCACAGAAATGTCTGTTTCTGCTGGGCAGACCCAAACACCACAGAGCTAATTGAAGGTGCTGTGTACTGTGCAGAACCTCTTTCCCTTGCTGCACATGGATATTAAAAATATTTATCTGCTCCTGCCTCACCTCATCAGAGAGCAAGGCAGAAGAGCACTTTAAACACCTTTTAATACGTTTTTAACAGCTCTGCAAGTGTGGGGCATTTTTGAGTTTCCCAGCTCTAAGCACAGGCTCCATTTTTGTGTTAATGGAAAATAATTTTGCTCTCTGTTCTGTTCCTACTCCATTCCCAAGAAGCACTGCAGTGAGTGACTGCAGGACCAGTCTCACCAGTCCTGGCACAGCTCCCCAAGGAATGGGAGCGGAGCTGAGGGAAGTGATGAGCAGAGGGGGCTGCCCATGGCAGCTGCCCCAGGGCAGAATGCTCACCAGCACAGTGCTGTGCTGGCTGAGAAACAGAGCCATGCCTGGGGTTTGCTTGTTGTGCTTGTATCACTTAGCCTGGGAGCTCCATGCCCCTTGTCCCTCAGCAGTGCTGGGAGTGAGCTGGCACTGCTGTGTCCAGCTGTGTGGCCTGGGTGCAGTGCCCGATGTGTCCCTGTCCCCAGCCTGCATGTCCCCACAGCAGCAGCAGCTGTGGCCGGGGTGCAGTGTCCTGCATGTCCCTGTCCCTGTCCCACATGTCCCTGCAGCAGCAGCAGCAGCAGCAGTTGTGTGGCCGGGGTGCGGTGCCCAGTCTGTCCCTGACCCTGTCGCTGTCCCTGACCCCCGTGTCCCCGCAGTTGACCACGTGTGCCCGGACGCGGGGAGCAGCCTCCTGGCCGCCTACGAGCAGTGGCGCAACCGTGCCGACAGCCAGGCCTGCTGCGACTACAGCCTGAGCATGGACATCCCGCACTGGCACGAGAGCCTCAGGGAGGAGCTGGAGGCGCTGGTCAAGGACAAGGGTAAGGGCAGAGGGACCCCGTGGGCTCAGGGCCGCTGCAGGGTCCCGGGGTGGCCGTGGCAGCCCTGCTGTCCCCAGCACTCAGCGCTGCAGGGACACGCGCAGGCGGCCGCGCTCTGCCCGTGGCGCTGGCACCTCCCTGTCCTTGGCCAGCTAGGAGAGAGCTGTGGCACCAGGCTCCTGCCATGACATCTGGGTCTGTGCCCTCACCTTTGGGCAGCCTGGTCATGGAAAGGGATTTTGGAAGCTGAAGGAGTAGGGCTGGACACCCTGACGTGAGCTGCCAGATGTACAGAAAATACATTTAAAGAAAAACCTCTGGGACAGAGCGTAAAGAAGGGAACTCAGCTTTAAGCATTCCACAGTGGTTCCGTTGTGCCTGTAACTACTGTGCATCCCGAGGTATCCACGGCACATGGCTGGCTGGAAAGCAGGAAAGTAGACCACGCGGCAGGGATTCATGCATTCATTAATACCTATTGCCGTGTTTGGAACTACACTTTCCTTCAGATATGCTAATGCAGAGCTAAATGTCTTCAGTGTAATTTGTAGTCTTGCAAGCAAGGGTTTAATTGGCCAATTACCATAGAAATTCACAGTGAATTTCCTATTAAAATGCAGAGTGGCTGAAGTAATGGAGCTGTTCCTTGGTACACATATGAAATACAGCTGTAATTTGATCATGGTTTGGTATTGCTTATTGCCTCTATCCATACAAAACACAGCAGCAATTCATAGAATCATGGAATGGTTTGGATTGGAAAGGACCTGATCCCATTCCCTGCCATGGCAGGGACACCTCCCACTGTCCCAGGTGCTCCCAGCCCCAGTGTCCAGCCTGGCCTTGGGCACTGCCAGGGATCCAGGGGCAGCCACAGCTGCTCTGGGCACCTGTGCCAGGGCTGCCCACCCTGCCAGGGAACAATTCCCAATTCCCAATATCCCATCCATCGCTGCCCTCTGGCACTGGGAGCCATTCCCTGTATCCTGTCCCTCCATCCCTTGTCCCAAATTTGAGAATAAGCCATAGACTGAAGCCACCATTGGAGGAAAACCAGCATGGCAGTGAGGCACCTGAGTGTGCATTTGGAGCAGTCACAGAGGGTACCTAACCCCAAAAAGGGGTTTCATTTTGTGGTTCAAGTGCACCATAACATAGAGGTTTATTGTCTTTCACAACCCCCAAGCTCTGGGGTCAGTGGGGACATTTCCCACATCAGCCCTTGGCTTTGCTTTGCTTCCAGTGTAACCCTCTCCAGCACAGCCCCCTGGTCGAGCACCTCTGCCCAGCCCACACCAGGGCAGTGACAAAGGGACAAAGCCACACGTGTCCTTTTCTTTTCTCAAGGTGTGAACTCGTTCCTGGTGTTCATGGCTTACAAGGACAAGCTGCAGTGCACTGATAGCCAGGTAGGACAGCGGAACACAGGGAAAGGCAGGGCCTGCCTCTGAGCCCTCTGGGAGAGGCAGGGCTGAGCTGGCCCCCGCTGTGTCTCGGCAGATGTACGAGATCTTCTGCGCCATCCGGGACCTGGGGGCCATCGCCCAGGTGCACGCGGAGAACGGGGACATCATCGAGGAGGTACCGTGGCCCCTGGGACCGGGGCTGAGCAGGGCCCTGGGGGGGAACCCCTGTCCTGTCCCTGTCCTGTCCCTGTCCCTGTCCCTGCCCCTGTCCCTGTCCCTGTCCTGTCCCTGCCCCTGTCCCTGTCCCTGTCCCTGTCCTGTCCTGCCCCTGTCCTGTCCCTGCCCCTGTCCCTGTCCTGTCCCTGCCCCTGTCCCTGTCCCTGCTCTTGCCCCTGTCCTGTCCCTGCCCCTGTCCCTGTCCCTGCTCTGTTCTGCCCCTGTCCCTGCCCCTGTCCCTGTCCCTGTCCCTGTCCCTGCTCTGTTCTGCCCCTGCCCTGTCCCTGCCCCTGCCCCTGCTCCTGTCCCTGTCCCTGCTCCTGTCCCTGTCCCTGTCCCTGTCCTTGTCCTGTTCCATCCCTGTCCCCATCCGTGCCCCTGCCCCTGTCCCTGCCCCTGCCCCAGGACCTGGAGCCCCAAAGCCTTGGAGGGAACGGGACCCTGTGTAGCGGCAGGAGCATCAGGGTGTCCTGTGGAATCATCCGTGCCCTCATGGATCTTCACATGCGGGTGCTTGGGTTCCCAAAAAGCACTTTGGGGGTTCCTAAGGGATGACTGGCTGCCTTAAGTGATGCTTTATCCCATTATCTGTTGTGTTTATGAGTTTGGATTGCTTGAAAAAATCAGGAGGTTTGAGGCTTTTGCAGTAATGTTGTGACATGGGCAGCATTTAACTCCACCATCAGCACCTGGGAATTCCTTGGTGTTGCAGCCTCTGCTCATGGGCCTTATTTTTCCTTTTTACCTGTAGAAAAGACAGTGTTGGCTCCAGCCTCAGATACACGAGCTGGAGTTAGACTGGCAGTTCCTTAGGCTCACGGTCACGCCAGCATTCAGTCTGGTGTGGGAGTCAGGCTGAACTGAAAGCCAGATCCAATCCTTCAAATGGGTTTATTTGAACAAACAGGGTAAAGGCTAATTCCCACCTCCTGGGATTTTATCTGGAAACCTCAGCTGGCTGTGGAGCCAGGCAGCTCATGGTGCAGCAGTGTTTCTGTCAGCTGCCAGCCTGGTGACACTTGAGCCCTGGGGACAAACCTGGAGATCTGTGACAAGAATACAGACAAATAGGCACGCCCTGAGAGCAGGGGCCTCTAAAGGATCCTGTGGGATCTGCTCTGTGGTGTTGGATTACATCCTTGCCTTGGTGCCAGCTGCCTGGGAGGCTGCATGCCACAGAGCAGCAGAGGGACAGGCTGAGCTGTGTGCTGGACATCTGCGTTCAGATGCCACAGGAGGGACCTGGGACAGCCCAGAGCTCATCTCAGCGTCTGTCACTGCGGGCTCCCTTTCCTCTGTGCCACTTGGTGAGGTGCAAAGGGACAGGAGCCTTCGGGAGAGGTGGCACTGGCTGCGCCCCAATGACAGTCACATCCCTGTGCCCATCCCGGCCTCCTCAGGGGCTCCTGAGCAGCCGCAGCAGGCTCAGGGATGCTGGGGTCCCTGTCCCTTTGCTGCAGCTGGGGCAGCCTGGCTGTCAGTCCCCTCCTCCAGAGCCTTGTGAGGGGTGGGAGGGCCCCGAGGTGCTGCTGGGGCACTGCAGCTGCCATGCAGGAGCATTTCTGCAGCACAGGACAGGTCTCTGGGAGGTGGCCTGGGGAGTGGGCTGTCCCTGGGCAGTGTCCCGTGTCCCACCTGCCCTCGGGGGGCTCTGGCCAGGGTGTGCTGTGTCCCACGGTGCTCCAGCAGGCTGTGCCCATCACTGACTGCTCTCTCCTTCCTCCTCACCCCCAGGAGCAGAAGAGGATGCTGGAGCTGGGAATTACAGGCCCAGAGGGGCACGTCCTCAGCCACCCCGAGGAGGTAACGCCACCAGCCCTCGCTCCAAGCTCCAGGCCCACTGTGCAGAGGGGCTGGGACACCTGTGACATGGGACCTCTGTGTCTGGGACCCCTGTGTCATGGGACCCCTGTGTCTGGGACCCCTGTGTCATGGGACCTCTGTGTCCTGGGACACCTGTGTCATGGGACCCCTGTGTCATGGGACCCCTGTGTCTGGGACCCCTGTGTCATGGGACCACTGTGTCTGGGACCCCTCTGTTGTGGGACACCTGTGTCATGTTCTTGTGGAACACCCGTGCCGTGTTCTTGTGCCCGCAGGTGGAGGCAGAGGCCGTGTTCCGTGCCATCACCATCGCCAGGCAGGCCAACTGCCCCCTCTATGTCACCAAGATCATGAGCAGGGGGGCTGCAGATGTCCTGGCTCAGGCCAAGAGGAAAGGTAACACTGGCCTGCACAGGCAATCTCTGAGCCTCTGAATCCAGCCAGGAACCTCATGCTGGCTGTGAGCTCTGAGGAGCCCTCATCCCCTGAGCTCCCCCTCACCGAGGGCACTGAGGCTCGTGCTGGTTTCCATGGTGGGCTGTGCCAGAGCTAATTGCTTGGAGCTGGGAGGATTGGATGTGTTGGAAGCTGTGACACTTCCATCTAGGCAGACACAGCTGAGAAACGGGGAATAATCCACTTGTGATGGTTTGGTGTCAACTGAATGAAAGCAGATGTGGAGCAAGCTCCAAACGGTGGCTGGGGGTGGAGTGGGAAGGGCTGGATCAATCCTGGGGGAGCAGGGTGATAGAGGGAGCACAGTCACCGCTTCCCTGGCCCGTGGCTGCCAGACAGAGTCAGGTTTGGTTTAAAGGAAGGCATGACAGCCCGTAGGAATGCGTGCCTGGTGTAGGGAGGGGACAGACAGATCCAGACCTTGCTTTGACAGTGTCTCCCAGTGACCCGAGCTAATGTGAGGATGAGCGGGGCTCGAAGCGCTGGCAGTGCTGCAGGAGTGAGGAGCTGCCGTGTGTGGCTGTGGCAGGGCCGTGTCTGTGCCGCCTGCCCTGACAGCCCCTCGCTCTGCAGGTGCCGTGGTGTACGGGGAGCCCATCACAGCCAGCCTGGGCACCGATGGCTCCCACTACTGGAGCAGGAACTGGGCCAAAGCCGCCGCCTTCGTCACGTCCCCGCCTGTCAGCCCCGACCCCAGCACGGCCGAGCACCTCAGCACTCTGCTCTCCAGGTGGGTGCCGTGCACAGCTGGGCACAGCTGGGCACACCTGCCCTGCCCGGTCTGCATCCCGCCCACGCCCACCCGGTGCCATTTACAGCACTGGCATGGCTGTGGGGCCCGAGCCCACGAGCCTCCGGGCCCCCCCTGGGCTGCCCAGCAATGGGGCTGTGCCAGCCTGGGTGCCATCAGTGCCCCCTCGCTGAGCCCTGCCCTGTCCTTCCCAGCGGGGACCTGCATGTCACGGGCAGTGCCCACTGCACCTTCACCACCGCGCAGAAGGCCGTGGGCAAGGACAACTTCACGCTGATCCCCGAGGGCACCAACGGCGTGGAGGAGAGGATGGCCATCGTGTGGGAGAAGTGCGTGGTACGTGCTGCAGGAGCTGTGCCTGGCTCCAGGCTGTCACTGCCTCGCTAGTGCAGACGAGCCTCAGCAGTGACACTGTCTAGACACTGCTGCAGCTTCAGAGAGCTGCCAGCGACAGGCTGAGACACACGGCTGCCTGCACGGTGCCTTCAAAGGCTGCTGGGCAGGGACCACCCTCTGCTCCTGCTCAGTCCCCAGGCAGTCTCTGCAGCACATTGTCCCGAGGGTGGTGAGGTGCTCCTGCCCCTGAGGGGTGGATAGGGGGTGTCTCTCCCATGGGATGTGACTGGCCATGCTTCCAGCTGCCAGGTGACCCCAGGCCCCAGCAGGCTCCTGTCACCCCTGTGTGCCTGGCAGCAGGGCTGTGATCCCAGGGTGGGATCAGTCTGTGTCCCTGCTCCCAGTGCTCACATCCCTGCTGGCACCATCCCTGGGGAGCGCCGTGCTCCATCCCACAGAGCAATGTCCCTGTGCAGCCTGCAGGAGCTTGGGAGCCAAGCCACCCTGAAACCTCTCTGAGATGGGCTTTGTTCAAACAGAAATAGCACTTCTCTTAAGGTGACCAGTGAAAATGGTAAAGAAATAGCATGGGTTGGGTTCACTTCCAGTCTTTCTTCACTGGGCTGACCTCAGCCCTCCTCAGTGATCCTGAGATGCCTGTGCAGCCAGTGTAGGTCTTGCTTTTCAGAGACTTCAGCCTTTGGAGTCCAAGGAAAATAAAACCTGTCTGTCATATCCTTTATCCCACAGGGACAGTGCTCATCCTCACATCCCCCTCCCCTGTAACCACGGCCCTGTGGCAGAGCAGACCCTCACCCACATGGGCACAGGGGTGGGGGCAACAGCTCCTGCCAGGGCACAGCTCTGGGGAGGGACCTGCCCCCAGCCCTTGTTCCCCTGGGATGGTTCCTGCTCTTCTGCCCCCAGCCCTTGTTTCCCTGGGATGTTCCCCTCCCCAGGTCCCCGGGAAGATGGATGAGAACGATTTTGTGGCAGTGACCAGCACCAACGCTGCCAAGATCTTCAACTGCTACCCCAGGAAGGGGCGCGTGGCTGTGGGCTCCGACGCTGACCTGGTGCTCTGGAACCCCAAGGCTACGAAAATCATCTCAGCAAAAACCCACCACTCGGTAAAATACAGTTTCAGTCGTTTTCTGGGGGTGGTCTTACAGTCTGAAGAGATCTGGAAAGCAATGTATGTCCCTAGCTAGATCAGATCATTCAGCACGGGAGGAGTTCTCTGTGTGGGTACACTGATGAAGGACCATGCATTTGCTATTAAAAATAGTAGGAAAATATCCTTTTATTGCTTTAAGGGTGGGGTTTGTACTGAGGGACCACTCCAAGACAGCTGGTAAGGAAATCTTAAGGTCAGTGTATTTGCTGTGGACTAGAAAAATGTCAGCGCTGAACTGAAGTACTGAACTAGTGCTGAACTGCAATGTGTATTAGTTGCAGTTTAATACATATTAAACTATTGCTATAGTTTTATATATAATGGTATTAATCTTAATACAAAATTTAAATATTCCATAAATAATATAAAAAATATAGTAATATAAATATATTTTAATAAAAGTAGTAAACTGTTGTTGTAGTTTAATATGATTGGTTTTAAGATTTATTTTCTCCATTCCAGTTTGGTTAGTTAGTTCTGACTGATAGTGCACGAGGAGCAGTGTACAAAAATGGGGGGCATTGTTGGCCTCCTCTTCAATCCTGCAGGCACTGAATATCAGGGTTTGCTTTTTCCAGAACGTGGAGTACAACATATTTGAAGGCACTGAGTGCCACGGGGTCCCAACCTTGGTGATAAGTCAGGGAAGAGTTGTGCTTGAAGATGGAAACCTGTGTGTCACCCAGGGCTCAGGTCGCTTCATCCCTAGGAAGACCTTCCCTGACTTCGTTTATAAAAGGATAAAGGCAAGAAACAGGGTAAGGAGAGTTTTATTTGCCATAATCCCTTGTTTTGATCACAATCTCTCAGCTGTAGTGTATTGGGGCTGCTGTGCTGGCAAGCCTGCAACAGCAGCAGGAGTATTATCAATGCTATTTCTTTCTGTCTGTAACTGCCTGGATGTCAGTCAAGAATTCTTAGTATTAGAGCTAATAATGACAGTTTTATTAGCCTATTACAATGTTACAAAGCAAAAATATGAGTTCTTTGTATTGATGTAGAGGGAGGAATTCCTCTCTTACCTGTGCTAGAGAGGTTTCTGTTGCTGTATTCCCAGTGTCTGCTCTGCAGCCTTTGGAGGGTAAGGGATGTACATCCCATAGGTGCTGGAATACAGTAACATAAATGCTCCCATTAGCTGGCACAGCTGTTTAAAGAGACACAAAGAGATGCAAATATGTAAAGAGCTTCTTGACAGCTTTGTCCTCCTTCCCTTTTCCCTGTGCTATTGCAGACACTGTAATTCTGCATCCTACAGAAAGGCAGAGCAGGAACCAGTAACCCAAATTACCTGCAGAGGCAGGAGCCCCAACTCTGGTGTGCCTCAGGGTGTCTGGGGTGCCTGGAGGGCGGGATGGGGATGTGCCAGCTCCCTGCAGGGTGGGAATGGGACCCAGAGAAGGTGCAGATGCCCCATCCCTGGAGGTGTCCAAGGCCAGGCTGAAAGTTCTTTGAAGACCATTGTTCTCCCTGGGCTGGGCAGCTGTGCCGGGGCAGCTGTGCCAGGGCAGCTGTGCCAGGGCAGCTGTGCCGGGGCTGGGCAGCTGTGCCGGGGCAGCTGTGCCCTGGCAGCTGTGCCCTCTCCATGGAGGAGCGTTCCCGTACCCAGCCCAGTCTCCCGGCACAGCTGGAGGCGCTGCCCCGGCCGTGCTGACGCTGTTCTCCCCGCAGCTGGCCGAGGTGCACGGCGTGCCCCGGGGCATGTACGACGGGCCGGTGCACGAGGTGCCGGCCAGCGTCAGGACCGCGGCCCCGCGTGCCACCCCCTGCGCCGGCAAAGCCGCGGCGCCGCCCGTGCGCAACCTGCACCAGTCCGGCTTCAGCCTGTCCGGTACGTGGGGCCAGCGGGGCTGGGCTGGGCGGGGACGCTGCTGCAGGGCTGGGGCTGCAGCCCAGGCACCGAGAGCAGCACGGAAAGCGCTAGAGTGTTCCGCGGTATTTATGTCAATGCACAGAGCATGCTGGGGGCTCTGTTCCCAGGAGCCCGCAGTGATTCAGCACCATTTGTGCTGCAGAAAGCTGCCCAGCAGCTGTTGGGAGCTTGGAAAGCCAATGCTCTGCCCTAAAACCACTTTCATAATGGTTTTCAGCTGGTTGGATCTCATATTGTCTGATAAATGTTACCAATCCCCACATTTTATTATATACAGAATTTTATTTTATTTCTAAGAAAGCCACTTATAAATCTTCCAGAAAGAAACAATGAAAAATTAAGTTCAGTCAAATATAGCCATTCCAAACTGTGCCGTGCTCATGGAGTGCCCCAAACGGCCCATAATGAAATGACTGGTGTTTGCTGAGGAGGTGTTGTGTGGCCGTGGCCTTTCAGCAGTGGCACTGCCCTCTCTCTGCTCTCCGCAGGGTCCCAGGCCGATGACCACATTGCGCGGCGCACGGCGCAGAAGATCATGGCCCCGCCGGGCGGCCGCTCCAACATCACCTCTCTGTCCTGACCCGCGCCCGCGCCGGCCCCGCCGCCCCAGCCGGGCCGGGGCCGCCCCCGCGCCCGCCAGCCCTTCCCGCTAGGTAGAGTAGAGCGACCCCCGAGGCCGCGCTCCCGCTTGGGCTCCCTGCGCGCTCCCTCGCTAGCTGCTAGGAAAGCCCTTCCTTCCCTCCCGTGCATGCCCGGCCCCAGGGCTGCGGGCCCGCGTGGGCATGAAGGCACATCCCGCTGGATCACGCTCCTTGCCAGCAGCTCCGCTGCCCGCTCTCATCCAAGGACTTACAACAGACGAGCACTGCCGTGGTTTCCAGCCAGAGCCCTCCGCCCTGGCCGAGCCTCCAGAGCCATCCCCAGCCCGCGTGTCCCTCTGCGGTCACAGCTCAGGGACAAGCGCAGCCCCATGCCCTGGGACAGAGTGGTGCTGCCCCTCCAGGACCTGGCCATGCCGTGGGCTGATGTCCTTCTGTCAGCCTTGTTTTCTAAAGATCATTTATACGGATTTTCAGGAACTGAGTGTGAGTCCAATACCAAATACCGAGACTCGTTTGGAGGCCAGGTGCATGCAACACACTTTTTTATAAAGATTATTCTAGCCCAGGTATTACATTTAAAGGTGTGTACACAGAGTCAACCTCAGGCTGCAGAGCCATGCATGTACATCCAGGAATGGCTTTCCGTTCCTGTCTGCTCCTTGCTTGGAATAAACTCGGCTGGAAACCATGAAATGGTGGAAGTGGTTGATTGACCCGAGTCCATTTTGTTGTTTTGTTCCTTTGTGTTTTCTGGCGAGTCTGGGACCATCCCATCGTGACGTGCAGGTTGCTGTGCTCCCTTGGGGGGACAGGCTCATGGTGGTGGCAGTGTGGGCAGAGTGCCTCCCTTCTCCTCAGCCCTGCTCCCTTGGTTTGCCCCCTGCCCCGTGGTTTGCAGATGAACCCACGGCTCCAGGAGTGGGGCTGGCATCCCCTCGGCCCACGGCGGTTCTGGTGCTGGTGAGACCTCATGGCATGTCCATGAGACACCGATTTCCCTGGCACTGCCAGCCTTGGCTCTCCAGCTCTGTCTGAGCCAGGCACAAGAAACAGAGCCGGGGTTGTGGTGGCACAAGCAGGGATCTGATTTATGGGTGGGGGCTGGAGCCACGCATGGCAGCTCCAGATACATGAATCCATGAATTAGGAATGAAACCACAAATATAAACCAGGGAGGGATTTATTTTTTTTGCTGGGGGTTTTTTGATTATCTGATATGACCTACATTTCACAGCTTAATGCTGCAGTAATTTCTGTGCTAAGCACATGGGAATGTATTTGTTTGGATGTTTTATATTTAATTTTAAATTTAATTTAATTTCTTTCATTTGTTGATTTTCTGATTTTTCCTGAAATTGCACGAAGGCAATTAACATCTAGTGGAAGGTATCCCTGCCATGGCAGGGGGTGGAATGAGATGAGCTTTAAGGTCCCTTCCAGCCCAAGCTATCTATGATTCTATGATCTCTTTTTGTGCTGGATAGAGCTTAAGTTACAGCAGTGGGAAATCCATAAGGCATGGAGAGGATGGAAGACACAGTCTGATGGCAGTGACCCCACCACCCCAGCACCCCGAGCTCATAAACACTTGGCAAAGGAGGTTCTGAGCTCGCTGTGCTGCCGATGTCCCTTTTCCCACAGCTGGCCTGGTTGGTGCCAGTGAGGACCCAGCAGAGTCAGCGCTCCCTCTCCCACATCACCCAGTTTAGGTCCCTCCACCCTCTGTGGCAGCCCAAGGCTCAGGCCCTGCCGGCCGCTCCCCTGTGCAGGGAGGGTTTGCGTTCATTCCCTCTGTCAGGGAGCTGTGGGAGCCAGCACAGCTGCCCCACGCTCCTCCCAGTGCAGGAGCAGGGCCAGCAGCATCTCTGCAGCTCCCCGGTGCCAGGAGAGGCTGAGCTGGCAGGAACCGCCCGCGGCACCCACACCGTGTCTGCCCCTAATTCCTTTGGACAGCTTTCCTGCAGGCTCTGGGTCAGGGACACGGCGAGACGCTCGGTGCCCTTGACTGGCAGCGCAGCCCTGGCTCTGCAGAGGCTCTGCAGGGCTTGTGTCTGCTGTGGGGATGGGCCCCAAATACCTCAGGACAGCAGTGCTGCTCAGGGATGGGCCCCAAATACCTCAGGACAGCAGTGCTGCTCAGGGATGGACCCCCAAATACCTCAGGACAGCAGTGTTGCTCAGGGATGGACCCCCAGTTCTCTCAGGACAGCAGTGCTGCTCAGAGATGGACCCCAATTCCCTCGGGACAGCAGTGCTGCTCAGGAATGGACCCCCAAATACCTCAGGACAGCAGTGCTGCTCAGGGATGGACCCCAATTCCCTCGGGACAGCAGTGCTGCTCAAGGATGGACCCCACTTCCCTTGGGACAGCAGTGCTGCTCAGGGATGGACCCCCAATTCCCTCAGGACAGCAGTGCTCCTCAGGGATGGACCCCAATTCCCTCAGGACAGCAGTGCTGCTCAAGGATGGACCCCCAAATACCTCAGGACAGCAGTGCTGCTTAGGGAACAAAGGAGCTGGCAGGCAGGCACTGAACTATCCCCGTGCTTATCCCTGGTTTCCATGCTCACTGTGTCTTTTTTGTTTATTTTTATTTTGCACAGCTTCCCACTGCCACAGGGCAGGGTCAGGCCCTGGCACAGGTGCCCAGAGCAGCTGTGGTGCCCCTGGGTCCCTGGCAGTGCCCAAAGCCAAGCTAGAGCCTTGCTCCTGGCCTTGGAGCACCTGGGACAGTGGGAGGTGTCCCTGCCCATGGCAGGGTGGAACAAGCTTTAATGTCCCTTCTCATGCAGACCATTCTGGAATTCTGTGGTTTCCCTCATTCAGCACCCTGATCAGCAGCAGGATCAATTGCAGCAGGTAAGAAAGACAAGGCTGGTTGGTGAGGGTTGTTTGTCCCTGGCAAATTCCAGTTGTCACTGTTTAGGATTTAGGCACAGTGGTGATGGCACAGGGCTGGCAGACACTGAGCTCTCCTGGCTGCTTGTGAGCATTTCAGTCCCTCAGTTTCCCCTGCCCTGGATTTCAGGGGTTTTATTTTCAGATTTCCCTGTGTGTGGGAAGCTGCCCTCGCTCTGTGACCCTCCCCTTTCCCCCTGCAGTGCACAGCCCAGCCCAGCAGGTACCCTGGGTGCCTGGGGACGCCCAGGAGGGTGCAGAAGGGACGAGTCAGGCTCAGACAGGGACTGTCTCAGCCTGCACTGCTCCTTTGAAGTGAGCAGCATCCCTGGGAGCTGTGTCTGTGCTGCCACCAGCGAGCAGCACGGTACAAGCCAGATAAATCATTCCTGCACTGAGGGGATCAAAGAGGGGAAGCGGAGATCTCCTGACACTTCCAGGAGTGCTTTTATTGAGGTTAGGATACAAAATCTGGGGCTGTGTAGGGAAATACCAAACCCCTGTGAGCCATGGCTGTGGAAATACCAAACCCTTCTGTGCTGCAGCGAGGTCGGGTCCTGCCCCGTGCCCTGCCCCTGTGCCCACCCTGGTGCCCCAGCATAGATGGCAGCAGGGCCAGAGTGGGCACAGCTGTCCTGTGGTGGTGTTCACAGGGGCCCAGAAGGCTGATTTATTATCTTATGATATACATTACATTAAAACTATACTAAAAGAATAGAAGAAAAGGTTCTCCTCAGAAGGCTGGCTAAGCTAAGAATAGAAAGGAATGATAACAAAGGCAGCTGTCTCAGACTCTCTGTCCGAGCCAGCTGGCTGTGATTGGCCATTAATTAGAAACAACCACATGAGACCAATCCCAGATGCACCTGTTGCATTCCACAGCAGCAGATAATCAATGTTTGCATTTTGTTCCTGAGGCCTCCCAGCTTCTCAGGAGGAAAAATCCTAAGGAAAGGATTTTCATAAAAGATGTGTGTGACACTGTCCCAGGCCAGTGCCAGGCACAGCTCTCCATGGAACACACACCCTGCCTGGGGCCGGCTGTTCCCCTTCCAGCACCTGGTTCTGAGCTGGTGGTGGTCCCACAGCTCCCGTCCCACCCAGCTCTGTGCCAGCTGGCAGTGTCCCACCAGCCCTGGTTCCAGCTGGGTTCCAGAACTCCAGCGTTTGGACGCTTCTGTGCTTTCAATACCCTGGGAATGACACCAAATCCTTGGCAATGTTAAAAATACACATTTATTACTCCACATGTGCAATGGCTTCCGACAGTATCTGCAAAAACACAGCCTTGTCATAACTTAAATATTCTGTGATGTGGTAAAATTGTCATGCAAGAAAATTACAGGAATGTATTAACATAAAATACAATGATATATTTACATATATCTGCACTGAAATAGTTTTTAAAAATACCCTCTCAAGGCAGCAGGATTTCAGTCCAGGGTCAAGTCCCTATTACTGGTATTTTTGCTATTATTTTATTACTCTTAAACTCTTTTGGCAAGCTCTGGAGTAATAGAGAATTGGCAACAGAAGAAATATCAGGACCTGACCTGCCATTTGTCTTATGCACAAAATTCCCAGTGAAGGCTGTGGAATTCAATGCAAACACTTAAAAATATGCAACTTTGCAAAACTTTGTAACACAACAGAGATAAGAAAACAATCTCATGGCAAGTGATTAAAGGAGAATAATTCATAGGTGCTGTAGACTTTTCACAGCAGATAATGGCACACACTGTATAAATCTGTCATACAAAAAATACAGGTATTTAAATATTTATGTACAGAAAATTCCTGTGTTCTGGCTGTGGTGGAGGTGCAGCCCAGAGCTGTTGGTGACACCTGCCAAGCTGGGACGTGGGACCAGGGCTCTGTCACGAGTTCACTGTGAGGTTGGCTCAGCAGCAGCAGCAGCAGCAGCCAGGGCTCAGCCAGAACAAGAACAAGGGCACCACCATGGGCACCACCACGGGCACCACAGCCATGCCCAGCCCAGCCTGTGCCAGGGCCAGGGAACACCCAGGGGAGTGGCACAGGGAGCAGAGAGGATCAGAGCCCAGGACTGCATTGTGGATGGGGTTAGCCAGACGTGGGGCACCATGGCAGGAGCCACAGAGATGTGCAGGGCCAACAGGACTGAGCTGGGCTCAGCTGGCACTGGCTCGCACAGGGACACGGCAATGGGGACACAGGAGGGGCCCAGAGAGGGGCACGGGGGGCAGGAGCACTGAAACCTCCACAGGGGTTCTGACAATGACAGTAACACTGAGCTGCTGTCACTGATGTTCCTGTCACTTGTCCCTTTTCCAATTGCTCTTTTCGTGCCATTTCTACTGCAGGGACTGAGTGCAAACAGGTGGCAATGAAACCTTGTCCCCCACGGGCTCTGGTGAGGTTATGCCCAAATATTATTTACGACCAAAACCAAGCACTCCAGCGCTGTGTCCACAGTGTCGCTCCCAGCCAGCACAGTGACCCACAGCTCTGTGTCCTCGTGCTGCTCTCAGGGACTCAGGTCCAAGTGTCCCCAGCACATCCCAGGGATGCACTGCTGGGTTCCAGGGTGCTGCCCAGGCAGCCAGGACCCACCCAGAGTGTTTCCCCTGGGCAGGAGCCGTTCCCTGGCATCCCCAGAAGCCCTCCTGGTTTGTGCCAGGTGCTGCTGTGTGGCACAATGCCCTGGAGCAGGGGAGTGCTGCAAGGGGAACGGGTGAGTGACAGAGAGAGGGCTTGGGCTGAGCAGGCTCAGTTTGAGAAGCAAGCCAGCTCCTCCCCACACACACCAACCCCCACCACACTTGTCTCTTGTCCTAAGGAAGCAATGAAAACATCGATTACACACGTCCTGTAACTGCCAACACCTCTCCTGGCCCGACAGCTTCTGGCTGAAGAGGATGTATCTTCATCACTCATCTGTGGGATGGTTTGGTCAAAAAATCAGCACTGCTCCTTGTCATTCCAATAGTCCAAAATTTTGCTGTTATTTACAGGAAGTTTCCAAATAGTGCAACGGAATTCACTGTAAAACCCTACCCACAGTGCTGGAGTAAATCACCTGCAATTCATAACTGGCTCTGCCCTGAAAATAACCATGCAACTGGAGCCAGAGCTGCAGCTCCCCTCCTCCTGCACAGCCCTAAAGAGTCCACTGAAAACACACCTCTGCACAAGTGCAGCCACACACTGATTCCCACATAAAACTGTGGGAGACACACACGCTGTGCCCTTGCCTGTGGAAGATCATTTTGTCCCATTCTGCCTTTCTGGTTTGTTCATGGAAACAGAAACCGCAGCAAAACTGGTGCTGCCAAAACCTGATCTGTTAAAAACACCTCCCATCCGTTTCTGCATTAGGAATGCCCAGCAGGGGTGCAAACAGTGCAGCCTGCAGTGCCTGGCACACACAGCTGCTGATGGCTGATGGTGACTGTGGTCCCACCACACACCTGGAGCAGTCCTGTGGCACTGCAGGGCTCGGGGGCACAGCAACCAAAACCCCTCCCTCTGCAGCAGTGAAGGCCCTGCAACAAGAAAGGCAACACCCACAGCTGGAGCAAGGGAAGATTTCCTGTCTTAGTAAGAAGTTAAGACAGGTATTGGCAAATTATATACAGTACTTGTACTTTACACTGAAAATAAAGTAAATCGAAGGGTGAAATACAATATTCCTGTCTTTCATAACCAAGCAGCCTTGCAAGGCCACCCACTCTGCCTCCAACAAAACCTCAGCCTGTGATAAACTGTGTCCTCTGAGCCTGGGCACATGGAGCCAGAGCCTCCAACCCATCCCACAGCTCCTCACTGCCTGCAGCAGACACAACAAGGAAGAAAACATTTTAAATGCATCTCAAATACACATCAAACCATTACCCAGCCCCTGAATAATCCATGGAGTGCACACAAAACATTAATTTGCCTTGAATCTGAAGGAACTGACAGGTGACACAGGGACAAGGAGGTGCCTGGGACATCCTTGTGCTGCAGGGCCCAAGCAGCTGGAGGCTCCCAGGAGCTGGTGCCAGAGCCCCGGGGCTGCTCTGGTTTGCACAGGGATTGCCCATCCCCAGAGCAGCATTTGTGAACAGGGAGTGCCAAAGCCAAGCTCACACCACCTCTTTGGCCTTCCTCCCTGCTCCTTGTCTCTCCCCGTGGGGCCCAAGGACATGGCTTCGTTCCCTGTCCTCTCACTGCATTAAAAACGTGTGGATCAGCAACCTGACACAAAACCAGAAAGACGAAATAAGTTGATCTCCTCCTGACAAGTTGCATAGGCCGTATCCTCCCCAGCAGGCAGCCATGGTGCGGGGCAGTCCTGTGGCAATCTGGCTCCTGGCCTGGCCATCCGCGGCCCGGGCAGTCCTGTGTGAATCTGGCGTGCTGCAGTCTCGGGGCAGCTGCCGGTGCTGTCCGGCGGGCTCGGGTGCTCGGCGCACCTGAGGGCAGTGAGGGCGGCGGCCAGCCCCGGCCTAGCTGCTGCCCGAGGAGCACACGGAGCTGCACATGTGCAGGGGCTCGGCCTCGGCCTCCTCGGTGGTCTCGGAGGCAGACACGGACTCGCTGGGCTGCTCCTGGCTCCTCTTTAGCCTGTGGGAGGCAGGAACAGGAGTTACAGAGCTGTCCCCAGGCTGTCCCCCACTCCCTGCTCGAGAGGCGCCTATGGCACAGCCACGGAGAATGGAGTCCTCCCAGAGCTCACACGCGGGTCATGGCAGAGCCCAGAGTATCAGCAAACCACACTGACCTGCTCTGAAATGCCCCAAAACAGCCTGCAGGGCTTCAGCCCACCCAGACCTCGGCCATGGGTGCCCACAGCACAGGCAGGCTCCTGCCAAGCCCTCCTGCACAGAGCCTGCCCCACGCTCTGCTCACAGACCCAACAGCCCCAGCCCTGGGGAAGCCGTGGCTTTAATCCAGCATTTCACTGCCGGCTGATCCCCACCAGGGACTGCTCCAACCTGAATGATCCTGCGAATCTATTCTATGTGTTAAAGATCTCCACAATCATTGAGTCCAACCTTCCTTGCCTTCATTTCCCAAAACATCATCTGCTGAAAGCAGGATGGGTGAGCAGGTGCCACGGGGGAACGGAGGCAGTGTCACTCACACGTGTTAAATCCCAGAAGTCTCTCCACAGCATATTTTATTTAATGGCACTCAATAATCCTTGATCTTGCCTCCCACTGTGGCTGGAGCCATTTTTCACACACAGGCAGACCTGAGCTCCTCTGCTGGCACCAGTCACCTGGGGCTAAGCCAGCAGCAAGGTGCTCCTGGCTGTCAGCCACTGGCACTGATTCCTAAGGGAAGTTAGAAAAAGGAATATTTTTCCATAAAAAAACACCCCACACACTCACTTCTCTCTGTTAAAGATGACAAAGTCCTGCTGGATAGCTTCAAGGCATTCCTGGAGATAGTCATTTTCCTATTGAAGAAAAACAAAACATGCATAAGCAGCCCCATCTGCATCTGACTGCTGCCTGCAGCCCCCAGCACTCCCAGCTGTGTGCAGGAGCCTCCAGCTGTGGGCAGGAGCCCCCGCCCCCCTGAACCTCAGCCCAACAGCTGGAGGCAGCAGGGCTGGTGCCTGGCTTTCACCAGGGGCTGGTGCCATCCATGGCAGCAGCTTTCCATAAAACACAGATCACACCACTCCTGACATAAACATAACTCATTTCTCCATGTATCCTGCATTTTGGGAGTGCTGTCAGCCCAAAGGGAGCTCAGGGAGAGCCCAGCACACAGCCCACGAGTGGGAGTCCCTGCCAAGGCACCCAGGGAGCTGCTGCCTTGTGCCCAGCCTGGGGCTGGGCAGGGACAGAGGCTGAACACACCAGACCTCTGCTGCTCATCTCACTTCCCAAAGTACCCACTACTGTGAAAGTCTGATCAAACTCCCATAAGAGGATACGTGGTTGTTGGAATGACTCCCTGGGCAAATGTTTTCATCCAAACAAACCCATGGCTCCCGCAGTGTGGCAGTCACAGCTGCAACACCCGCCCAGATCCAGCCTCTCCCAGCTGCACGTTACCCCAGGGAGCACATACAGACTGCGAGCTGTCTTTGCTGTTATCCCTTGACTTGTTCTTGGCGAGCCTCTTCTTCTTCTTGTGCAGGGGCCGTGACTCCAGGATCATCTCCTCCAGCTCGAAGGTGGGGTCGCAGTGCAGGCGGCCCTTCTGCCAGGACAGGGGACACACTGAGGTGAGGCACAGCAGAGACCCGGGCCCCCTGCCCCTCAGCAAAGCCCTGCTCTCACAGTGGCTGCTGCAGCGCGAGGAGCAGCCCCTGCTCACACAGCACAGGTGCCCACTCACGTTGGGGACGAAGGCCGGCTCCACGCGCTTCTCGCTCACGTCGCTCCACACCACGCCCGAGAGCTGGGCCGAGGCCTGGATGTGCGCCAGGCAGGAGAAGCGGTGCTCGGGATTCACCGTCAGCAGCTGGGGAGGGAAAAGCACTGCTGAGACAGCGCTGCAGAGAGCAGCATCCCTGCCAGAGGAGGGAGGCAAGGCAGCCAGCAGCAGCCTGCATGGCCAGCTGCAGGGCCCAGCCACGCCAAGGAGCCTTTCTGCTGGGGCAAATAGAGAACTCACTGCAGGAAAAACACCCAAGAAAACGTTCTGCAGGCACCCCAGTGCTCGGGGGGGACATGGGGGTCCCCTCCTGGCTGAGGGGGCTGCTGGCACATTCCTGGTGAGGATGGATTCCCTGGCAGCCCGGCTGCCCAGTAGATGGCAATGCAAACCCACCGAATGCACTGCCACAGCCTCTGCCAGCAACTCCTCATTAAACTGAATCTAATTATGCAAATTGCCTACCCAACATTAACTCATATCAGAGGCACTCATTTGCTGCCGGCAGCAGCTGCATCTTTCCTACAACAAACTCACCAGCTACTTTTCAAAGTTCTCAAGCAAGCCAGAGCTAAACCAGCTGCCCAACACATCCCAGCTTTCTGCAGCAGCAGCACGAGGAAAGCTGCAGAGCATTCCACAGAGCTGGAACCCCCAGCAGCTCCCACAGCCCTGTCAAACCCTTCAGCCCCAAAGAACAAGTGGGAGGGAGCAGCCAGTGCTGCAGTGCAGCTCCACCTCAGCTGCCATCCCAGCCAGAGGTGCTGCCTTTACAGGTGACACTGACCATGGAGAGGATGGGATGCTGGAAGGCACAATTCTAGCCCAGCTGGGAATCTGACTGTCACACCAAAACCAGACTTTTTGATCCCCTTGCTATCAAACATCATGCATCTTATTACAAGGATAATAAACACACAGCACACATAACTAATCATAGGGTCCCAGATTGGACTGGGCTGCAAGCTCACCTTGCCATGGCAGGGACACCTCCCACTGTCCCAGGTGCTCCCAGCCCCAATGTCCAGCCTGGCCTTGGGCACTGCCAGGGACCCAGGGGCAGCCACAGCAATAATTCCCAGTTCCAATATCCCATCCATCCCTGCCCTCTGGTTCTGGAAGCCATTCCCTGTGTGCTGTCTCTCTATGCCTTGTTCCCAGTCCGTCTCCAGCTTCTCCTGGAGCCTCTTTAAGCACTGGAAGGGACTTTAAGGTCTCCCTGGAGCTTCTCTTCTCAAGGCTTAACATCCCTAACTTTCCCCGCCTGTATTTTGTAAATTACTATAATTACTCTTATTATTCATTGTTTATTAATACGCTGATAATTCTCCAGCTAGTCCTGCCTGCACAGCAGCTGCCATCCAACCCAAAGCCACCCCAGAAGGACAATCCATCCAGCAATCGATGCAGCTCCACCCCAGCAGGGCCCTCACCTTGCGCAGCAGCGCGACCATTTCCTTGGACCAGGCTGAGGAGTACTGCACGCTGACGGTGCTGAAGAGCTGCACCAGGGACTCCACGGGGTTGTTGGAGTGGATGTCGTACGGCCTCTGGGGACAAGAGCACAAGGGTGAGGCGTGCCCTGTCCCTCTGGGCCAGCCAGAGCACACATTGAGGGCCGGGATGGCCGGAGCCCTACCCAGCCCCGCAGCAGCTCGTAGGCCATGATGCCCAGGGACCACCAGTCCACCTCGAAGGAATAGCCCGTCCCGCCGCTCAGGAAGGAGTGGAAAATCTCTGGGGCTGAGCAGAAAGGCACAACACACAACAGGTTATTCATTGCTCTCTACTGCAGTGGCTCATGTCATCAGTGCACAGAGCTTAGGGTGATCTTCCTGCACGGCTGCCCCAGGGCAGGCTGTGTGAGGCAGGGGAGCAGCAGCTGGGTGCCTGCCCTCACTGGGAACTGGGATGGCAGCCACCTGCAGGGACTGCAGCCCTCCCAGCACAGGACAGCACAACCGTGGGCCCCAGGAGACACCGAGTGCAAGGCTGGAGCCAGAGAGGGATGGGGAGCGCAGGAGGAGGAGGCTGCATGGGATGAGGAGGGCAGGGCAGGATGGAGGGGACTGGACAGGATGTAATGCAGAAGGCAGGACGGGACGGGACGGGATGGGATGGGATGGGATGGGATGGGATGGGATGGGATGGGACGGGCGGGACGGGATGGGATGGGATGGGATGGGACAGGAGGGGACGGGACGGGACGGGACGGGACGGGATGGGATGGGATGGGATGGGATGGGATGGGACAGGATGGGACAGGGTGACATGCCAGCCCCAATGCCTTCTCATTGGGAGTTCCCCTTCTCACACAATTGGGCTCTGCTGAAGCACTTGGACACGAGCACCAATGTCCTAAATTAACTGGATGGCCCTGGCTGGGGCAGCGTGTGCTGAGCACACAGAACACGACACAGGCACCAGGGCAGTGATTGTCTCTTACCCATGTATGGCTTTGTCCCAGCCAATGCTGTCGCTCTTTCCCCGTCCCTAATGATGGTTGCAATATTAAAATCTGTTAAATGGGCATGACCTTAAATAAAGACACATTTTAAGAAGGAATTAATGGCAGTGCAGTGTCAATGCAGAGTCAGAACACATTTTTTCATAAGCTTCTGCCCTCAGACAGGGTAGCACAGACACAGGCAGGTCAAGGTCAGATCCCATGGATCCCAAAGGTTTCCCAGGATTTGGGCTGGCCAGTGATTAAAGGGTAGGCAGCTTTGGGTTTTGATTTTGAATCACACTTGGAGCTAGCCAGCAACCCCCAGCAGCTTCAGCACTGGCCAAATTGCCCTGGTCAGAAGCTACAGGAGTGAAAAAGACACCAGGGAAACACAACACTATCACAGAACCACAGAATGCTTGGGTTGGAAAGGACTAAAAGATTATCTTGTTCCAAGCCCCTGCCATGGAGCTTCCACTAGACATGGGTGCTCCAAGCCACTGAAACCATTGAACTGCAGTGACTCCAAATTCCCAGGGCTGAAGTTGGGCTGACCATAGCACACTGGACAGGCCAGTTGGGTGACCCTCTCCACATTAAAAAGCACAGGGATGTTCAGGCAAACATGATCCAGTAAAAGCAGAGCAGCTTTTCCCACACTTTCCCCAGGTAAAAAGATATCCAGCACCCCGGACAGAATCTGTCCCTGGAATGAATGAGGGAGCAAACAAAGAGGAGCAGATTGATCCTACCTTGTTCATCGAGGAGGATGTTGTCTGGTTTTACATCTCTGGGAAAAGAAGGAAGATTACAGCAGATGGAATCTCAGTCAGACCAGGAATGAGACTCAATGACTAAAATCCTGCAATTGTTTATCTATCAAAAATTAGGAGCAAAGTAAACAAAAATATTCTAACACGAGGCAAGCCCGTTCATGATGCACTAGAAATAAGCATTTCCTGGGCAACTTGGTGAAAAACTGGAAGGATTAGACTTGTTTAGGAAGAACAGAAATTCCCAAGGAAAAGGAATAACAATACTGGGGATATTTGTGTGAAGCCCTGGATGGCTTTAACAGCTGCCCTGAAATGTTCAGTGCCCAGTGAAGCATCAGACTCCCTCTGGGTGGTGGAGGCAGGACCAGCAGCCAAGGGGGATCAGGAGCAGCGCCATGAGCCAGCCCAGGCCAGCAGGGAGGGTGCAGCAGGCCCAGCAGGGCTGTGGAGTTACCTGTGGATGATGTGCTGGCTCCGCAGGTAGTCGAGGGCCAGCGCCATCTCACAGATGTACAGTTTGACTGTCTCCTCAGTGAACTGCACGTTCTGCTGCAGGTGGTAGCGCAGGTCACCTCCCAGGAGCAGGTCCACCACCATGAACATGTCCTCCTCGTCCTGGAAGGAATACCTGCAGCACAGGGCAGTGGCTGAGCCTCCCAGGGCTCACAAACCCAGCCAGGCTTTTCTCCTCTCCTCATCACACAGCTCCAGGGACAACTGCATGTGGCCCCACCAAGGGCACAGAATCCCAGAATCGTTTGTGCTGGAAAAGCTCTTTCAGACCTTCGATTCCAACCATTTCCAGCCCTGCCAAGGCCACCACTGCCCATGTCCCCAGCTGCCACAACCACATGGCTTTTAAATCCCTCCAGCTCCCTCAGCCCCTCCTGGGGCTCCAGCCCCTTCCCAGCTCTGTTCCCTGCCCTGGACACACTCCAGCCCCTCAAGGTCCTTGCAGTGTTGGCCCCAAAACTGAAGATGCAGCTTTGCTGCTTGCACCTTCACAATCAAGTAGGTCCACCTCAAGATGCTTGCTTGTTTTTAAATCAATTCCTACACTAAGCAATGTTTCCCTGAAAGAGATGAGTATCCCAGGTAATGTCCCCCTGCTCACCCCGTCACTGTCCCTGAGCAGCTGTGCCATGTCAGCCCACCAGCACAGAGCTCAGGCTCTGCCAGCCAGACTTCAGGGAAACTTCACATTTTCAACTGCAAACAATCTCATGAAACCTTCTTAAAATATCTCAGCCTATCTTAAAGATGAATTGGAAAACACAACTGCTAATTTAACCAGATAAACCAGGAAAAGAGATTTATATTTACTGCGGAGTAAACCGCCTCTCTAAATCTGCTGTGGGTCCCACGGGAGACTGACAGCAGTGGGGATACACCAAACAACACTCATTGTTATATTTGGTGACTGCACTTCCAAGGAAAGAGTATGTGGGATTGTATAATACTTATGAATCATTCACTTCTGCTCCCATCTTAAATGTAGGTTTATTCTAAAACTATGAGACCAAAGGGTTTGCTACGAGAACAAGTTCTCTCCAGAATTTCATTGCTTGTCGGGAAAAACATTTGCAATTGCTAAGAAACCGAAAAATATCAATATTAACTCAATTGGCTATTCTGGAGCAATGGATCAACAAAACAAATGTGACACATCACCCACTTCCATCACTTTGGGTATAAAACTTCCTCAATTTTTAGAAGTCTCCCCCTCCCCACCAGGCTGGCTCACATCCAGCAGTGCAGGAGGGGAGGGGGCCCTTCACTGGGTAGGAAGGCTGAGAAAGGACAGATCACTGGAGCAGGGGGTCCCAAGGCCTCTGCCTAGGGCTCATCCCAAACTAACCAATGACACTGGGATATAATGCTCTGCTTTCTAAAACTGTAAATTAGTTTTTCCTGCAAAATTTGATAATGATGTGTCTGAGCTCCAAAGGAATGTGTTTGATTTGGCCAGTGAGTGTGATGCAAAGCACACCAAGGGATGCTGGTGGGCTTAGGGGTCGATGTGGTTGTGGGGCAGAGGAGACAGACTGCAGCCTTTGGCACTGCCTAGACAGGACACTTTTCCCAGGCATTGCCAACTCAAGCTATTTGCTAGATTTCAACCTGATTTTAAGAATGTTTTTTAAAATTAGATGTCGCTCAGTAATGAGGATATTTCTGCCAGTGCACACAGAGTGAAGTCATTATTGAGCAACTTGAAATGCCAGTGTTTGTAGTGATCTGCTGCTGAAAAAGTTATGAGAGCCCCTGGGATTATCGGGTGCGTGGCTGTGCGAGGCTGGGGAGGGGATGGGGAGGGAGCTGCTCACCAGAGATTGACCAGGAACACGTGCTCGATCTCCTGCAGGATCTCCAGCTCTCGGAACACGTTGCGCACCTCATCTCTCTCGATGCACTGCTGCTTGTTCATGTACTTCATGGCGTACATCTTCTCTGTGTCCCTCTTCTGCACGATGCACACCTGGGCACGGAGGAGAAAACAGTCAGGAGCACGTCCCACATCCACATCTGCTGCTTTGAGAGCTGAGAGCACTCTGCTCAGCACCTCACCCCCCACACATCCCTGATCCCTAGGCTGACACTCGTACCTACGGACAGCAGCATGCCTGCTCTCAGTGCTGTGCCTGACTGGGGAGTGCGTGGGCTCTGCTCCAGCCCACTGCCCATCGGATGCTGCAGCTGCCTCCAGGGCATGATGGCTGGTCTGGAGAGCTTTCCAAAGGGACAGCACTTCCAACAACTGTGTGGGAGCTGTGAGACACCTCTGGGCTCACTGTGCCCGGATGGAAAGCAGAGACAGGCAGCCACAGGGTTCCGTGCCAGCCTCGCTGCCCCGCTGCTCACAGCACTGCTCTGAGGGCAGCTCTCACCTGCCCGCACATTGCTGGGCTCCCCAAGGGGAGAATAATCCCTTTGGGCAGCAGAAAGTGACCAAAACGCAAAGTGGTTACAACAACAAAGACCTGGCCTGGAGGGATACCCAGGTCTGTCCCTGGAGCCCTGCTCTGCTGCGGGCACAGAGCCCCCAGGCTGGCACCGAGCCCCAGGGCTGGCACCGAACCCCGAGCCCCTGGGCTGGCCCTGCCGCCCCCCTCAGCTCTGCTAATGACACCTTCATTACCAAGGTGACTGCTTTCCCAAGAGCTAATTAGCTATCACGGTAACTCTTTTTAAATTACTAATGGCATGTCTACATCTGCTATAATTATGCCTGCCCTCTGTTAATTATCAGCCCTGGCGGTAATTAGGATGAGCTGGATACGCTCCCTGGGCAGCTCGGCCAGGGTGAGCAGGCAGAGAGCAGGTCCTGCTTACACTGAGTGGAACACAGAAAGGGAATTTCTGTGGGTGGCAGGGAACCGAGACAGGTGGGAGCCGCAAGCGCTCTGTGCCTCTACACGCTGCCACTAATAACCATGTGCAAGTGCTAATGGTGCTCGGTATAATATCATCAAGGACACGCTGCCGCCAGGAGGTGACAAAATAATGGGTGGTTATCGTTAGCCTGATATACCCCCTAATTAGCGATGCACAGGAATTACCGCGATTATTTTCCGCCGTCGTTACAACTGCGGTGAGAGCTGAAAATCAGCTGTTGCCATCACTCTCTGCACACCTCAGAGCTCACAACAAGGGCACCTCGTGGGCACAGTGACCTGAGCTGTCTCCCTGCGTCTGGACCCCTCCGGTGCCCATGGGCGAGCAGAGCCCTTCAACTCCAGCTGCCACAGACTGTTCCAGATACAAAACATAAGGGAAAACCTTCTTCATGCAACTTAATAATAATAATAAACGACCTACCACAATGCACACCACTGGCAGGATCCAGCCCCTGCCTAGAGCAGGCTGAATTGGTTGTTCGTTCAATAAACCAGGCAAAAATATATTTTATATATTCTTTGAGCAGCAAAGCCCTAACAATTTTCCTTTAAAACATGGTCATTGCTGTAGAACTGCTCTGAAAACAATCCAGTCCTCTGGGTAACAGCCATCAAGGCGCTGAGCAACACTCTCCCCTGATGGCAGCTTATTCCACATTATTGCTGGAAGCTCATTAATTTCTAGGTCCTTTATTTTTTAGGTTGTGACTTGCTGTACCTTAATGAGTATTACATGTTATTCTGATGTCATTTGTCTCTTGTTTCTCCACAGTGAAAATGGGAGCCCAGCATAATAAATGAGAAAATGATGAAAACTTCATGTACTCTGTAATTATGATAAACAGTTTTCTGCAATGGAACAGCATCACCTCCACGCAGAGCAGCACCAGTTCTGGGCACTCTGGGAATGTTTGTTCTCTGATTTCTGTGGGAAAAGTGGATGTCAGTGAAGAGGCTGCCCTGCAGCTGAGCCCGTGGCGTGAGCGGGGGCTGCCCTGTGCCCGTGGGGCTGCCTGAGGGCACAGTGAGCCCCATGGCCCAGGGACAGCTTGGCAGGGCACGGAGAGCCCCAGGGACAGCTGGGCAGGGCACAGTGAGCCCCAGGGACAGCAGGACAGGGCACAGCGAGGCCTATGGACAGCTGGGCAGGGCACAGAATGAGCCCCAGGGCACATGGACCGCTGGGCAGGGATGCTGTGTCTGCAGCACAGCCACCACCCGGTACTGATCACATCACACCGCTCTTGGTCAGGGTCTAACCCGGGTCAAACCAACACCAGGAGCAGTGCTGGTGCTGCCTGGCTGGGCTCAGCCACTCGCTGCCCCTGCCACAGGCAGCGACCATTCCTAAAGTGCCCCTGCTTACAGACATGCATCAATGTGTTTGTGTCCCCCAAAATGCTAGTGACACAAAACGTATCTTTTTCTTTTTGTGCTTCTCTGTTCATGCATCAGTTCCTGGGGAAGGAATAAACATCTATTTGGTCTCAAGTCAAGAGTGCGTTTTTTAAATTAATCCATTTTCAGGCAAGACTACAATGCAGAGCTAGGCAAGAAGCAGAAATGACTGTGTCCTCGTTCTGCACATTGCAGCCACACAAAGGCAGTGTTTGGTGGTTAAATACAGCCATTAGGAGAACGAATGGAACGGAGCCAGCCCTGCGAGGCAGAAGGCGGGCAGCAGCTGGGAGCGGATTGCTCAAGACACGGCACATAAAAGCTTTCCCAGAGCCCCAGATACGCGGGCATGTGTGCAGCCGCCCATCCCGCAGGGACGGCCGGAGCGCCCACCCAGGACTGCAGCCAGGACAGGGACAGGCGACGACCCCCGGGCCCCCTTCATCCCAGGCCCCCTTCACCCCCGGGCTGAGACAGAGGCAATGTCTGTGCTGCCACAGTGACATCACCTGCGCTGTCAGAGTGACGTCACCTGTGCTATCCCAGTGACAACACCTGTGCTGCCACAGTGACAACACCTGTGTTATCCCAGTGACAACACCTGCACTATCCCAGTGACAATATCTCTGTTATCCACCAGTGGCAATATCTGCGCTGTCACAGTGACAACACCTGTGTTATCCCAGTGACAATATCTGTGTTATCCACCAGTGGCAATATCTGCGCTGTCACAGTGACATCACCTGTGCTGTCACAGTGACAACACCTGCGTTATCTCAGCGACAATACCTGTGCTGCCACAGTGACATCACCTGAACTGTCACAGTGACAACACCTGTGTTATCCCAGTGACAACACCTGTGCTGTCACAGTGACATCACCGAACTATTCCAGTGACAACACCTGCGCTATCCCAGCAACAATACCTGTGATGCCACAGTGACATCATCTGAACTATCATAGTGACAACACCTGTGCTGCCACAGTGACAACACCTGTGCTGTCAGAGTGACATCACCTGTGTTATCCCAGTGACAATACCTATGCTATCCCAGTGACATCACCTGTGCTGCCACAGTGACATCACCTGTGTTATCCCAGTGACAACACCTGCACTATCCCAGTGACAATACCTGTGCTGCCACAGTGACATCACCTGAACTGTCACAGAGACAACACCTGAACTATCACAGTGACAACACCTGTGCTGTCACCCCAGCTGGCAGCTCAGCTGAATCCCTACCCTTCCCAGCCTGGCACACTGCCTCCAGCAGGCTCTGCCTTTTCTCCTTTAGAAATCCAATAACTTCTTGCCCTGCTGATTCTGAAGGAATTCATCAGGCTGAAATCCCCACTCAGATGAGAGGTCACCTAATCATTTGCCCACATGTCCTGACTCAGCCTTGCTATCCAGGGACAGCAGAGTGTTCCTGGGCTCAGACAAAGCCATTCTGGGCAGGGTGCATGCAGTTGGTAAACAGTGGGGACGGCTCTCCCTGGGCTGCACAAAGACCTTGTTTCCTCCTGCATTTGCAGAGGTCACCCAAAGTGAAGGCACTCGTGGCCCCTGAGGGACGTCACAAACCCACAGCTGACTCAGGGATCTGTCTTTGGGCCTGAACTGGGAGCACTGGGTCTCCTTGAATTTCTGCTCCTTTGGCTTCTGCCTCTGTAAGACGAGAGCGGTGCCCTGAAATCCTCCCACACACGGACACTGTTGACTGCAGCTGAGCCACAGGGACATTTCAGCGTACAACCTGGATTTCACTCGTCTTGTTTTCAGAGCAGAGGCAAGGCTCAGAGTCAGCCAACACTACACACCTACATCAAACACCTTAATCCCCCCGGTTCCGAACTGCAGTCACTGCTCCAGTTTATAAAAATGCTTCTTTGCAGTGGTTGCACCTTGCCCACATATATTGATTTCTCCTCCAGCTTCTGCTGGGTGTTTATCCCTCCCTGTTTTCCCCAGTATCCACAGAACTGCCATTTACCAGAAAGACTGAAAATTGAAATGAGGAGCATTAACATGAAATTGCCCATGGCACCCAGAAGCATCAGCAGGCTCTGGGACTGCGTGGGGAGAGAAGTCTCTGCTGTGGGGGCAGCACAGCAGCAGCCTCGGGGTGCTGGGGACACGGGAGATTTGTAGCCTCTGGAAGAACTGAGTCTTTCATCCTCAAGGACCAGAAGCAGCGAGAAGGCACTTAGCATGATGTAGAAACAGCTCAAGCTTTTTTGACAACTGATTTCATTTTGAGCACTAAATTTTACTTTGGAGACAGACTGCAAGGGCGAGGATAAACTGGACAATTGTGTTCACTGGTTTTTTGAGCTTGTTGAGCAAAGAGTAAAGCAGGTGAGAAGGGCTTTATTGCACCTGTGCACTGCTGAAAGGATAACCTCAATACTGACTTCTAACAAGTTCATCTCCTTTAGCCAAGCTCTTTTGAATGGCTCAGCTCTTACACTAAGCCATTATTCACTTTTCCCAGGGTTTCCATCCTTTAGAAAGTGGCTGGAGGGAGATCCGTGTCACCCAGCGTCCCCAGGTCCCCTCTGCTTTGCTCTTGTAACAAGAATTGCAGGCAGAATCTTGCCAATTAGCTATTAAAAAAAAAATAAAATTAAACTCTCAGCTGCTATCAGGAAAGCTGCAAAGAGGGATCACTGTCTGGGCATGGCCACAGCTGCACAGGACACAGAACTACTTCCCCTGGCATTCAAATGCATCTTTGTATCTATATTGTATTATGATGGTGCTGTTGGCAATTAAAATACAACCCTTCCCTGGTAATTAGCGTCTGTGTAACACTGGTAATCAAAAACTTCATAACAATTTGTTCTACAATCCTCACATGTATCAAGGATAAAACCAGCTAATCCAATTATTTTGTAGGCATAGCCAAGAGAACAAAGCCTGCAGCTCCTCTCAGGTGTATCTGCAGTGACACAATTCAGTGTCAGCGATCCACCCAGCACACGAGCCATGGGCACAGCTGGATGAAGCTGCTGGAAGCATCTCCCACAGGCACCCCAGGAGCAGCTCCCTGCACCAGCAGGCCCAGAAGGGGCAGGCAGCCCCTCAAGGATGCTGCTGGTCCCTCCAAGGGGCTCCCCCTCCACCATGCTGACCCAGAGCTTGGTGCCATGAGCACCAAGAGAGACACAAACACTGATGGACGCCAGCACCTGCAGCCCCTCTCCATCCGCTCAGGGCTGTCCTGGGAGGGAGCTCTGGGCACAGGAACCCTTTCACACCTACCCTTAGCGGGCAAGGGGCCCAGTAACACCCAAGGGGACTGAGGCACCGAGTCTGGCCCGGGGCTGCAGCTGCACACAACCTGCGCGTGACAGTGACACCCGCCCCACGCTCAGCGGGGACACGGAACCCTAACTGTGTGACCCTGAATAAAAACTGACTCTGAATCAATCCAAACCCTCCACTGCCTCACTGCAGAGCTTACTGCAGCAGCGCTCTGTCCTGGAGCAGCTCTGCCAGCAGTGTCCCTGGCAGTGCTCTCTCAGCCATTGTCTCCAGCACACAGAGACCCGTCTGCAGGAGCAGGACATCTGCTGCCATCCCCACCTCCCCATGTGCAGTGACCCAGCCCAGGGAACACCAACGTGACAGGGCTGCTGGCTGTGACAACAGCACCCCTCAGTCTTTCTCCATCCAGCTCACAGAAGGGATGGTTTGGGTTGGAGGGACCCCAAACCCACCCAGTGCCACCCCAGCATGGCAGGGACCCCTCCCACTGTCCCAGGCTGCTCCCAGCCCTGTCCAGCCTGGCCTTGGGCACTGCCAGGGATCCAGGGGCAGCCACAGCTGCTCTGGGCACCTGTGCCAGGGCTGCCCACCCTGCCAGGGAACAATTCCCAATTCCCAGTATCCCATCTGAATCTCTAAAGTTGCAGTGGTAGCCAGACAAGAGGGACCCTCAGGAGCCATGCTCCAAGTACAAGGTTATCAGCTTGACAAATCTGCCTTCACATCTTTAAGTGCTGATTTTGTTTCCATTTCCAGACACCTTGCCACGTTTCACTCCTTAAGATATTTTTCATGGAGCCTTACAACTTTAGTTTTTCCCTGTTGAAAAGCTGTGCTTTTCCACAGGATTGATGGACTCATCTGTCAGAACACCATAAATCATTAAAATCTCTTTTATGCAGCACTGCTGTTCGCTGCAGCCAAGTTGTAACAGCAGCTGATGAAACTTTTATTCACAGCAAGCCTGTTGGTGTTTCCAGGTCGTGTCAACACTTCTGTAAAAAATCTCTTTCTCAGCTGCTTATGCTAGAGCCAAGAAAGTCTTCTGACCCAAAATAACACCTGCTGTTCCCAACAGCACTTCAGTGTGCTGTGTATCAGAGGATCACAGACTCCCAGACTGGCCTGGGTTGGAAGGGACCTTAAAGACCATCCAGTTCCAGCTCCCTGCCATGGCAGGGACACCTTGCACTGTCCCAAGCTGCTCCAAGCCCTGTCCAAACAGGGCTTGGACACTTCCAGGGCTCCAGGGGCAGCCACAGCTGCTCTGGGCAATCTCAGTGCCTTCAATCTCGAGTCCTAAGGACGTGTTTCGGTGCTTCTGAGCCTCCCTGGGGCTCAGCAGACCCCTGTGGATCTGTGTCCCCTCTGGGTGTGCCCACACTCTGTGTGCAGGCAAAGGAAACCACATGTGCAGGTGCAGCTGGCGTGGCTCAAAACACAGGAAAAGCTAAGCATGTCCATGTTTTTGTTGTTTTTTTTTTTTTTCCAGAATGAGCCTTATTCTGTCTCACTCACACAAATGGGACAGCCAGCACACTGAAACTATGTCAGGGAAAGCTCTCCTCATTGGCACCCTGCAAATGGGGCTGAGGCATCTATCAGGGAACATTTCCTCATTTCCCTGCAAGGAATCATGGAAGGGGGCTGCAGAATGGTATCTACAGGGTCTGAGTCCTGACTTAATGCCATTTGAGGTGGTTCAGAGCAAGCATTTCCCTTTAATGTCACGCTGAGAAAATAAGGTCCCATCAGACATTAAGCAGATGTTTCTGTAATTGAGTTTGGATATGGGGGATTATTTGACTTGAAGCTCCAAAACACGTGTAGATTTCTCTTCCTCAGGAGAGACACTAATCCAAACAAACAAGGAGAAACTGCAGAAGTGACAGCAGAGAGCCCTAAAGAACAAAAAGGAAAGAGAAGTGTTTTTCCTTGCTTTTACTTGTCCTGGTTCTCCACCCCTCCCCCTGCAGACCAGCGGAGCCCCACCACCAGCAGACACCCCAAACCTGGTGTCTTCCCTCCGGGCTCAAACACAAACGCAGACATTTGGGACGCCCCTCTGGCACAGCCCTGGGCACATCCCTGGTGGGGCACGGGGTGATTTGCTGACCCCCAGGCCACGGAGCAGCCCCTGAAGGGCACAGGGGCCGTGCTGGCACCGTGAGGAGAGCAGGGAGGAGCACAGCCCAGGACATGTGTTCTGGAGCTGTCACACTGCCTACAGAAAGGCTGTCAGGCATCTACATTCTGTCTGGCTTTAATCACATGCTCAGACATCTCTACTGGGCTTTTCCTTCTCAATAATTAAAGTAGAATGATGAAAACTCAGACCAACCTGCACAGATCCCTGAAGACACTGTGACCCATCTTTCTGCCTTTTGGGTGGATCCAAACCTGGATCCAGCATTTCCTCCAGCTCAGCAGCACTCCATAGATTTACATGAGCACCTGGACCCCTGTGCACAGCCACAGCTAACGAGCACTGTCTGAATAAATCGTGCAATGTTTTCCTGTGGGCGACACACATTTTGAGTTATGTCTAGTATTTGGAGCCATCTCTCCTTATGGCCATGATTACATTCTGTGATAGGCTGGTTAAAGAGGCAAAATGATTTGTTTTAGCTACATATTTGACAGATATTGGGAACAGAAAGAAATCTAATTACTTCCAACGAAGATTGGAGGGCCTTATTTAATCTGTGAATGTAAATTGATGTTGAAGTTCCTTGACCCCAAGGCAAGAACACTGGCTGTGCTATTTTGAAAAGCCTCATCACTCATCCTGACCCGGCCCTGATGGGCACTGGCACTGAGACCCAAGTAGCCCCAGTATCCTCGTTTGTTTGTGCTGCTGCCACAACACGCCCCCAGGCACCAAACTTCCCTTCTGTGCTGGAGGAAATAAACACAGGTCTTTCTTTTCAGCCAAGAAAGGAGGGGATACTCGTGTTTCACAGCGCAAACCCCTCAGGAGGAATCAGTGCCACTTGCAGCCCAACGCTTGATTTTCCCTCGGCAAAAGCTTGCTCCATTGAGCTGGTGTTTAGCACCAGGCTGCACAAAGGGATCAGCTGGAAGGGCAGCTGTGGAGGCTGGGCAGGTGGGGATCCCTGCCAGAGTGAGGGCACGGGGCTGGGGTGGGCCTGGCCCCGAACCCCTGCCCCTCCTGGCTGCTCCCCTTCCCCTGCACTGCAGGCACTGCCTGGCCCCAAGGAGCCTGCACAAGCCTCGTGAGCCTTTCCATCACACCCACCAAACAGCACTCCATTGCCTCAAGCTACCAAAACAAAGAAATGCACTTTATATTCCTCCATGTTTCCAAGGATAGGACTCCTCTGCCCAGGAACACTCTGCAAATGTCAGAATCACAGGATGCCTTGGGTTGGCAGGGATCCTAAATCGCACCCAGTGCCACCCCTGCCATGGCAGGGACACCTCCCACTGTCCCAGGTGCTCCAGCCTGGCCTTGGGCACTGCCAGGGATCCAGGGGCAGCCCCAGCTGCTCTGGATAACAACCTTATCCTGACAAGCCCAAAGACAGCAGCAGGGGCTAAAATCGAGTTCCGGAGCAGAGCAGAGCTGATGTGAGAGCCCGAGCATGCAGCAGCCCCCAGAGCCCTGCATGGGCACACAGGGGGCACCATCCCACCATGGGGTGAGGGCTGCCTCCTGGCAAACAGCACTGCTCCAGCTGGGCTGGTGCTGGGTAATCCTCACTTTGGTTTGGTTTCACTGCACCACTTGCTGTACATGAACAGATAAGTATTGCATACTGCACTGCCCTTTGTTGAGAGGAATTTTTAGCACTTACTTTTAAAAACAATTTTTAGATCAGAAGTAATAATATGGCACAACAATCTTACTGCAACTCCTTGAGAAAACGACAGGAACAGAAGGAATCTTGATGAATTTTGGACATAAATAGTAAGTAAACGGGAGGTGAGGGTGGAAAGCAGAGACACAAAAGGCTTCTGTTCAATACACATGGTTTCCTTCCATGATCTTCTTTCTTTAAAAATTCTCATGGACTTACACTCCAGAGTGCTTTCCAAAGGGAGGTAAAATCCCTGACCATACGGATAAAATATAGTCTGTCCCAAATGTGACAGGTCAGTAAGAAGAAAAAAGTATTAAGAAAAAGTAAGAAAAGCCAATTTGCAATTGTCAAAGTGATCCTGTACTTACAGTTTCATTTCAGAGAACAAAATGGCCAGTTGGTACAAAAATGGAAAGCACTAAATTTAGAATTTGTCAGCATTTTCACTCCTGATATTTTAATTTTATGGAACTATTGAAACAGACGTGATTTTGCTGTGCACATTGCATAAATAACAATAAAGTCCAGGCCTTTTCAGCAGGTGACCCTCGCTGGGTTGCACCTGAGGGCCCCTCACCCCAGGCTTGGCAACGGCACCATGGATGGACAGAGCAGGGGGAAGGAACCCAGACCCACCAAAAACCACAGCCCAGTACTCATGCTGCTCCCAAAGCTGTCTGTGTCTCCTGGCTGTGCTCTCAGGAGCCCTTTGCAGTGACAGCCTGGGCAGGCTGACCCTTCACGGCCCATTCTCCAGTGCCCCGTTCCTGGGTTGGCAGTGGCGTTGAGCACACAGAACATCACACAGACAGAAAGAGCAGGTGCCACGGGAGTTTGTGTCCCTGTCCCTGTCCCCTCAGCATGGGCAGGGAAGGCGGCGTGGAGCAGCCCCAGGCACAAGAAGGGCTCTGGTTTTGCAGAGTGGGGCTCTCCAGGCCCCGTTCCTGGGCTGACAGTGGCATTGAGCACACAGACACATCACACAGACAGAAAGAGCAGGTGCCACAGTGGTTTCTGTCCCTGTCCCTCCCTCAGTGTGGGCAGAGAAGGCAGCCCTTCTCTGAGAGTGGAGCAGGCACAGCTCCCAGGGAGGGCTCTGGTTTTGCAGAGCAGGGCTCTCCAGGCCATGGGCAGCACCTGTCTCACTCCCAAACACGGCCCCACAACTCCTGAGCCCACACCTGGGCCCTGGGGGCTCTGTGCAAGGGACCCTTCAGCTGGAGGGGACACCCACCCCTCCACACCACCTTTCTGATCCCCCTCCACAGGTTTACCCCACAACAGCCCTTCCCACATCCCCTTCTTGCCCCTCTCCACAGTCCAACACCATTCATCGGGGAAACAAGGCAAATGGCCACCTCAGAAGACAGGAACAGAGGGGATTCCAAAGGAGAAGGGCTGTCAGGAAGACTGGGAGGGGTAGAAGCCCCTGGTGTGCTCATCCCTGGGAAGGACCGTGCCTGGCAAGCCTAGCCCACATCAAGGTCCTGTCCCCTGGCACTGCCGCTGGCTCCGGGTGCCCAGCGCAGGCCGCGGTCCCTCAGCCTCAGCAAAATCATGTCAAATCCCCCATCACAACACTGTTCCTATTGTGAGTTGTGCACCAGTTGCATCAGTTTCTGCTTCTATTTTTCATGCTCCATCTTTAATTCATTGCTGAGACGCAGGAAATCCCAGCGGCCTTGTAGTGGCTTGTGGGCAGCTCTACCTTCACCACAGAGAAACCAGAGCAGAACTGTATCCGGCATTTTGGAGCTGTGTCCATACAGCTCCCACGAGACTCAGACCAGTTTCTGAGCAGCACACGGACACTTCAATAAGAATTCATGAACTTTAGACCCACAAGAAGAAACAGATCCTGTCAAGAACCGGACAAAAGCTCCTTCCACAGACACCATTGCCCAGAGTAACAACAGGGTACACCCATAATGCTCTGGACAAACCCAGGCAGTATTTCCTTAATAAACTCTATTTGCTGTATCATGCTGCTGTACCCATAATTTCATAGGAACCGAGGACACTGCTCCCTATCATTTTTGACATTAAGTGGTTTGTAATTGGATTGTCCAACCATGAGCATTAACACAACATCCCAAGCTCACAAGCTGCAGCTTCCAAGGACCTGTAGATGACCTCGATGTCCAACACAGCTTCAATTTTATTGTTGCCAAAAGCTGCATCTGATGCTGGAACCTTCCATCTCTCAGCTCCATTTATGAGCTGGTGGGGGTGTGGGCTATGATGGCTTGTCAGAACAAAAACAAGATCCAAATGCTGGCCACATTTCAGCCTCTGAGAAAATTGTAATTATCATTAGTGACAAACGATGGGGTTTTTACTTTAAAAGTAAGAGGTTTTCATGTTGGCCATGTGAGAGCTGCAGTGTGGTGTGGCCGTGTGGGCCCTGCTGAGGGCAGGAGGAGCCTCTGCCAGCAGCACACAGGTGAACAGGATGTTCTCCCGAGGGCAGCCCTAACAGAACCATCATCACATTTCCAATCGTTCATCTGATCAATGCCAAAACATTCTGCTCGCTGTCCTTTCAGGTGGGTGAATGTTTACAGAATTCTCTGATGCACTTAGGCTATAGAAATCCCATAGAATAACAGAATCTTTTCAGCTGAGTTTAAAAAAGCCCTCCAAGACTGAGCTCCAGTATTTGACCAAACACCACCCTGCCAACCAGAGCAGAGCACAGAATGCCACATCCTGTCATTCCTCAAACACCACCAGGCAGGGGTGGGCAATGCACCACCTCCCTGGGTAGCCAATTCCAACGTTTCTCCAAAGCCAGGTCACCCTGACCCAGCTCCATCCTCCCCTGCTTCCTCCGCAGCTCCTCCTCCTCCTCCTGTAAGACTTGCAGCTCTGTCCTTTACCCTTCTTCAAGGCTGGCCCTGCTGACAAAGGGTCAGGGCTGGATTCAGGCACATCTGCCACTCAACAGGCAGCATATGCTGATCCATGAAAAGGTTTCCTTAATCAAAGACCTCAGAATGAGATCTCTTTGGGTTCAGGAGGGGAGGGGGAGCAGGGAGGGTGTGGGTGGATTTTGTTGCAGAACCTAATGCTGAAAAAGAGCCAGAAAGAGCCTGAGCAGCCAGCTGCTGTCGAGGCTCGGTGCACACACAGGAGTTCACAGAAAGCACTGCTGCTGGCACCAGGCACAGCGAGCTCTGTCCCTGTGGCCCAGTTGTGGCACACTCCTGCTCCCAGCCTGAGCAGAGCCCGTGCAGCCAGCAGGCACCAACAGGGCACTGACCCCCTGTGCCACGGGGCCAGTCCCTTGGGGACATCAGCCACCTCCTCCCCACCTGGCCCGAGCCACTGCCACACTCCAGCACCCACTGCCAGCAGTGCCAGCCCCCGGGAGAGCTGGGGGGCCCAGGGCCATCAGTGCGAGTTCGGGTGAGGGACCAGGCTGCTGCTGCCCTCTGCTCTCTTACACCTCTGTCCTGCCCACAGGCCCCTGGCTGCTGGAGCGAGGGTCCATCCCTCCTCCCAACCCACAGCAGCGTGACTCACCCACAGGGAATGATGGGGGCTCAAATAACCCCAGGCAGCTTCTAATGCAAACGTTAATAAGGCGCCGGGTGTACAATAATAACAAAGGTGGGCAGCTTGTTTGATAAATCATGGTCTTTTGAAGTCTGATCTTTCAGAAACCCCCCCAAACAGGCCCCCAGTGGGAAAGTGCAGGATAATGCCCAGCCCCTTCCAGCTGAGCTCACTGCTCACCCAGTCATTGCAGACCCTTCAGTGGCATTCCCACTCCGTAATTTTCCTGCTGCTGCCCCCACAGCCTGAGATCCAGACAGTGAGGAGGTGCTGGACCCCACCACCCCTGCGCCTTTCATGCTCTGCCATTCTCTCCCGTGGCTTCTACTGATGACACACTCACAGCTTAGCAACATCCAGGAAAGAAGAAAAATCCCTGGGTACTACTGGGGACACGGTGTCAGAGGGAGGATCCCCCTGTGGGTGCTCTGTGCTTTCTCACCCCCTGCTCCTGGTCACTGTCCCCAGCCCAGGCTGGGGTCCAATGGTGGAGCACGCTGTGGAATCAGAGAATCCCACAAAAATGGAATATCCTGAGCTGGAAAAGACCCACAAGGAGTCCAGCTCGTGTCTCTGCACAGACCCCCCAACAATCCCACCCTGGCACCCCTGGCAGCGCTGTCCAAAGGCTCCTGGAGCTCTGGCAGCCTCAGGGCTGTGCCCATTCCTGGGCAGCCTGGGCAGTGCCAGCAGCTCTGGGGATGAACCTGTCCCTAGTGTTAGTGTCCTTCACATCACCCCTGCTGCAGGCCCCATCTCCTGCATCCTGCAGGACTCCCTGGGCAGCCTCGGGGCCGGGCAGGATGGGCCCTGAGCAGCTCGGGATGGCCCCACAGCAGCAGCTCTGCAGCACCCCAGCACCCACAGACACCCCTCAGGCTGTGCCCTCTCCATCACCAGGCTGCCCTTTGACAAAGCCAAGGCAGCCCTGGCTCCAGAGCCTGCCAGTGACATGGTGTGGGATCAAGTGACAGGAGCAGTGTCCAGCAGGGACAGCCTCTGTCCAGCCCTGGAGTGGCTCCAGCAAGCCCTCAGCCTCAGGTGAGATCAAGGACAAGAAAGGAAAAATCAAGGGCAAAAAATATGTGTGGCAGCTAAATAGCAAGGGATTAAGTTTCCAGCCTTTCTTTAGGGGGAAAAATCCAACATTTATAAAGCTGGAAAAAAAGAAAATGGATCAAGCCAGTGTTGATGTCAAAGAGGGATTCAGTTGAGAATAGACTTGAAGGGAATTTTATTTATGGTGCAGCTACTGGGTGGGCATCTGTGACCTTTAGAAAATGGATTAAAGCCTTTCTATACCCAGCTCCAGGCTGTGTGAATTATTAAAGCAACAAAATCATGAAGTTGAAGCACTCGTACAAAGAAACCCAGACACAGCCAGCCCTCGCTGGGAGGGTCAGGGGAGCTGGTCACAGGGACCAGGACCCCCAGCTCCCCTGGAGCAAATGAAAGCCAGGCCCCCACAGGCTCCCACCCCAGCACACTGGTTCCCTCTGGAAGATTCCATTTCCTGCTGCTGCCCATTCCAGCCCCAGCCCTGGTTTAATCCCCTGTTTCAAACGGCACACAAAGGCACAAATCCACGCTGAAAAACTTCAGACGTGTTCTTATTTCTTCTCAGCAGTGAAGTGTAAATAATGAATTCCCACAGCCCCATCCAGCTCCTCATCCCTTGGGAAAGGCAGCTGGGGCTGCAGAACCACGGGGGAAGCCAGGTGGGAGGAGGAGGTCAGGAGCAAACAGCCCCAGCTGCCTCACGGGGACTGAAGCCACAAGAGCCCAGCTAAACCAGGCAATGCAATGCCACCCCTGCCGTGGGACATCTCTGGTCTCATGCTGGCTCTCGAGAAGCACAACGAACCTCAGAGCATATTTCCCATGAAAACAGGGCCACAAACTGCACCCCATTCCAGAAACCCCCTCCTGGCTGCTGCTCCTTGGGAAATGGCATCAGAGCAGCCAAAACCTGGGCAACTGCTGCTGCTGCTGCTGCTTGGAAAGGAGCCTGTGCTGCAGGAGGAACACTATGCTGACATTAAATCACTGAAAATCAAATAATATCACCTCTACTATGTGTGGAAAATATTCCACACTTGCTAATTGGTGCAAACATGGAATTGAACCTGACCTTCATTTGATTAACTGCATCTTAAAGCTGATTAAACCCATCTCTAGGAAACAGAAATTGTCCATTTATTGCAGATATGCCAGAACCACAGCTCTGGGGCTCTTCAAAAGGGATTTCTGAGCTCCTTTTCCCTTCCTTTCCTCCAGTTCCCACACTGAGGATGTCACCATCTGTCCTGAGAGGTGCACAAAGTGACTGTGGAAGGAAATGCTGTGCTCAAGGCCAGCCCAGGCACTGGCCCCAGGTCCTGTCACCATGGGATCACACAGCCACAGCTCCCACAGGTCACTCACACACTCAAACAGAGCACAGGGTCTGCTTGCACACTGGCTCCTAAATATCTTCCTGAACGTGGCCAGAGAGCGGTTTAATCAAGCAAACCAAGTCACTCCTAAACTTTTAGTAACACTCGCCAGGTAGGTAGTTTTATGTTTTCTGTGATTAAATGTGAGTTGTAAATGACTTAGTAAACGCAAATGCTTTTCTCAGTGTCAGAGAAAATTCAGCATATTGACAAAGTCATCCAGAAAGATGACAGATGAATCATGTCAGCATTTTGTTGAAAGTGTGTGTACAGTTCTGCTGCCTGATAGACTGCTCCGTGCTAGACTTAGCCTTCCTGCACCACAGAGCACAGAGCGAGCAGCTGCAGGGAGCAGCCGCAGGGAGCAGCTCTCTGCAGAGCCAAGGCACTCCTGTCCTGGGACAAGAACTGGTTTTTCTGTTTTATGTTCTGAGCAGAATTAATTTTCCAGGTGCTGCTCCTTAACATAATAAAACCTCCTTGTCTGGAAAGTTTATATGTGAAGTATGAATCTTCTCCTATCAGCTCGAAACAAGCTGCTCTTTTTCACTGAGGTTTGGAGTTAGTGTTTGGTCTTTGATTGTGAGCTGAAGACACAAGACCTTGAGTGTTCCTGTTCTCACCAGGAGTGTCTGGGGAGACTTTCTTCTGCTGTTTGCCTTATCCACACAGCACAAGGGCTGAGCTGGTATTTAATCACTCGCCATCATTCAACAGAAGCCCAGCAATGTGACAGAGCTCTGCTGCACGCTTTCCCCTCTCCTTGCTCAAGGGATGTGGCTGCAAAGAGGGGTGAGTGTTTCAAACCACCCCCTCAAACCGCCACAGTGACTTTCACACGGCTGGCAATCCCTTTCCATTACCCCAGAAGTCCCAGGCAGACTCTCATGGAAGCCCAGCAGGAATTCACGTGGGTGGGTTGTGCCAGAGCAGGGTAATGGATCTCCTGGTGCTCAGCAGGGAGCTGAGGCTGTATGGGAACATCTTCTCTAGAAGCAAGCACTGATGGCAGCACTGGGACCGAGTGTCCCCTGTCCTGCCTCTCAGAACAGCAGGACCCTCCCCATACAGACCACGGCTGATTTTGTCATGCCACCGTTACACAGCACCAAAACTGCTTAATACACATAAAGTATTCAAAAAGAGATTTCGGTAATTGGTAAATATTTGGGGTCTTCTGACCAAACAGGTCCCAGATCTCCTGGGAAAGTTCTGCTTTTGCAAAGTTTCCATCTTCCAGCCATCCAATCATCCAAGTATCCAAGGTCAGGCTGCTCCCCGGGCCATGGCCCAGTGGAACAAGACCTCGTCAGGCTGTACCACAGAGGGAGAAGGCAAAGGACAGTGTGGGTCATCTCCAGAGCCAGATCTGCATGTTCTCACCATCGTGGCATCAGATTTTGATCAAAGTGTGATGGGAGAAACCAGCCAAGATGACCTGACCAGAGGGAAACACGAGCAGGTGCAGCTTGCCCCACCACTCAGCTGTCCTGTTTATGTCCCAGGGCATGGGGACACCTGTGCCACCCACTGAGCCGGGCTGGGCCCTTCCACAGCCCTGACACTGCACATTTCACACACTTCCATGGCCATGTCTGCCCCCAAAGCCCCAGTGCTGGCACACAGCCCCACCCACACCTGAGTCACTGGGCGGGTGGCACACCTGGGGTCAGCGCTGGCACTGCCGCTCCCAGCTCGCGCCCACCACACACAGGTGGGTGAGGCTGCACAGGGGCACCTGTGCTGCTGGCTGGCAGCAGAGCACAGGGACAGGAGCACTGCAGAGCTCCCAGTGCAGCCCCGTGCTCGTGTGACATCCCATGGGCACCGCGCTGGCACTGCCAGGCAGGGGCAAACGCCAGAGCCACCTGCACAGGGACAGAGGGCCAGCCAGAGGAACAGGCAATGGAAAGGACTGACACTGGGAAACCAACAGTAACCGACTCCAGAGATACACAGCTTTTTGATCATCACCTCCCACAGCCTCCCACATGCTTGGCAAGAAAAGCCAGTTAAAAATAAACAACAAAACCTCCTCAGCATAAATGATTTCTGATTGGGAAAACAGCCCAGAACTTCACAGAACCCTCCTGACCCGTGTGCCAGCTCAGTCAAGCATCAAGGACAACTTCCAGCACCTTCCTGCCTCACTGCCCCGCCACAACCCAGACATCCCCACTGAAAACATAGAGAATGCTTGCTGTGAAATGGTCACAATTGTGCTGGTAACTTACAACACATCTGTTGCACCAAGGTGCCAAGAATTACAGCAAAGCCAAATGGCAACAAGGTATTTTCCTGAACAATTTTTCCTGCGTTGATTGAGCAGCCATCATAAAAAAATACAAAAATAGCCCATTTTGGCCCCATTACTGTTCCAATAAACCACAAGTACATAACAGCAGACACCTGATAAACCATGCAAGACTGAGAGCTCCAGCCTACCTTGCCAAAGCTTCCCTTCCCAATGGCCCGGAGAATCTGGAAGTGGTCAAAGTTCACTACAAGGTAAAGAAAAAAGAATTTACATTTGTAAATGCTTTACTACAAATAAGCTTGCATTTTAAAGGAGGCAGGGAGACAACTACAGAGCATTGGCCAAGCTTTTATTAAAAGTTTTCCTCTGGGGAAGCTGCAGGACAGCAGCTGCTTTCCTTTCAAGTCTCTTCACGAGCTGGCAGAGGGTTGCATGAGGTTACTAAATGAGTGGTTTAGCACAAAGTAAAATACAGCTTTAACCTGTGTGGATCTGGGGGAGCTTCACAGAGCTCAGGGGCAAACTGAGAGTGTGGCTGAGTGGCGAGCATGGTGAGACCCTGCCCCACGCTGTGCCCTGCCCACTGCCCACTGCCCTCACCCCACAAACACTGACTACTGCCCCACAGATGCTGCCCACTGCCCCACAAACACTGCCCCAGCCCCACAAACACTGCCCACTGCCCTCACCCCACAAACACTGCCCACTGCCCAACTGCCCACTGCCCTCACCCCACAAACACTGCCCCAGCCCCACAAACACTGCCCACTGCCCCACAAACGCTGCCCACTGCCCCACAGATGCTGCCCACTGCCCCACAAACACTGCCCTGCCCCCTGTGCTCAGCCAGCGCTGGCTGTGCTGCAGTTGGTGCTGCCAAAGGGCAGCATTAGAGGACAGGGCCAGCCCTCCTCTCCCTTCACGTGCAGACCCATCTGGAAGACATCCATGGCTTTTTCCAGAGCCAGCGTGAGGAGCAATGACAAGAGATGATCGTGCAGCTGTAACACTCAGCCACTGACTCCATCAGCTGCTGCTGCAAACAAAATTATTTTTATACCAAAGCACTGCTGTGATTTAATTTAATATCAGTGTTAAATAAAGAAGACAAGGTGAGGAGGAGCTTGCTGATGGACTGAGCCCACCTGCTCAGATACAGCTGTCAGCCCTTGCCAGCTGTACCATGAGACCCTTCCCGTGCAGGGGACCCTCAGCACTCCTTGCCACAGGTCTGGATGAAAAGAAATGCTTGGCATGGGCTGGGGGTTTGCAGCGTGAGATGGTCAGCAATGAGCACTGAGCCTGTTGGCTGGCCACAGAGACCAAAATCACTCAGGAGGAGTGGGAACAAAGAATTCACTATAAATATTACGAGTCCCACTCCCAGATCTTAAATAAATGCACATCTGTCATCTCTGAGGATGAATCAAGAGCCCACGCATGCTCATGGAGTTCCTATTACCCTTTTGTGCTAGGCTTATATCCAAAATATTGTTATTGTCACTTTTGTGGGACGTTTTCTGCAGGAGAGCTCAGAAAACTTTGCCAAATGAAACTGAGAACAGAATCTGGGCCAGCTCGTACTCTGTGTGTCCCTGCACTTCCAGTTCCCTCCCTCGGGATGCTGAAGGGCAGAAGCACCACCACTGCTCCATGTTTAGCTGGTTTAGTTGGTTTAGCTGACTGTGTGGTGATCAGCCAAAGGCTGCACTCCTTGCTCTTGGATAAGGCTCTTATTCCACCCTCAATGACTCTGTGATCTGCTCGAGATCTCTCCAGAGACCCCACAACAGAGCCCATGGGGACACCAGTGTCCCCACATCCACCAGTGTCACCTCCTCATCATCTCCCTCCTCTGTGGGCCTTTTGTTTCAGCAGAGATTTTATTGAGGATTTTCCTCCCTCTCCTACTAGAGGGGATGCAGTGAGCAATGCAAAGCTGCAGCTTCAGCTTCACAAGTATTCTGTCTGAAATGTTCTGGCCGAAGCATTTGCAGCAATAGATCAAATGTTTTCCACGTGCAGCCAAGTCCACTGGCTGACCTCCTGTCACCAAAAGGATGCCCAGCCACAGGGAGCCCCTTGGAAGGGGGGCTTTTCTTGACAATTAAACCACATGCAAGTGCTCAGGATCTGCCATCACTCCAGGAGGAGAGCTTTTGGTAATTCTTTGTTATAATGTTTGGAATATTGTGTAAAAAGGCATTGCCTCTGAGGAAACAAACCCCAAAGTGTCATTTCCATGTATCCATGACTACAACTGATCTGGGAAGCCTGCTCGAGTCAGCAGGCAGGAAACAAACCTAGAAATGAATATTTACCAGGCCCTTGAACCTATCAGAAGAGATGTCACTTTTAATAAATTAATACAGAGTTCTGCTGACGGGAAGTTGGGATGATGCACTGCCTGGTTTCCCAGTTCCAGTATTTTCTGCAGCGTTCAGGAGGCAATCTGATAATTCTGTGTAGGTAAACAATTCTATGATTACACGATCCCAATAAAGCAAAAGCAATCTCAGCATGTGAAGAAGAAAATCATAGTAGCAGTGTGCTGCTTTCTGTGCACAGCACAGTGGATTACTAATAATGTTAACTTCTCACTACAGAATACGTGATTATCCCCAAAATAGAAATGTGAACCTGCCTGGAACAAGTGCGTATGCTCCAGAGGCTCTGCTCCCGGGGCTGACAGGGGAAAGCTGTCATTCACCCGCAGCCAGCAGGGCTGCCTGACTCTGGGGCACCGCTACGAGCCTGAGTCACAGCCACAGCGGGGCCTTGGGTGGCAGGAGCAGGAGGGGACAGCTGCTGCTCTGCCAGGCCCTGCTCGCCCCTGCTCTGCCTCTGCACAGCTCCAGCTCCAGGCCGGAGGGGCAGAAACAGCCCTGCCTTCAGGAGGGGCCAGGGTCACTCACAGGGACCTGGAAACCTGGGCCTTCAGGAACCATTTCTGTACAGAGGCTGCTCAAGCCTGGAACAGGCCTCCTGCAGCCACGGTCATGATCCAAGCCCGTCAGGGCTCAGGAGGCACTTGCACAATGCCCTTAATGGCATGCTTCAGCTTTGGGCACTCCTGAAGCACCAAACCCGGGGACTAGGTCAGTCTAGGTGAGTGGGACTAGTAGGTGCCTTACAATGGAAAATATTCTGTTCTTCTGTTCCATCCCATCCCATCGCATCCCATCGCTTCGCATCCCATCGCATCCCATCCCATCCCATCCCCACCTGCAATGTGCAAACAGGAGGAGCTGGCTTGCCCCCCAGAGCCAGCCCATGGCCTCTGCAGTGTGCAGTGCCCCAGGGTGCTCCCTCAGCTCCTCACAGGAACAGGACACTCACTGTTCCAGCAGCTCCTCATCTCCGTGGCACCTCGGCAGGGAGGGGAACCACGGGACAGGAGACGCTGGCATTTGCCATGTGCCGCTTCCCAGCTCTCACTGGCACCAGTGACAAACCATGAATCACAAATAAAATAAATACCATAGCCTGGCTTTGCTGTGGCTCTGTTCTCCACTTCCAGGAATGCGTGACGAGCGGGACAGCAGGGGTGGCAGGGATGGATGGCAGGGATGGATGGCAGGGATGGCAGGGATGGAAGGCAGGGATGGCAGGGATGGATGGCAGGGATGGAAGGCAGGGATGGATGGCAGGGATGGCAGGGATGGAAGGCAGGGATGGATGGCAGGGATGGATGGTAGGGATGGATGGCAGGGATGGATGGCAGGGATGGATGGCAGGGATGGATGGCAGGGCTCCACGTGCCCACAGGACCTCCCCAAACCTCACGCAGCCCAGCCCTGCCCACTGCACAACAGAATGCCAGGTGCTGCTCTGACATCCCTGTAATTAAGATCTCATTGTAATCACAAGATGTACTGTGGGATAAAGCCGGCTGGATACACAGCTTCCACTTGCCAGTGAAACAGAGAATGAGGAGTACATTTCCCAATTTCCCTGCAAAAATTCATTGCACAGAGGGATGAGGGATTAAAAAAAAAAAAAAAGGGTTCTTCACTATTTTAAAATTATTAATGTTTTCATTACTTTTTGCTATTTATTCTGCATTCATTTGCAAGACACCCAAAAGTAATACTTCAGAGACACAGTGGACTCCCAGAGAGTGTCCAACATCAGGACCTGGTATTAATCTCCAGCAGCAGGAGAACAATCTAGTAGGATGCAGTTAGTAAACCTGGTCTACAACACCCTCAAATCTGGGGAAGCCAGCAAAATAAATCACATGTTAAGGTTCAAGTCAACCTTTTACTCCTCAGCTGCATGTTTGCCAGCATCATTAATACCAACAGGAACATTTAACTCCAAGAATGATTCTCTTCAACACTAAAGGCCTAAGAAATAATTTTTTAATCTTGTAACAGCAAATGTGTCAGGGTAGTATGACATGATCCACTTTCCATCAATGTATTTCTAGACACTGGCATAATAAACAGCATTTCCCTACTCAATGTCTTCTGCAATGTAGCTTGGAAGAAGCACCCCAGTAACTGATGTAGAAACATTAAATTGTGCCCACAAAAACCACAAGTTTGCTGCCACAAATGCTGTGAGTTTGATCTGGCAGGAAGGAGAGGCCCAGCTTAGCTGCAAAGCCACCACTCACAGGGTGACACGGGAGGTGAGGCCACCTGGGCAGGGACAGAGGGGCCATCAGGACATGGGCATGGGCACCTGCACGGGGCACGGCAGGCAGGGCAAGGGGACGGGACAGGAGCCCAGCAGGATGAAGAGATGGGGATCTGGGGCAGCTCTGGGGGCCTGGGCAGGGATCAGACACAGAAGGGAAGGAGGCAGAGCCACACGGGCAGCAGCAGCACCACAGCACACAGGGAGCATCCCCAGGGATGGGATGAGTGCCAGGAGCAGCAGGAAGAGGGGCAGGACAAGGGAGGGCTGGGAGGACTCGTTTGGAAAGCTCTCACACAGGAGCATCAGCCCGGGTGAACTGGGAGGTGGGGAAGATCAAAGGTGGGATTTGTGCTCAAACACAGAGCTACTGATGGAGAGAGGCAGCACAGGGCCCTGGGGGAGATGTCAGCAGTCCCTCCCCAGCCTGAAGCCCCTGGAACACAGGGCATCCAGCCAGAGGCCCATGCAGGGCAGGACACCACTGCTTTCCCTGTTGGCCCTGCAGAAAGCACAGGCAGCAGCTTTGGTCCCCAGCATCTCGGGCCAATCTGCTTTGCCTATTCATAGACACAGAGAAGATTACACAGGTGAGGGAAATGGAAATGCAGTGTAATATGGCTGTCAGGAACCTCCAGTGAGCATTCAATAACCAGGAATCCAGAGAATGCTAGTAGATAATGGAAGAAATTAAAGGTACAATGCCAGCCCAGTGCTGTAATGAGCCCCTTTAGGAACCACAGACTCAAACCTACTATTAGGAAGCAACTCTAAAGCCGTGTAAAAACAGAGACTTTTTGTATAATTAAAAATGAGTCCCTGCAACTCTGTAAAGAATCAAATGCACCATGCAAAGCAACTGCTAAGTCAGTTTATGAAGACTGGGTAATGGATATGCAATACAGAAATGTTTGCATTGGCCAGAAACCATTCCTAAACAGCAAAAAAATACCCTTTGCATTGGCCAGGAGCCCTTCCAAAGAGTGTGAGCAGGTTGCATTCACTGATCTCCATCAGCGAGCTCAGGAGGCACTGGGGATGGAGAAGGAAACCCAGCACCTCATCCCTTGTGCTCCGTGACCCTGACCAGTGCTATTTCTGTTAGAAAAACGTGTAACTGTGCAACAGCAACCAGGGGGGACAGCAGGGCACTCATTAACCAGCTGGGCCCTGGCTGGTGCAGTTAACGAGCACTAAATGAGTTCACAGTGGTCCCAAAGCACGGGACATGTGGTCACACACAGGAGGGTGAGCAGGGCTGCCCTCACAGCAATCAGGGCTCAGGGTCAGCACATTTGGGGCTGGCTGCAGGGCAGCTCCAGAGTTCACAGTGGTGCCAAAGGGAGTGCCCAGTGCCCCAAGGCCAGCACCCAGACAGGTCTTTCCCCCTGCTGCCACGTGTCTGGCTGGTGTTTCCACAAGGGCACAGCCCCTCGGCAAACCTGCCTGGAAATGATCCATTTTACAGGGCACCTCTGGTTAAACAGCCTCCTGAAATCACAGAGCAGAGCTGTTGGAAAGGCAAAGGTCACTCTGGCACCCACCCTGCCCACAAACACCCCAGGAAACCTGCAGGGCCAGGGTCACCTTCCTGCCACAGCCAGGGCAGGCCTGGGCTGGCAGGGGACAGGGACAGGGACAGGGACAGCCACCACCCCATGCTGCTGCCCAGGAGCACTGCCCAGAGCACCAGCACCACTGCACACCTGGACACACCTTCCTTCCTTCTGATCCCAGGAACAGCCACTGCACACCTTTGTTATCATTCTTTGCCATTCTATTCTTAGCTAGCCTGCTGCTCCTTTCTTCTATTCTTTTAGTATAATTTTAATATAATATATATAACAAAACAATAAATCAGCCTTGTGAAACATGGAGTCAGATCCTCGTCTCCTCCCTCATCCTCAGAGCCCTGTGAGCATGGTCACAGCCAGGCTGTCCCCAGACACTGCTGCAGGCACTCCCACCACTGCACTTCTTGGGTTCTTGCCTTTTTCCGTACTTCTACCAATAAGAAAATTTTATTTCAAGGAACTATAATTGATTTATGCAAAAAAAAAAAAATTAGAAAGCCTCTATAGCACATGTTTTTAGTAGCATAATGTTAGCAATAAACAGCTGCTGGATGTTACTTAATGTTTCTGCAGCATATGTTAGGAATGATAAATGGCTGGGTTTCGGTGCCTCATGAAAGATTGAGGCTGTACCGTGTTCAGGGCTCGCCTGGGACTGCTGAAATCCCCAAAGTGAACAGAAGCACCTTTGTAAAGCTACGTTAAAATTAATTTTAGACAAATTAATTCCAACCAGGTTTGTAAAGTTGGCTGGAACAGGACACTGAATTAATTGCCTCCATTCATTTGTTGACAACGTGCAAAATTGCCTCTTCTGGAGTGTTTTCAATACTGGCCATGCCAGTACTTCTTAGCACAATAAAGACTCTTCTGCAGTTTTATTTTAAAAGGTATAAAAGGAATAAAGAGTTATACAAAATTAAATGACTGAGCTCAAATGAAGTCTTCATTTCTCCTCTGAAAAAATCTGAATTTCAGGTGAAATATCCAAATTGGCTATTATTCACTGCTACTCTCAGCTCCTCGCCCAGCTCCACATCCTGACCATGCAGGGATTCTCCAGCCCCTTCCCAGCTCCCTCAGGGATTCTGCAGCCCCTGCCCAGCTCCTCAGGGATTCTCCATTCCCTTCCCTTCTCTGCACACTCCAGGCCCTCAATGGCAAATACAAGGCTGAGAACAAAGTTTGGGGTGTCTTTGCCATTTCCATTCAACACTAAAAGCTGACAAGCAGCTCTGCTCAGCACAACAGGAAGTTTGGGGTTGATCAGCCCGAGCTCACCGCTGTCCCTGGGAAAACATCCATGGTTTTATGCAGGTTCTGCATGTTCTGGCCCTTCAGTGTCCAGGTCTGCTGAGCAAGCCCAGCTTAAACACAATTAAGGAACTCTCACAGGGATGTAAAAGCCTTTAGTAATCAGAAATAAAATCCAGCCAGCAGACATACACTGTTTCCAGGAAGAAACTCATCATACTATTCTAAGCCAGCTGAGTCCTCCCAGGTCTATGAGACAATGGCTACCAACGTCTGATGAAGCAGGAGTCCGCAGGGGACCCTTGTGAGGAAGCAGAAAGCTTGAGGAGGAAGAAATGAAGAAAATATTGTTGAAATCTTTAATAAAATTCAGGATGTGGAAGTTCAAGAAGCATCTCCAATATTAAATGTGGCAGAGATGGATGACAGAGTCACAGCATCCCAGACTGGACTGGGTAAGAAGGGACCCCAAATCCAACCCAGTGCCGCCCCGGCCACCTTCCACCATCCATCCATCCATCCATCATCCATCCATCCATCCGTCCATCCGTCATCCATCCATCTGTCCATCACCCATCCATCACCCATCCATCCATCCATCCGTCCATCCGTCATCCATCCATCTGTCCATCATCCATCCATCCATCCATCATCCATCCACCATCCATCCATCCATCCATCATCCATCCATCATCCATCCATCCATCATCCATCCCTCCATCCATCATCCATCCATCACCCATTCATCCATCCATCCATCCATCCATCCATCCATCATCCATCACCCATCCATCCATCCATCCATCATCCATCCATCCGTCCATCCATCCATCCATCCGTCCATCCATCCGTTCATCCATCCATCACCCATCCATCACCCATCCATCCATCCATACATCCATCCATCCATCATCCATCACCCATCCATCCATCATCCATCCAGGTGCTCCCAGCCCCAGTGTCCAACCTGGATCCTGCCAGGGATCCATGGCAGCCCCAGCTGCTCTGGGCACCTGTGCCAGGGCCTCACCTCCCTCACAGGGAAGGAATCCTCCATTATATCCAAACTAAATTTAATCTCTGTCAATTTAATCTTTTAAAATCAAAGAAAGTAATTTAATTAGAAATCCCTTTGATGGGATGTGTGTGTAGCCTCATGGGACCCCAGTTCAACAGCTCATGTCCTTGAATTTAACTCCAATAAATGTTTTTTCGCAAGAGAGGGTTTATGTCACTGCAGCCCTCTCAGAGCAGTCCTCCCTTAAGTACAAGTGCACCCTTGTGTTTTACCATCAGCCACAGCCCCCAGAACACACAAGGGGTGGAAAGTGAAGATGCCCAAGTCCTCAGCACTCCCCTCCTGGCCCAGGCTCTGCAGAGGCTGCACTGGACCCTCGACTCATTGCCTCATCCCAATTGTCCTCACCAGACCCATCACTCATAAAATATGGATACTGCAGCACTCCTCAGCCTCCACACTGGAGCAGGAAACCTGCCCTGCACCCTCGAGCTGCAGCTGAACTCTAAAATATTTAAGCCCATCCAGAGATGCTGGATGAATTCTGGAGGCGGGACAGCAGCAGGGCTGGCAGCTGAGCTTATGCAAACCCAAATTTAGGTGGAAGGAGGATGTGTCTGTGCTGGAGAGCTCTGGATCCCCATGCTGAGGACACCACCAGTGCTGTCCTGCCCACAGGGAGAGAGGCCCTACAGCCAGGAGGAGCAGAGCCAGCTGCTCTTATGGCAGCCTGGCCAACAGCCACTGTCCTGTTTGCCTTTGGCAGCCACTCCAGTGGGATGTGGGACAGAATCCCCAAGAGCAAGGGAAGGATCAGCATCCCACAGCCTGTGCTGCAGGGGCAAAAGCGAGGGCAGGGACCTGCCACCCATGTGGCACACACAACCCTGGGCACAACAGCAGCAGCTCTGCTGGGTCCTCTCCTAAACACAAGCAGGAAAACAATTAATGGCAGGTCTTACTGCTCTGTGGGGAAGCAATTCCAGCAGCCAAACTCCATTGCCTTGTCTGAAATTTCCAGAAGGCACACCACTGGAAGGCAGTGGTACAGGATCCTCTGGCTACTGAGCCCCCGAGCTCCATCCTGCGCCATCCCTCCATCCATGGATCTATCCATCATCCATGGATCCATCCATCCATCCATGGATCCATCCATCCATCCATCCATCCATCCATCCATCCATCATCCATCCATGGATCTATCCATTATCCATGGATCCATCCATCCATCCATCCATCCATCCATCCATCCATCCATCCCTCCATCCATCCATCCCCTGATTTAGTGTTTGCTCTAAGGTTTAATTTGGTCTGTGCCAATCAGAGTCGCACTGCCTGGGTGAGGGGCAGATTGAGCTGTGCTGTTCTGGCACCATTTTAAAGCAATAATCACAGTTCAGTTCTGTCTAATACAACAAGGACAGTTTTTTTTAATGTGTATGGCATGGCAATAGTTCCACTGAGTGTCCCCAACTTGCACTGTAATAAATACAGGGATTATATCAGAAATAAATCTGCTTATTTCCATGAGCTTTGCTCACCCTGTGGTCCTGACTGTACAAGGGAAACCATTAAACAAGAAGTTAATTCTTTAAATCCTTTCAATTCACAATTGAGAGAACAGTTGTTCTGTGACAAAGCCCCCTCTGAGGGTCTGACACACAAACTGCTCCCCACCCTCAGGTCTTCAGTCCACCTGTGCCCTGAGGATGAGACCAGCCTAAATCCTGGCCCCTCCCTCAGCAGGAACCTTCTTGGAGTGAATTCACAGAGCCGAAAGGATGCAAAGGGTTTGTGCTGCCATCCTGCCCAGGAGCGTGTCTCACTCCACCTTCCATGCTCCAGCCTCTCCTCTATGTTAATCACTTCAAAGTTGCTAAATTATTCACTGCTCAGAAAATACATTTTCATTTCTTAGAGCTGGCAGCCAAGAATGACTTACAGAAATAGGTCATGCTCATCCCATAGAAGAATTACCATACACTTCATCTGCTCCCCTCCCCAGTTTCCATTTTTAAGCTCTGCTCCACGTGAGCATGGGCCAAATTTAAACAGTCTGCATTTTTCATGCTGCTCCCACTGTCTCCACCATGTGCCCTGACTTTCCATTTTTAATAAACTGTACCCAGCAGAAATATTAACAGACCAACTTCTGTCTGGTGTTCCTGTAGACCCGAGCAAAGCTTTAATGATAACTGCAAAGGAAACAACCCCAGTTTTCCACTGGCACCACCCTGGCTTGGGAAAACTCCATCCTGCTGGAGCCCAGCCAGGATGCTGCCAACCACTGCCCTTGGCCACGAAGAGTCTGCACCTGCCTTGAAAGGGAGAGCAGGCTGCAGTTTTCTTTCTTTTCATTTTTGCTAACCAAATATCTCCAAAATAAACAGATTTTTATGTGACATTAAAAAAAAAAAAAAAAAACAAAACTTCTTGCTGGCACATTTAACTTTCTGGATTTACACATCCCCAAACAAAACGCAATTGGCTGAGGCCTGCTCTCAGCAAGCTGTCAGCCAGGATATGCCCAGGCTGCTGCTGTCTGTTGGGTCCACTGGAATTTCCCCTCACGGGGAGCACAGAGCAAGGGCCCAGTTCAGCTTTGTGCCCCTGCTGTGCTTTGCACGGGCAGAGCCAGCACTGGATTACCTGGAGACCACGCTGGTGCCTGCAGGGACTCAGCCCAGGGGACACAAGTGGCACATGAGAGCACAAAGCAAGAGACCTTAAATAGCATCAAAGACTCACAGACTGGTTCTCTTGGAAGAGACCTTAAAGCTCATCCAGTTCCAATCCCCTGCCATGGGCAGGGACACCTTCCCCTAGAAGAGGCTGCTCCAAGCCCCATCCAGCCTGGCCTTGCATATTTCCAGGGTTGGGAATGTTCAATACCATCACTAGAACTGAGGAGACAGAGGAAAATCAAGATTGAGCCCATCCTGAAGGCAGGGGAGGGAAGGAAACTGAGTGTGGCAGGTGCAAGGGAAGATGGAGAGGATGGATGACCTCAATGATGTCCCCGGGGACAGGGACAGCCAGCAGCCCTGTGCTCTGCTGCCGGTGCCATCTCCGATCCAGAGTGAATCGCGCTGCCTGGCTCGCTGTGCTGCTCGTTGAACAGCCCGTTCTGCAGTGCCAAGTGTCCCCGAGCTGTGCCACCCACAGCACCAACACAGGGGCTCCTGTTGCCCACAGGAACGGAGCAAAGAGTGGGGCAGAATCATCTCTAGGCTGGAGAGGCTGCAGCCCGTGGGGCAACGCGGCAGCTCCCAGGGAAAGAGAAGGCAAAAGCAATGAGGAGAGGTCCTCTATGCACAAAGGCAGAGCTTGGGATGCTTTGCCCTGTGGAATCCTCAGGAGACTTTTCTGACTGACTTTAATGGGACACAGATTCTCCCAGCAAGGCTCTGGGAAGCGCCACCCACTGCAGTAGCTGGGTGCTCAGTCTGGTTTAGGCAGCCTGGATAGCTCAGTCTGAGCACCATTAGAACCTGCCTTAAGCCAGCCCAGAGAGCCCAGCACCCTCAGCATGGGCCAGCCCTGCAGTGCCCAGCCCTGGCAGAGCCAGTCCCTGCAGCCTGGCTCTGTGCTCGGGACGCTGTTTGTTTGTGATTCACACCACGAGAGGGGTGCTGAAACACAGCGCAGCTGCCCTGCCATATGCAGCGGATTAATTACTGTATCATTTGTTCCCATGGCAGGTCAAAGAGATCATTACCAACTCAGGAACACGAGTGCTAATAATAGTATTGCTCCCAACCATATTCCAGCATTCAGCTTGTTCCGATTGTTCGGCTCAATAACAGCTTACACTAATTCCCACCAACTTTTAGCACCCGTGTACTGAGGAGTTCACACTCAAATAGCACAAATTCTAATTCACAGCAGGATTAACTCTTCATGCTTTCAACTTAATTACGTGCAGTCAGGCGGCTCTTGATGTTCCTTCCTCCTTAGCTAAACCCAAGCACACACATTTCATGATTCCCGTGTACGTTCACTGATGGAGCTAATTAGGGCTCCTGGGGGGCTGAGTGCAACTTTTCCAGTGTTGTCTAAACTGAAAACAAAATGTTCCAGAAGCCACGCTATGCACCCAGGCTCTGTGAGACAGCTCACTCCTGTGACTCTGCAAAACCCGACAATGTTTGCTGGGAGAAAGGAAAAAAGCTCAGAAAGTGCTGCCCACAGAATCACAGAATTGTCTAGGTTGAAAAAGTCCCCTGAGACCATTGAGTCCAGTCATACCTCCAGCACTGCCAAGGCCACCGCTAACCCATGTCTCCAGCTGCCACATCCACACAGGTTTTCAAATCCCTCCAGGGACGGGACTCCAGCGCTGCCCTGAGCAGCCTGTGCCAGGGCTGGACAGCCTTTCCAGGGAGGAATTTCCCTGATAGCCAATATGAGGTCTCCATAGTGGTGTTAACAGCCCACGGCAGCATTCCCATGGGCACTCCCAGCGCCGGGCAGCAGAGGCAGGAGTGCAGGCACAGCAGCACCTGGGGCAGGCAGGGCTGGGATGGCTCTGAGCACCCCTGCCCGTGCCCTGAGGTGTGTCCCAGCCAGGCACAGCGGGCAGGAGGAGCAGACAGTGGGCACACAGCGGGCATGGCCTGGCAGGCAGGAGCACAGAGCACACTGTGGCCCTGGAAGCTCAGCAGACACCCTGATCATGGACCAACAGCCCATGGACACAAACCCCTGCAAGGCTGAAGCCACTGCGGAAAGCAAGGCAGAGCTGTGCGTGCCCAAGAGCTGCTGGAGCCCTCTGCTAAACACTGGGCTCTGTGACTGCAGTACCAGCAGTGCCTGTTTGGAACAGCCTCGGGGAACCCGGCTCTGAGAAACTGCTCAGCTGCCTCCCGAGTCTGAAAAAAGAAATACTTCAAACCATTAAACTGCCATCAAGATACTGCTGATTAAAGGATGACTCCAAACTCGGGGGACTGCCCCAGCAGCTGTGCACCCCTCTGGATCCCAGCCACAGCCCAGCTCCTGTGCACAGGCAGAAAAACAGCAGCAGGCTCCTGTGCTGCTCCCCAGCCAGCCCGTGGATCACCTGTCCATGTGCAGGTGGGCATGGCTGTGTGAGGGAGGAGATGCCCAGGGTCACCATGTGCAGGTGGGCATGGCTGTGTGAGGGAGGAGATGCCCAGGGTCACCATGTGCAGGTGGGCATGGCTGTGAGGGAGGAGATGCCCAGGGTCACCATGTGCAGGCGGATCCATGGCTGTGTGAGGGAGGAGATGCCGGGATCACCATGTGCAGGCGGATCCATGGCTGTGTGAGGGAGGAGATGCTGGGATCACCATGTGCAGGCGGATCCATGGCTGTGTGAGGGAGGAGATGCTGGGATCACCATGTGCAGGCGGATCCATGGCTGTGTGAGGGAGGAGATGCTGGGATCACCATGTGCAGGCGGATCCATGGCTGTGTGAGGGAGGAGATGCTGGGATCACCATGTGCAGGTGGAACCATGGCTGTGTGAGGGAGGAGATGCTGGGGTCACCATGTGCAGGTGGGCATGGCTGTGTGAGGGAGGAGATGCCCAGGGTCACCATGTGCAGGTGGGCATGGCTGTGTGAGGGAGGAGATGCCCAGGGTCACCATGTGCAGGCGGATCCATGGCTGTGTGAGGGAGGAGATGCTGGGATCACCATGTGCAGGTGGAACCATGGCTGTGTGAGGGAGGAGATGCCCAGGGTCACCATGTGCAGGTGGGCATGGCTGTGTGAGGGAGGAGATGCTGGGATCACCATGTGCAGGCGGGCATGGCTGTGTGAGGGAGGAGATGCTGGGATCACCATGTGCAGGTGGAACCATGGCTGTGTGAGGGAGGAGATGCCCAGGGTCACCATGTGCAGGTGGGCATGGCTGTGTGAGGGAGGAGATGCCCAGGGTCACCATGTGCAGGTGGGCATGGCTGTGTGAGGGAGGAGATGCCCAGGGTCACCATGTGCAGGTGGAACCATGGCTGTGTGAGGGAGGAGATGCTGGGATCACCATGTGCAGGTGGGCATGGCTGTGTGAGGGAGGAGATGGCCAGGGTCACCATGTGCAGGTGGAACCATGGCTGTGTGAGGGAGGAGATGCCCAGGGTCACCATGTGCAGGCGGATCCATGGCTGTGTGAGGGAGGAGATGGCCAGGGTCACCATGTGCAGGCGGATCCATGGCTGTGTGAGGGAGGAGATGCCCAGGGTCACCATGTGCAGGTGGGCATGGCTGTGTGAGGGAGGAGATGCCCAGGGTCACCATGTGCGGGCGGATCCATGGCTGTGTGAGGGAGGAGATGCCCAGGGTCACCATGTGCAGGTGGAACCATGGCTGTGTGAGGGAGGAGATGCCCAGGGTCACCATGTGCGGGCGGATCCATGGCTGTGTGAGGGAGGAGATGCCCAGGGTCACCATGTGCGGGCGGATCCATGGCTGTGTGAGGGAGGAGATGCCCAGGGTCACCATGTGCAGGTGGAACCATGGCTGTGTGAGGGAGGAGATGCTGGAATCACCATGTGCAGGTGGAACCATGGCTGTGTGAGGGAGGAGATGCCCAGGGTCACCATGTGCAGGTGGGCATGGCTGTGTGAGGGAGGAGATGCCCAGGGTCACGGTGCCTAGCTCCGGGCAGGACACTCCATCCTCCAGGCACCACTGCCCGGGAGCGGAGCGGCCCCAGCCAGCAGAGCCGGTGCCCAGTGCCCGGTGCCCAGTGCCCGGTGCCAGCACAGCAGGAACCTGCCAGAAACCCACTGGGAGCCTCCTCCCAGTGCTCCTGCTGACAGGGACTCCACGGGCAGCCGAAGTGAATCTGCACTAGGAAAAGCCCAGGATCAGTGTGGCAGACGAGCAGACGGTGCCATCCGGAGCTGAGGGCTCCTGGTACCTGTCACTGCCATTTATCCTCCCGGTGATGCGGCTGTGATGCGCTGCATTTACAGCAGCTCCTCTCTGACAGCGTCCTGAGCAGCAGCTGCACACCCACAACCTGCACACAGATCACTGATTTCCACAGAACCAGGGCAGCCCTTGAGCCAGGACTGCTTGGGGCTGGCACTCGCTGTCCCATCCTGGCTCTCAGTGAACCAGAGTGATTACACACACACCTCTGGCAGCTGTCAGGCTCTTCTATCTCACCTTGGCTATCATCAAGCCAGAGCTATTAAACACACACCTCTGGCAGCCCACAGGCTCTCCTATCCCATCCTGGCCATCACCAAACAGGGTGATTAAACACACACCTCTGGCAGGTCTCAATCTCTCTTATCACATCCTGGTTCTCAGCGAACCAGAGTGATTAAAACCACACCTCTGGCAGCTCTCAGGCTCTCTGAGCCCCCTTTGCCTGCCAGGACAGTGCACACTGAAGCCACACCATGACTCACCTCTAAACAGGAAAAACCTCAAACCCAGCATCCAGCTGATGGCAAAAGCACCCAAGTAAATAGACAAGGGAATGAACTCCTATGAAACGCCATAAATATAACTCTGAAATACCCAAAATATGCCAATGAAGCCCTGCCTTTGCTCAAACTGTGCAATTACCCCCAAAGAGAAAAGAAGGGGAGCAGCCATTCTCAACAAGCAGCTGGGCACAGACCCCATGCTCTCACCTGCCTGTGGCACTGCCCAGATCCCTCCCCCATCTCCTCACACGCTGCTTTCCCTACAGCTGGGTCACATCTTCTGTCTCACATCTCACTGTGAACAGCAGAGAAATATCAAATTCAACAAATTCCTGATAAACTGTAGAATCAATTGAATGAAATCAAAACCTTTCCCTTCTCTCAGCCTCTGTTTTCACACTTGACATCTCGAGCATTTTTCAGATAGATTTAATGAACAGAAAGTGTTCTCTTTTTTATTCCCTGAAGGCAAATACTATTTTCTACCTCCTGGGGAAAAAATTGTTCAAAATCTACTTCCTTTTGATCAAGAAGCAGAGAGAAAAAGACTAAATGTTTCTTGAATTAGCCTACTAGTATCCAGAAATACCAAAAAGCCATTATAATGGCTACATATATATGTTCATATAATGGAGAATATGTACATTTGCTGCCAGAGGAGGGGCCAAGTGCGGTGCTCATGGTAAGGATGGAGCTCCAGGCTCTGACAGGCACACAGATACACCCTTCCTGGGAAAGCTGAGAGCACAACCTGCGTGTCCCTTCCAGCTGGAGACCAGCGTCCCACCACAGCCTCACCCCAGCACAAATGATACTCGTGGGGCCATAGGGAAAAAAAAGTTCTGCATTTCCAGAAATTCCTCTTTTTCTTGCCTTTTCCTCCCCTTTGCGGGGCAGTTTTCCAGGAGGTGTTTAAACTGCTGGGAGGTTTCTATCCCAGCCTTGGAGCTGTGCTTGCCCAGTGCAGAATGAAGGCTGTCAGTGTGCTGGGAGCACAACCAGGCTCTGAGTGCTGGGAGAGCCCTGCTCCCCTCCCACCCCCGGGGCTGGGCTGAGCCATTCCCCACCCAGCTGCACCTCAGAGGCAGAACAGCCTGTGCAGCCAGAGCTTGGCCACAGCACTGGGCACAGGAGAACTCCCTGCCCTCAGCTCCCCACCCTTCTGTGCCATGGCCACGGAGCTGCCCAGCACAGCCCAAATCCCCAGCACAGAGCCCAAATCCCTCCTGTGCCATGGCCACATAGCTGCCCAGCACAGCCCAAATCCCTCCTGGTGCCATGGCCACGAAGCTGCCCAGCACAGCCCAAATCCTCAGCACAGAGCCCAAATCCCTCCTGTGCCATGGCCACAGAACTGCCCATCACAGCCCAAATCCTCAGCACAGATCCCAAATCCCTCCTGTGCCATGGCCACAGAGCTGCCCAGCACAGCCCAAATCCTCAGCACAGAGCCCAAATCCCCAGCACAGAGCCCAAATCCCTTCTGTGCCATGGCCACGGAGCTGCCCAGCACAGCCCAAATCCTCAGCACAGAGCCCAAATCCCTCCTGTGCCATGGCCACAGAGCTGCCCAGCGGAGCCTGCCCATGCCCAGCACAGAGCCCAAATCCCTCCTGTGCCATGGCCACGGATCTGCCCAGCACAGCCCAAATCCCTTCTGTGCCATGGCCACGGAGCTGCCCAGCACAGCCTAAATCCCCAGCACAGAGCCCAAATCCCTCCTGTGCCATGGCCACAGAGCTGCCCATCACAGCCCAAATCCTCAGCACAGAGCCCAAATCCCCAGCACAGAGCCCAAATCCCTTCTGTGCCATGGCCACGGAGCTGCCCAGCACAGCCCAAATCCTCAGCACAGAGCCCAAATCCCTCCTGTGCCATGGCCACAGAGCTGCCCAGCGGAGCCTGCCCATGCCCAGCACAGAGCCCAAATCCCTCCTGTGCCATGGCCACGGATCTGCCCAGCACAGCCCAAATCCCTTCTGTGCCATGGCCACGGAGCTGCCCAGCACAGCCTAAATCCCCAGCACAGAGCCCAAATCCCTCCTGTGCCATGGCCACAGAGCTGCCCATCACAGCCCAAATCCTCAGCACAGAGCCCAAATCCCCAGCACAGAGTAGCACTGCAGCCCTGCCTGTAAACAATGCCAGTGTCTCAGCTACCTGTTTGCAATTCCTACCAAGCATCTCCCAGGGAAACGGAACCCAGTGCTGACACTGAATCATCCCCAGACAGGAACCTCTCCACAGAAGGCCCTTCCCAGCTGCTCAGGCAAACCAAGGTTGACTTTGCAGATACGTAGGCAATTGTTTTTCCTATAAAAACTGCCATGTTAACTGCTGGCTGACTCCACTGGCTCTGGCGGGAGCTGGGGAGTCCAGAGGCAGCTGCTGCTGCATCCCCAGTGCAGGAGGAGACGCTGGTCCAGCTGATGTCTGTTATTTTTTAAAATAAATATGTAATTTACAATATTGAACAAAATATGGAATAAATACCACTTGTCACTATCCAATGCTACAACTTCCCTTAAGCCTGTAATTACTTAGAAAAGCCTTTGACTACTCTACAGATCCCCCACAGATTTTCCCTCAGTAAGTTCAGGCTGAAGCTGATGACTGTCAGCTCAAAGACAGGACTCGATTTCAGCCTATTTATCCTCCAGACTGATCTATCCCCCAGACGAGGAGAAGAAACCAATTGGATGTTGTTGATGTTTACTGAGAGCCCTCCAACAGCTCCAGCCCAGGCTGGCCATGGGGGTCACACTGCCCAGGTGATGGTGATGGCTCTCACAGGGATGGCAGGGGCAACAGGGAGAGGGAACGGAGAGGACACAGCCCAGCTTCCAGGGGAATGGAATGGAATGGAATGGAATGGAATGGAATGGAATGGAATGGAATGGAATGGAATGGAATGGAATGGACACAGCCCATCTCCCAGGGGAGAGCTGGGGAATGGTCCCTGAGGCAGGAGCCTGCCGAGCCCCATCCCTGTGTGTCCCCAGGTGCCCCCAGGCAGACACACCTCACTCCCCTCTGCTGCCCAGCCCCTGGTACCAAGGCAATTCTGAGCTGGCTGCCCAGGTGGCACAGCCCAGGTGGCACAGCCCAGGTGGCACCAGGGAGGCTCCTGGGCACAGCCACGCCCCGAGTGCCACCAGCTGCAGAGCCACGGAACAGGCACCGGTTTGCATCTTTAAACATAAGGTGTTTTTCCACGTCTTTTGGGCAAGAAGTACTCAAAATGCATTAATGTCTTGCTCTGTTAACAAAGAAACTATGGCAACACACACAGAGCTGCCAAGAGAATTACTGAAACAAGGTTTAATAGTTAATAAGCAGCCAGATGATGTCAGATTCATCTATTAAGACCAGTTTATATCTGCCTATTAGAACTTAATGTCCCAGAAAGTTGGGTTGGCCAGGATTAAATAGTCTTCCTTTTAGCCCAATTATCAGCAATAAAACCAATTTTCTAAAGAATAGGGTAGAGTTATCCAAAGTGTGGCCAGACCAAGCCTGTATTTTGTAGCATGCCTATAATGTTCCTTTTGTTAAGGAGCAATTTTCTAGATGTCAGAGATGTGAATCAAAATTTAATGTGTGTGCGTGTGTGTGTTATGGAAATGGCAATTGCAGCAGTTGCTCGCAGCACACCCCGACTGCCAGGCAGCACAGGAAACCAAAAGCTTTTATTCCCATTTATGCCAGTGCATTTCTGAGTGTGCTGGAATTGTTCTTCTTCTAATTGAGGTGATCAAGAATTCTTAAGAAATAATTTTCAGCAAAAATTAGTTTCCGAAATGGAATAATGAATATTTTATGGAAAAGCATTAAGTTGCAGATACACCTGCAGAGGGTTTTGTTTACCCAGCTGGCCATGTGCACCATGAGCAGACCCTGAGGAGCTCCTGATGTGGTGCTGGCCCCGGGAGCCTGCCCCATGGAGCTGGCTGTCCATGCCACCAGCAAACCTTCCACTGCTTCCCTCCCGTGTGTTATCCCAGCCAGTGCCTGCTGTGCTGCTGATGGACGTGCAGCAGAAGGCATCTCCATCCCTCTGCACTGTCACCTGGTGCCAACCTTCAGCTCGAGGTCCCTGGGCAGAGTCCTCTCCAGTCCCTCCCCAGGCTGCTGCCACGTCCAGGCTTTTCTGTGGATCACACAGCCCAGTTCCAGGCACAACTGCTGCTCCTGCAGGGCTGCTCTCTAAGGAATTGCCCCCAACCCCTCATCCCTGCAGCTGCTCATCTGCAGGAGACCCATGCCCTCAGCCTGCCTGACACTGCTCTGTCTCTGCCACGCTCTATTCTTAGCAGCTCTCACATCACAACCCTTGAAACCATCTCATCTCTGACCTACCACATCTCCTGCAACTTTCCTGCATTCCAGGCTCCAGTGCTGCTGAAATCAATCAGAAACTCTCAGAGCTTTCAGAGGCAAAGACAGGAGATTATTTCTGGGCAGTTCCCCACTCTCCTGACTCGGTCTGACTCCTTCCGCTCCCTTACCCTCAATGCAAAATTAAAATCCCTGGCAAAAAGCTTCTCCTGCACTTCCTAAAGCTTTTTGTACCTCCATCTCTAACCATGGCATCCAGCACTGCAGCTTCAGCTGACCCAGAGGAGCTGCCAGGCACTGGAGCCAGCCCAGGAGACATGGGGGGAATGGGGTGGTTCCCCCAAACAGCATCCCTTGGGATCAGCCCCCAGCTCCCCAGGCAGGAGCAGCACCAGCACCTGAGCTGCCCTGAGCTGCCCTGAGCCCTGGGCACCCACAGCACCAGCACCAGCACCTGGGCTGCCCTGAGCCCTGGGCACCCACAGCACCCTGAGCTGCCCTGAGCCCTGGGCACCCACAGCACCAGCACCAGCACCCACAGCTGCCCTGAGCCGCCCTGAGCCCTGGGCACCCACAGCACCCTGAGCCGCCCTGAGCCCTGGGCACCCACAGCACCGTGGCTCTGCCTGGTTGTGCCACTGAACACACCTGGCACCTTCACACCACAGCCCAGGACTGGAATAGAGGCCCTGCCCCAGTGCTTCCAGCAGAGCACATGGACAGGGAGCCCACCTGAGCCACCTGTGGGAGCCTGGGCTGCACACCTGCTCTTTTGGGAACACAAGGTGCAGGATTTAGAGGAATTTCTCACATGTACACAACCCTTCAGCAAAGAAAAACACTGAGCAGCTTTAAAAGGCTCAGCTCCTCATGTGAACATCATGGCAGAGACACGGAAACGTTCTCTTCTTGTGAAGTGAACAGCTGAGGAACTTGCACCAGATGGACCATATTTGGATCTCTCTCTCATAAATACAAGATTCACCATTTGGAATTAAGCGAGAGGAGCAGCTGTCCATTGTCCCACTTGGAGGGGTTTTGTTCACCAAATAAGCACAAGCCAGGTGTCTGTGGAGGGAAAATCACAGAATCCCAGAGCCACTGGGGCTGGAAAAGCCCTCCCAGTCCCAGCCCAGAGCCCTGAGTGCCACCTCCAGGTGCCACCTGCAGGGATGGGCATTGAACCCTCCCTGGGCAGTGCCTGAGCCCCCTTTCCATGGGGAAATTCCTGCTGTGCCCACCCTGAGCTGCCCTGGCCCAGCCTGGGGCCGTTCCCTCTGCTCCTGTCACAGCCTGCAGTCAGTGCAAGCACAGAAAATGTGTCAGTGACCCCCTGATTCTCTATTAACAAGGGATCAGAATGATGATTACTGGAGTTTCAAAGCCAGACAAGGCTCCTGCTCAGCCACAGCCCTGTCATTTCATCCCAGGAGCAGTGCCACTGGCAGGGATACAGCTATTCCCCTAGTCCTGCACGAAGGAAGGGCTGGAATTTTGGGAAGGTGGCGTTTCCTGTCTGTATTTTGTTACACAAACCCCACAACAGCTACAAAAACAAGCAATAATTAAACTGCAACCTAACCTATTGTCTTTATTTAAGATAAATTATGAATTACTGTATTATGGACACTCATTAAATGCAGAGGGCTGCTAAATAACATGTCTCACCATTGAGAACTGCCTGACCCAGTGCCCACATAATCCAAGGCAGACTCCCCTGACTCCAGCGAGGCCAGCAGCAGGCTGTGCCAGCAGGATCTGGGTCCTGCTGGAGTGGGAGGACAGGGAGCATAAATCTAAACTGGGGATGGGATGACTCAGTTGAGCCCGTTCGAATGAGGCAGACGATAAAAATACCCCAAAGACGTAAGGCAAGGCTCAAAAACACTGCTGTGCTTCCAAACCAGCACGGCTGGGCCATGCTTTCCTGCTCAGTGCCACAGCAGCTCTGCAGTGACACAGGGACAGGGCTGGCATCAGCGCGGGGTGCCAGCAGGGCTCCGACCCTCAGGGCTCTGCCTGCTCCCACCCAGAGCACGGGTGGACATCCCAGAGCACGGATGGGCACCCCAAGGCAATGATGGGCACCCCAAAGCAATGATGGGCACCCCAAAGCACTGATGGGCACCCCAAAGCAATGATGGGCACCCCAAAGCACCGATGGGCACCCCAAAGCACCGATGGGCACCCCAGAGCAATGATGGGCACCCCAGAGCACCGATGGGCACCCCAGAGCACTGATGGACACCCCAGAGCAATGATGGGCACCCCAAGGCAATGATGGGCACCCCAAAAGCACTGATGGGACCCCAAAAGCAATGATGGGCACCCCAAAAACAATGATGGACACCCCAAAAGCACTGATGGACACCCCAAAAGCACTGATGGGCACCCCAAAGCACTGATGGGACCCCAAGGCACTGATGGGCACCCCAAAGCACTGATGGGCACCTCAGAGCACCGATGGGCACCCCAAAGCAACGATGGGCACCCCAAGGCAATGATGGGCACCCCAAAGCACTGATGGGCACCCAAAAACAATGATGGACACGCCAAAGCAACGATGGGCACCCCAAAGCACTGATGGACATCCCAGAGCACCGATGGGCACCCCAAGGCACTGATGGGCACCCCAGAGCAATGATGGGCACCCCAAAAACAATGATGGGCACCCCAAGGCAATGATGGGCACCCAAAGCCCTGATGGGCACCCCAAGGCAATGATGGGCACCCCAGAGCACTGATGGACACCCCAAAAACAATGATGGGCACCCCAAGGCACTGATGGGCACCCCAGAGCAATGATGGACACCCCTAAAGCAATGATGGGCACCCCAAAAACAATGATGGACACCCCAAAGCAATGATGGGCACCCCAGAGCAATGATGGACACCCCAGAGCAATGATGGGCACCCAAAGCAATGATGGGCACCCCAGAGCAATGATGGGCACCCCAGAGCACTGATGGGCACCCCAAGACAATGATGGGCACCCCAAAGCAGTGATGGGCACCCAAAGCACTGATGGGCACCCCAGAGCACCGATGGGCACCCCAAGGCAATGATGGGCACCCCAAAGCAATGATGGGCACCCCAGAGCAATGATGGGCACCCAAAGCAATGATGGGCACCCCAAAGTACTGATGGGCACCCCAGAGCATTGATGGATACCCCAAAAACAATGATGGACACGCCAAAAGCATTGATGGGCACCCCAAAACACTAATGGATACCCCAAAGCACTGATGGACACCCCAAAAACAATGATGGACACCCCTAAAGCAATGATGGGCACCCCAAAAACAATGATGGACACCCCTAAAGCAATGATGGGCACCCCAAAGCAATGATGGATACCCCTAAAGCACTGATGGGCTTCAGACCTGGAGCAGAATAATCCATCTTTAATTTATTATTTTAAAAAGTAAATTTTCCATAGGAAAGTGGAGCTTTGCCTCTTTTAGAAATAAGGATTTTCTCTCCGTAATTGCCATTAAGTAATGAGCACTCATTTAATTAAAGGCTCTCTGTAATTTGACAAGAATCTCTAGAAATATTTCCCCCTAGATTACCTCTTTGAGAGGTTTTCTGACAAGATGCAATTGAGGGACTGACCTTCCCTGGGAGTGGAGGAGCTCACAGAGCCCTGTTTGGGAGCCTCAGGGTATGGGTTGGGGATGTGAAACACAGTCAGAGGTCTCTTACACCCTCCTGGATAACCCTGGAGTCCCAAAGTACCTTTTCAGAAAGAATTTCAAACCCTTGCCTTGATCTGGCCTCGTCCCTCTCAATGGCCCCACGGAGTGAGGGGAAATAGGAACTGCTGCCAGAGAGCGTTTGAAGTTCCTATTTTTAATTAATAATGTCAAACGTGTGCTGCACATTTCAATGGGGTTTGAGAGACGTGCTCATTGTAAATGATTCCTTGTTAACTAATTATGAAATGCAAAGTCATTGCCAATTTGCCATTGCCAGACAATGCTACAGCTGCTTTCACACGACACAATAGGCTCAGGCTTTAAGACAGATTCCTCAAAGGCAGCAAGTGATGAGCAGGAAAATCGGGCCCTTTTCATGATGGCACTGAGGATCCCCACTGTTCTGAACAGAGAATTTACTGAGAGACTGAAATACTGTATTCCAGCTATGATACCTGAAGGTGCTGCCTCAAAATCATTGAAGACACAGATGTGGCTTTCTCTCTTTTCTTATATTTCTGTTTCCTATCTCCCTCAGCACTGCGGGTGCCATCTCTGCTGAGCCCTGCCTGTTCCTGGCACACAGAGCCAGGGTGCCTCAGCACTGCGGGTGCCACCTGTGCCCAGCCCCTGCCCGCTCCTGGCACACAGCACAGGTACCCAGGGTCCCTCAGCACTGCGGGTGCCACCTGTGCCCAGCCCCTGCCCGCTCCTGGCACACAGCACAGGTACCCAGGGTGCAGGTGCTGGGAGCTGCCCCAGCTGAGTGACACCAGTGTCGGAGCTGAGGCTGCAGGCTCACTCTGTGCCTTTAATACCCATATCTCACGGCAGCAGAACATCTTTGTTTACGCCTAGCACACCACATGACATTCGGCAGTATATGAGGAAGGAGTGTAATTAAATCTCTGCTGTAATTGTCAAAACAAACAAGCAGCGTCTATTTTGCTCATTTGCCGATAGACATCTGCGGTGACAATGGAAGGTGCAGGTGTTGGGGTGGATGTGGCTGACAGCAGGGGCAGAGGCTGCTGGGATGGGTGACCAGGGATGCTGGGCACTGGGAGCAGCTCAGTGCCTCGGGCACATCCCGAGCTCCATGGGGCATGGCAGGGCCCTGGGGCAGAGCCAGGGGTGTTGAGATCAGCCCACAAGCACCCTGTGCCCCCACCACCGTCCCTCAGAGCTCTCCTCTCAACTGCCTCTTAATTAACTGCCAGTAATTAGTGTCACCCAGCAGCCGCAGCAGAGTGCCTCTCAAAGGCCTCTCGCTGCCCTCCAAACACAGAGTGCATTAATCAGGAGTGATCTCAGCCAGGCTGTGGGTCTGTGTGGCACCAAACCCACCTCCCTGGTGCTGGGCACGCTGTGCCAGGGCAGCCTGGGCTCCAGGGGGGAACCAGTGCAGGATTTCTGTGTGTGTGTGTGTGTGTGTGTGTGTGTGTCCCTCCTGGGGCACACTGATCCCCGAACGCCACCCAAGGCAACTCCTTCACCCAGGGGACACACAGAGCTTTGGGACGCAGGGGCAGCCACAGCCCTGCACTGAGTGTCAGAGGGACCAACAGAGGGGACGAGCTTCAAACCATGTGAAGTGGTCAGGCTAAAAGCAGCAGAAGCCCCAACAGCAGGACCAGGGACCAGTTTCCCATTCCCTCTGCCTCCTCCCAGCTCATGTCCCAGCACACCAGCTGCAGGGGTGCCTACCAGGGCACCCACACGCTCCTGTGCCAATGTGGGGGCACAGCACAGCCTGGGCTCCCTGCCCAGAGCAATGATCACTTCCACTCACCAGTCGGACTGGCATGTGTGACACCTGGACACCCCCGTGCCCCAGAGAGGGCTGTGTCACTCACAGGGACACTCTGTCACCACATCTGTGACACCTGGACACCCCCGTGCCCCAGAGAGGACGCTGTGACCCACGGGGACACTCAGCATCATGCACAAACCAACAACAGCATCCCTGCTGGGCTGGGCACACCTGCGCAAACCCCTCTGTGCCAGAGCCAATGAAACAACCAAGAGTTCACCTGCAGGCAGAGGTGTACCACATCCTGATGGACCAAACACCCCCTGGCAGCACCTGCAGAAGGGATTGAGGTATGTAGGGCACGGATCTGACAGCACTGCACAGCTCCACTCGAGCCCAACACCAACACCGACAGTACAGACCTACTTTGCAGCAAGCCTTGTGCTGCATTTGCATCGTGGTGAGACACAAAGGACTTGCAAGCACTGGGGCTTCACTGAAAGGTTTAAAAACACTCCTGGGGAATGGAGCTCCCACTGGGGTCACGCATGGGAAACCTGATTTTGGGTCTGCCAGAACAGCCCCAGTCACTCCTCACACAGATCCTGAGAGAACACCAGCGTGGGACACATGGGGGCACAGACAGGGAACCTGTGTGGACAGGAACATCCAGGGTGCATCCCCATCCTAAAGAGAGAATCACTTCTGCAAGTGTGTCTGTGTGTCTGTGATTGTGGCACCTCAGCCATGCCCTGGGCTCAGCCCTCATTCCTGGCTCAGGGACAGGTGTGACCTCTCCCCAGCAGTGAGGAGGCTGTGGCTGCGGGCAGAGGGGAGGCTCTCTGCTCAGACACACCCACAGCTCCGGCCAGAACGATGCCAGCTTTGGGCCGGGCTGGCTCAGGGACTCACCTGGAGCGGGTGAGGCACACACCTGGAGCTGGGCTGGGCTGGCTCCAGTATCTCACCTGGAGCGGGTGAGGCACACACCTGGAGCTGGGGCTGGGCTGGCTCAGGGACTCACCTGAGCAGGCGAGGCACACAAAGTGCCCTGGAGCTGGGGCTGGGCTGGCTCCAGTATCTCACCTGGAGCAGGTGAGGCACACAAAGTGCCCTGGAGCTGGGGCTGGGCTGGCTCAGGGACTCACCTGGAGCAGGTGAGGCACACACCTGGAGCTGGGCTGGGCTGGCTCAGGGACTCACCTGAGATGGGCTGGCTCCAGTATCTCACCTGGAGCAGGTGAGGCACACACCTGGAGCTGGGGTTGGGCTGGCTCAGGGACTCACCTGAGCAGGTGAGGCACACAAAGTGAAGGAGGGCTGTGTCTGCTCAGGCACGACGAGAGCAAAGTACTGTGCACAGAGGGCAGAGCTGTGCTGGAGCTCCTTTAGGGACTGCCCAGCGTGTCCCAGTGCCAGGCTGGGGGGGCACAGGGGACCCTGCCCTCACCCCGACCAGCCCTTCCCGTTGCCATGGCAATACAGAGAATAACAGCAGCACCAGCCATCCCAGAGATGCACCAGTTGCTAACAGAAATCCAATGCCCTTTTTCATGCTGTAACCTTATCCCACCCTCCTGCAACCACTCAACTGCATCCTGCAGAGAGGGGAGAGGGGAAAACAACAGGGCTTTGTACTGAAAGATCAGGAAACGACTCACAGACACTCAAAGTACACAGACCATGGCTAACTTCAGTACCACAGCACTGGGGAAGGCCCTGACACCGTACTTGGAAGACTTAAAACATTAATTAATAGAAAAACCAGCAATATTAATAATTAAGAACACTTTTCCAAGAAAGAGCCACATAAAATCAGTCACCACAGGTAACTGAAGCCCTCAGACCTGGCAGGTTTCTTCTGTGCACCCAAGGAGAGCCACGAAAGCTGCTCAGGGCAGAGAGGAGAAAGAGCCACCCACATCTTGCTTAACTTTGTGTTCTAGGCAGCAGCAAACAGCAAGGGATTGTGACAAAACTGCTGGGCTCACAGCAATGACCATTGTGTGATGGATCACACACAAGCATTTTTAACTGAGAACTTAAAAACTGCTGCAAACAAGACAGAATTCAGCATTCCTTTTTTTAAAAAAATCACACGAGGTCTGAGACAAACACAGCTCTTCTGGGGAACAACCTACCCCATTCTCTTTGATATCACATATTCCATCATTGATTTTATGTCTCCTGATCATCACTGCTTTTCCCAAATCTTTATCCAGAAGCACTGCAGTTTCCTGGAACATGTAACAGTCCCAGGACAATGACTCTTTGTAACACCGAGACCCCAAGAATATTTTCTACAATCAGCTGCTTCTGGTTTTCCATCAAAAGAGGCTTTTACTACTTGCCACACCAGCAAATTCATTGTGGGTCATGAAAGACAGTCCTGTTCCTCCTGCTGAGGCTGGTGACAGCTACCAGAGCACTGGGGAAATACTAAAAAGTCCAACTGTGCTCCAGCCATGCTGCATTTGAGCTGCAAGAGATGCAACAGCAGAGACATTTCATTTGGAAATGCCATTTCCTTGTTTCCCACCACTGCTGCACACACTGCACTGAAGGATGGTCTCTGCTGCAGCATTTCACACTGCTGGAGCCCCAAAAAGCAAATCAAAAAGAACAGAAAAAATCTCCTGAAAAAGAGCTGACCTGGCAGCAGGGCTCATGTCTTGGCAACTGGAAGGATCAGCACCATGAAAATACAGGAATATACAGTGATGTCTGGTTTGGGGCTGTGGTTTTCAACATGGGCACGCTGAGGGCTGCACACCCTCCACCAGCAGCTCCTCCATGGCTTGGAGAGGGGCTCAGGAACTGGCACTGCCCAGGGAGGGCTGGAGTGCCCGTCCCTGCAGGTGGCACCAGGGAGTGGCACCCAGAGCTCTGGGCTGGGGACAAGGCGGGCACGGGCACAGCTGGGGCTCCAGGGCTGGCAGGGCTTTCCCGGCCCCAGGGCTCTGGGATTCAGCGTGGAACACCTGTTCCCAAAGGCACAGTCCCTGCTGAGCCCGCTCTGGGCGGGAGCAGCGTGCACTGAGTGTGTGTACTGGAGCTAATTCAGACATCCCAGCTGAGGCCGCTTCCCCACGGCAGCCTTGTCAACACAGCGATGATGGCTCCAAAACAAACTCTGGATTTCCCTCTGAGAGCAGCCACTGTGGGGTGTGCAGCTCCAGGGTGCTATTTCAGGCGCATGGTCCTATCTTTGTCCCAGAGGCTCGTGAGCAGCAGACATGCTCCCAAAATACCTCTGGCTGGGCCATGGGGATGCGCTGCTCACAGAGCTGCTGCAGCAGCAGCTGCGGGGCTGGGGAATGTGCTGCTGCTCTGCCCTGGCCCTCCCTCCTGCCACAAACCCACCCGGGGCTCAGCAGGGACCCCAGGGCAGGCTGGGCACCAGCAGCAGCTCCAGGAGCTGCAGGGCCGAGGCTGGAGAGCACCAACAAACAGCCAGGCAGCACCAGCAGGGCTTTGGTGACTCTGGCACCACCGCTGTCCCCACATGCAGGTCTGTCCTCTGCCACTCACTGAGCTGGGCAGGCATTTCCCACAGCTCCGGCCATGGAAGAGGCTCTTTTCAGCAAAGAAGGAAAATTAGGAGCAGGACAGTGTGAAAGAGAGGCTATCACAGCCATGTGCTGGCAGTGGCAGTAAATCTGGGGAGGAAAAAAGCACCACAGGAGAGTGTGAGTACCTGAAGATATACCTGAAGATATTTTGCTGGACCCCAGGTGGGAGCAGTGATCCCCTTTGGTGCTCCCTGTCCGACAACACACCTGATGTTCCTTCTGGAGGTGTCAGAACAGATTCACTCCATGGGCAGCTCTCAGCCAAGCTCACAGGGACTGGGCTGGCCCGCCTGCACCTGCACACACCTGGCCACACTGCCCAGCACTCATTTCAGCTCCACCAGAAGAGAGCAGACCCGGATTCACAGCAGATGTCAAACAGAATTATTCACCAAGTCCAAATCCTCTGGGGAAAGCAGACATCCTACTCCTGTGATGGAATTCTCTGGAGCACAGTGATGTGCTCTGGCTCCGGAGAGAGCGAACATCTCCTGGCAGAGATCACCCACAGGGGGGGAGCCAGGGCTGGCAGCAGCACGGGGAGCAGGGGCATGGACCCTCCATGGGCTGGGCACCACCATGGGGGCTGCAGGGACAGGGCTGGCCCTGGCACAGCCCCTGCTCACCCTGCACTGCTGGCCCTGGCACAGCCCTGCTCACCCTGCACAGCCCCTCAGGCCCCTGGCACAGCCCCTGCTCACCCTGCACTGCTGGCCCTGGCACAGCCCTGCTCACCCTGCACTGCCCCTCAGGCCCCTGGCACAGCCCCTGCTCACCCTGCACTGCTGGCCCTGGCACAGTCCCTGCTCACCCTGCACAGCCCCTCAGGCCCCTGGCACAGCCCTGCTCACCCTGCACAGCCCCTCAGGCCCCTGGCACAGCCCTGCTCACCCTGCACAGCTCCTCAGGCCCCTGGCACAGCCCTGCTCACCCTGCACTGCTGGCCCTGGCACAGCCTCTGCTCACCCTGCACAGCCCCTCAGGCCCCTGGCACAGCCCCTGCTCACCCTGCACAGCTCCTCAGGCCCTTGGCACAGCCCTGCTCACCCTGCACAGTCACTCAGGCCCCTGGCACAGCCCTGCTCACCCTGCACTGCTGGCCCTGGCACAGCCCTGCTCACCCTGCACAGCCCCTCAGGCCCCTGGCACAGCCCTGCTCACCCTGCACAGCTCCTGGGGCCCTTGGAACAGCCCTGCTCACCCTGCACAGCTCCTCAGGCTGTACTACCAGGCACAGATGGGGCTGTGCCAGCTCAGCATCCCAGCACTGAGCCCTGGGCACCAGGGCACCCATCGTGCCCAGTGCCACCCTCCCTGGGATACCATGGAGCAAAGCCCAGGGAATGACCCCGGGCAGCCCCAGCAAGGGAGCAGCAGCAGGGCTGGCAGTGGAAAATCCCACAGAGCACAGAGCAGGAGGAGCAGAGGGGTCTCTGGAGAGCAGAGGGGGATGCAGGGGTGCCCTCGGAGATGCCAAGCTCAGAGCATGGAAAAATCCAAAGCAAGGCCAGAAGAAGCACTAGCTGAAATGATTTCCCAAGTAGTGCTGAGGGGCAACACAGACTGAACTGTTTGTTGATGTTACTCAGCCTTTTGAGAAACAGAGGCAATTTGCTCTAGTTAAAAGAAACCTGCTATTTTTTAAATAAATCCACAGATTGATCTTTACATCAGAAAGCCGTGTAGAGAAACACACAACAGGCTGGAAGTATTCATTAATCAATCCCTAAGTTTGCCTCGCTGCAGCTGTGCTTGTTTTGACACCTGCTTGCGATGCTCCTGCTGTGGCATTTCACGTCTCACAAGGAATAAAACCCATGGAGCAGAGCAGCAGCCCCTCATTTACACTGCACCAGGGTGGCCACAGAGCTCCTGGGCTGGCCCTGGCAGAGGGAGCCCAGCAAAGCCCCAGGCTGGCGCTGGAGCAGAGCTGGCAGCTCCTGCCCCTGCCCCATGGCACAGCCTGTACCATCCCAGCTCTCCCAAACCTTGGTGCTGTTACAGGAGCAGCACTCTGGGGAGCTCAGAGCCCCAGCCTGCACCACCCCAGCTCTCCCAAACCTTGGTGCTGTTACAGGAGCAGCAGGGCACAGCAGGAACCCCAGCGTGTCCCAGCCAGGCTCAGAAGCACCCCAGGCTCTGCCCAGCCCACCCCAGCAGGGCTGACACGGAGGCTCCCCACACAGCCAGCACTGCCAGGACAGGGGAATGGTCCATCATGTGCTCAAGGTCCTGCCAAGCCTCTTCTGTGCTGGAAGGGCCACTAGTCCATGCCAGCTCAAAGTTCTGAGCAAACCTAGAATCAGGCTTGAATATGAAATCATGGGGCCTGTTTGCATGGGCATGAATTATTCATGTGCTTACCACATGCAGCATTGAGCCTTTAGAGTGCAAATTATTGGGGACCAAGCTTTGGCCCTATTTTCTGTGAAGCATAAAGCACGCTCTCCAACAGTGCAAACAATCCAAACATAATGTGTATCATTTTCTGTGTTCCCTGCTGGCTGGTCTTGCCTGCCAGTTCCCATTAAGACTGGAACCAGTGCACAAAAAGCCAAGGGGCAGTGCGTGGCTCTCCCGTGGACCCTGACACTTGTTTCACAGGGCAGTCTAATGTGCCACATCTCCCACACTGGAGGTGGCCTATGTGCTATATCCTATATCCTACATCCCATATCCCATATCTTACATCCCATATCCTACATCCCATATCCTATATCCCATATCCTATATCCCATATCCTACATCCCATATCCTACATCCCATATCTGACATACCATATCCTATATCCCCTATCCCACATCCCATATGCCACATCCTCCTGACAGTGAAACCCTGAGTCTGCGGGTGAAGCGGTGCCCATCCAGCAGCAGGGCCCAGAGCAGATTCCCCCTCAGCCAGAAATGTTTCTCCTGATGCTCACGGAGAGCAGGAGCCTGAGCTTCAGCCCCAACCTGCCCAGCCCACCTTCCTGACCTTTGCCAGACACAGAATTAAGAGTACAGGAATTCTGCAAGGAACCACCAGCGTGTGCCTTCTGCCCCACCTACACACCAATGCTGTTCTCTGCTGCCTCAGCTCTTGGGTTCCCAAACATTCCAACAGGTTATTCTCAATCTAAATTTCTTCCCCAGTTTCTACCAAGTTTCCCTGTTCCTTGGGTTTTTTTCCCAGCCTGGATATCTGAAATACTCATATGATGGCCTTTTGTTGTCACCAGAGATTCCTCTGAAATCCCAGGACACAAATCACACCCTAGTATTTTAAGCAGGGATGGCAACTTTTGTGAGTTGTGCGTTTTGTCTTTCAGGGGGTAGGAGGGGGTTATGGTCAGGAGAATAGTGGAAAGGACAAAAATTCCTTTTTCCTGGGCAAAGGCAGCTGAGGCAGGAATGGAGACCCAAGTGACACAGCAGAACCTGCAGTGCCCCCACAGCCCCACTCCTGCCCTCCCCACTGTGCTCAGAGCCACTCTGGGGCTTCCTCAGGGCTCTGGAGCACACATCATCCATGGAAACACAAAATACCACTGGTACCTTGGCACAGCTCAGCTGCAGCCAAGCGCAGGTTTGGACAATAAGGAACCTCTGTGCTTTGCAGGTCACCCTGCAAGTCACTCAGGCACCACCAGCCTTAGGAGCCCACCAGCTCTTTGCTGGAGCCACTAGAACAGAGCAAAGGTATTTTCTGCACTAACAGATCAAACTGATCAGCTTCCAGAAACATCAGCAAAGCTATAAAGACATCACAATGCAGTTTAATTTCATTTAATTTAATTACACAGCAGGGCTAACCACGGGCCTGTAAGGATTCACGGGCACAGGCAAACCAGCAAGGCACGTAATTCTGAACATCATTCAGTGCCTGCATGCCCTCAGCACTGCCAGGTACTGGGGGAGCCCTGAGCAGCACCTGAGATGTAAATGAAGCCATCAGCACTGGCACACTGTCACACTGTCACACCTCATTGCCTAGCACTGCTCAGACACGGCTGTTCCCACATTCCCAAGCACTTCTAATTCTCCACAACTGTCACCGAGAGCAATTTAATTCCTGGAGAACAGTGGCAGAGGGAAAGAGGACACTGACAGGTCTCTTCTCTTGTGCAGAGAAGCTGAGCCGCTCCCAGGCTGTCCCAACACCAGTTCAGGAGAGAAGCACCAGCCAGCACGGATCCCCTCAATGGCACATACGTGTGCAGGGGCTGGCACACAGGGGTGTGCACCAGCACCTGCACAGGGCAGTGCCAGCCCTGCGGGGAAGGTCACCATGCCAGCCCTGGGGACATGGGGGAAGGAGGGCACATCCCCAGCCACATGCTCCTGCATGCTATTCCCCAATCACAGGAAGCCCATTCCAGGCTGGTCATGAGGACCATTGCCTCCACAGAATACACCAAGTATTAATCTGATTTAATATTTCACTCAAATGGTACTTCCAGTGACTTTTCCTTGATTGTCCTTGTCCCTCCCTATCCATCAAGTGTCCTTCAAACTGCTGGTGTGTTTGTTCATTTTTGTTACTCCAGCTCCATGCGAACAGTCTCAGCTGCCCTGAGGACTCATTTCACCCTGATCTCCTCTCCTCAGATGAGACACAGACACACGAGCCCCTCGAGAATGGCTTTTCTTGAGACTCGAGCCAGCACTGCTGTGGGGACAGCACAGCCATTGAACAGCTCAGAGCCAGTCACCCCATCCTGCCCAGGGCACTCCACACCTCCACGGCTTGAAATTGCTGAATTCCCAGGATTCAGCCTATTTCTGCATTAATGACACACTGCAAAGCTTCACGCCTAGAAGGTTTCAGTGCTTGGCAGCAATGAGGGGCAGTGGCTGTGCTGGGCAGTCCCTGGGCACAGCACCCCCGAGCCGGGGGCAGCCAGAACAGAGCCCTGCTGAGGATGCTGAACACAGCTCTGCTGGCACCTCCCTGCAATCCCCACTCCCTCCTCCCCCCGCCTGCTTACTTAGCTACCACTTTGATAACACAGAAAGGCTTTTTTCCCTTGTGTTTAAATATCAGGGAAGGCATCTGTGCTCCCAGCCCACAGCCATCAAAGTCAGGCCATGGGAAAAGCTCTCCCTGCAGTCTGAGCAGGGAACACTCCAGTCAGTGGTGTGCAGAGCATGGACATTCACACATCTGCATCTGACCCCAAATAAGTAGTATTTGGGATTTTCCAATTGCCTTACTGGGCACTGGACCATAGATTTCCAATAAAAGGACAACAATTCCTGCCCGGGGCTTGCAAGCTGGGTGACCCAGCTGAGGTGACAGCCGGGTTCTGTGGGGAGCAGTCGGGCCAGGAGGAGCATGGCTGGCACCAGCAGCAGCAGGGACAATGCTCAGGGCACCAGGGCACACAGCCAGGCCATGCCGGCTGCCCCAACACCAGCACTGATCACCTCAGAAGAGAGACAGACACTTCTCCTGATCCTTGGATCCATCTCCCAGCAGCGCAGCAGGATGTCCCCAGAGCTGTCACAAGCCTGGCCAGACGGGTTTGGGTGCCCCAGCGGTGAAGGACACGGAACGAGAGAGGTCAGGCTTTGCTCCTCATCCTTCCACAGCCTGTTTCCCCAAACCTCTGACTGTCTGCCATCACGCCTTTGTTTCCGTGAAGGTCCCAACCCGTGGAACAAAAAGTTATGGGGAGGAATCCCAAGCTGAAAAACTGCTGCTGAGAGCGGTGGAGAACACTGGACATCCCACTGCCATGGGCACACTGCACACCCCACACTGCTGCTGCCCTGGCTCCTGCAGCTGCCTTCAGGCACCAACGCCCAGCCTGTGCCTCTGCTCAGCACTGTCTGAGCCTGCTCCTGAGAGGGGACACAGCGCATGGCACCCAGGGACACAGCACACAACACCAGGGACACTGCACAGCACAGAGCACCTATGGACACTGCACAGGGGACACTGGCACCAGGGACACTGCACAGCACACAGGGACACAGCACACAGCACCCAGGGACACTGCACAGCACACGGCATCAGGGACACAGCATACGACACCAGGGACACTGCACAGCACAGAGCACCTATGGACACTGCACATGGCACCAGGGACACTGCACAGCACACAGAGACACAGGGACACAGCACACGACACCAGGGACACTGCACAGCACAGAGTGCCTATGGACACTGCACATGGCACCAGGGACACTGCACAGCACATGGCATCTATGGACACTGCACATGGCACCAGGAACGCTGCACAGCACCCAGGGACACTGCACACGGCACACAGGGACACAGCACACAGCACCCAGGGACACTGCACAGCACCCAGCACCCAGGACACTTCACCTGACCCGGCCAGCCCTGAGCACACACTTCCCACAGTCAGGCTGCTCCACTGGGAGAGCTCCAGCCATGAGCTACAGAACTGGGAACGCGTTTAAAAGTTGATTTTGATGCAAGTAGGATAAACACAGGCGCCTGCACCCGACCCCCTTACAAAACACCATCTGCATTCTGGCAGAGTCAAACAAGGGATGGGGGGAAAGCGATTGAGACAAAAACTAATAATGATGAAAGTCACTGAGCTGCACCATTAAAACCTTGTGCATCAGCAGAAAAAGCTAATTCAGCATCAGGACACGGACAGGAACCCGGGACCACTGGCCTCGTGTCAGCGAGGGGAGGCACAGCACAGCACAAAGCAGCAGATGGCTTCACAGATTCTCATGTATATTTACACACAGTTTTTTTAGTAAACCACTTTGATTCAGGAGAAACCACATCCAAAATGCACTCTTGAAATTCCTTTTCAGACACAATTGCATAGAAAGATAAATCTTGCTGTGGTTTCCCCCCTCTCTCAAGTAACACAACTGTGGGCAATGCTAATAGCACTAAGTGTGCCCTGTATTTCCTCCTGCTCAGCCCTGGTGCCCGAGTCCAACAACTCTGCTAAGCATTTTCCAGATATCTGGGTTGAAACATTCCCATTGGCTTCACAATTACGGGTTTTCCTCACCTGGCATAAAAAATAAATTTAAAAGAAAAATAGTATTTTTTTCTTCTAAAAAGGAGGGAGATGTCAATAAAGCTTGCTTGTCTGTTTCCCAGAACAACAGCATAATTCCTGCCCAAATGTCAAAGAAGCCTCATGACTTCTGTGCCTCCTCTTGCTCTCCAGCTCTTGCCAGGAGGGCACAGCCAGGGGGAACAGGGACAGGAGCAGAGGGAACGGCCCCAGGCTGGGCCAGGGCAGCTCAGGGTGGGCACAGCAGGAATTTCCCCATGGAAAGGGGGCTCAGGCACTGCCCAGGGAGGGTTGGAGTGCCCATCCCTGCAGGTGGCACTCTGGGCTGGGGACAGGGTGGGGATGGGCACAGCTGGGACTCGATGATCCTGGAGGCTTTTTCCAACCCAAATGATTCTATAGGACACCCCAGTGCCCTAGAGCCCTGCACAGAGAGATGTGTCTCAGCCAGCAGACAGGCACTGCCCACCCTTCCCTTGGGCTGGAGAACAAACCCACTCCTCGAGGGAGGAGTTGTTAAAAATCCTTACAGGTATGAATAACAAAGCCTGAAAAGTCCCTGCAGACAAGGGTGTGTTTTTCCTGATGGGAAACAGCCCATGGTGGTAATGCAGAACCCACAAGCCCACTATGATTCACTGCAGCTCACTGAGCCCTCCTCACTCCAGCACACCCCAACTCTGAGCGCTCCACCCTGCAGCCCTCCTGTTCTTTTGCCTTATTTTCATCCACCCTGCAGCCCTCCTGCTCTTTTGCCTTGTTTTCCTCTTCCCATCCCTTTCCCCTTACTTTGTTTTCCCTCCTCCCCCTCCATTCATTAACTTTCTGCGTTCATGAACAGGGTACAACGCACCTTGCCAGAACCGAGCTCTCACAAAGGCATCCCTGGGCAGCATCTCCAGCTGGACAGGCTGCAGCTCGCTCCCAGCTGATGGATGTGCAGCTTGCCAGCTTTTCTGTGGGACTGGAACCAGCTGGAGAGCGGCTCCCAGAGCCAGAGGAACCCATCTCCCCATGCCAGGGCTGCCTGGGAGCACACACAAGCACACAGGCTCTGCCTCTCGCAGTCAGCTTTCCTGCTAGTGAACCCCGGTTGTGAAACGCCAGACATCTCTGGCAGGCTGTGTGCAAGCAGGGAGAGCACGGTGGGCACGCTGCAGCGGGCAGGGCACCCCAAGGGCTCAGACAGGTGTGCCCAGCACACAGCAGCGGGCACACCTGGCCTCACCTGGCACCCCAAGGGCTCAGACAGGTGTGCCCAACACACAGCAGCGGGCACACCTGGCCTCACTGGGCACCCTCAGGGGTCAGACAGGTGTGCCCAGCACAGCAGCGGGCACACCTGGCCTCACCGGGCACCCCAAGGGCTCAGACAGGTGTGCCCAACACACAGCAGTGGGCACACCTGGCCTCACCTGGCACCACAGCCACAGGAAGGCTCCTGAACAGGGATGGGGACAGTACAGCAGCCAGGAAGGGAAGCAAGGAGGGAGCAGCAGAGCTGTCCCTTGGGCACGGATCCCCAGAGCCCAGTTCTGCACTGCCTGGCCCTGGGTGGGCCAGGAGCCAGCCCCACACAGCGGCTGAACCAGCCCAGCCTCCATCTCTGCCACAGAACAAGCCCAGCCAGCACTGAGAGAAAAGATGCTCAAAAAGTGGGGAGGGTTGAGAGAAGGTCCTTAGGACATACTCTGGAATACCAAGTGTACCTTTGGAGCCAGGCTTGGAGAGCTCAACCCACACACCCCACCAAGGACAGCAGCAGCCGTGGCCTCCCAGGGACAGGGGTGTGACACATGAGCTCCTGCACTGCTCCAGAGGAGATCCAGCAGCAGCTGGGGTTGCACAGGGGCAGGCTGAGGAGAAATGGCCATCCTTAACAGAGGGGAACAGCAGAGAACCCTCTGGAGGCGGGTGTTCCACACCAGAGAGAGCACACACAGTCACCCCAGGCTGAGGAGAAATGGCCATTCCTAACAGGGGGAACAGAAGAGAACTGGAGGCGGGTGTTCCACACACATCTCTGCCCACCCCAGAACACCCCCATGTGCTGCCCCAGTCACAGCGCTGTGGCAGGAACCAGTGACTCAGTGAAGCCTCAAACCAGTCCCCAGGCAGTCAGGGACAAAGACTGTAAGGTCTGCAGTGATTTGGAGTGTGATCTTAGTGCTGGTTGTGTTGCTAGTGACCACAATAAATGTTAACCTTCTATTTACATACACCCTGACAAACTAACAGGGATTATCTGCTAGATTTCAGCAGTCAGGCTCATCCTTGTGCAGAGATCCAGCACAAGGAATGACGTATGGGCAAAATGGACATACCAAATGGTCTTTATCTTTTTATATTTTTAACTGATTTCTCATAATATTGTTGTCACTAGTAACTCTTCCACATTATGCCACACACAAACCCAAGTATCAACTGGCTTCTTTATCTAAGGAAGTTATTGGGATGTCTCAGGAGATCACCATAGCAACCGTGCCATGACAGTAAATATGAGTTCACTGGAACAACACTGTAATTGCTCTGAGCACACTCTAACAAGGAATTATGGAAAAGCAGCAGACATCAAGGAATCGATGTGCCAATAATTGGGACACAGCGAAAGGGCTGATTGAAGGTACCTGGAGAGGTGTTCCCAGGCTCCTGCCAGCAGCCATTCAGCTGCAGAGCTCCCTCACCCTGCCTGGCTGCACACAGGCTCAGGGCAGAATTAAAAGCTTCTCAGAAAGAAATTTTGTTTTCAGAATGTAATTGCAGCGAAGCCTCCAATTTGAGTGTCTTTACTCGGCTTGCTCAGTGTGAATTGCTAATAAAAACGTGTTGGAGAAATCAACCAGCTCTTGTGCCAGGAAAAGTTTGCCTGATTTAACCCATCAGCTGCCAGAGCAGCACAGACAGGTGTGGTTCCTCACCGAGGGAATCCCAGCAGACCCCGACCCTCACATCGCTGCACTCAGACCCAGACTAACACATCGAACCCCAGGTTTATCCAGAGCACAATTCCAGCACCCCCCCCCCCACACACAGGGATTTGTGTGTGTGCTCGGTTGGTGCCACAGGACCAGTGCAGCATTCAGGAGTGTCCCGGTACCGGCACCCGTCCGCTGGCCCGACGGCTCCCCCGACTCTTCCCCCACACACAGTCAAAGTTTCCTTCCTTTGCTCCTCTGAAATTGCACCCCGCACCCGAGATTTCGAATGCAACGGCGTTATCTCACGGCGTATTCCTAACCCCCCCAGTCTGTATTTTGGGGAAAGCCCCAGAGCCGCTTTCTGCACTGGCAGCCGTGCTCGGCGCTGATGCGGGCGGCACTTGGCCATCCAAACCGGGCTGTCCGTGCACAGCCGAAACTTCGCTGCTGAGCCGTCCCCTCGCCCCCTTCCCAGCCCCCGTGGGGTGTCCGTGGGCAGGGTCCCGCGTCCTGCGGGGAGGCAACGCCCGGCCGGACCCCGCACCCGGGCACGGCCCCGGCCGCCCGCTCCGCCGGGGGCACCGCTGGGGCATCTCAGGGCCGGGCGGGGCGGCTCGGGACAGGGGGCACCGCGGGACAGGGCACCCCGGGCTGGGAACCGGGGCACCGCGGGCTGGGAACCGGGGCACCGCGGCTACGGCGCCGCCGGGACAGGGCAGGGCAGAGTGCCCCGGAGCTGGGCATCCCGGGCAGGGCAAGGCAGGGCGGGCACCCCGGAGCATCGCGGTCCGCACTCACCGTCCTCTCGCTCGTCGAAGACGGGTCTCTTGGAGGAGGAGGCGCTCGCTCCCATCCTCTTCTTCCACTTGCTCCAGGGAAACATCGGGGCAGGCGGCTGGCATGCCCTGCGGCCTCTCCCCGCCGGCCCGGCGGCTCCCGCGGCCGGCCCCGCCGCCGCCCTCAGCCGCCCCGCGCCCCGGCGCCGCCCGCCCGCATGGCAGCGCCCGGCGCCGCCGCCTCCCGCCCGCTGCCCGCGGCGGCCACAGCGCGGCGGGGCGGGGACACGGCGGCGGGAGCGGAGCGGGGCCGGCGGAGGCGGGCGGGGCCCAGCGGGGCGGGCCGAGCGGAGCGGGGCCGGGGGATGCGGGCAGGGGGGTGGAGCGGAACCGGCACCGGGAGCCGGGGGATGCGGGCAGTGGGGTGGAGCAGAGTGGGGCCGGGGCCCGGGGGCGGGCCGGGCGGAGCGGGCCCGGGGGCGGGACCGGGACCGGGGCGGGCCGGGATGCTCCTCCCGGCCCCGCCCGCAGCCCCCGGGCGCGGGGCCGGGCTGGGCCGTGGCCGTGCCGAGGGCGGCGCTCCGGGTCCCCGCGCTGAGCCCCGCCCGGCCCGCTGTCCCCAGCCCGCTGTCCCCGGCCTCGTTATTCGTATCTCACGGCCCAGAGCGTACGGGCAGGAGGGGCCGGCGCGCTGCGGTGCCGCCCAGCCCAGCCCGGCCCAGCCTAGCCCGGCCCGGCCCAGCCCAGCCCGGCCCAGCCTTTCCCCGGCGCCCCGCGTTGCCCGTGCCAGTGCACGCTGCTCATCCTGCCTCGCTCCCTGGGGCTCTCTACCGATATCGGAACTCACTAGAAGCCATTCCCCCTTGTCCTGGCACTTGTAAACAGTCTCTCTCCATCCTTTTTGTAGGCCCCCTCCAGGCACGGGAGCGCCGCGATTAGGTCGCCGCAAAGCTTTTTATTTTCCGTGCTGGCCAATCCCAGCTCCCTCAGCCTTTCCTCATGGGACAAGTGCTCCGTCCCTCAGACCATCTCCATGGCCTCCTGTGGACTCGCTGCAAGAAGCCGATGCGCTGGGGCAGCTCTGCAGGAGCGGTCTCACCTGAGCGGGGCAGGATTCCCCCTGCCCTGCTGCCCACGCCGGGGATCAGCCCAGCACAGGGGGGTTCATGCTCACCGGGGCATGGCCAGCTCTCAGCCACCCACACCCCAGCTCTTCTCCCAGGGCTGCTCCCGACCTGCTCATCCCCCAGCCTGCCCTGGGACCAGGGGTTGCCCCAGACCAGGCCTAGCACCAGCACTTGGTCCTGCTGAAGCCGTGAGATCGTTGAGCTGGAACACACTCGTGACTCGGGTTTCCATGGCTTGCTGAACTGGAATGTCGTGTGGAATGGCTGATGAAAACCATCTCTGGAATAACTCTCAGTGCCAGCAGACCATGTCAAGGGACAGCCCTGGAGCCAGTAGACCACAGCTGTAACACCAGCAGGACTTTCGTGGTTCCTGAGATGCTGTTTCCCAAGTTTTCATTTAAAATTGATGCTGTTTTCTTTCCCAGCATGTTTTGAAATGGATACGTCAGTTATTGTGCTCCTCACAGAATGTGTGCGAGCAGGCAATCATTATTTCAAAGAGCCTGGAAGTTGTAAAAGGATTACAATGGAAAGGTATCATTTAAGAACAGTTTTCCAAAGGCAAAGAATAGTTCTCAAAGAGTATTTCTTTGAAAAATCAGAAAGAATTTTCTCTCAAATAAAAAGATGGAACACCTTTATACAAGGCAGTAATTTTAGCTTTGTTTAGGTATAGGATTGTGTTTAAATACACTGTGAATCTCTGAGCTATCAGCTTTCCTCCTTCCTTTCTCCTGCCTTTACGTTCTGTGGGAAAAGTATGAAAGATGCCATCCGAGAGCTCCAGTCAGTTGTCATTTCTTTCTCATTCTCCTCTAATATTTGGACAATGAAATCCAGAGCACAGAGTCTTTTCCCAGTAAATTTTCAAGATAGGATTGGGACATAAGGATGTGTTTGTCCTCATGCCAGAGGGGGATTTCAATCCGTTCCATCTCCTAGTTCCTTTCCCTGTGCAGACACGGAGAGTGCAACATAGGGTTTGTTCAATTTATTCTTCATTGAGCAGCATAGTTAGTGATTATACCTTCCTAAACAGAAATCAGAGACAAATAAAAGATCTTGTAAGTTTCTTGTTTGTTTTTTTCTAGTGCTCCATGATTGTAGCAGAAATATATTCATTTCAATTGTATTAATTTTCTACTTCAAGAACTCAAAAAGTGTGTCCCTGTCTGTTCCTTGGGCACTCGTGTCTGACAGCAATTTTAAACCCAGGGAGGGATGTGCAGTGGAAGATGCTGAATCCCTCAGCAGCACCTGCATGTCAGGAGTCTCAGCACAGGTCACCCACCTCAGAGACACAACTCCAGTCACTGAGGAAAATGACCCGTCATAACTGATGCCAGTCCTGCAGGAGGGAAAAAGGGAAATCCAAAACCTGCTCTACGTTGGTCCAGTGTAGGAAAGGGAAATGGAGAGAAAATTCTGCCTTCTTACATATCCCGGTCTCCAGGGAAACAGAGAACCACTTTGTGTTTGAAATGAGGGAGTTTAAATAAAAGCTGACTTTCACGGTAATTTATTCCTCAAACATCTTTGGCTGTAGCTGTGACTGCACCTCTAAGGGGGCAAATGTGCAATTTGGGTGGCCAAAGGGTCACTGGGAACAGGCTGTCCTTGAAAACACTTGGAGTTCATTACTCCTTTTTCCAGTTTTTCCTCTTTGTTTCCAGTCCTGTTTAGTGGTTTACATTTTATGAAGAGACAATCAGGCATTTTACCAGTGGCAGTCCTGGGGATACTCTGCGTGCCTGGCAGTCCTGGCACTGGGAGCATTCAGCAGATTGGGTGGTTTGCTGAGATCACAACAGACAAAGAGCTGCGAGAAGGTTCTGTTCCTCCTCGAGAAGCAGAAGGGAACTGTATGGAGAGCAGAGCTGCAGGGTGGGCAGTGCCCAGCCCTGCCTGAGGGCACTGCGTGTGCCAGGTGTGCAGGAGGGGCCAGAGCAGCCCGGCAGGGGCTCCGGGCTGGGAGCTCCGGGTGCTCTGGGGCTCCCTCCTGGTGCTGGGCCAGCACAGTGTGGGTCAGTCCCTGGGTCAGTGCAGCCCTGGGTCAGTGCAGCCCTGGATGGGTCAGTGCAGCCCTGGATGGGTCAGTGCAACCCTGGGTGGGTCAGTGCAGCCCCTGGGTCAGTGCAGCCCTGGGTCAGTGCAGCCCTGGCTCAGTCCCTGGGTCAGTGCAGCCCCGGGTGGGTCAGTGCAGCCCTGGGTGGGTCAGTGCAGCCCTGGGTCAGTCCCTGGGTCAGTGCAGCCCCAGGCAGGGGAGCTGGCACCACAGGGCTCCACCTGGATGAGAGCAGAGCCTGCCAGAGGGCACAGCCACCACTCGCACCTTTGGGAGAGTTGGTCTTTTCCCATCCACTTTTACTTTTGTGTGTTCACTCTTTTCCCACAGATTCAGAGAGATAAGAGTTTTCTTTCACTTCACCAGCCATGAAACCACCTCCAGCCTTACAGAATGGCATATGCTGAGCCAAACTCACTCTCTGTCCAGTCAGAACCATCATCAAAATCCACTGACATTCAATGGGCGAAGTCAATGGGCATTCATTTAACTGGGACACGCAATAAAGCCAAATAAATTCTTTATTAAATTTCCAGATTATTATTTTAATGAAAGTATTTGTACCAGTTATTATCTCATCCCACTTTTTTGAAATGCCTCAGTTCTGCAAATGAATGAGTCTTCTTTGAGGAATGACTGATCGTTCTCATTCCCAAGCATCGTGAGCTGAGTATTTCACATTGTGTCAAAATTAGTAAGAGGGAAACTGCAGATAATATTTAAACTTCCACTGTTAATCTCACATTTCAATTAAGCAGCACGGATCCTGGAGTTTTCCTTGTTATGCTGTGCCCTACTGGGAGCTATTACAGTTCCCATTCTGTCGTGTTTCTGGTGGCACAAAATGATTACAATTTTCTCCTTTCATTGCTGTTAGTCAGGATCAGGTTCCCTGGTATCAGTGAAGCTATCCTGACTAAAACCAGTGTAAATAGAAATAGAACTGCCTGAAGCAGCATGATGTTCTTCATGGTTATCTGGTCTCCGGGAGCTGATGAAGCAGTTTCTAAACAAAAATACCACCAATTACCACAGAACTGCAAAGGAGGCAAATACTGTGAGAAACTCCCAATTTGGGCAGAGAAACAAGGGGGGCAAGATACCGTGATATTAAATTCCTTTAAAAGCCCTATCCTGGATATAATGACTGTAATTGCAACATGTTTAAGATGATGAAAGGAATATTACTGTGATTCCCAAAATTCACATGCCTTCTTCATCGAGAAGAAAGCCTACAGAGAAAAGCCTGTGTTTATTTTTAAAAGTCCCTCTAACAGAACACATAATTCTTTCAATAAACATTACATAAGAGGGAAATTTCACATATTTTCCTATCATTAGTGTTTCTGTAAATACTGCCAAGTCTATTTTTAAAGATGCTAATAGTAATGACTCGGAGCCAGCTGTTCGAAGTCTTTTAACACCACCACAGTTAAGTAATAGATTGTGTTAGAAGACAGGGGTTTGATGGATGGAGCACTGGGTGGATATGGGATTGGCTGGATGGTCTCACACACAGGTGTGATCAGGGCTCTGTGTCCCAGTGGCACCCTCAGGGGCTGGGATGGGCACAGTTTAATGTCCCAGGCAGGGACAGTGGCACTGACAGTGACCCTGAGCTGGGTGTGGGCCACGCTCTGGAGGGAAGGGATGGGGCACCCAGAGGGCCCCGGGCTGGGGCAGGGCCCTGGGCAGGCTGCAGGGCTGGGGCAGGGCCCCGGGCAGGCCGCACCCAGAGGGCCCCGGGCAGGCCGCAGGGCTGGGGCTCTGGGCACCACCTGGAACCCAGCCAGGCCAAGCACAAAGCCCTGCACCTGGCCAGAGCTATCCCAGCCCAAATCACAGCAGGCTGGGGGTGAGCAGCCCTGGCAGGAAGAGCTGGGGGTGCTGGGCACGGCCCACACACGGCCCTGGCATCCCAGAACTGCCCCACAGGCTGGGCTGGTCCCCAGGGTGGGGTGAGGGATTCTGTCCCTCTGCCCCCTCAGGTGAGAGCAGAGCTGCCCCAGCCCTGGGGACAGCAGCAGCACAGGGACCTGGAGCTGCTGGAGAGAGCCCAGAGAGGCCATGGAGCTGCTGCAGGGCTGGAGCCAGGCTGGGAGAAATGGGAATGTTCCCCTGGACAAGGGAAGGCTCCAGGGAGAGCTCAGAGCCCCTGGCAGGGCCTGAAGGGGCTCCAGGAGAGCTGCAGAGGGACTGGGGACAGGGATGGAGAGAGAGGACACAGGGAATGGCTCCCAGTGCCAGAGGGCAGGGATGGATGGGAGATTGGGAATTGGGAATTGTTCCCTGGCAGGGCTGGATGGGAGATTGGGAATTGGGGATTGTTCCCTGGCAGGGTGGGCAGCCCTGGCACAGGTGCCCAGAGCAGCTGGGGCTGCCCCTGGATCCCTGGCAGTGCCCAAGGCCAGGCTGGACATTGGGGCTGGGAGCACCTGGGACAGTGGGAGGTGACCCTGCCATGGCTGGGGTGGCACTGGAGGGATTTGGGGTCCCTCCCAGCCCATCCCGTGGCTCTGTGCTCACCTGCAGTGCCCCAGGAGCAGAGCAGAGCCCAGGCAGCCCTGGAGCCCGGTCTGAGCACTGTGGCAGGGCAGGCTGGCACCCTCAGCGCCCTGCAGGTGCCAGAGCAGCTCCGGGGCACCACGGGCCCTTTCCAGCCCCAAGTGTGATCCAAGCGCTGCCTCCCTCCCTCCTGCCCAGCTCCCGCCTCCCACGCTGCTGAGGTAGCTGCAGCTCCTGCCATTGCTTGTTTTGGTTTAGCCTTTTGCAGTATCAAATCTGTATCCTGCTTAATTTTCTCTATGCTGTGATGCTTGCCTAATCGTGTGAGAGAGCCGTTTTATTTCTGGCACTACTTGAGCAATTCAGCCCTTTAATTTTTTGATGACTTCTGCCTCCTTTAAGTTGTTGTTGTTCTTTCCATTTACACGTCTGTTTGCTTTTCTCCTTGTGCCATTCATTTATTTAGATTAACCAAATGTTTTACTAAGAAATTAAGGACATATGCTGCTACAGTTTAATAGGATGCATTCTGAGAATTCAGTCTTTTAGTTCTGGCTGCTGCTTTGGGACTGGAGCTCGTGACTCTGCCTTGCTGAAAGTCAAATGAAGCTATGGAGGGACGTATTTATTGACTTTTGCTCTGCTATTTCTTTCTGCCTCATTAGGATAGAATCTTCTTAGACAGTGCCATGTTAAAGGAGTGGTATTGTGATACTGTGCTGATGCTGCAGAGAACTCAGGCTTCAGTGAGGAGCTTGAACAGGACAACCAGATTTAAAAAAGCAGCACTGAAAGCCCTGCTTTAAGATGATTTACCTAAGTTATGGTTCTTTCCCAGTCCACTTTCTCTCCCTGAAATGTCAGTGATCTTTTTTCACCATTACTATTGTGCTACAAAATTCTAAACACAATGCTGAGATCAAAACTAGCTGAAAAAAATCCCTGTTTTAATTAATGGAATGATGTCATTGCTTTCAATCCTAATGTATTTTCTCATGTAACCTTAAATAAAATTATACTCAAATACTTTTATGTTTTGGGTAAACAAATACAAAGCAATACTTCCAGCACTTCCTTGCCATTGATCCATTTGTATTTATCACAATTATTGCCCTCTGGTTTACAAATACTGCTTGTAATTAGGATTTAATTGCCTAAGTAGCCTCAAAGAAAATCTGTTCCAGGAAAAGCATAATGTAATGACTAGTCATACCTGCTTCTTCTTAAAATCAGGTAATAGCCTATTTAGCATCATCTGTCTGTTCAAAGCAGAGTGCATCCATGCTGGGGAACAGGTGCCTTGCTTCATTCAGTCCCAGTAAGGGGATTTCTTAAGAATTTGTGCCCCAGCAAAACAAAACAAAATTTAAAAAAAACCCCAACAAACAAAAAGGACCATAAAAACCCATGTAGATTTAGGCCAGCTTAATTGTGCATTGGAGCCAACTGCTCCTGTGGAGCAGCAGCATGATTTGGCTCTGCAGGACAGCACAGGGTTTAGGAATTCTGAGGTTTCTGGGGAAATGGAAGCTTTCAAGGTCCCAGGTGCTGCACCCACAACAGGCTCCTGTCTGGGCCGGTCAGGAGCTCCCAATGCAGGGCTGAACCAGGGAGCCAAGGTGGGAGCAGAGAGCGGGAGCGTCCCCAGCTGTGGGAGGTGTTCAGTTTCCATGTGTGGGATCCAACCAGATGTTTGCCCAAAAATGTATTTCCATTGTCTCTTTTGCCGTGGGATGGTTCTACACCCCAGGTGTGCCCGTGTGAGGGTGTTAGCTGTTCTCAGGACAGACCTGAGCACAGGCAGGTGTGCCCGTGTGAGGGTGTTCGCTGTTCTCAGGACAGACCTCAGGACAGGCAGGTGTGGCCCTGCTTTACAGTGCCAGTCTGACCTCCACCCTCATATTCAGCATTTCCTGGAGTCACAGATGGGTTGGGTGGACATCAAAGCTCATCCCACCACACCCCCTGCCCTAGGCAGGGCTCCCTTCCACTATCCCAGGTTGCTCCAAGCCCCTGTCCTTGGACACTTCCAGGGATGGGGCAGCCACAGCTTCTCTGGACACCCTACACATTCTTAGCTGTTGTGTCTAATTCCTGGATTTTATGTTTTTTAAGAAAAAATCCCAGACCAAATCCCTTCCACGTGCAGTTGGTGTAGTTGTGCATTCTTTATTGCCCTTTAGTTGTTCCTCCCCCAGAAACGTGGAGCCCCTGACAGTGCTCACGTGTGACATTTACATACCAAGGAGAACCAGCCCCTCTTTCTGGGTTTAAAACATGTTTGTGTTTTTCTCTCTCAGAACTGGCATCAGAAGAAAATGTCCTATCAACAATTCCTGACAAATTGTTTTAGAAGCTGCCAGATCTGCTTTGGCTGGTTCTCCAGCCTGAAAGGATTAAAGCTTCCCCATGCAATTGGTTACCACAAGTAAGATCATGGGTCACACAGGCAGTCTAATAACAATTGTATTTATCTTTCACTGGCCTGACTGTAATTTCATTGCAACAGTCAGACTTTGAGATGGGTTTTTTTGGTACTGCCTTTGCGCAGGGGAATGGTAGAGCCTCTTAATGTTGTTTGCTGAAGCTCTGATGAACTGAAAGGTCCAGCTGATATTACAGGGTGAATCCAAACTCTTTTAACTTCAGAAATGTAAGAGCTGTTGCTTTTTGCTGTGAGGTTTGTACCATTTTCCTTGGGCGGCTGTTTTGATGGTGTGTAGGGGAAGGGGAAATGCAGAGCCACAGTCACAAAGCCTGTGTCTCTCCTGGTGGCAGTGAAGGACAGCTCTGCCAGAGAGCTCCCCATCCATCTGCTGTTGATGGCTGTCTGACAGGTATTTATCACCCGTTGGGAGGATTGATTGTCTGTCCCTGGTCACCACAATGACCCCACTCTGGGAAGTGACACTTGCCCTCCCCTTGCCATTGGCACCAAATTAACTTCTCACCAGCTTTGTGGATGTCCTTGCACAGCTCCTTGCTTCTCACTCCACAAGTGGAAGACAAGAAGTCCCAATAATAACTGGAACAAAGACCATTTTTTACTGGAAGAAAAGAAAAGACCAGCACAGACCAGCTTGTTTGCAGTAGTGGTACTAAAATAAACACTTCTGTGAGAATGTTGAGGAGGAAAAAGGAGCAAGAAAAAAACCCCAAACACAATATGATGGTGCCTTTGGGGAAATTCTCCATAGGCATTCCTGGCTGGCAGGGTGGGCAGCCCTGGCACAGGTGCCCAGAGCAGCTGTGGCTGCCCCTGGATCCCTGGCAGTGCCCAAGGCCAGGCTGGACATTGGGGCTGGAGCACCTGGGACAGTGGGAGGTGTCCCTGCCATGGCTGGGGTGGGAATGGGTGGGATTTGGGGTCCCTCCCAACCCAAACCTTTCTATTCCATGGTTCTATCTTGTGACAGAAACAAGGTGCTTAAAGGTATTTTAAGATCTCCTGTTTGTGCATCATTACATATTCCACTCGTGATTAGACAAATGTAGCAAATGAAGGTTATGTCTCCAAAAACAGCTGGAAAACACCAAGGTTTTGAAATGCAGCTCTCATGTCCAATTTTTAAATTGGACAGGACTGAGAGTGTTTGATGTGGTTTTAAGTTGTGTGTTCCTCATTGTATGAGGGGTTCCTCAAATCTAATGGCAGTTATTAGTCCCTTCATGTGTTGTGCTTTTTCTTGTTTGTGTTTTCCCACTGACTTCAACCAGCAGCTCAGCTTTTAGGAAATGCCCATCAGAAATATCCACTGAATATTCCTTAGTTGCCTTTTGTCCTTATTCCATGCTGGTCCACAAGCTGTATTCCACAAGCTATTTGGAAATTCTGTGGGTATCCTTTCCCTCCTTTTTCTGCTTTAAAGCCATTGAATTCCCCACTTCAAAATGTGAATGTGAACACAGTGCTTTCAGGCTTTGACTGAATTGAAACGTCTTAAAATATTGCCACAAATGTTAATGTGGTGTTGAACAGCTGCCAAAACGTTTGTTTCTCCTTCCTAGAGGTAATGAAGTATTATGACTGAAACTACCAAGCTTCCTTAGTGTTTGTTTTGTTGAGTTTTAACAGTAAACAAGTCAATTTGCCGTGCTGGGAAATTAACCCAGCCCTTTGTCTGGAGAGTTTCATTGGAGCTGATCTGCTGCTGGATATCAAAGCTGTTTAAGGGAATGTTGTTGCAGCGGTGAGCGATCAGGAGCAGCTGGGGCTGGTTTGTGCCTGGTCTCTGTTTGGTGGCTGTGGGGACAGTGCCCTGCCTTGCTGGCTGAGGTGTGGAGCGCACACAGCAGCGCCGAGCTTTTGCAGCTCCACAACAACAGAACAGCAGCTGCTTTGTGAGCCCAGGCGTGTTCCTGTGCTGGCGTGTTTCAGGAGATCAGGGTTTGACTAATGCTAACAGCTTCTCAGGTACATCACAAACCATTATCTTATATGTGACATGGTGTCTGCTGTGCCCCACGCAGAGCTGCTTCCCACAACAGGAACACCAGAGCTTTCAAAAAAGGAACTTGAGGAAATTAAATAAAAACAGGGCATATTTCTTTCTAATCTTATCATCAAAAATGGCTGAGCAGCTTTAGCTCAGATTTAGCCAGACGAAGGCACTCAGCAACCCAAAGACTAAAGCTCAGCAAAATGATAAACAACAGCAAATGATGTGTTTATAACGGGGACAGCCAGTATCAGACTTTAAAGTGATAAGCAGGATTTGCAAAGATCAAATACTGAATATTGGAGCAGTGTATAATGAATGGGCATAAATGCAAACTTCAGACTGTCATGCTGGAAAGCTTTGGGCTGTGTTGTTTTCCAGAACTGATGTTAATGCTGGAGAAATCTGGATTTGTCTTGTGTGCCTTTCCTACTCCTTTCTGCTGAAGGAAACAAAGGCAGGAAAAAATTAAAGAGGAAAAATATTCTTGTGTTTCTATTTAATTCAGTGAACTTTGCTTTTGCAGTTGCTACTCTTTTCTGTTTTATTGATAGGGCAATTAAAAACTCTGTTTTTGGAAAGGAATCCTATAAACGAGCTCCCACAGAGCTTCGTGAATGCTCACTTCTGGTTTGAAGATGTCCAAGATTTTTTTGTCTCTCAGTGTTGAATTCTGTCATTAGACCTTAAAATACTTTGATATTTATCTAAAGAATGGGATTAATTTATTGCAAACATGTCTTATGGCAGGTGGAGGGGGGGATTATTTATGTTATTTAAAATGACAGAATCCTGGACTGGTTTGGGAGGCAGGGACCCCAAACCCACCCAGTGCCACCCCAGCCATGGCAGGGACACCTCCCACTGTCCCAGGTGCTCCCAGCCCCAGTGTCCAGCCTGGCCTTGGGCACTGCCAGGGATCCAGGGGCAGCCACAGCTGCTCTGGGCACCTGTGCCAGGGCTGCCCACCCTGCCAGGGAACAATTCCCAATTCCCAATCTCCCATCCAGCCCTGCCAGGGAACAATTCCCAATTCCCAATCTCCCATCCAGCCCTGCTCCCGGGCACTGGGAGCCATTCCTGTTCTGGTGCCCCTGGGCTGTGTGCAGAGGGTGCTGAGAGCTGGACAGTGACCTGGGGTGAGTGCCAGCTGTGGTCAGTGTGTGCCACCTGTGGTCACTCTGTGGGTCACTATGTGCCACCTGTGGGGCACTGTGTGGCACCTGTGGTCACTGTGTGGTACCTGTGGGGCACTCCGTGGCACCTGTGGTCAGTGTGTGCCACCTGTGGTCACTGTGTGGGTCACTATGTGCCCCCTGTGGGGCACTGTGTGGCACCTGTGGTCAGTGCCCTCTCAGACACAGCTCCCACGCTCCAGCCCCCTGTGCCAGCTGCCCCTGCAGCCTCCTGGAGCAGGCTCTGTGTCCCAGCAGGATCCTTTGCAGCAGAGCTTTGAGCGGGGAATCCGAGCAGGTCAGGGAGCAGGGGGTGCCCTGGGCTGGTGGCCCCCACAGCCCCTGCTGCCCCTCGGCTGCCCCAGGGCAGTGCCCAGCAGCCCAGGACACCACACACTCCATTCCTGCCTCACATCAGCAGCCTGTTCCTGGAATAACTCTGCTCTATTTTTCCCAAGCTGAGCAGTGACACATCAAAAAGATATTGTTTGAGTACTGGAGTGTCTCTGTACCCCCAGAACAGAAAGGGCCACAGCCTGCTGCCCTCCTGCAGTGAAGCTGGTTCCATGCACTGCCCGCTGTGGCCAGGCCCTGGATCTGGGTCTGTGCCCTGCCACCCTTTGATGACTGCAGGTTCCCAGGCTGTTCCTGCCATGTGTGGCATTTGCTGTGGCTGCTGGTGCTCCTGCTGTGCTGCAGGCTTTGTTCAGCAGGGCAATGCTCAGGAGCTCTGCAGGGACCCAGGGCAGGGTTTGGGAGCATGGCAGTGACAGATGGCTGAGGCACCGAGGCTCCCCAGTTGGCTCTGGCACAGCAGAGGTGCCCATTTGGGGTTTTTGGGGGTATGGCACAGTGACAGTGACACTCCCGGGCTGTGCTGGCTCTGGCACAGCAGAGGTGCCCAATTGGGGTTTTTGGGATCATGGCACAGTGACAGTGACACTTCTGAGCTGTGCTGGCTCTGGCACAGCAGAGGTGCCCATCCTGGCCAGCAGTGCCAGCAGGGTTTGCTCCATCCCTCCCTCACATGCCCCTGGCATTGTCAGCACTGTCCCAGGCTGCTCACCTGCCCTCAGAAGCACCTGGATCCGGGACAGAACAGGACACGGAGCTGCAGTGGCAGCTCTGACTCAGAGGAACCCCCTGCACTGCTGTCTTCTCTTCCACTGAGTACAACACCAGTCTATGGCACTGGTACCAATCAAAATAAATCAATATACCAATCAATACCAATCAATAATCTCTAAGGCCATCTGAGGTCAGTTTGAAGGCTGATCCATGATAATTCTGCCTCAGCTGTTACACTTGGGCATGTTGTCCTGTAGACCTGGAATGAATTCTCAGTATTCAGCTTTGTTATTGAACTTTCTGTTGTTGTCAAAAGTCACCTGCTCAATGAATGTGACACCTATGGAGGGGAGGCAGAAAAGTGACAAATCACTTTTGTTATTTACCTGTGGCTGTTCCTAAATCTGGTTCCCCTGATTCCTGGAGAATTGTCATTAAACAGCAGAGATGAAAAGTTCACTGCCCAGGCCTCAGCCTGCTCTGCTGTAGAAGGGGCTCAGCACAGTTACCACTCTCCAGCCACTAAAGAAAGCCCAGGCACTGGAGAATTGTGTGGCTGCCTCTGCCCAAGAGTTCCTCAGAGCTGTCAGTGATTTAAGGGCAATTCAAGAGTGAAGCTCCTCAGGAGAGCTGCGGTTTGAAACTGGAGTGCCTGGCCTTGTAAGGGATGCTGAGAGGTGCAGTGCCAGTTTGCCCCCCAGGCATGGCAGTGCCAGGGCAACTTCCCCCTGCACTCAGATCAGCGTTCAAACCCCAGTGGCTTCCAACAAGATAAAAAGAGATTGCATTTTTCCAATAGTGAAGTCATCTGTGACTCATTTTGATCATGTCTGCTTAAAAATAGATTCAGTTTCTTCGTAATAAACTATTTTAAATCTGATTGTATTCCCAAATAGTCCTTTACAAGTTGCATTTTCAAAGCAATTTCTGCTTGCTAATAACACAATTCTTCCATTTCTGCATTTGTAATTTATTATTATTTGAAGTCATTTCCTTATTTGTGACTCATGACATTATGAAAAGGTGTTCTGGTAATGAATTGTGCCTTGCTTAGCAAAGGTTTGGGCTTGGGTGGTGGGGATGCCTTCAGTTTGCTGAGCCCCAAAGTGAGCAGTGCCCCAGGGATGGGTCAGGGCACGGGGATGTCACTGCTCTGCACACATTGCCATCCACAAAACCAGCAGCAGGAATCGCACAGCAGCACATTTAGTCTGTGCAATGACCATGGATTTTCAGTTTTATCCACTTTTGTTACTCTGTACCATAATTACACCTATGGCACTTCTGGGCTGCATTTTTGTTTTGTAGGCAAGTTCTTCCTTTATCTGTTTTTTCTTGGCCATTTTGCCTGCCTGGAGTATTTCCACTGCTCTGTGGTCCCAGGTAATTCCTCTTTCCTGGCCTCTTCTCAGAGCTCATGGACTTTTTACAAGAGTGTGTAGGGACAGGACCAGGGGGAATGGCTTCAAACTGAAAGAGAGTGAGTTAAGATCAGATATTGGGAATTGGGAATCGTTCCCTGTGAGGGTGGGCAGCCCTGGCACAGGTGCCCAGAGCAGCTGTGGCTGCCCCTGGATCCCTGGCAGTGCCCGAGGCCAGGCTGGACACTGGGGCTGGGATGGAATAATGGATGGCATGGCATGGCATGGCATGGCATGGCATGGCATGGCATGGCATGGCATGGGATCATGGGATGGGATGGGATAGGATAGGATAATGGGATGGGATAATGGCATGGGATAATGGCATGGCATGGCATAGCATGGACTGAGCTTTAAGGTCCCTCCCAGCCCAGGCTTTTCTGTGACTCTGTGGGACACTGGAGGCTGACTCCACCCTGTTCCCTCACAAACTTTAACTGCAGTAGATGAAATGCCTGTTGTGCAGCCAGTGTGTGGCACACGTGCAGTGCAGTTAAGCTTCCCTCCAGTTTTCAGTGTCAGAGGGACAAAGCCGGGTTCCAGGGCAGCTGCAGGACTGCACATCCCTGGTGTGGCTGGGGCAGCTCTGCAGCAGCAGGGTGTGGGCACCCTCCTTGCTGTGAGGAGCCCACCTGCCCTCGCCCCCAGCCCTGTCCCCAGAGCAGGAGCCACCAGGGATCAGCCGCTGTCCCCACCGTGGTGCCTGCAGACTCCTGCCCACCCCAGTGCCCCAGAGCCCCCGTGCCTCCTCTGCTGCCCCTGCCCTGCCTCTCGGCCTGGGCTTTGCTTTTCCTTTCCAGTGCACCTTGTCAATATTGCACGAGTTGACATTTCCAGGGAAGTGCTGTCAAATGGAGCTGCTAATCACACTGCAAGATTTGTTTTGTAACATTCCTTTCAGCTTTAATTACTGGTAATTTAGAACCAAAGAGCTGTGCCATGAGCAATGTATTTGTCATTTCTGCAAGTGAGGTTTTAGAGAAACATTCAAAAAGGGCAAATACATTATTTCATACTGGAACGAGGGAGGCAGACAGACACAGGCAGAATTTTAAGCAGCCAGCCTGTCAAAGGTGAGGCAGGTTGGACTGTACAGCTGAGCTGGGAAAGGAGATTTGCAGTGGCTCCAGCAGTACAATGTGAAAAACATATCCTGATTGAGATTGGCTGGGGGGCTTTTGGTGCTGCGCTTCCAAAATACATCTTTATAAACCATATGTCCGTCTAAGATAAATGTCAGGACAATGTACAATGCTTCCTTTCTCTTACAGGCTTGGTACATTTATTTTCTCAAAGATTTACCAGATTTCAGCTGTTGTGCTTTTGTTCGAATCAAAAATAATGGGAAGTATTATTTAATTCTGCAAAATCCAGTTAGACAGGGAAGATTGCTTCTTTTGTTTTACTGCTATGAAACATGATTTATAAATGTTCATAAATAATCAGCAGCAACCTGTTTGCTGAAATGGATTGTGCACCTTTGGCACTGTGCTCCCACCTGAGCAGGCAGAGAGGGAGGCCTGAAGGTGACTGCCACCCCACCTGTCACCTTCTCTCTGTGTGCTGCACATATCTCTGCTTAGAGGACAATGGGTGCTCGTGGTTTCCCTGGGCAAGGAGGGCTCTGGTGATGCTGGGGCTGGGGAGCAATCAGCAGCAGAATGCCACAATGAACTAGAAAGAAAACATGGAAAACTTCAGTTAAAAACTTCAGTACCTTTTCTTTCATATGAGGAAAAATAATACAGTATAAAAATTATTTATCAAAATAATGCATTCATTTATGAGTGATGCTGGGGCTGAGGAGCAATCAGCAGCAGAAAGCCACAATGAACTAGAAAGAAAACATGGAAAACTTCAGCTAAAAACTTCAGTTCCTTTTCTTTCATATGAGGAAAAATAATACAGTATAAAAATTATTTATCAAAATAATGCATTCATTTATGAGTGGGTGGTAGCACTGGGTTAGCTGACAAAGTTCATTCTGTCTGACTAAGCTTGAATAGGGCAAACGTTTGCATAGAGAAACAGTCAAAAATTTTAAAAACTGAATTTAGAAAAATCCATGAAAATTAGCAAAGCTATTAAGCAACAGGAGAATATAAGGCAAAAAAAAAAAAAAAAAGAAAAATAATAAAAGTGTGTAAGCAACCACGACAAGAATGACAGTCTGTTTTGGACTAGTTAAGAACCACTTGGCCAACTAAATAATTTCAGGTAGTATAGAGTGTCTGCCCAAGTGGAACTGGTAATTCTCATAGAAATCAGAAGCCCAGGGAATCCCAGCCCCTGCCTTGGCTCAGCTGCCCCAGCCCTGGGCACTCACCCACCTCTGCCAGCCCAGGGATGCTCAGAGAACACCAGGGCATACAGGAGAAATTAGGATATTAGGGAAGAAAAGAGGACAGCTAATTAGCAGAAGACTCTGGGGGAAATGGAAATGCAGTACTGGCTGATACATGTGGAGGAAATGCCTTCTGTGTGCTCGTGTGTCCAGGGACACAATCACCACATTTGTGTACAATTGGTGCTCAGACCTACTTTAACAAAATAATTTAGTGCACTGTAAATACCCCATAAGTCATTTTTAGAAGCAGCTCAATATTGTTCATCTACACACCAGAAGCCTGAGTGGTGTCTGTGTTTGCATGAGGTGTTTGAGCTCATGTTCTTAGAGCAAATTCTGTTTGTCTCTTCTCACACTTTCTCTTTTTTTCCACCCCAGTATTGCAGTTATAAATTTACATTAGGAGGGCAGAATTAAGAAGTTGTCAGCAGAGAGGGAAAGATGCATTATTTATGGTCTGATGGATTCCAGAAGCCATTAATAATGGAAATGCTGGGCATACTCCCACAGAATGCCTCTTCTCACACTTAAGCTTTCCTGTAATGAAGGCTAATTACTGTGGGTACCATTAGTATCAGACTGGAATTAGGGGTGTTAAATGTGATATCATTCAAGGAAATGCAGTAAACTTGGGGTATAAATAAGCTACTTGAAGTGCAAAACCATGTGGTGAAATATTAAAATACAAAAAAATCAACTCAAAATACAGTGAGACTGGAAACTAAGTCAAAATACTGATGTACAGATGACACAAATTTTTTTTAACAAATCTCAGTTTCATGTGTGGTATCATTAAAGGCAGCCACATGCATTCCCAGGATGTCACGTGATTATTGTCTTTGTGTTCTAAGACCTTGGTTTTAATTCTTGTTATTTTTAATTAGGCAGTAGTGTTGCTTAATTAGCACTATTTACCTTCAAGTTTTACACATTTTAGCATGGCCTGACAGCAAGCAGTGCATTTTTCTAAGGAGGCACATTTTATCTGCCTTACCTGTGCTCAATGTTTGTATCATTTTTCCATGTTATTTTAGCGTGCACAGTGTGCAAAAACCTGCTCACTTAGATGTGAAGGTGTCGGGGTGTCGAGTGGAGCTGCAGAGCAAGGCACCCTGTGTGGGACCCTCCTGGCCTGGAGGGAGCTGCGCTGGCGGTGCCCTGGGGAGATGGATGCCCCATCAGGGAGCTGGGCTGTTCGGGGTTCGGGGTTAAACTCTCTCTCAGGCCCTGAACTGAGGCTGGTTCAGAGCACAGGCTCTGAGCTGCACACACCTCCCTCAGCAGGGCTCAGCAGAGATGGCAGTGCACCTGCTCACGCTGAAGGGGCTGGACAGGAGACCTGGCTGCAGGAGGGTTCCTCACACCTGCCTCCAGCCACAGCAGAATTAGTGTAAATTGGTGTAAATCCATCATCTGGAAACCCTCACAGAGTTTTCCAGGAGGGGGACCACTGACATATTAAATAGACCTTTAAAAGAAAACTTCTGTACTTTTAAAGATATTTTGTGGTTTTAGAAGTCCAGCCCTAGTATGATTTTAAATCTAGTATTACTGATAGAGCTAGAACTCCAAAGTTCCCTATTTCACAGAACTGTCCATGTGTCAGTGCCTGAAGGGGCTCCAGGAGAGCTGCAGAGGGACTGGGGACAGGGATGGAGGGACAGGACACAGGGAATGGCTCCCAGTGCCAGGGGGCAGGGATGGATGGGATATTGGGAATTGGGAATTGTTCCCTGGCAGGGTGGGCAGCCCTGGCACAGGTGCCCAGAGCAGCTGTGGCTGCCCCTGGATCCCTGGCAGTGCCCAAGGCCAGGCTGGACACTGGGGCTGGAGCACCTGGGACAGTGGGAGGTGTCCCTGCCATGGCTGGGGTGGGATGGGATGGGATTCAAGGTCCCCTCCAACCCAAACCATGCCATGGTTCTGTGAATCAGAACAGGCCATTGCTAACCATGGAAATATCTCAGAGGTTCCTCTCCTGAGGAAGCAGCTGCAGAGGGTGAGTTTCATTAAGTGTTTCATGGGTTTTGGTAAATACTGGCATTTTAATGAGTTTGGTTTGGAAATGAGCAAAGCTGACAAGTATGTGTTGCTTGTGAGCTACAATTAATAATTAAGTGAATTATTCCTGTTGCTTTCCCAAGCTCCCTCACCATTTCTTAAAGCCTTTCTTTCCAACAAACAGCATACCTGAATCACTTTAACTAGTGATTTTAGGTTTTAAGTCCCCTTCAGCGAGGCACAATCTTGGAAGTTTTCAGTATTTGATTGCTGTTCTTCAAAACAGCAAATCAAGTGTTGTTCCTGCTGATTTTTGTCTGTATGAGTACACAGAGTTGTGTTCTGTTCTGTTTAACTCAAACAGGTTGGAACGACAAACGAAGTGTAAGTGAAGGTCTAGAACAGCGTTGTAGCTTAGCTCTGTGATCACGTTTAATGGTAGTTTACACAGTGTGTATTTAAAGAAAAATATTCCCATGGTCTTAATATTTAGAATCTGTGGGCACGGACAGGAGGTTTGGGAACCTTGTGTAACAGGCGAGTTTTGTGCTCCCTCCCACGGGGCCCATCTGTGAGTGCTGCGTGGAGCTGCAGCAGCCACACACGGCGTGCAGGGATGGCAGACTGTGCTGGGAATGCTGCTGCTGCAGGGCTGAGCATCCCACTGGGTCTGCTCCAGGATCCAGGGAAGCCCCTGTGCTCGGAGAGAGATAAACCTGGGCTTGGACAGACCAAACCTGTGCTTGGACAGGCCAAACCTGGGCTTGGACAGGCCAAACCTGTGCTTGGACAGGCCAAACTTGTGCTTGGACAGACCAAACCTGTGCTTGGACAGGCCAAACCTGGGCTTGGACAGGCCAAATCTGTGCTTGGACAGGCCAAACCTGCGCTTGGACAGGCCAAATCTGCACTTGGACAGACCTGTGCTTGGACAGGCCAAACCTGTGCTTGGACAGGCCAAACCTGCTCTTGGACAGGCCAAACCTGTGCTTGGACAGGCCAAACCTGTGCTTGGACAGGCCAAACCTGTGCTTGGACAGGCCAAACCTGGGCTTGGACAGACAAACCTGGGCTTGAACAGACCAAACCTGTCTGAATTCCTCATATGTCTCCCAGTGAGTAAGCCAGGCTTTGGAGCACACTGGAAATGTACCCTCAAATGAATCAGCAGCAGGGAAATATGAAAGATCACTGGATGAGTTCAGTTCTGCACCTATAAAGGTGTAATTTGAGATAAGGCTAAGTTTGTTTAACCTGAGAGGCCAGCTGGGATGAAATGCAAGGTGTGCAAAAGCTTTCATTTCATGGTTGTTATCATTATATGGCGTTATGTCACATATTTAGAATCACAGGGTGGCAGAAGGGTTTGGGTTGGAAGGGACCCTAAAGCCATGGGCAGGGACACCTTCCACTAGCCCAGGTTGCTCCAAACCCCATCTAACCTGGCCTTGACATTTAAATTGATTATGGCAGAAGATCTCTCTTGTTTTGACTCACAGATTGCTTCTGGGCCCTCGTAGTATGTTAATGATTATTGTAGCTCTTTGCTTTGCCTTTTTGCTTCCTCTGATACATGGAACATATTTTTAACTCCTATTCATCATGCAGAGAGCTCTGTCTAACTCAGTCATACACAGCTCATGTAATACTTATTTATACCCCAGTCAGCACTGGCAGGCTGTAAATGCTGCAGGCAAATGAGAGAAGCTGGGGCTGTATGTGGCTCTAACTCAGTCCTTATATGCACATTAATTACGTCACTCTTGGCTTCCACTCTGTTTTTTCTCCACAGTAGAGATCCCAGCACAGAGCTGGGATTTTCCGCTGGCACGCCCTGCTCTGTTTCAGAATTCCCTGCTGTTTAACAGGATCAGTGGGTTGGACACATTTAACCCTTGCTGGGGACTGTGCACGGGGCTGGGTGACCCTGCCAGAGCACCGGCTCAGGCAGCAATGTGGGGTCATGCTCAGCCCTGCGTGCCCATGCCCAGGGCAACCAGGGACCCTCAGCAGGGCTGTGGACACCGCTCTGAGAACTTCACTTCTGCAGGGTGTTGGGGACAGGGCCTCTCAGACCTGGCATGAGCCAGAAACACTGAGCACTTAACCAAAGTGATTGTAAGTTGGATTAGCTTCTGCATGGTGGGGTGGATAAACTCCAGGTGGAGGGCTTGCCAAATGATGAGATCTGTTAACTGTGTGAATCCATTAAAGATGAGATCCTTTAATATCCGTCAGAATGAAGCCGCTGCTGTGCTCATGTACATCAATAGCTTGCTGGTTTCTTCCAGAACACAGGTGGCTTTGTGAAAAATCCTTGGGAATAAAACATGCATTAAACAAAGCACACCAATGAGCCCATTTCCATTGGGGTGCTGACTAACACCACACACTGTTTTGCCCAAAGCCCGAGCAGTCTGGCCGGTGCACAGCCCTGCAGCCACCCCCTCTCACTGCACAGAAATGCTCAAATGTGGTGGGGAGCTGGCCTTGGGTGAGCTGTCACAGTCCGGTGTGGGCCTGCAGGACCTAAGGAAGGGGACAAGACAAGAGTTTGGCAGCTGAAGGAAGAAACAATGAAAGATGAAACAGAAGAATTTCTTGCTGATGAATGTGAACCCAGCCCAGGGTTTTGCTGGAACAGGGAAGGACAGCTCTGCACCAAGGCATCTCCTCTGGGCAGGCAAGCAGCCTCTGTGGTGTGTAACCAGGCTCGTGCTGGAAAACTCCCCTTTTCCACTGAAAAAAATAAAAGCAGTTTTATGTGCATTATCAAATCTGTATTGGATGAATGAATGGTATTTTGACATAAGTGCATAGAATACTGTCACAGCCATGTCACAGTTGAGATGGCCACAATACACAGAGTGTCACCACACACTTTCAGAAAGCTGCAACCAATATACAGTCACACCATACCACATCAGAAGGCAGCAAGCAGCTGCCCTCATCCTTCAGCTCACCCTTTTATCCCCTGATGTTCACACACTGCACCTGTGTGCCCTCTGCTCCCTGGGTGGTTGCTCAGCACCCCTGGGCACTCCGTGGCTCACTGCTGTCAGTGCTGCTCACCTGGGCACCCCATGGCTGTCAGTGCTGCTCACCTGGGCACTCCCTGGCTCACTGCTGTCAATGCTGCTCACGTGGGCACCGTGTGGCTGTCAGTGCTGTCAGTGCTGCTCACCTGGGCACTCCGTGGCTGTCAGTGCTGCTCACCTGGGCACTCCCTGGCTCACTGCTGTCAGTGCTGCTCACCTGGGCACTCTGTGGCTGTCAGTGCAGCTCACCTGGGCACCCCTTGGCTCAGTGCTGCTCACCTGGGCACTCTGTGGCTGTCAGTGCTGCTCACCTGGGCACTCTGTGGCTGTCAGTGCTGCTCACCTGGGCACCCCATGGCTCACTGCTGCTCACCTGCTGCTCACAGCTGCACCACTGGGGATGGGCTGGGCCACAGCCCCACTCCCAGTCACCCAAAACTGTGTGCCTACAGGACACAAACCAACTTTTCCATTTTCTATTATTGAAAACACTAATTTTTCTCCAGAATTGAAAGCACTATTGGGCTTTTTTATTTTCTCAGTTGTTACTTTTTGTATTCCTATTTTGGTAATTGTACCCTTGAATATCCAGATTCCTTCTACTGAAAACCATCAGGATTTTATAATACCGAATATGGTGGGCTATAAAATCCTACAGGTAACTTATTTTTTCATTTCTAGTATGTGCAATATGATAAATTACTATATATAAATATAAAACAAGAAGTTATGTTCCTTTATATTGACATAGAAAGCACTTTATGAATGTTTTATGCGTCACATTTAGCAATGTGCATATGATACAAACACTATTGGAGAGAATGTATTGGTGAATTCTTTCTGAAACAGGGAAGTACCTGGTTGAGTGGAGGAGAGAATAAACCCAGTGGAGCTGTTCTTGATTTTATTTTTTGGTCAATAATTGCCACACCAGCAATAGGGGTCCCCCGCCCCCAGTACCTACTAGCATTTTGGGGGAATTGAGTAATGCCTGTAGTTCTGCATCTTGTGAACCGTGTTCTGTACTTTCACTTCTAAGAGTTTTGTGTCTGGATTGTCGTGCTGCTCTTCGATCCCTGGTTCAGTGGCCTCAGTAGTGACTCCTTTCTGTGAGGCGCAGGACGCTGTGCCCATCCCTGCGCTCCCAAAGCCTCCCCGGTGCCTGCGGGATCAGCCGGGTGGGCTCTGAGCCAGAGCAGTGCCGGGCTCTCGGTGCGCTCTGAGCAGTGCCGGGCTCTCGGTGCGCTCTGAGCCCGGAGCAGTGCCGGGCTCTCGGTGCGCTCTGAGCTCAGAGCAGTGCCGGGCTCTCGGTGCGCTCTGAGCCAGAGCAGTGCCGGGCTCTCGGTGCGCTCTGAGCCCGGAGCAGTGCCGGGCTCTCGGTGCGCTCTGAGCCCAGAGCAGTGCCGGGCTCTCGGTGCGCTCTGAGCCAGAGCAGTGCCGGCTCTCGGTGCGCTCTGAGCCAGAGCAGTGCCGGGCTCTCGGTGCGCTCTGAGCCCGGAGCAGTGCCGGGCTCTCGGTGCGCTCTGAGCAGTGCCGGGCTCTCGGTGCGCTCTGAGCCAGAGCAGTGCCGGGCTCTCGGTGCGCTCTGAGCCCGGAGCAGTGCCGGGCTCTCGGTGCGCTCTGAGCAGTGCCGGGCTCTCGGTGCGCTCTGAGCCAGAGCAGTGCCGGGCTCTCGGTGCGCTCTGAGCAGTGCCGGGCCCTCGGTGCGCTCTGAGCTCTGAGCAGTGCCGGGCTCTCGGTGCGCTCTGAGCCAGAGCAGTGCCGGGCTCTTGGTGCGCTCTGAGCAGTGCCGGGCTCTCGGTGCGCTCTGAGCTCTGAGCAGTGCCGGGCTCTCGGTGCGCTCTGAGCCCGGAGCAGTGCCGGGCTCTCGGTGCGCTCTGAGCAGTGCCGGGCTCTCGGTGCGCTCTGAGCTCTGAGCAGTGCCGGGATCTCAGTGCGCTCTGAGCCCGGAGCAGTGCCGGGCTCTCGGTGCGCTCTGAGCTCTGAGCAGTGCCGGGCTCTCGGTGCGCTCTGAGCTCTGAGCAGTGCCGGGCTCTCGGTGCGCTCTGAGCCCAGAGCAGTGCCGGGCTCTCGGTGCGCTCTCGGTGCTCTCCCGGTGCGCTCTCGGCGTTCTCTCAGCACAGCAGTTCCGTGCTCTCGGTGCTCTCCCGGTGTGCTCTCGCTGTGCTCCCGGCCCAGCTCCGCGCTCCCGGCGCTTTTCCAGCACAGGGCAATGCTGTCCTCTGGCGTTCTGCGGCAGGATCGCCGGCAGCACTGGGAGCGGCTGAGGCTGCTGTCCTGGCAGCACTGGCAGCACTGGCAGCACTGGGAGCACTGGGAGCACTGGGAGCGGCTGAGGCTGCTGTCCTGGCAGCGCTGGCAGCACTGGGAGCACTGGCAGCACTGGGAGCGGCTGAGGCTGCTGTCCCGGGCACACTGCCCAACAGGTGCTGTCCCCTCTCACACCTGGGGTAGGGCTCTTTAGTGCCTGACAATGACATTAATGAGAACTTTGCAGCGAATTCTCGTACTCTGATTATGTTTCATTTTTGCTCTCACACTAAGTGTATTTTTTTTCTCTTTTTATCATGTGTTAGAAGCAGTTTTCATATTCCTCGGGCATGACAGAGAATATCCCTTTATTTAACCCCAAAAATTTCAGTTTTCAAATAGTTGTTGGAACACCTTAAAAAACACGAGGCAGCTGCTTTTAAGGCATCTTAGAACATATTTCAGAGAAATGAAGGGATTGTCGGGGGTTTAGAACCCTGTTTCTGTGCTGAAGGAGGCAGGTGAGTGCCTGTGGTGCCACGGCACACCTTGGCTTTCCCCAGGGTGTCAGAGGGATGTGACCCAACCACCATGCAGTGTCCCCAGCCTGGGGACAGGGCCACAGGGAGAGTTCTGGAATGGGTTTGTTCCATGGGATTCTCGCTCTGGAGCTGAGAGCCTGCAGCAGCACAGGCACTGCAGCTAAAATAGACCTGGCAAGTGTCCTGTGAGCAGCACAGAGGGGAGCTTGGCTCAGCCAAATGAAGTGCTATAAAATGATTCAAACCTACAACAGTAATTCCTCTCAGTGAAAAACCTTGGGATTTATTAACCTGAAACACGGCTAAGGTGATTTGTCTAGGAAATCATTTGCTTCACCAAATATTTTTGAGGTTTAAAGGCATTCAACCGGGCAGAACAAAGGCAATTTTTGTTGTTGCTTAATTTGGAAAGTGCTGAGGGAAGGGCAGCAGAGTGCCAAGGAGCAGAAGTGTGGGCATGTGAGCGGTGTGGAGGTGGGGCTCTGCCTTGGCTCCTGAGTCAGCGCCCCCGGTGAGCTCCATGAGCAGCTCCCTGCCCTCCGCTCCGGCAGCCAGGGCTCAGCACATCTGAGCAGAGCAGGCCCTGCTGCCTCCCCAGTGCAGGGACACAGCTCCGGCCCCTCTGCGACCTGCACGGGCATGGGGAAAGCTGGGCACGCGCTGCTGCCGCTCCTGAACACAGGAGGCATTGGTTTGCTCCGCTTTGCACTTGTAAAAATTAGTGTATCTGCATTTGAGGCTCTGTCCTGGCTAACTGTACAGGTGTGTTCCAGCTGATCCTCCCAGGACTCAACTACTGAACAAGTGCCTGTAAATGGAGGGGAATTTTCATCAGCTTTCAGGGAAAATACACTGTGATTTAGTGTATATATAATACATTTTTACAGTTTATATAATACTATAGATAGTATTAATCTATCTCATAATGAGAGGTGGTTCCAGACCCCATGGCTGTGGCCAGACAAGTCTGGGGTTCACTGAAAGTTAGTATATTAAGCAAAGCAACTGAAATAATAATTTTACCATGTTTACTTAGATCTCTCAGAGAAAATAAACCAGAACAGCATGTCAAACAGCACATGGGAATGGAAAAAGCAGGAGGGGGAAATGAAAAGGGACATCCTATCAAAGGCAGCTGGGTTTGCTCTGGAAAGGTCTCCTCTGGATGTCTCTAAGGGTTGTTTATGTCTGTCCCTGTGCTGGGGCTGGGCACTGATTCACTCTGTGTATCCCAGGATGGTCCAGCTGCCCCAGGTGCACCCAGTCCCAGACTGAAACACCAACAGAGTTCCATAAAAATGACACCAAACACCAGCTAAGCTGAGATTTTTTGTTGCTGTTTTGCTGCTTGGATGAACAGCAGCAAGGAAGCACAGTGCTGCTCATGGGAGCAATCGTTTATCAGCCTTTCTGGCAAGTCTCTGCTTGACACAGTTGGGTCCCAGCCCTTTGAGTACACTGAGAATTCAGCTTCAGTCGCAGCAGAGAAGCTGTATGGATTCCATTGGATCAGGCATGCTTCAGTCTGTCAGCAATTTGGGAAACCACAGCCTCTTTCCAGAAAGCATTGGTAAAAATAAACGTGTTATTTGTACATATTTGCATTGGGATGCATTTGGATCGGTATTTGCATGGTGAAGGGCGTAGCCAGAGGACAGGCAGTGATCCTGCCCCTTCTACGCTGCCCTAGTGAGGCACATCCGGGGGGCTGTGCCCAGGTTGGGCTCCTCAGGACAGGAAAGTCAAGGAGCTCCTGGAGAGGGTCCAGCGGAGGCCCCAGAGGTCATTTTGGGATGGAGCATCCCTGAGATGAGGACAGACTGTGGGAGCCGGGCCTGGCCAGGCTGGAGAAGGGAAGGCTGAGAGGGGACCCCACCAACCCCTCCAGATGTGCCCAGGGGCTGCCAGAGGCCGGGGCCGGGACAAGGAGCACTGGCCAGGAGCTGAACCACAGCGAGTTCCAGCCAACATGGGGAAAAACTTCTTCCCCTGGAGGGGCAGAGCCCTGGAGCAGCTGCCCAGGGAGGGGCTGGGGTCTCCCTCTGCAGAGCCATTGCAAACCTCTGGTCCTGAGGGACCCAGAGCCCCTCTGGTGATGGTGATTCCAAAGCTGTTCTGGCCCTGAGCCATTCCTGAGGGACCCAGAGCCCTCTGGTGATGGTGATCCCAAAGCCCAGCTCTTCTATCCTGAGCCATTCCCGAGGGACCCAGAGCCGGCAGCGACGGCCATGGCGGGGGCGGGGCTCACCTGATGGCCCCGCCCCCAATTGCCCCGCCCCCTGCTCGACCCCGCCCCGCGGGTGCCGGAGCGCTGCTCGGCCGCCAGGTGGCGCCAGGTGGCGGTCCCGCTCCCAGACCGGCCCCGCCCTTCCCAGGCAGGCCCCGCCCCTCCCGGCCGCGCCCCGCCCCGTTCGGGCTGGCCCCCGCCCCGTCCCACGCACGTGCCCGGTAGCGGGGCGGGGCCGTGACGCCATGGCCGGCGGCGGGGCGGGGCCGTGACGTCAGGCGCGGCGGCGGCGGGCGCTCCGTGAGGTCACGGCCCAGCGGCCCGGCCCAGCGGCCCCGCCGGCGGGGAGCGGCGGGAGCATGGCCGAGCCCGGGGCGGCGGCGGGGGACGCGGCGGGGGCGCCGCCGCCGCGGGTGGGCGCGTGGGTGCCGGTGCTGGTGGAGCAGATGGTGAACGACACGCTGGTGGTGACGCTGAGCTGCGGGGAGCGGCGCTTCACCGGCGTGCTGCTGGACTGCTCCAAGAGGTGCGGCCGGGGATGGGGCACCGGGACTGCGGCGGGGAGCGGGGCCGGGGCGGCGGGGCCGCGCCGCTCCCGCGCCCTTTGTTCGGCCGGGCGGGACAAAGCGGCGGGGTCGGGACCGGCCCGGGGCGCGCGGCGGGGGCGGAGCGGGGCCCCCGGACCGGCCTGACCGGCCGCTGTCCCGCACGTGGCCCCGGAGCCGGACCCCGGCCCTTCCGGCCGCAGCCCCCGCGCCGGTCGCTGCCCTCGCCGGCCTCTCTCCCCGCGCGGAGCTCCCCGAGCTCCCCCTGCCGAGCTCCCCCGGGGCCGGGCGGCGGTTCCGGGGGGTCCCGCGGCGGTTCCGGCGCTGCCCGAGTTCTGCGGAGCCGAGCGGGGCATCTCGGAGCGGGGCCGCGGGCCGGGCTCTGCACCGCGGGCACCTCGTGGTCCCTCACACCTGCCGGGCTCTGGCGGTGTTTGTGCCCGCTGGGGCCGGGCGGCTGTCCCGGGCACGGCCGGCTCTCCGGGCTGTGCGCGGTGCCGGGCCGTGCTCCTGTGAGGAGCAGGTTTGGTGCTGTGTGCTGGGGAAGGGACGGATCCGTGCTGCGTGGGAGCACGGCAGCCTCACCTCTCTGATCCAGCCTACGAGATGAGCAGAGCAGGAGTTCTGAGCTTCATTTTTGTCATTTATTTAGTTTCACGTGGCTATCCCAGAAAATTTGAGTCCGATTTTCAAACGCTTTTAGGCACCTACTGCTGTGAAGAGTCCATAAACCCACCCTGGAGTCTGGTCCCAGCCTGAGCAGTTGGTGTCCCTCGAGCACCCTAAACCATCCCTTTCTGCCTTCTCACATTTCCGTTGTTTTCCTCTGCAGTGACACTTCTTTCACCTGTTTTTTTTCCACCCTAACTTTTCTTCATTATTTTTCTTCATCTTGTTTCTTCCCTTTGCTCCTAGTGGGTCCAGGAAACGACCAGACGGGTGTTTTTCCCAGGTTTTGAGGCAGCTCTGCAGCCCGGTGCTGCTGCAGCCCTGTGGGTGGTGACACTGGCTGGGAGGCAGTGGATGCCCTCTGAGCACTGGGGCTGTCCCGAGGGTCAGTGCTGGTTCTGGGGCTGTTCCCGAGGGTCAGTGCTGGTTTGGGGCTGTTCCCGAGGGTCAGTGCTGGTTCTGGGGCCATCCCCTGGTGCTGAGCGCTGGCTGGCCGGTGCTGAGCATGGCGGGCAGGGAGGGGTGGTGGCCAGCACAAGGGGACAGCTGCAGCCTCTGCTCGTGGCTCTCTTTGGGGACTCTGTGAGTGAGGCAGACCCTGGGGACTTGGAGCCAGCACTGCAGTCATGCCAGGCCTGGGCTGTGGAGGGGAGGAGAGATCTCGTTCATCCTGCAGCACAGCACAGGAGTCGGCCTGGCAGTGGCTGGAAGGTGAAGGTCAGGATGTGTCCCAGAGGCAGCAGGAATTTATCCACTCGGTGCTGAGCTTGGAGTGCCTGCAGTGGGTGTGTGGCAGAGCTGTTTCTGCTCCTGCTGCCGCCTGGCTGGTGGAGCTGTGTCCCACCAGCCTGTCCCTGTGCACGGGTCAGCCATGCTCTGCCTGCACCCCCGGGAGATGGGGCTGGCAGGAGAGGAGCCCCCAAGCAGGTTGTTGGACCTGCATAGAAAGAGGAGATTACCCCAAAAAGGAAGAAGGGCCTGTATGGTGATTGTTCAGCTTTCTTTTGTGGTTCAAAGTGCTTTCAGCATCACACAGTAGATGAATCTGTTTTACTTAGTTGTGGCTGCTCCATCTCTGAAAGTGTTCAAGGTCAGCTTGGACAGGGCTTGGAGCAGCTTGTCTGATGAATGACATCCCAGCTCAGGGCAGGAGAATTGGAACTCTTGGATGTTTTTTAAGGTCCCTTCTAACACAGACAATCTCTAATGCCTTGTTTAATTCTCCTGAACTGTCGTGCATGCTGTGGGGAGCTGAGCAGGAGGAAGGCCTGCCACCCTGAGCACCCAGGGCACCCCTGGCCATCCAGGTCCTGCTGGACACCTCTGGTGTTTTGCCACAAAGGCAGGTGCAGGTTTGAACCCTAAACTGCCTGCCTGGGTGTGCAGGGGCTCAGCCCATGGGCAGCAGAACTGCCTGCCTGTCCCCTGCCTATGTCCTGCCCGTCCCCTGCCCGTGCCCTTTCTGCCCCTTGTGCCTTTAGGAATGGGAGGATGCAGGGAGCAGTTATGCCTGACCTTCCAGCTGCTGGGGAATTATTTGCAGAAAAAGTGCTCGTGTCCCTTCCTGCCCCAGCCTGGATGATGCAGCAGCACCAGGGCCTGCCCAGTGACTGGCAGTTATTGCTTCCAATAAACTGGCTCTGCTCAGACTGAGCTCCATAGTGTGTATGCTCACGTAGAGATTTAAATGCTGCCACCGTGCTTCTGATAACAAGATTTGGTAGCTTTGCTGCAATTGAACTTAATTTAAAAGTTGGGTTTTAGTTATGCAGGGATATAAATAAAGGAGGATGGCATCTCTCGTATCAAGCAGAGACTGGATTGAGATGACCAAGTCCAGTTGGCTGCAGCTGCCCCAGAAAGAGGGATTACAAGCAGGGTGAAATCCCATCAGCAGTATTTCCTGCTGCTTTAATCACAGAATCCCAGAATGGCTTGGATTGCAAGGGACATTAAAGCTCATCCTGTTCCACCCCAGCCATGGCAGGGACACCTCCCACTGTCCCAGGTGCTCCCAGCCCCGGTGTCCAGCCTGGCCTTGGGCCCTGCCAGGGATCCAGGGGCACCTGTGCCAGGGCTGCCCACCCTGCCAGGGAACAGTTCCTGCCCAGTGTCCCATCCATCCCTGTCTCTGGCCGTGGGAAGCCATCCCCCTTGTCCTATCCCGACAGGCCCTACTGAGAAGTCTGTCCCCATCTTTCTGACAGGCCTCCCCGCTGAACTGTGCCTGGCACAGGCTGACAGCTGGGGAGGCAGTGGCCTGGGTCTGTGGGCACGTTCTGTGGCACAGAGGCTGTGCCCAGCCCACTGGGGTTACAGGCTGCTGGTACATCAACGCTACAGGCACAAACCATCCTGTGAGTGAACCTTTGGGTGCTCCACTGCTGCCAGGAGAGGAGCTCCATGCTGCTCTGGAGGGTGCAGTGACCTGAACAGGGCGAGTGGGCTTGTGTCTGCACGAGGAGCAGTTTTCTGTTGTGACCAAGTCATGCAATCTCACTGCATAAAATAACCATAACTTACAGCCATCATTTCATTCAGAAATGGCCTTGCTTTGGAGTATGAATGGTGCTGACATCTCTGTCTGGCTGTACAGACTGTACTGGCTTTCTGGGTTGTCATTTAAAGACACCTACATTCTTGGTTGTCTCTGTTTAAAAAAAGCCTCTTGGAACAAAAATATTTTGTTCCAAATTACGTGATTTCAACAGCTTAATCCTTTCCCAGTTAAAGTGTCATTTAACAGCAGGTTGTTGCGCTTTTTCAGTAATGGGGAAGGACTTTGGAGGCTCCTCTCCGTCAGGAAACCCATGGCAGTGGCTCTGTGCTGCTCTTGATGAGAGGTGTGGCAGAGTGGATGCCTTCAGCTCCTCTTCAGTGCTCTCTGCTAATGCTTACCAAAGTGTCCCCCTCTGTGACACCACCAAGACACTGCTCCCTTGCCTCAGGAAGGGTCCTTCCTTCTGGTGGTTGGAAAGAAAGCAATGGCTGGCAAGGAGGGGAATGGGAATGTAGCATCCAAAACCCACTGGTATTTGGTCTGTACCTGTTCTCCATTGCTTTGTCTCTTCTTTGTGACTCTCCTATACAACATTTTGTTATTATTAAGAGGGCGCATGTGCTTCACTGATGGTGTGGTCTCTGCAGAAGTGTCTCTGGAAAGCCAAGGCAGGGAGTTTGCCCAGTCAGAGTCAGTGTTTCAGGGCAGAATCTGTCCCAGTGCTGTGTTAGCGTAATATTTCTAATGCCAGGCCAAGGGCATAAATTCATACATTTTGGAGACGTGAATTGCAGTTGTGAGTTTCAGCATTTCAGAGGATTTGCTTTTGCCAATATCCAGGCAGGATATTGTGTCTGGGCCTTGGTGGCCTGTAATGAGACTTGGCATTGAAGGACAGAGTATCACCATTGTTAACAAGCCTGCTGTTCTGGAGGAGCCGTGGGTGCCTTGTGTTACCAAATGCAGCTGAATGTGGAGAGGAAGAGGAGCAGAGCTGTGTCTTGGTGAACCTGTGCAAGTTATCCACCCAGGGCAGGGTGTTCAGGTTCAGAATGAAAAACTGGAAAATCAGCCATGCATCTGCACTGAGAAGAAGGGCAGTTTCATGGCTCCCTAGGCTAATCCAGATCACATCCCTCCTCTGGCCTTGCCAGCCTGCTGATGCTGTAAACTGCTTTGTGGGATAAAACTTACAACTGCTTAGAGCAAAACTTGTGCAAAGAGTCCATAGAAATAGAGGTTTTGATCCCTGTGCTTTTTCTGGGAGAAGAGTGGGACACCTTGCCAGATTTCTGCACTGCTGTTATTTTTCTCAGTGGCAGAATTGGCTGCTTGATTGTAAAAGTCAAGAGAAAGTGTTGGGTTCTCCGTACTGAAGCTGTGGGATGGCAGGATCTTTTGGGTTCCCAGAGAAGCACCTTTCAAAGCTCCTGACTGTGTTTCTTTCCCTGCCTGTCCTTCTCACCCCAATTTAGGTCTGGATTGTTCTGTGTGCCGTCATCCTTCCCGAAGCACGAGGAGCCTCCCGCCGGTGCCTGCGCTACCGGGGCCGCCGAGGGCAGGGATGCTGCTGAAGGCAGGGATGCTGCTGAAGGCAGGGATGCTGCTGAAGGCAGGGGAGCCACTGAGGGCAGGGATGCTGCTGAAGGCAGGGATGCTGCTGAAGGCAGGGGAGCCGCTGAGGGCAGGTGTGCCGCTGAGGGCGATGCAGAGCCGCGGCCCACCGGCCCCCTGCCCGCCGAGGAGCCGCTGCCGCCGCTGCTGCCCGCCCCGGGCAGCCTGCCGCCCTTCCCGCCCTACTTCGAGGGAGCCCCGTTCCCCCGGCCCCTGTGGCTGCGGCACACCTACAACCAGTGGGTCCCGCAGCCGCCGCCGCGGACTATAAAGAGGACGAGGAGGCGCTTGTCGCGCAACAGGGACCCGGGCAGGCTCATCATGAGCACCATCAGGCTGCGGCCCCGGCAGGTGCTCTGCGAGAAGTGCAAGAACACGCTGAACCCCGAGGATGCCGGCGCGCCGCGGCAGAACGCCAAGACCAGGAGGAAGCTGAGCGTCCAGGACAAGGAGCAGAAGAAGCACGGCGACTCCGACTACGTGGAGAAAAGAAACAAAAGAGAGAAGAGGGAGGATGACAAGTTTTCTGGGGAACTGGTGCATCGAACGCCAGTTATAAAAATATCCTACAGTACTCCGCAAGGGAAAGGTGAAGTGGTAAAAATCCCTTCCCGGGTTCATGGCTCAGTCAAACCGTTCTGTCCAGAGCCAGTGCTGCAGAACGGAGCCGGGGACCAAGAGGAGAGCGGGGACTCTGAACGGTGTCGACAAACCAAATGTTTAATGGACAAGTCAGCAGGCAGCCAGCTTGCTTCCATTCCAAAACTGAAGCTCACGCGGCCAGTGCATTCCAGCGTGGATGTCCCGCCCCCAAAGATACGGCTGAAGCCCCATCGCATCAACGATGGTGAGAGTGTTTCAATCTATAAGGCAGAACTGATTGACGAAATCAATGTCCTCCAGAACAGCAGGGAGTCCGGTCCCGGAGCGTTTTACAACGATGAGTCCGCCGACAGAAGTTTAGCTGAGATGTCTTCAGGCAGTTCAGGTGAAGATGATGACTTCAAAAGGTTTCCCCAGGGTAAAGATGGACATGATAACTTGGCTTTCCTCATGAATTACCGTAAAAGAAAAGCAGATTCTTCTAGTTTATCGGTGTGTAGCAATGACAGTCTAGATGAATCCAAGTCTTCTAGTTCAGAAGTGACATCACCAGAACTGTGTGACTTTTTGCCTGGTGATGATGCCTCTGTCTCTTCATCTTCAAAAGATGAGCGTAAAATTGTGCCCCCGCTGACAGTCAGACTGCACACCCAGAGTGTGTCTAAATGTGTTACAGAAGATGGAAGGACTGTTTCAGTGGGGGATATTGTCTGGGGTAAAATTCACGGGTTTCCGTGGTGGCCAGCACGTGTCCTTGACATAAACCTCAGCCAGAAGGAAAACGGGGAACCTTCATGGCGAGAAGCTAAAGTGTCATGGTTTGGTTCTCCAACCACCTCGTTCTTGTCTGTCTCAAAACTCTCTCCTTTCTCGGAATTTTTCAAACTGAGGTTTAATCGCAAGAAGAAGGGCATGTACCGGAAAGCCATCACAGAGGCTGCAAAGGCAGTCAAGCACCTGACTCCAGAAATACGAGATCTCTTAACACAGTTTGAGACATAACTGCCTCCAGTATCAGGTGAGTGCTTGCTGCACTAATGCTTGCCATGAAAAGCCTCCTAGTCCCTTTTTAATCTGGATTCCACTATTTATTTGCGTTTGTTTTTCCATTAAATCTGAGATTGGCAATTTACATGCTTGGTTGTTAGTTGGTGGGGGTAATTTCAGAGGTGGTGAGAAGCTTAATTCCAAACTCTGTTGGGGGCCATGGGAATTGGAGCCCCTCTTCCCAGAGGGAAATGCTGGCCAGGCAGGACACTGTGAGGAAGCAGCCTGTTCAAAGAATTGATAAATCTGTAGCTGTGTGCCTGGAAGACTAACAGGCTTTCAGTTTCCTTGGGTCAAAGAACTAAAACTTCCACTGAACTTAATTTGACATTTATCATGTGTATGTGCTGGTATGTGTGTATGTGACTTAATTTGACATTTATCATGTGTATGTGCTGGTGCCCAGCAGTTACCTGTAGCAGTTTAGGACCCCTTTGCTCCCGTCCTTCTGATCCCTCTGGTTTGGATTTCTTACGGCTCCTTTAAAGCCCTTTACGGCTCCTCAGAATGATTGTACCAAAAACTGTTTTTGTATTTCAATATCTCTCTCAGTACTTGGGGTTTGGTTTGTACCTAAATTTTCAGTGTTTCTCTGGGAATGGCCTGGATCAAATGAAATTCCTTTGGGCTTCACATCTGTGTGAGGACGTTAGGTGGGAGTGGAAATGTGAGAGCTGATTCTTTGTAATGGATGGGTTTCCCTTTCTCATCAAACAGCCTGCCTGGCATGAAAATTTGGTGCCTAAAAATGCAGGCTGTGGCATGACTGGGAATACAAGTTCATGGGAAAATCCAGTGACTTGGATGAAACATTGAATGGAATCATTTCACAACCTTTCTGTCATCACTGTCCCAACAAGAGCTCAGCTGTGATGGTATTAGACAAGGGGGGGGATTAACTTTTGTTGAAAACCAGAGGTATCACTGGGAAGAGCCTCGAGTCAAAGGCCATGCTTTATGCAGTGTGGATCGTGATGTTGTCCCCTGAATGCTCTGCTCTGTTTCGTGCTTGAAGGACTCTGTGAGCAAGCCAGGCTTGCTCCTCTGGACTCTTCATTATCTGAACTGTCATAATGCAGTGGGACTGGGACGGTCAGTGCTCATGTAATCCTGATGGGAAAAGGGGAGTTTTTCATACCCTCTGTCATGGGACTTGACCCCTTGCTTGAGTGTGATGAAGGACTTGCTTTGCTTTGGTAATGACTCCATCTCAGCAAGCCTGGCTGGAGTAAATAACCAGAGCATGACATATTCATGCTGTGTGCTCAGGGTGTCTGGGCAACTGCAGCAGCAACATTTCAGCTTCCTTCTTGATCTTGCCCATAGAACTGCTGCTTGACTCTGGCTAAGGACTTTATTATATCAGGAGTGTTTGGATTGGACCCAAATTCCTATTAGCTAGATCAGGAGTATAAATAAACCTGCTGCCCAGAATGTACTGTCCTTGCCAGTGGAAGAGTCCTGGCCAATCCATGGCTCCTGTCTGGACAGTGCTCTGGTTAAAGGAGCAGCAAACTTCATCCTGTGAGCTGTCTTCACTGTGTGTGTGAGCAGCCTGGGACAAAGGTGACGAGTGTCACCATCGCTCTGACATCTGTCCTTGCCCTTGTGGGTCCGGGCGGGCTGGCCTGGCCCAGTGCAGGAGAAGGGACAACTTGAGAAGCAGCTGATGCTCAGATCAGACAGACTGGCTGTGCCTGTCCGTGCATGGGGAGTGGGAATGCTGTGGCCAAGAGGATCCCGAGCCCAGAGCTGGAAGTCAGAGTGGGAGCGAGCTTGCCCCCCATGTGTCAGCCCGCAGGGAACACTGGCTGTGGCCCAGCAGGACCTGGCCAGGATGGGGCACAGGCTGCAGGGCAGGGCCTCCAGGAGGAGAACAGCCCTTGCTCCAGACACGATGGGATCTGAGCTACAGGTACACAGCAGGTCTGTAAACGGGGGAAAGAACAACATCTGGAGAACACGTGGATAACAAAATAATGGGATGGCCTGGATTAGACCAAAACTTTCCTTCCCTGTGTGCTCTTCAGCCAAACCTCTGCATGTGTGTGTGGGTATATACATTTAGCAGATACCACTGTTTTGTTGGCCTCCTTCAGCTGGCTTTCCACAGGGGATTTCCTGCCTTACATGTCTGAGCTGAGCTGCCAGCACAGGCTGCCAGCCTCAAGAGAACATGACTGTTGGATGAAGAACTGCAAAACTAGAAAAGCAGAACTACACAACTGCCTGTGTTCCACATGTCACATTTACCTAGTTTCCCAATTAGACCAGCCTGTCTGGAGTTTTGGTGCATCACTTATAAAATTGCTTATTATTTCAGAGAATTGTCTGTACCTAATTCTCTCCTTGCAGGAGCATTGAATTTTGTTGATTTCCTTGATTTTGCACGAGGTAGAACTGAAATGTTTCCTTCAGCTGCTCATTCACTGTCCTTTCCTGAAGGATGGCATGAAAGGGTTTGGGCTGGAAGGGACCTTGAAGTCCATCCCATTCCACTCCCTGCCATGGGCAGGGATACCTTCCACTGTCCCAGGTGCTCCCAGCCCCATCCAGCCTGGCCTGGGGCACAGCCAGGGATGCAGGGGCAGCCACAGCTGCTCTGGGTAACCTGGTAACATTGCATGGGAACACTGTGAAATCCATCATGCTGGCCCTTCACCAGCAGTGGCACAGAGGTTTTTGTCGTCAGGAGGCCGTGAAGTGGCTTCAGCCCTGACACCGCTCCTGCTAATCCTGGCCACAGCACCAGTTTGTCACTGGTGACACTTTCTAGGGTGAAACTTTCTGTCTTCTGGCATGTGATGTGTTCTGCAGAGCATAGTTACTGGAAAAATGTACAAATACTGCAGGTCATTTGTAGATGCACAAAACTGGAAAAATTTGATTTGTTTTTTTTTTTCTTTTAACTTGGTTTGAGTTGGAAAAGCTGGTAGGATCACTTCTGTTACTGCTTTGTCCTTGGGGTTTCTTTGCAAGGAAAGTACTAGTCAGGTAATGACAGGGTTTTAATTAAGTAAAACGAGTTTCTGAAAAAACAACAGGTAGAATAGCAGCCTGTAGAACTCAAACTCGTACGACTTGGTTTAGAGCAGTGCCAGGAGAGACATGTCAGCTCAGCATCTTCTCAGCTGCTCTGTAGCTTCCCTGGTGTGTGGCACCCAGGAGCCAGCTCAGGGCACAGGGAGGGCAGTGCCCCTGCCTTGGAGGGACAGATTTGCCTCTCCCTTGAGGAAAGCCCACCTGAGGGAGGGAGGGGGCAGCCGGGACCCTTGGGCTGGTGTCACACACGTTTATTGGGAATGAGCCACGGCTGTGGCTGCTGCTCCAGCTGTGCCTTGGGCTGGGGCAGGGAGGGAGGGAGACCAAAGGCCCCCCTTCCCTGCACCAGGAATGCATCCTGTGGGGGATCAGGGGCTTTACCAGGAGCACGTGTTGCTCCAGCCCCGCTGTGTGGGGAGGGTGTCCCTGCAGGGACGGGCCCTTGGCAGGGCTGGCTCTGCTGCTCTGGGATCCTCCTGAGCAGCTCCTCATGGCAGGTGCCCCCTCCCTGCACGCAGACACGCTGTAAACCTCTAGTAAAAACTGCTGGTGGGTTTTCATCCACATCTCTGCATGAAACAAGTTTACAAGATGTATATTCCTTTGCTTTTTCAGTCTGGAGAATCCTTTATTCCTCCTGTCTCTCCCCTGTCCCCAGGCTGTGACTGTGGCACCATTAAACTTGCAGATGCTGAAGGCTTTCATTTTAACTGCTATGAGCTTAGCAGACCCTCAGTGTCAGTACATCAGGCCACCCATCACACTGCTCCTGTGTGCAGCAAACTCAGAGCTGGCTGCATGCTCACTGTCTATAGAAACCACTAAAGTAAAACCTGGAATATCACATTGTGACTTCACCTTCAGAGGTGTTCAGGGCTCTGTGTGTCCATCAAGCCAGTGCTGCTGCCAGCAGCTTGTGAAACAGCATAAATCACTCCACAGCTGTATTTTCTAACACACCTTCCTGGTCACATGGAGTATTTCAGTGCTGAAGATGAATGCTTGAGATTTTTCTTGCCCTGCTTTCCAGATGGTTCAGTCCACTAAAACCAGGCATCCAACTTAATTGCTGTTTCACAGTCTTCCTGCTTGGAAGTCAGCGTCTCTGCATGCTAATACAAGGTGGGAGAGCAAGTCCAGGATAGGCTGTGCTGCATTTTTGTGTGCCCAGCGCTGGTGCTTGGAGCTGCACGTTGGGTGCTGTGCTGCTGATCTGCCCGTTCCAAAGCACTTGCCCATTGTGCCCAGGGGCTGCCCTGACCTGGCAGCGTGGCCCCTCTCCATGCCCTCTGCTCCAGGCATATCCTTTGGAAATGCCACCGGGCCATACATTGTGCTGTTTCTAACGGCACCTGCGCCAGTGCCCCGGAGTGCCATCGGCTTTCAGAGCTGCAGCTTCAGCTGCTGCAGGAGACTCTGTCCCCAAGGGCTCCCAGCTCCCTTGGGAGCACACTGGGCTGCTCCCGGGGCTGAGGATGGGGCTCCCAGCTCCAGCTGAGCTTCAGGCCCTGTAGTGGGCAGGGCAGGGCAGCTGGGTGTCCCAGCAGTGTCCCCAGCAGTGTCACCAGCCCACAGTGCTCCCAGTGCCTCTAGATCCACACAGGATCAAGGGCTGTGCCAGGGGCTCGGGGCAGGGAATGGGAGAGATGTGTGCGCAAAGAACCTGGAAACTGGTTTCTCTGAAAGCTTGCAAATAAAGTAAAAACAGAATTTCTTTATGTTTTCCTGAATTATGTTTATTTACTTATTTGGTGTTTGAACTCAAGCGGGGGTGTTGGAATTGCAGCTACAATTCCCCTTTTCCCTTGGAGAGCAGCAGGGTGGGAGCCAAGGGGCACCCAGGGGAGTTCTCGGGTCTCCCAGGCAGGCTCGGAGCTCATCCTGCCCCTGTGGTGCTTAAGCAGGTGTTTGTACAGTACTGAGCGCCTCCAAGGTGCTTTGGGCCAGAAAGGAATGGGGGATTTTGGGAAACTTGGAGATAGCTCTGTGTAGGGAAGGGTTCCTGTGCTCTGCAGGTGAGGAACAAACAGGATCCTCACATTAGCACTGCTAATGGCACACGCAGCTGCCTGACACAGTGGGTGACACAAACTGTACAACCACAGATGGGTTTGGGCTGAGATACCTTAAAGATCATTTTGTTCCACTCCCTGCCACAGGGACACCTTCCACTATCCCAGGTTGCTGCAAGCCACATCCAGCCTGCTGTTGAACAATTGAATAGTTCTCATTTTCACGTTCAGGTATGAAAAGTGGGACTTTGATCCCAAAAATTGATGCGAAGGCTCTTGTTTTTCAGCCTTGATATGTTCAGTTTTATCCATAAGTTGCCATCAGTGGTGCTGGCACCGAGGTGACAGGAGTGTGTGGGCTGAGTGCCAAGCTCTGCTCGTGCCTGTAAAAGGCTTACAGAGCTGCTCACCTGCGAGATGAGGAGAGCACGAGCTGGCATGTGCTGGTTTTGGCCAGGCTACAGTGAGCTTTTTTCACAGTGATGGATTTGGGGCTGCATTTTGGATTTGTGCTGAACACAGGGCTGATAAAATAGAGATGTTTTTGTTACTGGTGAACAGGACTTGCACAGAGCCGAGGCTGTTGCTGCCCCTCGTACAGCCATGCTGGGGAGGGGGCTGAGGGTGTGTGGGAGGTTGGGAGGGGACACGGCCAGGACAGGTGACCCCAGCTGGCCCAGGGCTATTCCAGTCCATATGATATCATACTTAGTATATAAAGTGGGGGGAAGAAGGAGGAAGGGGGACATTTGGGGTGATGACATTTGTTTTCCCAAGTCACAGTTAAATGTGATAGGGCCCTGTTCTCCTGGAGGTGGCTGAACACCTGCCTGCCCATGGAAGCAGGGATTTCGTTTCTTGTTTTGCTTTGTTTGTGTGTGCAGCTTTTGCCTTCTCTATGAGGTTGTCTGTCTCAGCTCATGAGTTCTGCAGCGTTTGTGCTTCCAGTTCTGTCCCCGACCCCGCTGGTGGGGAGGGGGCGGCTGCGAGGGTCTTGGCTGCTGGATGGGCTATACCACTACGTGGGGCCTGCTTTGTTGTGTTTAAATCTGCTTGCTGCAGCTGTTCTGTGTGCTCTCTCTACCTGTGCAGAGCACATGGGCTCTGCATTAGCCAGATAATGAACTCTGCACATCCTGAGATTACGTGCAGCTGAAATAGGCTTCTGGTGTCCGGCAGCAAGGGCACAGATGGGGCTTAATACCTCAGCTCCTGGAGGGCTCATGCTCTTCATATCTACAGCCTGTGCCCCAGGGCTGCAGCTCTGCAGTCAGCCATGAGTGCTCTCTTGCTTCTCCCGGGCCTTTCGCTGCCTGGGCAGGAGCAGGAGCAGCAGGACCCTGCCAGGGGCACGGGTGACAGTGTCCCTCGGTGTGTGAGGGCTGTGGCCGTGGCTCCTGCCCGAGCCAGGGTGCCTGTGGGCAGCAGAAGGGTGCCCGTGCAGGTGGAGGTGCCCTCAGCTGAGCAGGAGGCTCCCTGGTGCCAGAGCTGTTCCGCAGGAGCCCGTTGTGCCCTTCATGAGCCGTGTCCTCCTGGCCTGTCGCTGGCAGGCAGTGATGGAGCTCTTCCCAAAGCTGATGGATTTCTAAAGGAGTGGATGCCTTCACTATGTACCAGTTCCTGTTTCACCTGCAGTAGTCTCTGCTAGTGCAGGATCAGCCGGCCCGAGTTTCTTTATGAAGTACATTTCCTGTGTGCTTTCTGCACCCGAAGAAATGAATTGTAGCAAATTACTAGTTCGACTTCCCTTGTGAGCGATGACTTGCTCTGTTATGATGCACGCCAATAACCTGAGCCATTTATTCATGTGGAAAACAGGCCTTTCCAAAGGCAGAAACCCTGAGTGCAGGATTTGTCATAGGGATGCTTGGACTATAGAATTGGAGAGCTCCAGTGTTGGAGAACACAGCTGCCAGCCTGCTCAAGTCAGCTGGATTGTGGTGCCTTGAGAGCTGGAGACAGTTCCAAAACCTCATGCAGTGGGCCAGAGATGGGGATCCCAGCTGCCACCTTTCCTTCCTCCTGCAGAGGAAGGCATGGGAAGGAATGGCAGCAGCCTCTCTGCATTTCCCCCAAGGAGAGATGGCTGGAGAAACACTGATTTGGTGATGCTCAATTACAGCCTGCTGTTAATTGCTTTATGATTAGAAAATAATCCGCAGAATCAGCTGCTTGGGCTCACTTGGGGTGCTGCAGCCTCCAAAGATAAATTGTCTTCTGCACTCTACTGCTGCTGCTCAATCTGGATTTATGAATGGCTTTATTTGATCCAAAACTTCATTTTTTTTAATTATGAACAAGCACTTGGCCTCAGGGGAGCTGCCTTGCCTCTCCTTTGGACACCCAGCTTATCACCCAGGCTGTCCTGAGTCGGCCCACAGGTGTTGTGTTAGTTACACATGGGCCAAGGCAGCAGCATCACCTGCTGCTCCATGCTGGAAGTGGGTTTTTAAACACAAATTCCTGAAGCTTTCCAGGGGTGAAGTGAGAGCGTCCAAGGGGCAGTCACTGTGGCTCCTCTTGGACACATGAGGACTCCTGTGTGTGCACAGGCACCAGAGCTCTGTCTTGGAGTGCCTTCAGGAGCAGCTGATGTTTGGCATCGTACTCGTGGTGTGATTCTTTCTTCCTCCCAGTGAGGAATCCCAAAGAATCCAGCCACCCAAGGGCTTGCTGTTACCTCCTCAGCCAGGAAATGCATTTTTTCCTGTTTAGACAAGATGTTTTCACTCTGTAATGTCTCTAAAGTGTCAGTGCTTTCAAAGCCACTTGAGGGGTATTGTTCCAGGTCCCTGGGCCTCAGGAAGGTTTCCCTAGGTGTAAGGTGATAAACCTGAGATAAACAAGCGAGATTGTTGTGTGTTCTTGAAAGACAACAACAACTATTTGTCTTCTGATGAACAAATAGTCTGTTCATCAGAAGACAAATAGTTTCTCCTGCAAGATTAGGTATGAATTTATACTCTGTTGGCTGCAGGTAATAGAACCCTGGGGTGAGACCTCCCAGTTTCTGCCAAATACTGAAAGAGTGTGTGAAACCTGATTGCAGCCCTTCTCTGGAATACAGCTTTTGGGACAGATGTTCCTGGGTATTGAATCAGCTCTTTGCATTCTGCATTGTGTGGGCAATGCTGAGGATCATTCTGGATGCTGAGTCTGAGTGAATCAGTGTCACTTTGGGTCCCCTGCCTGCAGAAGCAGTGCTGCTGCCATGTCAGCAGCTTTGGAGATGTGATCCTCTTCCTGTGTTTGGTGTTCTTGGTTCGTTGTGCTCTGTAAGTCACAAACCTCAGCTGGGGGTGGTTTGAAGGTTTCTGATCTGCTCTTCTGTGGTGTTAATGTTGTATGTCAGGAGCACAGATCCAAGCTGGTGTCTCCTGCACTTCCAACTCAGCTGGCATGGCACAGACTTAGGGCTGGTCATTTTCTTGTGCTGCTGGAGCTGCATTGCACTGGGAACGAGGTGCAGTGATGCTTCTGCAGCTGGTCAGAGTGAGTGGAGGTGTCCGTGCCATTCTGTCCCTTGGTTCTGTACCACGAGTTGTTCCATGTGTCTTCTGGCTTCTTACCTTGAAGGCAAGTGGATTTTCCCCTTGAACTCTTCCAGGGCTTCCACACTGCAGCCTGGCTGGAGCACTGCAGCTGGGCACTGCAGCGGGCCCCACAGCCTGGCACTGCAACTGGTGCACTGCAACTGGTGCACTGCAGCTGGGCACTGCAGCGGGCACCACAGCCTGGCACTGCAACTGGTGCACTGCAGCTGGGCACTGCAGCTGGGTCACTGCAGCCAGTCACTGCAGCCACAGTCAGCAGCCTGAGCACTTGCAGGTACTTAGAAAAGCTTCTGTACGGCTGCTCTCAAGGGGAGAATAATCCTATTTGGTAGATTGTGTTCGCAAAGTGGAGGCAGATGTTCTTCACGTGGCACGCTCCGTGGGGACCTGTGGCGGATTAACCTACAGTAACCCACCCGAACAGGGACTCCAGAGTCTTTAAGCCAGACCAGAGGTTTATTATCATCACTGAAATTCATATCGTGTGGGTCTTGGGGAAAATGCCACTCTTACTTTGGGTTTGTTAGCCTGACAGCTTTCTCCCAGGCTGCAGCCGCTGCTGGGAGCAGCAGAATTCCTGGCTATATTTAGAGGGAAGCCGCAGCGTGTGCCTTGCCGCTGTGCCACAGTAACCTCTCCCTGTCTGGCTCTCTCCAAGGTAACAGAAGACGAGCACAGCTGTTCTCCTAGCGGGTCACCGAGCGCGCATGGCCGGACGCGCTCCCGGGACGGCAGCAGGATGAGCTCGGGCACGGCGCTCCGCGTGCCGCGGCACAGGGGACAGGGACGCGGAGCTGGGAGCCTCTCCTGGCGTCAGGCAGGGGAGGCCTGAGCATATCTTACCCTAGAATGAGAACTGGACCAGTCGGACGGCAGTGAACTAGGAGAACAGCAAAAACCACAACTCGGAATGTATTTATTACTTAAAAGTTAGCTATTCTTGATAAAATTCCCCAGATTATTGCTGCTGCTTATTTTACTTACAGATTTCACACACTCGTTAATTTTAAAGCTACCGAACTTTTATTCAATACTGTACCCTGAGAAATGTAATTGGGTCAGGACATGCAATAGAATGAAATCATTGTAGTGTCTTAAGTACAATGGACTCACTTTGTGTCTATTAAACCTTGGAAGATGTGCAACACACAACAGTGTGGCTCTCATTGCGTGTTAAAGCTTTCTCGTGTCGTTTACTGCAGAGCAGGGGAATCGGTGGTTCCAGGTACACCAACAAGCAGTGCTGGGGACTCGGATGTCCTTGGGTCCTACCCCTGTGCTTTCCCAAATGCCCTGGAGGAGCAGCACAGCACAGCACAGCCTGGGCCTGCCCTTGCTGCATGCAGAGGGTTCATGCTCCGGCCAGGGAGGGAATCCATGTTCTGAGCTGAACATGAACATGCATATGAGCATGAAGTTGTATGTTCACACTCTGCAGGTGGGATTGAGGGCCCTCTGAACATGTTGAACAGAAGGGTCCTCTCCTTACCCACGACTAAGAGGTGACGCACGATTCTGAACCAGCAACCAAACAGCTTTTTTTGCCAAATTCAAATGTTTTACAAACTGAAGTGACGTGGACAGGATTTTGGAACTGTAACAGTTTAATTTTTTGGGTTTGTGTTAGTCTGCCCTTTCCTTGGATTCCCTCAGTGCAGAGACATTAGTTGGAGGTGGTCTGTTGCTTCTGGTGCTGGAGAAAGCAGTTGAGAGTGTCCCTGCTCAGGACAGTGCTGTCTGGCTGTGGGAGCTGCAGGATCCCTGCGCTGCCCCTGTTCCTGTCAGCTGGAGCTGCTGCAGCAAACACGGGATGAACTCTCGCTGAGTTGGGGCGGGCAGGTCGGAAATCACACAGGCTTGTGTTTTCCTGGTTTGTGCTGCTTCACACTGTGGTCTCTGAATGTCAGCAAGAGAGCTCAGAGCTTCCCGTTTCAGCAGCAGTGTCACAAGGGGAGCTCAGCACCAAACCCCTTCTGCTGAGCCTCAGAAATCTGCATCAGAGCAGCAGGGAGGCTGTGGTGTCCAACAGGAGATGTTGAACCAGCACAGCTCTTTCCCAAGGCCCATTTCGGCCACCTCTGCAAACAAATCAATGAGCCTTCCTGGCTTCCAAAAATAAGTGCAAGAAGCACAGCAGTATGTATCAGGAGGTGTGTTCCTGCACCTTGTGTGAAGCCTTTGTGCAGTGGTGTTTACCCAGGCTGGCAGAGGTGCTCCTGTGCTGGGAGTGCTGCTGCTCCAGGAGGAACAGCCTTGCCTTTCTTAGCTCCTGCCTGTCTGGCCTCAGGGGCTCTTTGTGAGGTTTTTTCTAGCATCTTCTTGAGCTGGGGCTGGCCTGATGGCTGTGAGGTGGTTTTTGTGTTTTCTGCTCACACAGTTGTGCACTGTACAAAATTCCTGCCCAAAAGTGCTGCCAAGCGTTTGGCTGTAGCATTACAGCACTGAGCTGCAGGGAGGTACAAGCAGCCTTCTGTTCACTTAAAAATAATTTTAAAAGGCAAACAAGAATAACCAGGACCCTACTCCTCACTGCTCCCAGGAACAGCACTTGTCTGCTCCCATCTCCATTGAAGGGCTGCTCCATCACACGTGTGGAAAGGCTGCTCCAAGGCTGAAGGAGATGCCAAGGACAGTAGGTGAGTGCTGGCCACGTTCCTGAGCAGGCAGCCCATGGCACTTGGGTGCCATGAGCAGGCAGGAGCATTCTTCAGACCAGCTCTTCAGTCTCTGCTGGGTGTGAGGGAGCTGGGTGATGCCTCACACGTGGGGCCACGGATTTTCTCTGCGCTTGGCTCATGGGATGGCTTGGGAGGGTTTGCTCAGGACCAGTGTCCATCCTGTAATCTGGGGGGAGTTGTCTAGGGGATGTCCAGCTTTTGCCCACCGTGTCTGCAGTAAAGCCCCTGGTGCAGATCAGCCCTGCCAGCTGTGTCACAGCACGGTGGGAGCTGCTGGCCTTACCCCGTGCCCTGTGGGTGGGCACAGATTGGCACTGCTGGGAGCTGCTGGCCTTGCCCCATGGATGGGCACAGATTGGCACTGCTGGGAGCTGCTGGCCTTACCCTGTGCCCTGTGGGTGGGCACAGGTTGGCACTGCTGGGAGCTGCTGGCCTTGCCCCGTGCCCTGTGCATGGGCACAGGTTGGCACTGGCCTTGCCCCGTGCCCCATGGATGGGCACAGATTGGCACTGGCCTTGCCCCGTGCCCCGTGGATGGGCACAGATTGGCACTGCTGGGAGCTGCTGGCCTTGTCCCCTGCCCCGTGGATGGGCACAGATTGGCACTGCTGGGAGCTGTTGGCCTTACCCTGTGCCCCATGCATGGGCACAGATTGGCACTGCTGGGAGCTTCTGGCCTTGCCCTGTGGATGGGCACAGGTTGGCACTGCTGGGAGCTGCTGGCCTTGCCCCGTGCCCCGTGGGTGGGCACAGGTTGGCACTGCCAGCCCATGCCCTCCAGCAGGGCTCTGCTCCTGCGGGCTGAGGGGCACTGAGTGCCTGTGTCCATGGCAGAAACCTCCCCTGCCTTCCCCTGCAGGCTGCTGTGGCCAGGCAGGGCTCCCGCTGTCCCTGCACCTGGGTGTGTGACATTCCTGACATTGCTGTGCCCTGTGGAGAGCAAACAATGGGCTGTTCCTGCCCTGGGCCTGCTGCTGAGAGCTGAGGGCAATGCCAGTGCCAGCAGGCAGGGGCTTCCAGAGCTGCTTTGCTGCCCTTTGTGCCAGGGCTGGGCAGGGACCCTCCTCCAGAGAGCCCTGAAGATGTGTGTGCCAGGTGTCCTTGTTTTCCTGTGTCCCTTGTGATGCCCATTGGTCTGACAGCTGTCTGTCTGTCTGTCTGTCCTAACACCAGCTTAAAGAATAAAAAAGAGGAGTGACATTTCAGTGCTGCAGGTGAGTCACTGGATTTTTGACACTTTACTAAGATCTGCCCCAGACAGTTCCAGTACAAACATGGTAACAGGAAATGGTGCTTGGGAGGCAGGGGAGTGCAGGGACACTGATCCTGCTAGGGCTCAGCAGCTCGGTGCCACGGGTGGGTTAAACCCCAGCCTTACACAGCACCAAACCTCAGCCCAGCTGTGGGGCTGTGTGCGGGCTGCCAGAGCTGCCCCACTGCTCCTCAGTGGAAAGATGACTCAGGTGTTGGCAAGGCTGAAAGGATGAATCTCATTGCAGATTGCTTCTTTGCCTTGGCCATTGTGCAGATAAGTGAAAGTAATTTCTCAGCAAGTGCAAATACATAAGCCAAGAGTACAGTGATGGTTCATTTCTTAACTGGTTTAAAAAACCTAGTGTGGAAGATTCTAAATATCACTTTTAATAATGTGAGGTTGGAATGGTTTAATTCAGTCTTTGACTGTGTCAGAGTAAAAGCTGGATTGGGTTAAAAACCTGAGTGTAACACTGAGGAATAGCGAGTGGTCTGCAGCATTCTCTGTGCTTGCCATCAGTGCCACCCTCTGCCACAGGCAGGGACACTTGTCTAGACCAGGCTGCTGCAAGTCCCATCCAGCTTGGCCTGGAACACGTCCAGGGATGGGGCAGCCACAGTTTCCCTGGGCAGCCTGTGCCAGGGCGTCACCTCCCTGCCAGGGCGGAATTTCCAGTGTCCCATCTGGCCCTGCCCTCTGTCACTATGAAGCCATTCCCCCTCGTCTGTCCCTCCAGGCCCTTGTCCAAAGTCCCTCGCCATTATTCAAACCTAGCAGGATTTTTCATAATAAGGCTTTTTGCTAATATTCTAAATCCATAGATTAAATTTTGGAGTTGTGGTGGGCAAACCATCATAGCACCTGATTGTCTTAACCTGTGATGTTTCCCGAAATCTTCTCTTGCCTCTCTTCCAGCTTCAGGATTTCTGTTCTCTGTTCCCTCTTTGGGCACTTCCCAGGGATCCTGGGAAGCAGTTTTGCATTGATCCATCCTGCTCACCTGGCTGTAGCCTCACTGCAGTAATCCTTCCTGAGGCTGAAGCGTAACTTCATGAGGAAATGGAGCTTTAAATGTGAAAATAGCTTTCTCCTGGCAAACGAGAAACCTGCTCTTCTGGAATGTGGGAATTTTCTTATTTTACTAGATTTTCAAATTATATACTGTCTGTTTTTTTATTCCTGCCTGTAGCAGAAGACTTGCAAGCAGCCTCTGTGTGTTTTCCTCTGTGTCTCAGGATTTATGGCTCTGCTGTCAGGCCAGGGATCGACCTCGAGCAGCAGCAGCCAGGTGGGAGCCCTGGCCCACACCTTTCTCCGAGCCAGGTGCTGGGCCATGCCTTGACCATGCCTGTGGCTGCCCTGGCTCCCTCGTGCCAGCCTGTCCGTCCCTGCCTGGCCCTGCCAGGGAGCCCTGCTGTGCCTGCAGCTGGTCCATGGCTCTGTGCTGAGCCTGGGCTCTGGCTGCACAGGAGGGACAGCCTGCACACAGGGAATGTGTCCCCCAGCATCGCGGGGAATTGGGCACGGCTGCCTACCTCTCCACAGGCACCATTAAAGGGCAGCTCGCTTTCATCCACTCAAACGTCTGTCGTCTATGGAAAATACTTCCTTTCTCCTAAACCCTTCTTTTCTAAAGCGCATCTCATAAAACACAAAGTTGGGCAAGTTGTTTTTAAAGCAGATTTCTTAGGGAAAGCACATCAACTGCAAGCTGGTTTGCATTAGACACCAAAACGTGGAGCATTTGGCTTTGATAAGCGGGGCCCGCCGTGGCTGGAAGCAGAAGGTGGCTGCAGCAGGAATGCTGAGGGCAGCTGAGCTGGCTCCAGGCAGGGAGGGGCTGCTTTTCCTTGGCAAGGCCTTGGTGCCGCTGAAGGCCACCTGCAGCAGGTGGAGGTGGCACGGGGACAAAGGCCCGGTCCCGAGGGGTGAGGGGTCCGGGCTGGGGAGGAGGGGGCACGGCCGTGCCAGGGCTCAGCCAGCAGAGCCCGTCCCTCTGTGTGGGATCGCCCAGTGTCCAGCCTGGAGCAGGGAAACCTTTGGGACCAAATCCCCTGAATGCAGCATCTTCCTGTGTGCCTTTGCCCCCGTTCAGTGAGGGAGTGTCCCTCGTTTGCCAGGCGAGGCAGGGGAGACACTGGCACACCCTGGGCTGGAATGGGGCTGTGCTGCTGCTGCTGGCACAGCTGGCATGGGCATGGTGACACCCGGTCACTCGGGCCACGTGTGGTGGCTGCTGAAGGTGGAGTGGCTCTCCTGCTGGACAGGCTTGGGCTGGGCACCAGGGCTGGTGGGGAGGAGAGCAGAGGGGACGGGCAGGGCAGCCCTGGGCCGGTGGGACCTGGAGTGAGGGGTGCCAGCCCTGCAGCCGCCATGGCACAGGGCACAGTGAGGGGTGCCAGCCCTGCAGCCCCACAGACACAGTGAGGGGTGCCAGCCCTGCAGCCCCACACAGGGCACAGGGCACAGTGAGGGGTGCCAGCCCTGCAGCCCCACAGGGCACAGTGAGGGGTGCCAGCCCTGCAGCCCCCATGGCACAGGGCACAGTGAGGGGTGCCTGCCCTGCAGCCCCACAGACACAGTGAGGGGTGCCAGCCCTGCAGCCCCACACGGGCACAGTGAGGGGTGCCAGCCCTGCAGCCCCCATGGCACAGGGCACAGTGAGGGGTGCCAGCCCTGCAGCCCCACACAGGGCACAGGGCACAGTGAGGGGTGCCAGCCCTGCAGCCCCCATGGCACAGGGCACCAGCCCCAGAGCACGGGTTCCCTGCAGAGGGGAGCTCTGCCCCCGGGCTCCCGGCTGGCTGCGTGGGACCCTCCCTGCTTTGACTCTGCTGCTGACTCTTCCCCCACGCCATCACTTTGTGCCCGGCGTGGCTGCAGGAGCTGTAATGGCTCTGCGTGCTGTGGCTTTGCTGCTGGGTGTGAGCTAATGAGCAGCTGGGGATCAGGCTCTGCTGGTCCCAGCGCTGGCACCGCGGGGCAGCGCCCGGCTGTGCCAACGAGCCCTGCTGGGGCAGCGACCCATGGGCACAGTGAGGGGGCATGAAAGGCACGCAGGCACCAACATCTGTATTGGCGAGGTTTAGATAGGAATCCTCATGTTACTGCGGCCTCTCCAAACCCTAATTATTTATAATTTCCACAGTTGAACCTCTATTGCTAAAGAAAAATTGAATTTTCCCAGCGGCGCTGAGGCTTGGCTGATGAGTCACGGCGCTTCGTTAGCTAATCTTAGAGCCACTGTGAATTACTCACGGGCTGCTGATACGGAGTAGGCTGAGAAATGCTCCTTTGGAGTGGATAATTTTGGCATTTGGGTCTCTTCCCTGGCAGGAGAGGGTGTGAGTGTGAGGGGGTTCAAAGCCATTATGTGGGTGCATGCTGGTCTCCCAAGGGGATCCTAACACACAAAAAGCTCAGAGCCTGGGCTGCTTTCTCCAGTCAGATCCATGGTGAATTTCAGTGTGTGAGGATGTTTTAAATTTGGAAATAACTCACTGTGAGCCCATGGTGTCAGGTAGTTGGGGTAATGGCCCTAGTGAGAGAGGTTTGGGGAGGACAGGGTTTATTCTGGGAACATTAAATGTTGAAGTTGGTAATGGGGGAGCACAAAAGTGAGTTTGGGGTGGGATTCTTAGGGGTGTCCCATGCAGGGCCTGGAGATGGACTCGATGATCCTTGAATCCCATCCACTGCAGGAGATTCTACTCTATGAATTCTGTAGTTTTCACATTTTCTCTGGAGTTGATGTTTTCTTTCAAAGTCTCCCCAAAAGGTGTGTGTCTGAGGAAGCAAGATCACATATGTTCTCTGTGAAATGTTCCCCCTGGAAAACATGATGGGGTCATGAACCTGAAATCCCAGAGTGCTCCCTGGCCAGGCACATGAGCCCTGTGTGCCAGGCTCTGGCAGCCACAGGGCAATGCCCGTGGGCAGCTGTCAAACTGCAGGACCTTTCAGACCCTTTGGCGTGGTGGGAGGCATTTCCTGGGGGAGCAGCAGGGAATTATTCCTGCTACTGTAATGATTTTTATCCTTCTTTTTATTATGGCTTATGTGTGTGTGCAGGAAAAATTTCATCAACATTTTCCCAAGTGGTTGTTGCCACCATGGCTTGAACTAACAAAGTTTATTACAGGTAATTTTTCTCTGTGGTGCCAGACGCTGTCAGCTGCTGATTTGTGCTGCCAGCTCGGCCTCAGGGGATGGTCCCTGACACATGAAACAGCTCCTGGTATGATAATTACAGCAATTTCAAGAAACAGGAGTAGGGGTCTGGGCAGGAATTGCCTTTGGGAACATCTGTTTCACCTTTCTGTCTATGACCTCTTTCTGAAAGCATCTTTTCAATTAAAAAAAAAAAAAGCAAGCTTGTTCAGTATAACCCATTCTTGGAGTGACTCACAAATGGCTGTGAGAGCTACACAAATGCAACTTCTCCTGTGCAAATGGTGGGAAGAGGATCAGGCTTTGGCAGGAGCCCCCATCCCTGGAGGTGTCCAAGGAGTCACTGGGCATGGCTCTCAGGGCTCTGGGCTGAGTGCCAACGAGGGCATTGGTCACAGGGGTGTTGGAGCTCTTTTCCAGCCCCAGGGATCCTGGGATTCTAGGGGAACTCCCCAGCCTGTGTCTGCCACCCTCTGCTCACAACCTGGTAATGCCAGTTTCTGAGTTTGATGGAGCTGTAGCTGCCCAGGTTTGTTGTGTTTGAGACCTGAAATCCATGACATTCCCAAGGGAAGGCATGCTGCATGGACAGGGCCCAGCTCCATCCCTGCTCTGCAGGCCCCAGCTGGCTCTGGTTAGGCTCCCCTGGCAGGCAGAGCTGGCACAGAGGAGCCAGATTTGGCTGTGTGGTGCAGTGGGCCCAGCTGGCCCTGGTCAGGCTCCCATGGCAGTGCTGGCACAGAGGAGCCGGATTTGTCTGTGTGGTGCAGTGGGCCCAGCTGGCCCTGGTCAGGCTCCCATGGCAGAGCTGGCACAGAGGAGCAGAGGAGCCAGATTTGGCTGTGTGGTGCAGTGGGCCCAGCTGGCCCTGGTCAGGCTCTCATGGCAGAGCCAGCACAGAGGAGCCAGATTTGGCTGTGTGGTGCAGCAGGGAGGGCAGTGAGGCACAGGGACCCCCCTGCCCCAGCCCCGTGCCAGTGCAGGGGCTGCTCCTGCCCCTCAGCCCTATGTGAGGAGAAACCAGCAGCTCCTAGACACAAACTGGTGTCCCCTCCTTCGAGCAGGCTGCAGAAGGGCCTGGGGGAAGCTGGTGCTCGGCTGAATTAAACCTGGTCTGTAACGTTGTACCCTGCTGTGCCTGGTCCCAGCCTCATTGCTGTGCCAGGGGCCTGCTGCTGCTCTCCACCGGCAGCTTTGCACCCCGATTTAATGCATCCTTGTTCCAAGGTTAAACTTCTTCCTGTACAGATGTTAATTATCAGCTGTAATTAATGGGTTCCCAACCCCCTCCACTACAGTACTGGGGCTGAATTATGACCAGCAGTTCAGAGCAGCTCCTGCACAGTGGTGATGGATGCTCTTTCTTGGGGGTCCTACCAGTGTTTCCTTTATTAGGAACCGCCAATGTCTCTCTGGGAAGTGTGGAGCAGCATTCTGTTTGAAAAGCATTTTTTGTGCAGGGCTTTGGGCTTTTCCCTTTGCTACAAGTCAGCAAACAAAACTGCTGTTTACCAGTGCTGCCCTTGCAAAACAGGACTTGCAGCCTTCTGCGTGGGGGTTCCCGTGGCTGTGGCCAGATGTCAGGGCCTCCATCCTTTGGGAATTTATGGGTGCAGTAACCATTCCTTCTGGAAGTACTTTGCATCTGCTGCGGAACAGAAACCCAGACACATTTCACACCAAAATGAGTTACCCAGACTGCCATTCCTGCTGGGTTTGGTGAAGCTGAATGTGGAATGTGCAGGGCTCTGGGCAGGGGACACAGCCCGAGCCCTGTGCCCAGCTCAGCTGGCCCTCCCTGTCCCCCCTGTCCCTGCCCCTGATCCTGTCCCTGTCCTGTCCCTGTCCCTGTCGTGTCCCTCCCGCCTGGGCTGGCTGCAGCCACCAGCCCTGCCACTTCCTGGGTAGGGACAGGGACAGGGACAGGGGACAGAATCAGGGACAGGGCAGGGACAGGGACAAGGACAGGATCAGGGACAGGGCAGGGACAGGGACAGGAGCAGGGATAGGGACAGGGGACAGGGACAGGGAGAAGTACAGGATCAGGGACAGGGCAGGGACAGGGCAGGGACAGGGACAGGGACAGGGACAGGGACAGGGACAAGGACAGGATCAGGGACAGGGACAGGGCCGGGCCGGGAGCTGCAGCAGCCCCGGTGCCAGCAGAGGGGGAAGGGCTGGGGCTGACGGAACTGAAGGTGCAGCCCGGGCTGCAGAATCCGGCCACAAAGAGAAGTGAGGTCATGCGTGACACATCCCTGACCAATTGTGCTGTTTTCCTGTCTAGAAAATGTGTTCTTACTGCTCCCATCCGCTGCTGGGGCTGGCAGGAGCGTTGCTGTCCCCGCTGCCAGCACCGGTCCCAGCCATCCCTCTGTGCCCAGCACAGCATTCAGGGTGAGCTCAGCTCAGGGCCTCAGCTCTTTCCGACAGCCCACAGCAGATTCGGGGCTGTGTCACATCTCACAGGGGCCGTGTCACATCACATCTTCAGCACAAACACACTGCCAGGAGGGATCAGACGGGATCTCTTAGAAACTCCCTTGTCCCTCAGACATTGAAAGCAACTCTGCAGTATTGCAAATATTAATGTCTACACTGGTAACATATCCTCCTTGCCCTGAATTGCTTCAAAATACAACAGCAAGCCGTCACATTCCTGATGTCCTGGAGAGGAAGTGCCACTTAGGTCAATAAACATTTGTTTGCAGCAGAACTGAAAAGCCAGACAAACACAGGGAGCCTGTTTATGTCTGGCTTTTTGGGTCTCTGACTGAAAGGCAAGAAATGAACTAGAAATCTAGTTATGCTGTAGAAATTGGGCATTTCAGACATTTTGTTTTGGCCTTTCAATCCCAGGCCTGGTTAACCCAATCCATGTACTGGCAATAATTAGTTGCAATGTCTGCAGCTGTTTCTATCAGAGTGTTGTGGCCAGGTCCAGCTGCAGAGGCAGCACAGCCCCTGTCCTGGCAAAGCCCAGCAGCACTGGGTTGGATCTCACCCCAGAGGAGATCCCGGTAGGTGGAGGGAGAGAGGCTGGAGGGCAGCCGGGGAAAGAGTGCGTGCTTCTCCAGGGAGGAGACCAAATTATGGGTTTTATACGCCCTTGAAGTTTCCCTTTGATGGACTCGTCTCTCTCCCTTCTCAGACATGGAGATTGGAAGTGAATGTCTCCTTGAGACACAGGTTTTAGCTGGGTGGTTGTGGGCACCAGGACTGAGGGGAAGAATGCAGTGAGATATTGGAATTCTGAGCACTGGCAGTGCTGGTTCCCTCATGATGCGTTCAGAGGGGACTCAGGCAGCACAGAAAGGAGCTGTGCAGCAGAAATCCTTGCCTGCATTTGCGGGAGCTCCTCTGAGTGCAGGGAGGGCAAGGGGTCCCGCGGGGTGCTGAGCTGGGCTCCCCTCGATGCTCGGACCTTTTTGTGAGTCTGACGGATGTGGCCAGGAGCCCCTTCCTGGGGAACATGGTCCTGGTGGGACATGCCCGAGCACAGGGCACTGCTGCAGGGCGTCAGGGCACCGCGGGCAGGCTGCGAGCGAGCTGCACCACCGGCAGCCTGTGCCCGGCCATGGAAACCTGACGCTCCCTCGGAGAGGGAATGCGAATGCGGCACAGAACTAAATTTAGATGCTGTTGCTCGGGGAGCACGGTAAATGACAGCAGCGAGCTGCTGCTCCACGTGCAGCCCGTGCTGGGCTCCTCCGGGGCAGCTCTGCGGCGGGCAGCCAGCGGGAAACCCCGCTGAACCGGCGGGGAGACACGGGCAGCAGCGGGATGGAGCGCCATCAATCACGGGCAGCAGCGGGATGGAGCGCCATCAATCACGGGCAGCAGCCGGGATGGAGCGCCATCAATCACGGGCCGAGGGAGAGCAGGCCCTTCGGTAAAGGGCGAGCAGGAACGAGCTGTTGGCGGCTGCTGGGCACACAGGGGGCTGCTGGGCCCTGCCCGTGCCCATGCCAGTGCCAATGTCGGTGATCGTGCCTGTGCTGGTGCCAGTGCCCGTGCCAGTGCCTGTGCTGGTGCCAGTGTGCCGGTGCCCATGCCTGTGCCAGTGCTGGAGTGCCGGTGCCAGTGCCGGTGCCGGTGCCAGTGCCTGTGCCCGGTGCCAGTGCCGGTGCCCGTGCCAGTGCCGTTGCCCATGCCCAGTGCCAGTGCCCATGCCGGTGCCCGTGCCGGTGCCCATCCCTGTGCCAGTGCCGGTGCCCATGCCCAGTGCCCATGCCGGTGCCCGTGCCGGTGCCCATGCTCGTGCCAGTGCCGGTACCAGGCTCTCTCTCGGTGACCCGCGGGCTCCGCAGGCAGCAGCCCGGCAGGGCCAGCACAGGGGCTGGGCTGCTGACTCTCCCTGGCCAGGAACACGGACAGTACACACCCGGGTATATCGGCAATTAGCAAACGAGGCTGCTGGCTGGCTGTGCTCCAGGCCAGCTGGGAGCTCCACCTTGGGCCCAAAACTTTCCGAGGTCCTAACCAGGAAACCTCCTAACCTTGAGCAAACGATTCCCGGCCTTGCTTGTGCTTCTCTTTCTTTTCCCCTGTTTGCCACTCGCTGGACAGGCTGATTGCAGCTGGCTGGGGTTTGGGGGCTGTGAATCAAGCAGTGTTTGAGCTGAAGCACACACAGGATCTGTTTTGTGACCTGGTCGTGTTTTCTGGGGAGTTTTCTGGCCAGGAGGGTTGAGCCACACCCAGCAGTGCAGGGATGCAGTGCAGCTGTCCTGGACCAACTTGGGCAGCTCCAGCAGGAATGCCCCACAATCCCCACATGAACACGGTCTGTGATGGAGTCAGTGATGGCAGGTGTTGCAGGCACAGGAGTCTTTGGAATGGGAAAAGAAAACCTCCTCTCTCAGTCCTGCCTGCCTGAGTACTGCTCCAGCAGTAATGAGGTGGGACGTGCTGACAGCCAGGCTGATGAGAGGTGCATAAGCTGCTAGCAGGACATCCTTCCTGATGTGCCATGACTGGAAATCCACTTGCTCCAGTGTAATCTGGCTTTGCCAGCAGGGATGGGTTTCCTGAGAGTGGCCTTGGTTTTCAGCCTGGAGAAGTGGAATGAGTGGGGTTTGAGCAGCTGTGGCTGTCCATCCATCACATGTCCACCAACACCTGGGTAGCTGGCTCCCAGGGACTCTTCTTGTGTTCTGTCAGTCTGAGCCCCTCTGAGCACTGTTGGTGGCACCCCAGGACATCTCCAGGCTTTAAACCCCACTGGTGACATGTGGGGCTATGCCAGCCAGTCTGCGCAGCCACGGAGTCGCCGCTGAGTCACACCAGGTGCAGCTCTGGGATCTGGGCCCTGACCCCTCCCAGAGCAATCAAGCCTCACCCAGAGGGAGCAGAGTTCTTCTCCCATCAGCCTTAACCTCTTCATGCATTGCACAGACAAGTCCTGCTGCCCTGAGCGGCAATGAGAAGGGCAGAGGAGGGGCTGGGGGCTGGAGGCAGCGCAGTGGTGCCCGTGGAGCAGGGATGGGCTCTTGCCTCAGGCTGGGTGGGAGCTGCACCCCAGAGTCTGCAGCAGAGCCCCCAGCTGTGGGGCAGGTGGCCTGCGGGTGCCATGGGGCTGTGGGACCTGCATGGGGAGGAACCCTGGGAGTTTGTGTCCAAACAGGCAATGGCACCACAGAGCAAACGCAGCTCAGCAGAGACACAGCCCATCTGGAAAGGGAACGGTGTTCACAAACAGGGTGTTCATGGCAAACAGAAAAGCATCAGCTGTGTGTGTGTGACAGGAAGGTCGGGGATGAGGCACCTGAGCTAAATGCTCCATAAAGCTCTAGCCAAGAACACATTATCTACCAGGGTCCCTGCTCCTGCTTGGGACTCAGCCCTGGGAATCGTGGCCAGGAAGTTTCCAAGGGGGAAAGTGTTACTCTCTTTAGCTCTGAGTCAGTAGAGGAGAAGTTTCATGAAGGTGAGGACCACATCTGAGAGCTGATCTCTGCTGGATCTGAATCTGATGGGCAATATGTTCCTGGCCACTAGTGCATTGCTGGCTGTGCTATGTTCCCTGTCATCCATGGGAAGCACAGGTCTTAGGCTTAAGAAAAGGAATTGGAGAAGAAAAAAAGAGACATTTCTATGCATTAATAATGCAAAGTTTTCCTTTGAAAGAATCCAAGCAGCGGATCCCACTTTCCCTCCTCAAGCAGCGGATCCCAGGCTCCCACTCCCACCCTGAGGGCAGGGCTCTGGCTGGGCTGCCTGGGGGTCTCGGGCCATCACAGCAGCTCTCCCGCAGGGGCCACACTGCTGCCTCCAGCTGGGGTCCCCAGGATTGACCCTCACACATGGAGCAGGCTGTGCTGGAATAGGGAGCCCATTATTTGTTTGGTGGTGTTCTTATCCGGGGCTGTCTCACAGCACCCTGTGTGCTTTGGGTGACTCATGGCTGCGCTGCAACAGACAAAGGGAATTCAAAGGACAAACAGGAGGTGGCAACCCATGTGTGAACGGGGAGAGGAAAGGAGAGTTTGCTGACCAGGCAGGGTGAGTGCCAGGCTGATAGGAATGAGCCTGTGCTTGTTCTGCATCTGGATGAGGCAGCTCGAGAATTCAAGGATTTTTTTAAATATTCTGTGTCCTTTTTATTTTGCCCCGGCTTGGTTTTTTTCATGAGATTTGAGGTTTCATCTGTCCAGGAACTCAGTATGGAAACTATAAATAGCTGTGACAGGGTCTGAAAGCTGAGCAAGTGAAATCAGAGGAGATTTATGGTTAAACCCTTGGCTGCTTGTGAGCACCGCCTGTATTGCAGTGCTGTAAAGCCATCCAGGAGGAGCTGCATTCTGTGCAGCTCCAGGGGTGCAGCCCAGGGAGAAACCACACGCTGACACTTGAGCTCGCTCCTTCTCCACTTGTGAAAGGTGGGGGACAGGCCACCATTCCCAGTACTCGTATTCCAGCATGCAGAGGTCAAGAGCAGGCTGTGACATCTCTCGTTTGGCCTGGTGGGATAAGTTTTGTGCTTTTCACACGAGTGTGCAGCCCACTGCACAGGCTGGGCTTTGTTTCCCATGGAGAGATGGCTGCTGGAGGGATCCACTGGATCCTCCTGGTGCCTGGCACAGCTCCTGGGGTTCGGGCCAAGCCCCTGCCCTGCTCTGCTCTTTGCCCATCTGTGTCCCTGCAGTGAGCCCAGCAGCACGGGGAGCATGGCTGGGGTGCTCAGCCATGGCTCATAGGGGCCCTGAAGTCTGAGGCATCCTCTCTGCAAATTCATCAGTTACACACAGAAATGTCTATTTCAAAATAGGCTGTGGGCACTCAGAAACTCTTTTATGTAGTTTGTTTATTCATGCATGAGGTTTATTTGTCTCCTGGGTTTATCCCAGGCCATAACCACCCAGTGTGTTGCCATTTGCCATCAGGTGTTATATTCAGCCACTCGTATGTGATGGCAAATACGCTGTGGCTGCTGCTTGCAGCCATGGCAAGTACTGCTTCTAAATAGCACAGGGCCTGGAGATGCGTGAGGGTATTGGAAACACTGTGGTTTGGGGGAAAGCTGCAGCTCTGCCTTTCACTAGCGAGTATCCACGTCTCCTGTTTGAGGCTCAGGGATCTGCCACAGCAATTCCTGAGCAGCCTGCAACTGGACCTGACGTCACTTGGCTGCTGGGGTTCCAAGGACACACTTTCAGAGGACATCAAAAGAGAGATTCTTCTAGCAATAACAACCAGAGTAACCATCCCTCTCCACAGTACCAGGAATGTGAGACTGGAGTGTTTGCTTTCCTTGGGATTAGTTTTCCATGCTGGTAGGATGTGTAAACAGACACACCAGGCACCTGGGCCACGTGTGACCGTCCCACTGCTGAGCACACGTGTGCTCTGCACACTCAGCTTGGCATCTGCTTCATGCCAAGCCACCAGTGTGCATGAAGTTATAGAATAACCCAAAAGGCACGGGAGGCTGGTATTTATGAGCCCTGGGGCTGCTCACCCACGTGTGACACTGGCTGTGCTGCAGAGTTGTGCACAGACCCTCCTGCCCGGGCAGGGACCCAGAGCTGAGGCAGAAGCAGCCTGGGCCAGCACAGCCTCCCCATGCTGCACCTCTGTGCTGCTGGTGGTAGTAATAATAATAATAATAATAATAATAATAATAATAATAATAATAATACCCATCCTTTTTTATTGAAAGGCCACATGCAAATGGAAGGGTCAGTATGTTTAGAACTCTTTGGAGTTTAGAACATTTAGAAATGTTCTTCTCATAGAGTGTTGTATCCATTTGGAATTCACGTAAGGAGAAGATTTGAGCACACAGCTTGGCTAGAATGAAAATAAAATGTTTGGCAGGATCACTGTGTGTCCATTTATAGCATCTGTGGCTGTGCAGGTTCTGGGCAGTTGTATCTGCATAACCAAAGAGTGCACACCAGGATGAACAGGATGGGCAGGGCAGGGGAGACAAATCTGGCTCAGGCAGCTCAGGCCATAGGCTCACTTGGAAACACAGCCCATCCTCAGGCAAGGTGTGGGTTATCAGCAGGGAAATCATTGGGTCGTGGCTTTTTGGTAAAGGTGAAAGGAGGAAAAGGAAAAAACCCAACTGCTTTATTTCTGATCGCTCACCTCTGTGACATTTACAGCCTGGGAATGGCTGCACAGCCAAGAACATCCCAGAGCAGCCTCTGCCCCACCCAAGGGAGCATCAGCATCATCATCCTCATCCTCATCATCCTCCTGCTCGTGCTTCTCCTTCTCCTCCTCCTCCTCCTCCTCCTCCTCCCCCTGAGCCGCTCCTGCCTGGCACACCAGGTGCTGTGGAGCAGGAGGGAGCCTGTCTACTCCTTCCCCAAGGAGGGCTGTACTTTCAGTGAAGTCATTGGTTTTGTTACAACAAAAAGGAATAAATCCGCTGTTCTGCTTTTGTCCACAGTCCATCCCATAAAAATATCCAGCTGGTGTATAGGAGAATATGGCTCAACATGTCCAGAGCTGTGTGACACATAGACCCCGTTTGGGAAAGGACGGGTGGGGTGTTCCGAGGGCTCCCCACAGCCCTGCCAGCTCCTTGGCCCCTCAGGTTCCTTTAGCCCCGTTCTGGGGGGGCACAGACGCCCACGAGGCACACAGGAGGCTCCAGCTCACGTCAAGTTTCAAGAAATTTTGATAAATAAAAAGAAAAGCTTGGGAATGCCACAGGCTTCTCAGACCCACAGCCAGTGCCACCCAGCCCTGCAGGAGCCCGGGGGTGCTGGGGCTGTGTTGGGCCCTCAGCTCCCACCGAGAGCGCTGGTGCTGCTCCAGCCTGCTGGATTTATTGTCCCAGCCACCCCTCGCCGTTCAGCTTGTCTCATGAGTCATTAATGGTGTGTGATTGATACAGCTGTGCTTTGGGTTTGCAATAAGCACCCAGCTGAAGGCCTAAACCAGGATTTCTGTGCAATCAGGGAGTCCAAAAACTGCTCACGGGACAGGATGGACCCAGAGCCCAGATCAGATTGAGGGGTTGGCTTTGCACTCTTCAGGAGCACTTTATTTCCTCCTGGCCTCCTGCCTCCTCTTCCCATCCATAACATAAAATGTTCTGAAGAAGGAAAAGGTGATCCCGTTCACCTCATCTCAGTGAAGTTGTTGTTTACAAGTACAGAGACAAGACGGATGCATGGAAGGGTCCCAAAACTCCAATTCCTTGCAATAAAAATAGAATTTGGGGGACTTGCTGTGTAAAGTTGTTTTTGATAGCTATAAAAAGAAAATGGAAATGTTTCCCTTTGGTACATCTACATCCTTCCCACTAAATAAGTGACTTCCTTCTCTCCTTGCTGATTAGGAAGCTCTCCTCTGGAGGTTAGCTTTGATGTCTCAGGAAAACAAAAATCAAATTAGCAAATGTACAGGAAAGAATTAGCATGGCCCCATTCATTGGGCCTGGAACGAGGGATTAACCCTCTGACTGATTCCTGCTGGCTTCGAGCAGGCCAAGGAAACAGGAGCGCAGTTGGCTTAGAGCTCCCCAAGGCCAGAACACCGTCAGGAATGCGCACTGCTCCCAGCCATGCCCCGAGCATCCCCCTGCCCACTCTGCCGAGGGCAGCCCGAGAGTGCCCCTGCGGACCCTGCCGACCCTGCCCGGGGCAGCCCGAGCCCCCTGCACATCCCCCTGCACATCCCCCTGCCCACCCTGCGGACCCTGCTGACCCTGCCCGGGGCAGCCCGAGCCCCTGCACATCCCCCTGCACATCCCCCTGCCCACCCTGCCCAGGGCAGCCCGAGCCCTCTGCACATCCCCCTGCACATCCCCCTGCCCACCCTGCCGACCCTGCCCGGGGCAGCCCGAGCCCCCTGCACATCCCCCTGCACATCCCCCTGCCCACCCTGCTGACCCTGCCCAGGGCAGCCCGAGCCCCCTGCCCCAGGGCACAGCACGCACGCTCTGTGGGCTGGCACAGGGCACCGCTCTCTGTGGGCTGGCACAGGGCACCGCTCTCCACTCCTGCCCGTGTTTTGGGGCAGAAACAGAACTCCCACTCAGACTGGTGTGAAACCAGGACTGTCCATTCCAGCCAAGCCCTCACTGAGTGCCCAGGCGTGGCTGCAGCACATCTCCGTTTCCAGCCACGCTGCTGGGACTGATCCCTGTGCCCCTCGCCGTGGGCTGGCAGGGGCAGCAGGAGCCCATCGGCCCTCCCGAGCCAGGCAAGGGCAGCACATTCAAGGTCTGTGTGTGAGCACTGTTCTTCCATTCCCTCTCATTAAGCAAAGCCTCTGCCTTGTTTATCTGAGCTATAAATAGTTTTCCCGTGTCTGCATTTGCTCTCGCTGCGGTCACTGACAGGCGGAGTTGGGGTTTGGGGATGGGGTTTTAAACCTGATGGGGTTTTTGCCTATTGCTGGTGTCAGAAGGGAGTGCAAAACCAGATTAAATACGTGGAGATTAAACAGAGAGATGTAGAAATGCGTCTAAAAATAACTCCAGGGCTGCGTAGGGCAGCAGTAATGCACGGGGCAGAGCAGGGCTGTGACGGGGACAGTCCCGTGATTGCCACCAGTGGCAGATGGGACCTGCACGGTCCCTGCCCCGGCAGCCCCCCCAGGACACTGCTGGCCCCTCTGGGCACACACACTGCTCAGGTTCTTGCCTTGGCAGCCCCTCCAGGACACTGCTGGCTGCTCTGGGCACACACACTGCTCAGGTTCTTGCCTGGGCAGCCCCTCCAGGACACTGCTGGCCCCTCCAGGCACACACACTGCTCAGGTTCTTGCCTTGGCAGCCCCTCCAGGACACTGCTGGCCGCCCCGGACCCACACACTCCTCACTGGCAGCTCTGCAGCACCAAATCAAACCTGCTCTGACCCCCGGCCCATGCAGGAGGCGCTGGGTGCTCCAGCCCACCCTGAGCAGGCCTGCAGCTCAGGCGAGAGCAGGCGCTGTGGCTCTGGTGGGCCTGCATCTCCAGCCTTCCCGCTGGCCCCTGCCCCAGGAGGGCTCGGACAGGGCAGGGCGGGCACGCTGTGGGGTCACTGGGCAGGAGGCGCCAGCAGGAAATGGAAAATCCCAGAGCCGAGGAGGCCGAGGCCGATTCCCGCAGCAGGGCCATGCCTGAGTAGGGCAGAGGAATTTGGGCTGGGGGCGCTGCTGGGCGCGGGAGCCGCTGGGGCAGGCCCGGCACGGAATTAGCATGTGGGTAATTCCCTGCCGGGGATTAGGAACACCTAAGGGTGGAGGCATGGAAAATGTGGAGAGCGGGCACACTGGCTCCAAAACCTGCTTGGCAAGAAATAACCTTGGGCTGCTGGAGGTGGATCCTTGGGAAGTGTCATTTATGGACGGGGCGGCGAGCACAGGCGGATTAGGGCTCTGTGAACAGCCTCCTTTGTCTGCAGAAATGACTGCTGATAATGGAGATATTCCCCTCCCTCCTGGGTGTGTGTGTAAGCACCACTGATGTGTTTGCACTGCCTGCTCCTCCTGGAAACAGACCCACGTGTGTCCTGGCACTGCCAGCCCTGTGCTTCCCCACTGCACCTGCACCTGGCTGCCACCTCCTGCCACCTCCTGCCTTTGCCCTGCCACCTCCTGCCTTTGCTCTGCCACCCCCTGCCACCCCCTGCCTTTGCCCTGCCACCTCCTGCCTCTGTGACTCACGAACCATTTCTGCAAATCCCAGCAGCACAAGGGAGGAGAAAACCCCGCGAGGGGCCCAGTTATTCATTCCTACAGCTGTCACTGAGCATGCAGTGTCAAACACACCTGCCGTGAGTCACCCTGGAAAGCTTTCCATTCACATTTATTCACAGGAAGAGAGGTGATCAGTTTGGCTACAGCTTGACACAAATGTTTCACAAATAAAGGCTTTGGCATTTACTAATATCCAGGAGTTCCTTGAGGGACACTATATGACACATGGGGAAATGGAAACTTTAAATGTGGTGAGTCGTAGGAAAACCAAGGAAGTGTTTCCCAGGGGAATTTTTAAGTTGTTCTCCTGGTCTCTTGGAGCCCTTTTAAGCACTAGAAGGAGCTCTAAGGTCTCCCTGGAGCCTTCTCCTCTCCGGGCTGAATCGCCACAGCTCTCTCACGCTGTCTGGTGCCTGCATTGTCTGGTGATGCCTTAAGTTTTTCTTTAATCATTTAATTTATCCCTTCAGATTTGCCCAGCCAACCCAGGTTTCTCAGGTGCCCTGCCCTTGAGAGTGTGAGTTATCCCTGCCATCGCTCCCTGTGCAGCCACAGAGCAGAGGAGCTCACACTGAGCACCCTGATAGCACTGACTCCTCACAGCTCTGTCACATTTCCACATAGCACAGTGGCAAAATCCACGTTTTAAGGTTGTTTTTAGTGACTTGTGATGATGTGAAATTTGCCCTCTGAGCACAGCAGGCACTGCTGGGCAGGGGGCAGCAGCCAGAGTTCCTGAGCCCTGGGGCCACCTGCTTGAATGCTGCTGGGGGCTGGCGAGCACCAGGCTGTCCTGATTCCATTCCAATTCCAATTCCATCCCGATCCCATCCCAGTTCTATCCCAATCCCATCCCAGTTCTATCCTGATCCCATCCCAATCCCATCCCAATCCCATCCCAATTCTATCCTGATCCCATTGCAATTCCCGGTGTCCCTGCACTGACTGAGGGAGTTGTGACTCCCTCAAATTAAACTCCCTCAAACTAAAGACTAGTATTTGCAAATACTTAGTCTTTAGTCTCACCCTCTTGGATGCATGTTTCTTTAAATCTTTATATTCCATCAAGCTAACTCTGGGTGTTACCTTTCCTTGTGTTTCATTTAATTCCTGCTTTTAGCTTTGTGTTTTGCAGTTACCTCACTTGCAGGAGAAAGGCTGCAGGAGAACAATGCCTGGAGGAAACACCCAGCATCCAGCAGCAGGTGAAGCAAAGTGAAAATTTTCCAGGATAGAAATCCATTTTAATTTAGGTGAAATGTACATTTTTGAGGTGAGTCTGTGGTTGGAAATCATAGTTATTTAGCCAGACTGCAAGGCCTAAGCTCAGTGAAGTTACTTCAGCGAAGGACAGAGATAAAGGGGAGGAGACAGAAGATGATAGAGAGAGACAGGGACTGCTGTAAGGGCAAGTCAGCCTGACCTAGGAGTTCTTTCTGATAAAAAGGAACTAGTGGTAAAAGTCGCACGAAACCCATAAAAATGAATATGTATGAATCCATTGTGAAACTGTATGCATATGTATTTGAGAGGGGGATAAAAGGAGATCTGAAGTTCTCAGAGGTACGCATGCCTTTTTGAGGAGAGTTTTCTCCTTCTGTGTCCAGCACTGTAAATAAACATACCGAGCTTTACAACTTTTATAAAGTTGTGAGGTTTCTTCTTTTCTCCGCAAAACACAGGAGCCACCTCTCTGCCCTGACACTGCACCCCTGAACTGGCCACCTCCTGGGACAGAGCAGAAAATCACAGCACGTCTCAGATTTTTCTGCAAGCTAGAAACAGACAGATTAACAACATCTTCAGAGAGAGGGGGAAAAAATGGAGCTGCATAACATCTAATTCAGGGATGAAGTTCCAAAGTCTGGATGTGAAAATGAGAGCTGAAGGCTCTGAGAGGCTCATCTGTCACTGAAACCCTGCCGGTGACTAAGGAAAATGTCCAACCCAGAAATGTAGAAGTCATGAATCATTCCTGAAAGTCAGAAAATGTTTCCTAACTCGTATGACTTCAGAGAGCCCTCAGCATCCTGTTTGCCACTGGCCTTTGTTCCAGGCTGTGACTCAGGATCCACGGGGAGAGTCACCCCAAGAGAATGGAGGCACAGAGCTTAGCTTTGAAAAGCTCTCTAGGGGAGACAGGGTTTTTTCCAGAGTGCACGTGAGTGCTGCTGCTTGCCTGTCCCTGGTCTGGCAGAGGGAGGAATATCCATCCCCTGTTTCCCAGGGCCCTGGCACGTGGTGCTGGGGTTGGCACAGCACCAGTGTGGAGCAGCAGGTACTCACTGGGCACTGCCACACCTCAGCATGGTCCCCACTGCCCGACGTGGGCTTAGCTTACTTGTACATGCATTTTTGTGTGTGTACATATATATACACACACATAGACACAGCTGTGTTTGTGTGCGTGTGTATGCATATCTACATATATATATAGCTCACTGTGGTTTTACAGAAAAATGGGAGAGCTCCTGGCCACAGTGACTTTGCAATTTCAAACATCCCTGTTCAGGGATGGAGGAAATAACTTACGGCTAATTTGGTGGGAGCAGAATGGGAATTCAGTGTCCTGCAGGAGTTCTGGGAGTCAGGATTGGCTCCGTGGGTCTGTTCCTCCCCCTGCAATCCACACTGAGCTGGTTCAGAACTGGAAAGGAGAAACCACCAGTGGGAACCTGGGCACCAGCCCAGTGTCTCTGTCCTTCCCAAGGCCACGGGCTGCAGCAGCAAACAACCCCTGAAGCAAAGGCACCTCTTCTGTTGCTGCTTGTCAGTATTTATTTCCTCTTGCAGAGCCCTGGAAATTCTCCACTGGAGCCAAATGAATTCAGGCTGCTGAGAACTCTCCTGCATTTTGTGGAAGCCTTGGACCCACAGGATCTGGGACTCCCAGGGCAAAACCTAAGACTGCCCATCCATTGGGGAAAATCTCATGTATCATGGTGATCCCAGCTGAGGGAGCCTCAGGCTGAGCTGGGCTCCCTGTTCCCGGACAACCTGACTTTACAAATGCCAAGAACTGATATTAATTATGGAATTGTGCTTTATAAGAGATGCAAAAGGAGGTGGCTCCTGCCTTGTCCTTCAGGTTGAGAAGTAATTGCTTCACATAACAGATCCTCCCCTGGGATTCACTGATGCATTTCCATTTGCTGCAGCTGCACAGCCTGGGTGGTGCTGCAGAGCCCAGAGTCAGCACGTGGGGAATGCTCACTCGTGGGGCTGGTGGCAGCCCCCCAGCACAGCCCACCTGCTGATCCACCTTCACTGCCCCCAGAATGATCATTCTCCTCCTGCTCCCACCCGGACCCCTGGTTTGAGCTAAGAAAGCCCTGCCTGGGTTCTTAGCTAAAATACTCCGGGGACCCAGGGTCCTGGCAGGTGAGTGTGAGCGGCCAGTAAAGGTCCCTGTGTGCAAGGGGGAGCAGCACAGAGCCCCAGAGCAGAGCCGTGTGTGCGATGCTGGGCCCCTCACCAGCCTCAGGCTGGCATAAATACCAGCAGAACTCATCACCATCAGCGGGCAGGGTGAAGGGTCCTCTGGGGAATTGATCAGAGGGAATGTGGAGGCAGTGACCGTGGTGTGCAAATGAGGATGAATCAGAGCAGGAGAGAGGAGTTTTGTGCTGCTGCAGTGCAGGGAGCGGAGGCACAGGCTGCTGGGGTCGGGGCTGGGCAGGATGGAGTGAGCCAGGGCCACCCAAGGGCTCCTTCATCTGCTCCATCCTTTGTGTGGGGACCAGGGGGGCTCCTGCCTTCCCACCGGCTTTTACCTGACGGGTTATTGTCATGCAAGGAGCCATTGCTCATTGTGGGTTTCTGCATCGAGAAATGCAAATTTCATTTCTTGTGGGAGACAGTTAAAAAATGCTCCTCAACAGTTACCCTTGTTAATAGCTCTTTAATTCTCTAATGAATATTTATGAGTGGTTGCCTGAAAGCAATGAACCTTGGACTGTATAGACTGATATTGATTGTGTTTGAAATTAAAAGAACAGTGATTTTTTTCTCTTTTGGTGGAAAAGCTGAACAAGAGGAAGACAGCCCCCTATTCAGAGTGAGGTTTTTAAATTATGGCAGGTAATGAATTATTGAAACATCTCTTACCAGAGAAGCGCCTTAAGGACAGTGATTTGGTGGCGTACCAGAAGTGTGTGCCCATTTTGGGGACCCAGTTGTGTCCCTGCATCCCCAGGCAGCCCCACTTTCCCCCACAGAGACCCCCTGCCTGTCAGAGGAGTGTGGATGTGAGGAGTAAACATCAAACCCTGGCCGTGCTTTGTTCAGGGGATGCCAGAGGAGCTGCCAGCGCTCGCCCTGCTGGCTGCAAACCGGTTGGGTGGGAGAGCCGGGCCCCAGCTTGCCGAGGGGGGCAGAGTGCCCTGGGGACAGACTCCCCAAGGCAGGGTCTGTCCCCATGGCCTGGGTGTGGGTCAGCCCCACAGCCCCACAGCCCTACAGCCCCTCAGCCCCTCAGCCCCACAGCCCCTCAGCCCCTCAGCCCCTCAGCCCGTGCACTGCCCCAGCCTGCGACACTGCCCTGCTCACCCCGGCATGCTCCGGACATTGCCAACACTCTCTGGACATTGCCAACACTCTCCGGACATTTCCAACACTCTCCAGATAATTCCCACACTCTCTGGACATTTCCAACACTCTCCAGACTTTGCCAACACTCTCCAGCTTCTGTCACCTGCTTGGCTCCCTCTGGCTGACATGGAGAAGATCCCAAGGCACAGTTTTGTCACCAGAACTTTTACAAAATGGCCGAGAAGCTGATGTGAGGAATTATTGGCTCCAGGCTGGATCAGCTTTAAAAGAACAGCAATTTAAATCACTAGGAAACGTGGGTTTGGTGCTCACTAAGAAACTGAGCCAAGAGGGATGCAGGGAGCCTGTTTGCTCCAGTATTCTATTCCAGAGTACTCTGGAGCATCCATATATCAGAATTTATTCCCAGGTTCTTTTTTTTACCCTTGAGGACCTGAAAATCCAGCGGTTTGTAAGTGCAAAGTGGATGTTTGCAAACAGGAGCAGCACTGTTTGCAGTGGGTCTGAAATCCATCTCCACATTCACGATCAATGCAAATTAGGTTGGAATGGGAGTTGATTAAAGGGACAAAGTCAGTGTCCATCTGAGTTTCAGACTGGGTTTCTCTGATAACATCTATCCATATATCCTTTACATTTACTTTATTACACATAGGACTTCATGGAAAAGAGATCAGAAATAGCTGCTCTCCCAGTGCAGAACAGCACACACGAGCACAGTCACATTGGTTGTTACATATTAAGCTCCTTCATGTTCTGCATTAAAGTCAGTGGAACATTTCTCCCTGGAATAGTTTCAGTGGGAGGGTAAATCTCTGGCTAAATTGTTCTTCTAAAACGGTAATTTGAAATGAAAGATTTTAAATCACATTTTCGTGCTGAGATTTCCGACTGCTGGGACAGCTCTTTTAGCTGTTTTTGAGCTGAAGTCTTGTGAAACTGTTCCGTGTCTCCTCTTGCCACCCTCATTTTGGATAAAGCTGAGTGTCAGAATGGCAGCGTTTCCCACAGGAGATTCCCCTCTGGCTGGGTTAAATCCTTCCTGGCTGCTGAAGGCCGGTCACCACATGCCAATGGAGAAAATGACAGCAATCCTTCCAGCAATGCAGCTGCAGAGGGAAACTGAGGCAGGAGCAGGGCCCTGAGCGCCGTGCAGGCCAACATGGGCATGGCTGAGGGACAGTCCCCATCACAGCTTTCCCTGCTCGGGATGGCCTCTGCTCGCCCAGGGGGCTGCTCGGGAACACAGGGCATGGTGCCACCATCGCGCCACTGCCCGTGCACTGCCCTGACCGTCCCCAGGCTGGACGTACCCCCGAGTCACAGCCCAGAGTCACTGCCGGAACACGGCTGGAACACGGCTGGACACGGGTGGAACAGGGCTGGACACGGCTGGAACATGGCTGGAACATGGCTGGACACGGGTGGAACACAGCTGGAACATGGCTGGACACGGCTGGGACACGGCTGGACACGGCTGGAACACGGCTGGAACACGGCTGGACACGGCTGGGACACGGCTGGACACGGCTGGAACACGGCTGGGCACGGCTGGAACACGGCTGGGCACAGCTGGAGCACGGCTGGAACACGGCTGGGCACAGCTGGAACACGGCTGGGGCACGGCTGAACACAGCTGGAACATGGCTGGAACACGGCTGGACACGGCTGGGACACGGCTGGGCACAGCTGGAACACGGCTGGAACACGGCTGGGCATGGCTGGGACACAATTGGAACATGGCTCTCTCCGTGGGACCGGCCCTGTGTTCCCGAGCAGCCCCCTGGGCGACCGGAGGCCATCCCGAGCAGGGAAAGGTGTGATGGGGACTGTCCCTCAGCCATGCCCGGCCCCTGTCACTGCGTGTGGGATGGGATGGGATAATGGGATGGGATGGGATGGGATGGGATGGGATGGGATGGGATGGGATGGGATGGGATGGGATGCAGCGGTGGGATGCAGCAGTGGGATGCAGCAGTGGGATGGAGCTGTGCCATGGGGCAGGGACAGCCCCTCCACGCCCCTGCCATGCTGGCACTCCCTGCCCAGCACACGGCTCGTGCTGCAGCAGCGCTGTGCCTGCAGTGCTGCTGTCTGCATTTCCTTCCTGCCGGAGAACATTCCCAATGTGCTGACGAGCTGGAAAGTGCTGGATCCGGAGCCCTGGCCGTGTCCCAGCAGGAGCTGTGTGTGACCCGAGGCAGCCAGTGTCCCCTCAGCTCCTGCCTCAGAGCACCGAGCCCTCTGTGCCCTCAGCGGGGGTGACTGCTGCACTCTGAAATGCTGACAATGCCCACTGATGGGTAAAATATTCCCTGGACTGCAGGGGCACCTTTTTGAAGCAGAGATTAGTGTTTTAAGCACCTGACACTGTTCTGACGCCGAATGGGGCTGCTTTTTGGGGTGTTTTAGCTCTCAGGATGGATGGGATAGAGACACACTGGAGGGAGGAAAACAAAAAAAACCAAAACACCCCAAAATTTCAGAGCAGCTGTTGGTAGCTTAGTGCTGGTATTTTACCTGCTGGACTGTGTAAAGGGTGCAAGGAAAGCACCCTGTTTTTATGGCATCATGAGGAACCTGCCTCCTCCTTGAGTTTTCTGTGGGTATTCAGCTTTTGCAGATGTCTGAAATCAAGGGACTGTGACAAAGGCACATGGCTGGTTATTACAGGTTTTTATCACTACCAAAAAGATCTGTAGAGGGAGAACTTGTCTTGCTGAATTCATGGTGCTCTTTGGCTGGGAAGGAAGGCCAGCCCTTGGGATTAAAGCCTGGATCAAATTGTGCTCTCTCTCCAACTTGGTACAGTGAAAAGCTAAATATACTGAAAGGCTCTTTCTCATGGGATACACGGCAAACCCCTTCAATCCTGTCATCTGCTCTGTCACTGTCACCACTTCCCAGAGCTCGTTTGGGTCAGTCAGAGGTTTCTGGTGCAGGAAAACATCCTGTTTTTCCTTCCAGCTGGATCACTGGAGGGTTTCCAGCCTGTCTGGGAGCTGGATGGGATGTGGTGGGTTCGTGCTGGGCTCTTCCTTGATGCTGGAGCAACAGGAGGCTGCTCAGCTTCAGGTTTGCTTTGGTGTGGGCTGAGGGCACAAACCAGAGTGCCCTGGGTGCCAGCACAGCCCTGCCAGCTGTGCACAGCCTGCCTGGCCCTGCTCTGCCCAGGCCCAGCGAGGAGAGGTGCAAAGCTGCCACCAACGCATTGCAGATCTCACAGCGAGCCTTCAGTGCTCTCTGCAATGCCAGCTTTGATTCCTTGGCAAGTCCCTCCTGCTGGATCTGGGCTGCACCCCATAATGTCTGGGGAACCACGGTTCTGCTCCAGTGGTTCACCAGAACCACCCTGGGAGAGGCTGGTGGGCTGGAGCTCTGCCTGTGCTCGGGAATGTGCTGTCCTGAGAGCTGTGGCTCCTCACAAAAAGCACTTCAGGCCCACACCAGCCTGGCCTCAGCAGCGAGGGGAGTGCAAGGACTTGTTCAAGAGCTGTTCCACCAGTGATGGTTTGGTCCCAGTGCAGAGGGAAGGGAGGGGGAGCAGCACAGACAGGACAGATCGTCCTGCACTGCAGGGAGACTGGGATCCATGGAGCAGATCCTGGGATCTGCTCCTGCTGTGAGCTCTGGGATCGGAGCTGTGTCAGGCAGGGCTTGGCAGCGATGTTAATGTGACCTTGTGTGACACAGAATTGGCCAGGGCCAGGCAGGGGGAGGGCCAGAGGCACAGCCCAGCCCAGCCCTGCCCTGCCCTGCCCTGCCCTGCCCCGGGGGTGCCCAGCCTGGAACATTCCAGGGGTGCAGGAACGGGCGCTGCTGCTGCTGCTCCACCGTGCCAGGGCCCCTTGCCCTGTCCTCACTGTGCCACGTGGGTCAGGCCCTCATGCTGCAGCACCACTCAAAGAACTGCTCAGAGAGCTTTTGTCTAACCCTGCCATTGCTGGGGTGCTTTGCCCTGGTCCCAGTGCTCCACACCTGCCCAGCCTGCAGTGCTGCCCCCAGCCCCGTGCCCGCAGCACCCCTGGCTGGGAATGGGGCAGGATGGCCACGGCTCCCCTGTGCCACCCCTGGCCTCTCCCAGCATGAGGACATTGTCTGGGACATCCCCCACAGCCCTGGGGCCTGCTTTGCTGCTGCTGAGTGCGCAGTGCTGAACCCAGCCCAGCACACACAGCCTGCATTAATTCTGCTGCAGTCTGGTGCATTAATACAGTAATTATTAACTATTATAAATCATTTGTATGGGATTTTGATCAATAACATCTTGTATCCTAAAAATAGACCAGGAAGATAAGAAAGAACAAAAACATGAGTGCCAAAGAAGCTGCTTTAATTTCCTAATATATTTCATGCTGTTAATTTACAAGGAAACTGTTGCTGTGGGGATTGAAGGATTAAATTGCAGCTGCAGGATGAAATTGCAAATGAGGTAATGTTTTTCTCCAAATTGTTTGGAGCAGAACCTGTGCTGGCTCTTCTGCAGGCTGCATTTCACTTGTAAAATTCAAGCGTGCATGCAAAGGGCAGCACTTCAGTGCTGGCTGTGTCGTTGAGGCACTGAGAGTCTGGCTTGTTTTCATGGCAGAGCAGAGTGAGCAGGGTCTGTGAGCCCGGCTGGGGCTGAAGCAGGGATGGAGCAGTGCCAGGGGCTCTGCAGCTCCTGGGGAGCTGTGGGATGAGTGCCCGCAGCACTGCCAAGCACTAACCCCTGTCCCAGGTGCCACATCCACGTGGCTTTTTAATCCTTTTGGAGATAAGGACTGCACCCCTGCCCTGGGCAGCTGTGCCAAAGCCAGGCAGCCCTTTCCAAGAAGAAATTTGCCCTAATATCTAACCTAGACCTTCCCTGGCACAACTTGGGCCATTTCCTCTTGTCCTGTTGCCTGTTCCTTGGTAAAAGAGGCCCCAGATACTCCCATGGAATCCACAGTGACCCCAGCAAGCTCTGAAAACAGTGAGAAACCAGGCAGTGATGGAAGCTCAGAGGAGGCTTCTTGAACTCCCTGAACAGAAGGCTTCAGGGGTGCTGGACAGGGCTGGTCAGAGCTGTGGGACAAAATCCTTGTTTTCTGCCCAATAATCACACTTGACTGAACAAAAGGCTCTGGGAGCCCCGGAACGGGTGAGAGTGTGGGGCTGCATCCGGGTTGAAGTGGGTGAATCTCAGCAGCTGGAACACATGGCAGCTCCAGCCGAGCATCCCGAGCCGAGCATCCCGAGCGTGATCGAGCCCAGCATCCCGAGCATCCCGAGCCGAGCATCCCATCTCCTGGCCGCGTCGGGAACAGCAGCCAGGGGAGCTCGGCAGGGCAGGGCAGCCTGGGGATGCCAAAGGAAAGCACACTCCACTCTTTTGGTTCATTTGCACAGAATGGTAATCCTTTGGAAAATGACGATTTGGGGGTTTTTTGTTGGTTGGTTGCTTAGGTTTTTGGTTAGGGATTTTTTAAAGGGTTTTTTTTGTGTTTTGATTTTGGGGTGGGTTTTTTGTTTTTGTTTTTGGGGTTTTTTGGTTGGGAGTTTTTGTTTTTGTTGTCTTTGTTTTGTTTCGTTTTTCTGGTTTTTGGTGATTTTTTTTGTAGGGAAGGAAGAGTGTTTTGACTTCCTCCTGTGAGTCACAGATCCCGGAGAAGAGCTCGGGAGCTGCCAGGACGCGTCCCTCGGGCAGTGGGAGATGCAGAGCTCAGACAGGCCCTGCACAGGGCTGCACTGCACGGGGCTGCACTGCCCAGGGCTGCATTCCACAGGGCTGCACTGCTCCCAGCCGCAGCACTGCCGCTGCAGCCCGGGGTCTGCTCGTCCCGGCACGGCGGGGATGGAGCCCAGACCCAGAACCGAGCATTTCCCACAGAGGCCTCCAGGAGCTCCTGAGCAGGAGCCGGGCCCTCGGCCTGCTGGGGCTGCGGTGGTGCCAAGTGCCCCCGTGCTTCCCTTCCCTGTCAGCTCTGCTGCCGCTCCGAGCTCTCTCACACCAGCTGTGGCCGGGTGGTGACACTGTCCAGGGGCCATGTGGGTACCGATGTCACGCCACCCACCCGGGCTGCTCCTGCTCCCACCCACCCGCCTTCAGAAGGAGCTGCAGTGCCAGCCCCATCAGTGGAGGCATGTCCTGCTCAAGGAAAATGTTCTGTTCGGACAAAACATTGAAGGAACATTTTAACCTTTGGTGAGTTTCCAAGTAGGAAACACTAGCTGCATCTCATCCTGTCCTGAGAGGAAAGGTTCACAGAGCTCCTGCCCTCGTGGCTGTTGGATTTGCTGTCCTTGAGTGTCACAGGGCACGCTGGCTGTATCCACGGATGCCCCCATGGAAACAGGCTGAGACAAATGCTGGAGAGCTTTGGGAAGGCCAGAAGAGCACGCACACAAAAGGAAATGGTGCTGTTGAGCTGAGCTCACCTTGCCCTGCTGGCAAAGCCCTGTGGCTGTGGCTGTGGCAGGCAGTGCCAAGCCCTCCAGCCTGGCAGCCCAGGAGCTCCTGCCCTCCCCGTGGGCACAGCAGGGCCTGTGCAGCTGCTCCACGCCCTCCAGGACAGATGTGGCTTCAGGGGCAGATGGAGCTTCACCCACACACCAGCTGCTGCTGCTAGCACATGTGGGTGAAGGATGGGGCTGGTGCACAAGGCAGGAGGTGCTGGGACAGAGCTGCTCTCGTGGCTGAGCACATCCATCCAGCAGGGAAATGGAGAACACAAGGTATTCTTGGCTTTCAATATTTTAAGGTCTGTTTCCATAGCCCTAAAATAGCATTTTTCCTTGCAAAAAAATACCACAGTAGCTTGGGAGTGCTCAAAATAATCCATTTCCTACTGCACATCTTAGAACTGAGTAAGCAGATGAGCCCCAGAGGGAAAAAGCCTGTCGTGAATGGGATGGTGGGCTTGGGATATTTGGGGTCACCTGAAAACTGGGGCACGCGTGCCCCCTCTAATGAGGGAGGCCCTTGTGGCAAACAGCCTCCCCTGAGCGGCTGTTAAGTGCCTCCAGGGCTCTGCTTCCCAGGTGACACCACAAAAAACAGTTTTGTGAGCAGAAGTGGAGCTCTGGGTCACCGTCAGCAGGGACTGGGGTGGGATGAACTCACAGCATGAGGGGAGAGAAATGCTTAAGAGACCAGGGCAAGAATAAAGCCAGGGCTGTGGCAGTGGCCCTGGCGGTGATGGCTCTGCTGGTGATGCTCTGGTGGCAATGGCTGCAGGTGGCTCTGGTGGCAATGGCTCTGCTGGTGATGGCTCTCATGCTCACCACGCCGTGGGAAGGGGGAGAGCAAGGCATGGATGAGTTCAAGGGCAGGACTTGCCCAGAGCTGGTTTGCTCCACTCTGCAGACTGGTCAGCAGCATCCAGGGGGTGCTGAGACTGAAGTGGTGCATCTGCCAAGGCAGCACTTTGTCCCTGCAGTCCCTGCTCTGTGCCTCTGCAGGCTGCAGCTCATGTGGAGCACCACCCTGGGCTGGGGGTAACGCTGGATTGTACTGGTAAAACTGTGTGTGTCTGCATAGCCACAGCTTTGCTCTGCCCTGTGGAGTAGGAGCAGAAATAACTCCCTCAGCAGCCCCCCCTTTCTATTTTCCAGGCATGAGTCTCCAGCCACAGAGCAGAACAGATAGTTAAAAATGAGCTCTGCAGACAAATGAGGTACTGAAACCCACTAATTATGTGTCTCCACCCAAACCAGCCCGAGGTGCCCAGCCAGGCTGTGCTGGGTGGCTCAGGACAGCCTGTGTGGCACTGACCCCTCCCAGGCACACACCCACGGACAGGCCGACAGCTGCCCAGTCCTTCTGGGAAACCCAAAGAACAAAATTACACTTGGAAGCATTTGCAAGGGGAAATGGGGAGGTTGGAATCCACAGCACCCTCACCCTGTGCTGTGAGGGCACTGCCGGAGAGAGACTGGCACTGGCACAGGCACTGCCCACACACAGCACTGCACATATTCCCCTGCCTTCTGATCCAGGGCCTTTGCTGGTAAAAACGTGTGTTGTTCTATGTTCCTCTGACACACAGGACTGAAGAGCTTTAGTGAAATTCCATATGGCATTTCACATTAGAACAAGGAGCGCTGCCCTCTTACATGCAGGGTTTGGCAGTCAGCAGAGGACCACGGAGCTCTGATAGCAGCTCTGGGTTCACAGAGAGCTTGCTGAGCACAGCAGAAGCACAGACAGAGGCACCAGCAGCTCCCAGGGGGCTGGAGAGACCCACCCCGTGCAGCTGGCCGTGCGTCACCAGCCCATGCAGGCAGGATTCCTGTGATGCCATTAGCCTGGCAAAGGAGGGCCTGGGCAAGCTGGCAGCAGGCTGCACCGAGCCCATCAGGGCACAGCCTCCCAGGAAAGTCTCCTTGCACAAAAAGGTACTTTATTAGAATAACTCTGCCCACAGAGACCAATGCAGCCAGGGAAAATGGAGAGGCTGGCTGGCTCTGGTGCACGTGCTGCCTGCCCACAGGTGGGACAGCCAACCTGTCCCTCGGTGCCTCTGCCCAACAAACCCTTGGCCAGGCTGAGGAATGAAGCCCCAGGGACAATATGAGGGGCTTGTTCCAAGGGCTGCACACCCTGGAAAGAAAAGCAACAGGAATAAATGCCACGGTGCTATTTGCCCAGGGTTCAGGAGCCAGAGTGACTCTGACGATGACAACTTCCTAGAGTGCCCGGGCACAGGGCTCCGGACAGTGCCTGGGCACACGGCTCTGGACAGCCCCGCAGTGTCCAGGCACAGGGCTCCGGGCAGTGCCCGGGCACAGGGGCTCTGGATAGCCCTGGGCACACGGCTCCGGACAGCCCCGCAGTGTCCGGGCACACAGCTCCGGACAGTGCTGGGCACACAGCTCCGGACAGTGCCTGGGCACAGGGCTCTGGATAGCCCTGGGCACACGGCTCCGGACAGCCCCGCAGTGTCCGGGCACACAGCTCCGGACAGCCCCGACCCCACCCAGCACAGCGGCCCCTTCCTTGTGTGGCTGGCCTGGCAACTGCTTGCACATCAGAAAACAATTTTGGGATAGAAGTCTGTGCTTTTAAGCTATGTTTGATATAATCAGTGTGCACTTTCCTCTATTTTAGAACATAATTTGTCATGCTGTTGGGTTGACTTTTCCTTTAATGCCTTCCACGCCCAATCCAGTGGAGAGATGGATCTGATTTGGGAAACTGATCTGTCTGAGAAAAAGCACCTCCAGCTCCTGTTAGATGTGAGCTCTCCATCCATTATCATGTTATTTCTCACTTACATTATCACATGCAGACATTTATCAGTAGCACATGGTAAAGCAGATGTGCATCTAAATCTCTCTGTGAAATGTGATCCCATCCAGCCCCAGTTCCTGGGGCAGAAATGGGGAATGCTCACAAGCCTGTGGAGCACACACACCTCAGGGCCACTGCACTGCAGCTCCAGTGCACCATGTGCTGAAAGAGCTGGGAATGCAGCTGGGAAAATGGGCTCACCATTTCCCTCTCCAAGCCAGGGAGTAACCAGCTGGGTCAGGAGGAACAGAGCCGCTTCCCCAGCTGGGATGTGGCGTCTGTGTATTATTTATGTGTGCACTCATACACACAGCACTCGGAGCCCACTGTGATTTATCAACATGGACTAATTAACCCCATTCCTTCAGCCCCCGAGCACACTGAGGGGCTGGGGCAGCTGTAAAAGGGGCTCCTGTGAAATGAGACCCCACAAAGAACATTCCCTGAGCCAGCACGGAGCCGCTTCCTGATGCAGCAGGGACAGAGAGCCCGTGTGGTCACTGAGGCTGCTGGACACACATGGTCACCCAGGCTGCTGGCCACACATGGTCACTCAGGCTGCTGGCCACACGTGGTCACTCAGGCTGCTGGACACACATGGTCACCCAGGCTGCTGGACACACATGGTCACTCAGGCTGCTGGCCACGCGTGGTCACTCAGGCTGCTGGACACACATGGTCACTCAGGCTGCTGGCCACACATGGTCACCCAGGCTGCTGGCCACGCGTGGTCACTCAGGCTGCTGGACACACATGGTCACCCAGGCTGCTGGCCACACATGGTCACTCAGGCTGCTGGCCACACGTGGTCACTCAGGCTGCTGGACACACATGGTCACCCAGGCTGCTGGACACACATGGTCACTCAGGCTGCTGGCCACGCGTGGTCACTCAGGCTGCTGGACACACATGGTCACTCAGGCTGCTGGCCGCTCCGGAGGGTGCAGGAGATGGGGCGGATGAGGAGCCACAGGAGCATGCTCTGGGAAGGAGCAATGGGAGAAGCAATAACTCCCTTCTTAAGCACAGAAATAGCACCTTGGAAAAGGCCTCTGCTTTGAGATGCAGCTCCAAATGGTGAACATTTAGAATTTTCTTTCCAAGTTTTCTCCTTAATAATGGTTTTCTAAAAGCTGTGGGAACACGAGGCTGGTACTCCAGCAGAAAAAGGCTCAAATGAATAAGCATTTTAATAAGAATTTTATCCTGTGTCATAAAAAGAATTACATGAAAACCCCACTGCTTTATGTGCAAGAACTGTATTTACTACGGGCAATTGAAGAAGAAATAAAATTCAACTTCAACCTCATTTCGATTTGCAAGTTATGAGAAATGTTTCTAGAAGGAGCTAATAAATGTGATGAATGCACCCAGCCGTAATTGATCATTTATATAAAAAAATTCTGGCAAACATTTAATTCCACTATTCATTAAAATGTTGCCCTTGCATGACATAATCCATAAAAATGATCTATCTAATAACCAAGCTGTCAGGGAGCTGAGATTGAGGGTGAAGGTAACCTGGGATTCCAGGAGGCAAATTCCAGACACTGATTCTCGGCTGGGTTAATGTGAGTGGAGCTGTGCCTGCCCAGCCCAGTGTACCAGATGGGGAGCAGCCTCTCCCCCGGGCTCAAGTACGTGATTTCTGAGCTCTTCTGTTCCGTATAAGGGTTGTGGTGTTGGCAAGAGCAAACACAAGTGCTGCACACGTTTTTCCTGGTCAGCTGCTGGGCTGCATTGTGAGCATGGCACATCCTGCTGCAGCCCTCGGTGTGTCCCCAAGCCCCCACTACAGCCAGTGTGACCTGAGGTGCCCAAAATCGCTTGGGTGCTGTCTTGTCACATGCCCCGAAGGCACATTTGGCTTTGTAAGTGGTGCTTCAGGAGCCTGCCCAAGCTGTGCCCAACCGAGGTGTCGTGCATGTGGGGAAGGAGGGAGGGTAAGGTGTGGATGTGTGGATGCTGTGGGTGGAATGGGCAGTATGGATGGGCTGGGCAGGAGGAGCAGGCTGGATTTGGGGCACGGCTGGGCAAGGCTGGGCTCAGGGCACAGGAGCAGGCTGGATTTGGGGCACAGCTGGGCAAGGCTGGGCTCAGGGCACAGGAGCAGGGTGGATTTGGGGTGTTGCTGGGCTCAGGGCACAGTGTTGGGGCAGCACCAGCTAATGTGGGGCAGAGCTTCTCATCTTGGGGTGTTCCCAGGGGCTCCAGGTCCCCCCAGTGCTCCCAGGCCTGGGGCAGCCCCAGGTGTGTCAGATGTGCCCACTGCCCTTCCCTAAACCAAAATCCTCTGTAAGGTGAGCCAGCACTACCTGATAATTCTATTTGGAAAGGCAGGAAAAAAATAAAACCAATTAAGGAATAATTGCAGAGTTGCCCTAATTTAGGGAGCGACGATCTGTTTCTGAGCAGATAAACAAAGGCAAAGGGTTTGTATTTACTGGGAGCTGCAGGGGAAGGGACAGATCCCATGGTCGAATCAGAGAGAAAATTCAGCATTTCAGTGTGAGGTTTCTGGCCTCCTGTTTGTCCTTTTTTCCCAGTTTCTCTTCCTAGCAATCATAAAAGCCATGTGGATGTGGCCTCTGAAGGGTTACTGCGTCCTTCCTCAGCAATGCTGGGTGCGTGGCTGGACTGGATGGTCTGAGAGGGCTTTTTCAACACAAACAATTCCATGATTTCCTACAGCCCAGCGGCATGCCAGTGCCAAAGGTGGGCTTCCCTCACGAGAGCTGTCCAGGGATGTGTCTGCTCCCTGGGCACAGGGCCTGTCTCGCCAGGCTCCAGCACTGGCACTGCTGCTCTCTGCCCCGAGGCTCTGTCCCTGCAGGGCTGCCTGTGACAGCAGCAAGGCTCAGGCAGCCCAGGGACCTGGCCTGTGTGCCAGCATGACGCTGGTGCTTTAAATTCCTAATTAAAATTCTAATTGCCACTTAGAAACCACACTAAAAGGGGAGAGGAGCAGGAGCCCACACACGGGGAGAGGGTGGTGATGGTAGCAGAATTCCAGGCTGCACGGAAGAGGTAATACTGCTGTGCAGAAATGTCCTCCAGAGAATAGATTTCAGCAGGGACCACCACCCACCCAAAGTCAGAGATGCATATGGGGCAATGAGCTGAGGAGGCTTGGGACAGATGGGTGGCAGGAGGGAGAGGAGCTCAGAGGCTCTCAGAGGTGCTCAGATGTCCTCAGACGAGCTCAAAGATTCTCAGAGGTGCTCAGAGATGTTCAGAGGAGCTCAGGGGCTCTCAGAGGTGCTCAGATGTCCTCAGAGGAGCTCAAAGGTTCTCAGAGGTGCTCAGAGATGTTCAGAGGGTCTCAGCAACAGCAGGCAGAGGAGAGGACACTGCAGGTATGATGGGACAGAGTGAGCAGGAGCTGCTGCAGGGGTGAGAGGAATCAGAGAACATCCTGAGCTGGAAGGGATCACTGAGCCCAGCTCCTGGCCCTGCACAGGACACCCTGTGTCTGAGCCTGGTCCCAGCACTCCGTGAGCTCTGGCCACATGGGCCTGTGACCATGTCGGTCCTCATTTCTCATTAACGAGAGGGCAGGTTTATTTTAACAAAATTGCTTTTTTCTTAGTTAATTCTGTCATTTCAGAGCTTTATGAAGAGCAAACATGAGTGCCCTTTTGAAGCCACCATTTATACCACTATGCAGCCATACTGCAGAGCTCTGTTACAGAGATTTTATGGTTTTCAGGACAAATCCTTCCATATGTAGAGACATGCATTCCCAAGAAATGTATTTGTTTGAAGTCAGTGTTTTCTGGAAAACATCAAGTCAGTTATGAGGATTAAGTGGATCATTATCATTTTGAAGTACTATGTGGGATCAAGGGGTGTAAAAGACATTCTCTGAAGAAAGCTTATTGCTGGGGCATTTCAGGCCGAGGTTGCAATGAAAGTTGACCTAATTAGACAATTTATAGATATTCAGTTACCTAATTTAAATTGGCTGCAGTGTAAGTGCCAAAAAAATATTCCCTTTTTAACCTCCCCTCTGCCAAGTCTTCTCTTCAGAAGTTTATAATGTTTCAAAACACCACTGGAGCAGCATTCCAGGGGTTTTTTAAGGCTCCTTCATTTTAAAGCCATCACAGTGCACTTCAAACAAGGTGGAATTGCAGTGTCAGAGGCATTTCCAGGCAGCAGAGCAGAGCAGATCAGCTGCCACAGCTCACCCTGTGTGGAGTGAAGCACCTGAAGGCACAGCAAGGGTTCTCAGGGGATTCATTGTCTTCAACCCATTTCATTCAAGGGTTCTGTGGAATTCCAGAATGGTTTGGGTTGGAAAGGACCTTAAAGACCACCTAGTTCCAAGCCCTGTTCCCTCACCTGCTCCTCACCAGACTCGTGCTCCAGACCCTTGTCAGCTCTGTTGCCCTTCTTTGGACACAGGTTTGGGATCTGTTAGCCTTGGGCTCCTCCAGCTCTGCAGCTGGTCCATCAGGTCCTTCAGTTCCCCTTTCCAGTGCCTCTTTGTTCATCTGTGTTTAGAGAAGGGGCTTGGAAGTCAGGCTGCAATGGGCATTAGATGTGGAGTGGTGCTGACAGATGCACTGGATCCTGTGAGCTCCGTGTGGTTTTACCAGCACTGGCACTGTGGCTGCTGTAACCTTCTCAGGTAACGTGTGTGCAAAAGGAGCCACGTGAGGAGGTGAAGCAGGCTGTGTCACTGGGGAGCAGCCTGCTGCAGATGTCAGTTATGTGCCTCGTTAATCTATTCAGTGACCCTGTTTAAAATCAGCCTTTTCTCAGCAGAAGGAGCTGGTGGGCCATGCAGTCTCTGGCTGCAGGTGCTGTGGGAGCAGCTTCAGCCACGAACGCTGCCAGAGACCTTTCTGATAAGCAGCTATTCTGTAACATGATCTCTAACATTTAAACGCTGCAAAAGCAGCAGCTGACAGCGTGGATTAAGTCAGCACTGAGGAATGAGCATTATTTCCTCTGCACTGCACTCTGGGGGGAGCCAAGGCCAAGCCCTCCTGTGGGTGTAAGCCTGGGTGCTTGGACCCATGACCAGTTTGACTGGCCAAGGGGGAAGCCAAAAGAAACCCTGGCTGATGTTTTACTCCAGCTCTCCCAGAGTTAGGTGGCTGATGGGATCACAGTGAAAGAGCAAAGGGCAGCTGGGCTGACATGGGATGGAAGAGCTGCAGCCTTGGAGCGGCAGGAGCCCCTGGCAGAGGCTCCTCTGTGGGAGAACAGCAGGAACAGCAGGAACAGGAGATCCCTGCAGTCTGGCTGCAGGCTCCAGGGGCTCCCAGCCCAGCACTGCTCCGTGGGCCCAAGGCCACAAGGCTGGGGGTCAGCAGCGCCTTGTGAAGATGGGACTGGTGCTCTGCCTGCTCTCACATGCGGACATGTCAGCGCAGCGTTGGGATAGGGCTGAGCAGGAGGCAGGAGGATGCTGGCAGCAAGCAGCCAGGCCGGGAGCATTGATTTCCTGAGGCTGCCCAGCTTCCCATGGAATGTGCCTTGCTTGGAGGCATTCTGCAAACAGACAGCTGTAATTTTTCTGATTCTAGTAAGACACTTTAAAATTAGATTTTGTATTCTACAGCTGTATGGGTAGTGCAATTTACAGTGGAAATATCCCTTTTGTTCTGAAAAGTGCCTTCCTAGCTTTCATTTGGGGGTGTGGTACATGGCAGCCACTGTGGAAGACCTAGATTTAGAAAAGACCTGGAAATTTTGCTCTGTCCCTCAGCCCTGAAGGAGGTGCCTGTCTGAGGGAGCCGAGGCCAGTGGAACTGGTACCTGCCTGGCCAGAACCCCAGGACACAGCGAGAGGGAACTAAAAGCAGGCTTAATGCTGAACTATCCCACTGGTGTTTCTAATCTGCAGGGCATTACACTGATCCCCTGAGCAGCGTGTGTGGGGCTGTAATCCCTTTATGTAACCCTCGAGGAGGCAGCTCTCACCCCTGCGTGGGGCTCTGCCCCCAGCCAGAGGAAGGGGCTTTGTCAGACCCTGGCTGGGTGATGGGGTGAGGAGGCAGAGGTGGCTGTGGAAGGAAACAATTCCCTATCAGTTTATTGAGGTCCTGAAAGGGTCAGTGGGAGAGAGGAGGTGCTGTGTTTGACAGCGTGCACCTGGATTTCAAACAGCTTTCAGGAGTTCCGCATCCAAAGCCTACAGCTGATGTCAGCTGCAGTTCCCAGTTGGAAGAGACAGTTGGTGTTAAAGGAAAAAAAGGCAAAACAAACAAATGAAACAAATCAAACCAAAACAAACAAAAAACCGCCAACCTCCCAAAACAAAACAAAAAAACACAAAAAACTGTAGAAGAGTGGGAGTGAGGTGCCACTGCCTGCTGACCATAACACATTCATTTTTGGGTCATTGTTGACAAGTTTACTCCTCATGTAATATGCCCCAAGTCTTTCTCTTCCCCGAAGCTGGGGACACTGACAATAATGTTGTTGTGATCCCAGCCGAGGCTCGGGCAGCCCGTGGTGCTTTGATTTCGGGAGGTCACCCCTGGAACGCTCTCCAGGGACACTCAGGGCGGGTTCTGCAGGGTCCCGTCCCGCAGCAGCGGGCAGAGCCGAGGGCAGGGCTGCGGGGCCGGGATGAGCCTTGCACAGATCGGGATGAGCCTTCCCACCGGGATCGGGATGAACCTTGCACAGGATGAGGATGAGCCTTGCACAGATCGGGATGAGCCTTTCACAGGATCGGGATGAACCTTGCACCCGGCTCCGTTCCGTTTCCGCAGGCAGAGGGAGCCTGAGCCCCGACGGCCGCAGCCTGCTCTGCGCTCGCTCGCTTCATTGCTCCGCCCCGATTTCCGAAGACCTCTCTAGGAAGGAGAGGAGGTTCAGGAACACAAACACAGCCAGGGAAAGCCGTGCTGTGCCCGCTGAAAGCCGGCAGGGCCCGTGCTGGTCCCGGCTCCGTGCCCTGTGCCAGCCGGGGCTGGGGCTGCCCACCGAGACTGCCCACTTCCCCTGCCCACCTCCCCTGCCCTCCCCTCTGACCGCTGCCCTGCCCCTCTGCCCTGTCCCCAAAACCCCAGCTGTCGCTGTATCTTTGAGCCTCTTTTTGCGCTGCCTCCTCCCGGTGGGGACTTGGTGAATCTCCCTGAACCGATGGCAGGTCTGGCTCCACAGCAAATCCCCCTGAACCGCTGGCAGGTCTGACTCCACCGTTCAGCAGAGAAGGAGTTGGGAGTCCTGTCACGTTAGTGGCCAGAGCTGCTGAGAGGATGCCGAGCGATGTCTTTGCCAACAGAGCACAACCCTTTGCCCTCCCCAGCACACACTCCCATGGACAGAGGGGAAACTGCATGCAGGTTTTGTCTCCAAGGACGCTCTCGGATGAAGAGCAGACGCTGCTGAGCTGCCAGGAGCGGCTTTGGGCAGTACCTGCTGCAGCCTCCCAGGCTGATCTGCACTGGGATGCTGTTCCAGCGCTGCTCCGGGCACACACGGCCACGACAGCTGGCACAAACTGTGAGGGGTTCATGTGCTACAAGCAAGGAATGGGCCAGACATTGCCAGTCACAGCAGGCCAGCTGTCACAGCAAACCTTCTGCCACTAGGCTTTTCTCTTTTTTTTGAATATGACAACAAATTTTATCTCCAAGGATTTACCTTCCATGCATTAGGGGTGTGCAAATCACAAAGAGGAGAAGAGAGGGGGATCACTCAGTCCCACCCTGGCTCAGTCCTGACCCCTCACACTGCCTGTGAGCAGGGAGCAAGTGCAGAGGGCAAAGAGCAGCTCCCACATTTCTTCCCAAATCTGTGGCTGGGCCCAGGCCTTGTGCTCATATCCTGCAATGTCCCAGCCACTCCAAGAAAGCTGTGACTGTTTTCCTTTCAAACACTTGATCATTTTTTTTTGTAACTGTAAAATGCAGCAAAAAGCATAAATAACACCATAAACTCTAAGGGTGGGCCATTAGTCATCTGAAAAGTGTTCCCCTTGAAACACAGTGGAGATTGTCTTAGCAGAACATTTTGAAGCAATACAAATAGTAATGCCAATTCTTAGGATAGTAACATCAATAAAATACCATTTTTCTCTACATCAATATTGATAAACATGTCTTGAAAAGTTATAGCACTAAAGGTTAAAAAGTAAAATTAACTTGTGCCTATGAAATTCACTTGTTTTAATTTATGTTTATTCTTTAAAAACAGCCCTAAAAAGCTTCTTGCCATAATTTATTCTTGAAGTGAGTATTCCTCTGAAGTTTCCATAGTTACAGATGTTTTTGGGTTTGTAATGTTTGCACAATTGACATTTACTGCACAGTGAAAACCTCTGATTGATTTTTCTGCCTAGAGAGGAGAACACAAGTGCTGGTGATACACGGGGTGTCCAACGGCCACGTTCTGGAGGACCTGGTGCTGGAACAGCAAAGGGCATCACACATAAATAATGCACCAGTCACAAGGTCAGAGTGTCAGCAGGGAGCAGCCGTGGAGGGGCAGCTCCACCCCCCTGGGAGCCCTGGGTGTGCTGGGACTGTCCTATGGCTGGGGCATTCCCGCAGCTCTCCTGGCACTGCCAGGGCATGGCCCTGCACCTGGCACCTGGCACTGGCACCCCATGCCCAGCACTGGCACCCTACACCCTGCACCAGCTGTCGTGCTCCAGACACCAGGGTGCCAAGTTTGACTCACGTCAAGCATTCCCAAACTAAGAATCCTCCACCCAAAATAAAGGAAATCGTGCAGGGAGAGAGGAAAGCACGGAGGAGGCACAAAGAAACCTTGGCAGGTGATGCCTGCAGTGATGGCACAGTGCATTTAACTCAGACACAGCTTGAGGGTCCTGGTTCCCCTCCTGCTCGTGCTGCAGGCTGGCTGGGAGGGTGGAGAAGTCCTTTCCAGAGTTTATTCAGCATGGCTGGGTGTTTGTGGGGCTGGTGGGTGAACGAAGCTCTAAACAAGGGATCCAAAGCAGCTGGTGCAGCCCACCCAACAGCCAGCACTGTCCCCCCCTGGGTCTGCCCCATCCTTGGCTGTCACTGTGCTCTGTGTGCCCCACAGCCAAGCAGCCACTGCTGCTCACCCTCAGGTGTGCCTTGGAGGGAGTTCAGCTGACCAACAACACTAGCAAAGGAAAAGGTATTTTCACTATTAATTTTTTTAATGCCTTTTTAAAGTGCTGGCCCAAAGTTAGCTACATTGACAGCAATCTCTAAGTCCTAGAAGTGAAGTTATGGATATATAGTGCATTAATTTTCTCAGTTGCCTTGTTCCATCTTCAAAATAACAGGAAATGATGACGCATGTTGGGGAGAAACAGCATCAATTTATACTGAGAAAAGTAAATCCATTCTCAGCTGCTGTAACTCATGGGACTGTTACTTCCGTAAAACATGTGAACTCTTTTTTCAAACGTAATCCCATCTTCTTAAAACGCCTCTTCTAGGATGTCCTTTTTCCTTCTTCCCTGGGTGTTTGATTATTTTCAATTACTTCTAATCAGGCAAAAATGAGATTGGGAGAGAAGTATCTGAAAAAGAAAACAAGGTGGATTAAAGCATTAGGGCTGTAGCCAATCAGAAAATATTAGGAATTCCAGTTTATAGTCCCAGAGGCTAATGCTGCTGAGAACTGCAAGAGCAGTTTAATGGGCTGATGTGAACACCATCGGGTTAAACTTCTTGTCTCCCTAAGCCCATTTTCCTCATCTCCTGTTGTTACCCAAATACGGCTTGTTTTTTTGATGTTTTAAGGAGATTCAGACCATGAGATAAAAGCATATTATGTAAGAAGACATCTGGTGTGGTTTGGGGGTAGCTGCTGGTGAGAGGCTGCTCAGGGCTGTGCTGGGCTCCAGTGACCAGGGGCTGTCAGGGTTTTCTGTCTGCCAGGGGTGCAGCTCTAGAGATAACTCAGCCAGCCTTTTCACAGACCTTATTCCTCGTAAAGCTTTCATGATAACAGAAATTCCTTAAGAAAACTGAAATTACTTCTAAAAATATTAAATATGGCTGAAAAAGTGCCCAAACCTGAGCTGGATTTGAGGGTACTTTAAGAATTAAAAAACATTTTTCACGGAATGGTGACAGGATCTTGTTTCCTGCATGGAGAGTTTCCTGGGAGCCCACAGGGCTCATAAACTCACTGGGGTTGGATATTAACCATGACCACACAGCCTAACAGAAGGAATGGGGAACAGGAGCTGCAGTCAAGGTGCTCCCATAGACAGCCCTGGTGAAAAATGAAAAAAAAAAACAACACAAACCACAAAATGTGATGGGAACTGACTTTGTGTGTCAGGCAGTGTGAGAGCTCTGGACAGTGTCAGCAGAGTGAGCAGCACTCGAGTTTGATGTGGGAAAAGAGGGAGAGGCACAAAGGGAGGGGCAGGAAACTGCTGTGTGTGGGTGTCCTGGGAGGCTGCAGCAGGGCTTCGGCCAGGGCCCGGCGCTGCCATCATGCCACGTTTTAGACCCCTCCTCAATCTCCTCATTGTGTATCTCAGAATTCAAGCTCCAGAGTAATCAGCAGCAATGTTCCCAATAACAGCGAAGGCTAATTAAGATTTTCCTTTTCTAATGATTTCTGTTTTTCAGCTTCTACACTTTAATTATAGCTGGCAATTCCACAGAGCAGGGGTCATTATGTGGGCTGGGAGCAAGCCCAGGTGAGCTGAGAGAAGCCACCTGGGTGGAAATGGCAGCAGTGGCTGCTGGGGCTGTGCTGGCCCCGTGGCACTCCCTGCTCCAGCTGCTGTCCTCATCCCTCCTCACGCAGGGCACGTGGCAAGGGCTGTGCTCCAGGCAGCGCTCGGGGCCCCACCGCCCAGCTAACAACTCTGGAGCATCTCCAGGCCCACTTTCCCCACTGTTTCAAGCCTCAGATTTCAACCAGTGTTTATTTAAATTGGTTGGTCATGGCAGAGTTAATTTGTTTGAAGGCTGAGCCAGAAACTCTTGGCAGCTGGACAGGAAAATCTCAAACAAACAAACAAAATCTCCTTAAACTGTAGGCATTGCTTAATTCTTCAGTCTTAAGTACAAAACACCTTAGAGAAAGCATCAGTTCTGTAAGAGTAACGAGGCCAGAGCTGTTTCTTTCCAAGGTACAGCCTTTGGGGTTTGGGTGGTTGTTGCTGTGGGCACAGTACTGGGCTGGCCCCGAGTGCCACAGAGCCCCAGGCACTTCCCCCGGCACAGGCCACCAGCTGGGCAGCCAAGCAGAAGCACAGAACATCTTTTCCTCTGCATAATAAGAAGAAAAAAAAAAAAAAAAGCATGACCAGCACTTTGCTGTCCGTTCTCCAGGGGGACAGCCTCATTTTGGCAATGGATGTGAGTGCATGCACACACAAAATCCAAATGGGAAACAAGCAAGTGAAATGGGCTAGAAGAAAACATTCAGTATTTCCCTTTGGAATGTTTTCTACTGAAATACCCAACTTGTGGATTTCAGGTTGGTTTGGTTGCTGGTGCAGACTGAGATTGGTACCCTCTGATTTTACACCGAGGTACTGAGGAAATGCTAAGATAGCCAGCGAGGCAGGGGAGCTTTTCCAGGAATCCCTGCCCATCTCTGCCAGCGCTGAGATAACCCTGTGTGGCACTGGGCACTCTGGGGGGCTCCAGCTGCTGCTGCAGGTTTGGGCACTGCCTTGCTCTCCCAGACGGTGCTTCTCTCCCAGGCCAGGACCAGCTCTGAGGGTTTTACCTGGCATGTGCTAGTTGAATGTGCACCTGGGAATGCCCAACAATACGGACACAGCAGAGTCCCTATAAAGTTGGTTCTGCCATCAGCTGAACTTATCCCTGAGTTCCTCGTGCCTAAGCCCAACCTTTCCTGTCCCAGGTGAAGCACAGGGTTTGTTCCCTTTGCTGCAGGGGGCAGCCTGTTCCCTGTCCCTTTCTGACATCTGTTGGAGTGCTCCAGGCCGGCTCTGTCTCCTTGGGTTGGCTCTTCAGCCTCAGCAACCCACTTCACCACCCGTGGTTTGTGGTTGTGGTCCACCCTTGGGCTGAGCCTTGGAGCCCTGCTGCCCTGCCCTTACCTGCCATGCCAGCGGCCACCCTGGGCAAGGCCAGCCCTGCTGGACACTGGGGGAGCGTGCTCCTCTGCTGCAGGGGTCTGGGGGTTTGCTCTGGGCAGAGGGGACATGGGCTGGGAGGGAGGGTCCGGGGAGCACGGAGCAGTGACAGCCCAGTGACACTGAAGTGACACCCTGGTGACAATCCAGCCCTGGAGTGCCCAGCTGGGCAATGCCATCCGCAGGGTGGCAGCAGCCATGGCCCCCACACGCTCCCCACACAGCCCATGGCAGCGCTGCTCCGCAGACGCCTCAGGGGAAATCTGCTGATGCTGAACAAACCCGGCAGAACCTGGTGATGCAGACAAACTTCTGTCGGGATCCAGACTGAGAATCCCAGTCTGGTTTTACCTCTGCCCCGAGACACTTGAACAAAGTTTTCAGAAGGAGAAGAGCAATAAATCAAGCCGCAGTTCCGCAGGCCCTTCCCGAGGGAGCGGGTTAAAATTAGCACGGAATGCGGCCCGCGGGAGCCGGCCCTCAGCCGCCGAGGCCGCGGCGCCGCGCCCGGCCCGGCCCGGCCCGGCTCTTCCAAAAAAGGCCAGAACCGCTCTGGGCCCCGGGTCCCCGTGCCCCCTGGGCCAGGGGCTGCCCTTCCACTGGGAAATGAGCTCCTGCCAGCGTGGGGAGAGCCTGGCTCCAGCCCAAATACTGGGAAAGGAGTGGGATGAGGCATCCCCGGGTCCTTGTGAGCTTCAGCGCTTTCTCTACACATCACGGAATATTAATGGACCATTCAGCCCAAACAGTTGAAGGGAGACTGCTGAGATTCCCAGGAGCTCCCTGCATCCCAGACAGGAGGGTGATGGAAGGAGCACCATGACAGCAGCCACAGCACGCAGTGAGGTCAAGGAAGTGTCCTCTGGGTGTTCCAGAGAAGGTCCCACAATCCCAAGCATGCAGTAAAAATCGGGGGGAAACACGTTATTGCAATCCTGATGGAGCCAACAGTAGGTTTGGGAAGGTGGGGACAGGCTGGGCAGCATGGTGCTCAGACAGCCCCAAACACCAGCTCCCAGCGCAGGGAGGGCAGGAGGGGCCCCAAAGGCTTCCCAGAATTTTCTACTTCTGCCTGTAGGGAATGGAGCAGTCTGGCTGCTGCCACATTGCTCTGCAGGCAGCAGCAAGGTCCCGGCTGGCACATCCTCCTCTGCACACAGCAAAGCCACCCCAAGTGCCCCCACCTTATGTCACAGAGAAGATCATCTCTGCTGAGCAGATGCCCATTTCAAAACCTGCACGCCAGACTTTCCTGCTTGTTTCCAAGTAACAAATAATCTGTAGTTTTTAAAAGAAGCTTTAATTTTTCTTAAGAAAAGACACTGATAGTGGCACATTCACCAGAGCAGCATCCAAGGCCAGGTTGGACAGGGCTTGGAGCAGCCTGGTCTAGTGGAAGCTGTCTGTGCCCATGACAGCAGGTTGGAATGAGATGAGGTTCAAAGTCCCTTCCAACCCAAGCCCATCTGTGATTCTCTGATTAATCCCATGCCAGCCGTCAGTGGCCAGGTGGCAGTGCCAGCTGCTCCCTGTCTGCTTTCCACGTCACACAGCTCATGGGACAGGGAAGGAACGCTGGGGCTGACTGAGATCAGGGTCTGCTCCAGCCCTCCATGGTCCTCTCCTGCTGCTGGTGTTGTTGGGTTGGTGTGAGCCATGCAGGAGGTGGCACTGCCCTCTCTTGTCACGGCAGTGCAGGAGGTGGCACTGTCACAGCAGTGCAGGAGGTGGCACTGTCCTTTCCCTGTCACAGCTGTGCAGGAGGTGGCACTGCCCTTTGCTGTCACAACAATGCAGGAGGTGGCACTGCCTTCCCCTGTCACAGCTGTGCAGGAGGTGGCACTGTCACAGCAGTGCAGGAGGTGGCACTGCCCTCCCCTGTCACAGCAGTGCAGGAGGTGGCACTGTCGTTCCCTGTCACGGCAGTGCAGGAGGTGGCACTGCCCTTTGCTGTCACAACAATGCAGGAGGTGGCACTGTCCTCCCCTGTCACAGCAGTGCAGGAGGTGGCACTGTCCTTTCCCTGTCACAGCAGTACAGGAGGTGGCACTGTCCTTTGCTGTCACAACAATGCAGGAGGTGGCACTGTCACAGCAGTACAGGAGGTGGCACTGCCCTTTGCTGTCACAACAATGCAGGAGGTGGCACTGTCGTTCCCTGTCACGGCAGTGCAGGAGGTGGCACTGTCCTTTCCCTGTCACAGCTGTGCAGGAGGTGGCACTGTCACAGCAGTACAGGAGGTGGCACTGCCCTTTGCTGTCACAACAATGCAGGAGGTGGCACTGTCCTCCCCTGTCACCTCAGCACGGCAGGGTGACACGGCTGTCAGGACACCTCCAGGAGCCCACAGGACCCTCTGCAGCCCTTGTGGTTTGGCACAGCCCACATTTGGGCAGGCAGTGCCCAGCTGTGAGAGGAACCCAAGGGCTCCCTTCACTATTGCTGGTCTATTTTAAGAACAGCAGATTATTGTTAATGCGTTTCTTGTGTTTGGTTTCTATCAGAGTCAGTTTGTTTAACTAGTAGGCAGATTTATTTACTGAAAGAAGGAGGGAAGCAGCAGTTAAAAGGATACGGCAAATCCAGCAAATATTAATCTTGTCCCCAGAAAAACCACTGGCGGCACCTTGGAATTTTTTCAACTTTTCCACAAGGTCTTTAGATTGTAGTCAAAATAATGCCTTAATCTGCACATTCCCAACTCCAAGGTCTGGAACAGGAAGGGCTTGTGCTGAAGAACAGTCTTTGCTGTAAAATGCAATGGAATTCATTGAGCAACTCTGGAACAGATGCCAAAAACGTAATTCCCATTTATCTCAACAGGAGATTCCTTACTGCTGCTCAGGGCCTACAATATAGGCACTTTTCCAATTTAAAAGAAAAAATCTCCAGCAAGAGAGGACAATAATTCCAAATTAATTTTGTCTCCTCTTTTACCAAACAGCGTTCCATTCTTTCTTGGACACCATTAATATAAATGTTACGCTGAAGCTAAAATTGATGCTGACAAACGTTGACCATTTTGAGAGCCCCACAAAAGTGAGATTGTTGATGTGATAATACACAATTACTGTAGTTTATTTGGGATTAATGATTTATATAAATCACAGATTCTCAGAATTTGGGTTTGAAGGGGACACCTTCCACAGCCCAGGTTGCTCAGAAGTAGCTGCACAGAGAAGCATGGATGTTTTTCTGTCTTCTGTGGAGCTGGGTGACGGCACAAGGTTTGAGCATGACTAAAACATCCCTTCCCTCTGGGCTCACATATGGGGTGGGGCACTTTATTAACCATTTCCCTTCTGAGTGCCCCAGGACACTGCTTTGTATCTGGGTCAGCATCCAAGAAAAGTGAAGTTCATTTGTTCAGAACATAACCATTTCTTTGCTCACAGAATTTGTCAGAGAGCTGCCTTTTCCCTTCATTTGCTTTACAAAATGTTAATTTTGCTTTACCACCAACACACAGCATTTTATGAAAGACAACCATTTTATTCCCATTGCGATGTTTATGTTAAGAGGAAGAATGAGCAGCTTTGTGACAAGAAAACATCTGAGTTTTCCAAAGAAGAGAAGCAAGCTGGCTGTCACGTATTGTTTTGCCATTCTCCTCTTTGCATGTCAGCATGATCTTTGTTAAAGGTTTGCAAATGAAACACTCGAGATCCGTTTTTAGGCCCCAGCTGAGGGCAAGAAGCCTGGCCAGGGACACCACAGGGGCAGGGGGGCATGGTGCCAGCCCTGCTCAGGTGCCATGGGCAATGCCAGGGCTCGCCCTGCAGCTGCCAGTGTGCTGCTGGGCTCTGAAGGAGCGCGGATTTGCCCTGAGCCCTGTTTTAGATGTAGAGCTCAGCAGCTGTCTGGTATCACTGTCACAACCTGTCCCCAGAACCCCTGCTCTGTGTCACCAGAGGCTGTGTGAGCTGTTCTGCTCCCTCCACAGAGGGACGATGTTTTCCCAGGGTAAGAGCTGTTCACACTGCTGGCCCCCGGTGTGGGACCATGGCTCAGGATGCAGAGAGCAGCCCCCCTCCCGTGCTGGCCCAAGGCTTCACCATTGGGAAAGCAGATGGGAAATATTCTGCCATGTGCCGCCACCGTGGAGCTCAGGGGCTGACCCTGCCCTGCCAGTGGCACCCACCCAACAGGGCTCCAGCATGACACACCAGTGGGGATACTCCCCCTCCTCAGGCCACAGTGGATTTGGAATATCCACCTCCCCCAGGAAGTCCAAGAATCAGCTTTGAGCTGAGTTGAGTTTCAGGCTTTTACTTTTTCAGGGCAATCGTTCGTATTTCTTTGATGCTTCTCTGTGCTCATCTTTTGTACGTTCATTTTACCCTCTTCCTGTTTTACATGTTCCCTAAAGCCACCAAATCAGAGACATGATGGATTTGGCTTGCTGAACCTTAGTCTTTCTGTCCATCAAACACTTGCTATCTTCAGAACCCAACTGTTTCTCACCAAAAAGCTGAAAAGATGCTTACACTCAGCCCTTACAGATCACCCTGTGCTCCCCATCCTCACAGGATCTCTGCTCCAAAGGGACAAGATTGATGCTTCCTCCAGTCACCTACATCAGGCCTCTCTTCCTATAGCTTCAGGCACACCGGGAAATGTAAAACCCTGTCTGATGAGTCAGGACTAGGCCTTGCTCTTCCTTGAACCAGCTGATCATTAAAGGAGACTTCGTAATCAAGACACGTTACTGATGTGAGAGGTGAATCATTCCCTCTTGTAAGTTCAGAGCAGCACCTGGGATGACATCCACCTGAAAGATGCACTGATCTTCCCACTCCTTTAGCTTCCCTCCCTTCACTATGTTCCTCTCCCAGGAAGGCTGTGTGGGACAGCAGATTAAACCTTTACACAGGTACTTGAGAATAAACATCTGTGAGAATTTGCTACCTTCCAGCAGTTTTAGCACATCTCTTGGAAGGTGCTGTCTGTGTGTGAAATTCAGCAGGCACCATTCCAGCTGATCCAGCAAACTCCATCTATGGAGAAGTCATCTTCTTTCTGTAAGCATATTCAGTCCTCTTGATATCGGTTTTTGTTTGTTTCTTTTGTTATTTCCTGTTTGCACAGGCTGGTTACTCTGAAAATCAGTCCTGAACTGTGTGGTTACTCTGAAATGAGTTCTTGAACAACACATGGTGGGAAGGCTGGCTGTCTCTGACGGAGCCACAGCACCCAGACACCAGCCATGGCTTCACCAATCACCAGCACTTCTCTGGGGAAAGGCATCTGTCACTCCACTCTGTTTAGTGTCTCTTCCAGCAGAATTAATGCAGGCATCTCTGCAAAGTTTTTTTAGGCCTCTTTCCCAGTAGCTCTTTGAAGGAAAAGACTCCAGCAGCTGAGCAGTGGCTGGATGCAGAGGCATGTAAACCAGCCCTGAGAGTGCCAAAACAAATGAGCTCGTACAGTGGGAAAGCTCAGGCTGCATCCCAGGGGTGAGTCCTTCCCTCACAAATCCCTGCCAACAGGCACACGTTCCCTGCAGCACAGTTTGGTTTGCATTCACTTCACTGCATGCCCTGAAAAGCCAGATTCCCTGACACTCAGGTGCAGGTCACTCCCCTCTTGCTTGTCCCCACCCCCTGAGAGAGGACAAAGCTGAACAGAAAGGAATGTGGTAAGGGTAGATAGATGTTCATGCATTTAAAAACACACAGGAAAAATAAACAACATGAGTCAATGGTAAATAGTTGCAGAAAAGAGCACAAAAATTACCTCCATGACAGCACCGACATCAAAGGCTGTGTGTGACGGAGGGGCACAGAGAGCACCATCAGGTACGGGTGAAAGCGTGCCTGAGAAGGGCACACCAGGGAAAGCAGCAGAGCATGGTCACAGCAGGTGTGGAGGGGTCTCCTCAGGCACTGAAAAGCCTCATTGCTCAGAGAACAGTCACAAGAGGAGAACAAGCAAGGCTGAACTGCTGCCTCCCTCTGGGAAAGGGGGCTGACCACTTGGCTGAGGAGCAAGGCACTCTCTGTAAGGTTCTCTTCCCTGCCCCAGCCATGGATGAGCTTTTGGCTCTGGTGGTACATTTTGTGACCTGTGTCCTGTGGAAAACCCAAAGAAACAAAGGCAGGAGCCCAGTGTGTGTCTCAGCAAGCCCGTGCTCTGAGGGCACCTCTCTGGGGCTTCCTTTGTCTGAAGCCAGGATTTCAAACCCCACACCTCGTGTACTACATGAGGTAGTGTTGGTGCTCACAGCAACACGGGTTTGGACAGAACAGAATTGTTCAAAGAATATCTAGTTTATGTAATTCAGAGTTTAAAAAAAGAATTAAAAGTGCAGAAGTCTGGTTATATTTGTTCACATCAGCAGAGAGGTAATGGTGTATCAGAGGACCCAGAGGAAGGTGGGAGGGCACAACCTAGGAATATATGGATCTTTTTGCCAGAACCGTGGGTTGAATGTTCCTATTTAAATATGTTTTAAACGTCTTTATATAATTAATTTCTAAGTTGGTCACCATGGCAGCAATGGCAGACTCACATGAATGAAAATAGACTTCAGCACAGATGAGACCGCAGAATAGCTGGATGTTGTTTTTGCCATCTCTATTGGTCTTGGATCCACTAGCTCCCAAGGGAGTGAGTTTCCTCAGCAAGGGCTGATTCCTTTGCCAAGCTGCTGGGAGCTGGACATCCTCTGCCTGCCTGGAATCACCTCCCAGGCATGGCACAGAGCTCTTTTTCATCACATTGAACTTAGGACCCAGACTCAGCTTTATTGCCATCTTCCCAGGTTTCTTTCTGTTGCTAATCAGCAAAGACAAATTTGCTCCCATAGCACCACAAAATATCTGCCTTGTTTAGTTGGCACCTGTGTAAGGACCAAGTGAGCCCTCATCCTGCATCCTCCTAAATCCAGCAAATAAAGAGGATCCTGCGAGGCTTTGGAAGCAGAGGGCTGATAGTCCCCAGGGACATCACCCAGCGCTCAAAACATCATTCCCAAACCTTCCTGCTGGAGGAGAACAAGGCAGGAGGAAGCTGATGGCAGCACGGGGCTGTGGTGTCAGCTTTGGCACTGGCCTCTGACCCCCTCACCATCCCTCCTCATCAGCTGTGTCAGTCCTGTTTTCAAGGATGGAATATTCACAGCTGGAGAGGGGAGAGCACAGACACCCTTTGGAGCAGCTGAGTAGCTGGACATTAATTAAAACAAATCTAGGGATATTAAATTGTCTGTGACTGGTTAATTACCCTGCAGAAAGCTCACCAGTGAGAGAACTTTAATGTTGCCATGGACTTGTGGCACTGTCAAGGACAGCAAGGACAGACATGGATACCAGGATGTTTCTCACACAGGAAGAAAACCCCGAGCTGCTCCTGGAGTCCTGTAGGAAAGTGTCTGCCTGTGGTGCTGGGCCACCTCACAGGGCCACGGAGGGGACAGCAGCAGCCTCTCTGCTGACACCATCCGAGTGCCTGGGGGGAATGGGGCTTCCTCTCACTCTCTGCCTGGACTTCTCCTTCAAGGAAATCTGGTGGAAGACTTACATATGTCCATGCTAACGTAAACAGAGAGTGGAAAAGGAAGTTTCTACCAAATGCAAAGAGAAGCAGTTTTCCAAACAGGCTTTTTGCTGAGCCTCATCTAAATGAGCCAGCCATGCTTGGCTATCCAGGAGGGAGCTCTTTGCTGGGGGCACAGGATGCTGGCGATTTCAGTGCTGCATTCAGAAAAAGCGGACTGAGATCAGACTCATCGGGGATTAGGTAAATAAACAGCTTTCATTTTCTGCAGAGAGAGAGGCTGACATTCCAGTCATTAGGCAGAAGATAAAAAACAGCTAAAAAGGAAGGTGGTGTCAGCCCTTCAGCCAGGGGAGGCCAGGCTGTGCCCCATCCCACCGGCCCACAGAGCCCCTCCAGTGCAGGCTCCGCTCCAGCTCTGTCCTTGTGGCTGGTGCTTTCCTCCCTGCTCCGTGCCCAGGCAGTGGCGCACACCAAGCCCCCAGACAGCCAGTTATGCGGCCAGGCAGGGGGAAAACCAATATTTGTTTATTTCACATTTTGTAGCTTGTTCCTAGGAAATTGAAACACAGCTTTTATCAGAGGTAAATTTGCTTCCATGACCATGAAGGTTTCTGCCAGAGGCACGTGCTGTCTCTCTAGGAAGGAAAGTTCAGCCAAAGGCTCTTCCTGGCTTGGTTTGTTTTCCAGACCCACTACACGAGTCTTCTAGTCTTTTGACCAATTTCTGTGTAATTTGATCGGGACTGAAGCATATTAACCAGCCAGCCACAGGTTTCACTGAGGAGAGGAGGCAGGAGGTCCTGCAGAGATGAGCGCAGCCAGGAGGGACCCCAGGCACCCCCAGGTGGACACTGCTCTGAATGGACAGATGGACACCTCTCCAGACGGATGGACAGCACTCCAGCAGACGGACAGACAGACAGTGCTCTCCAGCCCAGGCTCAGTCCCTGGGCACGGCGGCTCCTGCGTTTAGAGCTGCCTCTCGTTTGGCTGAAGGGCTCGGGATTAACGAGGTGATAACTCGGGCTCCCCAGTGCAGGGCTGGGCTGCAGCCCAACCCACAGAAAGTGAAGCACCAAACTATTTATGTTCCAGTTCCTACAGCTATTTTTAATAGAGCTTCAGAGACTTGCTGTATTATCCTGCCTTTTTAGCGTCTGCTTCTTTTCTTAATCTCATTTCCCCTGCCCTTTCTTTATCTTTGGATCAATTTATACCATCCTTTTTATCATGCTCTAATCAGAACACACTTTATGATTTCAGATAAATGCAGTCATGGTAATTTTCCACTCCATTTAGGTCAAGTCAGGATGAAACAATTTTTTAAAATCTTATCTAGTAACCACCAGAAATGGCTCCTTGTTAAACTGTCTGTCCCCTTGCTTTTCTAACTTCATTAGATTTTAATGTCAATTGTCAGTCTCCTTTTTTGGGTTCCTCAGGAGATTGGTCCTGCACTGAAAGCCAACCTGTCAGCCCTGGAAGAAAGGCAGGGTGGCTCCTTTCCCAGCAGGGGTGCCTGGTGAAGCTCTTCCATCCCTTGGTGACGGGACTGTTGGCATGTCCCGTGACCTTGGCTGGGGCTCCACTTGCTCTCTGCAGTCAGCTGAAATCTGCCTCGCATCCTGAAGTATTTGGAGCAGGACTTTGTTAGCTTTGGGTGACACATGCTGTCTGAGCTTTAATAACATCACTGAGAATAATAATATCAGCTTTGCGCAAGCTCACAGAATGTTAACAATAATTTCATTTCATATTACATGATTTCAAAAGTATTTATGTGCCAAAGTGTCACACTGCTCCTCTATTCTGTCCGCTGAGGATGGCATTGGCTCCGGCTTTGAAGTGCAAATACCAACCCCAGAGCTCCCACTTCCTTGCAAAGGTTAAGAACACATTTATCAGCTGCTCCTGGCTGGCTGGAGAAGGGCAGGAGATGGGGACAGGGATGGGGGCTCTGGCACAGCTCAGGCTCAGTTTGGCTACAGGGGGCTTTGAGCTCTGACGATTATATTGTCCCCTCACATTCTGTTCATATTCTGTTTACAATTGAGAGGCTGTTTCATTAAATATTGCAGCTATTGGCAAAGATAAATTTGAGACTTCTGAGGATGTGTGAAGTGAGGACAGAAGTATTTGGGATAAACATTATTTTAAAACCTCAGTGTAATTAGGGTAATTAAACATTTTGACTTTAAAATCACCATTGCACTGTTGGCCAGGGTGCTCTGAGGATGAGCAGTGCAGCACGGGATCCTCTGCAGAGGAGGGCTTGGACAGAGTTTGTGGCATCAAGGGAGCCTTGGGCAAGGGACAGCTCCTGTTCCGGGGCACGGGGCAAACCTGGCCCGGCCCGCCAGGTGGGCACAGGGGCAGGGGAAGGAGGTTCCGCTGTGCGGGCAGCGCCGAGTGCCCAGGGCGAGCCGGGAGGGTGCGCTGTCCTGGCGGGATGCAGTGCCCTGGGCGGGATGGGCTGCCCCGGGCGGGATGGGCTGCCCCGGGCGGGATGCAGTGCCCTGGGCGGGATGCGCTGCCCCGGGCGGGATGGGCTGCCCCGGGCGGGATGGGCTGCCCCGGGCGGGATGCAGTGCCCTGGGCGGGATGCGCTGCCCCGGGCGGGATGGGCTGCCCCGGGCGGGATGGGCTGCCCCGGGCGGGATGCTCTGCCGGGACTGCCCAGCCAGGGGCTGTACCCGGCGGGATGGGCTGCCCCGGGCGGGATGCAGTGCCCAGGGCGGGATGCAGTGCCCCGGGCGGGATGGGCTGCCCCGGGCGGGATGCAGTGCCCAGGGCGGGATGCAGTGTCCTGGGCGGGATGCGCTGCCCCGGGCGGGATGCAGTGCCCCGGCCGGGATGCTCTGCCGGGACTGCCCAGCCAGGAGCTGCTCTGCCCGTGCCAGCCCCTCGCCCGGCTGCAAGCGCGCAGCATTCTTTCGCCAGCCACCCCTCCTGCTCTCGCGGCACGCACAGCTCCTTCCCAGCCTGGCTCACGTCCCCTGCCCACAGCCCAGTGTCACCCTGGCAGCCCTGAGTGTCACCGGGGACGGCGGACACGGCGGCTCACGGCGGTCCGGGCAGCTCCGGGGGACAGCGGGACAAAGCCGGGGGACACAGCCCGGGGGACAGTGGGACACAGTCTACGGACAGCGGTGTGCAGTGCGGGCCGGACGGGCAGAGCAGGGGCAGGAGGGGCAGAGCAGGGACAGGAGGGGCAGAGCAGGGGCAGGAGGGGCAGAGTAGGGGCAGGAGGGGCAGAGCAGAGCCACACGGGCAGAGCAGAGCCGCAGCGAGCCCGCTGGCCCGCGGTGCCAGAGCCCGGCCCTGCCCACCTCTCCCTGCCCCCGGAGGGACGGCAGCTGCCCCAGAGCTGCCCCGAAAGCATCAGACACCAAAATGCTGAGATGAAGTCCAAAGGGCTCATCATATGCAGTGCCATCATCTCTGCTGCTCACATACATGAGCTCCTCTAGAATAAAATAGAATCCGTGCTCCCCAGTAGTCTGCAGAATTTAAATTCTGTGGCTTACACCGCAGATATTGCTGGCTCATAATATAAAGTAGTAGCACTAGGCCCAAGTGTGCTAAAATCAAAGGGAAGCAAAAGGGAAATTACTTGGTAATGCTTTTATTGGGCTCTAACAGCTGTCAAACCACAGCATAAAAAGGCCTGAACTGTGTAATTTCTACTTTCAAAATAAAACTGGACTGGAAGAGAACAGTCTGCCTCAGCGTTAATTTCTTGTCTTTCACTGAGCTACCTGAGACATCAGGACTCAATGCCACAAAGCCCTCTTTCAAGGGGCCACCAGCCCCTACATGACAAGGCCATGTGCCCCAGCAGGGTCAATGAGGTACAGCGAGGTCATTCAATCTGAAAAAGCTCTCTGAGATCATGGAGTCCAACTGTTCCAACCAGCACTGCCAGTGCCACCACTAAACCATGTCCCCAGGTGCCACATCCACAGGGCTTTTAAATCCCCCCAAAAATGGTGACTCCACTGCTTCCCTGGGCAGCCTGTGCTTGGCCTTTCCAGACAGCAATTTTCCCTAATATCCAACTTAAACCTGGTGGTTTTAGACTTCAGGGGTTCCTTCTTGTTCTGCTGCTTGTTCCTTGGGCAAAGAGACCAAGCAGGTCTTTGCCAACCTGGGGATGGAGGGTAGGTTTTTCATTTACAAAACATCTGTGACTTACCCAGGGAAGGCAGCTGGCATATAAGGGGACTTGATGCATCCAGCCCTTGCCAAATTTCTCGTGTCCTGCTCTTACAGAAAGAAAAGATAATGTCACATGTCCTATGGCTCTCAGCTGCTCTTGCCCCGAGGGTGCCACTGACACTTTAAGGTGGAAAAGCCCCGTGCTGAGCCCTCCTGCCCAGCTGTGGTCACAGCAGCAGCAGCTCTATGGAAACAGCTCATGTAAACTGGTTTAATAGGTTCAGAGCAATTGGCTGTTTGTTTTGGAATGTGCTGTGACAGGGGAGAGGGCAGCTCCTCGTTTTGGGGTTTTAAGATATCTTCTAGGTACAAGTTAGGAAGTAAACAGCCTAAAAGACTTGAAGTGAATGTTATCAGGAGTATGGTGCTCTAATTATAATTGCATAACTCACATTTCAATTTTATGGGAATATTAAAAGGATTCCTGGGAGAATTTGGAACAGTCTAAAAGTGCAACAGCACAAAACCCAATAAACCTTGCCTTCTTTTGGAGGACATTTCCTTAAAGAGCCCAGCTCAGCTGCCAGAGCTGCAGTCTGGACAACTGAAATTTCCTCAAACTCCCTAAAAGACAAACTGCTTCCACACTAGAATTTTCTCTCCTCCACGCAATGGAGTAATGATAGCTTTTGCTGTTGTCAGGGCTGGAATCCAGAGGACTGTGTGAGTGGATGCAATGTATAAATATTTTCAGTGCATGCCTGATTTGTATAGAATGCAAGATGTATTTATAGCCCTCATGAACACAAGATGGATGTGAGTTGAGAGGGAGCCCTGTCTGTGTGGGCAGAACACTTGCTGACCTACAGAGCCAGTTCAGGGGGGTTGAAAGGCAGGAACATCATTCACCTTCTCCCCCATTGCAGTCCCAGAGCTGCTGGCAGGTCCAGCTACCACGGGCAAAGCCAGGCACAGCCAGCACCCGAGAAATCATCTGTGAAGCTGCCTCTCATTTGGGGTGAATGTGGCCCCACTGGCTCACAGCCAGCACACCCCCAAGCACTCTGCTGCTCCTGCCCCAAGCACGAGGCTGCTGAGGGCACGAGGAGAGGGCTCTGAGCTCCTGCGAGGGCACACAGCAGGCTCGGGGCATGGCCCAGGGGCGTCCTTGTCCTGGGGCACAGGAGCAGGGAAGGTCACCCTGCACCCCTCTGCCCCCTGGCAGCTGCCACAGGAGCTGGGGAGCAGGGAAGGTCACTCTGTGCCCCCCTCTGCCCCCTGGCAGCTGCCACAGGAGCCGGGCAGCAGAGCCTGGGCACAGGTGGTCACAGGGGCACGGCCCGTGGTGGTGTGGGGACAAGGGGAATGTCCAGCAGCTCTGCCCACACCTGAACCAGGCAAGGGGGCAGCTCTGGGGGAGCTGAGGGAGGGAAAGGAGTTCTAGAGGAGGGTGAGGGTGGCCATGGTGGCCTGCAGGGTGGGAATGGGTCCCTGGAGCTCCATTGCTGCTGCAGCCCCAACAGCAGCACACTCCCAGCACAAGCAGGGGTGGAAACAGCCTGGAATGCCTGGCAGCACACCAGGTCTGAGCCTGGGCTGGGGTCAGCAGTGCCAGGGGCCAGGGCAGCCTGGGGTGCCCAGGGCTGTGGGTGCCCAGGGCTGTGGGGTGCCCAGGGCTGTGGGTGCCCAGGGGTGGGGTGCTGGAGCGCTGCTGCTGCCCTCGGGGAGCAGAGGGCACAATGAGATTCAGAAGCCTTAAGCAGAGTTTCCCAGCCCTTTTCTCCTCTGATACCCAAACACAGCCTGTAGGAAATGCTGCCTGTGCTCCCCGAGTGCAGAGAGGAATGGAGGGAAGGAGGGAGGGAGGATGAGTCCCAGCCCCTACACCCATGGCCTGGCTGCAAAGGAGCTGCAGCCCAGATCCCATCAGGTCCCCCAGGTCCCCTCAGCCCTGATTCCACAGGTGCCCCATCCCTGACTTCTTCAGGCTTAGCAAAGTGAGAAAGACAAAGTGCTGAAGCTCTCATTCCCTCTAGGAAATAAAAAAATATCCTTAATATGTGGGCTGTCATCATCTTTTAGGTCTTCAGACACTGCTATTTCATGACTTGGGTATTTGTGCTTTAGCTGCTTCACAGCCTGAAGCACTTTCTGGAAGGAATTCATTTGGGAATCCTCCTTCTCACAAGTAGGGTCTGCTGGCATGAGCGTGGGAGGAGACCAAGAAACCTGAGCAAATGCCCTGCCTTTCTTCACAGCTTCACTACTTTTAGTTTTCAGGGTTAAATGAATTTTCTGAATCTCCATTTATTGGTCTAATGAAACTGCAGCATACTTGCTGTGTTATTCATCTCATTCTCCACGTACCCTCAATCCTGACTCACAGTGACAGTTCCTGCATGGGAATATGAACTCAATCAAAAGTCATGCTCTGAGATTGTAAACCTTTCCAGGAAAGGATTAAGCCTTGCCTACAAGCAAAATTACATGTAATATTAACAGGGATTCCTTTCATGATAAATCTTAGACAAAACAAAGCTCAATGAATCAATTTCTGTAATTCAGTGCAATGCTCAGTTTTACATAGTGAGAGCCAGGGGATTGACTGGGACCTGGAAACCAATCTGCAATGTGCATTTATGTGTAAATGCATGCACTAAACATAGGCACAGATTTGGGCACATGAAAACGTTCCTGTGACCTTCCCTGTTTGGCCAGACACATCCTCCCTGTGTGTGCAGGTCAAAGCACAGCCCAGGGCTGGGGATCCTGCAGGCAGGGGATGAATTTTGGGTGAAGTGGCACAAAGAGAGCTCTCTCTACCAAAATGCTGCTCTCTGAAAAACACACTGGCCTCATAACAAAGGCCTGCTGGCTGCAGAGCAAACGCTCCCACAACTTTCTGCAGCTGTGCCAAGACATCTATGCAAACCCCTTTGTACAAGTTTCCTCTGTTTTCTTTCCAGAAATTTTCTAGGCTTGTTCAGCCTGTGCTAAGCTCAAAAATGAGGACAAAAACTAACATTAGGAGATGTTGCTACCCTCGAGAGGAACACAGCTGCACTCACACGGGGCCGGAGGAGCTGCCCAGCCCGTGCAGAGGGAGCACAGCCCTGTGCTGGTGATGCTCATGGGGTGAGGGTGGTTCCTTCTCACCAGGAATGCCCCGATGGCCTGTGAGTCTCAGGCTGAGCCCGTCCCTGCCCCGGCTGCAGCCTCTGCAGTCTGTGCCAGGGGTCCCTGGGGGTCCCAGCCCGCCCTGTGCCAGGGCCGTGTGCCTTCCCTGGTGTCACAGCTTTGAGAGCCAGCTGCCACCTCCCCCAGGGGACACACTGGGACAAAATGGGGCTCCTCCCCTGCCCCCTCCGGGACCTGGGCGCCTTCCCCCTACTCCTGCAGGACAGAGGGGCAAACCCTGAGAGCTGAAGAGCACTTCTGCCCGAGAGAATGTGATTTAGATTAACTATTTTTAGCTGGTTCTAGTGGGAGTTGAAGAAGGAGAGTGTCTTCCAGGAGATGCAGAATACCACGCTATATCGGGCGCCAAAATCGGAGCAGATGCTTCCAATTACACTTAATTCACCTCAATTATAGAAAAAGTAAAAAAAAAAAAAAAAATTACAGTTACACTAAGAATATCCTTCCTCTGAAGTTACAAGCGTTTGGCACTGCAGACTGTCCGCATTGGAGAGCAGGGACACTGTGACACAGCCAGCCTGGGACCCTCTGCAGACCCCTGCTGCTGCTGCAGACCCCTCTGCAGACCCCTCTGCAGACCCCTGCTGCTGCTGCTCTTGCTGCTGCTGCTGTCCCAGGGACACGGTGCTGGCTGCAGTAGGGTTCACACTTCTCTTTGGGACAGTTTATCCAGTGGCTGTTTCCTGGCATCAACCAGCTTTGTGGTGTATTAGCACATATGGAAAGGGTATTTTGATGGAGTTCACACAGTAACATGGTCTGGTCTCATTCAGAGCAGGTTATGTGTGTGGTGACAACACCGTGCCAGCCTGCCCAGGTGACAGAGGCTGGGACTAATGGATCTGGAATCATAGCCCAGCTGGACTCTGCACTGTCACAGCAAACAGGAACAGTCTGCAATGTGCTTGAGACTGGGAGATGCTCCAGAGCGCCCATGTTTCACACATTCATATCCTGCCTGGAGGAGAAGAGCCCTCCCAGCTTCCTGCGGGTGCACCCCAGGCGGGCAGAGGAGCTCATGCTGGCACACTGTGCCTGGTCCTGGATGGCACTTCCTCAGGGCCAAGCCATGAGTCACTTTTTCCTCTGGCTTTTCTCTCTGACAAGCTGTTTGCTGCAGTCATGCTGCCCTGTTTATGGGCTGGAGGCAGACACCAAACCTGGGGCTTGCACCCGCTCCTGGCTCTCAGGCGGGCAGGCAGCTCCAGCCCGGGCACCAGGCTGCCCCTGCTCAGCTCGGGGCTCTGCTGCAGCCAGAGGCTGCCAGGCACAAAGGGTCCCTGGCCCAGCAGATCCCTGTCCCCCCGGGCTCCCCCAGCTCTCCCTGGGCCCAGACTGCCCTGGGCCCCATCCCTGTGCTGCAGCTGGACAGCTTCTTGACATTTTTCAGACTTAAGGGGGAGAAAAAGTCGTTCAGCCAGTGCTGATTTCCTAATTCAGTGTAACCTTTTCATATCCAGGCTAAGGACAGCTTGACATTTCCTCTGCATCCCAGGGAGAGGCTACAAAGCCTCTCAGCTCTGCTCCTGATGCTGCTGCCCATCTCTGTGACACATCGTGCATTGTCAAACATTTGGGAAATATTAAACTAATTTTTACAGCCTTTGTTCACCCACCTGAGTCACTGTCATGGAAAATCATGGAAAGCCTGCAGGGCACTCCACTCTGCTCTGCCCACTCCTCCCCAAAACCTTCCAGGTTACAACTTCCCTGGCAGGGTGGGCAGCCCTGGCACAGGTGCCCAGAGCAGCTGTGGCTGCCCCTGGATCCCTGGCAGTGCCCAAGGCCAGGCTGGACACTGGGGCTGGAGCACCTGGGACAGTGGGAGGTGTCCCTGCCATGGCTGGGGTGGCACTGGGGGGGATTTGGGGTCCCTTCCAACCTAAACAGCTCTGGGTTTCTGTGATTTTCTCTAAAACACCAACATAACCTTTTCAAGAGAGAAAGCAGGAAAGATATGTGTTACCCTTAGAGTGAGCATCACAATGAGCTCAGGTCCCCTTAGATATCATTGTGCAAGCTCTACAGAGGGGGAAGGGAAAGCTGTCTTTCAATCACGGAAAAACACCAACCTTGGCTCCCTTTTCCCAGCCTGTCCTGCTGCCTGAGCACCCTCCAGCAGCCCAGCACATGGCCAGTGGCTGCTTTGTCCTCACTCTGCTCAAAGGCAACTGTTATTTAACATGGCAGAGAGGCCTTTGAAAATAGCATCTTGGATGAATTAACTTTCATTTCTGTGCTTGATTTGTTGTCCCTAGATAATGTAACGGGAACAAGCTTCTGCCAGGCTCCCTCATGTACCCTTTATGGGATTGTGGGAACCTTTAAAGCCTCCCTTCATCTGAAAGTTCTGCAGGTGGTGATGCTCCAAAAAGCAAAGGTATCTGTCATCTTAACTAAATCACCATGTGGGAGATTAAAGAACAACTTTCTTTCCATGTTTCTCACATCCCTTTTTGTTCCAGAATCAGCCTGTGTCCTGTTCCCAATTGAATAAGTAGATCTTTTTCCAAACCTTATAATTTGCAGAAACTTTGCAGGCTGATTGTTCCTCAAACTGGCTGGAGTTGTTTCTCTTTTAATAACCATTTTTCAAGCTGCCAGCAGCTCTTAAAAGTAGTTTTGGATTAAAAAGGAAGGAAGACATCCCAGGACTTCATGTTTCTAATTATGCTCCCAGAGAGCCTTGAAATGACTTTCATGGATCTATATCCAAAGCAGCCAAGTCTCTTGCTGCTCACCATGTTTCTGTCCTGATACAAATCTATTCCCTTTAATGGGACTATTACTGTTTTTAAAAGGCTTACATAAGTGCAAGCCAGTGGGTGGTCTCCAGCTCACACCTCTTCCCTGGTTTCAAACAGCTCCTGAAGAACAAAACCAAGTCAGTTAAAATAAGGCCAAAAAGGTTTCTCCACAAGTAGAAAGAAGGGCAGCAGATGCCCACCCATTGTGCACCCTCGGTCCCCAAGATGAGATGAGCTCCACAAGTGCTGAGCCCTGAGCTTTCCAAAGCCAAACACTCCTGGTGGGCCCAAGACTGCCATTCTCTGCAGGTCCTGGGTCCATCCACTGCCTGGAAAGGGCAGTGAAATCACATTGCCCGTGCCAGGCTGGAGCCCAGTGCTGCTGGGCAAACCCACAGGAGCCAGCTGGCTCACTTTGGAGAAAAAGTTATTCCTAAATAATTGTCTCTTCACAATTAAGGGACTTGTGTTCTTACAACAACTTTTCTATTAAAGGCTGAATTTTAAAAAAGGCACTTTCCACTTAACCACATTCAGGTCTTATCCATTCTTGTACCTCTCTATTACCCTCACCAGTAACAGGGCAAGTACAGTTAGTCCATGTTGAAGACTGATGCCAACCCACCAGCAACCTACAAATATGATGTCTGGCAGAATTTTCACGTGAAGGGAAGCATTGGATATTATTCTCAGATTCACTTTCCTCTACTAGGCTTCTTGGCAAAAGTGGAAACAGGATCATGAGAATATTTTTGATCTGGTTATCTGTCTCTTGACAGCTACTGAAAAAGAAAAATAAAGCTGTTTCTTTAAAATTGCAAACAATTTTGGCTATGAAGGGGCGCTAAACAGTAGAGGTTCATAAAGAAATTGAAATACAGCTCTGCAAATAAACTCATGGTGAGGTGTCTCTGTGGATGGCTTCTGGAGAGCGAGGAGGAGAAAGGAAGTGCTCACTGAAAGGAACTTGAGTCTTGCCTTGGAGTTACTGCAGTTCCTGTTCCTGGCTTCCTGCTCTCGTGTTCTTGCATTCTAAGAAATGCAGGAGTGGTGCTGCATCTCTGCCCCTGCCCGTTCCTCTTTGGGCAGCCCCTGCACCCAAAGCTGCCAGAGCTGGAGGAGCCGTGGACATGGTGTGAGCAGGTAATGTGCTCTGCTGCTGCTTCAGGAGATGAACAATCTCCTAAAAGCCATTTTCAGGGGTTTGTGTGAGGTTTGTGCTGGCACGGAGCTGCTGCTGCAGCCCCCTCCCCACCGAGCTGTGCCCAGCACTCACTGCAGGGCGAATGGGGCTGCTCTGGGAGCTGGGCTTTGTCTGACAGCTGAGCCCCAGTGCCTGCTTCTGGGGAAAAGCTTCTGGGGAAAAGCTCTCCTTGAACCTGCCCAGAGCAGGAGACACAGAGGGTAAAAGGCGACTCTTAGAGGAGTCGGCACTCAGTGTGAGATGCTTTTGTTTTGCACGTTCCCTTGTTCCCTGTCAATACAACCACATGGAAAATCCCAGCTGGAAGTGCTGTACCTGGCCTGGACTGTGCACCTGGCCAGGAGCTGCCACAGGATGGCAATTCTCAGCCCTCATCCTTGCTTGCTGAAACACAAACACATTGCTGTGACGGTGGGGTTGGGTTCAGGTTGGCTTTGGAGGAGCTCAGAATCACATTGCCAAGGGAGATGCTGTACCTGGCACCAGTGCTCCGGGTGCTGCCATCCCACCAGGGCCAGAGGCTTCCCCCGGGGCAGGGACATGGCAGGGACACGGCAGGGACACGGCAGGAACACGGCAGGGACACGGCAGGGACACGGCAGGGACACCTGGGACACAGGCACAGAGGAGCCAGTGCAGGTGGTTCCCAAACAGCAGCCCTGGGGCAGCAGTGCAGAGGGACAGAGAGCAGAGGCTGCCTGAGCAGGGCTGGGAGCCAGGGTCGCTCTGGGCGGGCTGTGAGGGACCTGAGCAGCCATCAAATCCCACCCTGGGTCAGCTCCAGAGCCCCCCCAGAGAAGAGGGGCAGCCACTGAGATGCCCTGGTGAGGTTCCTGACCTCTGACGAGTTTCCCTTCGGCTGCAAAAACCTAAGCTATTAAATAGAAAATTTAATTGACACAGGGCTCCAGGCTGTGCACAAACAATAACCTTGTGTACATGTGCAGGTGTAGGGTGAATAAAACCCTCGCCTGGTGCTCATGTTTGCACATAGGGAACTGTGAGGAAAACCCCACACTGACTAATGACACAGGGATTCAGGACTAGAGCAAATAGCTGTGCATGCTGATTGAAGCAATCCACTGTTTCCACCATAGGCTGAATAGAAGTTCATCTTTGGCTCACTGTGAACTTTGTACTTTAAATAAAGTGGCACAGTTGAACCCAAACAGTTCATTGGCATTTGTTGTCAGGATCACTGTAATTCTCTTCCTTTTAATATTTCTAAGGGACCCTTGCTGTCCAGCTCTGGTTCCCAGCACAAGCAAGGTCTGCAGTCTGAGGTTTTGGCTCTAAGACAGCAGCTGCCACCTGGGGGTCTCCTCCAGGGAACGTTGCTCACTCGGTGACCTGGCTATGGTGGATCCTCCCGTGGCCATTCGCAGTTCCTTCCTGGTTCAACAGGTGTGTGCGGCCTCAGCATCATCCTCAGCTTCATCCTTGCCTTCATCCTTGGCTGTGCCTCCAGCTCAGTCATCTCTGGAAGACCTGCTTCCTCGCGGCGGCCCAGCTCCCTGCTATTAACAGGATTTAGCTAATTAGCTGTGAGCAGGGCTGTTCTCCCTCACCAATGTAAAGGGTTTACTATTTTTATCTGACTCTGGATGTTTTTGGTTTCTAGGGGATTAAGGTCACAGGGCACATATTTATTCAGATGCTGGAATTCTTACATCGTTTTTCCATTACTCAGTTGGGAAGGAGGAGCCTCAGCCTTCAACTCCCTCTTCCTCCCCTCTGGCCGCTCGCCCTCCCTGCTCTGCATGGGAAGCCATTTCCTCTGAAGCAAGAACGTTCTCTACTTTCACTAGTGGTGCAGAAACCAAACAGCTTATTTTTAAACACAAGTGGTGTCCAAGGGAGCGACAGAGCCATGCAGCCACTCCATAAAGTGCCCTGGTGTTTATCTGCAGCAGGAGAGTTTATTCTAATGCACTTTTGAAGCTAATGCTTCCATATGTTGCTGAAAACCAGGATTCTGCCCTGCAGGACAATGCTGTTTTCCTTCAGGAAAGCTCTCCCTGGGTACACCCCAAAACCCCTCCACACCCTGAACTCTGCCCACGGCATTTCAGCCATTGCAGTGCTGTAAATACAGCCTGGAAACCTTCCTGCTGCACACACACCTGGTTAGCTGGGTCCCACAGCCCCTTCAGCTCCCCTGCTGGAGCAGATCCACCAGCAGCTCCCACACCAGTGCACTCAGAGCATCATTTAGGAGCTGCCCCTGCACGGCTGCAGCCGTTCCAGGCTGGTCCCTGCTGGTGCTTCTGCAGCTCACGGGGCTGACTGCTCTGCTGCAGGAATCACACCAGCCACGAGGCATTTTCCTCCAGTGTGCAGTGTGTGACCAGCTGGGGGACACGACAGCACCCAGGTGAGGAAGGCTCAGCTTCGGAACTGCACCTGCTGCAGAAACACTGGGATTCCTGGTGGGCCTCAGAGCCTGTAGGAATTTCTGCAGGAATCTCAAGCTGCTCCTCACTATTTTGCTTTCTGCTCTTAAGTTAAAGCTTTACAGGTTGCCACCCATTTTCCAGATGAGCAAAGCTACTGACCATGGCCTTCCCTGCCCATCACTGATGTGCTGCTGCGCAGTCGGGGACCCTGCAAGGAACAAGGGGATCCTGGCTTGACAGAGGCTCCCCAAAGGCTCTGGTGGGGTGGGGGGACCATGCTCTGCACCCTGGTCAGACATGCCCTGGAACTCCCCTTAGGTAAAATTCCCCGCAGGCTGATGGCCATGGGCTCAGGGAAGTTGTGTTGCTGTAGCTCAGGTGAGATGCATGTCCTTTGTAACACACCTCTGGCTGAGGATCCAAACCTCACCAGGTTATGGGTTAGTCCTGATTTTCTGTTCATGCTGAGCTCATCTTTTATGATAGAGCATTTTACAAATTATGGCCCATTTCCTCCCATCTTCCCACACAGTAAAGGCCGGGTTGGACAGGGCTTGAGCAACCCGGCCTAGTGGAAGGCATCCCTGCCGTGGCACGAGGACAGAATGTGATCAGCTTCAAGGTTCCTTCCAACTCAAACCATCCTGTGATTCTAGGAAATACAAATGGTTTTATGAAAGCACACAGGTTGTTGGTCTTTAAAGCCAGCATCAGATCTGAGTCTTCTTTCTATCTCCTTCACACTGTAAAATGTGCTACAAAATGAAAATGACTGGAAAAAGAAGGCAGAGAAATATGGTACACATTTAACAATAATATTTCTATATAGAATTCCATAGTGTATTGAATCTATTTAATGAGTTTTCTAGATTAAGTAGAAGTCTGGGGAATTTTTATTATAATGCCATATCCCACAAAAATATCTATGGTCCTGGGAGAACAGACACCATGTTAATCTATTTCTTTAATGTTGGGTGATTAGGTAATAGCCTTTCTGCAGCAATGATATTGACACTGTTACTCCTTGTGTAATTTAGTTTGAAGGTTCTGTTCCTCCAGGCCCTCTCCATCCCAGCCTCAGGGCAGGGTAAAAAGGGTGAAAGTGCAGTGGCTCTGCAACCTGCAGGCTACAGACCAAATTCAGGGTGTTCTCCATTCTAAACTACACCTGGATATTTATGTTTTCGTGTATTTTGTATGTGGGCAGCTCACAGAGGGAAGAGGAGGCTTCATGGGGAGCAGCTCCTGCTCTGCCAGAGCACTGTACTGAGAGGCTGGGGGTCCCTGGTCCTGCTGGGGCTGTGGGTAGGACACCCCAGGACACCCCAGGGCACCCCAGGACACCCCAGGGCACCCCAGGACACCCCAGCACACCCCATAAACCGCAGGACACCCCAGGGCACCCCAGCACACCCCAGGGCACCCCAGGACACCCCAGGGCACCCCACAAACCCCAGGACACCGCAGGACACCCCAGGGCACCCCAGGGCACCCCAGGAAACCCCGGGCCCAGCCTCCCCCAGGGGCTCCCAGAGCCCACCAGCACCCACTCCTGCTCCCCTGCCCCTTCCTCAGGGTCCCACCCTGTGCTTTACCCACAGAGCCTGAGGTTTCCTAACAGCTTTGAGGAAAATCAAATTTCTAGGAAGTGCTGGGTGCAGAAAAACAACTGGAGTCATAATGCTGGGTTGTCTCCCTTTGGAGACAGCAGGTTTAGTCCAATCACGCAGACAGACACCCAAATCACACCATAGCTCTTGTTCAAAAGAAACCAAATTCTGAGAAACTGTAAGTGGCTTAAATCATAAATTAGTTGCATCTATGTGTGAATGATTTGCTTATGAGATTGGGAATTTCCTTGTCATGACCTAGTGAAAGCTTTGGGGAGGGGCCGGGGCAGCTGCACAGATCCCACAGCAACCACTGCTGCCACCAGCAGCAACAAACCATGTCCTGGTGTCCCTGTGCAGCACCTGCAGGGAGCAATCCCCTGTTCCTGCAGGGTACAATCCCCTGTCCCTGCTCAGTGCAATCCCCTGTCCCTGCAGGGTACAATCCCCTGTCCCTGCTCAGAGCAATCCCCTGTGCCTGCAGGGTACAATCCCCTGTCCCTGCTCAGAGCAATCCCCTGTTCCTGCTCGTGGCCCTGGCCAGACCCTCGGTGACACGGGGACCCCTCAGTGACACTCAGACCCCTTGGTGACACTCAGACCCCTCGGTGGCCCCGTCCCCAGCAGCTGTGCCCTGGTGCCTCCCTTTGGCACTGCAGGGTCACCAAGCGGCCAGCCCTGCTGACAGCTGGGCACCAAGATGCCTGAGAGCCCTCCACAGACCTCCAGAAACAACTCAGTAATTTGAGACGGCCAAAGGAGGGTTAATTCTTCTTATCACGAAAATCAACGACCTTCTGGGAAGAGGGTTTTGGGTTTTTTCATGAGGAAATTGCTCGGCATAAATCCTAAATTCCCTTAGTGTGCCACCATGCATCTCACAGGCTCCCATGGTTTTCTGGGTTTTTTTCTTTATTTTTAGGGACTTGTTTGTTCTACCAGGTATAAACGGGCAATATAACAAATCCAGACTTAAAAAAGTAGTTCATAAATATTGTGATACCTGCTGTGCGAATATATTCATGCTTAATAAGCTCTGCTTTCTCCTGTGACTTTTTTCCACACTAATCCCATGAAGTTGTGGTCTTTACTTGCTGCTTTATATGAAAGTGAGGAATTGATACCACGGAGCAGAACTAAGCATTTCTTAACATTCCCTGTAGTCCCTCTTTGTTCACTTTCTGGCAGAAGCAGCTGAAAGTCCTCAGCTTTTCTTTTTACACTGTTTTCAGTCTTTACAAGAGATGGGGGCAATGGTGCGCTCACACCTTGTCTCACAGGCTGTTACTGGGAGATGGTTATGCAGGAGAATGACCAATGGTTTGCTGTTTAGATATCCTGCTTTCTCTAATCTTTTCTATACATTTATAAAATTTTCCATTTCACCCCTTTCTATATATACAGTTTTTTTGCAGCAGAGACTAAACTTTAGCCAAGAGCAAACAGAGACAGCTCATCCCCAGCTGGCAGAGGCCCAAACCCAGCTGTAATAAGTTGTGAATGCTCTCAGCAGAAAAGCAGGGTCAGCACCTGGTGGCACTGCCCAGCTCACTGCTGGCACTGGCAAAGCTGAGCTTGAAGCACTCGGGGGAGCTGAACCCACCATGGCAGCAGCACATTGATTGTTTTGGAATAAATCACTGCTCAAACCCTATTTCTGTAGAACAAATAAATGGTGTTGCAGCTTTCCAGCAGCCCAGGCCCAGCCCTTGCCAATTGCTGCTGCTTGGAACGTGGCTGGGTGGGTGACCCGTGCTGGGAATGGCGCCTGTGGCTTCTGTCAGTGTTCACTGCCCTCCTACCTGGCTCTGCTTCTGAAGGGGGCTGGCCTTGGGACTGCTCCTCAGGAGCAGCTGCGCCTCATTCCTTGAAGAAACACCCCAAAACAAAATCTATACAATGCTTTAGGATTTCTCAAGAGGCGTTTGCAAGGTGTGACTCTTTATGAGCTGTAAAAAGTAAATATTTGGATAGCATTTAGCAGACCAGACGGATCTATCTGGGCCTAAATCCTCATAAGGGAAAGAGCTGTGAGAAAAGAATAAATACAAGAAACACAAAGAGTTGGAAGAATGTACAAAAAATCCTTTATTCAGCAAAATGCTCAGAAACAGGAGCAGCAAATAGTTTGGGGGGAGGGCTGTTGCTTGACTTCTACAATAATACTTCTTCTAGCTGAAGTTTAAAAGACCAAAACTCTCTGTTAACCTTTATTTGGCAAGTGACAAACCCAGAAAGAACCATATTAAACATGTAGGTTTTGTTTTGCTGTTAGAGGAATTCCAGTAAGTTTCATTTGGATGTGTGTGCTACAACACTAACCCATCTCAAACGCGTAGGTTTTGTTTTGCTGTCAGAGGAATCCTGGTGAGTTCCATTTGTAAATGGGTGTGAAAACACTACAAAGGCAGCCGGAGATTAGGGACCCACCAGGAGCTGATGAGAGCCCCGGGTGCTGTGAGAACAGCTGTGGATGCCCGAGAGGACACACAGCAGCACAAGGGCAGAGCGAAGCTCTCCTGGGTGCCGTGGTCAGTGCAGGCTCAGAGGGCTCGGGTGAGGCTCCAGGAAATGCAGGAGCAGCCACTCCACTGCCTGTGCCCCACAGCTTGGCTCCACATCCCACTGTGGCCAACCCACTGCACCAGTAACCTCCCAGCGCTCATCCAGTGGCTGCTCGGCTGGAAATGCATTTTAAAGGATGAAAACCACTCACTTATTCACCTCACGGCCCTCCCTGCCATTGGCTTCTGGCAAAGTGTGCAGAGCACCCGTGTGCCTCGGGGTGCCCGTGCCCAGGGACAGCAGCCAGAGCTGGGCAGGAGCAATGCCTCCCCGTGCCAGGGACCTGCTCCACTGCTGGGAGAGGAATGGGACACAGCAAAATCATCCCCGACTGGCACTGGGCTTGTGGCAAACTCTCTGCAACCGCCTGGGCTGAGAGTGAGGAATGTGTGTGGTGGCTGCTGTGCAAACCCCACACAGCCCCAGGCACGAGGGGCAGCGCTGGCTGCACCTGCGTTATCCGAAACGCCCGGAAGGGAAGGATGGGGAAGGGTTACTGTCCCTGTTGTGCACCAAATCTTTACTGAAAGGGTGGTCGGGCATCAGCAGGGGCTGCCCAGGGAGGGTTCAGGGCCCATCCCTGCAGGTGTCCAGGGAATCCCTGGAGGCGGCACCCAGAGCTCTGGGCTGGGGACGAGGTGGGCACCGGGCACAGCTGGGACTTCATGGGCTGGGAGGGCTTTTCCAGCCTCAGTGATTCTGTTATTCTATGAATACAGCTGACATAGTTGAAGATGATTATCAGTGTGAACTTCTCTTATTGCTCAAGAAACTTTGGGCACAGGTCCTTCAGCAAGCTCTGTGTTGCTCTGAGAAGCCGCCCCATTGAGCTGGTGCCAGCAATGCCTCCCTGAGCGCCCCTGGGTTATTGCTGGGTGTCTGGCTCTGTGTCTTACATTGCTACAGAGATGCCCACAAGCTGTCCAGGCACCTTCCTGGGGATTACATTCTGGTTCTCACAGAGTGCTCAGTGGTACAGGAAAGTGGACTGCTGAGATACTGTGGAGGTGCTGCAGAGGCAGTGCACATTCCTGCTGTTACAGGAGGGGATTTGTGAGTCCTCAGTTTTATTCCTGTGTGTACCACCCCTTTTCCTTAGGATCCCTTTTCCTGTGTACTTTGTCACTGAGGGTGGCAAACACTGACACAGCTGCCCAGGGCAGTGAAGGTGCACACCACCATTTGCTCTTTCCCCACCTGCCCCGATGTTGTTTGTTTGGAGCGGGATGAGAGCTGCTCCCCTGGCCTCACCTCACTGCAGGAGCTGCACGAGGCACCCACGGGCTGCCCCTGCCAAAGAACAGCAGCAGCATTTCACTTCTGGAGCAGCTGGAAGAAACAGAGCCTCACTGAAGGCACCAGCCTGTGATGTCCTTTCTGCCCTGATTCACTCCTGGACGCTCAGCATAAAGTAAATCACATCCTACCCACTGCAAAAGGCACAGAATGGTCAGAAGGGACCAGCCCTTGCCATGGGCACCTTCACCAGACCAGGCTGTTCCATGCTCCACAGCCTGGCCTTGAACATTTCCAGGGATGGGGCAGCCACAACCTCTTGGGACAACCTGTTCAGTACCTCACTGCCCTCAAAGTGTGCCTTGTCCCTCCTGTAAATCACCCTGGCTGTAAGCAGAACAGAAACATCCAAATAGTTTCAAGCACACTGGGGAACATCCTGGCGCACCTGGAAATTGTTTTTGAATAACAAATTCAGTATTTCATTTATTTGTTTTAAAGCAATGTTTTCAGTGCATAGCATGGACTGATGCTTGTTGGGGTAAAGGACATCCCCTCCAGGAAACACAAAGAATCTTCTCATCTGTGTCACAGACCTGATCAAGTGCAGCATTTCAAAAAAGAGTTTTAAATAAAATAAATGGCATTGTAATGGTTACAGAGAACAGCCCATGTTTCTATGGACTCCAAATCCAATGTAACAGAAGGAACAACATTTCCTGTTGGAGTGGGAGCAGACAGCGCTGGTCTCTGCCGTCCTCCAGAGACAGAACAGGCAGCACGCGCGTGCCAGCTGTGAACTGTGCATCACCTGGAATTTCCATGTTGAACTCATCAGTGGCAGCTGCCCAGAACCACAGCAAAAGGCTCTAAATACAAATGGCACTGCAGCTGTGGGACACTCAGATGGGAGCTTCACCCTGAGGGAAAATCGCAACAGGTCATAGGACCAATCATTAGTGATGGTTAAAGATATTTAGGCTCCATATCTAAGCCAAACCAGCAGAACATTCCCCCTCTTTCTTGCAAAGCTCCTTAGTAAAAACTAACCTGATTCTTGAGCTGTCTTGCTCAATCTTAGCATTCAAGGCAGGCACCAAGACTGGAAACACTCAGACTACACTGTCTGGGTTTTAAGTACTGGGGAAGGAGTGACAGGGAACTCGAGGCAGCCTTGGCTAGCAGTGGTGTTTTCCCTACAGAACACACCGACCAGCTCCCACCGGCCTTCCAGCTCTGCGTGGGGAGGAAGGGAAGGATCTGACCTGCATCTGACCCTTGAGCCCGTGGGACTCAGTTCAGGGTCAGAGCTGGGAATGCTGGAGCTGGTGCAGCCGCAGCCCCTGCTCACTGAACAGATGCAAAGTGGCATTTTCATCCTTCTCCCATTTCCCCACCGTTACACTGTGCCACCCCCTCTGAGAGTTATCCTGTGCAGCTGATGAAAGAAAGCATCAGCTCTGCAGCACCCACTGAGGTTTAACATTCACGTCAGGACACAGAACTCAGCCCTCACCTTTTACGAGCGCTTTACTCAGAGCTCATTTCCCCATTGCCACGGGCAAACTTTCATATTAAAACGGACTTCCCCAGTTAGTTTGCTCCCACATAGCGCAGGTATGGATCTTGTTCATCCAAATTTAACAAGCACCAAAGTATCAGCCCCGCACAATTTGCCTTGCAAACCAGCTCACGTCCGCTCTAGCCCTCCCCTGCATCTTCCATCACGTTTGCACTGGCTCCTGTAGCAGCCCAGGCCGCCCATCTGGGCTGCTCCCGTCCCCTTGGCTCCTCCGTGGGCGTGTGGGACGTTCTGTCCGCCCTGTGCTTCCCCACAGCTGCTGCTCTCAGCTACCACTGCACCTCACCCACTTCAGCGTTCCTTGCTTTCGGAAACAGCTTCCACGATAACCCCTGACTGGCCAAAGCCAGGGAACTCCTCTGAACATGCTTTGTGTGCGTTGTGATTCTTGATGCTCCTGTTGCTAAGCTTTTACCCTCTTCTGTGTGTGCAGAAGGCGAGGGGCTCACAGCCTGCAGCCCGCGCTGGTGGGACGCCGCTCCGCTGCTGTGCAGCCGCGATGCTCCCACACTGCAGAGCTGCCTCTGCCACTTGGCAGAGTCCCTGCACATCGCATGGGATTCCTCACGTTATTCTCATTCTAGTTTCCTGTTCTTGAGCACTGCCAAACGTTTCACCGGGATGCCACAGGGCCTGGGATCCCTGTCCGGCTGGTGTAACCTGACACGGCTCCCTCCAGCACACCCTGCCTTTGATGTAATCGCTGCCGGCCGAACGCTGTAAGACTGCGCCAAAAACACAACAGCAGCAAAAGTTCCTTCCCCGATTTATTTTCTTTTCCCCTGTCTGTGGATATATAACGGTACACCAGGGTGGTGTATTGGATCAGCTCACTTTCGACAGCTCTGATAGCTGCATCCACGTAAGATCACTGTATCTACAGTGCAACTTTATGCAGCTGTCTCAGGAGCTGCCCAAAACCCTGCAGCAGACTTTCCAGAGAAGTCCAGCACTGTTCTCTGTTTCTGCATGGCATCTGTCTGTGTGCCACAGGTCACTGGAGGTCAGCAAGTATCCCATGGATGAAGCAGAATTGCAGAATTTCAAGATCCTTTTCATTTAACCGTGTATTTAATTTGCACCTTCTGACAAGGAGGGCCGGTGCTCCGGATCTGGCAGGGCGTTTGCCATTCCAGCCGCATCCCTGCCCGATAGTTTGCCACTGAGGAGCCTGGAGAGGACTGTCCCCTCAGCCCGGCGTCACCCGCGCCCTGCCCCGGCTCCCCAGCTCGGGCTCCGCGCCCTGTGTCCCTGTCCCCGAGCAGGGAGACGCGGGCCGCCGCCGGGGATGGGTCACGCACGGGGATCTGTCACTTCTCGGGTTTCTTTGGCAAAGTTACCGGGCAGGTTTGTTCCGCCGTGAGCTGCAGAGGGCTCTGGGGCACCCGCGGGCTCCGCACGGACCGCAGCCCTCGGCGGGGTGCGCGCTCCCGGGGCGATGCTCCTCCAGCATCACCACCAGCTCGCCGGCCCCTCGCGACAGAGCCCTATCGCGACACGCGCCGGGCCCCGCCGGTACCGGTACCGCTTCCCGCGAGCCGCGCTCGGGCGGTGCCACCGCCGGGGCCAACGGTGGCTCATCTCATTCCGTCCCCGGGGACAGACCCCGGTTGCCGAAGGGGCCGCCGGGCCTGGGGAGCCGCTCCCCGCGGGAGGCAGCGCCCGCCCCGCCGCGTTCCGAGCCCCGGTACCGGGCGGGCGGCCCCGCTGCGCGCAGGTGGGGCGGCACCGGCCCCGCCCGGTCCCCGGGGAGCCGCCCCCGCCGAGTCCCCCGGGCCGCGCTCTCCGCCGCGGGCCCCGCCGGGCCGGGGGACGGCGCCGCCGGGCGTGCGCGCGCCCGCCGCGGGTGGCGTTGCCCTTTTAAGAGCGGCGCGAGGCGGCGGTGACGTCGCGCGCGCAGAGCGCTAGCCCGGCGCGCCCGCCCGCCCGCCCGCACAGCCGGGAGCGGCGGCGGCACCGCGGAGCGCCCGGACCCGCCCCGGCCACCGGCACCGGCCCCGCCGAGCCCCGCACGGCCCGCACCGCACCGCGCCGCACAGCCCCGCCGGCACCGCCGCCCTGCCATGCGCCGCGGCCCGGCGCCAGCCTCCGCCGGCGGGAGCCGTCCCGGCAGCAGCAGCAGCAGCAGCAGCGCGGCGGCGGGCGAGCGCTGAGCCGCGGCCCCGCAGGGCGCGGATGCTCGCGGGCTGCCCGCGCCGGGAGCTCTCGCTGCGCTGACGGGGCGGGCCCGGCGCCCCGCTCGCCGCAGCGCCCCGCGCCCGCCCCCGGGCTCCCCGCAGCGCCGCCGCTCCCGGCCGCGCTTCCGCCCGCGCCATGGCGGGGAAGGCGGCCGCGGCCGGCGCCGGGGTGCTCCTGGTCACCGCCAACGTCGGGTCTCTCTTCGACGACGTAAGTACCGCGGGCACCGGGGCGAGCGGGGGTTCGCGGGCCGCCGGGCGCTGCGCCGCCCGCCCCCCGCGCTGCCGCTGCCGCCCCGAGCGCGGTGCCGGCGGCGCTGGGGGCCCGTCCGGCCGAGCCCCGGCGCCTCCCGGGTGGGACGGCTCTGCCGGAGCGCGGCGCGGCCGCCGGGGGAAGGGGGCGCCGCTGCCGCGTCCCCGTGCCCGGGGTGGTCCCGTGTGGCACCGCCCGGGGCCCTCCGGGGCGCGGCAGAGACCCCGAAGCGCCTTGCCCGCCTCCGGGCGCCCTTCCCCGGCCGCCGGGCACAGTGGGGCAGCAAAATGCAGCGTAATTTCTGCTCGGCGTGGTGACAGGGCAGAGCTTCGGAACGCTTCTCATCCCTGCCGGTAAGGCGAGAGCCGCAGCTGGCACGGGCGAGCAGGGCGAGGAGCGCTCGGTTCCGCTCGGTTCGGTGCGTGAGTGAAGGCAGATGCTGATGGCCATCGCTGGGCTCCCGCACCCCGGCGCTGCTGAGAGCCGCTGGAGCCGGCAGCAAAGCCCGTCTGTGCCCGAGCAGTGCGGACACGTCCCGCAGAGCGAGGGGAGCACTCCCGGGGCTTTGCTCGTTATAAAGTAATGCACCCTGGCAGAGAATTGGGTCCAGGCTTGCGCTGAGTGTTGTCCTTGCTGTGTGTTAGGAGGGGCTTTGCTCTAAGCCCGATGCACAGAGCCCCGAGGTGCCCTAACCCAGGGAGTTTTTTTGTCTGGTCTTCAAAGTCCACTTAGCTTTTTCGTCACTTTAAAGGCTTTTCTGGCGTTCACACTTTGGTTGTAACTGCTGTAGTCAAAGGATGCAGTTCACCTTTTCTTCAACTTAAATGGACTTTTACTGTTATCATGACAGTTAATTTTACGCTTAGGCGTGCCGCTTCGTATTACAATAACGTTGTGAAATGTTCATTTCCTAGTGATTGCCGTGGTTGTGGCCTTGGGCATACGCGGCCTCTGTGTGTGAGTGATGCTGGTGTGTTCAGCAGGTGGTTCCTGCCCTTTCCTCCCCCGTGGCTGGGGCCGAGGGGTGACCCCTCTGTGCGCTGTCCGTGAGCCGTGTGTCTCGCCGTGCTCCGGGGCAGGGGCAGGGTCCCCGCAGGCTCCCCGGCTGTCAGACCCGGCCCGTTCCTGCCCGTTCCCGGTGGGTGCTGGGGCTGCGGGCGCTCGCTGAGCGGTGTTCGCTGTACCGGGGAACACGCTCCAGCTCCAGCCAGCTGCTGCCTTGCCGTCAGAAACTGAGCTTCCTGCAGCAGCGAAACCGGGCTTGTTTGGATCGGTTCCACTGCAGGGTGGGACATGGAAAGCCTGCTCTGAGCGCCTGTGGTTGTGGTCCTGGTGTGTGGCTGTTGGAGTTGGCACTGCTGGCTGCCTGCCGGGCGTCTGGAGTTACATTAGTGCAGTTTGGGTGCAGGAAAGGTGACATGAGCTGGGTTTGGGGGCTTGGCTCTCGAGTTGTGTGTGGGAGCTGTCAGCGGCTGCTCCTGCTTGCTGGGCCCTTCCCGTGCAGTCGAGGAATATGTTTCTCTGCTGTGACCTGGAATGGTTTCAGTCCTGAACAAGGACTTGCTTTGATGGACTGTGCCAGAGCTGGGCTGGAAAACCACTTCCCATTCCTTTAACTCATGTTTTCTATTTCTGATTTCAGTGGGTGAAATGTATTTTAATTTAACGCTGCACTCTTAGTGAGGTGTAGCCTGAGCTCCAGGCTGGGTAACAGCGTGTGCTGTCGCAGGGCAGGGCAGGGGTGCTGGAGATGGGGTGGCCAGGCTGGGCACCCTGCAGTCACCCACTGCTGCTGGCCTTTGCTGGGCTCCTGTCTGCAGTGGCCAGAGCCCTCTGGGGAGCATTATTCCCTCTGGGCAGCATTGTTCCCTGGGAAGCATTGTTCCCGTGGAGCTCCAGGGCAGGTGCCCGTGTATGTGCGAGGCTGCCGGGGCACGCTGGGTCTGGGCAGGGGGCTCTGGTGCTGGGGGGCCTCCTGCTCCCTCCCACCCAGCAAACCCAGGCTGCCCTGTCTCCCTGTGGTTTGCACTTCAGGTGTGTTTTGTGTGAGCACTGTTTGCTTGTGTGTGCAAATGCTCTCGGGATCAGCATTTCATAGCTCAAAATACCTTTGGTAGGCAGATTGGCCTGGGTGGGACAGTCTTTCCTAGATCAGGAAAAGCTGACCTGCCTGTACTTTTGCAAAGAGGGGAAATTGCTTTTTTTGCTCTCTGGCTGCCAGAAGCAGGTCAGGATAACATATGAGTTTGCTCCTGCCAGCCATCCCCATCCACTAATTACCTGTTGCAGTGGTGACCTGGGAGCTCATGAATAAACATGGCAAAGTGAAGAGGGATTGAGCTGGGTTCATTTCATTCCTCTAGCAGTTTTGCTGCTTCATTAAAAATATTAATGGAATATTAGGTTTTCAAATATTCTTCCAAGTTACATGAACGTGTGCATTTAATGAATATGAATGTGTATGATTTTTGGTACCTTTGTGTTTAGTTAGCATTTAATGCTTTTCTTGCTGTAGAATAATTTCCTGGCTTTATCACAGTATAGCCAGTAACAAAAGATGGAGTTCACACTACCCATGAGTCACTCTTTCTCTTTTCCCCCTCCTCAGATGCCCCTGCCTATGGCAGGGAATGCAATTAGATGATCTTTAAAAGTCTCTCCCAACCCAAACCTGTGATCCCATCCTCTCTCTCCCTGATTCCTTGCTTCCTTTGCTTCCTCTGTCTGCATTGACAAAATTTCACATGTACCTTGCAGTGAGCTGAGTGCTGTGGTGGGCACAGAATGCATTTGCCTGGCCCTGCCTTTGCTGTACAGGGGTTTAATTTGTGCCCTATGGTGTTTTCCAATCTGGTGCATCCCCTTTGCTCCGTTCAGGTGCTCCTGCACAGCTGAGTGCTGCTTTTGCTGCGGCAGAGCCTGGAGAGGGCTGTGGGCAGCCGGTGGGAGAGAGCTGCCCTCAGCACGGGGGCTGCGGCTGCTGCAGGGGCAGCTGCGCCCTCTGCAGTGGTGCTGTGGCTGCCCCCGAGTTTGTGTGTGCTGTGTGTTTGCCTGCTGCAGGCACCAACGCTGGAAAACCACCTTGGTGCTCACACCCGAGATCATCTCTTGCTCCGGGTCACTCTCAGGTGACTTTGACCGTCTGTGTTGGTTTTCCATCACAGACTGCGTCTCCACACAATTAAACAGACATTAAGTGTCTCCATGCAGGCCTTTAGGGAAAGGATTTCCAAGATGCCCAGCAGACTTAGCTGTACAGGTTCTGACATTTCTCCCCAGGTTGGAAAATAGTTCATTTGTTCCAGTTGTCTTTGAAATTGCAGTGTATGAGCCTAAATCAGGTCAGAGCTTGCCAAACCCTTCCGTCTTCATGCACGGGATGTATGTAATCCTTAAATTCTCAGGACAGGTTTAGTCAGAATAGATGTGCAGTGAGGACGAGGTAGGTAAAAATTAACCAGAACACGTTATTTCATTAGCCTAAAAGAGAAGGAGGGGAGAAGCGTGCCAGGGAATTGCTGAATGGTGCTATACCCAGAATTCTGAATGACTGACAGCATCACTGCCCTACCTGAGCCCCTGTTCTCTTTGTCTCTGTACAACACTGGCCTTCATGTGACAGTGCCATGGTGGGGCAGTGAGCTGTGACACTGCACGGTGGCCTGCACCTATCCACATTGGGTGAATGTGTCCCTTTTTCTTAAAGTACACAGAGGGCAGGGATGGAACTTCCTGCTTCAAGCCTGTTTGTAGTATTATTATAAATAAACTTATTCTTTAATTCTGAGTATGAACTTGAAGTATTCTTTACTTCTGTTAGAAGCTGAAATCTATCAATTGAATTTTAAAAAGAAATAGTTCCCATAATTTTTAAAGCAGCCTGGCCTTCTGATGGGTGGTGGTCACAGCGTAGTCTCTCTTTATCATGTCTGATCCTAATTTTCTGATTCTGAAGCAGTGGGTGTAGGTTTGTTTTGGTATTGGACATCTGTGTATTTAGCTGCTGATAACTATAAAAGGTTTTTTGGCTTTCTTTTTAGTTTTTTTTTTTTTTTCCGATTTCTATCCCCAATGAATAATTATTTGAATTTTGTGGAACGTTTCAAATGTTTCAGGATGGGAAATGTATTTGTTTGGTTTTGATTTCTAAATAAGCATTAAGAGCAGCACGTTGCAATTCAAGGCGCCCTCCCTTCAAACCACAGCTGTGAGGTTGAGTGAAAGGTGGAGTTTGATTCATTGTGACTTTTGAGAAGAAACTTGTTATTCCAGTGCTGACCCCTTAGGGTCAGGTCGGGCAGCGTTGGTGCTAGCTGGAGTGGAAGGTGAGAGTACCCGAGCAGGTGAGGGTGGTGTTTCTGGGGGATGCCCCAGGTGAGGGTGGTGTTTCTGGGGGATGCCCCAGTGTGGAGCATTCCCCAGGTGAGGGTGATGTTTCTCTGGGATGCTCCAGGTGAGGATGGTGTTTCTGTGGGATGCCCCAGGTGTGGGTGGTTTCCTTGGGATGCCCCAGGTGTGGAGCATTCCCCAGGTGAGGGTGGTGTTTCCGTGGGATGCCCCAGGTGAGGGTGATGTTTCCCTGGGATGCCCCGGTGCAGAGCATTCCCCAGGTGAGGGTGGTGTTTCCCTGGGATGCCCCGGTGTGGAGCATTCCCCAGGTGAGGGTGGTGTTTCTGTGGGATGCCCCAGGTGAGGATGATGTTTCCCTGGGATGCCCTGGTGTGGAGCGTTCCCCAGGTGAGGGTGATGTTTCTCTGGGATGCCCCAGGTGAGGGTGGTGTTTCCCTGGGATGCCCCGGTGCGGAGCGTTCCCCAGGTGAGCTGGGCTGGCCGGGAGGCGCTGCGGAGCCCGGGCTGCCCTGGCCAGAGGAGGGCAGGAGCAGCAGAGCTGAGCAGAGGGAGAGGCGGATGGGGAGGGGGCCCTGCCCTGGCTCCGCGCTCCTCGCTGTGCTGCCCCGTTTGGGGAGCTGTGCCCGGGTGCCTCTGGCAGGGCTGGGCTGGCACTGAATGCTCTGGCTCACAAGGGCCCCAGACTTGGGGGGTTCTGGTCTTGCTCTCTTTGCTGCAAAACTGGGTGCTCACAGCTCAGACTTGCATTTGAGGGCCATGTACTTTTTGAGCAATAACAAAGAAGGCCAACAGAAAAGTATTTTTTAGTGTTCTCTATGGTGGGAACTGTAGAAAAAACTAATCTCCAGCTTCCCTTTCTCTGTCTCTACACTCTGCTTTCTAGTTTCTGATTGTTTTGATGTCTGCTTTCTGGGTTTTTTTTGTTGTGGGAGTGGCCTTGTTAATTTCTTAAACGTTGTTGCTGCCTTCTGTTTGTTTGGTTTTCTGTGGCAGCCTCTCAAGTGTTTTTCTTTCAGTTTCTGCCATACTCGTGTTTATGTTCTATTCTAGGGGGTTATCTTGTTTCACTCTCTTCGAACCTCCCTCTGCAAGAGGTGGAACTTTGAGGCAGACCTGGCTGCGGAACAGCCCTGGCTCTGGGCGCTCTTTAGGTGCTGCAGGAGGGATTTTGGTTGGAAAATCCAGCACTTTTTTTCTTTTTAGCAGATATAGTTTTACAGTTTTCTGGGCAAGGGAGTTTCCATTAAGAGTTGATACAGGGTCTAGCCTTCCTTAACAAAGATGCTCAGAGGTTTATCTTCTAGACTATCTTTTTCTTTCCTTTTGATTAAGTGTTATCCCTGACAACAAGAGCACATGGAACACCAGGAGGTAATAGTGGTGAAGCACATTATAATTACACCTTTCTTTCAATGTAGTTTTATAGCAGTAGAGTTGGCGTTTTGCAGCTTGTCAGGCTTCCACAAATCATCAGTGTATCAATGTGAGGTTCTAAAAGGACTTAGTTCCTATTTTATTTCATATTTGAAAATGAAATTATGCAATGTGGGTAGGATACCATAGGAAGAAAGCTTTACACACAGGTCTCAGTTTTTTAGCTTGGACAAGCACTAGGGCATATTTTATGGGTTTTGTTCCTGTTTCAAAGTTCTCATCATCAATTTTTCTACCACAAAATTTGACTTCAAAGACACAGAATATGAGTCAAGCCCTCAGATTTTATGATTTACATAAAAAGCTGATCTGGTTTTTACTTACTATTTCTCTCTTTCCCCTTTTCTATTACTTATTTAGTCATACTGTTTATATATTCTACCCCCATGAATGTGTTTCCTCTTTTTACCTCAGATGTCCCTTTCTGGTACCGTGTGTACTCACCTCCTTCTGAAAGCTCTTCCCTTACTCCTGGTTTATGATTTGCAGTGAGTCACTTGAAGGAGTGTGTTTGATCTGTATTTTTGTGGGAAGGTGTGCGTGGCTGCCCTGAGCGCACTCTCCTCTTTTCTCCTGGTTAAACCCAGGTTAAACCCAGTTTGCTCTCCACCGTGGGCACGCCGTGCCCTGGCAGCCCGGTGGGCAGAGGAAATGCAGTGACTGCCCTGCCTTGGAAGGCAAACTGGATTTAGGTGTGGCTCTGGAAGGGGTCTCTCCCACCACCCTGCAGAAGATCAGCCACTCTGGCTGCTGCTTTGCCTTGTCCTCTGCTCCTAAACTCTTACCTTAAAATGGGGAAAAAAAAGGGAAAAAGGCAGCCTGGTGTCACTGCAAGCCAGTTGTGTGCTTTTAGTGTGTGGAAGCTCCCCAAATACATCTGTGTTAGTGCAGGTTAATACTTTATTTCATATTCTCTAGCCATCTTTCACTTTCTTTATGGTGAACAGGCGGTGGTCATGGGAAAATAGGATGTTGTGAGTTCAGTGGCTGCTTGAATGACCTGTCAGAGACCTTTAGCATCCTTTCAGCATCTTTATTACTGAAATGGCATCTGCCCTTGCTGAAATTTCCATGTAAAAATGTTATTTTTCCTAATGTGGAGTAGGTCACATTAAGCACAATAATCATCATTCTGGGGAAGAGTGAGTATTAAAAGTAAAATGTTACTTTGGCTTCTTTTCTTCCAATGGTGTGTAATAGTTACTCAACACTCTTAGCACCATTATCAGTATTAGTACATAATTTTAAAATGTAAATATTTTATTTAATCACTTTAATTTCTAACGCTTTTCCTGTTATTGGGGAAATTTGAAGTTAAAGCATGTATTGAAGCAAACAAAAGTGTTCATTGTTCTTATATGATATTTGAAGTCAGATATAATTGATGGCTTTCATTAATGTCTTCAAGTTGTTAAGCACTCATCTTCATGAGTCAGTCAGCTGTAACAGATGATATCCTTGAAAGCAGAACATTCAAGCTAAGGAGAGCAATTCCCCCGTGGTGTTGTCACAGGTTTTGTTCCCTGGTGGCGGCTGAGGGTGCCTTGCAGCAGCCCTTGGGTGAGTGTCCCTGACCCCTGGGTGTTCATTACCTGCAGCCAGCCGAGCCCTCTGGGCTGTGCCTCACGGGCCGTGGCTCAGGGTGTGGCATGAAGAGTTTTCCTTTCGCTTGTGCTTGTCACTGCAAGGATTTTCCCTTCACGTTTTGGTTAGTCTGCAGTAAAACAGCTGCTGATCTTTTCTTGTGCTGTTTCCCAAGCTGGTGAAAAGCTCTCCTGCCTATGTTCCTTGCCTGCTGTCCCTGTCTCTTTTGTCTCTTCTTCTTCTCCCTGGTTTCACCTTGGTTTCCTTTCTAATACGGTTCACATCCAGAAGCTGTAGTTGGGAGAGGCTTTAATGTCACACAGAATTGCAGCAGAGCCAGAAAGCAGCGATGGGTGATTTGGGTGCCTGCCCTGGGCAGAGGCTGGCCAGGGGCTCTGCTCAGCCAGAGCTTTTGGATTACGTGTGGGTAAAGGAGCAGAAATGCTGATTTCTCACACACAAGCTTTTTCCTAAGACAAACACGTGTTTTTGCCTCTGCCTGCTTCCTGCATCCCTGCTGGAGGCTGCAGTCAGCTGGCCAGCTCTGGGCCGTGTGTGCCCTGGGCTTGCCTGCTCCTTGCAGGTCACTGACAGCTCCAGAGCCACTGAGCATGTGGCACTGGCTCATATCCTGCTTGTGCTCAGTCTTTGAAAGCCAGAAGGAAAACGTGTTCATTTAGGCTGATTTGCATCTGGAAGCCATGCACTGTTCCTCTTAGACATGCCCAGGGACAGTCTGGAATGGTGCTGGAATGAGGTGGTTTGGAGGTTTTCCCTTGCAACGCAAAATGCCTCGTTAAATTAGGCTCAAATTTGGAACCCATGGTGTTGGACTGCAGCACCCAAGGCTGCAGATCACAGCATGGGAGACCAGCAGCCACCACAGTTCAGACAGTGACTGTGCGCCTGTGTTGTGCAGCAACTGCCCTGGACTGTCCGACCCTCAAAACAGCCTGGAGAAAGAAACAGCTGCCTTCAGGGCAAAAGGGGTGTTCCAGGAGGAGTGTGGTCAGTGGTGGGAGTGCTGGGCTGGGCTCTGGAAATCTGGGCTCAGTTTGCATTCAGGCACGAGCATCCTGTGTGACCCAGAGCAGGTGGCAGCTGGTTCCCGTGCCTGGGACAGGCTGCGGACACGGCGCCTTGGCCCTCCTGCCCAGGAGGATTTTGGAAGGATGCTCTGGAGGTTCTGATGTTGAGCTAGAGCAGTGGAGGGCTGTGATGGCAGTGAGCATGGCTCTGCAGCTGGAGCAGGTGTGCAAACGGGGGGCTGTCAGGGGAGCTGGAGTGTGTGGGCCATGGAAGAGAGCCGCAGCAATGGCTTGTTGCTTCAGCTTTAGCTCAGGAAAGGCAGAGGAACACCTCTTGTGGACTACAGTGCAGCCTGTGTGGGCATGCACCACCCTGGGTTGCTGGAGAAGCTCCTGGCCAAACAAAGGCGCAGATAAGCTGAGCTGGTGAGCCTTCTTTGGCTTGCACGAGCTCAAAGCAAAACCAGCTCTCTAGTTATGGGAGTGAGTAGAAGCAGGGAGAGCTGCTCCGTGTGAGTCTGTGCTTTGGTGAGGCTGGCAGACACTGTTTACAGGATGTGGAGCACGTCACCTTCTCTAGAACATTCACCCTTGGTGCGAGGCCTCGCTGCGGCGCGGGAGCGGCCGATCACAGGCTCTGGGTACCATGGGAACACGCAGGATCCAAAACCTGTTTGTTGTACTTTGCCTGAGGTGGAGCTGCCTCTACATGTTCACTCCTCACTTCCCATTTTCCACTGCATTCTTGAAAAGAAATTTTTTTTAGTTGTCTTGGAATGCTTGAGTGTGTTGGCAAGGCTCTGCATGTTAATGGCTGGGCTCTTTGGAGCACCTCTGTGCGGGGCTGGTGGCACTGTGGGCACTGCAGTGGGTGAACAGTAGAGCCACACAGGCATTGGGAGCATGACCTAATTCTGAATTCTTTCGTTAAAGCTTTTAAAGTGATGTGCTGGGAGCTTGTTTTGAAGCTTTTTGTTTTCCTGGTGTGGCAAACTCTCTAAATTTAGAGGCTTTACTAATCCTTTTGGAAAAGCAAAACTAGTTTTCCTGTAGGAACAGCTCAAAACTGTGTGCTGAACTCTGTGTGTCAAGTGAATATGAAATGGTACAAAAATCACTTGAAAATCTGTACTTATCAAGTACCATCAGCAAGCATTGGCTCTGTTTTAATTACTTCAGAATTTTTATTTAAGGACAGAATTTGTGCTTTTCTCAGACTCTCTGGGCAGAGAAGACCTTTCTGTGCACGCTTGGGCTGACAGCTGTCATTGGGTCTAGCACTGCAGCAGATTTGCACAAAGAAAGTTCCCTTTGACAAAAGCATTGGCTCTTTGTGTCCCTGACCTGACCATTCAAAATGTTTTTAAAAACCGTCTGTTCAAAGTGAAAGTTTTGATCTACAATTCCTATTGTGCTTTTTATTGGAGGAAGAAATTGAAAACCTGTTTTGGTATTTATTATATTTATTTTTAACTTCAAATGCTGCCAGGCACATGAAGAAGTCAAGAACTGGGTGGGACTGTATGATAGGACCAACCCACTCACTTCAGAGAACTGGATGTGACCCAAAAGTCTTCTGCTGAAACAAGTTTATTTTCATGAACTGGCAATGTTGTTTTTCTGGGCTGGGAGGACAGGCTTGATCCTGGCTCCACTGCTCACCAGACTCTGAGGCTGGTTCTCATTTGTCTTGTGGGACAGCCTTTTAGCAAAAAGGAAAAAAAGCCCTTTTCAGCTGTCCTTACTAAACATTAAAGTATTTATTTATGACCATTGTGCACCTTTTACTTATCTCAGAAAAGAAAGATCTGTAGTTCCTTTCCCACTTTTTTGTAAATTACATGAATGTTGCATGTATCTGCTTGTCCTTGTAGGCTGTTACTATCATTGTAGTGTCACTGAGGTATGTGAACTGAAAGTTGTCTCCCAGGATGGAGGAAGACATCCTAGCTAAGTAGGTGAATTTCAGTGCAAGACTTGCTTGTGGCTCTTAAAAGTAATGAATTTCTGTGAACATTCAGTGTTGTATAATGAAAGCGCATGTTGAACAGATAAGGGTAGGAACTGCTGCATTCAGAACAGTGCAGTGCAGTGCAGAACAGAACAGGTCTGTAAGGAGATGGCAGAGAGCTGTGGCACCTCCATCGCTGGAGGTACTTGGGAGTGATGTGGACAGGGCCCTGAGCCCTGACTCTTGGGATGCTGCTGGGGCAGGGAGAGGACCTCCAAAGCTCCAGCACAGTCTATGACTCTGTTGCCAGACATTTTACTTTTTTTCCTTGGTTTTATCTTTGTTGCTGATGCCATTGCCTATTGCCTTCCAGCACTTGCTAGGGGTGACAGTGTACTTCTTTGTCCAACATCTTGTGGCAAATCTTCATTCCCTTTTTATCTGCATTTCTGTTATGGATGTAGACCATTTCCAGATGCTTTGCGGAGTGACTGGTCCAGGAACCGGAACCTTGTGCATGCTTTCCTAAAAACTGGAGGAAAACCATGCATGCCTGTCAGCTTATAAAGCCCCGAAACATTGGGAAAGCTTCCTCAGGCTCTCCTGTTGTGTGGGAACTGGAATCTCCAAGTCAGGCTTGCAGCTCTGACGGGTTTTGTTTGTTTGCTTTTCAGTTGACATTTCAGTAGCAAATAAATACGCTGTTCCCACTTACTTCAGAAGTGGGAAAGAGCCGGAAGAAGGTTCCAAGTGCCTGGGACCATAAGGGCAGTGGATCCACAGGGTTTATTGGCAGCTAATGTGGTACTTACCCCAGAATGAAGCTGCAGCAGAGGAACGTGCTGGGAAGTGATTCCAAAGCAGAGAAACTGCTATGGTTGTATGTTTCTTTTTTACCTACTCCTGTGCTTGCAGCATTGCTGGTTTTTACCTGAAGTATATTGATCTAAACAACTGTGCTGAGGGCTGGGAAAAGACGTAATAGGACAGAAAGTAAAAAGAAAACATTCCTCTGGATTTACGTTTCTGTTCAATCCCCATGTCACGTTCAGCACAGAGACCTGCCGTTTACTTTGCAGTGAGTCACCTGGCACAGCCCGAGCTTCTGCCAGCCCCGCGAAGCTGTCCGCGGCCCGGGGGCTCGGCACGACCGGGCTCGCCCGCCGCGCTGCGGGGGCAGTGCCGCCTCCCCGGCCGCAGGGCAGGGCCGGAGCCTGCCCGGTGCCGGGAGCTGCGGGCCTGATCCCACAGAGGCACTTACTGCCTCCCGCTGGCTGTCCCCTCCTGCCCGTGCTGGGACTGTCCCCTCCTGCCCCGTGCCGGGAGCTGCAGGCCTGATCCCACAGAGGCACTTACTGCCTCCCGCTGGCTGTCCCCTCCTGCCCGTGCTGGGACTGTCCCCTCCTGCCCGGTGCCTGCTCCAGGCCTGATCCCACAGAGGCACTTACTGCGTCCCGCTGGCTCGGCTCTCCTGCCCGTGCTGGGACTGTCCCCTCCTGCCCCGTGCCGGGAGCTGCAGGCCTGATCCCACAGAGGCACTTACTGCCTCCCGCTGGCTGTCCCCTCCTGCCCGTGCTGGGACTGTCCCCTCCTGCCCGGTGCCTGCTCCAGGCCTGATCCCACAGAGGCACTTACTGCGTCCCGCTGGCTCGGCTCTCCTGCCCGTGCTGGGACTGTCCCCTCCTGCCCGGTGCCTGCTCCAGGCCTGATCCCACAGGTGTACTTACTGCCTCCCGCCTGCTCGGCGCTCCTGCCCGTGCTGGGACTATCCCCTCCTGCCCGAGCCGGGAGCTCCAGGCCTGATCCCACAGAGGCACTTACTGCCTCCCGCTGGCTGTCCCCTCCTGCCCGGTGCCTGCTCCAGGCCTGATCCCACAGGTGTACTTACTGCCTCCCGCTGGCTCGGCGCTCCTGCCCGGGGCCGGGCTCTCCCCGCGGGGCTCTCCCCGGGGCCGGAGAGCCCCTCTGGGCCCCGGGAGGCGCAGCCGGGGCTCGCGGGTGGTTCGTGGGCCGCGAGCGGGGACAGTCCCGGCCGAGCGGGGACAGCGCACGGAGATGGGCAGGCTCACGGAGCAGGCGGGGCTGGTGGCGGCTCTTGCGGCCGTGGTTATGGGTTATCGGCAGTGTTGTCTCTCCATCTCCCCGTCCTCTCTCCGCCAACAGAAAGCAGCTTTGCAGCTGCGTGAGCTCTTTAGTGGAGGAGTCTCAGTGTCCCCTGCTGCTCGAGGTGGTGGGCATGGGTTTATCCTGAAAGCCTGTGCAGGGTCGTGTCCTGGAAACGGAGAGCCCCATCTGTGCCACACACCACAAACACACTGCTCGGTTTTGAATGGTTTGTGACTTGGGTTCACCTCTGCAGTGGGATCCAGAAATGGGAACAAGGACTGGAGCAGGAGAGGATGGACAGGGCTCTTGTCCAGAATCACAGCCATCTCCCTAGCATGTCACACAAATACTGAAATATTAATGTATATCCAGAGGGAAAACAAATAAAACCCAGCCAAGAAAAAACCCCAGTGAATCCCCAAACTCCCAAACCCTCAGACAGTTAAAAGTGAATGTTATGTAGCCTCATACTCGGCAGGAAGGTTGTTACTGTTTTTTGTTCCAAATCCAAGAATAAGCCCATGAGAATCTCAGTTTCACTGAAAAGCTGGCTTTGCTGAGGATTCTGGAAATGCTTGGGTCATGTTACCGTGTCCCTTAGAGCTCCCCAGAGCTTTTGCTGGGGATTGCAGAGTATGTTAGACCGCACTTTAACTTTGTTTGCATGAAATGTGCACATGCTGTCACCTCTGTGTATCACACTGTCCTCGAGGGACATACTTGCAGCTGCTCAGCTTTTCCAGAAGGTTCAGTCGTATTTTAATTAATTGAAAAATATGAGGTGTTTTCCTGAGATCTTGGCAGAACTGAAATTCTTACTTTGACTTCATAGCACTTCTTCCAAAACCTCTTAATTAAATCCATGAACTTAAAAGCTTTAAGAAAATGGAAGTTCTGTTTAAATGGCCATATAAAAAAAGTTGGGAAACTTACAAAGTTGTTTGTTAAAGTAGAAATTTCCAGTGTTTCTGAAATGTGACATTGACCAAGACCGCTTATTAGACTATTTCATGTGTTCTGTTCCATTTTTCATGCTTTTTCTTGCTTAAAATGGGTATTTTTCCTTCGAGTACATGTTTTAAGGTAAAGAATAGGAGGTATATGGTGTCTGTGCTTGTAGAGGAAAGGTGCCCACAGCCTTCCAGGGCTGTTTGCCTGATGTTTCAGGGCAGTATATCCCTTTCTGTTGTGTGCCCAACCTGAGGTACATCACTGTAAGTATAATCCTATGTTCTATAAAATATATGTGGAATTGTGCAAGTGTTTCTTCTGTAGAGCATAAGCAAATCATAATGTGAAAGCACAGTAGGTGGATTTGCCAAAACCCCATCTGGAATTGGGGGATTTGCTTAATTTGACTTTTCTGCGTGTCTCTAAGCACTAGCTGTGACTTGCCATGGGAGACAAATGGGTGCTTTTTCCAAATAATTTAAGAAACCATGAATTCAAATGGCATTCTTCAATGGATTTTGGAAATAGATGTTTGAGAAGAGAGAGTACAAGCTGCATTCTTCCCAAAGCACTGAGTTCAGTGTCTCAGGGCAGATGCAGGTTTGAGTGTTGTGTGTGCAGTTCTGTGCTGCACTGCTCTCCAGGCTTTAGAAATGCAGTTAGTTGGCTGTGTGATGGGCTTTTCTGTTTCTTTGTTTGTTCACTGGTTTGTTGGTTTTGGTTTTTTTTTTTTTTTTTTTTTTCTTTTCTTTTTTTTTGTGGTGGTGTTTTAATTGTTTTGTTTGGGGGTTTTGGATGTGTGTGGTTTTTTTTTAATATATTTTGAAAGGAACTGATTTCTGACAATGAACTTGAAGGAAAAGTGATGTGAACAGGTTGCAGTAAATATTGCCCCAATGAACTGTGCTTGAAATGAGTTATTAGAGAGGTAGTAAATCTCCTTGGTCCTTTTAATCCTCTCCTAGGTTTGGAAGGGTAACCCAGGCTCCATGGTAGTGAGTTTTCTTGGAGCAGAGTTCTCCCTTCTGTCTGTCTTGTACCTTTCTCCTTTTATCATTACCTGTGCCCTAAAGATGGATAAAAAATTAAGTTCTTGTGTCTAAAGCCATGTTGCATAAACACTTCTGTATGTATATACAGGAATCTCATATATAGCAAGATGTATTGGCTGTTTAGGTATCTCAAACAGGAGCAACAGGTGAACTGAGCTCAGGTGGTATTTATGATTAATTAATGTTATGGTGCCTGGAGACCCCTAAGTACAATTGGCAGTATAAACACTGTGATGGGGTTTGGCCCAGCAGGTGTGCTGAAAACTGAGGGACACCGTTCTCTGAAGTGTCCACTCTCCAGACTGCCTGACAGGTGCTCCTCTGATAAACTGCAGAGCACAAACCAAGGCAGGGAGCAAAACTGGCCTGCTTTCATTGAGCAGTGCTTCAGACCTTTGCTGGAATTTATCGCTGCATCTTGTTTACTTCTTTGAGTGTTCTTTGCAAACACAGCAGCGTCGGATTTGGCCTTAAAAAAAGGAGGCTATGTGCAATTTCTGTTGTACCTCATTTTGTTTAATTGAATATTTTTGAAATATATCTGCCACCCTTGCTTGCCAAGGCCCCCTGAAATCTCTAGCCACAAGAAGCTCTGCTTGCCATCAAGCCAATAACTGGATTTTCTTTTAGTTTTCTTTCTCAAGTTGCTGTTCTTTTTTTAAACTCGGCACAGACGTTCCCAGCATTGGGTTTGTGAGAGCAGCCTCTGTGAGTGGCTGTGCCTGTGAGCAGAGTGTGAGCCCAGAGCACTGCAGAAAACAGGGAAATGAAAACATGATAGTTCCTGGACTTTTACCAAGTAACTGTGAATTTTGGTAGTTCAGCAATGTTTAGGACTAGTGTGTCTAGAATAGACCTTTTTAATTTGTTAAACAGAACATGTTATTTTCATGATGAACCAAGTTTAGTACTCTGCTAGTTTTTAAACCTGATGAAAAGCTAAAAGTAAAAACCCCAAGCACAGTTGCTGTATTCTTCCTTTAGAATGATTTTTATTAGTTGGTATGTTGCAGCAATGTGTTTCTCTTGTACTGATGTCAGTCCTTCCTACCTGTCAGGGAGAGGAACCTTCACACCTTTATCTATTTAGTGAGCAGAGAGGTTGAAGTACACTTGTGCCAGGGCTGGGTTTGAGGGGTCTGGCTCACCTGAGGGTGTCTCCAGGCAGGGCTCCAGGTGCTCACCTGGCTGAGTCCTGAGAGCATTGTAACTGGGTACTTGGAGTGTTGCACTTGTGATGACAGTCTTAATGAAAATGATGTGAAATTATTTGTCCAAGTTTTGACCTTTCATGTGGCTGCTTCTATTTCTTGTATAAATTAGTGGGTTTTCAATAAATATCACACAAAAACTGTAATTGTGTACAAGGGAAGACAGGAATGGAAAAATGGTGGAACTAGTATCTGTAGTATCTGTTCTTACTGGTTTATCAGCTCTGTTAGTTTTTGGGGGGTTTTTTGATGGGAGATTTCATAGGGTTTATCTATGTAAGTAACTTCATCGACCCCACAAGCCTCTTGGTGCAAAGAAAACAATTAAGATTTTCCACAAATACAAGCAGTGATGCCAAAATAGCTGTATTCAAAGTGGAACAACTGAAGACTGGGTTGGAGGATAAGGTGTGTATTATTCAGGAAGGAAGTAGGAAGCATTGGAGTGAGGCTGTGTGTGAATTCTCTCACTCTTCTTTATAAGGATAACCCACAAAGGTGGTGTTTTCCTATATCTGCAAATATTTATTACATTAGATGGATTGATGTTTTAAACAAAGTAAAGCTCTTGATGAAATTTCGTTTAAGTTTCCATATGGAAACTATGTCAAATATAATCAAAGCAGACAGGCAAACTATTAATAACTGTGCTTAGCAAATCTTTTAAGGTTTTGATGAGACCTTTATGTGTTAGGGATTAATATGCTTTTTTTTTTTTTCAGAAACTCACTGAAATTAGTTTTTCTTCTTAAATTGTAGTAACTGCTGGAAAAGTGATTGTGTGGAAATGATGTTGCTGCGTCACTGGCTGTAAAGGACTGGCCATGTGTGTTTCAAACTCTGCCATTCCATTCCCACGCTCCTTGGGAGCCTCTCTCATGATGTTCTGTGTTACAGTGCAAATAACGTGGATTTCCAGCTGATCCTCAAGCACGAATGCTGTGACTGCAGTTAACAGCTGCATGAAAGTGTTACTGGATTTGAATTTTTTTTTTTCCTGAGCCATCTCCTTGGATAACTTTTTGAAAATTGATAAACCAAGTTTTACACTCCAGTGCAATATTTTTATTGTATTTTGTTTGCCTTCATCAAGTATTGTGCATGGATATATATAAACTGAGGGCACTGTATCTTCAGGTTAAGGTTGTAATGATAGAAACAAATATGTGCCTCTTAGGTAAAACAGAGATGGAAAGAGTAACCAGAAGTCTGGGTTTTAGTGACAGGGTGCAGTGTTTACTAACTCTTACAGTGGAGCTTTTTTTCCTTCTGTAATGTAATTCAAGAGTTTTCAGTGCAGGGAGATACCTAGCAGGATAAAAACAGCCATTTTGGGGGTTTTTTCATCTTCCATAAAGGTTGTTTTGTGCCAAAGGGCTGAAATTCTGATAAATCCTTCTTTGGAAAATGGTTTCAGCAGTAGCATGTGGGACATGCTGCATCTTAAGAGGTGAATTCTGCAGTGAAATTATTCGGAGCCAAAGGTAAAGGCTTTGTGGCCAGGGCTGTATGTTTGGGGTGCACTTTGTGCAGCAGAGTTTTGTTGGGCAGGAGACAGCCTCCTTCGTTCAAAGCTCGTCTTCATCTGCTCAATTTGGGCACGACCTGATGGCTGCTTTTCTCCTCTTCCAGCCTTCCTCTGGCTTCTCCCTTCTCCGTGTGGCTTGGCAAACACAGATCAGGGCTGTGCTCTACAAGTGGATCCTTTTATTTTCCCGTGGCATCACACGTGGTCAAAGCACCACAGCCAAGGTGGCACAAGCAAAGCGGGTGCAGCTGTCTGGAGCTCTTGCCAAGCTCCGTCCTTAAGATGCAGATTTCCACAGCAGAGAGGGAGGGGATGGGAGCAGAGCTGGTACTGAGGCTCTGCTGTGGGCGTTGGGCAGGTGACTGTGCTGTTCCTTTCAAGCACACAGCCCTGGGGGAGCTCCCACTGAGAAGCTTTCTCCGTGCTGATGAAGGGAAGAGCAGATTCCACTTGTGCTGCAGGCTGTTCCCAGTGCTCCTGACGTGCCTGTCTCTCAGATGCCTGGCCAGCATGTTTTATTCATGTGTTTGGGGGCTAAGCTCGATTCCAGGTGTGCCAGCAGACAGGCTTTGCTCTTCAGTGTTCCCTCGATTTGCAGCAGAGCCTGTGGGTTGCTTCATGCATCATCTTCATTCTTATCTCACCTAATTAGCTCCCAGGCATTGCAGGAGCCCTTGGGGTTAATGATGCTTCCAGCTCTCCTGGCATCTGCTTTCTCTCAACAATCTAATCTGCTGAGAATAGAAATATTTAATTTAAAACTTCTACAGACAGTGTATGGGAATGTAGGTGAAATTTATCAGAGGCCAGCTGTGATGTTGTGGTTCCTTTTGAACTCTGAAAGCTATTGCAGAATGTTTGTATGTACTGACAGGAATGCAAAATGAGCGGGGGGAGAAGAGAAAGAGAGAGAGACTGCCTGTTTTAAATTATTCAGGAATGAAAACCTCACAGAAACAGAGCTGCTGGATTTTTGGAATCTACAGAAAACTGTTAGTTGGTATCATGTGTGAGATTAATTTGAAGATTAATTTGAAGATGTTCGTTAAGTATGGATTTAATGACTGGTTCTGGCTGTTGAGTTTATGACATCCTTGGCTCTCTATCTGTTGGGATTGGTGGCACTGTTCTGTGGGCGGTGTGGGAACCATCGGGAAACCAAGGGAAGGAACGATACCGGCAGGTGTGCCCTGTGTGAGGGTGTCACCTGTTCCCCTGTGCACAGGGGACAGATCCTGGGGAGCAGCAAGCAGCTGTGACCCTGCTTTACTGTGTCAGACTGACTTGCACCCTTGGATTCAGTCACAGAGTCACAGATGGCTTGGGATGGGAGTGACCTCGAAGCTCATATGGTTCCACCCCAGCCATGGCAGGGACAGCTCCCACTGTCCCAGGTGCTCCAGCCCCAGTGTCCAACCTGGTCCTGGGTGCTTCCAGGGATCCAGGGGCAGCCACAGCTGCTCTGGGCACCTGTGCCAGGGCTGCCCACCCTGCCAGGGAAGGATTTCTCCTAAATACCCAACCTAAATCTACCCTCTGGCCGTGGGAAGCCATTCCCACCGTCCTGGCATTCCAGGGCCTGTCCCTCTCCAGCTCTCTGGAGCCCCTTCAGGCCCTGGAAGTGCCTCTAAGCCCCAGCTCTCCCAGTCTGGCTGCAGAGCAGAGGGGCTCCAGCCCTGTTCTCAGCACAGGAGCCTCCTCTGTTGCTCCAGTGTTTGGCCATGCTGACTTACTAAAGGCAAGAGAAAAACTGCTTTTTTTCCTGTCCATAGAGTATCTCATGTATCTGGACTTCTCAGAAATTCATAATGTGATTGATTGATTGGATATTTTCCCCCTTTTTCCTTTGGAGGAGGAAATGTACAGTAAGCTTTTTAAGCTGGAAAAATTAATTGCAATTATTGCTACTCTTGCTACTTACATCCTTAAAACTGGACTGATTAAGAGTCTTTTGAAATCAATGAGTTTATTAAAACCAGATCCAGTAAATGGAGGTAATATTCTTTCTTATCTAGAATTCAGGGCTTGGATGGAGGGTGTCTGTCACCAGCTGCATGAGGACATGTAGAGGGATCTGACCTGGGATATCTAGCACTCAGCTGCTGAGGGCTGTGGGTTTGAGGAGGGTGGTTTGACTTTGTATTCATTTGCTTTTTATACTAAGCATGTTTTTGGGAAATTTGGTGGTTTCTTATTTCAAAACCACCCTGTTGCCTGATCTTTTAATATCTCTTACTGATGGTTGGAATATCAAGCTTCCTGCAAAGTTGTGCAGAGAATGTATTAATCTGGGATGATTTTTTGTTAAATCCTCTATGCAGGGATATTTTTCCCTCTTTTTGTCTAGGTATCTTCTTTGGTACATGTCCTCATTTTTACACTGTACCATCCTTTCTCTTAGCATTTTTCCTGCTGATCACATATCAGTAGAGCAATAGAACTGTAATTTTCAATCCCTTGTACTAAAATAGGATGAATCTTTCTGAAACATACCAATGACATTTTCTTCTTGGACTCTGAAAGATTCAAAGCAGGCTCAGCTTTGCATCATGAGGAACGCCATGGCTTGTTGGATTTGTTGGCAGTGTCAGGAAGACTGTGTGCCTGCAGTGTTCCTGGCTTTGAAGAATTGCTGTTTGATGGTAAGACAGAAAATGGAATGAGTTCTTAATAGTTTTCCCGTCCATCAGGATTAATTGTACATAAGCAAGGTCATGTGTGAATGATTGGTGCTCAAATGATGCTTTATGGAATACTGTGGAATGCAAGGCAGTGGTTTCTGTGGGTGTGTGTGTCTCCTCCGCTGTGGCGGTGCTGTCAGTCCTGGCTGAGGTCACCAGCCCCTCCTGGGCAGCTCTGGCAGCCGTGCTGGCCGTGGGCTGAGCCTGGCTGCAGTGATCTGGGAGCTCTGTGGAGGGATCTGTGGGGATTGCGTGGTGCCATCTCTGTGGTAACCACAGCTCCGCCTCGCATGGAAAAGGGATTTTTAGAAAGTCAAGTATTTTTAGCTTCCCTGACTGAGTGCAGCAGCTGGGAAGGTGGAGGGGCCAAACCAGCATAGGCAAAATCTTTTCAGGATTTACCTGCTCTGGATTTGAGCACACTGGATGCCAGCCCTGCCAGTGCCTTCCATCCCTCGCCAGGCTCTGGGTTGTGTGGCTCCCAGCAGCACTGCCATGGCTCTGCCTCTGGCCACTTGTGCAGGACATCAGCTTTGTGCTGGCTCTGGCTGTGGTGGAGCTCAGGTTTGTGTGTGGCAGGATCAGAAGCTGTTGGGACAGAGCTGCCTGCCGGGTGTTGATATTGGAAGGCTGGTTCTCTGTTGTTAATAAGGCTGAGGAGAAGACTTTTTAACCTTGAGCTCAGACTCTCAATGTAGTGATAAACTCCAGATCTGCTTCTGTTACATTTATGTCTTCCTCTTGCTCTTGTACAAAAGATGAGGGAGGGAGATGCTGCTGCACGTACCAGGGAACAAATAAATCATCCCTGCCTAGGGTGTACAGCAGTGCCAGAGCTGGGACAGAGCTGAGGGCAGTATGGCAGGGAACGGCCTCCTCCTGGAGATGCCTGGGCTCACCTGGCAGCAGCTGGCATTTGGCTGTGCTTTGTGAGGCCTGTGCAGTGCCTGCCTGCAGTGCCAGGCAGCTCTGTGTCCCTGGAGCCCAGGCCGGGCTGGCTGCCCGTCCCAGGGCAGCTCTGTGTCCCTGGAGCCCAGGCCGGGCTGGCTGCCCGTCCCAGGGTAATGGGGCCCCTTCCTTTAAAGGCCTGCCCTGGGCAGCTCTCTAAAGGGACAGCGGGGTGGCTCCACTCAGTGTGCGGGTGGCCATCTGGTGAGCACCTGGACAAACCTGTTCAAAAGTTTGATGTTTTCACAGCAAGAAGCCCAGACAGATATTCTCCTGTTTTCCCTGTAGAATTCCTTTTGATACAGTGCACAGGTGGGGATGAGCTGCCTGGTGCTAGCACAGAGAGTGGGATTTGGGACTTAAAGAAAATTTAAGCATTTCATAAGATATGAAGTAAGTGGGGAAGTGTTTGGGGGTTAATGCTCTCTAAGGGGAAACAGAAGCTGTATCTGGGGATGTTTCATGGCTTGCGTTTCCCAGTTTTCCTGGATGGAGCAAGCTGGAATTCATGGCACTCTCTGCTGCTGGTCTGCAGCCTGACAGAGCTGTTTGCTTGGGAACAGCAAGCCTGACATTCAGCATCTGTTCGAGCTTTGCCTTGGGCACTGTTGAGGTCTGTGTTAAGTGCGGTCTGTCTCTGTGGGAAATAATGTATCTTGGATAATACAGGGTGAAGTGCAGGTTAAAATGCTTCAAAAGCTCCAAAGTGGACTTGGAGACCAAGTCCTGAGTAGTTTTATTGATATTTAGGAATTCTTTTAATTGGTATATTTATTTTCTGTGGTGGAAATGTCTGTTTAATTCATTAAGTGACACAAGATATGACACTTCAGTTAAAAATGCTATGTCTTTGCACTTTTATACCATAAAGGTAGCAGTGGTTTTGGAGAGAGTCTGTTGATTTTGAACAGCAGTGTTCATTCAGACTGCCTCGAGTTTGATCTTGTGGGCTAAATACCTGTCTTAAAGGCTGGAGTGCATCACTCCTGGTGGTTTCCTTCAGAGAAGATTCAGCAGGCTCACTCCGATAACAGTTTGGGGAAGAAATCAGGATTTTTTTCTTGTTTTGTCAACAAGAAATTGATAGGCAGAAATGTTTTGGGGTGTGAGAGCCTTCTGAAAGGGAGGTAAAATCATAATGAGATGTTTGCATAGGTACAGAAGACACAAAGGCGTCCTGCTGTTAAGTGTTCTAATGTATTTACAGTAGATGCAAGATTTGGTCAGTGTGAGAACAATGATGCCTTTCTTTCTCGCTGTTCCTTTCTGTTAATAGTCGGTGTGTTCAACAGCCCCACTGAAGAGCTCTGAATAGCAGGCACTTGCCTTCAACAATACACTTCTGTTTTGGAAGCCTAGGGCTGCTTCCAGGATCACCTCTGATGGAATTAGAAGGTATTTCCTGAGTAACCTTGACTCTGAATTTTCAGGCTACTGAGTGAAGTGGTTTTGTCTCTAGTCTTGTGGTTGTGTTGGAACTGCAAATGAAGAACCAAAAAAAACGTAATCCAAAATTTTCCAAGTTTTCTAGGGAACTCCTTAAAAATACTAATGAAGCTGGGGATTTTGTAATTAAAAAATGAAAATATTTCCTTTTGTAAATATGGAATGATGCTTTTAGACCCTTCTTGCTCATACTTTAGCTGTATAATAATCCAGCCTGAAAAGGCAGATAATTGGAAGTAAAATGGGTTTAATTAACTTTTGACCCTATCATCTTGTTTGGCTTTTAAAAGTCAGTGAAATCTTCACCTTGATATCGGCAGTGCTAGTTTTATTGCACACCTGTTTCTGCTGCTGTTCGCTGTAAACTGCACGGTTGTGCTGTCTCCCCGCTGTGTAATTAACTCCCAGCAGCACCGTGGCTGTTACAGCAAGAAGTGTCACTCAGTGGCAGAGCTTGCACCTCAAGGACTTTAATTCCCCCTAGCAGACAGAGATAGATATACAGGTGTATGAAGGCAGTGTTGCTTTGGGGTCAGTGCGTTTGCAGCCTGTAGCTGGAATCCAGCCTGCTTAGAGCCAGTGGCTGCCCTGAGCACCATTTCTACCAGCCTGCAGCAAAGTACTCGTGGTTAATGTTATGGGTGTGCTGTGGCTCTGTCTGGGGTTTGAGAATCTGCCCATGTACACTCCTGTCATTGGGTTGTAAATGTAATTACAGCTTGAAAGTCACAGCTGACGTGGAGAACCAAGCTGAGCGTGTGTAATCTGGGTCACTTCATTAGCAGCCCATCTGTGTGGGATGGTGCCAGGGAGAAGCCCAGTCTGAGGGATGCTCAGGGAACCCCAGCTGGGATTTGGCTGTGAATCTGCTGTTTTCATCCTGCATGTTTTCTGGCTGCAAAGCTGCCCAGAAGGAAGGGTGTGTGGAAAGATGCTGATGAGAGCTGTGCTGTCCCTCTGCAAATGGGGCCTTCAAAGGCCTGTCCTGGCTGCAGCCCCCACGGCTGGGGCCTGGCTGTGGGACGGGGACAGCAGCTCCACAGACAGAGCAGGCCCAGCGCTGCTCGGGGGTGCGGGTGGCCCTGGCGCTGCTGTGAGGAGCAGGCTGCAGATGCCCAAGTCACTGCTCCCTGGGGAGATGCCTTGCTCCACAAGGACCCCCTCGTCCCTTGCCACATGCCCTAATTCCGGGCTGGGGGCTGTGGCTGGTGGCTCTGCAGCAGCCCCGGCAGCTTCAGGCAAAGCTCAAAGCCAGGGGAGGCTGCAGCCCCCAGAGCCCCTCTGAGCCTCAGGAGGGGTCACAGCTTCATCATTTACTGTGGTTTGCACTCTAATCTCCATGAACTGTGAAATGGTCACCGTGGCTAATATCCTCTTGTTAAAGACTGGAAATTGGAGAATGGGAGGAAAATTCTGGAGTTCTAACATGGTTCAGACATTTGGTGTGCCTTTAAGGATCTCTGACAGTCCAGTTAGGGTTGCAAGCAAAAGTAGGTCTATTTTGCATGTATTAAGCTGTGCCCTGTCACTTTGAACTATCTGTTCTCAAAATAGAATAAGTGGCAAAGCAGGTGAGCTGACACTGAGTGTACTTGTCACCTGAGGACACCTGTGCTGGCAGCTCGGGTGGAAAACTGAGCTCCTGAGCCCCAGAAAAAGAAGTATGAAAAACTTGATGTTTTGCTGTGGAGTTTGGGAGGAAGTTTGAAGCTTCTGTTCTGATGTGACTCTGGCAACTTCTGAAGTTGGACAATGTACAGGGATGGACGGAGCTAATTCCAGTGTATCAAACCTTTTTAGTTTTGAGTAGAAATATAAACCAGGTATATGATGGCCTGTACATATCAGATACTAACTAAGAGTGTATTAATGAGTAATTTCAGTTAGTTTTATTAACCTGTAACTGCAGTTGAGTAAATTTTGTGTTACTATGGAAAATATCTGTGGAAAAACTTAAGAGGGAAACAAAATCCAGTTGGGCATGTAAGAAGGCTATCAGCACAGGGCAGGAAGAGAATTTTCACTTGTGCAGTTGTTTTTTTTAAAATACCGAGTGAAGTGCCCTCACTTGTACTTCACTTTATGAATAAACAAAATATTCCAGCAGTACAGTACAGGTCTTAACTTTTCTGAGGGAGGAAATTCCATTTCTCATGTGGATCTGAAGTCACCATTCAGGTCACCTATTAAAACTCCTCCTTTCGCCTCTGTGTGTCAGAGGGGCTTTTGGGAGGACATTGGGTGCAGCCAGGCTGTGACCCGCGTGGTGGGACAGTGGTGACCCATGTTGGGTGACCTGTGTGGTGGGACACACTGGTGACCCACGTGGGGTGACACTGGTGACCTGCAGTGGGGCCACTGGGGTGGATGGCTGTGAGGGTGTTGGCAAATAGCAACTGCTGTGCACTTCCAGGAGTGCTGGAATTGGTGAGAGACCAAGTTTTTAGTGCTGAGCTGCTCTGAAAAATGAAATCCGTTTCAAGGATGGAAATAGTTGCTATTGTTTAAACTAAATGAATGTGATGAATTATTTGCTGTAGGTTTTGACAGTTTCCATAACTCTTTTCCTGTGGAATGGGCTGTAGATTGTGTTGGTGCCACAAGGTAGAGAACAGTTTGTCAACGCAGAAAAGTGTGGCACACAGAAAAAATCCCAATATAGGGAGTCTGATGCACTGGGTTGCTGGAGGGTGGTGGTTCCTGAGCTGCAGCCTCCCTTCTCCCTCTCATGCTGCCTGTAGGCTCTCTCTGCTGGGAGCACTGTGGGGCAGCTTCCAGCCCAGGGGAATGGCAATTGTGTTGACAATCCCAATTCTCAATCCTGAATTTAAGGACAGTTTTACCCTTGCTTTTTAAATAAAATTCACGTATTTCAGCATAAATATATGTTTCCAGAGCTCTCCTAGAAAGCATGCAAAAACATGTAGGGCTGTCCTTGTGAGTGTGTCCCCAAATCTGCAGCATTGTCCACAAGATGAAACACATCCTTGTACCCTGGTAGCCAGTGATGAGTCTGCAGTTTCATCTCTTTCAGGTGATCAGAGGAAAACTCAAGGTGGCTTTCCCCACTGTAACCCACAACTCATTTGGGATGTTTAAAATATGAAAAAAATGTCATGGAGAAAAAGTCAATAAAGTTATCCTCACTTTTTCTCAGAGTTTAATTGAAGCCCGAAGCCCATTTTCCTAAACAGGAAAAGAGCCATTCCAGCGCCATGAGGAATGTTGATACTAGGTGAAGTGCACTTCCTTGTGACTGAGAAAAATAGAGGTGTTACCTCACTGCAAACAGGATATCTCTGAATAGTTAGGTTTAAATATACAATATTTTCCATAGTGCCTTTGGATTTCTGTAGCCACGGACACGGAATGAATTTTGACTGCAGTGGTGCTGCTGCTGGCTGGTTGTTGGGGGGTTTCCACTGGTGCTTCACGATGCCACACGTTTGGTTTCAGTGTTTGATCAAGCCTGGTTGAATAAATGTGTCCACAGCGTGTTTGTGGAAATGGGTTTTTGTGCTTGGCTTTTTGATTTCTCATACATAGAATAGGGTTGTCTGACCCCTTAGCCGTAGTAGTGTGACCGTGCCAGCTGCAGGATGTTCCAGGGAGTGCAGGCTGCCCACCAGCGTGGAGTCACCTCCCCTCCTGGGGCCCATCCTTGTGGCAGACTCACCCTTACTTCTAATTGCTGACAGACTCACCCTTACTTCTAGTTACTGATGGGGGTTGGAGATGGAAAATAAGATTTATAATTGAGGATGTCTTCCCTCCAAAGCCTGTCTTGTCAGCAGCAGTGGATGGTGAATGTTGTGTAGCAAAAGGGAGTGATTTTCTCTAAGACACTTTTCCTTCTGATAAGCAGGTCCCAGTGCATGCTCTTGTAGTGCTTGACTTGCATTTTAACTTTCAAGCAGGTGCTTATTCAAGTCCAGTGTGCCAGACTGTGTATGTACAGTAAGTTGGGATGAGTTCAACAGTTCTGGGGAAATGTATGCATCAATTCTCTTGCTGCGGTCTTGTCTCTTATCTGAGCAAGACATGGTTACAAATGAGGAAAAACATTCTGGAGATGTAACTTCTAAATTGGAAGTCTCTATTCCTGGCTGTGTCTTGTGATTAATTTTGTAGATGAGTGTAGAAGAGCAAGGTGCTATTTAATGAGTTGGGGGAAAGCACTTCCAGGTGTTTTGCATGTGTATTCTTTTTGTTCCTTTACCTGTGGGTTTGTATATTGCTGAGCCTTGTCATTTTGTTCTGCTCGTTTTATCTGTGAAGCTTTCTGCCAGCAGCAACTTCCCCATGAGCTTATTAAGAATCTCTTCAGGAGTCCCACGGGAGTGTTCATCCCAACCCCGGTGCAGACAATGTTTTTCTGGCTCCTCAGGTTCAGGCTCAGTTGTGACCTTGCTAATGCTGTGCCCAGGCCCACGGTCAGCCCTGCTGCCTGCCTTGCTCAGGTTCTTGCTTTGCACCTGGTTACTGTAAAAGGCTTTCCCCACCTTCTGTGTCACATGTGTCTGGGCTGTGCTCACACACAGATCCTGGCTGGCCTGCCACATTCAGTCTGTCACACATCCTTTGCTCCTTGTCGTGTCTCTTCGTTTGGTTCACATTCCATTATTTTGAGGATAAGCTCCCTAACTTCATGTGAAGCCCCGTGGCTTGCTCAGCCTTGCCAAGACATTTTGTGTCAATAGTGGGAAACTGACTTCTGGTTGCTTGGTTTGTTTATTTGTTTTTGGCCAAAGCTTCCTGTCTTGATTGCTCTCACACTGGATTTGCCAGAGGATGTTTTTGCTCTATTGCAGGACAAAACCACGTGGAAATCTACAAAACTGAGGAGGACACTAAAAATTTGAGAGGTGTTGAACAGCCTGTGTGCTCGAACAGCCTTCTATGCTGGCTTCTAGCCTGCTGAGCTCCCTGTACTCTTACAGTCTTCACAGCTAATACCATTTTAACATATATTTGCATGTATAAAAACCACCTGTATGTGTTTATAGTTAAAGAATAAATTGGGGCCTAGGCTGCAGTGCCTGTGCTGGGTGTAGTGCCTGGCACACTGGGTACCACTGTGGGGTACCAGGCACCTCCTTGCTGCAATTTGGGGTGTCACAGGGGCGGGGGGCTTGTGCTGCAGCGAAAGCTCGGATGGAAGATGCAAACAGGAACGAGCTGCCAGGTGTTTACCTGTGAAATGCAGCATGAGAACCTGAGTCACGCTGAGGGGGGATGCAGGGTGCCATCAGATGGGGAGCAGATCGCAGGAGCCTTGGAGGAAAGGTGCCCTGGGCTCTAAGCTGGGTGGCAAAACTCGCTGCTCACCCTCTGCCTGAGCAGTGAAGCTTTGCTGTCCCAACCACGGTGCTGCTTCACATTTCTGCCATTATGTATGGAACCTCTGCAATTATTCTTGTTTGTCCAGCTCACTGCCCTGCTTTACCCTTTGCTTGTGTAAAACTAGTGCTGCTGAATATCAAGAACAGATACAAAAGATGTTTTAAAAAGCATGGCAAATAAATTTGCTTTTGTTTTTTACAAAAAGGACACTTTGAAAAGCAGTTTTTCAGCACCTGAGTCCTTTGGAGCTGGTTGCAGCTGTGCAGCCTGTCAGATCACTGCTCATGCAGTGAACAGAATTTTCTTCTCACACCTGGGGCCGGAGTTTGAGGTGTTTCTGCCCTTGTCATGGGATGATCAGGGGCAGCATTGGGGAGCTGCCAATCCCCAGCCTGGTACTAAAACTGTGGCAACAAACCTGAAATCAGGATATTTGAAGTCTTACTCATTTACTTCTGATTGGTATACCTTAAAGAATGCTTGACTCATGTTTTCAAGTTCATATAGCCACAGAGAGAAATTGTGAGAAGTTACATTTTTCATAGGAGTGATATTTGAGGTAGTCACCTGGCCATTGAAGTTTTCTTTAAAAATAATCTAAAAAGGTCAAAGTCACAAACACAAAGCACAAGTTTTGAGTGCTGAGGCAGTTGATGCAGCAGTAGGAGCTGACTACACGTTGCCTCCAGTAAATGCCTGGGAAGGGGTGCACGGCAGGAGCCTCAGTTCTGGGGTGATCTGCTTGGCAGGGACTTGGTTACCTTCAGCAGGTACTCTGAAAATGTGCTCTCATTCCTGCGCTCTTCACTCGCTGCCTGATGTGATCCTTCCCTTGCACCAGAGTTCAGTGAAAATCTGCAGAAAGGTGGTTTGGGCCTTAATTGTGCCACCTAAGCTTGAGGTTTGCTGTAGGGCAGGAATGCTTCAGCTCAGTTGCCATTTTTGTTTTGCAGAGTTATACTGGAAGTTGTGAAAATAACACACATTACCCTTTGTTAATATCTGTCCCTGTTTTCTGTTAGTTTCAAACAAAAAAGCCTCTTGCCTGAGCCTGGAAAATTGTGCAGGAAATGCAGATAGGAAGTGATGGAAGCCCAGCAGCTCCTCCAAAGCTTGCTGTGACAGCTTTTCTCTTTGCAAAAGGCTTGTGGTAACAACTACCACTTTGGTTTTCAGCAGCCCCTTTGCAGCCAGAAGGGTTTAGATATTTAATACCTTTTGCATCACTACCCACTGATCACACTGGTTTGACAGTAACTTAATCAATTAGTCTGTTCACAACTGTAAATGCAAATTACAAGTAAACCTTTCTTCAGGTGGAGCTGGGACTGTGTGTGTGCCCTGAGAACCATGAGAGCTTTGGGGCTCCCCTCTGGGGGTGGTCACAGCCCCTCTGGCTGTCACATGCACAGTGATGCTGGGGGAGATGATCCCTGAGGAATGTGCTGTCCTGCTGAGTGTAACAGGCTTGGAGGAGCTTGACTGGGAGACAGATGGAAATCTGATATGTATTGACGCTTTGTGTGACAAGAGGGATAGCTGTAGAACAGCTGTCTGTAGGGGCAGGAACAGGTAGCACAGCATTTCAGCTGTGCTGGGAGTGCTGCCTCTCACGTCAAACTGTCCCTGTGTTCCAGAGCACAGGGGCTCCTTTGGCCATACACAACAGGACCAGGCAACAAAGGAAGCTTTGTCTTTTGACCTCTGGCTGTACTTGGATAACCCTTATTGCACTTTTTTGGGCAAAAGCAAAGACTTTTGGACTGAGTCTTCAATTTGAGTTGGTTGCCGTTTGTTTTACACAAGAAGTGTGCTCTGTTAGTTTTGTTTTCCTTGTTCAGGGATCTTGGCGCGTGCGGCTGAGGTGTGGGAGCTCAGAAGTTGTGTGTGCAGGAGGGGAGGTCGCTGCAGAGACGGGGTGCTCTGGAGTCAGCACTGGGGATGGTGCCTGCAGTGGGAGCTGGAGGAGAGCCCGGCCTTGGTACCTGTGGGACGTCCCAGTGTGGGAGCCGGTGCATTGGCAGGCTCCAGCATCCTCCCTTCCCAGCCAGATGTTTGAGTGGAAATGATCCAAGGGGTGCAGCAGCTCCCAGTCTGGGTCACACTGCTGCTCATGGGTGCCTTGTGTCGTGGGAACAGCACGATGGTTTGAAGAGTGAACTGCAGTTAGATGTTGGTGTTGCAGGCTCTCCCAGGGGGCTGGGCTCACAAACTCCTGAGGTTGTGTTTGGGGTGTTAGGAACAGGAATAGGGAGAGCTGTGAGTGGCTGAGCTGCGGGGCTGGGGCGATCAGTAGAGAAGGGGCACCAGGTAGGGTTGCTGGGTTCTGTGCAGTGTGGGACACCTCCCACAGTAAAACAACGTGTAGGCTTTCAGAGCTGAGCAAATTCCACCTGCTTAAAAACATAATGGTTGCATTCACTTGAGCATTTTAACGTGAGGAGGAGCAGTCAGGATCCTGTGAGGCTGGAGCCCTGGCAGGGTGTTTTTCTGAACTGTGCATGCTTTTGTTCATTTAGGTATTCTTAAAATTTATTTTCAGCAACGGTGGGTGTTTTTTTTCCTCAAACTCAAGAGCAGCTGTGATCTCACTGTTGGTTATTCTGCAGGTTTTGTGTTGGCAGAGTGTGTTCATCCAACACTGCACGCTGACACTCCTCGCTGCTGTTGTCTGCCTGATGTTTCCTTCCTTCAGAGTCTATATTTAGTGTTGAACAGCATTCGCTGTGGCACAGGGCTACAGGCAGTTTGCTTTCAAGCCAAAGGAAATGGTTCTCTTTAAGGATAAGAGTGAACAAGGGGCAGGATTTCCTGTGGAAACGCACCCACAGGAGAGTTGACTTTTACTTTGAAGTTAATGGCAAAAAAGGCAAAGTGAAACCCTGAAGAGTTTATATGCACAGAAACGATATTTTTGCTTGCCTGGCGAAGGAAGCCTGAGTACAGGGAGGGGTGGGGAAGGGTCTGAGCAGGGGGCTGCAGGTCTGCATCCTCGGGGATGCTGCAGCCCCTGATGCGTCCCTGGGAGCCTGCAGGGTGGGCAGAGACGGCAGCTGCTGCCACCCTGTTTGGCCCATTTCAGTCACATGGAGCACCTGTGGCAGGTGTCACCGAGCCTGTTGGCCGCTGTGTTTGCAGCCCTCATCCTCATCCAGGGCTGGCCGGCGCTGCAGAGGCGCCAGAGGGCCCCTGGAGGGAGCAGAGCAGGTCCTGGCAGGGAGCTGCCCCTGCCCTGCGTGGGCACGGAGGGGCAGTGCCCACCTGGGCGAGGGGCAGTGGGGCAGAGCTGGGGCCGTCACACACCTGCCTGGACGCACAGCTGGGCCCGGCTCCTGCTTTAGCTTCCAGGGCAGCTGAAATTGAGAAAAGCAGTGGGAGAAGGGGCATTGCTCGGGACAGCAGCGAGTTTCGCTTCTGCCTCTCCCGCACAGTGAGGGAAGCTCCCAGCACTCAGCCCATGAGCCAGAGGGGCTGGGGCTGACAGCTGCTTGCTGGGGCTGTCCCTTCCCAGGGTGAGCTCGGTGTGCTTCAGGGGCGCTGCCCACCCTGCTCCTGGGCAGCACTGGACAGGCATCCTTCACAGCAGTGCTGAGCTGCTGCCCGTCAGTGCCCAGTGCAGACAGGGGCTGCTGCAATTCCACAGCTGCCAGCAGTGCTGCCTTTCCGGCACTGTACTGACTTCATATGAATTAATATCATGTTGCACAAATCAGTTTGGAATGTATGTTTTGTTTCATCTCATGAGTTTACTCTTTATTTTCTTCTTTCATGAAAGCTGCTAAAACTCCATTTCATGCTATAAAATGCATTTTTGTCCGAGGTGTGAGGGAATAGGAAAACATTCTCTTTCAAAACATACTGTGCTTGGGATTTTTGCTTGTTTTCCCACTGTAACAAAAGGATTGAGCCCTGGTGTATTATTGTAAGATGTATTCTGACTGAAATCAGAAATACTGACAGTACATCCAGTTTTTATGTGTTGAAGCCCAAGGACCTTACAACTGTGAATGGATCAATATAACAACAGGCTCTTTTCTGTAACTGGGGCCCAAACACAACCCCTAAGATTTATATACTCAAATAAATATGTGGTGATGTCAGCATTCCAGACATCTAAAAATCACTGTTTCAGTACTGCTTGTTAGTTAGGTTTCCAAATGAATATAACTGTCAGATTTAAAGTACATCTGTTTTAAAAGCATTAGTAAAGTATCTGTGTATTTCATTTAAGATTTTGCTTCTGCTGAAGCTGGCTTGATGAAACACTTCACGAAGGCTGCACACATCTCTGCAATTTATTTCTTTCTAAGTTGGCCTCTCTGCCAGATGTCTGATGGCCTTTTGTGGAAACTTAAGGGAATACTGAGGATGGTTATTCCCAGTTGCATGTATCATTTCTGGTGCTTTGGCTTCCTTGAAACTGCATCAGCAATGTTTTATTAATTGAGCAAATCTGTTTTCCTTTCAGGACTTTGTTTCTCTAAATTGTTTCTTCTGAATTGTCCATGGTCCTTGAAGATTCCTATTTCTCCTTATATGCCTTATTTTTACCATGAAGAATCATCTAGATAGTTTCTTCATAAATTTTTGCTCTTGTAGCAATTGCATGTTAAGTGCAAATGTAGCACCCAAACCTTGTTCTGCGCTATCCCAGGGGTGTAGGAGGCAAAAGGATTTGGCTCCTGAATAACCAAGATGTCAGTAATAATATATGTGGGACAATGGAGGCTTCCTGTGTTCAGTTGGTTTGTTGGTGGGTGGTTTCCCCCCATCCTTCCTGTGCAAAGCAAACCAGAAACCTTTCCTTTAGCTCGAGCACACCTGGTTGTGACACACAGCAGTGCAGGAGGCTGCTGCAGTGTCACCTGGCAGGAGAAGAGTCTTCAGGTCCCTCCACCTAAGCTGAGCAAGCTGGGCCACAGTGCTGTTGTGCATGCTGCTGCCCTGGCATCGTGTGTGCAGCCTGCCTCAGCTCCCAGAGCTGTGTGCCAGCAGCCCTGACGGGCAGCGTTGGCAGGGACTCCTGCCCTCTGCCAGGGGCCCTGCAGGGGGGCAGCACTGGGCTGGGCACCCAGAGCTCTGTGCCATGGCACGGCCAGGTGTGGGCTCAGGGCTGGGCACCCAGAGCTCTGTGCCACGGCACGGCCAGGTGTGTCCCCTCAGGGCTGGGCACCCAGAGCTCTGTGCCATGGCACGGCCAGGTGTGTCCCCTCAGGGCCGGGCACCCAGAGCTCTGTGCCATGGCATGGCCAGGTGTGGGCTCAGGGCTGGGCACCCAGAGCTGTGTGCCATGGCACAGCCAGGTGTGGGCTCAGGGCTGGGCACCCAGAGCTCTGTGCCATGGCACGGCCAGGTGTGGGCTCAGGGCTGGGCACCCAGAGCTCTGTACCATGGCACAGCCAGGTGTGGGCTCAGGGCAGGGCACCCAGAGCTCTGTGCCATGGCACGGCCAGGTGTGGGCTCGGGGCTGGGCACCCAGAGCTCTGTGCCATGGCACGGCCAGGTGTGCCCCTCAGGGCTGGGCACCCAGAGCTCTGTGCCATGGCACGGCCAGGTGTGTCCCCTCAGGGCTGGGCACCCAGAGCTCTGTGCCATGGCACGGCCAGGTGTGTCCCCTCAGGGCTGGGCACCCTGAGCTCTGTGCCATGGCACGGCCAGGTGTGGGCTCAGGGCTGGGCACCCAGAGCTCTGTGCCATGGCATGGCCAGGTGTGTCCCCTCAGGGCTGGGCACCCAGAGCTCTGTGCCATGGCACGGCCAGGTGTGGGCTCAGGGCTGGGCACCCAGAGCTGTGTGCCATGGCACAGCCAGGTGTGGGCTCGGGGCTGGGTACCCAGAGCTCTGTGCCATGGCACGGCCAGGTGTGTGGGATCATGGCTGGGCACCCAGAGCTCTGTGCCATGGCACGGCCAGGTGTGGGGTCAGGGCTGGGCACCCAGAGCTCTGTGCCATGGCACAGCCAGGTGTGTCCCCTCAGGGCTGGGCACCCAGAGCTCTGTGCCATGGCACGGCCAGGTGTGGGCTCATGGCTGATCACCCAGAGCTCTGTGCCATGGCACGGCCAGGTGTGCTCACCAGGTGTGTTCACTGGGGCCTCAGCACCAGGAGCTCTGTGCCATGGCACGGCCAGGTGTGGGCTCAGGGCTGGGCACCCAGAGCTCTGTGCCATGGAGCCCCTGGCAGCCCCAGCATGGCCAGGTGTGTTCACTGGGGCCTCAGCACCAGGAGCTCTGTGCCATGGAGCCCCTGGCCCTCCGTCCTTGCTGGATGCGCTGGGGCCGCGTGTGGCTCATGGACCCCTGACGGGTGGGTTTGGGGCTTTGAGCTCTGGCTGGAGGCTGTGGGACTCCAGGTCACTCCTGAGGATTCCAGAGCTCCTTCCCAGCACGAGATGCTTTGTCTCAGCTGAGCGTTTTGCCGTGTGTTTGTGGGAGCCTTGTTGGCAGAGGACGTTATCCCATAGGAAAATGCCGTCAGTTCCAAACCGCCTCTGCTGGGCTCACCCTCAGCATCACCGAAACAAGGCTGGAGTTTTCATGTGGCAGCTCTGAGTAAAGCTGAAAATAAGTGGACTATTGGGCCGTTGGTCAAAGATGCTTTTATTACAGAAATTTGCATAGCAGCAAGGAGGAGGAAAAACCCCAATCCTGAAAACCTACTCTCTAGATCAAATTGAAATAAATTTCCAAGTGTCTCCCTTAGCCCTTTATTTTTGAAATAGCATGTAAACAGCTGTCATTGTCTGCTCTGCCATCAAATACATGTTTTAGATCACTGTGTGTCCCAGGAGTGTGTTGAACTCCCCTGGGATTCACTTGCTGGTGAATTCACAGCTGTCTTGGGACTGTGGTATTTTGGTGTGAGGGCTTTTTTTTTCTAATAGAATGCAGGGTGTGTTGGAGCTGCCTCACTGACAGCTCACACTCTCCTGGTGGGTTCCTCCTGGCACTGCAGCCATTCTGGGGAAGGCTAGGACTTTCATCCCTAGCAGAACAGTGCTCCATCACATGGCATTTGGCTCACAAATAAGGATATATGTCTTCTTGAGGAAAGAGCATTTATTACTCAGAGGAATTGATAGACACTGCTTCACAGCAGGGCATGCAACTCATGACCTTTAGGTCTTGAGCTTTAGGTCACAGAAGTTACTGTCTGCAAACATGAGCACTTAGATAAAATTACATTATTATTTTTATTTTTCTACAGAGCACATTGTACCCTATTGATTTAAGGCAAATTTTTCTGCAGGTTTCTGCAGCTACTCCCTGAGGTGCTGGGCTCAGACGGCCAGAGCTGTGGGTGTGTCAGGCCAGGAGCACGCGTGTGTATGGAATGAGTGACTCTGGTGCTCTCACCACTCTGTTTACTTGCTGTGGAGAAGGCTCTGTGGGCCTGGGCATGTTCTGCTTCACGGTGCCAGCACAGCAGGGCTGTGGAAAGGCCTGCAGCTGACACAGACCACTGCATTAATAAAATGTGGGATGTTTTCAAGCCTTCATAAAACTCAGCCCACAGGAAGAGCCATTTGGCCCACTGGCCTTTGGTTCCTGGGAGATGTGAGTCCCAATGGTGCTGCTGCCCTGGGTGTGTTTCTGTACCACGCAGATTTAAAAGAACAGTTGTAGATACCCCCCTGGTCAGCCTGGGGGAGTTTTATTAAAGATTTCACTTCAAACAAATACAGAAAGGATACAAATACACAGGACAGGTCATGGTGGTGGTTGTGGGTGTGAATTTTGCCAGAGATCTATTTTATCTATCCACATGCGAAAGCAGATTAATTTGATTACACATCTTCAGTTTTCCCTGTGTCATTCCAAAATCAGGATACAAAGCAGTGGAAAACTTGAGTGTATTAATGTCTTTGATCTTGCTATTTGCTAACAATTAGAGTTTGTGTGCTGTTGGATTAACTCTTGTTAATGCTCTTAACACATTGGTTATTCAAATATCCAGGAGCTTTTAAGCTTTCAGTAAGATGTCAGTAATAGAAGTTAAATTTGAAGTACATGGGCAGTTCACTGGGGTCAGGAGACTCATGATTCCGGACTTCTCTTACTCCTGTGCTTGTGCCTGTCGGGGTTTGTCCTGAGTGTGGGCTGTGGAGAGCAGGGAGCCCACAGAGGCTGTGCCCTGGCCCTGCTCCTGTTGTGTTGTGTGCCCAGGGACAAACCAGGCTGAGCTCGCTGGGTGCCCAAGGATAAACCGTGTCTGCGTGCTGCATACCTGCAGAAAACATGGTTAAACAGAGTTCAGCTTCGTGTTTTAAGGGTGTGTCTCTGTGTGCGTTAGACCTGTGTAAGCCTGATCACTTTGCTGTCAGATCTACTGAATTATTTTCTACACCAGCAATTCTGAAGATCTGGAGCTTTTGTATTGCTCCATCTCAATGTAATCTAATGTAATGCTTAAGATAATTACCTGCTATGTAAACTCTACTAAAAATGTGTGTCTTCAATTAACTGTTCTGTGGGAATGTTACAAGGGAAAGTTGAGCTCCATTAGTGCTGAGAGAAGTATTTTTCTTTTGTTCTATGATGCTGGATTAGCCAAGAAAGGAATAGACTTGGGACAGACATTAATACTTTGCTTGGAATATCGTAGAATCACAGATGGATTGGGTTGGAAGAGACCCTAAAGATAATTTCATTCCACCCATCTGCCATGGGCAGGGACACCTTCCACCAGACCAAGGTGCTCCTAGCCCTGTCCAGCCTGGCCTTGGGCTCCTGGTGCTGCCTCTAAAGCTCCATAGCCACAAGGTACGTGGAGTGCAGTTTTCATCTTTCTACTGGGGAGTTACAAATACTGTGTTACAGACTTGTGTATTGTATGTGATTGATGAACTTCCTGAGATTTAACTGTTCTTATGAATGGCAGATTGCTTTTAGTCACTGCCCTGAATCATCATGTATTAGATGCAAACATTATTTATGCTGAATTAGGTGACAGTTTCAAGTTTGTCTTGTAAATTTCACTTTTTCCATTGATGAAAAAGTGATGAGTAGTTTTCTGTTTTTATTTTTTCCTTTCCTATTTTCTTTGAGGGATATTTTTGAGTTGACCTTGTTCCTTTGTCTCCAGAGTTTAGGTGGGGCTCCCAAATGTCTGCACTGAGAACCTGAGACAGAGCTGCTCTTTGGGGTGGCAAAGAAAATGCACGATCCTGCTGAACAAGCAGCGTGTTTGTGGTGCTCCCTCCTCGCTGTCCTGTCCTGCCTGCAGGGAGCTGCTGCTCACCCTCCTGGCACGTACGGCCACTGGGCTCAAGCTGCAGGAGACTCTACATCCGGCCCTGAAATTAAACTAAAGTGGCGATGCTTTTACTGACACACATGTTCTCAATTAAAAAGCGTTTGTTGTTCTAACTCAGTTTTTACTTACGTGGCCAGAGGAGTTTGTTTTATATGGGTTCAGTAAATGGCCCTGGGCTCATGGGCTCCGTCCCATCCAGGGGCTGCTTTCAGTGCTGTTATGGTATCAGCCTCATCAGCTGAAGAACTAGAGCTTGTTCCAGCTGCTGCTCATAAGCTGCCTGCTCCCTGCCTTGCTTTTGGGGCCACCTGTGTGATTCTTTGGTTGTTTTAGAGTCTTATAACCTGTAACATTGGTCAGTGACATTCTCGAGGGTTTGAAAGATCTTGTCCAGGTGGGAATACTGACAGGACATGCTACCATTATTATGTAGATGGTAAAGACAGGTGGCTCTTTTCCCCTGTCTTGTGCTGTGCTGTTTGAGTAGCAACTAATAATGGTTGTGGTATAAACTATAATATATATATATATGTTACACACACACCTGCATCTATGTATGCCTTTACATCCAGATCTTTTGAAGAGGTAGGGACTTGCTTCCTCACCCTTGCTTCTGTTACATTATTCCTTACATTTCCCTCAGATATGGCCGGGGTAGTTAATTAACAGGTCACTGTTTGCTGTTCCTGCTTTAGGCCGCATTTCCTGTGCTTCTGTGCTCAGAATTCAGCATCCCTGGCCGGGCAGGGCTGTCTCTTGGTCTCTTACAGACTGGGACGGGTGGTTTCGGTTGTCTCAAGGGCCGCTGGTTTCTCCTGCGCACGCAGACACCAGTTCATAGACAGCTTGGGCTGTTCGGAAACACAGAGCCTTCGAAACAGGCAGCAGGTGCCGAATCTGTGTGTGTGTGCTGTGTTGTGCCAGGGAGCTCTGTCGCCGCGGTTCCCGTCCCGCTTTCCTGTCCCTCTGGCCCTGCGGTTCCCTGTCCCTCTGTCCCCGCGGTTCCTATCCCGGTTCCCTGTCCCTCTGTCCCCGCTGCCGGCTGAGCCGCTCGGGCCCTGTTCGCTGCCGAGCTGCGCAGGAGCCGGCCCCGCTTCGGCCGCTCTTTGTATTCCCAGCGAGCATTGTCTCGGCTGAGAGGCGCTCACAGGAAGGGAGATCAGCCGGAAAGGTCAGCAGCGAGGGTTTGGTGTTTGCAGCAGCGCGGGTCAGGGCAGGGGCAGGGAGCTCCTTCCCGGAGCTGCTCCGGGCCGCGCCTCGCACGCCAGCAGCGGGCCCGGGCCCGCCCGGCTCTGCCCGAGGCTGTGCTGGTGCTGCCCCGGGCGCTGTCACGCTCCCCGGCAGGGGCTGTCCCTGCGGACACGGGCACTGTCCGGCCCTCGGGCGCTGTCCGTGCTCCCTCTGCTGTTCCTGGTGATGCCCCGGGCACTGTCCGGCCCCGGGCACTGTCCGGCCCCCGGGCACTGTCCGTGCTCTCGCTGCCCGCCCTCGCGGCCGTGCCGGGCAGCTCCTGTCCCCTGTCCCCTGTCCCAGGAGTGGCCGGCAGCGCCTTCCCCATCCGCTCTGCTCAGGCTCTGCTTTGCCCCGGGTTACCTGCTGGCTTTTTTTCTCCGTTTCTCCTGGTTCGGTGTGACACGAGCCACGCCATTGCTCAGCATGGGGGTACATTGGCCTTAAACTCCCGGATGACAGATGCGTGTGTCGCACCCCTGGTTTTCAGCCTGTGTTAATTAGGCTGTGCTGTGTTTTCTCCCCCATACCTGTTCCTTGATCCTGGTGACCGTCACTGGGCTGCAACAGCACCAGCATGAGACTCTTCTTTTTCTGCTGCTCCTTGGGAAAGCTGCAGGCTTTCAGAAATGAAAGGACACCACAGTAGTGTTTGTAAGTTGTTTGTGCAAATGCATGGAATAAAAACACAGTGTTTAAAAAAAGTTTGGATTTTGAAAAATCTGCATTTTTCTTTCAATGTTTTTTCTTAAACTTGTAATTCTGGTTTTCCTGTTTGGTCCTGGTTGGTTTGCCTACATGGGCTTTGAAATGTTGTGAACTCATGATGTGAACAGAACTTGCAGATTATCATCTTTTTGTTTGTCATTTAAGAGTGTAAAGTGGGTACAAAACACCACATTAATAGTACCCAGCTGATGGGGGGGTTTTGCCAGTATCATCTGCGTAATTCAAGAGAGCATAGCAACAGCAGTGCTTACAAGTCTGAAATAAAATATATTTAAATCCAATGGATCTTTGAATATAAATGTCGAAAGGTGTCAGTAAATTTACAAAGGCGATATAAGAGATCAAAAATATTGATCAAAAATTCACAGTCTAAATAATTCTGTTGAAACAACTGTGATGGCCAGCCATGCTGGCGGACTCTAAAGTTTTTGACTAAGCCTATTGCTGATGAAACAGAACTTGATCAAAGACTTTGCTTTTCATTAAATAAGTAGAAAACCAATTATAGTAAAGGCGGTGGAAAATAGGCTGTATTTTATATTTTTCTTTATGTGTCTTGCAGTATAAGACGAAAAGGCTCTGGGTGCTGCCCGGGAGTGCACCCCTGCAGTCTGTGCCTGCAGCAGGGCCCCTGTGTGCTCTGGGGTGCCAGGGATGCTGGAGCTCCGACGGGGTTCCAGTGATCCCCCAGCCCGTCTGCGGCTCTCGGGGCTGGGTCAGTCAGGCATGTGGAAATCGGGGCTGCTTGTGCCGTCTGTTGTCCTCTGATTCATTTTGGAACCCAGTTTTCACAAAGCGAGTCAAGATTTTTTTTTCCTTTTAGCCTAAAATATGAGCCTATTCTTTGCTAAAAATAAACTTCACAAAATAGAACCTGCTTTCTATAATTCATTGGCTTTCTTCCATTTCCCTCTGAACAAAGCTGAAAAGAAATTTTCCAAGCTGTTAATTTGGTTTCATTTGGTTCTTTTCCCTTTTCCCTTTTGAATGAAAGGCTCCTTACCCTGTCTAAATATATATTCTTTTTCATTTTTTTGAAAAGACTCCTTCCCCATCTGGGTATATTTTTGCAATAGGCTTAAAGCTTTCCTGTTGGCTGTCGAGTGTAAATTTGTAGGAAATAGAAGTACTGGGGAGAAGAGAGACTACTTGTACGTTGGATTTGAAAAGCCGCTTGTTTTGGGGCTGTTAGCAGCTCATGTGGTGTTCATGTGTTCACAAGCTGACTGTGTTTTCTTATAAACCTGACCATTACAGTGACCAGCGTGACATAAATAGACTTCAAGTGGAAACTCGTCGTGAAAAGAGATCGTTTGAGTGGGATCTGGAATTCCAGGAAAAGGTCAAAACTGCTTTTAATTGCGGGGAGCAGTGCACGCGGGACGCATGTCCTGGTTTTTAACACGGATCCCGTGTGGCGTTGCTGTCTGGAAGTTGTGCTTGCTGGAGGGGAAGGGTTTCTGTTTGCGGCTCGGGGGAGTCAGAATGTGCGCCCGAAGGGTGGGATGAGAGCAGAGCCCTGCTCCTGCAGCACAGGGGCGTTTGCGGAGCTCTGCCTGCAGTCGGCTGTGTTGGAGGCGCAGCCTGCGGCTCAGGGAGCAATCCGAGCTGGGCAGCAGCCCTGGAGCCTGGGCTGCGAGGGCAAGGGGGGATGGAGGGAGGCAGAGGAGAGCCCGGGGCACTTGGCAGCGGCACCTGGAGCAGAGACCTGCGGCTGCAGACTGATAAAATGGCGTGTGGATTAGTGACCCGGGAGAAACTGGTGCGTCGGTGAATGGCTATGAAAGGATTTAGCATCAAAGAGGACAGGGAAAAGATTAATTTCCATTATGTTACCAAAAGAATGAGATAATTTAATGAAGGACAGAGTGCAGAGAGAAGGGATACAAAGAAGTCCAAAGTCTGTGGAAGACATGAAATATAATGGGCCTATTTTTAGACAGAAAAATAAGAGGAAGATAAATTATCTTTCTACTTGATTGTTATCTCCAGTCCTTCAAAAGTTCAAATTGTCTCATTTATGTGAGGTGGCTGGAGAGGAGGTGAGGGCTAGCTTGCAGAATTGTACCACAGAGTGGTGGAAGTGGAAAGAAAAGATGTGGTGGTGCCAGAGGAGGGACTGCTGGAGGAGGGCACAGCAGTGGGAGCCAGCAGGGCCCTTCCTGTGCAGCCCGAGCCATGGGCCAGAGACAGGGCTGGCACGGGCTGGGCACACAGCCAGGGTGAGCCAGCAACCAGAGACAGGGCTGGCACGGGCTGGGCACACAGCCAGGGTGAGCCATGGGCCAGAGACGGGGCTGGCACGGGCTGGGCACACAGCCAGCGTGAGCCATGGGCCAGAGACAGGGCTGGCACGGTCTGGGCACACAGCCAGGGTGAGCCATGGGCAGGAGACAGGGCTGGCACGGGCTGGGCACACAGCCAGGGTGAGCCATGGGCAGGAGACAGGGCTGGCACGGGCTGGGCACACAGCCAGGGTGAGCCAGCAGCCAGAGACAGGGCTGGCACAGGCTGGGCACACAGCCAGGATGAGCCATGGGCCAGAGACGGGGCTGGGCACACAGCCAGGGTGAGCCATGGGCCAGAGACAGGGCTGGCACGGGCTGGGCACACAGCCAGGGTGAACCAGCAGCCAGAGACGGGCCTGGCACAGGCTGGGCACACAGCCAGGGTGAGCCATGGGCCAGAGACGGGGCTGGCATGGGCTGGGCACACAGCCAGGGTGAGCCATGGGCAGGAGACAGGGCTGGCACGGGCTGGGCACACAGCCAGGGTGAACCAGCAGCCAGAGACAGGCCTGGCACAGGCTGGGCACACAGCCAGGGTGAGCCATGGGCCAGAGACAGGGCTGGCACGGGCTGGGCACACAGCCAGGGTGAGCCATGGGCAGGAGACAGGGCTGGCACGGGCTGGGCACACAGCCAGGGTGAGCCATGGACCAGAGACAGGGCTGGCACAGGCTGGGCACACAGCCAGGGTGAGCCATGGGACAGAGACAGGGCTGGCACGGGCTGGGCACACAGTCAGGGTGAGCCATGGGCCAGAGACAGGGCTGGCACGGGCTGGGCACACAGCCAGGGTGAGCCATGGGCCAGAGACAGGGCTGGCACAGGCTGGGCACACAGCCAGGGTGAGCCATGGGCCAGAGACAGGGCTGGCACGGGCTGGGCACACAGCCAGGGTGAGCCAGCAACCAGAGACGGGGCTGGCACAGGCTGGGCACAGGAGTCCATGCTGGCAGCCCCAGAGACCCTCTCAGCACCCTCCTTCTTGGAGCTGGTTGCAAGAACTTCACTTTTGTTTTGAAGCTGTGTCCAGCCCTTTGAAAACAGCAGGCTTGATGGCAGAGCAGAGCAGAGCAGAAGGCTGGTGCCAGCGTTTGCCTCTGGGCAGTTGGTGTCAGAGCTCTTGTCAGGGATGAGCTGCCTCTCTGTTTCCAGTTTGGTATGTTCTGCTGCCTCCCACCGATTCTGGACGTTCCTGCTGCTGCTCTGACAAGGAACTCTGATTTGTAGTGTTATTCCCCTTTAGGATGTAAAAATTATCAAGAAGTCTTGTTGAAGATAAAGCTCAACAAATCAACTCTGTCCCTTCTCCGCCCTCTGGGGCTGGGATCTGTTCCTGAAAAGACAGAATTAGCACTTCACTGCAGTTTTGCTGCATCAGTTTGTGAAATTTCTGGAGCAATCTGGAAATGCTTCTCGCAGTTTGTCCTTGGCAGGAGGTCTGATGGGATGGAGCATCCCCAAAAGCACCGTCATTCCTCTGAAGCAGTGGTGTGAAGTAGCTCTGGGTCGCTGGGAGCTCAGTGGGTGTGGGCAGCTGGTGAAGTTTCTGACCCACAGGTGATCAATAGCCCTTCTAAGAGCACACGGTTCAGTGTGCCATTGCCTGACAAACGTGTGGGTACCAATGCTGTGCGCTCACACACAACATGCACCTTTTTGGTGACAAGCAGAGGGGGCTTGGGCATGATGGGCTGAGGCCTGTCCAGTGGCATCGTGGAGGAACATCCTCATGTTTGTACTTTTTGCCTTAATTGTGAAAAAAGCTCCCTTCTTGAACGCACTGAGGAAAGCAATAATATCACAATATTGTTGTAAAAATAGATTCCTCTTACTTGTAATTAATTTTTGCCTTTTCTTTTTCAGCCAGAAAATTTACAGAAGAATTGGCTTCGGGAATTTTATCAGGTAAGGTAAAGTTTTTTTTCTCATGGAGTTTTGTGCATCTTTGTTTATTGACCATCTTTGTTTATGGACCAGGATCTTGTGCTCTGTGAAGTGAAATTACTATTTTATTGTGATTTTATTTTATAGTAAAAGATGGCCCTGAAAATGTGTCTTTCTGCATTTCTAAGTAATCATTATAAAAATTCAGCATATAAGCACAATTTGTTCTTATCAACAATTCTCTGCCTAAAAAATAGATTCAGGTTTTATAAAATTGACTTCAGTTTGGCATGAAATGGTCTTTTAAGTCTATTGAATAAGATCTATATTTGAGTACTTAAAAAAAAAATCTGTTGGGAAGTCTAGTTTACCTTAAAATTGAAATATGACAGTTTTGTCCTGTCTTCTCTTTCTTAACAATTTTCTTGTTTGGTAATGTGGAAGTATTGGCATTGAACCCATATTATAAAACGTGCCGTTGCCTCTGGTGTGAGAGGGTTTTTAAAGTACAAAAGCCCCTCTCCCACCCTGTGTTGTTGCAGTAGAGCCCTGACTGGCAGCCTGTGTGCAGCAATGCGGTGACAAGCAGCAGGAAATGGGCGCTGCTGGGGCACGGAGGTGTCACCCTGGCTGCTGAGAGCTGCTGTCCCTGCTGGCAGAGCTGGGGCACGCCAGAGTCCCACCGTGGGTGGCACTGGGAGGGCCCAAGGCACCTGAAAGGCACCTGGATGTCCTGTGCTGTCCCTGCTGGCAGAGCTGGGGCACGCCAGAGTCCCACCGTGGGTGCCCCAAGGCACCTGAAAGGCACCTGGATGTCCTGTGCCAGGGGCAGGGATGCTTCTCACTGAAACGCTCTGTTCTAATCTTCCTGACCCGGCCATGGAAAAGCGCCACCTGGCACTGAAGGGCCGTGGCCTTCCTTTATCCAGTCCTACATCTCTTACAGAAAAATGGTTAAACAACAGAATGGTGCTGTTCAAATGGTAAAGTGAGACTGCGTGCAGAAAATATGATTAGCAGAATTTCATATTTTCCTTTTGTAATTGAAAGCATCCCGCAAGTCTCTACATTCTCGGGTTGCCAGTGCAGCCTGTGACCTTTATTACGTCGATGTAAAATACTGCAATTCACTTTTACTGGCAAATGTAAGAGATTTGCAAAAATCCAAGGTGAAGTAACCACTCTTACATTCTTTAGGATCTGCCAACTTCAGATTCATCTCTTTATTTTTCTTCTTCCGCCTTGGTTGATCGCTGCTGTATGTACATGGTGCTTGCACTACACAAGTGTCTCAGCTAGCCCTAAATCCAACCCTCTGCAGCTTCAGGAAAAACTCTTCCTGTGCAGGAAATACAAATAAACACAGAGAACTCTTTAGTTTTGGTTGGGTTTTTTTTGATGGCTGCATACTTTTCATCACCACATGACTGATTTACATATCTTTATCAAGGAAACTCCTTGTGTGTTGATGTGTTTTCTGCAGTGGGATGAGCGCTGCAGAAGCTCTTGTGAGCAGTTAGTGGCAAACAGGAAGAGGCGGGGAAGAGAAGGAGCTGCTGGTATCTGAGGGCAGGGACCGAGCGCGGTCTGTCTGTGGCCCAGTCAATATTGCGTGTACAGAGCTCAAAGAGGAATGCAATTGCCCGTTAGTGCTCCACGATGCCAGTCTGCTGCAGCGTCCAGACCAGGGGCAGTGTTGCTGAGGCAGACCCGAGCCCATTCCTCAGCTGGGGGGTTCTGTTCTGTTCCCTCTCGTACCTCTGCCCTCTGTGCCTGCAGTGTGAGAACTGTATTTTAAAAAGAAAAAGAAAGGGAGAATAGGCAGAGTTAGCCGTGCTGCCCATGGCTGTTGCTGGCCTTGTCCTGCTTCCCCTCTGGGTCTCGGCAGCAGGATGGCTGCTCACGCCACACTCTCCAGCACTGTGGGAAGTGGAGCAAACCCTGACAAAAAGCTCCTTAGGAAGAGACAAACGTGTACCTTCCAAAAGTCACTCAGCACCATTCTGCCTCTGGCTTCAGAGCGACCCAGCAAATGTGCAGCCGCAGTGGGATTATTGTGTTTAATTCCACACGCTCTGTGCGAAACCCCCGTGAACTGAGGTTCAGCAGCAGCACTGGAAAATGACTCTTCGTGCCTCTTTGTAAACTTGAAACCAGATAAACCGCAGACGGCAGTTTTTCCATTCTTCTGAGGAATTCAATTTGCATATGCAGTTGTGTCAGGGCGGTTTGCATAACTTCTGAGGATGAGGTCCTTGTGTAAGCAGTCAAAATGTTCTCCACAGAAAAGGAAGAACCATTACCTCTCTAAGTTTAAAATGTTTCTAGAAATTAAACCTGTAATGTCTTTGAACTGATGTCAGAGAGCATATTGGTTAAAGAGCATTTTGTGGACTTGTTTATAAATTCCAGTAAATTAAAGTAAGGGATTTTTTTCGCTCTCATGGATGAATACAAGTCACTTATGTGTTACCATTGGCTTATATGCCATATGCATTTTCTGGGATGGTCAGTAGGACAGTCAGTGGGATTGGTCAAGTTTCCTCTGGTTTTTAATGTTCAAAGCAGAAAATTGTATTTGCAGTTGAAGACAATCCTCTGGAATCAAAACAAAAGAAGAAAGGCTTGTGAGCAAGTATGTCACACTGTGGCCTTGATCATTGCGAATTGCATCAAAGGGTGGAAAAGCTGCCTTAGAGTGAGGCAGAATCCAGTGAAGTCCTGGTGCTGGGGATTGTGCCCCATCTCCTTAGTGCAGATGGGTGCTGGTAATTAGGTCTGAAAGGGCTGAATTTGGACTAGTCCTCTTTCCAGTAAAAATTCTCTTATCCCAAAAACCTACACTGGAAACAAGGAGGGAAAGGGGTTGTTGGGAGAGAGTGGAAACAGCCTGAGAGCAGCGTTTTGGAGAGTTTAATGTGTGATAGGGAAGGCTTCAGTTCTTACCAAGAAATGGGATGGCTGATGGGTGAGATGGTAGTGCTTAACAAGCAGTGGGGCGATTTGGTGGGCTCACTGCTGTGCAAATGAGAATATGCCCTTGGGAGTTTTGTCCCACTTGTGCCAAGTGCCCGTGCCCTCGTTGGCAGCCTCTGTGTCAGTCAGTGCACAGGAAAACGACGGGAACAAGCTCCTAGAGCATGAATGAAGCTGCTGGCAAGCAAAGGTGTAGGAGCACAGAGGGAGAACTTTAATTGACTTGTTTTTTTACTTAGGACTCTTTCCTTTTCACTCCCCCCTTCCCCATCCCTTGCCCTTTCTCCATCTGCACTGGGCCTCGTGTTTGGGGCAGGAGGCGTTCAGGAGCTGGAGCTAGTGAAAATCTGCACTGATTTTAGTAACTATCTTTTTGTGTCACGTTTGTGGCACATGGTCATTTTAGATGCAAGCTTGGAGCCAGAGGGTTTTTTCCCTTAATGCCATTTTCCATGTTGCCTGGTGTATTTGAGAGTATTTTGAGCTTTTATTTGTAGTAATACAGAAGTTAAAAGTTTACCTAATAGCTAAAGGTCATCTTGGTATAGCTGCATGGGAACTTCGTGTGTTACCCTTCAGAGAGAAGGAAGAAAAACAAACAAAAAAGGCCCAAACCAACCAAACAAAAATATCACAAACCCCAAATCACAACAAAACCCCACCCAGCCACTCAAAGGTTGTTTAATTATTCTAGTGGACCTAAATGGAGTTTTTTAAACTACGGGGGGTGATTAAGAGTTTTTTTTAAGTAGAGTGGGTGAAAAAACTGTGTTGCAGCTCCTCCAAGCTGAGGTCCCGGCCCTTTTCCAGAGGGTGCTTTCCTCAGTGGGGCTGTTGGGGCTGTTGGGTGTTGGTTTGGGTCCAGGGGCTGTTCACGGGTGGAGGATGCGGGCTGGGCTGCTGGCTGTGTGCAGCCGAGTGCTGCAGGCTCTGGGTGCCTGTCCCCAGCAGGAGCCTCTACTCAGGCTCAGAGAAACTGAAGATACTTGTTAGGACCACACGTGCTAAATTGTATTTCACAGCTCGTATTTTGCAGTCTTTTCTAAGCAATCCTATTTGCGCGCCATCAGGGCTGGAGCTCCCCTTCTGCTTTGCTGGGGTTGAGGCTGAGCCTGGTGCCCTTGTCCGTGTGTCCCTCTCGGAGGGGCCTGGCGGCAGCGTGGGGCTGTGTCTGTCCTGGCTGCTGCCCCCGTTCCCCCTGGCCCACCCTCCCATCCCCATCCCATCCCCATCCCATCCCCATCCCATCCCCATCCCCATCCCATCCCCATCCCATCCCCATCCCCATCCCCATCCCCATCCCCATCCCCATCCCCATCCCCATCCCCATCCGCATCCCCATCCCCATCCCCATCCCATCCCCATCCCATCCCCATCCCCATCCCTGCCCAGACAGGCACACGCCTGCAGCAGTGAGAACATGTCAGCCTTGTGCATTTCACCAGTTCTGTGCTCGTACTCAGCTGTGCTGGAGCATCTTGCCTACTTACCCACATCCCCCAAAATATCTCCTGGTTGTGGCTTCCTTTACGCTATTTTTGCATATCCCGAATTGAAAATAATGCCCAACTTTGTAAATACACTGTGCTGCCGTGGATGCAAATTCATTATTTATGTGGTCTCATGTATGATCTTTAACCTCTGGCAATGGGAGTTTTCAGCTCTGAAGTATTCATTACTCATTATTATGTACTGTTTGTTCTTCCATAAGAGTAGAAAACTAGTAAAAGGTAATGAAGCAGAGCCAGTTTCCTTTTAGTTGGAGGGTACTTATTATATGAGAGGACATAACTAATATTCAAGTATGTTCTAGTGGTTTAACCTGCAAGGAATGCCACAAGGACCTCACTGCTATTAAGCCAATGCTGTTTCCCCATCAAAAATGACATAATTCTCTCTTTTTTTTTTTTTTTTTTTAATACCCACTATGATTTCAAGTTCTTAAGGATTTGTATACAAACAAAAAAAGCCTGTGTCCTGCATCTTCAGAGCCTGGAAGTGTTTTCTATTGCTGCTTCAGCACAACAGAGTTGTTCTCCAGTGTTGTCTCACTGCAGGACTACCCATTCAGGGCTCCCTGTGACTGATGGTTCCTAAATCTTACTTGAAATAGTTTATTATGTTTTCGTCTTACCAGTTTATATTTTCATGGGCTGTGTAAGAAGAGCTCTTATGGAAGCAAACTCAACAGTTAAAATGAGTGACCTGATGCTCAGCAGTTTCCTGCTGCATGTACTCCCTGAAACAGTGGCAGTGGGTGTGTTGGCTTTACAGGATTAAATAGTTACACTGCTTTTTGATCATGGTGTCTTCATGGGGCTCTCCAAGTAGATAAGATCAGGGCTTGGAATCCAGAACTGACTGGGAGCAATAAAGCACATGGAGCATTGGGGTGGCCTGATGTTAGGGTCCACAGATGAGCTCTGTTCCAGAGCTCTGCTTCACAGGCTGTGCTTGGTGAGTATTGCTCTCCAGACAGCCAACAAAATGAACCAGCCAGGTACACTTAGTGTTGGCTGTCATTTGCTGCTGCTGGCTCTGATGGCAGCCTGCTGCCAGTGGTCCCTTGGGCAGCGCCTTGGGGAGAGGGGAACATCTGTACAGGGACGTCTTCTCAGCAGCTGTGCCTTAGCTGTTTGTAAATCTATGGTAGGAAATATATATCAGAGGAAAAGCATGTCCCAGTTCAGTATAATTTCTACATTTCAGGTATGGTTTTAGACATCTGGTCTGTCACCTGCTTTTTTTTTTTCCCCAATTAAACTTAATATTGGGTCCTGCTCTGGCTCATTCTCCATCCCTACTGATGGTGGCATGCTTTAAAGCAAATTGCTGATATCCCTGTTGGCAGAAACCAGCATTAATAATCGAATGGAAGTGCTCAATGACTATCAAACACCTGAGTGGGAGTATTTACTTTTTCCCTTTATCCCGTAACGCTGCAGCAGCAGCAGCTCACCTCGGAATGCTTCTCCAGGCAGGTCTCCAAGGCGTTTCAATGGCCAGGAAGCTGCGGCACAGAGGCGGTGGCTGTTGGAAGCAACTCAGGCGTTCCCTTCTCTCTGCAGGGGTGGCCTGGTGAGGGCTGGCAGTGCTGTCTGTAGCTCACTGTGTGACCTGGATGTGGCAGCACACCGGCTTCTCCTGGGCTGTGGCGTGCCCGAGCCGCTGCCAGGCTGCCCTGGCTGGGGTCCCAGTGCCCTCTGCTGCTGGAGCCCCTGGCCCGCTGGCAGGGGCTGTGCTGGGCACTGACGGAGGGAGAGCAGTGTGCCACGAGTGTCCCTGAGCAGGGAGGGACGCGCTGCCAGCGCTGCTGAGCCCTGCTGGCGCTGCCACCTGTGGGTGCCCTGAGGAGCCGGGGCAGGCTCGGGCACTGCCACCTGTGGGTGCCCTGAGGAGCCGGGGCCGGGTCTGGTGCTGGCGCCTGTGGGGGCCCTGAGGAGCCGGGGCAGGCTCGGGCACTGCCACCTGTGGGTGCCCTGAGGAGCCGCGGCAGGCTCTGGTGGAGCTGGGGCAGGCTCTGGTGCTGTGCCCTGAGGAGCCGGGGCAGGCTCTGGCGCTGGCACCTGTGGGTGCCCTGAGGAGCCGGGGCAGGCTCGGGCACTGCCACCTGTGGGTGCCCGTGGGCCCTCCCTGCTGCTGTCCCCGAGCTGGGCATCTCTGCTGCTGTCACACGAAGGTGCCGCTTCAAAGCAGGGACCTGTGACAGCCTCTGGCTCAATGGAACCTGCTGCAGTTCAGATTTTGATGATCTTTACTTCATTGTCTTTGAGCTGAATTGTCTAATGAGGTTATTTGTGCAGTCAGGAATGAAGGATTTTGCATTCTGTCATCACATCAAACGGCAGTTTCTCTCCACTGTTGTTTAAAAGACGCATCCACAATTTTGTGGTGTCCCGTCCCTGGGAGTGTTCACGGCCAGGTTGGGCAGGGCGTGGAGCAGCCTGCTCCAGTGGAAGCTTTAAGGTCCCTTTGAACTCCAGCCATTCTGTGATTGCATGGTTCCTAAAGAGCGCCCCGAGCCGTGCCCAGGAGCTGGTCTGTGCTGCTGCTGCAGGGGCTGCCAGCACCCTCACCCTGCCTGCCAGGGCTGCATGGGCAGCGTGGCCCCTCTGGCCGGGGCAGCCCCGTGCCACCCGTGAGAAACGAGCGAATCCCCTCTGGGGTTTAACGCTTCGCTCCAGGTATGCTTGCACGGGCACCTTGTTGATTGCTTTGGACTGCTCCCTTTTAAAATGGAAGTTGTTCTGCGCCTTGTGTCCATTAATTCGCAATAAAGGTATAGAGACTCAGTATTAACAGAGACATTTTGGATGTGCTGTTTTCAGTTCTGAATAGAGGCAAAGCAGAGAAAATTCCTCAGGACAGAGTAACACTGAATGCGTGTTCAGCAGCAAATTTATAAACTATGTTTGATTTGAGGTATGAGGAAAGACAGACATTCTAGGGTTTTGGTATGGCAATTGCATCCTAGTGCTGACTATGTAGTATCTAAGATACTTGCAGTGTTCAAGACTAGCACCTGGAATAGCATGATGGGTTTCCATATCTCTGGTGTTAACAGGTGTGTATGTGCATCTGTTATTTAAATACTTTTGTAAATAAGATATTCCATAAATAAAAATATCAAACACAACTGTGTAAGTGCTGCTAAACAGCACTGAGAAGTTTTGTAAAAGTTGAAAAAAAATCCACTCTAGCAAATGAATTGTTTGAACTCTTGTACCTCTCAGATGAGCAAAGGTTTGGCTCGTTTTAATCATGTCAAGTCATCTTTGAGGGGAGTTGGAAAAATACATTTACATTTTAAATATAAATACTAAAATATATTTTAAATATATATACAGCCCAGGAACTAAATCATAATTTTAAAAAGGAAATATTAGTTAAGAATATTTGAGATCATAGTTGTGTATTATGCATCTTTTGTGTGGATAGCAGATGTTGCTCCCCTTGCAGATTGCTGTGCCAATGACCTCTCAGGTAGCAGGTGCCAGTCCTCCCTGAGCACCCAGGTCCGTGTCCTTCTTGCTGTGTGCTGAGCGTTAAAACTCGCTTTTCTCTCTGTTCCAGGTTGTCCACGCACACAAACCCCATTTCATGGCTTTACACTGTCAAGAATTCGGAGGGAAAAACTATGAAGCGTCAATGTCTCATGTGGACAAGTTCGTGAAGTAAGTGGCGGGGGCTATATCCTGGCCCCCCGAGCCGGCGACAAGGGGAGGAGCGGTCAGTCAGCGGTGGAACGTGCCGGATTATTTATGCCGGTTTAATTTATGCCGGTTTAATTTATGCCGGTTTAATTTATGCCGGTTTAATTGACCGGGCTGGGAGGGAGCGCAGGCAGCGCCCCGAGCCGCGGCCGCGCGCGCCCTCTGCTGGCGGCGGCGGGAGCTGCGCGCTCGGGGCCGCGCTCGGGCGGCACAAATGCCCCAAATGCCCGAGTGTTGTCGGCAGCGCAGACCCGCGCCCTTCCCAGTCGTGGCCAAATGGCACTGGGAAGCTCACGATCCACGCTGAAGGTGCAGCTGCTGAGGCGGATCTGGAGCGTGCGGGCAGCTGCTGGGGACAGCTGTGTCCCTGAAATTCCCCCAGAGGACAAGGGAGGCCCTGGGTTCCTTTGGGGATGTCACAGCACAGAGCAGTGCTGAGGCAAGGCAGTACATTTGTAACTGCCTTTACATGTTCAGTCTTTTCTTTCTCTTTCAGAGAACTGTTGTCAAGTGATGCAATGAAAGACTACAATAGAGCTCGAGTTTACCTGGATGAGAACTATAAATCACAGGAACATTTCACGGTAAATTTCTTTATTTCTTGAGTGTAGTTTAACCAAAGGTGAATTTCTTCTGTTTGGGATTTTTGACTCATGTGGGACTGTGAGCTGTTTTCATCCTGATGATGATTATGATTTTACTATTACTGTGTTTTACTACTGAGAGTGTTTATTCTGTGGCGTGAGTACCTGCTGATTTCACAGAGGTACATCCATGTGAAATGAGCGGAATATCAGTGTGCAGTGTCTTTTGTTCTGAGGGTTTTCTGAGGTCTTTTTTCCTCCAGCACTAACTTTGGTGGCTCAGAATCACCTTCCATTTCAGAGCCTGGCAGTGTGATGAGCTGGTGACGAGCTTGGCAAGGGTTCAGGGCTTGTGCAGGGATCTGCAGAGCTGGCTCACAGCCTCCCTGGCCAGAGCACAGGTTTGCATTAGCACACGAGTGGTGTTCAGGTCCGTGTGAAGTGGGGTGTCTGGGGCTGCCTGTCCTGCAGAGCAGAAAGGCTTTGTGCTTGTTGCCAGTGCTGTGCATTGTGCCAACACCTGCCGTGTGCCCAAGTGATCGCTGCTGGGTTGTACAGGAGAAAACAGCCCATTGGACAGGTCCCTTCTTCCCAGGGCAGAAGCTCCCTTGTGCCCCAGGATGCTGCTGAGAGGCAGGGGGGGCTCGGAGGAGCAAGGCTGCACACCTGGAGCTGCCCAGCAGCCAAAGACAGCACCTGGGACCATCCAGACAATAAAACAAACAGGTGCCCAGCACACACACAAACCCCAGCTTGGAGGCATATAAGCTCAGGGAATAAGAACCTGGAAAGGTTTTTCTTTCTTCATTTTTTTAATAACTCTGGCTAGAAGCCCAGCTAAGAGGAAACTGGAGGAGAGAAATCAGCAGGATTTTTTCTCTTGCTCATTGGAGAAGATAAAAACAAGACTATCAGCTTTACTGAGACTTAGAGGGACAAACCATTAGTGGGTCACCTAATGTTGAAACTGTACTCTGCAGATATTCAGAAAGTGCTGGTAGGTAAAAGTAGTGGGACAGAGCTGCATGTTTTGGAGCACTCACAGGTGTGAGCTGCATCCAGGTGATCCCACACCCTGGTGGGGACCCTGTGGGGCTCCTGCAGCACACAGCTCCTGATGTGGGCAGGGGATTGCAAGGGGCTCTGCATTTACCTGATCTGCCTTCAGCCAGGTGAGCTCCAGAGCTCCCTTCCAGCCAAGACTTTTCTGTGATACAGGAAAGAGGGATAATTACCTGTGATCGTAATTTGGAAAACAGCGTAGAAGACTAATGCAATCCACAACAAAATACAGCTTTTTTGTATTTAAGAGTAGTCACATACCTCATAGTATTGAAATGATTTTATTTAGCATGAGGTCCATGGATTGGATTTGATGGCATTCCTATGGTGGATAAAAAGGCTCTTAGAGAGGTTGAAGGGAATCCCAGTCAGAGCATGTGCTGTTTGTGTCTCTGTGAAGAATCCTGTATTTTGCAATGCCCCCAGTTCAAGAACTAATGTGGTTTCTTGTTTCACATACCAGCATTATTTTCTAGGCACTGTGTTTCTTGCAGTATTCCCCAACTACCTTTGTATTTCTCCTTTTCTTTTCATAAATATTACTTAGCATTTTTTTTCCTAATCCTTCATTTACTAAAACTGGGCCTTCTGGGGAGGGGGGGGAAGTTCTGTCAACATATTGATTCAATAAAGGGGAAAAGAAAAAAAAGACAGCTAGTGCCAATGTTGTTTTCCATGGAAATTGTGTAACCAAAAACATGTTCTTACTATTAGGCTAAATTACCCTCTACTGAAGTGGTGACTGTAAAGATGCAAAATGGGTTTACAGAAGTGTTTGATGTGTACTCCACATGATAGGCTGTTTGTAACTTTAAGAACCTTTTAGAGCTGAATCTGCTTAGTGTGGAAAAGGCAGAACCCAAAGGAAGAGCAATTATTCAAAGATGTTTTGTGTTACTATCACTGGGAGGAAATGCTGCGTGCTAGAGGAGTGTTTTATACCTTCATTGTTAGACTGTAGTAGTAGTGGCTTGGAAGCAAAGCCCAAAAACCTAGAAAGGAGAGAGGGTGCACTTTCACGTTGAGCTCCTTAACCTTCTGACTTGTTAGAGTCTGATTTTTGGCACCGAATGCTCCCAGTGTGCATTCACAGATCCTGGCGCTGGTGTCAGGAATCAAAGACTCACAGAAATGGTTTTTCACGCTTGATTTGAAGTGGCAGACCTCCAGCTCCTCTGCTGGGTGTGTGTGTATGTGTGACTGTGCGAGCAGGGGTTTCACATGTGGTCTGTCCATTTAGGGTAAAGTTTTGCTCTTATCTCCAGTGTGGTTTGCCTTGTACGATGTCACGTGCCTCCGTGTTTCTTGTTAGTTCTGTTTGATTGCAAAGTTCTGTAACTTCTGTGGGCTTTTTTCCATCCCTTCTAAGGCACAGACTTGGCAGCAGATGGTGGCTTTGGCGTTATATTATTACCTCTCTGAAATAGAAATGTTTATCATATATTGCTGTATAATGCTATTTGCTTTAGAAAGGGAGAAGCCCAAGTAGTTACAGTTTGGCTAACCTTTATCCCTGCTGCTCTCGCATTCCTTTTTTTACCAGTTTTGGCATCACTTCCTCTGTAAGGCTTTCCTTGGCTTGGCTCCTGCAGAACTAAACCAGATTTTGCTGCCCACAGTTACTCAGCTTGGCTGTGATAGGACTGGCAGCAAGATCTGAGGCAACACTGTCAGCAGCCTCTGTCTCCAGCTCACAGCAGCACAGGTGCAAATTCCACATGAGAAATGAGAAACCAGTGTAATAATGAGGTGTCTTTAGTGGAGCCACTTGGTTTTAAAAACTAATAACCCACATTGTATGAAGGATCAAAATGGATCATTTTGCATCATCCCAGACATAAATCTTAATACGAGGATTTGTCATTTATGATCACATATACCAAATCTGGTGTCTGAGCAGCTGGTTTTAGGTCTGGGGAGTGGGGTAGGTGCTGTGATGAAGGAGAGAGCTGCGGTTCAGTGGACTGTGTTTGTTGTGCTAGGAAGGATGGTAGGGTGAGACTGTGTGTGGTTTTCTCGCACTCCCAGCTTATTAAACACATGCACAGAATGAGCCCCGGAGCAGTGCAGGGCTGGGAAGGTGCTGGCAGCAGGTCCTGTCCCCGGGAAGGGGTCAGGCTGGCAGGGCAGCTCGGGCAGTGACTGCCGGCCCAAGGCGTTCACTGGGACCGCGCCTCGGGGGCAGCGGGGCTGTCACAGAGTGCACAGGGACCAGGCGGGTCCTGTCACACCTGGGAGAGGCACAGCTCTCAGATTTAACCATGACAAAGTGACCCAAAGATGGATCTGTTGGCAGAGCTGCTGCATTAGAGCTGATGCCTGTCGGCGCTGGGAAGGGGCAGTGCTGGAGCTCAGAGCTCCAGCAGTTATGGATGAGGACGGCGGGTGACAGCCTCTGCAGGGCTGACAGTGGCTTCCCAGAAATTTCAGGCTAACTGAACTGGCAGCTGTGCTGCGGGTTCAGTTCTGACTGGAAATACCAATAGCAGTCAAGGGTGGGTAAACTGGCTCATGTGCTAAATTTCAGAACTCAAATAACTTGGCAAGTCTTTGTGAAACAGAGCCTCCTGTAAATCCCTGCTCGAAAGCATGGTGCTTTCTTTTGTTGTATAAAATGTTATATAGGGGATAGATCTTGATTGCTGTTGAAGAATTTACAATTAGAAAAGACAGATATAAGAAGACTGAAATAGGTAAAAATCTGGGAAGCTGAAAAATTCAGTACATTGCATTTTTTATTTGTGACTATACTGAATGGACTTCACTTGTAGCAAAACAAGTCTTTGCAGTTCCATTGATTTTACCAAACATCCCATTATTTACATTCTCTGTTAATTTTATTGTACTTGGTATATTTCATGTAAGGGGTAAATTACAAATCTTCACATTTTTCTATGTGAAGAATTGCTTAAAAATAGTTGGGTGCATTGAACTTTTGCGTGTCAATACTTCTTGAATAACCCAAGTTAATGGTAAATAAGGTGTTTTTTTCTGGAATAAGAAAATGTACTGAAGGAAAATATCAGTCAGAAATACATTGATGTTTTCATCAAATCCATAACTACTTTTATATAAAAACACATCAGTATAATCAGTGACATTTTTATTGTAATGAGATCAAGTCTACTTTTGTTTTGTGCCATGTATTTATTGATTTCTGGAGTACTCAGTTAAGGTCTTGCATTGCTTAGCAAATCCTCGGTTTCCTTTTCATTGTTCAGAGAAGGCAGAGGAAACTCTTGTGTATCTTAAAGCCTTCTTGCTGCATTGAACATGCGGTTTCTGTAGGCTGGGAGAGAATCTTTGCTGGAGTACATCAGGCAAACCAGATCTCCAAGGGTGAGCTGACCACCAGCTCCTGCCTGGAGCATTTTGAGAGCTGTGTGGTTGGCACAGCCCTTAGCTGATGGGCAGAAGCATCTGCACAGTGGGGTAATTGCTCTACTTCCCAGTATAGGTTTATTTTAAAAAAATAAACAGCGTCTTCCATTGTCCGTGTGCCTGCCCAGGCCCACAGGTGACCTTGCAATGAACAAATAGAACAAATAGCACTGGGCTCCACATGTGCTGTGCTGAAGTTCCAGCCTCCTCCTGGTAACAGTGCAGTGCACCGCAATTAGTTCATTGTATAGCAAGGTTTCATTCAAATTAAAAAAAACAGAACAAAACCCATCCTTTCAAAACCGGTGTTTCTGACATTAGAGTGATGTGTTTAAACAACACTGGAGCCTCAAGCTGCAAGCAGAATTTTATTAATACCAATGGATTGAAGGGAAAGAAGTTGCTGTGCTTGCACAGCTCCCATGTTTGTGAGATAATGGTTGAAACAAAACATCCCTGCAATAAGCTCCTGGCGGGTGGACAAAGTAAGTTATAAATGAAGAATAGAGCAGTAACAGGCATTTTCCTGACCAGCTTTCTTCCCACACGCTGCTTGTGCGTTACGGAGGCAGAGCGGTTTGGGCGCTGGAGGCGGCAGAGGCTGCAGTCAGCCCGTGCCCGTGTGGTCCCCTGTCCATGGGCACCATCCTGGGCCGTGTGGGAGCTGACTGTCCCTCCTCTGGCTGCCCCTGCCGTGCGCTGGTGCTTGGGGTGCCCTGCAGCCGTGGGGCAGGACGGGCTCAGTGCTGGCCCCAGGCCATGCAGCGCCCCGTGCTCCTCGGGGCTGGCTGGCACCTGACTGTGGGAACACTGGGGATAGAGCAAGTCCAGGCATTGCTAGGGTGTGCAGGAAAAGGTTGTGCTTTCTTTTTTTCCCTGGATTGTTTTTAGTTGACACACTCTGTAGCAGTATTTTTTTTAATGTAAAATGGCTCTTACACCAGGGTGGGTAATGCACTGGTAGCCTGCAGCAGCACCCAGGGCAGACCTTTGCTCCAGTCACTATCCTTAAGAGCAATAACCCGAGCCAGCATGACGGGGGGCTCCAGTGGGGAGCAGTGGTCCTGAGAATACAGATGGGCAACATGTTATTCGAGTGTGTTATTGTACCTTAAAATTATATCTGCTCGTTACTGAGAGAATAGTAAAGTTAATTTTTGTTAGATTAATGATACTTGAGTAATATTTTTGGTTGAGCTGAGTTCAAATAATTGGCCATTAATTGAAAAAGGAAATTGAAATTAATTTATTTTACACATAAATGCTGTCGTAGTTATTAATGCATCTTAGAAAATATCGTCCTGTTCCCAGAAATGGATGGTGTACACTGATTCTCCTGAGCTTATTAGCTCTGTCAATTTAGAGTTTGGTTAAGTAAAAAAGATGATTTAGGAAGAGAGCTGTAATTGAATTGAATATTGAGGGAATTCACATGGTGATGAGTTCTCAGCCCACTTCTTCATTAGCAGTGTTACAGGAATGCTGAGGCTTGGCAGAAAGGCAGGATTTCCCCAGGAGATGGAGCTGGAGCTCCAGGCTGCAGTGCCCAGCTGCGGGCACTGGACACCCTGCAGGAGCCCCGGAGCCCCGCACTGCGGCTGGGGACGCGCTGGGGACACAGGGCCACTGCGCTGGGGACACGATGGGGACACAATGGGGACACACTGGGGACACAGGGCCACCGGGCTGGGGGGGCACGCTGGGGACACAGGGCCACCGGGCTGGGGACACACTGGGGACACAGGGCCACCGGGCTGGGGACACACTGGGGACACACTGGGGACACAATGGGGACACAGGGCCACCGGGCTGGGGACACACTGGGGACACACTGGGGACACAATGGGGACACAGGGCCACCGGGCTGGGGACACAATGGGGACACACTGGGGACACAGGGCCACCGCGCTGGGGACACAGGGCCACCGGAATGGGGACACAATGGGGACACAGGGCCACCGCGCTGGGGACACAATGGGGACACACTGGGGACATGCTGGGGACACAGGGCCACCGGGCTGGGGACACACTGGGGACACACTGGGGACACAGGGCCACCGGGCTGGGGACACACGCTGGGGACACACGCTGGGGACACACTGGGGACACGCTGGGCATGCACACAGAGGCTGTCTTTCAGGGGCAGCGCTGTGGCCCTGGGGAGGCTGGAGAAGGGGCTCTGCTGCTGCTGCTGCGGGGATGTCGATCACAGTCCCGAATTTGTCACTGTAACCCACTGAACAGGAGACTTTAGAGTTTTCTTGCTTCTCGATTACTGGAGTCTTGAAGTGAATTTTCTTTTACTACTCACATGAGCCTGTTTCCATATTATCCTTTCTTCCTCCCTCTCCTTTCTGTAGAAAGATAATTTGTGTATCAGTGTTTATTTTTGACTGGTATCTGTAAAAATTATGCCAACCCAGAGAAGTAGGAATTTGTCTGAGTGGGTGGCAGCAGCAGTGCTTGGCAAGATGTGATGATCTCTGGAGGAAGGGTTGGAGACTGGGCTATTCTGTAAGGGCAGGTGATGCCACAGGAGCCATGAGTGCCATTCAGCCTCTCTTCTCAAATTAACTCCTATGAGGTTCATCCACGGAACAATCTTCTGGGATGGAGAAAAGTCCAGACTCTTCTGTGACAGGCACATATGAGAAACCTGCAAGTGTTCTGTCATCATCAGTCTCCCACATCACTCCTGAGCAAATGCTCCCCTCTATCTCCCTGTTGTTTTGTTGTCCTTAAGTGATAGGTTAGTATGAATATTTTTAAACAAATCTTACTCTGCCAGTCCTTTGGGATTTTTTTGTTGGTATTTAAGCACATGGAAGCATAAGGCTAGTGGCAGTGAGAGGGTGCCCAGCTGCAGGCTGTCTTGGGCAAGAGCTGGCAGCAGAGCACTCACTGGTTGTGTGTGAATGCTGGCTACTTGGATATTTGTGTGATCTTTACTTTTTCCTAGCTCCACTTACCAGGCAGAATAAAAGGAATAAAGCCATTTGAAAAACATGTTAGTATTCCTTAAAAAGGACCTAAAATGCCAGAAGCAAATCTCCAGCCATGTGCTTGCATGCACAGGAGTGCTTCTAGTGAGGTGTGTGTGGTAGAAAACTGGAAATGGAAAAATGAGAGTTTTAACCATCTGTAGGGAAAATGCAAAGCAGGATGGAGCCTCGTGGTGGCAGTGCCTGCCAGGGATCAGGGCTGGTACTGCACTTGGTGGAGACTGGTTCTGCACACGTTCCAGCAGTTCTCACCTCGCTGTGTCCATCCTCATCATGTTCATCCTTTTCATTGTAACTCAGAATCCTTTTCTTTTACAGCCTCCTGCTTTTTCAGGAGTTTTAGCGAAATACACGGTTGGGAGCTTCTTAAAATGTGCGTCACAAAGTTTGACCTCTTCATTAGCTTCTATCTTCTTGTAATTTAACAAAAATGAGTTCGTGAAGAAAGCTGGTGGATGTCAAAGTTAATCGTACAGCTTCTGACAAAATCCTAGAAGAATGGTTGTAGAAGTATTGTCATTTTGTGACATGGACATTTACTTACAAGCACCTGAAATGAAACTTCCCACTTAATTTCTTAGGGAACTAAGTTGTCTGTCAGGTAATATGTTCCAATCTCTTCTGGGTGGGAAATGGAATTTGAAAGGTGTTGCCACAAGCAAGAACCTTCCTCTGGTTTTGAGTTGTCTTTTTTCCCATGCATTTTTGAAATACATCTCTTAACCCATCAACAGAATTCTTGTTGAGAGGGCATGGCTCATCTTCCACCTATTTTCTGACACTTTATATAATTGTGAGAGGAGGAATAATTACAAAACAGTGAGGGATTTCACAGATCAGTAGCCCAGTAATACAACCATGTGTGCATCTCTGTTGCTTACAGATGTGCAGGTGCTGAGGAAATTGGTGATAAAGTGGCTTCTTTATCCACAAAATTGTTTTACTGTTTTGTATCAGCTATGGAATTCCTATATATAATTTAATCTTCTATGGCTGTGGATTTTATATTCATCCTGCAGTTGTGCAACAGACTACATGATTAGGGGAAAAAATTATTTGTAAAGAATAATTACAACCTGTTTTTGTAGGAGTACATCTATCTAAAAAACAATTAAATTGTAGAAATTAAATTGTAGATTATAATCTCTGTACACAAGAAGAAATCAACTATTTTAAGCTTTTAAAGGTAAAAAAAAGAGACTTTTCTAATTGCTGCTGCAGAGATGAGGCTCAAGCAAAGCCTAGCTTTCCTTTCCGGCAGAGACTGCTGTGGCTGGCGGACCTTGGCCGGCGCTCGCCGCACACGGGCAGCCCCGAGCGTGGTGTCCCCGCGGCCGTGTCCCCACAGCGGGGCTGGGCTGGGAGCGCCCGGCCGAGGGGGAGCGGCTGAGGGCAGCGAGGCGGCCGCGGCTGCTGTCCCCGCTCCGGCGGGCCTTGTCCCCGCTCCGGCGGGCCCTGTCCCCGCTCCGGCGGGCCTTGTCCCCGCTCCGGCGGGCCCATCCCCGCTCCGGCGGGCCCTGTCCACGCTCCGGCGGGCCCTGTCCCCGCTCCGGCGGGCCTTGTCCCCGCTCCGGCGGGCCCTGTCTCCTGCGGGCCCATCCCCGCTCCGGCGGGCCCGTCCCCGCTCCGGCGGGCCCTGTCCCCGCTCCGGCTAGTCTGTCTCCTGCGGGCCCATCCCCGCTCCGGCGGGCCCTGTCCCCGCTCCGGCGGGCCCTGTCCCCGCTCCGGCGGGCCCATCCCTGCTCCGGCGGGCCCATCCCCGCTCCGGCGGGCCGCTGTCCCCGGCCCGCCCTGCCTGCGGCTGCTGGAGGGAGGCCCCACGGGCCGGCAGGGTGCCGCGGGCAGGACGGCACCGGGGATGTTTCGGGACGGACAGTGTTTGGGGTTTTGTTCTGCTTGTTTTGTTTGCTGTGTGTTGCGGTAGGAGCAGCAGAAAGCGCTGAGTGCCGGGGCCGTTCCTCGCCCCGCGCCGCCGGCAGTGGGCCACCTGTGGCACTGCCGTGGGGCCGCCTGCTCTCGTTTCAGTGCACCAGCAGCTGGCATTTTTGTTTGCTTCTGCCTTGCTGCATATTTAATTACTGCGTGTTCTTAAAGTAATTTGACCAAAGATTTATGGAAAGAGTTATTGGTTGGCTCAACACATACCTCAAACGGTAAATCTTCTCAATCATTTGCCATTTGTTTGACAACTCTGCTTTTGACAGTTCACTGATATTGCTTACATATTTCCAAGTCTTTGGCTTGGAGTCCGTGGCAGCTTAAGGCTTGTTGCCTGCTTTTTGCATGAGAGTTCTCCATTTTTACTTAGCTTTTTCCCTTTTGTTACAGTACATAGTACTTGAAGAACATAGAACTTAAGGAAGTACGTGTCTCTTGAAGAATAATTCAGTTTGATAAATTTGTTCTATTCAAACAGTAAAAAATATTGAGCCAAAGCATGACTAGTAGAGATTCTCACTTACTGTGAATGGAATAAAAGTTTTGTTTTCTCGCCTGTTATTTTAATACAGTATCTTTGCAGTCCAAGAACACCGCAAATCTTCTGGAGGTGAAAGGAAGGAAATTTCCGTGGCAGGGGAGCTGGGAGCAGGCTTTACAGGGTTAAGGGCTGTCTCGGTACAGGCACAAGGCTCACGGCTTTGTGGCATCCATCCCCTCCCCAGTGCAGGGGCTGACACTGCTGCGCCCTGTGTGTCTCTGCTGTGTGGCGCTGGGTGCAGCGGAGCAGCACCAGCCCGGGGACGCTGGAGCTGCCCCGCTGTGTGCGGGCCGGGCCCGGGGATCTGTGCGGGCCGGGCCCGGGGATCAGTGCGGGCCCGGGGATCAGCGGCGGGCTGAGTTGCTCAGCGGCGGGCTGAGTTGCTCAGTGCGGGCCCGGGGATCAGTGCGGGCCGGGCCCGGTTCTCAGTGCGGGCCCGGTGCTCAGCGGCGGGCCGAGTTGCTCAGTGCGGGCCCGGGGATCAGTGCGGGCCCGGTGCTCAGCGGCGGGCTGAGTTGCTCAGTGCGGGCCCGGGGATCAGTGCGGGCCCGGTGCTCAGCGGCGGGCTGAGTTGCTCAGCGGCGAGCCCGGTACTCAGTGCGGGCCCAGAGCTCAAGTGCGAGCCTGGCTCCCCAGCGGCCGCTGTGGGCACAGGAGCTGTCATTCCCCAGCCGTGTGTTCACTGCAAACGTCTCCGGGCCGGACTAGGCTGGGCCAGGGAGCTCCCCAGGAGTGGAAGGGAGAGCAGAGCGTTGCTCGGTGTCCGTGCAGCTCATCCCTGAGCAGTGGCTTCCCCCAGCGCTGCCCTGGCGACAGCGAGTGTTTGGGCTCTGCTGCGTTCGGCGCACCGGGGAGCACGTGTTGGACACCGAAGTGTGGCGCAGTGTGTTCCCTTCTAGCGTACTGGGATCCTCCCCGCCTTCCACTCAGCAGCCCTGCCCTTGTCCCCAGCCCCCGCTGCCCGCTGCTCGCCACTGACCAGGCTCCTCACAAGGGCATTTTCACTAAAGGCTTGGTAAGTGCTCAGGAGAATGTGGTGTATTTAATAGAACAGAAGGAATGATAATGGAAAACAGCGTTATCTGCTCATGTAATTGAGGATCCGACACAAACAATACAGGAAAATACTTTAAATTTTCAAAGCACCACGTGGGGGTCCTCTGTAGAAATTTGGGCACCTAGTTCCCAAGTTTTGTCTTTTTACAGAAAAAAAGGCTAAGGTATGGAGCAGTCAGAAATCCTGTTTGCATTTGTGCGTGGTAAGGTGAAGGGCAGGGCCAGTTATACAGAGCCTTCATGTTATTAGCAGCTCTTTTCAGGTAATGCATCTGTGGAATTTGGTTTGTGTGACAAAATGTTTGATGTGGAACAGCTGTGGCTTTTAAGAAAAGATGTGAGATTGGAAAATACGAAAATAATTGCTTGAGAAATTATGAAATGCTGCTTAAGGCACTTGCTAATGTGTTTGTCTGAGGCACTAAATTAATACTTAAATAAGATCAGTGTGACTGTAGAAAAATCAGATGTACGGTGTTTACTGACAGAAATTAATGGGTTTATTAGTGTTTGAAATAATGTTATAATGCAGCATTTGTAGCCAAAGAGAAAGCAATCCATGAGACTGCTCACACCCTGGACATCCTATGGCAGTCGGGTTTCACTGCGCTGCTCACCCTCCATACCGTGCAGAAAGGCTGGGAATGCAGCTGTTGTTTCAGACTGAAATAGAAATTAACGGGAGCAAAAAGATGGAGTTGTGTTCTGTCACCTGATGTCCCTCAGGGTATGGCTGTGGCTGCGGAGGACGCTGAGCAGCCAAGGGAAAGGTGTGCGGTGCTGCGCTGGCGCCTGCCGGCTGTGCTGCTCCGGCCGTGCCCAGGGACAGAAGCCGCTGACAGAGGCCCGCAGACAGCGTGTCGTGCCTTCAGGAGAAGGAGTGCTCAGAGCTTTGGACATGAGTGTCGGAACACCTCAGACACGCTCTCACTGCTCCGTTACATTTAGCAGCGTTTGCAGCATACAGACCCAAACCAGAGCCCTCTGACACTGAGGAAGTGTTTCCACTTCGTTTTAGAGGGCTTTCCAAGTATCTATTGATCAGTGTTCCCTAACAGCACAGAAATAATGTGTCTAATTTAACTGGCCACATGGAAGAGTATAGAAAAAACATTAGTTATCCCTTGAAAGGCTTGGAACGTCGATAGGAGGACATAACATTAATGACTTTCCTATACACAAGCTTCAAAAATGGCTAAATGAGGAAGAAATTACAAATTTATTTTCCTATAATTTCAGCAGTTGTCTTGTTTTACTGCACCAGTAAAGCATTAAGCAATGAAATGTCAAACAAGGAGTATTTTCCTGATAATTTGTCTGACATGCAAAGTGTGTGAAACAAAAGAGGAAAAGGTAGAAATGTGGGGTTTAGTCATTTTGACAAATTTAGTGATTTTTGCTCATGAATTCTGGCTGAGACACTGCTGCCTCTGTCCAAACCGTTCCAAATATTGCTTTTTACTGAGTGGCTTACTGTACAGGAGTAGCTTTGTGTCTCAGTTCTGGCCTTTACACTGAACACAGATTGCCATATTGGCAGTAATTTATTAACATAAATAAATGTAGCAAAATAAAAGCAACTGATCATACAATTTTTTTGGAATAAACAGGATAAATACCAGTTCTCCAGAGGTGGAGTTGTAGTTGGGAAGGGTTGTTATCTGTTCCCTTCTTTTAGTTGTGCATACCAAAAGTGTAAAGGAGTTTAGGATTGGTTCCATTCTATTCCGTCTTTTCTAGGCAAAAAAAAGTTGTTGTTGGAGAAAAACATAAAATGTGATTTCTGAAGGAAGTGAAGTCGCTGTGAACATTGGTTGTGGGAGCGATGGGCATTGCTCCTGGGTTACCCACCCAGGTGGGTAAGGGATCCCTCCCTGGCAGGGGTGGTGGGGCAGGTTTGGGTGTGCTTGTGCCAACAGTGGGCTCGCTGTCCTTCCAGGCAGACTGGTCACGTTGTGCATCTTTCGTCTCTTAGGTTTAGTGGAGGAGCACTCATCCTAACATTTGGAAAAGGCTCCATCTCTCATAAGGAGACAGGTTTTTCTTTGCTGAAGAAGTTGTTGCTGTACCAGGGTTCTGAGACATCTGTGTTATTTTTCCTCAAACTAGAAGGTTTCTCTTACACCTGCTTTGTAATCAGCATAGGAAAAATTGTGCTATAAACAGGAATTGGCATCTGAAAAGTGGATTCCGTTTCTTCTAAATAACAAGGTCAGTAAAGGAGCAGAGTTTTATTTGGAGCAGCAAGGGGAATCAGCCTGTCCAAGTGGGAACACCAAATAATATAAATACCATGGAATGTGGAAATCTGTCTCGTGCAGTGTTAGAGCTGATCTTTAATGTCTGTGGAAGTCAGCAGATGTGCCAGGGATGAGCCAGTCCATGTCCCTGGAAGCAGGCTGGGGCAGCGCGTGCCTGTAGGTACAGCTCATGGTCATGGAAATTGTGGGAAATAGGGCTGCCCAGAAACTGGGCCAGAATTCGTGTGGCCCTCATATTAAAATTCATAGTTGATGGTTTGACCACTTACTGTAGAGCAGTTTGGGGGGTTTGGACCATGGAGTAGGGAATCATGTTAGCAAGGGAAGTCTGCATGAGTGGGTAATGTGTGAGAATGTTGGAAACAAAGTCCTAATGATCATTAAATGCATGTACACTGGGGGGGTAGAAGAAGACAAAGTAAACAATAACTTTAATCTAAAAAACCCAATGAAACCAAAACACACACACACAAATACCAAAAACTCACAACAAAACACAAATCCTCTAACTCATTTTGCAAGAATTTTTGTCTCTCTCAGCTAATTACAGTAATGGCTTACTAAACCTAGGCTCGGAAGGCTGCAGTCTTGTATGCCTTGCATTCCTGAAAAGGTCTCCAAAAAAGATGGAGTATGTCCGCACTGACTCATTTTCTTGTGAAACAAAGAGAGTGCAAATCCCTGCATTGGGACGCTTAGCTGCTGTTTTCTGGGGATGTGCAAAACAGCTTCTTTGCTATAAATTTGTATTGACTGGTAATTTCTCCATGTAGACAAGGGTTATTCTTCTGTATATGGAAATTATTTTTTGATGGACAAAAAAAAAGTATCTCCAGTGGTCCTGAAAGAGTGAGAAAAATCTGAGCTAAAAAAATTAGAACACTTGGAAAATACAAACTTAAAAAACTTTGATGAACCAATCCTAAACTAGGCTGTGAAACGAGCCAGTTACTTGGCAGTCATTTCTTAGGATTTCCAGTGCGCCACAGCTCTGCTTCATTTTTGTGCCTTTAACTATAAGCCAACAAAATACCACTTGCATGGAGTTTGTAAGTCTTCTCCAGAGATGCAGTGGATATTAACAGGCCAGTAAAATGCTGTATGCCTATACTGGCTGAGCAGGAAGGATGTGTTCCTTAGCAAGGATGGTAGGGTGGGCAAGTCTGGAGAGCATTATCCACGGTGTGTGTCTGCAGCAAAGCACCTCCAGTGATGGATGTTTTTCCAGGGGCCTTGGACATGTCCTCCATTCCCAGCCTTTCTCCCAGGTGAGAGAAACCAACTCACAACCTTGGTCCCTGCGAGGCTTCCAAGTAGCCCCTGGGAACACCAGGATCCCAGGGCTAGTGTCAGCCAGGTTTTAGTGTTTGTTTTCTCATCTCCTACTACTAACATAAGAGTAAAAAATGTCATTTGTCAGCCTGGACTGTCTTGGTTTCTCACTGACAGAGATCAGCAAACCAAGAATTCTTACTGAGTTGTAAGATTTAATTGGGAAATTGGATGCTTTGCAGTGAAATCCAAGGACTGTTCCTTCTAAACAGTGTCACAAAACCACAGGTGACAGTCCACATGTTTGGGTTATTTGTCAGTCACTGCAGTTCTCCCCTTCTTGAATCTAGAAGGACTTATTGACTGGAATTTAGAAGTGGGTGTCAGTCCCTCTCCATACAGAGAGGCGTGTCAGGGACAGCATGCTTGGGTGCTGTGCATGTCCCTGTGAGTCTGAGGAAGTCTCCTTACCCTGACTTTGCAGTGCTGCTGTCAGTAAGCCAGAAGCTGCTGGCTTTCAGTTAATGTCATTACATAAAGCTGCTCCTTTAATATGACCTTTACCTCGGATACATAATTTGGAGAAATAGTCCTGCATTTACTTTTCAGTTAGTATTCTGGAACACACCCCAGGAGGATGACTGTCATTTATCACTCTTCCAAGCACAGGACTTCATGAAGGCAATTTTTTAAAGAGTGTGAGTTATTAATTATGCTGAGAAAAGAATGTGTTCCTTGGAGCAGCCCATCTTGCAGAGACACATTTCTTCCTTGTCTCTGCTGCTTGTTTTCTAAGACACACTAAGAAGAAAGTGTGAGATTTCCTCATAAATGCTTCCTACTAGTAGATGCTTTTCCCATTTTGGTATCCACCTGGTTTCAAGTGAGCTGTGCTTGCACTAAATAACAAGTAACAGCTATGTTATTGTATCACCAGTGACTTCTCAGGGCTGGACATCACCATTTTGTTACAAAATCACTTGGGGTGTCCAGTTAGCGCTTGGGTTTGAGTTGTGGTTCTGTGATCATGGAGAGTGTTGTCCACACAGCATAGTCAGCCTGCGTGCCCAGGTAAGCTTGAGTCTTCCAAGCTGTGCCAGCCACAAGTGCCACAGGCCTGTTCTCATGGCACACACATCCCATCCCTGACCTCCATGTCACTGACCTGTGGACAGTAAAACCTGCAGTTAGTCAGTTGTCAGTATTTAGAAGCACTCGTCCTTTTCTGGAGCGCTGTGTTGGTGTTTGTGCAGTCTGCTGGCCTGGCAGGGCGGTGCTGTTGAGGAGGGGAGGTTTGGAGCCCCGAGGCTGTGTGTGAAAGGTGCCTGTGCAGCCGCTGTGTCCCGGGCAGGGCAGGCCCAGGCCCAGGCCCGGCCGGAGCGCTGGGGGCTGGCTGTGGCTCCGGGAGCAGGGCAGCAGCTGTGGCAGCGCCTGCTGCCTCCGTGGCTCTCCCCAGCCCTGCAGCGCCGGCCGATGGAGCCACAGAGCCCACGAGCAGCCCCTCGGGCCACGGGGATCCTCCCTCCTGCTTCCCCCGGGCGCTCCGCTTCTTCCAGCCACCAGAACAATATTTTGAAATTTATGGAAAATTAATTATCGATTACAGATGTGCCCCGGTTCAAGGAAGGTAAAAACGAATGGATGCATTTACGATGAGGGACGTAATCCGCTTTGTGAAACTGATTGTCTTCAGCTCTGCTCCTGCCCTCCCTCTCTTTCCCTTCTCTCTCACCCAGCCCCCTCCCCCTTCCCGCACACCGGGTAAGAGACAGGCCTGATAAAGTGGGAGAAGCAAGATTGGTTTTCTAAGGGCAGCAGGCCCTTCATGACCAGGTAAATCACGGGCTGTCTGGAGCTGGGGCTGGGTGATGACCTGCTCCCCGTGCCGCCGCACCGCACCCCCCTGCGGGACGCGCTGATGTGCACCCGTGCGGCTGCGGGGGGCTGCACTGAAGGTGAAACTGTCATATCGATCTTTTTAGCACTAAAATATGAGCCACTTTACTCCACTCCCCGATGCTGTGATGTGAAAAATAATAACTCGGATCCAAATTAAAAATATTGATCTCTGGAAGGTGTTGAAAGTAAATAAACACCTTCCGAAGTTTTCGGGTCAGCCAAGAAATGGTATTCAGCAATAAATGTGTCGGCATGTCAGAATCCAGGGTTCTTGATCTGTTTTTCCTTTCAAATTGATTTTTCATTACTTACTTCCTAAAAGTGTTGGAATTTGGTCCTCTACCGTTAAATCTCAGTGTTTGGGCAAATTATTTCTTTGGGGCTTATGAGGTGCTCCTAATCCACTCGGTCATTGATTGATTGATTTTTGACTCAATAAACTTGCATTACCCTTGCTTTATTTAAGGCTTCCATCATAATTTTTTGTACATTTAGGCTTGACTTTTTTATTTCCTTCTAACAGATGAGCTGACATTGGTCTATCAAACATGTGGGAAAACAATTGCCACAAGGTTAATTTTATTGCTAGCTCCATGCATTTTAAGTAGGTGCCAGGTATTTTCCACTCCAGGCTGATAAATTGCAGTTGAACCACTAAAGCATAAGAATGAACAGAAGCACTGTAGCAACAACAATAGAAACCCCATAGAAATGCATCACAGAGCATAAGCATTAAATGGATTATTTTTGCTTCATTGGTTTAACTTCATTTTACATCCAACCAGCAATAGGTATGCGGCAGTGTAATGAGCTCTTTAAGTGGGACTTGCTCGGGCCCTGGCACTGCAGCATTGTGTACTCTGGGGGTGGAGGTGTTTAGGCCTTCCTGGTTAGTGGAAAGGATCAAATGCAGTCACCTGCATTTTCAAAAAGTAATTTTCTCTTAAAAAGCAGCCAGTTGAGTTTTAGATATCAGAATGTTCTTCTGAACAGGTTTGTTGATGTTGCTGTTCTCTGTTGCAGCAGTGGCAGAGCACCGGCTCAGTGTAAATTACTTGTTGGAGCTAATGGCAGTTTTGGTCATTCTCCGCTTCCCTCCATAACTGCATTCCTTCAGCCAGGTTATTCATCAGACACTGTAAGTGTGCAGGAGTTTGATTAAAATTCCTGGGGTTCATCCTATTTGGTTTTTTTAAAACCTATATCTGTTTTTGTGGTATTCCCGTGACATGGCACATAGGTGTGCCCCCAGGGCTGTAAGGTTACACATAGGAGCCTGTAGGTACCACCAGCTCGGTGGGGTTCCCCATGTCCTGTAAAATCTGGCAGGATGTTTCATGCCCTTTCAGATCGCTTCTCGTGAGGGCAAAGGGAACAAAAGAAATTTGATTTTTATTAATGTGAGTGTTGTAAATGCAGTTTGTAAACCTGATACTCCTTTATTTGTGCTAAATAGCAAAGATCCTGTGTTTATTTTCAGGGACATTTTTTGACTGCAGGTTAATGGATATTCTTAGAGTTTGTTCATAAAAGACCCAGTTCAGTTGTCAAAAAAATGGGAAGGGAATAAGTCTTTAAGAGTGTAGGCCAAGCTACCAGTAAAAGAGCAAAAAACCACAGGTTTACATGCAGCAACATAAAGATGGAAAGAAAGAAAGAATTCCTAAGAGTATTTAGATGTTGTCTCCCTCCTTCATAGCTTTGCAGTCATTGTCCTGTGGGCATCTTTGACAGCTGGGTCTAACACAGCAGCACTAAAACTTTTCTCCTTTCCTATTTAGGAATATTTCCATGTGGAAAAGCAATATTAGATTCTGTTTTACTTTGGCAACTAAAGAGAATACAGACCCACTATCTATTTTGGTATTTTTCTCTATTTTCAACAATGTTTCTATTTCATTGGCAAAAAAGGAGAACTTTGAACGTCATCATTGTTCTGACACCTGGAAAATACCAGTGCCAGGGTTAAGAGATCGCATGGCAGGAGCATCCTCAGCTACTGCAGCACTATGGCATTACCCTGGTCATGCCACGTTGTCCTTAGCAACCTTCCCTTGGCTGTGATATAAAAAAAAAGGAAGTTAGCAGCTGTTTAGGTCTTGCTGGTTGTATTTAGTTTGTCGGTTTATGATAAGATCAGTGTTATGCCCAGATCGTCTTTTAATTCAATCATTTGTCATTGGACTTTTCTAAAGAGTACAAAAACTTTGTAACTGACAGGCTGGCAAAGGTTTGACCAAGTGTACTGTGGTTGGACCATATATCAGGGCAAACGACAAATGTGATTGAGTGCTGTGTCATGGCACCACCTGTGGGAAACAAATATTCCACATGAAATCTATAGGAGCAAACTGAAAATTTGTTAAGCTCTCGAAGAGCTTAAAGGCTTGTTAGCGTTTCCTGACAGAAGCCCAGCGGAGCAGCGAACAGAAAGAGCCAGAGTCACGCTGGCTGATTCGGAGCTCAGATCTTCAGTTCTGTTCAAGATCCTGCTCCGTGCAGGCACTCATGGCCTGTGCTGGGGCTGGGACCGGGGTGGCACCTGGGAGCCTCTTCACTCCATGGCTTGAGACCCCTGCGACTGAACAACGTCTGTGTTCAGGGAATTCGGGTTCCTTTGTGTCTGTAGAAAAGTCTTGGTAATTTCTTATAAAATGTTGCTGTCCTTTGTGTGTTTGGATGGGTTCTGCTGAAGTGGCTGAACTCAAAGTGTTTGGATCTAACATGGCCATCTGCTGCCTCACCAAAAAGGGTTTATTTGGGTTTGCTTTGCCCACAATGGATATCTGATGTGAACAGCTTCTTGTGGAGCTGCCAGCGTACGACAAAGACCCCCATGAGCCAGGTGAAGCCCCTCATTACTGCAGGTACTAAATGAACCAAATATGCATAGGAGGAATGAAGATCAAGTTAGATTCGTAATCTGTTAAAGCACTTGCTGTTCCTTATCTTCTCACAGGTTAATAAAGGCCTAGTAGAAAAAAATCAGCTCATACTAGATACAGTACTAAAAGAAAAGAGCTGTTTTCAAGTAGAACAGTGATGAGGATAAATAAATCTGATGGACTCCCAGTGATGTTTGGTTTGTTTCTACTGACCTGTGTTATTTCTTTAAAAGCCTGCCAGTGCAATTTGAAAAGCAAAGTGAGGTTGGACACTTGTTCTATCTTTAACATCAAAGGTTTGTTCAATAATTCTGAATGAATCTGTCACTTGGGGAAAATTTTACCAATGCTTCCTTCATTCTTCAGGCACTGAGATCAGTGATGATTATTAAGCTTTGCAAAGCCAACATGGGTCAACAGGTGCATGATAAATGGAGCTGTTATTGTGCATAGGGAAACAATTAATGTGTTGCTCCATACGGTGGGATGTCCATTAACATGCCCTACCAGTAATGCAAGCCAGAAAAACTGCAGTAGTGTGTGCCCAGGTTTTAGGCGAGGTACAAAGGGAAATATTCTAATAGTCTATTCAGGCACTAATTTGAAAGTTGTATTTTTCTTTTTTTCTTTCTTTGCTTCCAGCCAGCAGGCAATGAACTCTGCTCTGAACAGTGGGGTTAGGCAACTGTCCTCATCTGTACCCTTGGTGAACCATGCTCCCTGCTCTGCCTTGTGAGAGTGAGCTGAATGCTTGAGGAGAAGTGCCTTGTTCAGTACTCTTAGCACATTACTCCTTTTCCATATATATTCTATGAATTCAGCTAGCTAGTTGTGGAATCCTTATGTGGACTCATGTCTGGATTATTTTTTTGTATGGCGTAACAGGGGGAATATTTCAAGCTGTCAGTGCAGATACTGCATAATATTGTTAGGGGTGATAATTTCACTGTGGTGTGAAAACAGTGTTACTTCATGTTTCCTAATTTAATTTAAAAAACTCTCCAAAAGATGTACGTTTAATTTCCTCTTTTAAGTTTCCTGAAGAAGAGTAACCCCTGCCCGACGCATGCATGCTTCCATACATGCTGGCATGCAGCAGCCAGGTCTTTAGGCCTGTCACTGATGTGAGAAGAGAGAGGGTAAAGCAGAGTTTGAAGGAACTGGGGAATCCCAGAATAACAATGGCCTCACTCATTTGGTGAGCTTTCTGGTCATTTTTTTAAGATAGCAGTTTGGTTCTGTTTTGGTGCGGAAGCTTTAGCATCTAAAGGTTTCATTATCAGAGCAAAATGCAGTTAGCTCACATTAGCAGCGTTCCTGTAGCCTCCCAGTGTTGAGTGTGCAGCCCTTGCTGCAGGAGGCAGATGTTTGTCAGTGCATCCAGAGCGCTCGGGCCTGGTTTGAGCTGTGCCACGGCAGCTGCTGCGAGCGAGGGAGCGCCCAGCCTGGAGCAGCTCCGCTTCACGGTCATTGCGGAACCCTGGGCTGCAGCTAATGAATTTCAGTTAAAAACTTCAGCTTGTTTTTAAAGCCCAGTTCTTTCTTTCTTTCCATTTTCTTCATCACTATGAAAAATTTTTAATAGCCTTTGGTTACTCTTTCAGGGTTCTTTGTTAGGCAGTTCATCTAAGAAAATCTGCGGGTTGATAGATTTTCTGATTAAATACTTGAGACACAGTAGATGTTTTAATTGTCCTGAGATCCATTTTTCTTGAGGGTCTGTGGCAATGTGCAGTCTGCTTTTTAGAAACACTGATTGATGAATTCTGCTGTAATTTAAAGTAAAAGTTAATAAGACAGGCCTACATGGATCTGATGCAAGTTATTAGACCTGTAAGGCACTTTAATATATGCCATTTATTATTCAAAGAAGTGAAAGCCAAAAATGTTTCATGTGCACTAATAAAAATTCAATATAATTATTTCAGAGAACTTTGGGAAATGCAAACGGTCAGATAAACGGAATTTATTAAACAATATCCAGTGACAGGAATGCTGATGGACCTCTCAGGCTGGTGGTACCTTTGCAGTAGGAGTGTGATACTGTTGAAACTTCTTTGCATGAGAGGTTTTGACTTTTCCTTACCAATGAGTTAAAACCATGGCATTGAGTGTTTTGCTTTTGCTCTCTGCTTCAAAATATAAAATGCTGATGGCCCTGTCCAGTGTTTTGCGTAAATTGCTGTGGGTTTCTGTATCCCAAGGTTAAAGAAGAGCTCAGGTAACAATAGCTTGACTGTACTCTCCACTGGTCAGGCCTGAAATCCAAATCCACTCCTATGGCTGTCTCTTAAAGTTTAGGGTTTTCTACTATTAAAATCTTCCTTTGAAATAATAAATGACTACATGCTGTCAAGGTAGGGTCTGGAAAGGCCAGCACATAGAATGGGCTGAGATTTCATCTGAGTGTAGTTGAGTTTTATAGATCTATTTATGAGATCCAATACTGTAATGATGTAATTTTACTTGTCTAATAAATGTAGCTGTACAACGAAGGATAGCAAACATTTCCATTGTGACCAAAATCCTTTAAACTGCAGCCACTTTGATCTTAGAGCTCATGCTATTTAATAAATGCTGGCCATTCTTCTAACAATCACAATTATTTAAAGGGTTTTCAAAAGGGATAGAGCAAATCAAATAAAACAATTACTGTTGTATCTCATTCTGAAGTTAAGTGTATTTTTTATGTGAGTCTTGTTTAGTGTCTCCTCCCAGTTTTCATCCATTATCACAATAATTGAGTTTGTAGCTGGAATTAAATTTATCAAATTGTGTTATCCTCTTTTGAAATTGGATAGGTATCCTGGCAGTGGGAGCTAGAAGTTAATCTGCTTTGCTAAAGCCTCCAGTGGCACAGCGGCAACAGGATTGAGAAGGCTCAAACATTTTCCTGTCACCCTGGACACGATGTAATTTCTCCTCAATCCCTTGTGCAAATAATGACATTTGAATCGAGCATTAACAGGCTTAATTACTTTAAAATTGTCATTTTAATTTACACTGATATAGTATTGATCATACAAGCAGAGATTAAGCTGTTCAGTGGAGCAGATGATGGGGAATTAAACATTAAAGGGTCCTCGTGGGGCTGAGAGGCCGCCCAGAGAGTGCCAGGAGAGGAATGATATTTCTCCGTAATGAACTGGCGGCATGCAGGGACATGAATCTTTGGCCTACTGGAAAAAGGGAAATAATGGGGTTTGGGAAGCATTTGCAGGTTATTCATTCGCTGCCATGCACCAATTCTCCAGTGATTCATCCACCTCACCAACATTTATTTATCTAGCAAATTCAGGAGCTCTGACCTTTCTGCTAAGTACATTTAACATAAGACAGAGTGGAATATTTCAGGTGTAACTTTTTACAAATATTAGTTATTGTTTCTTATTTCTGACTAATATTAAACAGAGTTATTTAATCTGCCATCCATACTTGCACCCATTTGTGTGACTCATGATGAGCAGACCGACTTCATAAAGAGATCCAGGTATTGTGGGACTCGATGAGGTCCTCAAAGTCCTTGACCTCATTTAGTTACGGTCTGATTTTCTTCTTTGGCAAACCTGAATTAAAGTTAATTTAAGGCAAGCTGACATGAGTTTACGTGGGTGATTATGCAGCATATAATAGCAAAAATGATGACTAATCCTTGTAAAACCTCCCAACAGAAAATGTCACCACTCTGGTAGGGAGCATGTTTTAAAAGACCAGGCAGGTATATATGCAGTATTTTAAGGCTAAAAACTTTATTTCGGTGGTTTGGATTTGTCTACTAATTTATTGAAATGTTGCTAGGAAACAAGTATTTCTGTTTTGATAATTTACAGTTTAAAAATTCAAAACTAAATGTGAGTACTAAATTGTACAAAATCAATTTTGTGTTTTCATACATGGCAGCAAAGTTTTTTTTTTCCCTGACCTGAGCTAGTAGGCTACTTTTCCTTATGCCTTACGTTTTATTTTTGTCAGGGAAAACCAGAAATAGTAGTGTAACCAGACAGGATACCGTGTGAGTCAGGGTGTACTTCCAGTCATTGCAATTCAAAATCAAGAGTCTTCTTTCTGAAAATGGACATTTTTCTTACTTAGGAGAACAACAGGGCCAGATCACCCCATTGAGTCCAGGGTTTTTTAAAATTTGGTAAATATGTAAATTCCCAAGGAAGCCCATTGAAGTCAATAGCATCCGTGCACTTGTTAGTGTGGCTTCCTTCTCTTGCCTGTAACCAAGGGACTGGTCCTTAAAAGTGAGGAAGGTGATGCAGTGTAGGAAGTTGAATTTTCTTATGGCTTACATTTTCTGCTTTCACTGGAAAATGCTTTGAATGAAACTGTAATCTGTTGCTAGTCAGAAAAAGGGTTCTGAAACACATAGCAATGATTTGTGCTTATTTCTTTATCGGAAAGGATGTTTTGATTGGGATTTAGGGGAAGACCTTTGGTTTGGTTTTTTTTTTTAAATTACAGCCTTAGGAACATACCTGGTTGCTGTCAATTCTCTGTGGGTTTGGCTGATTTTGTAGGTTTAGCAGTTTTTGCTTTGAGATGTTCTCGTTTCCCTTGAATGCTGCAGTGCGAGTGAGGGGGATGTGCAGGCACAGAGCTGCCCCGGTGCTCGCTCCCTCCTGCGCCTGCAAGGGCTCCCTGCCTGCCGTGTGTCCGTCTGTCTGCACGGCCGAGTGTCCGCATGTCTGTGTGCCTGCATGTCCCTGTGTCTGTGTGTCCGTCTGTCTGCACGGCCGAGTGTCCATGTGTCTGTGTGTCTGCATGGCCGAGTGTCCCTGTGTCTGTGTGCCTGCATGTCCCTGTGTCTGTGTGTCTGCATGTCCCTGTGTCTGTGTGTCCGTCTGTCTGCACGTCTGAGTGTCCACATGTCTGTGTGTCTGCATGTCCCTGTGTCTGTGTGTGCCTGTGTCTGAATGTCTGCATGTCCCTGTGTCTGTGTGTCCATCTGTCTGCACGGCCGAGTGTCCACGTGTCTGTGTGTCTGCGTGTCCCTGTGTCTGTGTGTCCGCATGTGCCTGTCCACGTGTATGTGTCCGCGTGTCTGTGTGTCCATGTCTGTGTGTCTGAATGTGCCAGTGTCTTGAGTGTCCGCATGTCCGTCTGTCCGCATATCCTTGTGTCCGTGTCCTCATGTCCCGTGTCTTCATGTCCGTGTGTCTGAGTGTCCCTATGTCCAAGTGTCTGTGGGTCTGACTGTCTTCATGTCTGTTTGTCTGTGTGACCTCATGTCCGTGTGTCCGTGTGTCCTGTGTGCGCATGTCCTGTGTCCGTGTGTCCGCGTGTCCTGTGTCCATGTGTGTCGTGTGTCCGCGTGTCCCACATCCCGTGTCCCATGTCCATGTGTCCCGTGTCCGTGTGTCCTGTATCCCACATGTCCCGTGTCCCGTGTCCATGTGTCCCGTGTCCCATGTCCCGTGTGTCCCGTGTCCTCTGTCCTTTGTCCATGTGTGTCCCGTGTCCATGTGTCCCATGTCCCGTGTCCGCGTATCCCGTGTCCGTGTGTCCGGCGCTGCCGGGGCGTGTGTCCTGTGTCCCATGTCCGTGTGTCTGTGTGTCCCGTGTCCGTGTGTCCCATGTCCCGTGTCCGTCTGTCCCATGTCCGTGTGTCCTGTGTCCCGTGTCCTTGCGTCCGTGTGTCCGCACGTTCTGTGTCTGTGTCCCATGTCCCATGTCCGTGTGTCTGTGTGTCCCATGTTCGTATGTCCCATGTCCGTGTGTCCTGTGTCTGTGTGTCCCGTGTCCGTGTGTCTGTGTGTCCCATGTCCCATGTCTGTGTGTCTCTGTGTCCCGTGTCCGTGTGTCCCGTGTCCCATGTCCGTATGTCCCGTGTCCCGTGTCGGTGTGTCCCGGGCAGCTGGGCGGAGCAGGTGCTCCCGTGCTGGAGGGCGCAGTCCGTGTGCAGCTGTGTGCAGGCTAACGTATCGCTGCAGACACTGGTATAGACATCTGAAATGCAATTAAATGGCAGGAATGCTCTATTTGTCTAAACAAGACAAAGCATGGAATGGGTTCATTTGACTTGAAACATGTAATTAGCATAACCCTTCTGGATGCTTGTTTTATCATTTGCAATATAGTAAATGATTGATTATTGTACTGTACCTTTTGAATGTCATTAACAGAATTGTTTTGTCCACTTGATTAATATGTTGCCTCATCCTCAGAATAATCATATTAAACTAGGTTGCCTCGTTCCTTCTGACTTGGAACATTCCTATTTCCATGCACCATCTTCTCACAAAGGTCCCATGCAGATTGGTGCATTTTGTTAATTCCAGTGTTTCAGGATGTATCCAGCTGGGAATCTCTCCTGATGTATGGAATGGGTGTTGCTATAAAAATGTATTTTAGAAGTTAGCTAACTACTATCTTCTAAGTTCAGACAGTGGAGGGAGGCTGGAATTGGGTGTTTTCACTATAGTTCCTGTAACAAACCAAACATCTGGTGTCCATACATGTCTTTCACATCAAGGATGCTCACACCTGTGTGCAAAACACGCTGCAGGCGCAGTCTGTGCTCACACGGGTGTGCAAAACACGCTGCAGGCACGGTTTGTGCTCACACCTGTGTGCAAAACACGCTACAGGCACAGTCTGTGCTCACACCTGTGTGCATGAGGAGATGTGAAACACGCTGCAGGCGCAGTCTGTGCTCACACCTGTGTGCAAAACACGCTGCAGGCACAGTCTGTGCTCACACCTGTGTGCACGAGGAGATGTGAAACACGTGAGGATTCACAGTGCCTTGACAACAAAATGTGAATGAAGCACAAACTTATGCTCCAGGATTAAGATTTAAGTTTCTGTCTATCTGGGTCAATGTTTGAGGTTACTAAGTGTTTGAGTCATTGAACTTTAAGACTGCATTCATCACAGCTTCCTAGACTAATATAAATTTCTTCCCATTAAGTCAATAAGCGTGGTTACATCAGACAGCAGTTCTGTCTAGAAACTAAGATTAATGTCCATCATAAAAGTGACATGAAGAGACAACTCGCTTGATTTATACAGACTATTTTTATCTTCTCAGTTTTAAAATAAAATTCAAGTTATTACTTCTGTTTATATAGAGGTTTTCTTTCTCACTTCCACTATTACTGAAACATTCCTTTCAGATGGTGGCTGCTTCGTCATCCAGGTGTGAGCCTGTAGGACAAGAAGCCCTTCTTGTGGGTGTGCTAACAGCAAAACTGGCTAATACCTTGCACTCCTTTGAAAGAGCCCCCCCCTGCCTTTTTTTAGGCCTTTTAATTCATCTGTTTTCTGTAAGAAAGCATATTCCAGTTTAAAAGTAGGAATTTGTTTCCATTCAGGTGTGCTCAGATGGATGTTAAAAGCACAGTGATCCTGGCAGTGCAGCAGCACAGGGTGGCTCCTGAGCCCAGCTGTAGCTCCAGGCTGGCTGAGCGCGTGCCCCCCTCTGCAGGGTTCTCAGGGCTGTTGGCATCATCCTGAGCAGGAGCAGATCTGCAGGTAATGCCCTTGCAAACTGCAATCAAGCCAGGCCTCAGCTTCAGGTTTGGAGGCTTGCAGCCCGCATCACCAGAGCTCCCTTTTCTCAACGTCCGTGTGATCAAAAAGCACATTACAGAGCCGTGAGCCGTATTTGTACAGTGAACTTCCTGTTGTTGATGGATCAGCTTCACAAAGTATGTTACAGTGCTGTTCTTGAAATGCTTAAAATATATTTTCTTTACTGTTTTCTAGCTCAAAGCTAGAAAACAATGGCAATATGGTGATACTAGCAAGGCCAAAAACAGACAAGGCAGCAGTGACAGGACTAGTAAATGAAATAATCTTAATTCACTTTTCATATGGTCTGTAGAGTGCTTTGGTTTTGTTTTTCGTTTTGAATTTATTTTTAGAAGTCAGGAATGCACATTGAAATGCTGCTTTTGTAAGCTGGGCCCCCACCTGAAGCTGGTAAAGCCTTTGGGCACAGTTGCATTGTTTCTGGTTCAACACCTTGAATTCACGTGTTGCAGTTCAACAGCTGAAGTTTATCTGAGACTTCCAAAGGTAAAGCATTAATGGAAATGACGAATTACACTTCCAAGCAAAACATGGCAAACATTTCTAGCAGGTTCTTCCTAAACTGTAAATGATGTTTGGTTTGTGAAATGAGCTTGTGCACCAGGGAGAGTGGCACCCTTCCAAGTTCCCCACCTTGAAGCTGGATTTCTGCGTCAGGATAATCTGAGCTGGCGTGCCTGGGCAGCTGGCAGATATGGGCACTTCCATCCTGGTGCCCTGTTCATCTCCAGGCTCTCAGCAGGACAAGCAGATCAGCAAGAGCGAGCCAGCATTTGCTTTCTGCTCACTGTTCATTGTCTGTTGTACAGGGACAGCCTCACGCAATCAGTTCCGTGCGCATTACAAGTGTCCTGCCTGCAGCCACAGAATCGCTGCAGCTACTTTTCCTAGCGTGGTGTAGGCTTTTTGGGGATTTCCAAAGTGAGAAGATGCCTTTGCTGGGGAGCCAGGCTTTGCTTGTTCCTGCTTCTCACAGCTGCTGCTCTGGGGCTTGTCAGACCTTCCCCCAGAGGAGCAAGGAGCAGGCAGTGGAAACAGGTCATAGCAAGCCTTTCATTCACACTTTGTAGGATGTTGAGGCAAAAGAGCATTAAGGAGTCCTGTTCGATGTATTAGACGTGAGTCAGAGTGACAGTTTGTTTGTTTTTGAGCAATTTGGTTGGATTGCCAATTTTCAGAGAATAATGTTCTTGTCTGCCATCAGAGCAGTGGAACCTACCTGTCTGCAACACACTTCAAGGGAGTGTGCTAAATGCCTTCTAATTGTAATTATTCAAGTACGAGTTCCTTTAAAATATTACTATCTTAAAGCATTACGCCACATAAACTGGGTATTTGTTCGAGTTGAGGTGCCGGCACGGCTGGCTTGGGGTGCACAAGGCACGTCAGCTTTGCTTTGAGCTTCAAATCCGGGCTCTGCTCTGCCCAGGAGTTTGCAGTGGTGGTCCCAGCAGTTCCTCTAATGCTAAAAATCACAGCTCAGGCAAAGTACTTAGGAATGTACAAAATGTACAGTATTATTGAAATTTTAAAAATCAATTAAAGCTTTTTTGTAATTGCCCACAGATATTGCATGCTCTGGTTGAATGGCAGTAGGTAATTTGTAAACTGGTTAGGTTCATTGTTGGCCATCTCTTAGAATTGATTGTCCTTTAATTAACTTATCTCTATCATGCATGTAATGTGATTCCCAATAAAAATTACAGAATTTTAATTGAAATTGAAAAGTTCTGAAAGGTAGAAATAGAAATAATATATGTTACATATGCGCATACTCCAACTTGCATGGACGTTCTGAAGAGACTTTAATAACAAGGCAGGTTTTCCATGTGATTTAATTACCAAGAGACTTAACTGAGTATTTAGATTAGAAGAGTATAATCTGGTTTATTTAATAAAGAAAGGCTTTACATCTTTATGTCCTTATTGATTTGCCAATACCATTTAATGAGTGTCAGTTCACAAAAGTTACATTACTTGAAATACATCTTTGGGTTTGTTCCATGTAGCTTTATTTTAGAAATGCAACCACTTGAAGAAAATGCAGAGCATAATTTAAAGTTAATTACAATAAAATATTGCTCTGAAGTGTACATGAAGAAATGCAAAATGGCAGCATGCATTCAATTATTCTGCATAATCCAGTTATTCTGTATAATTCCAGGAAAATTAATTTCTTTTCAGTAATCCTGGTATTTTCTTATGTTTGCTAAACCAAACATGCTGCACACATTCATTTATGCTTTTATTTTTAGTTTACATACACTGAAATTTTTTTTCAGATTTGTCATAACTCAGTTTTCAGTATTTTTACTGAACTGTGACAGAGTAAGCATGAATTGTTCTACTATTGGTGCTTTGGTTTATATTGCTATTCCTTTATGGAATCAGTGCAGTAACCAGTACAAAGGGCACAAGGGCTTAAAATATCTAATCACATAAATCACACTGCTCTTCATTTCAGTGAGGAGAAGCCTGTCAAGAAATACCAGGTTTGGCTCCTTGTTAGCAATAATAATAATAATAATAACAATTTTTTAAGCATATAATCTCCATCTTTGTCTCTAGCTGAAGTGGCAGCATACAGAGCAGGGCGGTGCAGTCGCTGGGTCGGTTTTGTTTGCTCAGTCAGTGCAGTGACAGGTACAAGGTTTAACACAAAGTCTCTCTATCAGCAGCATCAAGTCAAAGACAAAAGCTGCGAGAGAGACTTTCCATTTTTACTGTCAAATATTTTGTATTAAATTGGAACAGCCTCTGGCATGGCTGTGCCACCAGGGACAGCCGCTGGCGTGGCTGTGCCACCATGGACAGCCTCTGGCGTGGCTGTGCCACCAGGGACAGCCGCTGGCATGGCTGTGCCACCATAGACAGCCTCTGGCGTGGCTGTGCCACCATGGACAGCCTCTGGCGTGGCTGTGCCACCAGGGACAGCCTCTGGTGTGGCTTTACCACCAGGGCCATGCAGCCAGCCCCAGCTCGGGCTCAGCCCTGCAGCAGAGCCAGCCCTGTGCTGCTGGCGGGCACTGCCAGCTCCAGCCCTGGCACCTGGGCAGTGCCAGGTGGGGTCACAGAATGCCACAACGGTCTGTGTTGGAAAGGACTGTCCTGTTCCAGCCCCTGCCGCAGGCAGGCTAGTGCAGGCTGCCCAGAGAAGGACTGAGCTGGGGAGGACTGGGTCTCCAGGGACATCAGCCTTGGAAGGCACCTGTGTTCTGGATACGGAAAAGAGTGCGCTGAAACAGGACCCTGTGCAGGGCAGTGTGCTGAGGGCTCCCACTGGACCTCATGGTTGAGTGGAATAATAACCATTGTGGAATCCTAAGCCACAAACCATGTACAAACATAGTAGAGAGAGTAGAAAAAGTGGTAACCTTGTGGTTATTTATTTCTCACATGGCACGTAGGCTTTGTGCTGGGTTCTGGCTTTGGCTCATGATGGTCAGTGCTGTCCCCAGCAGCGTTCCTGCACAGCCAGCTTGCTGCTGTAGGCGCTGGGTTTGCAGCTGTGTTACACTCCTGGCTGGGTGGCAGCCCAGGGACTGTTGCAGGAGTACCAGTCAGGGTAGCTAAGCCAAAGGCACCAGAGGGGCACAGCTGAAATTATTCATGATCTCAGCTTCTCCAGGAGATTGCCATAGCACTGTGTTTTCCTTCTTCATCTGTGCAAGAATGAGAAACGGTGATTTCAGTGTCCTCAAGGTTGATGCCCTTGCAAGAAGCTCTTCTGTTACTCAGATCTGTGACCCTCTTTTGAGGCTGCCTTGTTCTTCTGCAGTTCATCTTTGTTATGTTAATTTAAAAATTTAACAGGTTTATTAATCCTGCAGAATTTATTATAGTCAAACATGAGATATTATTAAGTTGCTATTGTACAGAGCATTTACCTTTGCTGTTGGAATGACTTGTCCTCTGCATTGGCAGACACAGAAACATTCATTTTGTTTCCTAATTAGGAGAGCTGCAATCAGGAACCATGACAGGGTTCAGCTCCTCGGTGTACAGCATGCCAGGTTCCATAGTGCAGGCTTTATAAAATTCTCTTTAATTCAAGAACAGAATATCATTAACTTTGTAAGTGGATGAATACAATGGACAAGCAATTTAATTAACTTCTAACATTGGATGTTGGACAGGAGACAAAATGAAATTATGCACATATTTCTTATGCAGGCAGTCAACCTTGAAAGGGGCTTGATTGTGATGGGTCAGACAAGGGGACAGCTTTGTCCAATTATTTGATGTTTAGTCCTAGAATATGAAATTTGAAATTTGGTACTTTGTAAATCAATCATCTCTTATTTTGAAGCAGCTACAAAGGTTCTCTGAGATACAAAACAACCACCAGTGACTGTGACACGCTAAATACAACCTTTTACCACATGGTACTTTCCTATTTGTACATGACCTGTATAATGCTAAATGAAATGGGCATTAATGCCTCCTCATCAAATTGAATTTGTCATCTTGAGTGTATTATGTAAGAACATATCAATGAAATGCTGTATTGATTTAAAGTTCTCAAAATTAAAATTATTTAGCATCAACTCAACGTAGTAGGAGTCACACAGCTTACCAGTTTTCCCCAAAATACAGTGCCTTTTTTTTCCTAGAAGCAAGCTGTGTTGAAGCGTTGAGTGTCCGTCAGTCAGGGTTTCCCTGTGCTCAGAGTCCGTGTGGGCTGGGCCCGTGCCGTGGCCCTGCTGAGGGACGCCCTGTCCGTGTGGCAGTGCCAGCGCTGTCCGGGCTGGGCCCGTGCCATGGCCCTGCCGAGGGACGCCCTGTCCGTGTGGCAGTGCCAGCGCTGTCCGGGCTGGGCCCGTGCCGTGGCCCTGCTGAGGGCACACCCTGTCCGTGTGGCAGTGCCAGCGCTGTCCGGGCTGGGCCCGTGCCGTGGCCCTGCTGAGGGATGCCCTGTCCGTGTGGCAGTGCCAGCGCTGTCCGGGCTGGGCCCGTGCCGTGGCCCTGCCGAGGGACGCCCTGTCCGTGTGGCAGTGCCAGCGCTGTCCGGGCTGGGCCCGTGCCGTGGCCCTGCTGAGGGACGCCCTGTCCGTGTGGCAGTGCCAGCGCTGTCCCTGCGCAGCAGCACGGGCTCCTGCTGACGCTGCTCCTGCTGCCAGCTGGCCCTGCCTGCAGAAACAAACACAGCACCTACAATGCCCATGAGAAATAATATTCTGCACTTGCACTTCTGCAACCGGAGATTCAGGCTCCGTTTCTTGAAATTCAACAAGTGTTGCCACTATCCACATGATAAACCTGGATCTTTGGATAATTTTTTGAGCTTGTCAAGAATTTTTAACTTCCTGGGGAGTAGTTTTGGTTCTCCATAAGATTCAACACTGAAATAACTGTGAGCATTTACCTGGGTGTCTTTTGAGGAGAACTTATGCTTATGCTCTGCTGTGCTCACAGTTAGAAATTAGACTTTCTTTCTGTCCCTTGCCGTGCTGAGGAGCTGGTGAATATTCTGAGCATGGCAGGGGTCTGGCGCTGGCTCTGGAGCCCTCAGGGCATCCTGGTCAGAGGTTTTGTCTCTCTGGCACACTCAGCCCCTGTGCAGTGGCCGGGCCGCATGCAGAGCATGCAGAGCATGCAGAGCAGGCCCTGGGCTGCAGCTCTGATCCTGTATTCCTGCAGCTCCCCCTGCACTGGGGCTCCGCCAGGCTGGAAGCCTCTTATCCTGATTGGGGCCTCCAGAGTGCTTGAGTAATAGAAATATTAAATAACAACGTGATTAATGACTTTGTGAAGGCTCTACTTTGCCTTCAGGAATATTGATAAGTGGCGCTTTTTATAAGTGCTCAGCACACATACACTTCCTTTAGCTTGGGTTGGTTCCTTGGGCTGGCACTAATCTCGGTTTTCAGAAAAGAACCTCTGTCTGATATTTTTTTAATTTAATTGATTTGTAATTAAAATATTAAATCTTTTTGTGAAATATGTCAGTATCAAAAGTGACATTAAATAATCTTTGTCCATGCATTAGGTTGCATATAGGTTATTCATTTACTTACTGGACATGTTTATATAAAGCTCAGAGGTTTTGTATGTTAATTTTTCTCTTCTTAAATTAACTGGTCCCAAATAATGTTTTTAAATTGAGTATGACTTTTCATTTGCTGTAACAAAATTATTAAGGGAAGGTAATAGAGGTGGATTATGTTAGCTGAAGATCCCTCATTTTTCTGTCAGTCTTCAGAATAGGAAAATTAAAACTCCTGGGGCTAAGTTTTTGTTCCAGAAAATGTGCCATGCTGTTAGCAGAGACCTCTCTGGTATCTGTAATCATCAGGACTGCAAGCAAGTTCTTTTTATGTTGATCTCTTGATTAAGCATTTAAATGACTTGAGATTTAAGTATCTTAGAATTTTTAGAATAGTTACTCCGGTCTGTGGTGTAGACAAGTCTCAACCTTGAATTAAATCTAAATGGATAAACCCATCTGAATTTACCAAAATCTTGTGAAAGAGACTAGAAATAAACAGTACAAGATATAAGGCTATGTATGAACACTTATGGATCAGTTCTTTGCTCAATTACATTTAATCTGACTATTATAAAACCAAAACAAAAAATTAGATTTTTTTTTTCTTTATTTGTATTTTTTTAGCGGTAAATTTGTTGTGATTATCCCTCTTGTTAGTTCCACTGTTAGTGGCCTCACACTTGCAAGGGCTGCTGTGAAGAAAAGCAGGAGGAGTGAGGGAGCAGTGCTAGATGTTGCAGGTGTGTCTGCTGACACTCAAGGACTGCACAGCAAAATTGTGGCATTCCACTGAGTCAGGGAGGTCTGGAAAGCACGGTGAGCGTTGTGGCAGCTCCCCGAAGCTGGGAGCACGGGCAGTGAGAGGAGATTCACCTGGCACAGGGCACTCCGACGTGGAACTCGCCAGCCTCGTGCCGATGGGCAGCTGGACAGTCGGTCTGAAAAATGGGCAGATCCGTGAAATAAATGGGTATTAATAAATTAGAATTTTTTAAGGCACAAGAACTTCCAAACACAAAACCAGTATGTGGCAATTATTTTAGAAATGCAGAAGGATATTTGGCAGTATGGATCTAGTACAGTTATAGTCAAGAAATTCCCAGGATTTAGGGACTCCTAGAGCTGGACACTCTTTTTATCCCTACCAGCTGCATGTGCTGCTTCTAGAATCTAATACTCCAGCAAAATTGTCTTAACTGGGAAGTGGGCACTGAAGACACTGCTAAAATACAGCTGCAGGTGGCTTCTTCACAACGTGGGTATTGCAAATAAAATAAATGTATGATTTATTTATGCACACTGTATGTTTAGATTATGATGCATAATATTGGTTTAGGCTTTATGGAGTAAGAGAATCTGCAGTGCCAGTCCTGCCACTGGTTTTATTCCTTCTGAGTGGACAGTTCCATTTGGTTTAATGGAAATATCACTTGTAACTGAACAGGTGTTTTGAATACAGCCCAAGGTCTGTTTCAAGAGAGTTTTTAAAGTTTGTCAGTGAGTATTTGGAGCCCACTCACTGTGACACTTTATTAAAGGTGCAATTATTCACAGGCTGTTGAAATGCGGCTGATAGCTGTGTTTGCAGTGCAGAGCTGCAGGAGTGGGGTGTAATTGTTTGGAATGGCCGGATCGGGCTCCGTCTGTCTGCGCTTCAGGTGGAGCAGGGCTGTTCAGGCAGCCTCAATGGCACTTTAATTGTATGTGCTTTAGCTGATAACTCTAATTCAGGAAATGATAGATTGCTGGACACCTAATTTGTTTGCAAATAAGAAGTGATAGAGTATTTTATAATGACTTGATCAGTGTACCCAGCCTGGTTTTTTAACCTTGAATGGGTATTAGACGGTTGGTGTTAATTTGGCTGTAGTGGATTGAGTGTGCACAGAACCGCAGGCAAAAACTGCACCATCCCTCGTGTGTACTTCGTCATTCACTGTTCAGGTGTGCTGGATCCAGCCTGTACCACAGCCTGCCCTTCCTTTGCTTTTGGGAAAGTGGCAGTTGTATCAAAACGACATTTTATGGCAAACTGAGGGCAGGTGTTTTTACAAAGTGTTTCCAAGCTGCCACAAAAATCCAAGGTGGGCATGGCCCGTTTCGGAGCAGAGTTGTGGAGCTGTTTTGCCGTGGCTGTGCCCTCTGAGGGTACCTGCAGACCAGGTGCCCGCCAGCCGAGGCCGTGCTCGGGTACCCCAGCCCTGGGAGGGGAAGCAGGGTCTGGCCTGGGGCAGGGCAGGCAGCCCCGGCTGGGCCAGGCCCCTCTCTCCATTGCAGGATTGTCTGTCTGAGTCTCTGGGACGCCGCTGTGCCAGGGGTGAGCCCAGGCTGGGAGATCCATGGCAGCTCCGGGGTGACATTGCTGTCAGCCTGTCGGGGTGGCAGCCCCAGCAGTGAGAGCAGCGGCCACAGACTCCATCCCGCTAATGGGAAACCAATGCCTGCGCTTCATGTTCGGGTTTATAAACATGTGAAATACTTTTTTAATTGTTGGTAGCAAAGCAGGCACGCAATCAATAGAGTCAGGCGTGCCAAACTCACTGTTGACATTCAGCAGAGCCAAAAAGGCTGGTAGGAGATAAGGGCTTCCTGTCAGCAGTGCTCGCGCTAATTCATATTCAGACATTGTCATGTTCCATGATAAATGAATTCCTTGAACTATATTGATATAGGAGGTTAAACATTGAAAAAGTTGGGCTGAACTTTGACTTTAAATATTCATTAAAGCTAATTATGGATTTTATGACTACATGAATTACAGTTTTTGTGTCATCATTGGCAATTTATTTTAAATATATTTAAAGCAATCTTTATATATTAACTGTCACATTTAGTGAGGTAATGCAGTAAATGTTTACTTTGTACAGTAATTAGACTTTTATTCATCTATTTCCTTTTTGCATTAAATATCCACAGTTGAAATGGTCGACTTTAAAAAGAAATTATGCCAATTAACTGTTTAAAAAAACCCTACAGCTATTAAAATCTTCACATTTTTGTGGCAAAATTCCTGTATAATTAAAGGATAGTGCTTTTAATAATGCTGGATGTGTAATCCATCAGAACCAATTGTTTCTCTTGCCATCAGCACTAGTTTTCCCAGATCAGTCTTTCTGTATGGATTAATGAAAGAAATCTCTAATACCATAATGAGTATCATTCTAGAACGTTATTAAATGCAGTGAATGTTCAACTTCAGTGTGCTAACAGGGAGAAGATGCCTGTTTTTTTCTCCACGATACTTTTCTGGGGAGATGTGAAGCTCTTGCAGTGAATGTGCTCACCCTAGATTCTGTGCTCTGTGTCCCCAGGTGCAGTACAGGTGTGCGCGCAGGTGTGGTAGGAAGGGTCAGGTACTTCTGTCAGTCCGGAAAAAGCATTCTGTTAACAGCAGCATTGCCTGAGATAAAATGTCTGGCCTTTCCCTGAGTCCTGAGCGTTTCCATGAGGGCCATTCTCACAAAAGCCAGGATGTGTTTGCCTGTGTACTCTGCAGTTAGTGACCGTGATATCGAAAGAGGTCCTGGGAGTTTACAAAGGAAACTTTCCCTGCTGTGCCTACAGGATCTTGGGTGCTGCTCTGACTGATTTTAGGGCTGTTAAAGCCAAGCTGTTGGTTGTAGTGAACAGGGGACAGCAGAAGAATCAGTTTTACTGTCTTGTGTGTTTCTTAAGAACTTGGCCAAGCTACAAATGAGTATTCATGACTGTGCCACCTGACTTTCTGTTTTGGCACTGAGTTACTGGTGGTGAATGTGTGGTAATTCCTCGTGGCCACGGGTGTTGCTCTCAAGTGCCCATGTACTTCTAGGCGTAACTGGGCGCCTCAGACTATGAGGAAGTCCTTTCTGTCTTGTCAGCTCCTGACTTTATTAGTAAGGTATAAATCAAGGATTCGTATAATCATGGTTTGGGTTGGAAGGGAGCTCAAATCCCACCCAGTGCCACCCCAGCCCCAGTGTCCAGCCTGGCCTTGGGCACTGCCAGGGATCCAGGGGCAGCCCCAGCTGCTCTGGGCACCTGTGCCAGGGCTGCCCACCCTGCCAGGGAAGGATTCCATCCCAGCTCAGCTGGCTGGTCAGTCCTGGCAATAACATGTGCAGTCCCTGTATCCCTGAGGCCAGCAGGCTGGGCTGGTCTAGAAGCTTCTGGTGGTACTGAGTACCATGAGCTTGATATGGTTACAGACCCATGGGCTGCCAGGTTGGCCTGATGAGCTGGGGACTTTCTGATCTGAGCCTAACTGTAAGCCATCCATTCATTGCTCTGCCCTAAGGCTGCTGAAGTAGAATTCACAGCTGGTCTGTGTTTGCAGACTGCTTGGAAAATCAAGCAGAGAACCTGTGGCTGCTGCCTGCACTCCTTTCCAGTGAGACACATGGTGAGCAGAGTGTGTGCCATCCCTGGGCAGGCCTTGGGGCTGCAGGGTTACCTGTCTGTTCAGGTGAGAGGTGCCTCAGGTGTGTCTGAGCCCCGAGCTCAGCTCCTGGGCTGCTCTGGGTGCTGACTAAGCTGCTCAGGGTGGTGCAGCATGTGGGCACAGCTGCAGGGTCACCTGTCCGTTCAGGTGAAAGGTGCTGTGTCTGAGCCCCGAGCTCAGTTCCTGAGTGCTCAGGGTGCTGCAGCATGGGGGCACAGCTGTCACCTGTCTGTTCAGGTGAGAGGTGCTGGGCTGTGTCTGAGCCCTGAGCTCAGTTCCTGAGTGCTCAGGGTGATATAGCATGCGGGCTCAGCTGCAGGGTCACCTGTTCAGGTGAGAGGAGCTGTGTCTGAGCCCTGAGCTCAGTTCCTGAGTGCTCAGGGTGCTGCAGCCCGGGGGCACAGCTGCAGGAGGTGGGTGAATCAGCCTCAGTGGCCCCTGGTGTTGTTGTGGTCGGGTTTCTGCTCTAGAGAGGCTGTTGTGGAGAGGGCTGCAGTGCTCCTGGCTCTGCTGTGTGCTCTGGGGCAGCCGCTGATGTCCCTGCGAGGGAGGAAGGGAGGGACAGTGCACAGCACGGCCACTGAGCTTCCATTTCAGTGCAAGCTTCTGTTTGCAGGTGGTGGGGAATTTCTGCTGACTGCAGAGGTCATCCATCTCAGCAACCTTTCAAATGGAACAAATAATAGCTTTCTTTCTTTATCTTTGAGATATTTAAAAGCTAAGATGTTTGGGTGGTTTATAATCTTTAATGTGTTCCTGTGTTGTATCACTTAGATATTTTATGTGCTGCTGCACATAAAATACTTCATGCACCAGGTCTGCTTTTTCCAAAGGATACTGCAATTGTAAATAAGAAAATAAAGCAAAGCTCTTCAACTTTAAATTAATCTCATTTAACTTTATTGTTAAACTGACATTTTATGAGAAATAAATTGAATTAACATAATCGCCTCAACAAAAGGGCCTAAGCAGTAGGCCCTGGAAAGTTTTTTTAATATATTTCATTGTGTTAGGGCACAGAATTATAAGTGCACTCCATCATTTGTACAAGTTTACATTTATGTACCTAAGCCTGATTAAGTCTATAATAATGCGGAAAATAGTGATAGCTGTAATTTCCATTCCATGATAGGTTTGGTTCTTTTTAGTGGGGTGTTTGGAATTGCACAGTCCAAGCCAGTCTGAATGTTAGTGGTATCAGCTCCTGAAACTTGACAGAGTTACTTCATCACTGTCACAGATTCATTGTACACGAGTAGTTGACACTCAGTCCACAAGTGTAGACTATCAAACTAAACTTCTGCGGCATAAGTCTTAAAAAATAATTTTTAAAAATGAGATTAAAACTGTACAAAGTCAAGCAATGAACAAATTGTGACACTCAGAAATGAAGTTGTGGCTTAAGCATTTATCCTTATAGTGAGTTCTTAAAGAGTATTATTATATAGTAAATGTTACCTTTATATATGTCAGATTTTGCCCTACGCATTGAAGAAAGAGATGGGCCAGAAGGGGATATCAGGTGGCAGTGTTTTTGTCTTGTATGAGGATTTATTTTCTCCTGGCAATGTGTCCTTGTTGCAGCACACTTCACCTTGAGTCCTTCGCAGGGATGTCTCCTGCAGTTCCTTGTTCAGCTCCTCTGTGTTATAAAAAACACACCCAAAGGCCTGAAGGAGCCTGCCTGGGTCGCAGGGACATGTGCTCATCAATTAAACATGTGGCACTGCTTTCTGTTGGATGGACTGATATGTCAAGGAGATGGGCAGCACCTCGTGTTTGTGCTTTTGACAGATCAGCCAGTGTCTAATCTCTGGATGTGCAGCATCTCATAAATAATGCAGCAGTCGCCGGACCAAGCCCTGCTGTGCTGGGAGGGGTTTGTTGTTGGACAGGAGAGGATGCAATGAAACTAAATTGTCCTTTATTCTTCTTAGTAAGAGTCTATCCAGTAACAGGCTGGGGTTTTTTCAGTTTCTTTTGGGTGTGTTAGATGTATCTAAAGGCTCATCAAGTTGTCCTTTTAATTTTTTTTTGTTGTTTTGTTTTGTTTTAAATATTCCAACGTAAAATCTATTTGCTCTGCTTTGGTTTTTTTTCTTACTTGATTTTCATTTGCTGTCTTCTAATATGTAATTTTCCTCTCATTACCTGGGGAAAAGCAGTAAATGGCATGTGTGTGGAGAAGGCACAGCAGGCAGCGAGCTCAGGGTCCCTGTGTGTCACCGTGGCACAGTTCCATGGCACCAGGGGGCTGTGAGCCCCACGGGTGGGTGGGCACCCTGGGGAAGGGGCACAGGGAGAGGGGCTGGTGCAGGAAGGCAAAGGGGGGCTGTCCCTGTTGAGGAATTACTGAAGTTTCAGGGTAGGGAAAAACTACATCAGGCTGTGTTGAGAGGTCGTGGAGCCTCTTCTGCAGAGGCTTCAGCTGCAAGGTAGAAAACTTCAAAATTGCCCTTGTTTCCTGTGCCACATGCTCTGGAAGCTTTGGTTTTGCTTTGAACGTGAGGAAGAAATGTCAGGTTTTTATAACAGAATTGAGGGTCTGTGTTGGGGGCTCAGAAAGGCATCTGTGTGTGTCACCTGTCACATCCACCTGTTTGGTGCCTCAGTGCACACCTGGCAGTGCCCTTACCACAGTCACCTGCTAGAGGTCATCTTTATACTGACTGAAGAAATCTCACAGAAGCAACAAAAGAAATTTAAATTTTCATAGATCTTAGAAAGTGTAAACATTGGTTTATTTATTAGTATTTAATTTCTTGACTTCAGGTTTTTTTGTGGTTGTAAAACCTGATGCTCTTTTGAGTTTTGTTAGCTAAAGTACATATTATTATAATTCCATGTTTTATTGTTTTTTTTTTTTTTACAGGCTCTAGGAAGTTTTTACTTTCTTCATGAATCTTTGAAAAACATCTACCAGTTTGATTTTAAAGGTAAGCAAAGGCATTAAATGTTTTTAATGGTTAGTTGGCTTTATACATCAAGGCAGCTTTTCCATCCTCTTTTCTGATGGTGGTACCTGGCAATGTTTTTGTGTTATGCAGGCTCCTGTAAAATGCAGGCAGGTCCCTTGGTGACAGGTGTTGCCTCTCTTACCTTTTACAGACCTTTTAGAAGGAGTCAGTGGACCAGCCACAGGCTGCAAGCCAGAGCATTAATCATTCCCATGCACCTTTAGGTCCATAGTGATCCCTGAGGATTTCAGAACTCTGAATGGCCACAAGGTTCTTCCATGTAGATCAGATACAGGACCAAGACCTTAACTGTCCAAAGTGATGGCCATTTTGCAAAGCAGCTGAGGTGGATTTAGGGCTTAAATTACTTGGGAGCAGAGCAGGTCAATAGGAGGGTGGCACTGTTTAACCCACAATGATCCTTCAGGTTGGAGGTCTTGCTGTGTCTCACAAGTTTCAAAGTATAGCTGGGCTATATATGTTAAATATTAGAAATAACATATAAAATTATTGAATGCTTCCTGAGGTGAATATAGAAAAGTTTATATAGAATTTATGTTATTTCAGTTGAGAACTGTATCTATTTAATACAAAAATGCCCTGAGCTTCATTTAGCTTACTGAGCTGACTCACATTAATTCTATGTCTAGCATCCCATTAATGTGAGACACTGTTGGAATGGTAGTGACTATGGACTGAACTAATTGGCACCATTATGCATGGCAAAACCATAGCAGAGCCAACTTGCCAATGTGAACCATGCTCATAGAGATGGGTTTGGCCCAAACATCATTTAGAAGGAAAAGACTCTTAATGAAAATCAAGGAAATGGGTGAATGAGTGTTGTAAGTCACACGCTGTTCTTGTCCTAGCAGAATCTGTCTCCCAGCATAGGGTTTGTAAAATATCACCCCAAAGGCTCCCATCTTTCAGGGGAAATGTAAAACTTGCCTCTTCTCTCATGACTATTGACGTTTTCACAGTGTATTAAGCTCTTAAATCAGAGGAAAAATCCAGATGGATACAAACATTCTCTGCACAAAAATCATTATGAAATTCTGGTTCTACTCAAAAGCGTGCAAAAAATAGATGTTTATACACAATTCAGTATTCCTGGAACATCACTGTTGCTTTTCAAAATTCACTGCACAGTTGGATGTGACTGAATACAGACTGGAAAAAAAAGATTGTTGCTGCTTTTCAGATCTCAGGAAGACATATCTCCATTTTGAAAAAGGAGTAGTTTTCTCTTGCAACCTCACATATTATATGCTGTAGTGTCGGTCTGTTGAGCTGTTTTCACAGTGGTCAGAAGCCCAAAAATTTGCTTACAATTCAAACTAGTGCCAAGCTGACTGTTCTGAAGGGATGTCCTGTACGAGAGGGGCTTTAGGGCAGTTCCAGTTGCCCCCCTGTATTTACAGAAGGAACCTTGCTCTCAGGTGTGCAGTCAGCAGCGAGTGGAGCTGCTGTTGGTGAGCCAGGCTGTGCCGTGCTGCCCCTGCATGCTCTGATGCACTCCTGTCACAATGGGCCTCTGGTGCCTCCCCGTGCCAGCTGCTGCCTGCCAGTGCAGTTCTCCAGCAGATGCCTTCAGTCCCTGCACTTCTGCCGCGTCTTTTCTGCAACCCACAGGCATCAGGATCTCTTTGCTGGCTGTTAAACTTGCTGAAACAGTCACATCCATGCACAGTCTACTTAGAATGATGCCACATCAGTTTATCAGGACATTTGTTCAGTTGTCCCGTGGGAGCCAGGCCTCAGAGGGGTTGGCACATAAAGAATAATACTTCTTTTTCCCCGAAGACATTGGGCTGCATTACAGTAAATGCTTCCTCAGATATCTAGTAAGACTGAACAGTTTAGGAATCTTGATAATATTTGGAGTTTTTCTCTTACACATTCCCGGCTGAAAGTGACTCCAGTTGAGTAGGTCCAGGATAAGGGCAGGTGAACATTAGCTGCCCAAGCTCCTGTGGCAGAGGAGTTAAATTAAGTCAGGTTCTCACCTTAGATGTGCCAGGACATTGTTCCCATCAGGTGAGAAACCAAGGATAAAGTGGATCAAGAAGGAGAGCCTCTCATTCACAAGCTGAGTAGATCCATAGGAGTCTGTGTTGTTTCTGTCTATGATTAAATTAGAGACTTTGGAAGGTGATATGCACCACCACTGAGTCTCTTGTACTAGTCCAACACCCATTCCAGCTGTAAAAATCCATGCTCATGTGCTGATGGCCACAAAGGGTTGATCAGATGGAGCCTGGGGGCTGCAGGGTCTCAGAGCAGCTGAGATGGAATTTGAGTGCAAGGGTGTACAGAGATCAGGCTCACGATTAGAGTTCCAACACTTCATAGGGCTCTGGGTAGTCAAAATGACAATATCACAGCTGTGCAACTTCAGCTGTGTCTGATATAAACAGGGGTGTTTGTTTTTCCCCAGAACAGTTCAGTGCTTGCACATTTTCTGTAAGATCCTGTTGATTTACCAGCTGTTCTTCCAATAAGTGTGAGAAGATGCTCGTAATGTTGAAGTTATGTGTGTTAATTTTGGTTTATCTCTCTTCCTAGCTAAGAAGTATAAAAAGGTTACTGGGAAAGAAATCTACTCTGACACTTTAGAAAGCACACCCATGCTGGAAAAAGAGAAGTTTCCACAGGATTATTTCCCTGAGGTATGTACAGAACTGTGAAGCATTCCCAAATACCAGGTTTGATTCTGATTTCCTCTGACTACTCTTGAGCAGCTCCTCTCAGTGATAAGGGTGGAATGGAATCTTGGAATTTTGTCTGTCTGTTTCTTGACACCTGTAATACATGTTTTAAGTCATGGCATGATGTACCAAAATCCAGTGAGAAGTCCTTGTGAAGGATGAGGACAGGGATGCAAAGACTGGTTTGTGCAGTAAACCCAGGCAGCGTGGCACTGTGGCACTGTGGCACTGTGACAGTGTGGCAGTGTGGCAGCGTGGCACTGTGACAGTGTGACGCTGTGGCAGTGTGGCACTGTGGCAGCGTGGCAGTGTGGCTCTGTGGCACTGTGATAGTGTGGCAGTGTGGCACTGTGGCACTGTGGCAGCGTGGCAGTGTGACAGTGTGGCACTGTGGCAGCGTGGCACTGTGGCACTGTGGCAGCGTGGCAGTGTGGCACTGTGGCACTGTGACAGTGTGGCAGTGTGACAGTGTGGCACTGTGGCAGGGTGGCACTGTGGCAGCGTGGCACTGTGGCAGCGTGGCAGTGTGGCACTGTGGCACTGTGACAGCGTGGCAGTGTGGCAGTGTGACAGTGTGGCAGTGTGGCACTGTGACAGTGTGGCACTGTGGCACTGTGACACTGTGGCAGTGTGGCAGCATGGCACTGTGGCAGTGTGACAGTGTGGCACTGTGGCACTGTGGCAGTGTGGCACTGTGACAGTGTGGCAGCGTGGCACTGTGGCACTGTGGCAGTTTGGCACTCTGGCAGCATGGCAGTGTGGCACTGTGGCAGCGTGGCACTGTGGCACTGTGGCAGCGTGACAGCGTGGCACTGTGACAGTGTGGCACTGTGGCAGTGTGGCACTGTGGCAGTGTGGCAGTGTGGCACTGTGGCAGTGTGGCACTGTGGCAGTGTGGCACTGTGGCAGTGTGGCAGTGTGGCACTGTGGCAGTGTGGCACTGTGGCAGTGTGGCACTGTGGCACTGTGGCAGCGCGGCAGTGTGGCAGCGCGGCAGTGTGGCAGCGTGGCAGTGTGGCACTGTGACAGCGTGGCACTGTGGCAGTGTGGCACTGTGACACTGGCAGCGTGGCAGTGTGGCACTGTGGCAGTGTGGCACTGTGACACTGGCAGCGTGGCACTGTGACAGTGTGGCACTGTGACAGTGTGGCACTGTGACAGCGTGGCACTGTGACACTGTGGCAGCGTGCGTGGCAGTGCTGTCTCGGGAGCTCTGTGCTGCTGGGTTGTGCCAGCCCGGCCAGCACAGGGACACCTGTGCCTGCTGCCAGGGACACCCGGCCCGGGCACACGCTGGCACTGTGCCCCACAGGTGCCCTCACACCCCTCTGCACTTGTTTCAGCAGAACTGGGGGTGCTGCACATCTGGGATTGCTGGCCTTACCAAAACCAGAAACACAAGCAGAACTGAGGGGTTTTTGCGCTGCACCTGAAGGTGCAGACTCTCACTTCTTTGATACTTCCTTTAATGTCCTCAATTTTAATTTCTTAAGAGTATCTAGAACATGGGTGTTTAATGGTTAATGTGCTCCTCAAACCAAGTGAATAAATTTGTTGAACTGCTGTAACATTTATGGATCAAACAGGCATGTCACTACTTCAATAAATGGAAGAACTAAATAAACTCCTAAAATTAATTTAGAATTTGTAAATATACACACTTAGAGATATTTACACAGTGCTCATGTGTTTGGCAGAGCATTGCATAAATAGTTATGGGATTGATAGGATGAAGGCTGTTCTTTTTCTTGACTTGGATACTAAATTATTTATTTTTATACCTCAGTACTGGAAGGAAAAGTGCCTTTGACATAATTTTGCAAAGCATTCACTTGCTGTGAAGAAGCATGTCAAATAGTTTGAAGCTAAGTGTTGGATCCCTGTGAGGGAGCTGGAGCCATTCCTCAGGTGCTTGTGTTCCCCTGTCAGTGAGCTGTGGCAGTGCCTGGCAGTGCTGTGCCAGGGCTGAGTGCTGCCAGCTGCCTCACAGCCCCAGGACGGGCTGTGCCCTGCCCACTGACACCCGGGAGAGCTATTTCCTCCTTTATTAACTTCACTGCTATTGCTTCAGTGTGATGCTGGCAAAGCTGTAACTTGTGCAGCGTTGTTTATTGCCCTTCTTGCATCAACCATTCCTCACAGTCTCTTGGAGCAGCGGTTCAGTCTTGGGGCTCTCCACACGGCTTTGTGGAGCAGGAGGGATGCTCAGGGATCAGGTGTTGTCGCTTCATCAGCAGCTGCAGCTCCTGCTCAGTGCACCCTCCTGTGCTGCTTTGGCGACGGGACCGGGCACTGTGGGCACTGGAACCCGAGGGGCAGCTGGGGGCTGTGACACCTCACAGTGCTCACACTGCTCCCAGTGCCTTGAACAACACCCTCACACTGCTCCCAGTGCCTTGAATAACGCCCTCACACTGCTCCCAGTGCCTTAAATAACACCCTCACACTGCTCCCAGTGCTCCCAGTGTCTTAAATAACACCCTCACACTGCTCCCATTGCTCCCAGTGTTCCCAGTGCCTTGAATAACACCCTCACACTGCTCCCAGTGCTCCCAGTGCTCCCAGTGCCCTTAAATAACACCCTCACACTGCTCCCATTGCTCCCAGTGCTCCCAGTGCCTTGAATAACACCCTCACACTGCTCCCACTGCCTTGAATAACACCCTCCCACTGCTCCCAGTGCTCCCAGTGCCTTGAACAACACCCTCACACTGCTCCCAGTGCCTTGAACAACTGTTCTGAGCAGAACCCTCTGTGTTCTGGTCGTCAGGGATAGTGTTTGTTTACCTGGAGGAGGAACAGGCAGGAAAAGAGAAGATCTGCAAAGATGCGCAATTGAGTGATGAACTGTCTCTGAAGCGCATTGAAGGCTGAGCTGTGTCGCTGCCCCAGCAGAGTCCCTGGGATCCCGTTGCAGGCACAGCCATGGCAGGCTGGGCCCGTGCAGAGCTCGGCACACAGGGAGAGGAAAGGACACGGGCTCTGCAGCTCTGCAGCTCTGCAGCGGCGTGAGGAGCAGCACATCCTGCTGCAGCTCTGCACCCTGGCACACAAGGAGAGGAAAGGGACACGGGCTCTGCAGCTCTGCAGCTCTGCAGCGGCGTGAGGAGCAGCACATCCTGCTGCAGCTCTGCACCCTGGCAGGTGCCATCCCAGCATGTCTCCATGGCACTTGAAAAGTTAGAAAGTAATTGCAGTGATTCTTAGACCATGCTGCTTTCCTGTGGAACTGGAGACAAGTGTCTGGGACACACAGACGCAGCAAGAGCAAAAAATCAACAGGGAGATGGTTTTGGTCCTCAGAGGCATGTTTCTATATGTAAAGCTAAAATTAATTTGCCATCACGTTTTCTCTCTGGACAAGTGTTAGTAATAGCAATTAAAAGGCCACAAAATAATGTGTATTTTGGAAATTTGGGTTTACCCAGCAGAAAGCATGAGCAGTATATTTACCCAAACATTGCATTGACATGCTCTTGTGTGTTTTAGCCAGACCTTTCAAATCACATCTGCAATTTTTTGTGTGAGAAATGGTTTAAGACTGATTTCTTTTATTGCAGCTGTTTAAGGATGATCTAAAAGTAATTACAGTGATTGAGGCATAATGCAATTCAAAATAATTACAGCCCACTGCATATAAAACTAACAAAACTTTCTGCTTTGATTTATGGGTCCTCTTGGCAAGGCATAAACCTCAAATGATGCCTCTGGGAGCAACACTCTAGATAATGTTAGGCCATTTTAAAAAAAGCAGATTTGTGTAGTCTATCAGGCCTGAGTAATTTTTTTTTCTCATAGTGAGAAATTGGTTGTTATCATAGATCACAGATACTGCTCAAAGCTCTTATGAAAGATGAATTAATTTCACTAATGCTTTAATGCAAACCTTTCATGGAGGAGGCTGTATGGTGATAACCTTACTGCGGTCTCTCCTTTCTCAATTATGATTTATGTTGTCTTTTAGTAGATGAAACTGCCTGTATTCACAATCCATCTGCTGGCTAAAGGAATCCTATTAACAGAGGATCTGAGAAGAGACTTAATAATATAAGGTGAAAGATGTGGTATCCCCTTTCTGGGACATGAAGTAGGATTTTTTTTTCCTATTTTAAAATGTAGATCACTCTCTGAGAGCATAAGATGACCTATGTCATCTCCACCTGGTTTTATGTGGGCTTACAGATGGTACAGCAGCTAGTGACTATTTGTTAAAGTAAAAATAAAGATTGTTGCTTTGAAATCTGCAATAAAAAGCAAATTTCCTTTTCCTCCTTCCCAAGCTATAACTCTTTTTTGCATTCTGTTTCCAAAACTTTCTGCATTCCAAATACTTCATTTAGAAATACTAAAGCACATGCATGATCCAAAAGTACATGAGGCATGTTGTTGAGCTGCAGTGTGTACCCAAGGCTAAGGATGACTCCATATCAGAGCTGTGGAGCTCCTGGGCTGCACTGGGAGGCCTGAAGCCTGCTAACTTCTGCGTGCCTAATGTTAGATAGACAAGTTATTGATAAGGGAATTATTTCCTGAAGTTAAAGGAATTAGGTGTGTTCAAGTTATGAGTAGCTGGAGGCAGTTTGCAGGTTGGGGTATATGCCAGTTGCACAGTGAAACAAGTGCTATTTTACAGTACAGAGTGAAACAAGTGTCATTTTACAGTGCACAGTGAAACAAGTGCTATTTTACAGTGCAGAGTGAAACAAGTGCTATTTTACAGTGCAGAGCACAGGTGGTCCTGCTTTGTGCAGCCTCCCTGTGTGACCTTTTCCACTGTGAGCTGAAGCTCCTCCCTGCTCTCCTGGCCTCTCCTGGGCCAGGTAAAAGCCCCAGACGCTCTGGCTCTGTCCACCAGTTGTTGCTTTTTGGCAGTGACCCAGTCCGGAGTGTTATGGAGCTGCTGACTGCAAGTAGTTGCTGAAGCAACTGATCTGAGGGAAGAAAGGCAGTATTTTGAGGTAGGAACTGCATTCTACGTGGTTTTCGTGGCAAGTTGCCATAGTACAGCTGTGTTTGGTGCCCAGTGAAGCCCTGAGTGTGCCATGAGCAGGGCTCCTGTGTAAGGCTCTGAGGAGGAGGAGTTCTCACCAGGGCAGGGAAGCCTTGTCAGTGCTGGGTATTGCTCAGCACCTTGGGTGCTCTTGCTGCCAGGATTTGGCTGATTCCTGTTTCAGGTTTCCCTCTGAGCTGTGGTGTTCCTTTAAGGAGCTGCAGTTACACTGCAGTCATCACCACTTTAATATGTCTTTCCTTCATGCCCTGCTTTGTATGGTTGAATAAACCCTTTCTGGGTCACTATTTAATTTGATATGGTCCCCCTCAGTAAAATGATGGAGAAAAGATGAATTAAGGCTCTGTGCTGGTCATTATCAATCATGGTTTGTGTGCATTACTTATTGCTCCCAGTGCTTTTTGACATTAGCCCTCTCTAACCTCTCTCTTCATGTTAATGCTGCCTGCAGGTCCTTTCCCCCGATGTAGCAGGGGTTATTTATGTAGGTGGTGGTGCTGGGGGGTTTTAAAAGGTCAGCACAATCTCTTCAGGGACTCTATTCACAAAGGAAAAGCTGGCAGAATGTAACTACCGGTTTTCAAATTGTGATTTTAGAAACTGGTGAGGGTTTCAGCAGTGAGGTGTCAGAGCTGCAGGCTGGGGCTGGCCCAGGGCTGTGGCAGGACACAGCAGAGAGCACAGCTGCCCTGGGGCTCTGCAGGAGCAGCACGGGGGCAGCAGATGCACCAAGGGAAAACCTGATTTAATCTGGGAAAAGCTTTCACCGGGAGGTTAAATGGGCCCAGACGGGTTCTGGAATGGCTGTTCTTGGGGGTGCTCAAAACCCAGCTGAGTATGACTCTAAGCAAGATGGTCTGGTTGGGCCTGTTTTGGTGCTGCATCTTTTGAAGTACTTTTGCTATTTTGCCACAGAGGAAAATAGCAAATGAGAAATGGCAGCCTGGTTGAAAACATTATCTTGGACCACATCATAGACTTGGACTACTTGATTTTAAGTTCTGCGTAATTGTTTTTAAGAAGGAAATGACAAAGTTCCCCTTTTTAATCAAGATTAAAATTGAGCCAGTTTTGAATGCTTTTAGCATTCAATTTTTTTCATTGATTTCCTTCTCAATAAGTGTTGACATCTCTACTTGTAACTGTGCCCCATGAGCATCACAGAAGAGACCTAACTGTGTAGGAGGATACAATATAAGAAAATAAAGGTAGTATAGAAAGTAATCTTACCCTTAAGGAGTTGCAGCTGAGCCAGTTATTGGAGATTGGGAGCAGGCCTGGCTTTATCAGGCTGCCCCTGTGGCCAATGAGAAGAGTGTTATAAAAGAGTGGGGTGGGTGGTTGAGGGGAGGACAAGGAAGAGGCAGTGCCAGAGGAGCTGCCTGTGAGACACATCAAGGCGGTATGAAACTCAATATGGAGCATTTGCCATACAATAACAACATTACTGGGCTGTGGGATTTGTGCTCCAGCCGTGGATCCTGTTAGGAAGGGGTAGAGTGTTTGCTTTCCAGCCAGCCATCTTCTCAGTGCTTGCTGGACCTGCAGAAGAGGCTAGTTTTTCACTGTTAAAAAAATTTACAATAAATAGATTGTTACTTGAAATATAATTATTATGGTGTTGTTTGTGGTTGGTCTTGGCTGCAGTCACTGTGCTAGTGCCTGAGGAGAAGGGGAGGGTGATGGGTCCCTTTTCCCTGAGGGATGGTCAGAAGGTGCACACTGGGCTGGAGCAGCATTGTCTGCTGGAAGGTGTCCCTGGCCACAGCAGGGAAGCTGGAACAGGGGGAGGGTCCCCTGCAACCCAGACCAGTCTGTGGTTCTGTAATTCATTTGAAGTCAGCCTGGTTTGGTTTGTGGAGGCCCTTCCCTATCTCAGTAGAGTGTAGGATTGAGAACTGTCTGTTTTTAGAGAGAATAGATACACCTGGCCAGTCCCTCAGGAGAGGTTTGGGGGAGTGGTACCTCTGACTGGGGGTGCTCTGCTGGGACTGGCAATTTATTCACAATAAGTGCTCCCATTCTTTAGCTGCAGAATCATTAGCATCGTTATTTAGGCCTGTATGGTGCAATATTCATTCCCAGAGCAGATTAGCCCAGACACACATGCGTTGTTAACAAGGAATAAATAGGATGCAGAATCATGTATTTTTATGGGAGGTTGTGGATTGTGGCAATGGCTTGGAAATGGTGCTGAACAACCCCTTCTTGTATGTGAGTGATATGCATGGGTCTGAGCTGAATTGTGGCTTTCTCACCAATGGTGTGGCTGTGATGAATGGAATCTTTTACCACCATTTAAATTCTTACCTTTTATAGAAATATTGGGTGGCTTGGCTCAGCAAGAGAAATAGCTTTCTAACAGATTTCATTCATTTTAATTTGATGTAAATCTCTGATGACATTTTACAGTTCAGGTAAAATTACAAAGAAAACATTTGTGCATAGGCAATAAGAATTTGCTGGTTTAAGCTAAGCATAAATATAGCTGGAAAGCTTTCCTATTTGGTTATCTTTCATTTGTAAACAACTGCCAGGGCTTTTATTAATTTTACATATAATTTTGTAACTGCTGCAGGATCAAAAATATAATTAATTCCAGGATTTATAAAAGACACAATATCTGTTCTAAAGGTACCTCAGTTTGTGTTCAGTTCTTCTTGGTTATAATGTATGGGTGAACTCTGCTTCATTTTGTTCTTTGTGTCAGTACATTTCACTTTCACAGTATCCTTTACCTAAGGTGATTGGTTCTTATTCATTTATTTTTCAGTGCAAGTGGTCCAGAAAAGGTTTCATTCGAACAAGGTGGTGTATTACTGATTGGTAAGTTGCATCTTAAAGTTGTTTCTGATTACATTTGCTAACAACAATTTCAAGCAGGTGTTTTCATGTGTAGATTGCTCTGTTCATAGAGCAGGTAGGTTCCCCACCTGCTTTGTTGTTTGTTGAGCACGGGGTGCTCAGTGAATTGTGATGGTTCGTGAGCAGTTGTGGTGTTGGTGTGACCCTGAGCAGTCAGAGGGGCACAGCGTGGAGCTGACACTGTCCCCCTGCTGCTGCACCACTCCTGGTGCTGCTGGGGCTTGGCAGCATCTCACCACAGCCCTCACCTCTGGGGCTTCTGCAAAAAGAGCATGTTCTATGGAAATCTGAAGAAATCTTCTTCAGATTTCTCTAAGCCTGCCTGGAAATCTGGCCTTGCTTTTTTACCATGTACTCACAGCTTTGGTCTTTGCTGCTTACTTATATTGTAGTCATGTATGTGTACACGAACATTCAACACTTTTCCCCTCCTCATGTGGTTGTTTCACATCTTACAATTGAAAGATTGATTTTGAAATCTCATGAATGTTCACATAGGTTGACTTCTGAGTACTGAACAGCGTTCTGGCTTTGTTGGCATAAGCATGTTTATTTAATTAGACAGCTTGTGAAAACAGAAAAGGTACCAGGTTTATTCCTCTTATGGGCTTCTGGCCCAGAAATTGGGTAGGCAGTTGTGTGATGCTGTAGGTTCATGTTAATTCTTCCAGATCCATATGCATGGGGTGTGATTCCAGCACTAGATAATTGCAGAAGTGGGTGTTAACATCAGGTGCTAATCTGGGCTTTGCTCTTCCATCGTGACTTCCCTAGGTTCTGTCTCTTCTGTTCTCTGGGATTTCCTCTCTGCTGAAAAAACAACATGAATTTATTTTTAGACCTTTCCAAGAAAAAAGGTTCCTCAGGGACAGATTTAAATGTAATGTTTTCTTGTGGGGGCATTAAAAAAAGACAGTCTGTGGCTGTAGGGGATGTTTGGGTGTGTTGGGCAGTGAGGATGAGGAACCTCACAGCTTCTCCTGGTCTGTAATGAGCTGAGCCATGGTGGTGGTTCTGTCTGGTGTAATTTGCAGTTATGATCCACATGATCTAGCAAGGTCTCACATGTTTCTAATGGGAAACTGAAGGGGCGAGTTACTATGTACAATTTCTGAAGAATGAAAGTGCAATACTATGGGAAATGCAGGTTATTACAAAATACACCTAAAGAGGTCTCAGTGCCTAATGTGACTTTTCAGGGTGTGATGAGTGCTTGCACCCAGTCTCTGTGCGTATGAACAAAGTTCTGCCCATAGTCATGAAAACCATTTCCATAAATCATGACTTTTGATCAATGCATTTCTGCAGTCTAATAGGTCAATAAAAGTAGAGCCCAGGCACTTGTTAGTACTTCTGTGTGAGACCTTGAAGGGAACTATTCATTTTCCCTACTAGGAACACATTGTTACAGAATATATCTCATGCCAAAAACAGAGGACTCCCAAAAAACCAGAAAAGTGACCTTAACAGACTTCAGAGAACTGTCCTTTTTCTTCCTCTCCGATCAGTGGTCTGCCCCAGTTGAGTTTCTCTGTGAATCCAGATTTTTCAAATCCATTATTCTTCATTACCTTACCTTTTAGTGTAGACAAAGAACTAAAGAATACTGGGGCACTCATGAATTTTCACATTATGCAAAAATGAAAGAGAACTATATAATTCATGCACTTTCATTTTGTGGGGGTTTTTTAGTATCTTGACTATAAGGTGAAGGTGTTTTTTTCCTATTCAAATAGTTCTCAGTGTTTTAGCAGATAGTGCACTGAATGCATTACAGTCTTAAATATAATTTACATATGTAGTTCATATTTGCTAGTGAGAATAGAGTAGAGAATGTGCTTATAGCATTTAGGCAAGGCACCAAGCTTGGGGATGTTTGCAAGTGTATCAGTGGTCAGATTTGGCAACCAGAATAATTTTGATATTCTCAAGGAAGTAGTATTGGAAGATGGCAGTCAGGGAAATGCAGAGCATTGCGCTTTGAGAGGAGAATTTAAAAGCACCAATACTATTTTTGGGAATAACTGACTCATTACCCCTGCTGTAGGAAAGGATCAAGGGAGAAGGAATTGAATATGGATCATTATTATCTTAGTGAGATGTGTTAATAGGTAGGTGCTGTGAAGGACACGAAGGGAGAAGGCACAGTAATTATGTGAGTGCTGCCAAGGCTGTGATAGAGTGTTGTGTTTGGCTTTCAGTGCTGTGCTCTAGGTATGCTGGAAAGAGGACAGCAGAGTCAGGTTAGGCTAGGGATGAGGAACTTGGGCTGACCACAGCAAGGGAAACTGGTTGCTGTCGGCCCTGCAGAAGGGGCAGAAATCAGTTTAATTTGCAGGAAAATAGGCAATATGATGGAAATCTGAGTTCAAGGACAAGAAAGTTGCTGGTGGAAGGTCCATCATCAGTAAATTTTAAGAGCAAGCATGTTTTAGACACTTGAGGGTGGGTTATAGACAGCTTTACACATCGGGTGAGCTGGTGACTTGGGGCCCTCCCTGTCCTACAGGGATTCTTTCTGTTTGTCCTTCAGACAGACAGGCCTGGATATCTCAAGCTGTTGTGTTTTGTAGTTCTGTGATCGTTGTCTCTTTATAAGGAGGTTAGTGAACTGCTCTCCATCAGTGTGGGTTCACTGACAGGATGTGCTGCTCCCTGGAGCCAGAGGTTTCCATCCACCAGGATCTCTGGCGAGCCCTTGTGCTGTGTGAGCTGTGTCTGGCCGTGCTCTCTGCTGTGTTGCTGTGTCCATGCCCATCCCCAGCTCCCTGAGCACACCTGGGGTTTCTGCTCGGTGTCTGTCTCAGCCAGGGCCTGTCCCTGTGCTCGCTGGCAGCCCAGGGGCCTTTCTGGCCCGCACAGATGTGTGCGGCCTCGGGGGCATGGGCTGAGAGAAGCAGCAGGTGGATGGATGTGGGCTGTGTGCTGGCTGCCGCTGTCTCAGCATTCTCTGCACAGGGACACATAAGGAGTCACCGTGATGTGATTTAGTCCTTAATGACAGTAACATTCTCCTCTCAGTAGCTTTTCGTGTCGTTTACTGCAGAGCCACAGTTCTACTTGACCCTTAGCTGCAGCTTTGAAACTGGAAGTTGTTTGTTTACACATTTAATTTTGTTTTAAAAATATTTTAGTGAAAGGGTACTGCCTGATTTCTGGAATCGTAACTGGCAAATAGCTTTTGCTTTTCATGTTATACATCCTTTATGCAAAAGATTTGATGGAGTCTTATCTGTGGATGAGCTGTAAGCTTGATGGCAGTCTGACAATTTTCTGATTATGATAGCTTAATCTGCACAGTTCTTGTGAGTAAATATTAAGGTAACGTAAGAGTGAATACAGTAAGTGCTGTGTTGAATGCTTTGCTGATGCAACAAATGTTTTTTTTTCTTTTCTCCTGAATCATTTTATTTTTTTCCTTTTTTTGTCATAGTGCCTTTGACTTGGTAAACATTCATCTTTTCCATGATGCTTCCAATTTAATTGCTTGGGAAACAAGCCCATCGGTTTACTCAGGAATACGGCATAAGGCTCTTGGCTATGTACTTGATAGGTATGTATTAGCCTTTCCTGGCCTCTTTCAATCTCTGTGTTCATGGGCAGCGAATGAGGGATGTTTCAAATGGCGCACTCAGAAATGTGGAGGGTTTTATTCTGTCACCTGAAAGTGGTTACTGCTTGCCAGAGTTTTCTAGACAGTGCAGGTTACAGATCACTTTATGACACTTATTCTTTAAAGCCAAATAACTGATCTCAGGGAACCACTCTGAAGTCACCAGAATTGCAGAGTAGGAACCACACTTATTTTCTAAATGTGTTAGGTAGACCAGCTTATTTTTAGACTACGTGAGCTCTTATGAAGTGTATTCAAGTGCATCTTCAGTAACAGAATAATTCCAGTTGGAAGTGACCTCTGGAAGTCCCTTACTCATCCCTCTGTTCAGAGCAGGGCCGATTCCAACAGCTTGTCCAGCTGAGCTTTGAGCAGCTCCAGCATGATGGTTTGTAGCTCTTCTGGGCCACACATTGCTGTGTTCTACTACCCTCACTGTGAAGGTTTCTGTCCCTATTATCCAGCCAGAATTTTCCTCAAAGTGGTTTGTGTCCAGCACCTGGATCTTTTGGCATGCACTGCTGAGCAAAGTCTGGCTTTTTTCTCTCTGTAACTGCCAAACAGGTAAAGCCAGCGAGAGTCTTCATGTAGACAGCTCTGCTGCAACCTGAGCAAGCCCAGCTCTGTCAGCCTCTCCTTGCGAGTGCCTCCACACAGAGCTGGTGTGCTTCAATCTCCACAGCAGCTGGCTGCAGCAGGCAGCTCCTCCATGCGTGTACAGTCACTGCTGCTGTTAGGAGCCACGTGGCTTCTGCTGGTATTACAGAGCTGGTTCATCTGATGAGTGATACAATACAGAGGAGTCCCCAGAAATACCCAGAAATTTACAGCTACCCTAATTATAAAGCCAGGAAGAAGACAGCTTTCTCTTGAGTAAGAAAACAATGTTTCTGTGTGGGCATCAGTGTGTTTGCAGAGTAAACAGGTATTTCTACTAAGAGGTGCCAGCCAGCTTCATGTTTGCCTGAGAAACAGAGCTTTAACATGTCCCTTCAGAGCAGCGTGGCAGACACTGCAATCCATGGCCTAATGGGGGGCTTAAAACAAACTGCTGAGCCTGGAAGGAGTACAGGACCAGAGCACTGTGTGTGCTGTTGCTGCCCAGCAGCCATGGCCGTGAGCCTCTTCCCCAGGACCCCAATGAGCATGGGAGCCCTGCTGCTGTTCCCTGGCCAGTGCCACCTGCTCAGCGTCACCTCTGTCCTTCCCCAGGGCGAGCAATGGGGGCCCGGCCCAGGCAGGGCTGTGAGCCCCGTGCTGCTGCCCCACACAGGCTTTTGGCTGGGGCCGCACCACTGGTCAGGGCCAGCCCGTGCCAGGCCTCAAGGGCAGCCTCTGCCCTCTGCTGCCTGCCTGGCACAGCCAGAGGGCATCCCTGTCCACAGGCACCTGTCTGCCCTTCTGCCTCTCTCTGGCAGCAGCCTGGAACTTACAGACCCTCCTGAACAAAGCAGTTTATGTGCTGGGAAATATCTCGTTGCCATTTTTCCCTATGTAGCTTTTCACTGAAAATGTCTGGAAATGTTGCAGTGGTGTGTAGATGCCTTTCCAGTAGTGTTCTTTCTCAGCTTTCCTTCCTCCCTGTGGGTTTTGAGTCCTGTAGGGCGGTAGGTGGGATAGTCGGGACTGCCTTTCCCCCAGCAGGGGGCTAAGCAGGAATTTCTCCAAGCAGGAATTTACCATCACCTTTGGGATGACCCAGGGGTGCACAGGAAAAAGCCAGTATTGCCTTTCTCTTGTATCACTTGCAAAACCTGCTCAAATCACTTGAAAATGCTGGAGGCAATTGGAAGGTTTGCATAGACAGTATATATATAAAAGGTCCCTGATTTACAGAACAGGGGCTCAGGAAGATTAGGATCTCCGTGCAGTCTGGGTGCATATTCTGAAGTTCTGTTGCATAGAGCAGTGTGGTTTTTTCTCTTTTCATTTTTCTTGGCTCCATTGGTATCTTTTCCTTTTCTAATGCTTTGCATGAGGGAAACCTGTGCAAACCTTTTGCATTATTTATTGCACACTTGTTTGCAGCATACAGTGTGCTTCATTAGCTGATTTTGGCTTTGGACCTCCCACGATGCCCTGGCGAGGGGAAGGTAATGAGACTGTAGTATTAGTGTCAGCTGTGGGTCAGGGATGTCACGATGGTATATCATTAAAATGTGACACTGCCAAAAACTGCCCCTCTCCGCTGTCCTTAGAAAAGGAGCCCTCGGATTTCGGGTTGCACCGTGGCCCAGCGAGCCGGCCGGGGGTGCATTGTTCATTCTGAGGGAGCAGCCAGCCGCAGATCCGGACCTCCACAGTGCGGCCAGGGCTGGCGGGCACAAAGGGGGAGTTCTGCAGCCAGTGAATAATGGGAAGCCCCTTTCATCGGCAGGACTAACCTTTTGGCAGCCACCAGCACACTCTATTCTGATCTGCTGATTGGGGAGGACAATACACTGAAGCTTACTTTGAATGAATGCTGCCACCAACAGTGTCCCCATTCAGGGGCTTTGGGAACCATCTTTGGCCATTGTCCCCCAGCACTCCCTCAGACAGCAGGAAAAGGGAAAGTGAGAGCAGCTATAGGGGGAAAAGTACTTCTTTTCTTGGCTTTAATCTCTCTTTAAAGTTTCATAGATCTACATTTCCAGCTGAGCTACTGGAACTATGCAGTGTCAGATAAATACAGAAAGAGAGAGGTTTCAAGCTGAGCTTTCAAATCGCCTTATCTGCATGAACTAATAATGCAGATTTAGTGCTGTTAAAAACAGAGACTGATAAGTCTTTTCCTTTAAAGCCTTTAAACTGCTAAAGAGCATTTAATGGCGATGCAGTTCAAACCCAATGAACAATGCTGAGAAGGAAAACAGTTTATTGAGCTAAACCTTCACTGAATGAAACAGAAACACCTTCTCACAGTTGATTTAGGTCACTGTGGGAGTCAGTGAAAGCTCAGTTGTGTTCGTGCTGCATCTTCATAAACATGAGTTATGTACAGCCTTTTATCTGGGCAACAGCTACCATAGGAGATGGGGATGCAAACCAGAAGAGGATTTGCAAATAAAGCTAAAATGGATCAGTTTAACTGTTCAGATTGCCAGCGAAGTTGCTATCTCTAAAATTAATTTAGCCACAAAGTTTTAACCCATAAGAAAAAAGCTGTGCAACGTGAGAGCATTGGTGAGCAGGGGGAGGTTGGGGGAAACCAAGGAAAAAGCATTGGGGGAATGATACCAAGTTATGCTAAAAGTTTTCTCCTGGGGAAATCTGTTAGTAATCCTAATAGCATGTTTGAGGAGTACAAGGGTTTGTTCTTCTAGCTTTAATAAAGCTTGTGCTTTAATAAAGTTAATCCTGAAGTGATTTAACTTTAATAGCATTAAAATTAGTTAAATAGAAAGAACACTTTTAAAGGCAGCTCACTGGTATGTGCTGAGCCAGACTGCATTTAATATGTGCCATTTTGTAAGAGAGAAGATGTGGTGTCAGATTGTTGCTTTAAAGACCAGGAGGATTGGAATAACGCTGTTGTTGAACAAATATTTGTGTGTAACTTTACAAATACACATACAGTGTGTATGTAGAAAATTGAGGTGTGTAATGAGTCTCTGTCAGCACCAGTGTAAACTCAAACCGAGCCCCCAGAAGTCAGTTACGTTGTTCCAGGTAGGCACGAGTCAAAACTGAGTTTGCTTTAAAATGAGATAAGAACATCTGCTTTATATTTTGTGGAGGAAACAAAGTTCTTCAAAGCGCATTTTGGATAATTGCCATGTACAGTTAGCCCTATTTGCATGATACTTGGTTTTTTTATTTTCTGAAGTTGGAGGGTGTAAACTACACATGTGAGTGAGAGAGAAAAATAGTTTACATTTTGGTTTAATTTTTCATGCATCTGTTATAACTAATGCTTGTACATATTTCATACTAATTAACCATATTGACATATTAGTTGTGTCCTGTAGCCACTTGATGGGGAAAAGTGTATGAATGCAATACCCAGGCTGGGGAATGAGGGAGAGCTGCAGGATGAGGCCCTTCAGGAGTTTGGGAAGGACAGGACGTGAGGTGTTAGCCTGATCCCTGGCTCTTGCGATGTGCCAGCCATCTAAACTTCCTGAAATTATCTCAAGCATTGAGATCCATAAAATGAGTGTGGTTTTTTTTTAATGAAAGTGACAGTGCTCTTCTGTTTTCCTATTGAAATGTTCCCTGGCCTAGTTCAACAGAAACATTTTTACATTACAACTGTGAAATCTTAGCATAAAGCTTCCCTTTGTGCCCTTCATTATTTTCTCACAAATATAGTCCATTGTCACATAGCTGAAGTTAATTTGATCAACATTGGGACATTTAACTTTTATGTCCGGTCAAAGGAGCTGTTTCATGCTGATTTTGAGTATTGAAAAGAAATGATTGCCAGAAAAATAATGTTACTATTAACAATTCAGAGCAATTAGTTTCCCAGGGAGAGGCGATGTGATGCACCGGCTCCACACAACTATTCTTTGTCATTTTATGGATGCTCATCAGTCAACTGTCACCTCTTCTCAAAGACCCCTCCAATCTAAATGTTTCTCTTTGGGCTTTTCCCAGAACTAGCAGCTGAATGAGCAAAAGAAAAGCCACTTAGTTTCTAGGCAAAGGAAAACTTTGCTCTAAAGATCTGGGTCATTTGGGAAGAGCCTCAAAGCAGCTTGCTTTAGGAGGGCTTGGGATTTTTTTGGTTTGGTTTGGTTTTGTTTTTACTTTATTTGTTTTTTTGCCGCAGTGATTTTAACATGAGCCTTCAAATGCATAGTGAAATTTCTGTGTATTCAGATAAAAAGCACTCTCAAGGCAAATAAACCTTCCAGCCAAACGTCTTCTAACAAAGGTTTAAACCCCTGGATCCCATTCAAATCGACAGCTTTTCATTAAACACCCCAAGCTCAGCTCATTAATATTCAGTCATTCTCCCCCTTAGAGGAAGGTTAAGTGCTCTCAAAATTAGCGTGTTTGGATAATATGCTCTTTAAAGAGTAAATCCAGCAAAATTGTCTTGTTACTTTCAGCCTGTCGAATACACCCAAAGTCACTTTTCCTTGCTCCTTGTTTTTCTGCTGGCTTGAGCTTTGGCGTCTTTGATGCAGTTGTCAAAAATTACACCCCTGTGTCCTTCCTCTGTGCTCAGGCACATTGTGAATTTTACTTAGATTGTATTTTTAGCAGGAAAATGTTTTTGTACTGGTATGCATTGTAATGGAAAGCCTACGCTAGTGTAATTTGAAGGGAACATAATAATTGCAGTTCCATATTAAGTGAATGATAATTTTTGGTAATCCTAATCACTAATTTTGTCCTTATTCTGTTGTTTTCAGCATTTGGAGCTCTTTTTTTCTTCTTTTCTTTTTGGCATTACAAACTGAACAGGTTATAATAAATATTCAGTATTCATTATTCAAATGGTAAATATCTAATGTTTTTCTTGTGATAAATCTGTGTGAACAGTACCAGGTTTGGAAGCGAAGATCTAAAATCTGAAATCCAGAACTTTAGATACTTGCAGGTATCACAGAGAAAGGTGTCATTTAAGGAAAAAATGGAGTAGATGCACTAAGCCATGTTTTGCTGTACCTGGCCAGTGTGAATGGTATTGTGACTTTTTCAGAAGAAATGCTGCAGTTAAAGCTCTGAGGATTCCTGGAGATGTTTTAGGCAGTTGTTTGCCCACACAGTCCCTGTCCAGCAGTGTGGATGTGGATCTTGGCAGTTTTGTGGCACTCATCTGCCCTGAAGGCTTTGCTCCTTTTGGCCTGTTTTGCATTAACAGGATCTCCTGCAGCTGCCCTGTTGCTGCTCAGTCTCTGCAGTGGAATGTAAGTGCTGTAAGCACAGGCAAGGTTGGGTTTACTGCAACAGTCCCTCTCCCAGGAGGGCAGGTGTAGTTAAACATGTGATGCAAGAAAAGAGAATGCCTTTAAAAAAGAAATTACTGCAAGTAACTTGTTGCCTGCTTGATTTTGCTCAGAAAGCGGCTTTCTATGAGAATGTGCAGAGTGTCACATTCTCATTGGGTTATATTTCTCTCTTTACTGTAATTTGTTCCTTAGAGAGCCTGGAGCTGGAAGAAGATAAGTCATTAGTGTCCAGCTAAAGGTGACACTGACATCAGCATCCATTGTGGTCTGCGCCTTTTCAAATCTCGTATCCTATGGCCATATCTTCTAGAATAACTGTGATTCAATTAAGGAGAATCTATATGGGCTGTTGATCCAATTTTTACTCATTTGCAGAGAAATGAAAATAAATCGCTATTGTGATTTTATTTACAGTGCTGGCTGTGAGCTGATAAAATGGAGAATGGTTGAAAGAGCCCCATTCTGCTCCCAGTGGAGCCTGTGGGCCCAGGCCAAGCAGCCACCCTGGAGGGTTTGACTGCCATGGGTGGGAGCGCTGCGGGCTCTGCCTCCCGTGCCCCGTGTCCTGGGCAGGGACAGGTTTGGCTCGTCCCCACAGGAGGATGCTCGGCGGCAGGGACGGCCTTTGAGGAGCTGTGCAGGGGCTGGAGGGGCTGTGGCTGCCTGGGCAGGCCCTGCCCAGGCCTGGAGAGCTCAGCTGGTGCGGCCCCGCAGCTGGTGTGGAGCTGCTTTGTCTTCATTTCATCCATGCTGGGTTTCAGATGCAGCCAAGATGAGTCAGTTTTGCTCCAACAAGGAAATGGGTCCTGCTGCTGTTATATCCACTAGAATTTTCATTGTTCAAGCCTAATGTTGACAGCTCTTAACTTTCTTGATCACCGTGCTGTTTGGAAAATGGTTTGTTCCCTTCTCTTTAGCACTTCAAACGTTTCTGTCCTCACCCCTTTTTTGTTCCCTCTCTTAGCTCCTGGTGCTCCACTGTAGTGTGATTTTCAAAGGGATAATGTAAAATTGGTTGCTCATGAGCTGTTCGCAGCATCGAGCATTGTTTAATGCTTTGTTAGTGAATGCTCTCTGGGTCTGAGCCATTTGCATTGCCCTTTTCTGGAAGCATTAGGGTTTGTTTTAAATTCACAGTTGCCCTGAGGCCAGCTGTTAGCCAGCCCCATGGTGGAGCCTGCAGGTCCCCATCCCTGGCGGCTCGCTGTGGGTGAGTGAGGAGGCTCTGCTGCCCACACAGGAGATGGAGCTGGAAAAGATGCTTCCTGTAGGCCTGGCAAGACCCAAATCTGACACAATTCCTTGACCCTTGCACTGTTGTTCCTATCAATGAGCTGTTTAGGGCAGACAGTGTCTTTAGTCTGAGTTGCTCTAAATGTGTCACAAAAAATACTTTTATAGGCTTAACAATAATCAGTATCCTATTGCCACATGTCCTGGTTATTTCTGTCTCATTTCTGCTTTTGACACTAAGTGACCGCAGGACTTTGGCTTTGCTCCCCACATTTAAGCCCTGCAGAAGAAAAAGCGAGAATTGGGATGTCTTGGGCTTCATGCAGAAAGATTGGGCAGTTACCTGCTGTCTGCTGAGCACCAAGTGTCACCAGCACTGAAGAGCCCAGAAACTATGTGGGAGGATGTTAATATTCCATGAAAAAGCAAAGATCCAAAAAGACATCCCCTCTCTCTGGTTTCTTCTTGTAGTTTTCTCTTGTATCAGCTGAAGAGCATGAAAATTTCTTTGCATGGTAACGCCAGTGTTGTAGTGCTGTGTTGTCCTATAGCAGAATTGACAAGTCCTTACATCATTATCCAGGGCTGCTATTTCATTAGGCGAATGTCAGTGTCAGGTAAGATCATGGGTTTGTCAATATAATGAAAATACCAGTCAAGTGAGGAAAAAGTCACAATTTTCCAGCTCTAAAAATTGATTTTTATTGCTCTTCTTGTAATCCTTTCTTTGGATTAAGTATTTATTATTGATGTGGTCTTTCTTTTAATCTTAATAGCTGCTGACATTGTAATTAATTAAAAAATACAACATTTTTGCCCAAATGGCACTATATTGAAATTAAAAGTGAACATCACATATTAGTTAAACAGCCCTGACAAATGTCTTGAGTGCTAAGATGATTGCCTAAGCTTCTTGACAATTCCCTTCATCTTGCTGTATGGTGCTTGACCTTTTGAGATATTTTGGTGTTATTAATAGGTTTTAGCCATTTTATCAGAAAGAACAAGGCACAAAAATATTATAAACTTTATCTTTTTAATGACAGCACTACACCACCTTGGGCATGCCAATGAAGGCACTTCCATTATGGCTTTTGAGGCACAATTAAACTATCAGTCAGCAGGTAACTTGTACTTGGAATTGATGGGGATTTTTTTTTTTTATTTGCCCCCAAATGTGTATTTGAAATTGCAAAAGCGTGCAAGCGGAGCACTATCAGAGCTGCAGAAGGGAGGTGGTGTACAGGAGAAGACAGGGTTCTCTTTCAAAGCTGTCTCTGAATCCTCTGCTGCGGAGGGGATCAGTTCTCAAGGTGCGGGTGTTTGGGCTGATCTCTGATGAAAACTTAAAAAGCAACGCAGACAGGAAAAACAGAAATCTGAACGGTCTGGGTTGCTGTAAGCCAAAACATCATGTTTCCGTCCTCTTGGTCTTCAGTGTCCTTGATGTGGCTGTGGCAGGAGACAGTGTTGTCGTTCCCTAACTTTCCACCAGAAGTCAGTGCAGGAGCTGTCACTACCTCTGGCACTGCAGAGCCGTGGAGAAGGTGTTGTATAACCTTGTTATCCATAGATCACCTGCCACCTTCCAGCCAGCTCCTGGCTCCTGCAGGGAAGGTGAGCTGATGATGCCTTTGGCACAGTCGTCCTGCCATGGCAGGGCCGGGCTCTGGGGCCTGTGCTGTGCCCAGCGAGCGCCCCACGGGTGCCCTGAACGCTGCACCCAGGGGAGAAAGCATTCCAGAGCCCTCTGGGGACTCAGCCCAGCCCTGCTTGCACCCAGGGGACAGAGCATTCCAGAGCCCTCCGGGGACTCAGCCCAGCCCTGCTCCTGCTGCAGCAGCTCCACACAGAGCTGCGGCTCCACGCTCTGCGCGGTCAGCAGTAAACTGAGCGAGCAGCTTGTCCTGAGGAACGATGGTCGCACCAGCAGTGAGCTGATCCTCTTGTCTCAGTGTGTTAGTTGTGATCTTCATATTCCTTCACTTAGGAGAAGACGTTTTATATAGGCAGTCATATGTTAAGGTCTCTTCCAACCCAAACCATTCTGTGGTTCTCTGTCCTTTGTAAAAGCTTTTGTGTCTGTAGCTCCCATGTGCAGATAATGCACAGAAATAAATTGATTGTGGAGAGATAGTATCTCACCCCAGAGGTTGTGTGAGAAAGATGGAATGGCTCATATTAGCTGGTATTTATCTTAAATACATTTAGTTATTAGAAAAATTTGCTCACCAAATAAAATATGGCTTGACCTTTGGATTGTTTCTTCCCAAGAAATGTGACAGTGTCCCTCCTTCTCCCCCATTCAGCCTGCTTGGCAGAGCTGCACGGTTTTTGTTTTGTTTTGTTATGTTATTGTTGTGTTTAAAAAAAACCAAAACCCTCAAGGCCCTCTTTTCAACAGTGTCAAGTTAGGATGAATTGGCCGGGGAGGCATGTTTATAGACTGTGTGAAGAACTTTGTCTTTGTGTGGGAATGCTGGTGACACTGGTATGGCTTGCCTGAATGAACTGCGATGACGCGGCTAATAAGGTGTCCTGCTGAGCGCCGCCGCAGCCTTTCTCAGACCTCCCACCTAATGCCATTCAGCTCCAGCTCAGTGTAGCTAATTTTTCCCATTCCCTCAATTCTTTAGGCCTCCTTACAAACAGAAAAGTCAACTTTCACACCGAGGAGAAGATAAGTGCTTTAGGAAATAATCGTGTAAACAGAATGTTACCTTCTGACCTGATGCTGATACCTTGGTCTGGGACAAAACCCAGCTGGCTATTGCATTCGACATGGCTATTAAAGGAATAATGCTGCTGATCCTCCTTACAAAGTGCCCTGAGAAATGGTTTAGCCAAATCACAGTGCCTCTTGTCACACTGAATCATGTTCAGCTGCTCTCTTCCATGACCAGATTGCTGATATTTAACTGCTTCCTTGTCTTCTCCATTCTGTGAAGGGGATTCAGTATAGGAGAGGGAAAATAGGAAAGCAAGGGGAAGCCGATTCTCTAATTTTCTGGCTGAATTTCAGTGCTTTGAATTACGTATACAGTGCCCCATACAGCATTTATAAAAAGAGGTGCATTTAATCAAGTAACTTTATTTTTAGCTGCTACAAGGAGTACTTTAAAATATATTGCAAAAGGATTTCAGGGATTCTAATAACACAGAATTGTTCACTTTAGGACTGCACTGAACCCTGCTGTGTGTAGCAAGTGAAATTAATAAATAGGCCCAGATTTCAAGTAGTATTGAGAAGATGAACTGCTCTCTCTTCCTTGTTTTAGTCTTGGTAGGGATGTGGCATTTCCTAAGTGGCTTTGAGAACACTTCACCTTGGCAGTGGGCACGGCTGGCACTGCCCGCAGGCTGAGGGGCCCGTCCCTCTGGCAGAGGGGCTGGGGGCACCCAGAGCAGCCCTGGCATGGCAGTGACCTCTGCCCGAGCCCCGCTGCATCCCAGGCACAGCCCGGCAGGTCAGAGGTTCCTCAGCATTGCCCTGGTGCCCCCGAATAACAGATGGTTCTGTCACAGGGCAGTGGGTCAGGGTCCGCCCAGCCACAGCTCTGCTGAGGGAACGAGCTTTGCTCGAGCATGGATGTCTCTGTGCAACACAGGAGCTTCTTTCTGGGCCTGTAACGCTCTTGCTGATACCCAGAGTGAGCCAAATTGCAGTATTAGACCAAAATAAGAATTACGTGCATTTATTTTGCAGCAAGTAAATTGTAATTTAGTGTTAATTTGCAGTGGCACTCAAGTTTACTCCTTAAAAAAAAGTACAAATCATGTGTTTAACTCATCAAAACATTTCAGCATGGGGATAATTTGGACTGTAAACTCCACTTGAAAGTAACAATTGCTTGAATGTTTCCTTCTCTTACTCCCTTGTCATGGCTAAAACAGTCTTTGGCTCATTTATCCAACTTGTCTGCTACTTCTCAAAATAAAACAAGATGTGAAGACAGACTAACCCATTCAGTGCAGAAAACTTTCAGTGTAGTGCCATCAAAAAATGTATAATGCATTTGAAACTGGCAAAATAATTCAAGAAATGTGTTCCAGGTATGAAGAGTCTGTTATCAAGGACTCTCTGTGCAGTTACAAATTCTGTGGTTTTGGAAGAGGTGAAACCATCTGTGGTGTTTATAGTTGTGTGCTCTAGAGTTTACCAGGGACAGCAGTGAGCCCAGATGGGACCATGCTTTTTCCCAGTGCAGCTGATTTTTCCAGTTCATTATATTGATTGATTTGCCAATTTGTTATATTGATTTCCAAAACGTGCAGAAGTAAAGATCTTTCTTTGGTATGTTTTAAAATGTTAAAAAATTATTTTCCAATAAGCGATTCCTTCTGGAGCAAGAGCAGAGGATGAGGAGGGTGAATGTGTTCTTCCACCCTTTTCAAAATGAAGACTTCTCTTTCTGGAATGGAAGGGCTGTCTGTCATCTGTTGGAAAAGGTTCCTGTTTCATTTGCATTTGATTTTTGGATCCACTCTGAACCCCTGTCCCCTCCTGATGGCCTTGCACAGGTCACAAGAAGCAGCGTGGCCATTGAAGGCATTGATGACTTGTGTGTGCTGGCATGTGGAATTGTGCAAGGGAAATACCTGTGCCCTCTGTACAGTCATGAATAACTGAGTCACCTGTTTTGTCATAAGCTATCTAAAGTTGTACAGGAATAGAGCCTTCAGTGTGCTGAAACCCTTTGGGATGAGCTGGTGAAAGTTGTTAAAGGAAATGGCACTGGGTCCTCCCACTAAAACCATTGGATTTATACTGGTGACACGGGCTGGCTGCTTTCTTGTTATATGGTTCAGATTTATCACTTCACTGAGTGATTCATGGTGGCAGTTCTAAAGGACTATTTGATTCGTACTTAAAGGAAGGATATTTTTTAGAAACAAAAAGCAAAGGAGAATGGCATAGATTTGGAAGCCTTCCCAGTTTTTCTGCAAGCACTCGTTCTTTTTTTAAAAATTTGTCTTCTGAATTCTCAGTGGCCTGTACTCATGCTGATCTGTACATTTTTATGGCTTAGAACATGGAAACACAAGGAGCAGAGGACTTTTGTGTAGCTCTCAGCCCAGTCCTAGCAGCTTGCCTGTGTCCCTGGCCAGAGTGGCTGTGTTTGCAGTGCCCTGTTCCTGTCCCAGTGCCCTCAGTGACAGGCAGCTTTTCTGCGTGGCCCCAGGGGAGGGGACATTGCTCTACTCCTCTTTATTGCCATCTCCTTTGCAGGCTTGAGCTCGGACTCTGGAAGCACAGTCAGGAAAACTGGTTCTTGTGCCATTGGTTCAGGGCAGTTTTAGGTACCAGGAGGCATTTCAGCACAAAGATATCAGAGTTCCAAACTGCTGAAAGAGGTCTAAGATTTGGGAACTCTTGAACTAACAGTAAGTTCCACTTATTAATAGTAAGTAATGGCCAGGACATTAGGTTGCATACACGTATTGAGTCGCTTAAAGGAATTTTCATTGTTAGGTACCCCACATCACTTAGTAAGTACATAAATGTGTGCATCCTTTGCTGTGCCACCGTTGTGAATTTTTTTGTACACCTGGATTAATTCACCACCTGTGGAAAGAGATGTGTCAGAAGCCACTTGGAGCATCATTCTGAAGTAACATCTGGACTCAAACCTATCATGAGACACTCTTTCTAAAATGTCCGACAAGATAAGCTACTAGCGGAGAAACTGGACAAAAATTATCAGTTGTAGAGCTGACAATGATTTGTGTACAAATCGCATTTTAATCAGGTAATATGCAGGACTATGAAATGGCTGAGTTTTCATTAATTGCTCAGAAGAAGACCAATTTGCTGTTTCAGTCATCAGTTTGGAGACATTTTCACAGACTATTTTTTTAATAGTCTATTTATTTGGAAAATCTGTCTTTGCATAATTCAATCACAGGCATGGTACTCATAATCCAAATTTGTTTCAAGAGGCCTTCAGTGGACCTTGATGTCATTCCTGCAATATCTGTCATTCCTCTGTCAGCAGTAAATGGCAGTGAGCAGAGCCAAAGCTGATCCTTGAATCAGGACAGTTGGCAAAGCAAAGTCTTGTTCTGATGTGTAAGTTGTTGATGTGATTTTGCAATGATAGCGTTAGCAAACTGTGGCAATGTAAATGGTTTAACTTTTAGCAAACTGTAGCAATGTAAATGGTTTAACTTTTAAGTTCTCATTTTCCTTCAATTTTCCATGAGGACACTAATCAAACTAATGTTTTGTGCAGGTCAGGAGTGACAGGTTTTTCTCAGGGCTTGCTGGGAGCTGACAGTGGGCAGTATTTATTAACAGTGCCTGCAATAATCTGTCAGCTAAATGGAGGATTGGAGATTTTCATAGCGGAAACAGATAAGTCTTTGCAAGAGATTTTCCTCAAATGATCAGTGTCTTAGGCCCAATGCACATAATTTTTTCCATAGAATAATATTCCTTATGTAATAGATTACTGTTGACGAAAATTGTGAGATGTTTTCAGAGGAGAAGCAGTATCTCATTGCAGATGCAATGTTGCATCTTTCCTTATGGCTTTGAGAATAAATGGGTGTAGTGCATTAGAACGTGGGAAGCCATTTGAAACAATTGCCTCCTGACCTGCCTGCTGGACAGTGCTTCACCTGCCCGTGCCGGGCTCACCTGGAGTTCCTGACAGGAATGCTCACCTACTGGTGTATTCCCAGAACGTTCACAGGGCATTGCCTGCATTCCTTCCTCAGCTCTCTCACCCTGCACACCCAGGGGGGTTCTGTGTTCTGGGCATTTTGTCTGGATAAATTCCTGCTGGCTGTGGCAGTTGAGTTTTCGGTGTCTCATGCCTTCCTCAGCCACTGATAGGAGATGAATTGCATTGGTTCCTGGTTTGAAAATAAGTGTGACTTGGTGGATTTCTAAATGCCAAGATCTCTAGAAGCTGTAAAATTGTGTATTGTTGAGAGTACCTTACAACTGTTGCTAATGATAGATTAGCTAATAATATGACAGCTTTTAATAATATGAGATTTGAAAGATGGATAGTAGTGCCATATCTCCCTGGGTAGGACTGGGCAAAGGCTTGAGGAAAAGTCAATCTTCACAGCTGGAGCAACTACTTGTTAGGTGTTGGCTACAGCCTCAGCAGAAATGTGCTGTGAACAGCAGAGAGCTGTGGCTGCTCTGGGAGCCTCAGGGATGCTCAGTCTGTCCCATGGGAGGATTGATGCCCAGCCCTGTCACTTCTTGTGTTGTTCACAAAGTACCCCAAAACACAGGTGACATTGCTTAATATATCGGTAAGCTCAAACATACTCTGACCTCGCTGCTAATTCAGCATTCCTAATTCTTACCTGCCCAGACCAAAGCCATATCCTTGAACTTTCCAAGGTGTGAAGGACCTCCATGATACCCTCAAGATTTCTATCGTCCCCAAATACCACTTCTGCAAGATTTGTATGAACTGTTGTTTTCCCCAGCTTGCTCTGTCAGCCAGGCATGGGAAATTAGATGCACTGTTGTACAGGAGCTGGAGATAAAATTGCCTGAGCAAAGAAAATAAACTGAAAAATATGGTTAACATATTGGCCCAGTATAAACTGGTAGTTTTGATGGTTCCAATAATTATTTCTGAGACTGTGCTAAAGGATAACATATGTGTCCTTGTATATTCCTGCATGTTTGTAAAGCCAAATGACAGGTTTGTTCTGTTTTCATTTTTTTCCAGAATTATCGATCAGCGATTTGAGAAAGTTTCATATTTTGTCTTTGGAGATTTCAACTTCAGACTGGATGCCAAAGCAGTAGTTGAGGTAGGACTTCTCTTTTTCTTCTGTTGTAGACCCTACCAGGTTGGATTTATCTTTTTTTTTTTTTTTTCCTGTAGAAAACCTAAAGGTGACTTGACAAAGTAATGTTAATATTGACATCAGACTTGCCCAACACTGCTTCTGACAGGAACATCCAGCAAGTAACTAACATTGTGTGGTTGTGACTCTTGCCATCCCCTTATAGCTCACAGTGAATCAGAATAATTGCCTGCAAACAGAGGAAGGGTTGCATTACCTTCCTACTCTGAGGAAAAACAAGAGGCATTTCCTCAATGTCTGTGGTAGAACTCCACACTTTAAAAGTACAGGCAGTCATCAGTGCAGACCTTTGTGCCTGTGGCATCTTGATGTGGAAGGGTGACTAGGAGATTTGCATAAAGTGAAAATAACTTACTCAACTTTTTTCATTATAAGTTGAGATAACCTTGACCTGAATGCTGAAGCTCCAGGTAAGGTGGTGTAAGAAATAATACCCAGATTGAAATGAGTATTTAATCTTATGGTTTTCACACTTTAATTCTCTGAGGTACTGCAATGTATTTTTGGTGTCCTTGAGGGTGGGCATGCATCTTTTGAGCCAAAAGTTTTAATTTTGTAAATCTAACTGTGGGAAATGTCCTGTGTGCCAAAGGCTGGCATCCCCCCATTCAGGTGCAGTGCTGTTCTCCTTCCTTACATGATCAGTAGTCCGTCCGTTGAAAAACTTGGAGTTTGATGTTACAACATTTCATATGGAACTAACAACAACTTCTTGGAATCCTTTCTGTAGTGCAGTCAGCCAGCCAAGGAGCTTAAAGCATAGTTGAAATGAAAGTCAAGTCACCAGTTCAGAATATGCGGCTTCATACTGCATATGCAAAGGGTGAAAACCAGCTCTGCTGCCCTGTGGCTGCTGTAGCTCTCGTCAGTGTTCAGAGATCACTTGCTGGTGATCACTTCAGAGAGCTGTTGTGTGTTTTCCCTTCACCAGCGGCGTGGTGGTGTTACTGAGGATGCTGCTGTGTGAGAGCCCCTGTCAGTCACACTGCAGCAGTCACCCCCTGCACTCAGTATGATGAGGGTGCTCCAAGCTTTTCCTGACTCACATACTGCCAGCAGGCTGCAGGACTGAAACTGCACAGGCTCTTTGCTTTAGTACCAATAGATTAAGATTTCTATGTTTATATCTGTCAGATTCAAAATCATCCCCGTCAAACAAAATAGTATCACTAGCCCCAAATGATGGAAACCGAGTGAGGTGCAGAGCAAGTAGGGTGAGCCCAGAGGTTTCTGAGCCTGACACAGTACTCTGCATGTTGGGAGTGTTTTACCCCTACTGGTTTACATTGCTGCATGTGAGCACAAAAGGTGTAATTGGAAGATGAATCAAATTCATTTTCACATTCCTCCTACCTAGGATGCAAGCCTGTGTGAGTCTACAAAGCGTTAGAATTATACAGATTTTCTATTGGGGTTTTTATTTTGAGAAGTAGCATACCCCAGTAATCAGAACTTCACCCAGCTACTCTGCAATGTTAATTAAGCATAATTGAAGCTGATTCAGAAACTTCCAGTTTATACATGGACAGCTAAAGTCACAGTAAGTTTGTTTTGTAGTGTTTTGTTCTTGGTGTAGTTTATAAATCTGTATGTCAGCAGATCCCAGAGCTGTCAGAAACAGTTGTCTGATGTGTCTGGGGCTGCCTCTGGACAGTGCTGAGGGAGTTAATAGTCAGAGTATAGCACTGGCAGTAAGGGCTGGCTCCTCGGTGACAGATCCATTCCTAAAGTATCGTTTGGAAGGACAGAGCTGTAGGCCACCTCCAGAGGGAATTGCACTCGGTGGGACTCGGTGTGTGATAGTGTTTAAGATCAGGCCCAAATCACCTCCCGGAGCAGCCTGTGAAGGGTGAGACCCCGACGTGCTGTGAGCACGGCCGTGTGCAGCTGCAGGAGCAGGAGCAGGAGCAGGCAGAGGTGCTTCTGTCCCGGGCACTCCGTGCCAGCCCCAGGGAGAGCCTGTGCTCAGCTGGCACCCCCAGTCCCTGCTGCTGTTACCGTGTGCCCATGCTCATGGATATTCACCACTCCTTGCACTGTTCAGCAGTGCAGTTCATACTGGGAATTGTAAGGGTTAATCCATTGACCTGTCATCTTTGTGTACGTTACTAAATTTATCTCTGCTTTTCTTGCTGACCTTTTGAATTCCCTCTTGAGACCACAGCTGCTGAACGTTTGAACACTGAGATGCTACAAGCAATACTTGTGTAAATGCAGACTGCGCTTACATCAAACATAAAGAATAAAGTGTGTTAGTAAATAACTTCCCACTTAAGCCATTTAAAGGGAGAATCTGAGAGCTGTTCAGAATGTAGAGTCCAGACCCTGATGTGCAGTGTCCTAAATCAGATGCAAAAGATGTTGTGTATATTAATTCATAATTAATAGACTATAAATCATTAATATGTAATTTATTGAACCCTTACGGGAGCCTTAATTTAAAGTCACATTGATTTCCTTGCTAGGAAAATGTGCTTTGCAGTGTTGGAGTCATGAGGGGGAGGCGGTTGCTGGCACGTGGGCAGTGCCAGGCGCTGTTGCTGAGGCGGCCCCAGTGAATTTTGCAGGTGTGTTTGCTGGTCAGTTCCTGGGGCAGGTCCCAGCGCATCCCACCAGGGCTGTGCAGCCCAGCGGGGCCAGGCTCTCGCTCTGAGGAGGGCAAATGCCACTGCTTTATCACTGCAGAGCATCCAGAGGATCTTCCATAAGAGTCCAGCCTTCTGAGGGACACCACCCTGCTCCCGCCAGCAAAAATAACCCGTGTACTTACAGAATGTGTTTAGTAAGGCAGTAACTGCAGAAGAAAGATCTGCATTTCCTTGGGTTTTGGTCACTCTGAGATGTGCTGTAAGACCTGAATCTTCTGTCTGACAGACAGGTAAATTCACTTAATCTTATATTGGCAAAGCTGGCTGAGGATTTGCTGCTGTTTAAACTCAAAGTTTTGCCTACTGACTTCTTTTTTTTTTTAAATGCTAGACTTTTTTGGGTGTTAGAGCATTCTGATTATTTGCCCACTGCTTTCAGATACCTTCCAGCACCTCTATTCCCAGCACATATGGAGGTGTTTGCAACATAATATAAAAAAAAAATTTTAAAAATCTTAACATATTAAAAATTCACAAATTCAAGCATGCCCAGGCGCTGTGCTGGATCTTGGAGCTGCTTCTCTCCTGTACCCTGCCCCAGCCCAGAGCATCTCAGCTCCCAGCTGTGGCTGTGCTTGTCCAGAGGAGTCTTTCTCCTTCTGTCTGGGGGCCAGTTTACCACTCTTGCTCTGTTTTAGTTGCCATTCAAGTGTTTTAGGTGGGTCTAGACCAAGGAAGAGTATTTTTTCAGTCAGCTGGCCATAGTAACAATCTGTATTAATCTCTGAGAATTACTTTACTTTAATATTTAAAGAAATTATTCGTTGAATCTCCATACTAGAAGTCTTCCTCATGCAATATGTCCATTTTAGGAAGGTATAAACAGGCTTAAGAAACTGAGCTTATTTTGACTGTTTTGGGAATAAAACCCTCTTTCTGAGACTGCTGATTCAGGAGTCTCTTAGAAAAGTACCTTGTAGTTCCAAGAAAGAATTTAAAATTGTGTGCTCCTCAGTCCCAAGAATGGCAGCTCAGTAAAGAGTTCAGTTTGTCAGGCTTTAGGAGAAAGTCACATTAACCACAAAATCCATTTGCTCAAGGTAAACCATAGCCTTGCCTTGTATCCAGGAAAAAATGGGAAAAACCCTTTTTTTTTTCATTACTAAAGCCTTGTTAGGGTTGGTGGCAGCTTGGTAAGCTGGAGAGGGATTAAGTGTATCATATATGAAAATTTATAAAGGTAGCAATAGAAGTGGTGTTTCAGGATTCCAGACATTTTGGCCTACAAAAAGCTTTCAAGCTCTGACTGCAGAAAAAAAAGTTATGTCCTCATCTTAGAATTAACCATGTCCACTCACTCTGTGTGCTCTGTGGGTTACAGTCAACCAGAATATTTCCTTTCTAGACTTCTGCCAAGCAGCCCTTTGATAAGCCAGGACTGGAATTGCTGATTAAATGTTTTTTAAAAGCTAATAACTGCTCGTAAGAATTTACATGTCTGACTCCATCATTCACTTGCAGTGTGCCTCTCTGCCACCTCTGTCCCTGTGATTTTATATTATCTGATAAAGCAGGAACGACTTCATTCTGGCATGACTTTTTAGCTGCCACTATATTGCTGATGCTGCAGTGAATCACATAATTTCCATTTGATCACGCTGTCTTGGCACAATGTGGTCTTTAATTCTGAGCAAGCCAGTGGGAGCATGGTGTCCCTTTATGCAGAACTTGGAGGAGCACTGCTGGCACTGCCACCGTGTGTGCCCGCAAAATGGGGACCTCTCCTCTGAGACATCACTCGCTCTCTGTTGAACAAACATCTCTTGTTCAAAATAAAAGCTGATTAACACCTTTTCACCTCTGAATAATTGATTCAGATCTTACTCAAATCTGAAGAAATATTTTAAGTTGAAATTGTTTTATCCCATGCATTGGACACTAACAAGGATCCTTGCAAACTCCAGCCAACAAATGACCCATTAGTAATTGTCATGATAAAGATTAATAGTTAATTAGACAATTATCACTGATTTGAAAAGCTGATTCAAGTGAGATAGGTGATGGATGGATGTGGAGACTGAATTATCTCCTCCTTGGTACAGATGTGCTTCCCTGGACAGAAACAGGTCACCTGTCAGGATGAGGCTCTTGCTCTCCTCGTGCATTCAGGAGACACCACCAACCAACACCTGGCTGTGTGGTCAGGTGCAAATGTTTGTGTGTGTGTGTATATTTTTTAGTCGAAGTAATATCTGCAGAAGATGTTTTGAATGCATCAGGAAAAGGGCATGAAAGAATTGCTCAGTCTTGTTGTTACAAAGACAGCAATATTTTATTTCTTTTAATTCTGACTAATTTTGTTTTGAGAAACCAGTAAAGTTCCTTTGCATTAAAAATACTGCCATGGCATATAAAGCAAGCGTATGTAGTTGTGGGCATAGTCAATCGTGCCTCCCTGTTCCAAACCAGACTGCTGCCCTTCCTGGGCAGGGATAACGTGCAGGTGCCCACGTGTCCATTTGGGATAGCAGGTGCCACCATTGAATTCATGGCCAGGTGCTGAGCTCCAGGACGTCCTGCTCCATTGTGGCTGGTAGTTTAAAACGGAAATAGGGTCCCCTTCCTCCTGCAGTAAAGTGGTACTAAACTGTTCTTGTAAGAGAAAAAACACATTGCTTTATTTCTGAGATAAACCAGCGCATCGCGGAATAAATCAATAGCTTACAATTTTCGCATCATGTTTTCACTCCAGTTAGGAAAGCGTGTTAAGTCCTGGATTGGTTTTATAATCTCAAACAGTTTGCTGTAAATATCTTCCTCTCATAAAGATTTTAACTTTTTTACAAGCTCAAATGTTTCTAGGAAATGCTGGAGACAGCATCCTTTGTAAAAGGAAAGTGTAATAACAATTTGTTAAATTAAAATGCATACAACTTCAGTTCTAATAAGGAGAGCTTTATTAATGTAGGTAAATTGCAGCAACGCATCTGAGGCACCTGCTAAATGTTCATTATAAATTACTCTCATAGACATTGTGATGAGTTTTATATTGTAGCCAGACTTAGAAAGGCATGCAGATTACTTCCCTGAGGGACTGGATATATTTACTTAACAGTGTAGTTAATTGCAATTATTTATTTTCCAGTGATTGCAAATGGCCTCTGCGTTAAAGGTACATGTGGCTACTAGGAATTATTCAATTACCTCTCTTCTTAGTAGTCTAAGGCAAACCCGAGCATGGATTCCCAGAGGCCAGACAGCAGTGTATTAACTCAATCTGCTCCGCAGCTTTCTGCTGGGGCCAAGCTCTATAGCCACGAGTCTTCTCAGCAGAGCAAGCTTGAGAAATGCTCATTACCCTGCAGCTGATTTTTGACATCTTTCATTCCATACTGATGCTGCCACACGTATTGGCAAGATTCATAGGAGGTTAATTAAATCCATCTTCAAAACAACGAGGGGCCAATGAGCCATATCCCCGTTGCAACAGTAAATTAAATGATGCAATTGTTTCTACTTCCATCATAGATAAGGGGAGAGATGAGTGAATGGATTGTTCTCTGGCCGCCTCCTCCAGGGCCCCAGAGGGTCTCGGAGCATGTGGTCATAAACCTGCTTTTAATTTGTGGCTGCAGGAAGGGATGGCCCTGCTATCAGCAGGCAGAGGTCCCGCACGGCGTCATCCTGTGAAGGGTGACACGGTAAAAACGGGGCTCCTCCGGCCTCAATGCAAATTAACGCAAACGCGGTGACAAAGCAGAACGGAGAAGATGATGCGTTCATCAAACTTGGCACTGCGTGCTCCGTAATTAAAACGTACACAAATTAAATACAATTATCTCGTGCTTTGTAGTAGGGCTGGGCGTCATTAAGCTAATGAATCCCGCGGCCTGTGCCGCGGCCCCGCTCGCTGCGGCGGCAGCTGTGCCCTCAGCTGGCAGGGACGGCGGGGACAGCAGCGCCCGCCCCGCACCTGCCATCCGTCACCATCGCCATCACCTGCCGGCAGCGCGGGGCCGCGGGCACGGGCAGCCTCGGCTCGGGCGGGAGGGGACAGGCTGCTGCGGGCCAGCCGCTGGCACCGGGCCTGGGGTGCCCGTGAGCTCGGGCACCGGGATCTGAGGGGCTCCGGGCCTGGGGTGCCCGTGAGCTCCTGCACCGGGATCTGAGGGGCTCCGGGCCTGGGGTGCCCGTGAGCTCGGGCACCGGGATCTGAGGGACACCGGGCCTGGAGTGTTCGTGAGCTCGGGCACCGGGCCTGGGGTGCCCGTGAGCTCGGGCACCGGGATCTGAGGGGCTCTGGGCCTGGGGTGCCCGTGAGCTCGGGCACCGGGATCTGAGGGACACCGGGCCTGGGGTGCCCGTGAGCTCTGGCACTGGGCCGTGCGGGGCTCCGGGCCTGCGGTGCCCGTGAGCTCCGGCACCGGGACCTGAGGGACACGGGGCCTGGGGAGCCCGTGAGCTCCTGCACCGGGATCTGAGGGGCTCCGGGCAGCTTTCTCCGCGCTGGCGGTTCGTGCCCCTGGGCAGACGGGCTCGGCCATGGCTCGCCGGTGCTGCGGTCCCAGTGCCAGGTGCAGGCAGGCACTGCAGCCTGTCCGGGTGTGGCGGTGCCTGTCTGTCTGTCTGTCTGCAGGAGGCGGGCCGGTGTTTGCTGCACACACTCCGAGATGTCTCTGGCACTTTCTGACATGCCCGGGTTTTGCCCCTGGGTTGGAGTCACAATATGGGAAGCAGTTCATCCCGTGCTTACCTTTGAGCACCGGCAGCCAGCCCTTCTCAGGCAGGGCAAGGGGGTGCAGCAGGGACTGGGGCTGGAAAAACACACATATAACCAACCAGAACAATATCTGGACTTTAAAGTTGTAGTCTGAATAATTTAGTGGAGTATTGCAATGCATAATGCAAATCTGTAATAAGTACTTTAATAAAACCACCTGTTAATTTTTTTTGTGTTTATTTCTAGACTAGAAACTTAGCTCAACTGGGGCAGAATATCACCTGGGAAGATGCTATAAAATCCCCCTTTTTAAGAATTATTTCATTTTAGAAGGAATAGATTTACCTACAAAAAGTGCATTCTTTCTACATTTCAGTTTATTCCTGGGTGTTACTGCAATACAAATTTTTCACATCTATGTATGCATCGTGCACTAGTGTTTAGATCACCCAATGATGATCGAAAGCAAAGGGCAGGGGCAAGGAAAGGTTTACACTCTGCATATTTGCAGTGTATTAAAAGCCTGTGAATACCTATTTTCATTGCCATAAATGGAAGCCTAGAGGGAGTTTTTTTCCAAAAAATTACACTGTGTATTAAAGAACAATATTTTGCTTGCTTATCAGAAACAAAACTGGGTAGAAAGAATTCGGTAGCTGTTTGAAAATCAAGGAACAGGATCGTATTTACCTTTATCATCAGCAACTCCTGTTGTGATGGCAAATTTTATTCTTCAGTAGGAGTCAGAAATACAGTGAGAGTTGGTGAACTGAATGCACAAAATCTCTGGATGTGTGTGCAGCTATGTTAAAACATTAAAAAATATTTTACCTGAAAATAGTAAGTCTCAAAAGTTGTAGAAAAGAGCACTAAGAAACCAAGATGGATATTTTGTTTAAAAAAAAACCCTTTATTTTTATTTAGATTTGACCAGTGGTAAATGTGGTCAGCCTCAGGGAGAGTGGACAGAGGTGATGCCTAAAGTATGTAAAGCTCATTTGTGGTAGAATATTGCATGGGCCGGGCAGCAAATGGTGGTGGTGAGAGACACCAGTTGCTGTTGCATTAGATCATTTGGCTTGTAATTGAAATCTTGGTCACACCTGTGTCCATTGCAGCGCAAGCCGCCTTTTCCAGACTGTGATTGTGTGAGCTGCCCTGGCAGGTGGAGCCCCTCAGCTCCCAGCTGGGGGCTGTGCCTGGCACAGTGGCACAGGCCCCTCAGGGACAGCGCCGCTGTCCTGCCCTGGGCACGGGCAGTGGCATCTCTGCCGTGGAGCTGGCAGGACAGAGGTGTTCAGAATATTGTCGGGCTGTACCGTATAATGCAGGCATACACGTACATACATCTCTTCCTCTTTGGCATGCAGATTTTCTGTTTGTTTCTCTTTCTTCCAGCTTCTCCAGCCCTCTCTGCACTAACGCAGACAAATGGACCTGGTCGTCCTTTCACTGTAAATTAGCATAGACATCAGTATGAATTTTAAGAAAGTTCAGGAAACACACCCTGAACTGCTTAGCACCATGGAATAAGCACTTGCAGCCTGTTACTTTTCTCTCTTTCATGGTTGTCTTCTCACAGTTCTGTGGCAGAGAGGTAAAAGAAACAGGACAGCAGCTTCTGTTCCTCAGCCCCTCTGAGGAGAGCTCACGCAGTGGTAATTTTGAAAAAAATTATATTGGATGCTGGTCTCCACTGTATTTTGTCATGTGCGTTATTCAAGGAAGCTTTGACTTTCTGATCTACATGATGTGTCCACAAATCTGACTTTATTAGTATTGATAACTCAGTCAGATAATTCAGATAATTCTTTGTCAGAATAGGATTTCCAATAATGTATCATTTTTTCCCGGTCCCAATTTGAGATGAGAATTTGACATTTCAAAGCAAAATATGCAAAGTGGCAATCTAGGAATCTCAAATCAGCTGTAATAATTGCTGTAACATTTAGGTTGCTCCTCCTCCAAGGAAAGAAAGATAAAGCTTCCTGGCCCTTTATGTAGCCATGCAGAAATGGGTCACCTTTGCCTGGTACCACATGGCAAGAGAGGTTCTCTGTGTCCTGCACTGCATGAATTACGTCTTCCATCTGCACCCTTACCGGGGAGATCAAACTCCTTTCTTCTCACACAGAGGTCAGAAGAGTGGGAGGGAGCAGGATGCAAGTTCTAGCAGTGACTGGGACATAACCTCCTGTGAAAATTTTATCTCCTATCTCCACCTTATTAAAATCTAATCCTGAATTCTCTCATTACTGCTTACACAAGAAGTATGTTAGGATGTAATTTACAGCTCTTTCAAGCTTTCACAAGGTTCATCAATGTGTAATATTTTAATATGTAAAGCTTCTAAGGGGTTAAAACCAATTGTATGAAAAGAGATTATAGGATCTTTATCACATGTTGTTTATCTGATCAACAGTTAACAATTTAAGACAGTATTATCCTAGTAAAAAGAAGATTTGTTTCAGATACTGACATAAACATCCCCTCATAATAGTGGCTTTTCATTTACTGCGTTGCAATGTACCATAAGCTTAAAGGCACAACAGCTTCTTTGTGTGTCTCAATAATGCTTGTCCAGAGTGATGTCAGTCAATTTTTGACCTATACAGTCTGATGTTATTCTCAACGATCACAGAATAGATTTTTTTTTTTTTAATGAGTGAAGAGTATGCCAATAAAATCCTTGAAAATTATCATATTTCTTCATGGCATCTTCCTCTGGAAGAACAAGGTATATTATGACATAGGCCTTTCTGTGAAGTCATGTTTCCTCTGGCTTCTGCTGGTTTTTGTTATTTTCTTTGCAGCTGACTTTCCACACTTTCATGCAAATAAACGCTAACAATTAATAGCGCTCTCTGGTAGAGGTATGAAAAGAAACAGTCTAAGTGAAGCAGCCCCCTGGTAGGAGCAGATTCTGAGTTCAGCCTGTGTGGTGGCACTCCTGGGGTCCCATATAAAAAGTGTTTGGCAAGTCAGTTCCCTGTGCTCCTTGGCAAGTGCTCCTGCTCGGTGGGGGAAAGGCTGTGGAGCGGGGCAGGGTTCGTTTGGGGCGCACAGAAAGCCTCGGGGTGATTCCCCCATGGCCCGCCCAGGCAGCGGGTGTACAGAGATGTGCTCATCCTCTGCTGCTTTCCTGTCGCAAAAGGGAGCGAATCAGCTCCCTGGGGGAAACATCTTCCCGAGCTCTTAGTGCAGCGCATCTGCCCAGCCCTTGCCGGGCAGCAGCACACGCTGGGGCCCACGCTCCGTTGTGCCTCGTGGCTCAGAGCAGGGGGCTGTTGGGCAGCTGTGGATGATTCCCATCATCTCCCGTCCGGCTCTGAGCGCGCAGGCAGCGCTCTGGCAGGCAAGGGCTGCTCGGTGGCTCTCCAGCCTCGAGCAGTCTGGGCTGGATCAGGATGCACTGCTGCTTGTTGCCCCCAGCTCTGGTCCTCACGGTGTTCTGGCCAGCCTGCTGCGTGGCACTCGGATCCCCTTGCTCCCTCAGAGACAGCAAAGAAATGCATATACTGGCGGAACTCCTTATGGAGATCATGCTGTGCTTCTGAAATGCTGCTTCTAGATTATTTTTAGTCCTATAACTCTAATGGTTCCCTGAAGATTAAACCAGATATAATTTTTTGTTTCTTTTCAGCTGAATGCAGTGTAACTATAATACTGCTATTAAGCTTGCAGAACACCAACATGAGCTGAATTGAGTTGGATTTTAGTGTGGGTCCTGAGTTTCCCCGTCAGTGTCATCTGGGGTTTTGTAGTCATGGAGGCTGCAGTGCAGCCCCTGAGCTGCTCTTGGAGAAGCATCTCCAGACTCCATCTGTGCTGCTGTCTGACTCTTCCCTGCGGTGGGAGCCAAGGGAGGGCCACGGGAGGTGGCACCGTGCCACCCCCTCAGCACCTGCTTCTGACTAGAGTGTGCTAAATGCTTGAATGACAACAGCTGAACTTGAGCAAGCCCAAAGTCCAGAATACAAGAGATTTAAATTAAGATTGCCAAAGTGGGTTGGAAATTTGTTTTTCTTCTGTCTACTGGGTATTTTACATTATGTAAAATGAATACTGGATGATAATTGCCAGTGCAGTATCTTGTATTGATTTAATTCAATAAGCAACTTCACCTCCACCTTTTGCATGCACTTGCCTTAAAATATATGCATTATGAAGGCAGTGATTCAAAGTCTTTAGGAAATCAATACCCAGACAGGATTCTGTTCTTCAAATATTGACAGCAGAATAACTCTAAGAAACAATGACAAACAATAAAAGCAGGGTTAGACAAAATGAAGGCTGCAATTTTTCTGTTGTTAGGCTGTGCAGAGGGCTCAAACTGCTGCCTGATGCTGCATGTTATACATGCTTCAGCAAACAGCTGACACTGGCCCTTTGCTGTCAGAATTTCTGGTGCAACCTGTGGCCACTGAAATAGAAACCAGTTTCTGCCTATGATTCCTATACAGATGGCTGTTTCACCTGATGTTTTTCCAATAACTCACACAGATTTCTTTCAGCCATGTGTGTGCACTGGGGAGATACAGAAGGGTATATATAGACTGTTAGCATTAACGTTGTTCCTGCCTTTGGTAATTTCTCTAGAACTGAATGGAATTTGCACTGAAGCTGGTGAATTACAGATTTTTAACTGATCATATCTGTGTACTAGTTCACAGTGGGTTTTTGTAATGGTAATTTTAAAATCCTATAAATGGGCAGCTCAATTTCCTGCACACTGAGTATAGCTCTCAGAAGTTAAAGTCCTTGATGGAGTAACACGTGCCAACTTAGTGCAAACTGCACTGGTTACTCAGTTGATAGCAGTTCTGAAATCACATTGCTGTAGATCTTTCAGCACTGCAGCTGTAAATAATACTACATTATTAGCACTCATGCAGAAATCTCTGACAACAGTCCAAAAATTCAGATGAATATAAATTCTCTCTCCCTTAGAGGTGGAAGGCTTATGAAGGGTAGCTCTTTACAGTATTACCCGACTTGTAGATATCATAGAAAGAGTTAGCAAGACTTATTTTCATTTCTGTCCTTTATTTTTGCAGTTTTAACGAGTGCTGAATTTCACAAGAATGTCAGTATTGTAGCCATAAAAGGTTCAAGAGCTCTGTTCACATCTGGAAGTAAAAAAATCATTAGGCTTTTCCCTGAATGTACTGGAAATTTCCTAAACTTGACATATTTATGTATAATTTAAAAATGAAGGAAAGCTTTGGGCCACCAGTGCCTGAGTGATGTTTCCTGACAAATCAGTCAGGAGGAACTGGAATTCCTGGGAGTCAGGAATTTAAAGAGTAGGAATCGCCATTTGTAATTGCCCATCTGTAACCAACATGTTTGAAAGTTGGTTTGGGACAAGTTGGTGTACCTGGGACATTACAGAATTTTAGAAGAAGAATAAATTTGTTCCTGTATTTAAGGGGAAGAAAGGAGAGAGACACCAGGCAAGGTTCTCAATAGCTGAAGGCTCATTAGCTTGACATTCATTTCAGGCAACCTAATTCAAGAGTTAGTAATGAAAAGAAAATTGAGAGAGAAAATGCAATCACAAAACATGCTTGAACAAGGCAGTTTATCCTGAGATTAACAATTTGGATGAAAGTGGCGGAGTGAAATCAAGTGATCCTATGGCAAGAAGAGTTTGTTGGAAACATCAGTGTTTAACTTTGCGTTTGTCTGTGTTGCACATGCAGGAGCACCAAGGGGTCAGTGGCAGAGCGATGGGAGACACCAAAGGCAAGCACCTGCCAACAGCTGAACCCCTGCTCCCACAGCAATACCATGGCATAATCATTCAGGCATCTTTAGATAGATTTATTGTAATTGCATGTTTGATTTTACATGTGGCTGCTGAGCCTGTGTGTTGAAATCCGTCGCACACCTCCGCTCCAGGTATTGCAAAGTCACAGTGTGGTGTGAGAGGAGAGCAGGCCCTCCATGCTCTTACCCAGACACTGGGCCAGACCCGAGTGCCAAGGAGGAGTTGTTTCCAGAGCTTGTAGGGCCAGCGTGGCTGAGCCGAGCTCCCTTAGAGCTCCACTGCAGTTCACTCGGACACCCCTTGCCTGCAGGTCAGAGGGTTCCCCAGGAGTTAGCAGACTTTGCTGTGTTCACAGCACTGTCCCCTTCCTTTTGGTTCTAAGTGATGTTTAGAAGCTGCTAACAGACAATTTAAAGTGAAAAATCATATGTGGGAAATCAGCCATAAGAGTGATCAATAAGTAGTTCTGTTCCCGGAGTGGCTGCCAGAGGAATTAGTGAGTGTCCTGTGTGTTATCAAGAGGTCATGCCTTTCTGAAGGTTTGTTATAGTCAGAGGTGCCATTTGCTTCAGTTGAGATTAAATCAGTGCCACGTAGGATCCGGTATGCATGGTTAGAGTAGACAAGTGCACAGTCACTTCTGGATGGAGTTTCAAGCTGTAATTTCTTAAGCTTCCTAAGCAGGCTTAGATACCTTCAGTCTCAGCTTTGTTTGTCATGAAAATAATTCCTACTGATTGTGATGCTGGTGGCAAAAGATTCCACTTGTTTATTTCTTTACTGTGTGAGTCTCATTGATGCTAATAACTATCACATTAAATCTGCACCTGACCACAAGCAGCTGATGGAACATTCCTTTTAGCCATCCGCTGTATCCCTGATAGAGACAATCAATAGGTAAAATCTATGCAAATGAGCGGAGTTCAAGTGAGGGCTACCCTACACAGGACTTAAGCTATGCACCCGCCTTTGTGCCAAATTTTTCAGGGTTTTTTCTCCTGTAATGAATACATGTATTTTGTGCATTGGAGCATGGCACAGGGCCTTTTGGATGGCAGGCTCTTCAAGAGAGAGGAAGAGAGTTTTAATCACAAAAGCAGAAACTTCAGTCAGAGGAATGATTCCACACTTTGTTTCATTTGTAAATGCTGCGTTTTGGCTTTTGTGAAACACAGCCCAAGTCCAATTCAGGACAGCGCTTCAAGGATTCTTTCCATGGGGCTTTTTGAGTCTGAAATAGTGCACATGAAAAGAACAGGAGATTGAACATAATTTGTTCCAACAGCTAGTCTAAGATTTTTTCCAATCAAGATTCTTTCAGCATATTCCTCTTTGTTGAGCTGTAAGCAGCTTTTAAAATAATGGCATTAGCCTATATTTCAGGGCTTCGCTGGGTGTTTCCAGCTCTGGTGATTAGTTACAAGAAATAGAAATGCCTGTATTGTAACCTTTTAATGGCTGTGGGAGACTTGTAAACTAAGTTGAGATTTAAGCAATTTGTAGATTTCAAAATGAGCTGTAGAGTTCATTGAGAAAGAAAAATGCATCATTGAAATTCATGGTGCCACTTTGGTTTTCTTAGCTGAGATTTATCAGTGAAAGCCATATTGCTTTCCCTTTGCCTTTATTTTAAAGCTCTTCAATACATTGTTTTTAAGGTCCATTTCTTTTACAAGCTTTTCCTTTCAGCTTGCTCAGGGTATTGGGCCCTATGAACATCTGTTTGTGCCTAAAATCAGCCAGGACCTGAACTGTACCCTGCCTCCCTCCTCCCCTTTGTTTCCAGAGGCTATTGTTTCCGATTTCATGCTATCAGAGGGGCTGCATGTTTTCCTGTGTGAAGTTGTCAGAGAGATAAAAGCACAGGAGCAGGGTCACATTTCGAGGGATGGGCATGAAAAATTGGTAAAATGTATCTTGAGGGCCACCCACAAGATTGCCTGAAGAAATTCAGAAGTGGAGAGTAGAATTGTAATTTTGTGCAAATTCCAGGGTGGAATAAGCAGTGATGAAGTAAGTGTTTAACTGGCAGAGATCTCTTAGTCAGATTTACACTTGGTTGACTTATTCCCGTTAGGTAGCTTGAGAGCCTCTAGTTGGACTTAGTTACAAAGAAAATACCATCATCTTCACTGCAGTGCCTGCCCACATCCCCTCAGTATGACAGGCAGAGGCCAGAGGATTTAAAGCCACTGTGTTGCACCTTTCAGCCATCAGAGTGCACTGGACTGGAGGTTCTACCTGTCCAAAATGTTCAGTACAGAATCATTAGCTTGTATGATATGAGACCTGCAAGAGGTACAGTAAGGATGATGATGATGATGATGAAAGAAAGCAAAATTGTGCATCTTAATTAACGTAATGAAACACATCTTCCAGTAAGGAAGCTGGCTACTATCCTTGTACCTGTGGCCATGGTTTCTAATGCAGCAAACCATGGTCTACCAAAGCACACTCTTTTGTCCGACATGAGTTCCAGAGGTGGCACCTGCTTTGGAAACATGCGGAGAGGTTCATGTGGTGGCAGGAGGGCAGCAGAGCTGCAGCCACACACAGCAGGAAGAGCTTGCAGGTGTCTCACAGGTGCTCCTCAGCAGCCAGGAAAGAGTTGTGCCTGTCCCTCGCTTGGTGTCAGCAGAACTGAAGCAGTGCCTTGCTAATCGGTTTGGTTTATGATTCCAACTCTTCACTTAGGTCTCCACCAGGTATGAATTGAAGAGAATGGTTTAACAGTACTGGTTTAGGTCAGGGATTCACTAAGATAGTTACTTTTGTTTTGGAAGTTTGTAATGAGGATTTTGTTAAAGCACATGATGAGAAAACAAATGAAATATGTAAGTTGTATTTTTTCCACAGCAACTGATAGATAAGGGATGCCAAGCAAGGTGTTATCTTGTTGCCATATGGCTTCTGAATTGCTAAATGATAAATGTGATACAAATCAGCCCAATACTGGAATTTCAAGGAGATTTTTTTTTCTATCATTTTTTTCCAAAGAGAAGTTAATTATTTTTTCTTAAATGCATAAACTATTTGCAATTTAATATGACAGAGTAAATATACATTCTGAGTTCTGCTGAATCTAGCAGCATTTTTGACTTTGGAAATTCAGCAGGGAAACACTATTATGCCGACTTTTTTCCATTTTGCTAATATAGTAGAAACAATTACTAAATATGCTTTGATTATTATTGAATTTATATCCTTTATGGTAGTACTTTTGGATATTAATTTGTTCATAAATAGACAGAGAAGAAAGCAGCAACATTCCAAAGTGTGTAACAGTTGTGTAGGTGAGTTTAAAGAAGCCGCTCGGTGAGTATTTTTCCCTGATTAGCCCCTGCACTGTAGCCTGCAGTGGCTGTGGTCAGGGCTCTGGGTCCCGGCAGGAAGGGCTGTGGCGGTGCCATCCCCTGCGGGCACAGAGGGCTCTGAGTGCCCGGCCAGGTCCTGGCAGGTTCCTGTGTGGCCAGGGCTCCCCAGGGTCCTGCAGCCCCCAGCCCCACGGGGCGCTCCTGCCAGGCAGGCAGCAGAGCACACACAAGGAAGAAACCAGCACAATGCCAGTTCTGAGGGGAAAAGGATCATCTGTTCCTTTCTCAGCATGCTGACCACCGTGTTTCAATGTCTTTCACCGCTTCGAGTACTACGTGAAGAATTTAAACAGTGCGGTTAGCATCCATTACTGGTATTAATGGGTATAAGTTCTTTTTAAAATCACAACTTTCTTATACCAGCAGTTTTCTTTGGCATACTTGTCTAATTTTGGATGGATTAAAGAATTTACTTTGTTTAGCTTTGTCTCAAAAGGGAGAAGAAAGGCTAGAGTAAAAATTAATAGCACATCTTAAAATCTGTTACAACATCTCCCTTTTTTCTGACTAAAAGTGAGTGAAAAAGGCCTCTCTAGAGGAAATAAAGAAGTTATTACAACTTCTACTATTTTGTAGAGTATGAAAAAGCTTTCTGTATGTTAAACAGTCTTGTGGACATCTGGCATGATTGGTTTTAATCTGCTGACTAAAAAGTCAGGATTAAATCTTGCTTTACACCTCTTTGTATTGCGGTCAGTAAAGTGACAGAGCTGCCCTGAAACAATGGCACTACTTATTCCACCCAATATGCCATGTGGTAGATCACCCCCTTTTTCAGCACCACTTCTCTGCAAAGACAATGAAGCATCTGGTGGGGTTTTCCTGTGTCCAGGATATTTTTTGTCAGTAATTTCACTCAGCCGCTCTGCTTAGCTCTCCCTCGGTGCTACTTTTTGAGATGGGGTTTGCCAAATCCAGTGGCAAGAGGTCAGTAGGCCAAAGTGATGAATTTTTATGTGCCTGTTCCTTGTGTTTCTGCTCAGTCATGATTCTTTGCGCGCTGCACTGCCTCTGAAAGGGAGCCACAGTGAGCAATTTGTCCTCGCGGGCTGGGGAGAATGGGGAGGCAGATGAGTTAAAGTAGCGTGTATGACTGCGGACAGAGCTGCGCACAAATGTTTTCTGATGGCAGAACAGAATCCTCCTGTCACTATTCAGCGCCAGAGGGGCTTGGGAGATTTGTAGCCTGTTGGCTTTCGATCAAGTGACAAATGAATTTAACAGCACTTAAAGATACAGCGGAAAGAATAGCACTTCACAAGCCAGCCCCAGCTGCGAGCTCTAAAATGATGCTGCATTAACTCTTCTGTACTCACGTGTCTCACATATTTGAATCTTGGTTTGTGTAACGAAAAGAAATTCATTTCAGTTTCAGAAACTCTGAAGAATACACTTTCTGGTTGTTTGAGCCAGTCAGGTCCCATCCCCTCTGGGGGGATGTTTGGCTGTTACAAGCAGGAGGACCCTGGTTGTCTCATTTCTTGCAGGGCTTTCTGTCCTCACTCAGTGGTGCCCGCAGGGATGGGGTCGAACAAGCCAGGGATCAGCATTCACTGCGGGCTTAGATGCCATGGAATCCCCAGCCAGGGCTGTGAAGCTGCTGTGCCTCCAAGCTGTTCTCTCTCTGATCAGCTGTGCCCCTAGCTGGCCAAGGGCTCTTGGTCCCCAGCCTTGAACGTGCCAGTGGAGACCACGTCCCGGGGGTCCTGAACATTGCTGTGCTGCACAGCACTTGACTCTCACACCGTCACAGCCCAGCCAGAGGGAACTCAGAGCTGCATTACCAGGGTGCTGAGTGAGGCAGTACATAGAACGTGCCACCCTCTTTCCTCTCTCCACACTGACTGTTCTACCCCACAGCTGGTTTTTTTGTGTTGCCAGTCTTCTTTAGGTGCATACGCATGCTGATCTGTCAGTCCATCTTAGCTTTCATCAAGGAGAATAGTGCTCTGAAGGATTCCAACAAGGAATTTCTCAAGCTGGCATTACTGCACAGCCAAAGCAGGAAAAATAATGGAAGATAAGTAACAGAACATCTGACTAGGTCTGAAGAGGATCACGCCTTATGGAACAAGACATATATATTACGTTTATGCAGAAAATTTCCTTAGGAACAGTTGGACTGTCCCAGTTTCTGTAATTAAGAAAAACCAAATATTTCTCTTAGCATACTCTCTCAGGACTACTTGACATCAAGTGGTAATACAAAATTACTTAGAAGGATGGACAGGAGGAGGGAAGGGATTTTTCTGGCAGATTGTTTCCAGGTTCCGATCTTGTAGTGCTGTGGATCTGATCAAAGTCCTGAATCCATATTATTGATGTCTGATGTCAGCAAGTGAATTTAAACTGAGGCCTAAGAAAGTGAATAGGGGAGCCCTTTACCTTTGTCCACAGAGACCCTGTGCAGTTCCCTGTCCTGATTCACACAGGTGTCAGACAGCTCCAGGTAAATTGTTTGTGAATCACCATGTAGATGCTGTGCTGAACTTTGGCTTGAGATCCTAGTGAGGAAAATGAAACAGGAGAGTACAAAAAGATGTACAACCTGACCAGAGAGTCAGAGAGAGAAAATAAGAAGGTAAACAGCATGCAGGGGAATATGGAAAAGGAGTTCTAGCCTGATCTGTAAACTTGGAGAATCTGAGAGGCAGAGGCTTTTTGCAATTAATTCAGATTCTTTGCTGAAGAAGAGAATTGAAAAGAGCCATAATTGCCACCAGCTGTTGGCCCAGAGCAAAGCTGCTGAGGCAGAGCCACAGTCGGGGACCTCAGGGCTCTCTCCAGAGCTGGAGAAGGGCAGGCTGTGCCCCTGACACAGGACACTGAGCCAGCTGTTCCAGCTGTGAGCCGGCCCTTCCAGTGCCCATCCCTGCCCGGGCCAGGGTCTGCAGCAGCATGCTGTGCTGAGCCTGGCCTGCTGCCTGCCGAGCAAACAGGCACAGGGCCACCGTGCTGCCAGGGGTGACTCTGCAGGAGCTGGGTGGTGCCTTGGCAGTGCCAGGGCAGGGGAGCCGCCCTGCCCGCAGGCGGGCGCGCTGTGCCCCCGGACAGCGGCCGGGCTGTCACCCGCGCTCTCGGGTCACTCAGCACTGCACCTGAAAAGCAAACAGGAAAGGTTTAGCATTGCCTGGTGACATGCCGTGGTCACCTTGTCATGAATTATCTCAGCTTCCGGACAAAAGGATGCATCTTATAATTAACCTCGTGTTGCTGTGAAATAGAGATCAAAGTAAGGCAGGTTGTTTCCAGCAGGGATTATCTGTTTTAGGGAGGCAGGAGATCTCTGGGACAATGGGAGCATGAGGATAGTGTTTTGGTGCTGACTTTTTGGTCACAGACAGCACCCAAAGAAGCATTTTAAAATATCCCAGAATATCCCTGTGCCACAGTTGAGTAGGGGAGCTGCGTGGAAGGGACCAGAGCTCCCACAGGTCCCGGGCAGCTCCTGAGGCAGGCGCTCAGGGGGTGGCGTTGGTGCCTCTCTAAGCTGCCCGTGCGGCTGAATCAGTCCCGACACGGGCACAGGCAGCAGGCCCTGTCGGTGGCAGTGGGGTGCCCTCGGCAGAGGGGCCCTGCACAGGGCACTGAGCAGTGCCAGCAGCCGGGGCCGGGGCAGGGGCCTCGCTCTGCCGGCTCCGCTGCCTCCGCTGGGAACATCCCAAGAGAAATAACTTTATTGGTACTTCACGTGGATTCTCATTAATACTTGTTTGTGTTTGTTCTTTATTCAGCTAACACTTACGTCACTGCTGAGTTCAGTTCCTGCTGCTGGAAAGTGTAGTAGCTGTTCTGGGATATTATTGCTATTTGCACACAGTTAAAGTTAACACAAGGTAATATATAGTCTAAAGGATATTTTTTTCAGTAGAAGTGTATGTCCTCTCAGATAGGGTTTGGTTGCTGTACCCTGGAGATTGAGCCCTGGGATGCCCTTGATTTTTGCAGCAGCTGTGAAGCCAAAAACCTCTGTGGCTGTGAAAAATTTGCTATAATAAGCCTCCATTTCAATGGGAAGGTGCAGTTTAAAAAGCACGGTGTTACCTGTCCCATAGCTAAATGCACAACTCTCATTGACTCAGAAAGTTTTGTGTAACTTTCTTTTTCTCACTTGCAAATTTTAATTCTCTGACATCATTTCACTTTGGGAATTTGCTGCTGTTATATTCCCAATATCCAGGAAATCATGTAATCTCCTCAAAGCTAAGGAGGAGCCCAAACAAGACAGATGCTTCAGTTATTCCCAAAGTAGCAAATTTATTACCTTGCTGATTATTTCAAATACAATTTGCATCCAGATTATAATATTTTTTTAAATATTATCCTAGTTTAATAAGTGTCAGATTGATTTTGGGTCTTGAGCAGCATTTCAGTAGTATTTCACTTTCATATTTAGATGATACATGTATGTCTGTCTTTTCTGTCATTTCAGAATCCACAGAGTATTTAACTGAAAAAAAGTTAAATATCTTAAAGCTAGTTGATTTGGTTGCTCATGTGCTCAGGACCTTATTTCAATTAGCTCCTGTCAGGAATCTTCACTCTGAATTTCTCTCCTAGCATTCACAGCCATGAGCACATCTGTGTCAATCTATGCAGCTTGCTGCAAATTCCAGTGGCAGCTATTGCTGAACTCTTTTATTGTAAAGGAACAATGTATATATTCTGTTTTCTCCTCTGTTTTTTAAGAAGAATTCAAAATGATAATAAGTCCTGAGTATTCAAATAATAGACAACAATAATGCATATCTTTAGCATCAGTGGACAGATGCAGCAGGACAGGTTGAGTCTGTGGGTGTTTAAATATCCCCTTTTGGGGGGTTTCCCTCCCAGCCCCCAAAAATTATTGAGAGACTTACAAGCATGTAATAGCTCACACATCAGGAGGTGGGCTCAGAGTCTGAGGTGTGGAATCAGTGAAAAATGAGCTGCAGTTTCCAGCCAAGCAGGAGGCAGCAGTGCAGACCGCAGCTGCTCACAGTGTTCCCATGTACACACCATATAAAGTGTATGTTATAGACTGTTGTGTGCTTTATGTATATAACGATTGTTCTGATGCCTGGATCCCATTTACTCTAAGTATGAAGAAATGCAGTCTTACACACTATGATTTGTGGTGTGTATGGGGGAGCAGAAGGTGTGTTATGCTGTAAATCAAGTGTAATTCTGAGAATTGCCGAGTTTAGAAGTAGTTTCAGATTTGTCTCTTGTAAATATAAAAACCATTTCCTCCTAGCTTTGTGTAACAGGATGTTGTTATTACATTCCACGGCCGTTGTCAGGAAAGCTGTTACTGTGTTTTGCAATTCAGTACACATAAGTTATCGCAAAGGGCTATTTCAGAAGTGCCACAAAGCATCTACCTGTGTATAGTATGGGAAAACAGGAATAAGATATGGCTGTGTTTGCTAGGGAAAGGCTGGCTACTGAGCTCTCCCTCAGCTCTGAATACAGCCCTCCTGCAAGCTTTTTAACCAAATCTTGTTTCCAAAGAAAAAAAAAGATGTTTTTTTAAAAAGAAGTTATGTCGAGTTATGATATCTGATTTCACCTTTTCTGCCCTTGTAAAAATATACCTTTGAGGGAATACCCGGCAAAAAACAGTGAGTTTTCATAGCATTTTGATTTTCTTTGCTAGCAACAAAAAATCCCTTCATAAGCAGGCTTGCCTAAAAAGGCACATGATCCTGAAAGTTTTCTGCTTGGGTGACTACGACTGTGCAGAAATTGAAAGGAGGAGGAAAAAAGGAGCGCCTCCAGCTTGTATAAGAAATGAACCTTTGCCCAATCACTTTTGTCTGTGAATAAGGTAACTTTTTGTGTGTGTGAAATTTGAAAGCAATAAGGTATGTGGGTCCTTTCTCTGTATTGGTTCTCAAGAGTCGATCGCAGGGTTTTTCTTTTGGAGCCAGCCTGACGTTGTGAGATAAAGCAGCTCAGGGAAAAAAATGTTCTCAAGCAGATGCCTTTAAGAGACAGAAATCATGAATTTGTTGAATTGCAACCACTCTGGGGGTGGCTACAATGACTTTTTGACAGTGACAGTAACTCTGCCGTGTCTTTTCGAGCCCTTCTTTGGCCCATTCACTCTGGAAAGCTGCTTAAGCGCACTTAAGCGCATTAGCATTTGGATGCTCGGGGACCGTATTGACCCTCATTTGGAAAGTTTAAATGAGTGAAAGATGGAGCGATTTGTTAGAGCTTTTGAAACCAGCTTTAGAGAGCTGCGGGTTTTCCGCTCTGGTTTGTTCGGGTGCTTGTTCTAATCTGGTGTGCTGTTTGAAGGGACCAGACTGATTTGTGACACATGAGCCCAAAGCCTCTTTTTTTGGGCTTGACCCGATTATCTGCTCCGTGCTCTGAATTTCAATGACGGGCGTGGAGGGAGCGAGGCGGGGAATGGCTCGGCGCTGGATTACCTCACCGGCCCCTGTGGCCGCAGATGGCCGAGGGCGCCGCGTGTGCGGGCAGACAAAGGGAGCGGCCCCGCCGTGCTGCGGGGAGCAGGTACAGTCGGTGCTGAGAAGGGCAGGGCACGGAGGTGCAGCTCCCACCATGGCCCGGGCACGGTGCGTTTAACCTGCGTGCTGCCCCGCTTCTCCCGAGGCTCCCGAAAAGCACCCTGGTAAATCTGGGTGCAGAGGAGATGGAGCGCTCAGAGCAGCCCGTGCCCGCGGGGCCAGTGCCCCAGTGACACTGTGATGGCACGCACCTGCAGCTCTGCTGGCACTCCGGCTGTGCTGGGCTCTGGGGTAAACCCAGCGTCAGACGGACGTGGCACTGCTTTTGGGGACAGAGGAAACGGTCGGGAAAAGTTTGTCAGAAATGGACGTCATTTTTTCATTGAGATGGGGAATCAACACCTGTTTAATTCACAAACTTGTAAGAAAAATAACAAGATTTGTGGGTTTTTACCAAATCCCGTTCAAGTTACTTGTTAAAAATGAAAGCACTCAACTTGCTGCTTTTTATCAGTACTGTGCCAATAGGCAAGGGCCTTCATCAAGGATCAAATTTTTATCAAATGGGAGCAAAATGTCCATTGGCAGATTGTTCCCATTCTGGCACTGAGTCCTCAGCTGAGATCTTAATTATTTGGAAGCAGATGGATTTTTGTTTAAATACATGTTTGGCGTGAATTCCTGCCTTCAGGAGAAGGCGAGAAAGGGGAAAGGAGAAGTGAGCTGTACTTCATAGTGTTGTGTCTGGTATACACTGCACCTCTGATAATGAGTCCAAATATAAGTATTTCTGTCTGTGAGAGATAGAAGCACGTGAAAGTCTGTCCCACAGAACATAAAGTCTATACCACAGAACATATTTATTTTACAAATTAACATTATGCAAAATGAAAACCTTTTGTCTGGTTATTATGAAAAGGAATGGGGTGAGCATCTCATTCCTTGTTACCTCTTTACCTCATTACTTCTCCTTGACTCAGTTACTTTCTTTAACAGAAAGCACTTTTCTTAACAACCTCTAGCAAAATGGTTCAGGAAGGTGTTTGCCAGTATGTGCATCCATGTCTGTGCACAGATCCTGTCAGCAGCGTGTGCCTCAGCAGCAGCCGTGGATGCTGAGTTGCCTCCAGGTGTGGGGACACATCTGTCTTTGAACAGTGCCCAGTTTGAACAATTTCCTCAGTTCTGCTTTCTGGCTTTCCTTGTGGTTCCCAGCAGCCAGGCAGAGGGCACAGGTGGCTCTGCACAGTAGCCAGCAGTCTCTTGCCCAGGCACTTCACAAAATGTGCCCAGTAAGATGGAGATGCCTCCGTTTCAAAGCACTTAACATACTTAAAGCTTTGCTAACTGCTTTGCTAAAAGCTCTGGATTTTTACCTGTTGCCATGCGGTGGAGCCAACCGTTTGAGCAGCCCATTTCATGTTATTCCCCACTGCCTGTGGAACCGGGTCCCAGCCAGGCCAGCGGCCAATGGATCAAGGCCCAGCACTTCCGTGGAAATTCATACTACGCCTGATATAAAGTTGTTCATCTGTGTTCATCTGTGCCTGATAAAATGTTGGTTCATAACATGTTTTAGGCACTCTGTCCTCAGAATATCTAGGGACATGATGTCTCTTATTTAAAAGAGGGAAATTGCTATGCAAAGTAAATTGTGAAAATTGCTGTCAGATTGTGTAAGCATTTCTCGGACTTGCAAAGTATACTTGTAACATGAATGTATAGGCAGATGTTTTTTCAAACAAGGGTTAGCTCGCAGAGCTGTAGTGTCAATGTGGTTATCAGCTCTTAAGAATCAGCACAAAACCTGGTCATTATCTGTAAGCAGTGGTTTGGAGGATGTTTGCAAGTAATGTGTGATACAGCATACAGTGATACCTGTGAAAGAAGCTGTCTACATAGTACAAGCTGAATGACTATTTGCCTTTCCTGATTGATATTTTCTTAATATTGCCTGTTTCTCTTCAAGTGGTAATTCAGTTTATTGTTTCAAGTCCGTCATAAGTGGAAGTGATTTAAATTAGCAATGCTTTGCATTTTGACCTACAGCAAGTTATATTTGATGGGGGGCATTGAAGATACATCTGTTGATAATGTTCAGTTAAATCTGGTCTTCTGTTGCATAGCTTGTTTCCCTTTCTCCCCTTATGTTTTTCTTAGACACTGTGTGCAAAGGCCACGATGCAGACCATCCGGGCAGCTGACACAAATGAAGTAGTCAAGCTAATATTTCGTGAATCTGATAATGACCGAAAGGTAAACAACTTAATGCCCTTGGCACCCCAGTGTAAATAGAAACAGTGTTGAATGTTCATTTTCTTTTCTACAAAGCATGAATATAGTTGTTCCAAACTGATAATGTAAAGGGAGGGGAGGATATAGATTGTCACACCTAATGCTCAGTTAATTGGATCTGTTTAAGTGATTGCCAGCCAAGCAAATGGGCAAGCTGACAAGGGGCTTTGGACAAGTGGAAATGTGTGGTTTTAAAGGGCTGCATGTCTCTGAAAGGGTCACTGCCAGCAGCTGGGTGTTGAGTTACTGAGTCCAAGAGCTTTGCTGACCTTTCTCCCTATTTTTTTATTTAGGTTATGCTGCAATTAGAAAAGAAGCTCTTTGACTATTTTAATCAAGACGTATTTAGAGACAACAATGGCACTGCGGTAAGTTCGTTGCTAAACCCATTCAAAGGAGTAAGTTGGGAACTCACATACAAATTGCATTTCTCTAACCAGCCCTTTATCCTTATCATCCCTCCTGTCTGAAGAATGAGAAGAGATAATTCAGCCAACACAATAACTGCTCTAGATTTCCTCACCACCTAGCCAGTTCTTTTGTGTACAGATTCCTAACTTTGGCATGTTTACCTTCTTTTTTATACAAATATATTGTAAATTAAATGTACACAACAATTCACTTTTCTTGTCTGTCCTCTAGTCTGCATTTCTTCAAGCATCCTGTTTTTCTTCCTAGCTCCTCATTGTGCATCACACAGTAACTTAGGAAAAGCCCTTAAATGCAAAGCCCATCTGAAAATACCTGGATCTTCTAAGTCTACAAAAATATACTAGAAACACGAGAGTAAGTAGAATAGCAATCTCAAGCTCTGCAGCAGACTGTCACTATTTGGATAAGCATGCAGGGCTTCCCAAGAGGATTAAGCAGACAGGGGACACTAACACTCTGATTTGTAATAAGGAGTCTGATTTTTATGTGGAGAAGGGCATCATAGTTTCTTTAATGTGATTTTATTTCAAATGGTAGCCACTTCATTTTGGAAAAGCTGTGTGTCACTGCTTGCAGCTTTCTCCGTTTCATCCAGGGTTCCTGGGGGTTATGTATCCAAGGGAAGACAGAGGGGGCCCTCGTCCCCCCCTCCCAGTTTAGCTGCACTCTGAACCAGTCACGCAGTGTGCCCGCTCACAGGGCACATGGCAGCTTGGTGCCCAGGGATGGGTTGAGCAGAGATCCCTGGTTCTCCACCTCTCTCCTCTTTTCCCCTGCCTGCAGCTCATTCTCTCACTGCTCACAGAGAGCCAGGCTGTTGGAGGGCTGTCTGCAGGGCTCTAGGATATGGAGGGCAGCTGAAGCCTCTCTGATGTTAAGTTGGCTTCACCTGAGAGATTGATTCCATGTGAGAATCTGAGATTTCACTCATTTGTTGAGGTCAGAAGAGTTTGATGAGTAAGACCCATGAGGGGTGAAGATCTGATTCCCCTTCTGGTCTTTGCTGCTGTCCCACAGCATGGCTCGTGTGGCCTGGTGCTCACTCCACTCTGTGGTACCTTCAAATGCAGTTGCTGTCAGAGCAGCTTGGGGTTCCTTGGTTTCAATTTACAAGGTGAATGCATCCTCGGGAAATGCCTAATGTTTCTTTCACTGATGTTTTGCAGTTTTGGGGACATTTAATTCAAAGAAGTAAGTCTCCTCCCAATTCCTTTTCCCATATTAATCACATTCCTGTCTCAAATTTTTCCTCTGTGTATGTAATTATTACAGCTTTTCCAGGTTTTTTTAAACAACTCAAGTACTTGTCGTTTGTGTTTTCCCCCAGTGCATTCCTGAAGCTGTGTAAAGCTGTCCTTGGTGCTTGTTTGGCTTGTCCCAGTGGTATTTTGGATGGCTGCTGCTTGATTTGCATACAGGGCTGTGGGGTGTGAAGGTACAGGCAGAATCCCACTTAAACACATTCCATTTCAAAATCAGTAGTCATTTCTTTCATGCGTCAAGAAGTGGGAAATCTTCCAGATCAAACATGGAGGAAAGAGATAAACGATATAATGAGCCATTGGAGATAATCTAATCTTCATGGTCTAGTTAAACACGCAGCGCCATGATCACTAAAAACAAACTACCTATCTAAAACGATAAATGTCTCTGTGCCGAATTCAACCCAAAAAATCCATCGCATCCTTCATCAACCGCCGGTCTTGTACCGGCCTGACAGAAATTTAATTCAAGCTGGCTCCTGAAAATAATTATTGTATTTTAAGAGTAGTAATCATTGGTCGGGACATGATTGAATGTGTCCATGCCTATTGACTTTTTCTATGATTTATAGCTTTGTGCAGTCGATATTCCCATCGAAATTGTATAATTAATTATAAGTGGGGCTGTCAGGTCTGCAGGATGGAGTGCCCTGATGAGTATTTGGGAAGATTAAATTTTCCTTAGCTGTACCAATGCAAGGCTTGGGAATTTTCACAGCACTGGGGCTGTTGGATAAAGATGTTTTCTGTGTGTTTAGCAACTGCTTTAGCTCAAAATCCATTGATTTTTCAGAGGGTATTTTTTTATCAGTGCTGTGTCTCTTCAGTTACATTGGAATGTTTACAGATGTGACAAGGCCTGACAAATATTTATTATCAACAGGCTACTTTTTCATTGTCCATACACAGTTATTCTTTCCTTTTTACGTTGTAATCAACAAAAAGAATCATAATATATATTTATAAAAATGATTATTTTTAATGAAAAATCTGATATAGATACAAATCACCTATTTAACAGAAATTCAGTTTGAAATGCATACTGTAATCTGTCAGATCTAATTTTCCCAAACTAATCTGTAGCTTATTCAGACTTAGCTGTAGCATATTCCAAAGTTGGCTTAGCAATTACCTATATTGATTACCCCAGAGTGCAATGACTGTTCTGCATCATTGTGTTTCAGAACGAAACACCCAGATTTACCCAGTTGTGTGGTGATAGGAAAAAAGATAAAGCCTGTTTGAAAGCAGGTGTTGCAGTAATGCAGAACTGTTTTATTATTTGATTATATTGTGAGTTGTGGTGCATGCAGCAGCGCAGGGTGTGAGTCCGCAGCACACAGAGCTGTGCTGTGGGTGCGTGGGGAGGGTGAGCACTGAGAGACGAGGGCAGGAGGAGCTGCAGCGTGCACAGTTCCACTTTGGCACCAGGCAGGTCACAGCCAGGTTGTTGTTTTTCACTTAGCAAAAGCTCAGCGTTTGTGCCCTGGAGGGCAGGACGCAGCCAGGCTGTGCTGGTTGGTTCCATGGTGTCATCCTGCTCTTGTCCATGCGTGGTGGAGAAGCACAAATGAGGCTTCTCATTTTGGAGTGGTGGGCAAATGAGGGTTCCCTCAGCTTCCCAGAGGCAGCAGCCCTGGCCAGGAGCCACCGCCATGCCCATCCCTGCTCTGTGGCCCAGCAGGTGCAGAGGGTGCCCTGGAGCCCTGCACGGGTTCCTGCGGGCTCTGGGGTCGCTCTGGCTCACCAGCATGTCACCCACACAAAACACAGTTGTAGCTTTGCATTGTCAGCCCTTAAGTGATAAAAATCAGCCATGCCGGTGCTTCCAGAATAGGGGCAGGGAGTTCTTGAATAAGCCTACACTTTTACCAGATATTTGGAGATGCTTTAATTGTTTGTGATAGATCAGGCTATAAGTGAGGTTTTTTTCAGAAGGAGTTCTCTGTTAATTTCAAAACAATCAAAAGAAAAGAAAGCCAAGTGTAATTATGTACTGAAAAAATATAATCAGGTTATTGACTTATACCAAAGAACCACAAACTAAATTGTATTTCTTCAGTAGTCCATTAAATAAATATGTAGTCAGAATGTAAAAACCTGTAATGACTACAGAGGAACGATTTAATCATCAGGAATCATTTTATAATCTTTAACTGCTCTTAGAAGTGAGGAATGGTACCTACATTCCTGTCTTTCCTATGATCTATATTAAAGAATCAATCCAGGCAGAAGCTAATGCACTGTCCTTAGGATTTGGGCCACAACTGTGTAGTAAAAGTGATCAGTGAATTAATTGTCTTGAGAGTGGAACCTGATGATATTCCTGCTAGGATCATGATCTCTTTTTTCTATTGATCTTTGTGGAACGGGTGTCTAGTAGTGCAGCTGTGCTGTCCCTGCTGTCCCTGCTGTCCCTGCTGTCCCTGGGTCCGGCTGCCCCAGCCCCACAGGGACAGAGCCCGTGTCCCTCCGGGGTTTGGGCTGCTCGGGGGCAGAAGGATTGGCCCAAGGTGCTGCTGCATGCAGCTCCAGCATCGCCAGAGGGCTCAGGGGGCCCTGGGGTACCAGCCTTCATTCCAACCAGAGCCAAGAGTGTTATGCTGAAAAACCCAGTGATTCCAAGCCTGGATTTTCATGGAATGGAAGTGATTTATTTCTTATTTTAATTGTGCAGCAGCTCTCCTGGTGCAGAGGACAAACAGTGAACTCTTATGGAGATTATGTTGTGACTCAGTTTCCCTTCACAGAATAAATTCCCTTTATTCTGTGTCTGTTCAGCCTCAAGAGAAAATTATAATGTGCTCTAAGTGCAGATTGAGTTACAGGTCTTGTTTTCCCTCTGAGAAGTAGTGATTTAAGGTGAGGTGTTATCATGCTAGTTAACTTAGAGATGTTATTGCAAACAGTACAGGCAAACATACTTTTACATTTTAAGCAGTATATTTGGGGGGGTATTGCGTGTATTCCCAGGAAATCCTGAAATGATACACAAATTGAGCAGAAATATATAGTCCACAAGGGACCTCTATTAAGATTTTTGTGAGAATATGTATGCTTATGAAGATTAAGGATCTGGCGTCACTGAAAATGTATTAATCAACAGACAAGATATAGCACAATGCACTCTTCCCAATGGCCTTGGCTCTGACCCTTTTAAAGATAATGGGAATACTGTCCACTAGGAACTAGATTAGGACGATCAAGTGCATTTCATCAGGGTATGACTTGAACCATGATCCCAGAGGTGAAAAGGCAGAGGTTTATCCACTGAGCCAACCAGCCCCTGTCCAGATAAAATCTTGAATATGATGTATAAGGGCAAATTAGGATAGAGAAAGGAAATTGATTGCTTAGGACCATTGCTTCCTCAGACTGGTCATAAGGAAATCCTGTCTATCCTGAAACTGCTTCTTCTATTTAACATAGTCTTCTGAGATGCCTGATTTTCATAAAGTATTAATAGGAAAATGGCTTCATGCTCTGCATCTTTATTCAGAAGCAGCATTCTTGTGTTTAGAATTGCATTTGCTTAAATGAGTGATTAGTTGATATGCCACTGGATAAACTGCAAAATGAGAAATGACAGAGATAGGAAATACTACAAATAAATTGTTCTCACTAGCAAAACATAAATGCAAATCCAGATTGCACAAACAAGTCAATCCAGATGTGTTGGGTTAGCTGTTTACTGCAAGCTTCAAATAGATTAATTATTCTGGTGTAAAATTTGTGCATAGCACAAAGTTACAAATATTATTTCATTACTTTTCTCCCACCCTGTTCTATACAGCTGCTGGATAATTCAAGTGTACTGTGATATATTTATTTTTTAGGCATTGGCTCTTGTTTAAGTCTGGCCCTAAGAGTAGCGTCTGTATTTGCACTGGTTCAGCGTCTGTATTTGCACTCTGTGATCCAGCCTGTAGTATGATCTGCTAATGTGTTTTGGCCCTTTTTAGCCTGTGTGACATGGAAGAGAATATTCAGGGAAGCAACGTTTGCACCTGCATTCCAGTCCCCAAGTTTGAGGATCTCACCATCATCCCTTACAGTTAATATTTGTGCACACAAGCACCATACCAAAACTGCCACATCTTGCCCAAAGTCTGTGACAAGCCAAATAAGAATAGAAAGGTGTTTAATTGTTTTTTCACCATCTCTGTACAGTAGCTCAGTCCTCTTGTGCTCTCCAGGTACCCCTGATAACCTCCCAGATGAATGTCTGCATGCACAAAAGATTGCACAGAGAAAAGCAAATACTTAGTTTAACTTTAAAAGTTATTGAGGACACTCATTCAAAAGGCACAGCTAGAGATGGGAGTGGGGTACCCAGCTGCAAGGATGGACAGGTGGGTTCTGGGCCCTCCGTGGGGCCTGAGTAAGAAAAACTTCATAATCGTTCCTCAAGAAAATTCCATTTTTAATTACTCTACAAGTAATACTGAAACTGTATTCTCCATATTTCATGCTTTTGCCAAATTGCAGCTCACAAGTAACTGTGTAACAGGATGGTGCATGGGGGTTTGGACTCCCAAGTGGGACAAACTAATGTTTCACAGTAACAGATATATTAAGTTTAATGAAATAATCCATGGAGTGTGTCATATTTGCAAGTAGGATATTCCTAATTAAAGTCTTTCAGTTTTAAAGACAGCATCCACTCAGTCATTCCTGATGTTTTGAAGGAGCTTTGTCACAAGCTGTTATGCACAGTGTATGAATTATTGCAATAATATTTAGTGTCTGTCCCAGAAAAGTTGTGAAAAATCAATTTGCGTGAATACATTTTCCAGAGTCAACTTTCTTTTAATTTGACGTAAGCACTGGAATCCCAGGAGAGTGAGCAGCAAAACGCAGTTTTCCCATCAGAGCATGGAAAGCGTGTGTTGAGCTGTGAGCAGCTGGCAGTCAGGGGGCACAGCCCCTGGCCTGGGGCACGCTGCCCTCTCACCAGGCTGTGCACTGGGAGCAGGCCCTGCCTGCTGGAGGAGCTGGCTGCACACAGGGCGATGGGGCCGTGGGCCCTGTGCTGTCTCTGCTGCTGCAGGCCCTGCTGGGCTCAGGGCAGGATGGGCTGGATGGGGAGCAAACCCTGCCTGCTGGAGGAGTTGGGTGCACACGGGGTGATGTGTGGGCCCTGTGCTGTCTCTGCTGCTGCAGGCCCTGCTGGGCTCAGGGCAGGATGGGCTGGATGGGGTGCAGGCCCTGCCTGCTGGAGGAGCTGGCTGCACAGAGGGTGATGGGGCCGTGGGCTCTGTGCTGCCTCTGGTGCTGCAGGCCCTGCTGGGCTCAGGGCAGGATGGGGTGCAGGCCCTGCTGGGCTCAGGGCTGGATGGGGTGCAGGCCCTGCTGGGCTCAGGGCAGCTGAGGCTGGATGGGGTGCATTCACTGCTGCAGGGCAGCCTTTGGGCAAGGAGCCCTTGGGGTGTGCAAGGAGCTTCTGTGGTCAGCACAGAGTTCACTGCTGCTGCACAAGTGGAAGCCCAGGCTTAATCTGCGTCAGTGCTTTTGGCTTCTTCGCTAGTTTATCCTTTATGTATGCTCCAGTCTTCTCATCGAGAGCTGATTTCTGATGTGTTTTTTTTCAAGTAACAAAAGTCTCACAGGATGAGATCTGGATTCTCTGCTGCATGTTGCAGAGCAGAGGGGTGGCTGAGCCCTTGGAACTGTTAGCAGGGTGTTGGACAGCTTATCCATACCAGTCATGTCAGCCCTCAGTGCCACGAGCACCGGGCTGTGCCTCGCCCCCCTAATGCTGAGAACAATTCTTTGGTGCCATTTCTCTGTGGCTGTAGGACCGCATTTCTCTGTGTGCCATGGATCCACATTTATGTGGGTGTTTGTGATTTGACAACACTGCCATTCAGGATACATGGATATGTGCAGAAATACAATATTATACAAAACCAGCATAAATGGTAAATTTATATTCAGTGATTTGGAGTTTTTTCTGTGAAACATGATTTTAAAGACTGACAATGAGAGAAAGAAGATTCAGATTCAAAGTATGTAGTAATATAGATAATTTTACATAGTCTTTGTTAGAGAAAGAAGTAGCTTTATATCAGGCAGAGTTATGTACAGCATTTTCATGGATAAGTGGGAAGGATCAGCGTTTCCACAGGCTTTTACTGGAGTCAGTAGACTGCTGAATCAGTTTCTAAATCATTTACTTGGACTGGAAAGATGGATAAAATTACTGTCTTTCCAAAGTCTCTTGGAAAAAAATGTGTGCTCCACAAGACTGGCAAAGGAGGTTACAGTGACCAGGGTCCGCATGTTTTAATTCTCTGAGGTCACTTCTGCATGCTCATCTCCTCTTTTTGGTCTGAAACTTCATTTCCCTTTCACAGCTGTGAATTCTCTTGTGGGCCCTGCGGATGGATTTGATAAATGCTGCTAATATCACCTCCTGATCTACCAGTGCTCTGACTTTGGTCTGTAGGTCTTGATGAGTAATTGCCGTTGTTCTACTCCAATGACTGAATTAAGTTGCCCTGTTTGAAGGGGTTCATACGTGTATGATTTTAGCCAAGGTGGCCCATTGCAGTGTACCCAATAGATGCTGACCTTTTACCAGTGCTTTAAATTGAAGTAAGCAGAACCTCGGTTTCTGCAACTGCCTAGACTCTCTTACAACCCTTTGATTACTGTGAAGCTGCATAATGTAGGAATTTAGAATTTTGTGCATTGCTTTCTCTTCCACCCCAGCACATAAATGCATGTTACAGCATTGCCAATAAAAAGGGATCAAAAAGTGAGACTCCCTTCAGCAGGTTTTGCAGAATACACAGCACCCTGGAAAGCCTGCAGTTCTGATAATCCCCCTAGGAGGTGATGGGCACTGCATCTGACACAGCCATCAGTCCTGAAAGCTTTTAATTCTCCTCAAAATAAATAGGAAATATCCTTTACTGCAAATGCAGTCATTCCTACACATACTGTGTGGCTGCATTCCCAGCAGCGAGGGTCACAGTGGCTGGCAGGTAGCAGCTGTAGCAGCTAACTGTTGATACACTGGATGGATGGATGGATGGATGGATGGATGGATGGATGGATGGATGGATGGATGGATGGATGGTGTTTTCATGCAGGTGCTCATCAGACATTCCTGTTGGGCTGGTCACTGGACATTGTAGAGCAAACATCTTGATGTAATATCATCAACTTGGTGTTGGAGCAGATAAAACGTAGACCCTGCATCATCTTCACTGTTATTTAGCTATAAATGCATTGGTGAAACTTAGTTTGGAGAAAAAAAACAATCTTCTGAAAACCGTCAATGATATATAATTCTGGAATGGTCTGCCAGTCACAGGATTTTAAAATCTCTGTGTAATTGCTCAAATTACCACAGCATGTCATGTAACACCTTAAAGATTGGTTCCTAAAGATGATCTTATTATGAGTAAATTAAATAAAACAATATATTGCTTTCTGGCTTTTGAACTTTTTTTTGTTGTTGTTATTTTGAAGGCATTTAGAGTGACAGACATACTCATGTTTCCTGTTCCAGCAATGACATTATTCACAGTGGTGATTGGTGTGCAGTATGGAAATGAGTGAGCAGCTTGTGGTGAAATTGCCATGAAAGGAGTATGTTCCAGGTGGGGTTTTTAAGAGACAATGTTAGATGCTTTAAAAGTAAAGGCAATACCCTGTGAAATTCTGACTGCTCCTCAGTATCATCTTGCCCACGTTAATTTTCATTAATTTTCTGTCACGCCAGGTTGCTCCAGGCACCCATGTACCTGTAAAGCAGATAGAATTGACTGATGCCCATGTCAGGCCCTGTGCCTTCTTTTAACTAAAGTTGATTTTAGGGCAAATGGCATTTGTAATTCATTGTGACAAGGCTTAGTGAACACCTTGCCTTTGCAACAAAAATTTTGCATTTTGAGATTACAGGCTTAAATGAGAATGCAAGTGCTTTTCACACCAAAAAATAATAGTTAAAACACGGTCTTCTGCTGAAAAGAATAACTGCAGTTTTCTCAAAGTGCACCGTTCAGGTTTTCATCATTTCTTCTGTTGCTCTCCTGGCTGCCTGCAGTGCTGCCAGGTGAATGCAGAGTTGTAGGGGGTTCCCGTGCTCAGCCCTGAGCTCACAGATAACCTGTCCTTGCCCTTGCAGGAGCCAGCAGGTGTCTGCTGCACACTCGCCGGACGTGTTTGGACAGAGGGTTACATGTGCTGTAACAGTCACCTAATAACTAGGAAAAAATCATTTCTAAAAGTGCATTATTATTTAATATATGGCAGGAAGTAAAGGCTTCTGCAAATAATCCAGTAAAAATATTTGTTTGTTTTACATGTCATGATGAATTCTTCACCTTGAGCATTCCCTAAATCCTGCTAAGCACCCAGCTGGGCTTTGGCTTCAGGTTGAAGCTGTTGCTTTACCTGGGGAAACTTGGGAGACTGGCAGCACAGTACACAATGCTGTCTTGTTCCTTTATCTGCCACCAGTGTCAGCAGCTCATCTGCATAGCACAGACACTGCGTACACAACTGCAGCAAACAAACACAGCAGAAACTTCTGTGGATGATAATGCACATCCAAATGCTTAGTCCTTTAAACCCCAGGCCTCACTGAGTTTGCAAATATCATCATAGCTAGAACAATCTGAATGTATAAAATTTTGAAAATGTGAATTGGTATGAGAGGACAATGCATCTATTGAACTTCGCCAACCCTTGGGATGCCCATGAGTAATTTATACCATTGTGTTCTGTGGAGCATTGTTCTTTCATTCAGTCCTCGCAATTTTAACACTTCAGAAGCAGCCTTTGTCCTGACACCTCCCCTTCCCTACTCTGAGCAGTTTACTTGGACCAGTAGGAAAAATGTACAGACATGCATTTCAATTAATAGTTTTAACTGGGGATGGCAACTTGTTTTCCTATCCCAGATTCACACAGGATGGCTGATAGCTCTAAAATGGAGACACACAGAGCAGGAAAGGGATGGTGACATTTGTTTTCATAGCCATTGTCTATGTATTGTGGCTACCAATCTGTTCTGCTTACTGAAATACAGAATCAGAGCCTGGAAACATTCATGATGATGGAAACATCCATTTATTCTTCAAGTGCATTGAGATTGCTTCAGTTAGACCAGTGAGTGCTGTACCAGCCCAACACTTTTATTATTAGATACATACTGTAAGTTCCCACATAGATATTTCAAAGTATTTATCTAAGCATATTGAATTCTCAGGCTTTCAATCAGATGTTAAAACAAGCACAAATTGTCACAGTTATTGGTATTGCAGAATCTTTCCAGCATACTGTCTCACAGAGTTTGGTGTCAAATGAAATAAAGCAGGGAAAGCTGCCCATCACCTGGCATCTTCATGTAAAGATACCCACGTATGGCAGGAGAGCCTGGAGAGAGCTGGGCGAGCCGTGGAGAGGGAGCTAATCAGCAGTGCAGGTGGTTCAGGTAGCTGCTTTTCACACAGATAATTAATGTGTACAAGTAGCTGCTAATTGCACATTTCAGGAATGATTTATGAGGTGACAGAGGGGAAAGGGGGACACGATCTAATTTCTTTGGGAACCTCTGCCATTCATACAATGGTATCAGCACAGCTGTGAGATGGGACATGATTAATGAACGGCGGGCAATCGCCGCCGTGGCGCGGGACAGTGGCGCTCAGAGCCAGGGCCAGCACCATGGGCATGAGGAGCTTTTGTCTGCAGCCTGCAGCTCCCCGGGACATGGGGCTGCACCCCGGCCGGGGTCTGGAGCGACATCCTTTGTGTCCGTCAGAACAGCTACGGGTTTAATGGGGACAGCTATCACTGAGCTGGGCGTGGGTTTGTGTTTATGAACAGACACTCTGGATATTTATTCTTTCTGTAGAGCTCGTGGGGAAAACAAATGTGGCTGGGACTAATATTTATACAGGACATGAAATCTGTTAAACACCTGCTTGTGTGCTCTGCCTGGGAGCACCCTTTCCCTGCTGTCTCGTATCCCTCTGTCTGCTCTCTGCCGTGCACCATCCAGAGCAGGTGTACAGGAACTCGGCTTTGCTTGGGAGGAGTGATGTGCACATTGTGATTGTTGTACCTGTTATCTGCACTAAAGATAATACAGACTGATACGATGCATTTCACTGACATTCTCATGGGCTGGTTAGCATATCAGTTTGCTGTTCTTTTTTAATGCTAGTCTAGTTTATCTCTGAAGAGACTACTAAGGAAATTTCAAGAAATATAGCCTTCCTGTGGTGTAAGTGTGCTTACAGGGCAGTGCTGTGAAGAGCCAGTGTTACAACTTTCACTGCGGAAAATTAATGCTTTCAACACTTTTCTCAAGGCACTGTTTATGTATCAAAATAGTCCAGACAGTTTTGCACTGTGTTATAAAAACTATTCTACGAAGGCTATACCTCAAGCTATGTGTGATCATAGTTTTCTTTTATTTCCTTTTATATAACGTAGTATTTTTAAATTGCTGCAGTTCAACATTAAAGAGTGAAAGCATTTATTTCTATCTTTTATAGCTTTTAGAATTTGACAGAGAGCTGTCAGTCTTTAAAGACAGATTGTATGAACTGGACATCTCATTTCCTCCCAGGTAAGATTCATATATAATCCATTTATTTAACTAGCTGCAACATAATTATTACTTGCACTGTTGGTAAAATGTGAACGTTCCCATATTTATTGCAGAAATTTTAATGATGTCTGTTCCTTTTATGATTGTTTATTCTCCCCACATCCCCTCCATCACTAATAAACCACATGCCAGTAGTGCTCCATAGCTCATCATGTGGGTTCCGCTGATCCTGTCTTTTATAGCTGCTCTTAAAACAGACCTGGCAGGAATGTGTGCTCAGAGATGTGGAAGGACTTCTAAGCACTGGGCCCAGACCACCTGTTAAATCAGTTATTGCAACCATAAAGACAGTCTTTGCCTCCAGCTGTTTGATGACTGCAGTCAGCTGGGGGTGCAGAGCCTACTGCCCTCACTCAGGGAAATCCAAGAGGGGTATCAGGAATGAGGGCAGGAACTTAGATTCTGCTTTTTCAGTTTCACTAAACAGCATATAACTACTTAAGACTGTTAGAATAAATTGGCTGGTTTAGTACACATGCATGATTTTAGTCAGAGTGTCCCTGAGGTGTTTTAGCCATGAATGGACAGCTATTGCTATCATACAAAACCAAGCATTTTGCAAATGGCAGTTCTATTTGGGAGAAATCTGTGGAAAATTTGGTGCCATTCTATACATGTATGGTCCCTTTCCAAGAGTGAGGAAGTCAAAGCTCACAGTTGCTTTCAAGGGAAAGAAATACTGCATTCACAAAGAAAAAGTTCAAAAAATAGTAGAAAAAAGGCAGATAAAACTATGCTTTTTATATACTTTCCTGTTAATAGATTTAATATGTTTGAATACTACTATTTTATGCTTTGTGGACAGATAGGAAAGTATGATGTTTTGGCATACACTAAAAAAATTTGGGGAGCTTGCCTTTTGTGATCATAATCTCATTGCTTCTTAGCAGCCAGCTGTGATACTGATTTGTATTGATCCCCTGGGACACTGGAAGTGTGCATGGAGTTACCACCACTCTAAATTGTCCTTATTGATTGAGTATGATAGCAGACCAGCAGGGTGTGTGCGTCCCTGAGCGTGTCTCACTCGTCATGTCTCTGGTCAGGGTAGGTGAAGGTGAGGGGAGGTGGTGCAATTTTTGTACCATACATACTCTTCTTCTTTATTTCTCCAACACTGGTGCTTTCAGCCAGAGCAAGGCTTACCAAAAATACATTGTTCCATGAATAGTTTTCAGCTTCTTCAGACTCCGTAAGAGCTTTTCAGTGTCATGCTCCCCTCAAGCACAGATCAGAAATTAGGTGTAAATAGTCTCTGTGTGTTTTAGTTCTGCTCACTCTGTTTCCTTCTCAACAACTAGGTAATAGTAATAATAATATTAAATGGTAAAAAAAAAACTATATACTGAGAGATGGCATGTATATATAAAGAGCAAACTGGCTTTTTATTAGGATGTTTTTTCACCCATCCCTCCTTGCTTTCAGTGTATTAAGGCATGGACATTCTATTGCCCATCCTGTGGTCCTTGCATGGCCACAGGCCCAGTAATGTATCTTTAACAGAAATATTTTTAATCATACATAATTTTTGGTGTGTATAAATAATTACTTATATAATACTTCTGTGAGATTTATAGTTACAAATTGAATTTGTATCTGTAAATGGAATGGTATTTAAGGCAGCACAGCAAGTTAATGTTTCTGCACATACAAAGGTGTTTCCTCGGAGTCTTGACAGACTCTGTGTTACTGCACATTAGCTTCAGGACTTTTTAGTTAACTCTGAATGTGGGAAGGATTGGAGAGCCACTTCTGAGCTCTCCTACAGCCACATCTAAACCTAGCATTTCTGCAGGCATACTTAAGGAACTCAAAACTAATCTGTTGTTCTTCCCCAGTGCAATACTGTAATTTAAGACCAAATGTCTGCTTGATCTACTGTGAATTCTTCTTCCTGATGTGGGTGACCATCATGATGCAGTGCAGAGGGAGGTTCTCAGGTAGTCATCCCTTAGAACCATCTAGGACAAAGCCTTGACTGAGCTCAAGGGTTCCTCCAACCCAAACCATTCCTTCATTTTGAGATTTTATAGCACTGACAGCATCTGCAGGCCTGTCAGTTATCTCATCTCTGTTCAGCATCCCTAAAGCATTTTCCAAACTCATCTTCAATTCTGGGTTCCTTTCAATTCTTGAATGTATGTGCATAACGCATGCCAGCTCACCCTGTCTGCCTGTGCCCAGAGGAGCATGCCAGAGATGCAGGGAATGAACTTGCAGGGGAAAGAGGCTCATCCTGCCTGTTCTGGACCCAGATCTGCTGGTGCTGTGTCCACAGGGCCTCCCACACGTTCTGTCCAGGTCCCTGGAGCCTGCAGGGCAGGGGCAGGAGGGCAGCCGGGGCCGGGCGTTCCTGGGGCCCTGTCAGAGCCCACCCTTCCCTCGCAAACCCTTCCTCTGTCCTGCTGAGACCTGCCACAGGTCAGGCAGCCACAGTTCAACAAGAGACCACGTGGCAGCTCTGCTATGTTAGACAACCTGTACAAAATCATTCCAACAGAATATTCCTCAGACACTGTTCACCCACTCCTGTATTTTGCAGTCTTTTACTTTATACAGTGAATGTTCATGTTTTCATCTTGTTATCCTCTGTGATCTAGTGTAGCATATAGCAGCCCAAGCCGCTGGAGACTAAATGCAAGTTAGAATTTTAAACTCTGTAAGCTTTGTCACTCACAGGCTGAAGAGTCTGGCCACGAGCAAACAGCGCAGTGCGAGGCTGCAAAGGGCTTCGTGGTAGTCAGCAATCACTGCAAAAGGCAGGAGGTGTGAAAAAAAGAAGCAAAAACATTGTAGTGTGTCAATATACAGGTGGGCAATTGTTACCTTTATCACTGCTCTCCATTAATTATTATAATTATTCTTGTAGCTGTTGTATAACAAAGATAGGAGCTGACTTTAGCAAGAGTTCACACCCACATACAAGGTTTGCTCTCAGATAAGGCTGCATGCACAGCAATCTCATGTGTTAATCATTCTCTTAAAGTGACCTATTCTTGTTTGTTGTTGAATTAGGCTGTCATGTAATTTACCGGTTGGACATATGTTTGTGTCTTAGATACCCTGTGTGTGATATTTGTCTCAAGCAGACCCTCTGCACTGGCAGTGTCTTGGCTTTTGACACCTCTGAGCAGGAGACAGGTCGAATCTCATTTACTCTAGGCAGAGTTCCTCCTTTGGAATGCTCTCTAACACTGGCTCATTGTTCTGCAAAAATCTTATTTAGTCCATAAAATATCTTTTCTCTACCTTGTATTTTGTCCCATCACCCCTCTCTGTTCTAGGAGGTTTCCCAACGACACGTGTATTTTTGTGCTCTGATTTACACTGAGCCAGCCAGCTCTGCATGAAGCAATGCCCAGAGTGCTCCCTTGTTCCTTCCCTTCTGCAGAGACTGTGAAGAGCAGAACCTCTGGGTGCCAGTGCACAGAGCCCCAGTGTCACCCTTGGGTATGAAATGGAAGGCCAAGATGATGGTTTAGGTGTCAGCAGGCTGCTCTTCCTTTCCAGCGTTCTCTCTGCCTCTCTGCATGTTCTCAGATCGTGCAGACTGCCTGCTGATAGGGCAGGACAGCACTCCTGAAGCAAATGGGATTCTCATTTCCTAGAACGCCTGCTCAGTAGTGCTGCTGGTCCTGTTGTCTCACAAAAGGGGAGTTAGGCACACAGATGAAAAAGCCCGAGGTTGTTTTTGTGCTTGCATCATCAGTTACTTTTATAACACTTTTTTTTTTTTTTTTTGCTAACTAAGAAGTAGTTTCTACTGAACAGAAATACTTCAGACTCACTCATGCACTGTAAAACTCCTTCCAGGTATTAGTGACGTATCTGAAATCATCCATGGATCTCTCAGCCCCCCAAGAAACAAATTCCCACCTGACATGATGCAGTTGTCTGGGTGCTTCCAGCACCTAAGGCTGAAGCACAATTTCCCAGCTGGAAACAGAGAGACAGCTGTCATTTCCTCCAAAACAATATGAATTTAATTATTACAGTGATTTTCCAGACAGATCTTGCCTCCATGGTTCCACTCACATTAAACCAGTGCCACTCTCACCAATTCTCAATTTTCAAATTGAAACAGAGTGTTTCTTTAATTTGTGAGGAACCAGACAGCATTACCCAAGGTCTGGTTTAAGGAATTGTGGCAAAGGGGAAAAGAAAGGACCACAAATGAATTTAAAAAGTTTCAAAGAATTACTCTACGCCATGTGAGAGGTAAGGACTACAGACCACACTGCCAGCAGAAAATAAATAAAGTATTCTAAAGAGCTTATGGTCCTTGCTGCCAGCCAGGCTGTCCCGTCTGAATGTAGTGCTGAAAAGCCCAGTAGTTTGGAGCTTGAATCCTGACCCATTTCTTCCCTCAGGTTCCCAGGGAGGCACATTCCCAGAAAAGACATCGAGCTCAATCACAGTCATAGATAGTAACATCAGGCTGTTCTGGTACAACAAGTCAGCACTGGGTCCTTCCCAACAACCCAACATTATTCATAATTCCATTTATCCGCTTGTAATAGTAGCAGTATTGCATACATTGCGTGAGGTACAGCATTACTGTTATTAAAGCAATAGAGTTCATCACTCAGTGTTCGCTTGCTGAGGCACTGGCATTGCCAAATAATCAGATTTTGCCAGCTGGGCCTCCCCAGGGCTCTGGGGGGCACAGTGTGCCCCTTGCCATCAGCCGTGTGCCAGCCTCTGGTCCTGGGCAGGTCCTGGCACGGAGCGAGTGCCAGCACGTGTCCTCCTGTCACCAGGGTCAGGCCACAGGGTGGTTATGGACACCACAGTGCTGGGTGGCTGTTCTTCACAGAAAGTGAAGGGTTGCATTGTGCTTTCTGGAAAAAAAATGGGCTCTGGGTTTATTTATATTTTACATTGAAAAAGGTCCTGCAATGCTGGTGATACAGGAATGCTCACTCTGAGGCATATTACAGACCAGTATTTTCTAAAGAAGACTGTTAAGCCAAAAAGCAATATGCCCAGCATAAATCTATTAAAAAGGTTCTGATAAAAACACCATGTCACTAACCCCCCTGTTTTGTGTTGTGCCCAGACTCAGGGCTCAAGTCCTGTTTACCCATCCCGCCCTTTGCTGCTGGTTTGCCCGGGTGACCCCCTGTCCCATTGTCACCTTTGACTCCAATTGTTGGTGCTATCACCATGGTGTTAGTGCAGCCTGTGCAAGTAGCAGCTGTTTAACACAGTGCTCCATAACTGCTGTGTTTGCAGGGCTCTGTTTGCCCTCCTGATTTGGCTGGAGTGAGACACGTACCGTGGCCAGTTGGCTCGCAGAGCATCACCGAGGCTTGTTAGTGTTTTGGTACCTGTGAAGCAGATAATCTAATTCAAACACCAGAGTGTCTTACTGCTTAGCTTAGATCTGCTGCCTAAGATGTGCATATGAAGATAAATTACATGGGGTAATTTGTTAGGAAGAGATCTAGGGAACCCAACTCCAACTCTCCCTTTCAGGTTCAGGGAAATAAAAAGTGTTAATTCAATTTTGAGGAAGAAGCTAACACTCTGGTAGCTGACAAAAGTTAGATGTCACCCTTTGATTGGTTGAATGGCCTTTTGTTGAAATCACACTTACGTACCAGCTCACACTAGTGCTGACTGTAAATTAAAAATATCAACATATTTTTATTTATATATTTGGCCTTAAAACTTTCAGAACACCCAAAGGTTGTATTGGCAGTCCACGTTCACCATCCTTTCTTCAGGGAAAAGCATCTTAGACAATCTGAGAGCATATCAGAGCTGAAGGTAAATTGATCCAACATTTTCTCAGAAAATATGAAAATAGTAAATAATTTCCTGATGAAGAGTGGTTGAGATTTTTCCCCTTTTGAAGTTAAAAGTGAGAAATGGTTTAGTAAATGTGAGGACTCATACCTAAGTTCAAAAATATAATGAGCCAAATCAAAATTGTCTCAGCTCTTCCCAGAAAGAACTCAGTTTTCATTGATGCTTTATAGTTTCATCCCATCTCAAATACTTTGTATTATAAAAAAATTGGTGATATAAAATGTGGGGACAATTGACAGATGAGCGAGCACAAGGAGTTTTTGAACAGGAGGCATGTCCACTCCCTGTAATGTGATAAAGTTTGCTAAATGATCTGCATTTGAACCTAGATATAGGCTACAGTTGTTCAGAATGACCTTTACTGGAATAAAAAATATGAAATAGCTGAATTTTCCCCACTGTTGCCTGGTGAGTGCTGCCACACTTCCCAGAGCAGCACTGGCAGCGTGGTCTGTAGAAGGCAGGGTCCCAGAGCAGCACCAGGTGTCCCAGCACAGGATGTCCCAGCACAGGGTGTCCCAACACAGGGTGTCCCAGCACAGGGTGTCCCCAGCACAGGGTGTCCCCAGCACAGGGTGTCCCAGGATGTCCCAGCACAGGGTGTCCCAGCACAGGGTATCCCCAGCACAGGGTGTCCCAGCACAGGATGTCCCCAGCACTGGGTGTCCCAACACAGGGTGTCCCAGCACAGGGTGTCCCCAGCACAGGGTGTCCCAGCACTGGGTGTCCCCAGCTCTGGATGTCCCAGCACAGGGTGTCCCAGGGTGTCCCACCACAGGGTGTCCCCAGCACAGGGTGTCCCAGCACAGGGTGTCCCAGGGTGTCCCAGCACAGGGTGTCCCAGCACAGGGTGTCCCAGCACAGGGTGTCCCAGCACAGGGCGTCCCAGGGTGTCCCAGCACAGGGTGTCCCAGGGTGTCCCAGCACAGGGTGTCCCAGCACAGGGTGTCCCAGGGTGTCCCAGCACAGGGTGTCCCCAGCACAGGGTGTCCCCAGCACAGGGTGTCCCAGCACTGGGTGTCCCAGCACAGGGTGTCCCAGGGTGTCCCAGCACAGGATGTCCCAGCACTGGGTGTCCCAGCACAGGGTGTCCCAGGGTGTCCCAGCACAGGGTGTCCCCAGCACAGGGTGTCCCCAGCACAGGGTGTCCCAGCACTGGGTGTCCCAGGGTGTCCCAGCACAGGGTGTCCCAGGATGTCCCAGCACAGGGTGTCCCAGCACAGGGTGTCCCAGCACATCCCATGGTGGCACCGCACGAGCAGAGGACACTGCCTGTGGCAGCTACAGGTAGGAGCCCTCCAGAGGGAATGAATTGTTTCCTGTTAGAAAGTACATTTCACCCATCTCACTAACAGATTTTATCCATGCTTGCACACGAGAAGAGTTCATTAGGAGCGTTTTTCCTAGCTGGAAATGCCAGTTAAGGAGACATTTATATACACAGCATTGTTGGCTTGTGTTTTCAGTTAAGGCACTGCTGACAGGATGGTTTATGGTGTCAGACAACTTTTCACCCTGCAGTAAGCATTTTTGTAAAGGTGTCTAATCATCTCTGACAATACCTGTCAACAGTAGTAGTCCTCTGATATTACTGACCCTCTTAATGGTTTATTTTCCCCAAACAATTGCCAAGTAGTTCTCATCCTTATTGACTGTGACAACAGTAGTTCATTGGACAGCCTGCTCTTTATTAACAGAGTAAGTTAGCAATTCATCAAAGTGTTTGGTTAAATTTCAACAGTATTGAACATTATATTAATGATGTTGCTGGAAGTTTTATTCAGAAAACCCACCTGACAGTAATCCTGATTAAATGAGTGCAACTGAAGCAGAAGTTTGTGTAATAGGATGGAAAAGCAGCTAGAAGCTGCATCTTCAGAAGGAGTAAGTCCTAAACAAGTGGAAATAAATTGTGCAAGCTTTTCACGTGGATGCTCCAGAACTACCTGTCTGCATGTCCAGGGCCATGCAGAGTCAAAGTGTATCTTGTATAATTCTGCTGGCTGGAATACACAGAGAATAACAGTCTCTTTTTGCTATTTATCACCCTGCTAACATGAGTGGCTAAGGTCCTAAATTCCTAGAACTTTGCCACTGTTTTAAATAGGGCATCAAATTTGTTCCACAGGGAATTCCCCATTTCCCCATTGTATTTTTAAATAGACATGATATAGTGTGTGTAAAAAAGAGGCTGGAGATGTCAGCAAAACAAATCTAACTTACTGCCCTTGATCACAGACAGTCTTATTCCTAATGTCTTTTAGAAGGTGGGTATTACAAGAATAGTTCTGCTTTTTTGCATGTACACAACCATAAATTTACAGTAATTTTTACGAGATTATTTATGCCTAAAGGCAAAGAAGCAGTCAAGAAGTGGGGTTGAGAGGAAGGAAAAGAGAAGGGAAACCATGAAGCCAGCTTAGAAAGAGCAAAAAGTGAACGGTCAAGTGGAAGCGTGGATTGGCATACTCGTGTCTCTCGTTGGCCACTGCAGCAAGTGGAAGTATTTTCCAGTGTCCTGAGTGCCACCTGGGATAGGCCAGTGCTCTCAGGCAGTGGCTGTGGGATGGTTGGTGCTCAGGCACTGGCTGTGGGATGGGTTGATGCTCAGGCAGTGGCTGTGGGATGGATCAGTGCTCTCAGGCAGTGGCTGTGGGATGGGTTGGTGCTCAGGCAGTGGCTGTGGGATGGATCAGTGCTCTCAGGCAGTGGCACTGGGATGGGTTGGTGCTCAGGCAGTGGCACTGGGATGTATCACTGCTCTCAGGCTCTGGCTGTGGGGAGCAGGCCGCCAGCACGGCCGGTGCCTCTCGGCGCGGTTCCCCCATCCCGCGGTGCCATTCGGCACGGTTCCCCCCATCCCGCAGTGCCTCTCAGTGCGGTTCCCCCATCCCGCGGTGCCTCTCGGCACGGTTCCCGCAGCCCGCGGTGCCCGCCGTGCACACCATCCCCGAGCATGGGGCACCCAGGGCCTCCGTGTGCAACAAGTGCTGCTCAGCAGCTGCTTCTGAGCCTTTTTTTCCCTAAGGCTGAGCCTTGTTTTCCCTAAGGCTTCGATTCTGCGACATCTGTCTGTTTTGGCTGCATCAGAGCCGTCATCCTTCCTAAAATGCCTGTGCATCTGTGGGCTTCTCCTTGCATTGCTGCTCTTGACTGGGTTTAAATCTGATCAGCTGGGGAGAAGACATCCAAAGGAAGTAACATTATGTAAGACACCAGAGTATCCTTGGGGACAGGACTCTTAAAAACACACTAAACAAGCAAAAGCTTCGGAGTTCACATGCAGATGATTCTGGAAGCAGTCACACAATTTTCATGCCGCTGTTCACTTAGCTATGGAGCAGGATGATGGTGGCAATTTCTGAGGCGTATGGTATTTGAAAAGTTTTGTTCTGGAATAGTATACGTTCAGCAGCATGTTTAACAAAGTCTTCTTCAGTGACAGTTATATTCCAGAAACCTCTAACAGAACTTTTATTTGCTAAAATCTATTTTAGATCAATGGCATATAATAAACTAAAATAGCCCTACAACCCCAGAAGTCGCCAAAAAAAAGGATCCCTCATGGGAATTTTGAGTCATATTTAGCTATAGCCACTATTTGAGCCTATCTACAAAACAATTTTGCTTATTCCAAAGTGTTTGTGACCCCTCTAGAGCATGAAGAAGTGCTAATAGTTCTCCCAGTTTTGGGGGCATCTTAGGATATTTTATTATGTTAGTGTCAGTATTTCACTGAGATTAGGACTTCCACAGGGCAGAGTGGATGCAGGGAGGGAGCTTTATTCATTGGAGTGCAGTGAGACACAACATTCCATGCTTCTTGCTTCCTTTGAAGGATTCTTTCTTTTAAAAATAAGAGTGTGCCTGTCTTTATTATATTAAACTATTACCTACAGGCCATTTTGTCTGGACAATTTTGCAGCATTTATTTTCATCTCTGTCCCAGCCATTAGAAATCTGATTTGTCAAAGATACTTGCAAACCACAGTAACTTTTTGACTGCATGATCAGTGCTAAGGACCTTGAAAAATTGGCAGAAGTTTTCACCCTGTGAAAACATTAAGATACATAAAGCAAATTGATAAATACCATTTAATAGAATATAGGCTCTAGGATTTAATGCTTTAACACATAGCAGTAACAGATCATTCCAGGTATGGGACATCATATTTCAAAAGCCATACAGTTAATGCTGTAAAAGGAAGGATTATATGAAATGTGATTGATTCTTATACCTTTATGTCATAAAAAGTAGCTTCAGTTATGTGGGGTTCTGGAATCAGTAAAGTAAGAGGTTACGAGAAAAAGTCAACCCTTAAGTTGCAGACAAAGAGCTTCTACTACCAATATAGTATTACATCATCAAAATATTTCACAGACACTCAGAAATAAGCTGTACTTCTGTATGTCAGTGAAGCAGCAAATTGAATTCTCATAATATGTTTTGAAAATGAGTCTTGTTAGGTTTGATGAGGTGGAAAACGTACTGAGATCACTGGTTTGTTCCAATACATTCAGTACGCTTTTCTTGGATGTTTGCCATGGCTAATCTTTTTAATGGCAGTGTAGCTTGTAAACCCATTTGGTAGAGAGCTGTATGTCTCTGTTTGAGTATCACACCAAACAGGGTGGTAAATAAGTTTCTCTTCAAGCATGCAAACCTTTTTTTTACAGTACTAGAAATTTTATTTTAAGACACTGAAAAACCTCAGTATTTCCTTTATAAATTCAGTGAGCAGCAGAATAAAATGCAAATGTCATTTCAAGTACTCTCACACATACATATGTAGATGTTTGGGGTTTTAAGAGTTTTATCAAGGGCAGACTTCAGTTAATTCAGGCCCAGTATTCAAGAAGTTGAGCCTGTCACAAACCCTCTGCATTTCTCCAAAACCCCTTCTTAGCTACTCCCACATGCCATTTTGGAAATGGTCTAAGAAAACAGTGGGCCTTACAGTGTGGTGAGCCATCATCAAATGCAAAGTTCTGTCTTAGTAAACTGATGAGAAGATTTGGATGAGACATGAAAAATTCTGGCCTCAGCTTATTGAGGTTGAGCCAGAGGTTGCCCTTCAGGTGCTTCAGATGATGGCAGCCCATGGGCTCACGCTGGTGTGTTACCTTTAGTTATGTTCTGTAGATTAAAATAAATACTTTCTGTTGCCCTTTAAAGCTAAGTTAGGATCCACTGGTGATGTCATAGCATTTTTATGATGGCCCCAGAGTGTAACTACCATTTAATCTGCTTCTATTCGAGATGTTTTTACAAAATAATATGCTTTTCCTTAACACAGTTTCATAGGTATGGGATCTTATGTAGTCAGCATCACTTTCTTTAAACCACATTCCTGATTCCTTGGTTCAGAAGAAATCTCCTGCAAACCCTGCTATCTTGTCCTGTCTTCCTTTCTGTCACCCTTAAAGAATCCATACAGGAGAGGTTTGTGTACTGCTGCAGTGGTCCCAGCACTCTGAACTCTGTTTTCTGTTAAATTATTAATGGATAATTATATATATTTATTATATATATATAATTATTTCTGTTAAATTATTATAACTCCCCTTGAGAGAATCCTGTGAAGAAATCACATAAGATGAACTTTTTTCCCCTAGGTTTCATTTTTCAACTTCACGTACATTTTCTGTAGTCTCTTGTCTAATTTCAAGTTGTTGTTGAACTGATTTTTTGTACTTCACACAGATAAACAGTTTGCTGTCTTTAAACACTCTCACAAAAGCACAAGGTAGAAGGTGAGAGTTTTTAAACTGTGTATGTCTTAACTTCTTAAACATGCAGTAGAGTTGTAAATCTGAGAAGAGATGTAGAAAAAGAGCACATGAAAAGGAAAGAGGGAGGAGAAAAAAAAAAGTGTCTGGAAGAGCTGCTTTTTAACAATGACATTTTGTAAGTAATATGGCCCTTTGAGCCAGAGGTTTCAGACTGCTTTGCCAAGAGTCACTGATGGCTGTGGATGGGGTTTGTTTGCAGTTATCCCTACAGCGAGGACTCTAGCCAGGGAAGGCAGTACATGAACACGAGATGTCCAGCCTGGTGCGACAGAATCCTGATGTCCCACTCGGCCAAGGAGCTCATTCTGAAGGTAAGTACAGACCTGCAGCCCCCTGATGCCTCCACACTGCATTATCTGCACCAAAGGCAGGTATGGCTGGAAGACTCTGCCCTTGAGTTTGCCAAACTGGAGGCAGCACACCGTGGTAGTAAATGGAGGGGTCTGCCTCCAGTGATTTGCCCCCAAAAAGGGGGATTTGTCCCCATAAACCTGCTGACAGTGACTAAAAGATGAGCTTTCACAAGCACTTCTTTTGGTATCTGAGCTGCCAATGATGACTGACTTTCTGTCCTGTGCCTCTTCTGTGCAAGGATGCACAGCCCTGGGAGACTGACTGCTTGCTTTAAAGAGAGTAACAGAAAATAAAAAAGGCCCTATAAAAACCCTATGAAAAGTCTCCGCCAGTCCCCCAGCCCAGTCCACCCTACAGTGATGTAAGCAGCAACATTGCCCCTACCAAGGATTCAGCAGGGATGCAAACAGGAGCAGGTACAAGGAGTCACACAATTGAGAGAAAAGCCTGCACAGCAACAGACACAGGCAGCTGACTTACCAGAGTGGTAGATTTCCTAAGGTGCTCCCAAGAACTTGACAAATGCTACGTAGGCCAAATCTATTCAGGCTGTCCCCTCAGTGAGGATGGTCTCCAGCAGGTAGGCTCCAAACTGTGGTACACCAACTAGGTGCCTAAATTTAGACATTCTGTTGAGGCTTTAGAGATAAGCTTGTGCAATGTTTTTAGAACATACAATTCCTCTTGGGATTTAGTGTTTGTAGATAGGGTTAGGGTTAGTTGGTGATGTTCTGTCCAAGGTTAAATGATCTAAATATGGTTCAGGAGCCTTGCAGTTTTCTTTCCTGTCGTTTGCTCTCTCCTTCTCGTTCCGCTCTGCCCTCCTTCCTTTCTTGGGAGCCCTGGACTGGCTCAGCTGGTTACCTGTGCCAGTTTCCCCTGCCTCTGTCCCTGTGTGTGTGCCCCTGGCACCTAGACCCCCATCCTGCTGACGCTGGTTGCCAGCTGCTCCAGAGGGCCAGGACCAGATCAGGAAATGGGGACATGGTAGGAGATCTCTCCCACTTCTCTCTGTCCTGAGCTGGCCAGCTGGCTGCATAAGTGGATGTGCTGCAGTGAGGTTGTCTTGGCTGACCAGACTGTATGACTCTAACAGACTTACTGAACCTAAAATTGCCAAAAGTCATGTGTCTGTCTGTGTGCTCCTATATAATTAATGCAGTTTAGTGGGAGTGAATTACAGAAAATAATCTTCTAAGTAAATCAATGTTCTGTAGCTTCTTAGCTTCTTTTTTTCCAGTTTAAATTAATTACACCCTTGAAACTTGCTCTCCTGAAGTTTATAACCTTCTTTTTCTTTCTCATCAGGGTTATTTATCTCGTGATTGGACTGTTTGCTTTGCAGTATATAACTCACTGAAAGGCTGGGAACGTGTTTTCCACAGCTGCTCAAATTTCAAGTCAATGCACTTCCTCGCATGTTTTAATGTGTAAAAAGTGTCTGTGTGACATCATGAAATTTCACCCAAAATTTTAGGCAATGCATGTACTGCAATATTCAGTAAAAAAATGTGAAGCCTAAGGGCAATACAGTCTTTATAGTCAAATAGTAATGTCAAAATCAGTGTTATTTATTTTCGTACAGAAAAATGTCATGTGAAAAAGTGAGACTTTACCCAAAATGTTACCGATAGTGCTTGGCGACCATGAAATTCCTAAAGAACAAAGGATTAAAGCCATTAAAAGAGTGGCCAATGAGGGAGGATTTTTTTTTAAAGCTATGAATAAGGAGATAAATGTGTACACAAAAGCTTGAAGAGTGTAAACAGTACAGAGGGAAAGGAATTCTTTGTGATTATCTAGAGGGCTATAACTTGGATATAATGGGAGAAAATTCAACAAGGGAAAACAAAGTTACAGTGCTGAAGAAGTTTGTAGCCGTGAGGTCAGTATCAGTTTCCAGTCTCCGTGTAACAGAAACCGCATCGGTTGGATCCTGCAAAGCTCACCTTTGAAAGCGCACACGCTCTGTCTCTGGAGCATTTGCAGGGTGTGGTCGGGCAGTTTGGGGCATCTCCACAGCTCGTATGCAAAGTGACGGGTGCTGCTGAGGCCAGGCTGGGCTGGGCTCTGTGACTCTGTGACCAACAGAGGAGTTTGCTTATCCAGCCCAAAGCCAAACCAGCATCCTGGCCCATAGAACCTAGTGAAAACAGCCACTAGAAAATAATGCCAAACTGATCGAGGAAAGGGCAAAACCACACGTTTCTGTGGTTCTACGCCAGAAGCAGTGTTGGCCTTGACTGAGAATTTACTCCACTGCAGAGACCTATACCTTAAAGCTTTAAAAGGAACTCTGTAGAAAGTAAAAGCAGATTTTAATTAACTGATTACACTGTAACAAATCCTGAAAATAAAAATGTATATGAACTTTTAAAGAATTTTTTCAATCATGACTATCTACTGAATATTCTTATTTGGCTAATTATTTTGCTGTATTACTTTTTCTTATAAGCAATTAAAGAGTTTATTTTTCTGCCTAGGCAATTCTGTATTTTATTTTAAACAAAAATTGTAGCTAATCTGCATTTAAATCCTAGGTAAAGAAAGGATAGGGTGCACAAATTGCCGCTGTACAGTGTGTTCAGCTACACAGTAGGCATTACAGATTGTACTGACATGGGGCTGTAAACAGCTTTCATGCAACATCATCTATCATGCCATGGTCGGTTACCTCACCATCATGTTATTTTATGCTTCCTGAGCCCTAAACCACCAAAGGTTGCCCACTGCTCGGGAGCTGCGCTGATGCCTGATCGCATGAAGTAATGAATGCTCAGCCAAGTGTATATTGTTTCTGCTTGTGCACTGCTGTAATTTGTTTATCTGTCTAAAGATTATGCAGTTGAAAATCCACAATTTTATGCTGCCTTTGTAAATTATCAAGTCGCTTTTGATGAATGTATCCCCACTTCCGATGCTGGTGGCATTATGATCTTGAAATATTGGAAAGTGCTCATGCATACAATGCAGAAGGTTATGTTTTTATATTTTTGGCAGACAACCGTGCTGTAAAGTAAATCTGACCTTAAGCTTCCTTACTGCATTAAAGATAATTCAGTTTTAACTTTATAGTCCTAAATGCTACTGTTTATATAAAGTTATTGCCCAGTCAAACTTGACTGATTACAGATGAGAAAGTCTTGGCTGTTTCCTACAAAATAAATTAGTATCGCCAACTAGTTTAAAGCACATCTACGATTGCATTAGAGACTGGAGAGTGTGCAGATTACAGATTTAATTAGCTTATAGAAATTGTTTAGCACAATAGGAAATCATTTTGTATGGCAATGTATTTGTATTTATTCCTGAAGTACTGTGCTAAAGAATCAAAATAGCTCCTCCAAATCACGTTTATTGCAAACAGCAGAAAGATGAGTACATTTTATTATTCATTAAGATAAAAATGCTAAAGAAGTCAGTGTATAAGGGTAAAGTTCAACATGGAACAAAATGAAAGCAATTCATAATGGAGACCAGAGGAATGTCATCCGTCATTTGCTGCTTTTCTTAAAATCCCTGAATGCTTTTTTTCAGATGAAGAAATTTATCTCAGAGAAATGGTTAAAGATTATGCTCATAACCTGAAAATAATCATTCATCTCTCTGAACATTTAAAATCCCCTATATGATGAAATCAAATGCTGTTATAAGGCAACATGGATTGCATTTAATTCAAAGAACATTTGTCTCACCTAATTCAATAAAAATTGTGTTGTTCTTAAAAAAGGACTGGCCAAATGTGCTTGCTGCATTTTGCAGCAGAAGCCTGGAATGCAACTACAACGAGTCACTCATTTCACTTAGTGCAGCGTTAGCCGTGAATATTTCCCTGGGTCCCATCACCAGGGAGGAGGCATAGAGATCTCAGGGGGGTTTTATGCAGGCAAAAGGCACAAATTACTGCAGCAGTACTGGGCATAAAAGTTCATTCCACACATTCTTTCTCTGGAGAAGCCAAGCCAAGATAGGTGTTAATATCACCTCATTCAGAAATCAGTTTCACTTATTTGCACAATATTTCCAATGTTCTTTTCTCTGTGTGTGTAATCTGGAGAATTCTTGGACTGACTAGTGTTTTGTTGTTTTCTGTTGTTTTGTTTTTTTTTTAACTAGTCAGAAAATGATGAGAAGATAGTAATATATGACCACATTGGGCCAAATGTCTGCATGGGGGATCACAAGGTAATTACATTAAACATTTTAGTCTTTTATCTTCTATTTTTTTCATTAGGAATGAGAATGCATGCACTAGGTTCTACTAATTGTAAGTCAGCTGTGTCTCTGCCCTGTCTTTAAGTAATACCTTGGAAATGTTTCAAAGTTGAATTCAGCTGCAGTCAGTCTGTCTGTCAGTCAGTCTGTCTATCAGAATGGCTGCTTGTATGAAATCAAAGAACAGGATGGGTGCTAGAATGAAAGCAGGATACCATGCAAGCCAAGAGGAGCAGCCCTGTGAACACTTAAAGCTCTTCTAGCAGCACACAAGTGATTTAATTGGGTTATCAACTGTGCTTTCAAAGCATAGCTTCAACCAGGTTGATGCACAGGTGCTTAATAGTAAAAGAATATATTGGCAGTTCCATATTCAAACAACAAGTGATAAAAAGTATACAGAAAAAGGATAAAGAATTACAAATAAATAAATAAATAAATAAATACCAGTTGTTTAAATTAGTAAAATACCTGAATTCTGTGGTCTTCTTTGCTGAAGATACCAGATGGAAACCTAAGTTTGAAATGCAATAAAACAGAGTATTTGCTTTCTTTGAAAAAAGCCAATTGAGGAGTAGGACGTAACCTCTGAAAGCCTATCTAAAACCAGCACTGAGGCTCTTGAATGATAATTCAGAGGGATAGTGGGTAATTGTATGTGTGGATGCATGTGTACTTGCAAATCTGAGCTCACAAATGTATACCCCTATTTAATTCCATGGTCAGAGTTCTTGTGAGACAGAGAATTGTTTTCTAAGGAAAAATGCACTTAAGGCATTTGGTCCAGAATCGTCCAAGGTTTTAAAACAGAGCAACTTACTAATTTATCCAGTAAACAAAAAGGTCTGGGTCAGCCAGTTCAGAAACAGCAGTTTTTGTTTCCTTCATCACTAAAGTGGTGCAGCACTGTTACAAAAGGGAGTTGTGTGTGGGACCTGAACCTCTTCCCACAGAAATCTCTGGAAATTTTTCCTTTAGGTTTCAGTGGGAGCAGAAATCTGTGAGGAGATTATGTTGTTCCCTTATGCATTTTGTAATTAGATTAATTCAAAAACTTGTTGCAATATTTTGTTTCCAGTCATAGAGAATTTTTTGTTGTATTTACTACTGACTGTAAAGAAAAAGAAAATCAAAACACGTATGTTTCAAACATGTAACTTCTATTTTTCCCTAACTTGCTGCAGCCTGTGTTCCTGTCCTTTCGAATAGCTGCTGGGGCAGGTAAACCTATTGCAAATGTGCACAAGTGTTGTGTCGTGCAGTGATGTGGTGGTAAATATCATCTTTTTTCTTTACGTTTCTATTACATTTTCTACATCATTTCCCCTGTGTTTATCTTTCTTTTTAAAAAAATGCCAATTCTGCAACAGGAAAAAGATGCCTACGAAGTGAGAAGATTTTCCGTGAAACCACACTGTAGCCAGGAGGGAAGGCAGCACACTGAAATCTGTAATCCTAACAGCTGTATTGATAAATCCAGTCCTGAGTGCCACATTTTTAGACTGCTGATCGTACACTATGCTTCAGCATCTGGACTCTGTTCAAGAGACGCCTCACATACCTCACTGTCTTGTATGTTCATGTGACATCAAGTAGAAATGTGGAATTATTTTTTATATATATGTCACAGTTCTGTTGCCAAAACTCTAAATAGACAGCAGAGATGTTATGTATTCTAGATTTCACAACTTTCAACTTTTAATAAGTGTTTGTCAATGTGGAAAAGCTATTTCAGCATATTATAAAGTTTTAAAGGTATCATACCCATTATATATCTTTACCACTTTGGGATTTTGTACATTGGATTGTATAGATAGAGATATTGATGGTTTTAAATGGTATTTTCTTTTTTGACCAAGGCTTATGGTTTGTGTTTTAGTTTTAGTATTTTGGTTTTCATTTTTTAATTTTTTTTCTCATTTTATTTACTATACTGCCATGTTACATGGTTTTTGAATCACACAGCAGCTGCTTTCTATACATACATATATATGTGTGTGTATATATATGTATGTATGTGTATATATACACAGATATATAAATAATTTATAAACCTGACCAAAACTTATGCTAAATATACTTTCCAATATGAATGCTTGAGAGTGCCATATCAGCAGTAAGTATTGGAGTCTTAGCAGGTTTAGTTAAGTGTACATCAACAACCAACATTTATATAATAAATAATATATAGCAGTGCCATCCTTGATACAGATATATAGCATACTATATAGCACATATATTAGCAGTTTCACTTTGTTACTCCTATAATCTCTTCTTTCTATGTAATATTAAGGATTGAATGTGAAGTTCTTAGCTAGGTTTGGGTGTAACTTTCCAGAATTTTGTAAACTGTTTTTGTCCGTCTTTTGTTACTGTTTTATGGTGCCATATTCTATATTGAAACAATAACAACACGGGAGAAGAAAATAATAGTCTGCTTCAAGTAGCAACTCTATTGGACATAGACTGTATTTATACAGTATTAAAGAAAAAAAAAAACAAAAACACAACCATCAACCCAACTGTAAATTTTCCTGGTTAGTAGCTCAGTGCAGCCTACAATATAGTCTTGTTACAGACATTTTCCTCCCACCACTAAATACAACATTAAAAGGTGATTAGGGAGTCTGTTGATGAAACACAAATGTATGTTTTATTGATTTAATTTAGAACACTACAGAGTTCATGGACTGCGCGATGGCATTAGATTGATGCTTGATTTTGGTATAAATCACTACCATTGGAAATGATTTGATGTCCGCTTGCAGAGTTTTCTCAACAGTACAGCCCAGTTTATAGCAAGTATTGTTGCCCAAAGGGTGTCTGCAGCTCTGTATTGTTACTGTGCCATGTTGCATTATAACCACACAGTAATTCTATTTAAGCGAACTCAACTCATAACTCTGAAGGCCTTTAGAAATGAGTACTCTGGTTCTCAAGCAATAAAACTAATCATGGTGAACATGGCTGTGTCTGCCCCTTTAATTTGGTGATTACAGGGAAATTACCAAATTGTTACATTTCTTATTGAGATACCTTTGACCCCGCCAAGCAACAAGGGTATTTTTCACATTAAAACCTCTACGATAGGATGCAGTTCTGGTGTTAATCAAAACACAATACAAACCGAGTAAAAGCCACTGAGGAGCTGGTACGGGAGCCCTGATGAGAGGAGGGTGACGCAGCTTTACGAGCCGTTCTCAAGATGCTAGTCCTCAGCAGGTCAGTAAATGTGCCACCATAAACTCCTTCGTGATTATCCCGAGCTTCAGAAGAAGCCTCTGCAGCCTTTTCCAGCAGGGCCCGGGCCCCGAGCGCAGACGAGCTCGCTGTAGCCTCCAGCGCGGGGCTCCGGGCCCGCACCTCCTCGGGGTGCGCCGGAGAGTGCCTCGGAACTGAGCCCTCAGAAATTCACGAAACGCAACTTTGGTATTTTAACAGCCCCGGAGGCGAATGCGGCGGCGCGGGGTGAGCCGAGCCGAGCCGGGCCGATGCTGGCGGACAGCCCGCCGCAGCCCCGGGACAGCCGAGGAGCGACGGGCTCCGGCCCAGGATGGGGACGGGTCCTGTCAGCTCGCCTCTGCCCGGGGCCGTGTCTCCGGCTGTCGGTCCTGCGGGGTCTCGGAGCCCCCTTCTCCCATAACGGCCCCTCATTTCGTTTAACAACTTTGGGTGGGAATGCCTAGCCCCGAGCGCAGGTGCTTTTATCCAGACACTTCCCCTCAGGAGCCCGAACACCGGCCGGTCTCAGCGTGCTCACAGCCAGGCCAAGACCCTAAATTTGATTTATTCCCTCTGTAATCGCGGCTTAACTTAACTGGGCGCGGCCCCGTTCAGTGAGTAGGGACCTTGCGGGCCTCCACACCCTCCCCGGGACGCGGAGCTGCCCTGGCGGGAGCGAAGGGAATCGGTCACAGTGAGCGGGGAGGCCGGGACCCGAGGGGGGCTCCAGGGGGAGAGGTCCGGGCCCCTTTCCGCAGCGGAGCCACGCCGACGCGGGCCCGTGCCGTGCCGTGCCGCGCTGGGTGAGGCCCGGGCCCGGGCAGGTGCTGTAGAGCGGGGGGCCTGCCCTGCGGAAGGTGCTGCAGAGCGCGGGGCCTGCGCTGCCGGGTCCCGCACCGGCCGCTGGCTGCTCGTCAGGGGCAGCAGGAGCGCCTGCCGTGCAGCCGCTCCCGGCCTGTGCTCGGGCTGCGAAGCCATAGCGGAGACACGAAGAAAAGAGATGCTCGCGTTCCTTTAAAAAAATATAAACAAAAGCAGCAAAAAAAAAAAAAAAAAGGCATCTTAACAACGCGGGCGGCTCACAGCCACCCGAACTCGCGTGTGGCGAGGGGAAATGGGGAGTCGCGGGCGGGTGAGAGCGCTTTGGCGGCCGCAGAACCGCGCGGAGCCCGGTTCGGGCACGGGAGCGGCCGCAGGTGCGGGGCCAAGCACGGCCTGGAAGCCCGGCGGGAAGGCACGGGAGGGCGGTGGAGCTCGCAGCCGCCGCGGCGGATCTCAAGAACCTCGCCCCTGGGTTTTGACAGAGGCCAGTACTCGGGCAGCGCAATGGGCCGTGTCCCGGCCCCTCTCCGGAGCGGACCCTATCCCCCGCCCGAGGCCGACGAGACGCGGCACGGGCAGTGGCGCCGCACGTTCAGCGCCGGGTCTCGCTCCCCTCCGGGCCCTGACCGCGGCCCGGCCCTGCGAGGGAACCGCGGCTCCCCCGGCTCAGCTCCCCGGACGAGCGGCTCCTTTGCTCTTGAGGGGCAGCATCGGGCACCCTGCAGAAGCGCTGGTGTCCCCGGCCCCGGGCACAGAAATGCGGGAAGAAACTCACTAAAGGAGGTTGTTAAATAATTTATTGATTTATACAAAGTCTTTCCAACACCTGTGGAGACATTCTAATGTAAAATCGCGTCCATTTTCCTCTCGTGCTTTTTTTGGGCATTGGTTTGGTTTTTTGGTATTATTAAGCATAAAATCCAGAGGCAGGAGAAATGCAACTGCCGCAACACTGAGGGACGGAGTGAAAGAAAACTGCCGTTTTTACACTAGAAATATACATCACAAAATCTGAAATTTACTATATACAAAGTGGCTGAGCTCGGACTTGGGACCCATAGAAAACATAACAAAACCTGATTGTTAGGAGCAGGAAATTAACAGGAAGCCTAAAGGAAAGAGCGGGAAACCTTACAGGGACACAAAACCCAAAAAGTTGAAAAATTTTCTCTGAAATTTACATCAATGAGAAAGAAAATAAATTCATAACTTATTCTGTAAAAAATATATACATTTCACATACATTTTATGCTGTACAACACACCACTTCAAACACCCAGTGACACTCACCCCTGCCGCGCTGCCCGGTGCGGCCGTCGGCCCCGCGCCCTCACAGCGTATCCGAGCTGGTGCTGCAGGGGCTGACGAGGGACAGGTTCGTGGATTTGTGCTTTTTCAATAGCCTCGTGATTTTTTCATCGTCTGAGTTGGGGTCCAGGGGCTTGTTGTATTCGTCATCATCCTCATTGTCCGAGCTCTCCTTCAGCTTCTCCGTCTCCGAGTCGTGCTTCTTCTTTGCCGAGGCCATTTCTGCCGCGTGTCTCTTCCGCCACTTGGTCCGTCTGTTCTGGAACCAAACCTGGGCACCGGCACGGGGCACAGCTCAGCCACGGCCTCGGCCCCGGCCCCGCCGCCGCGTCCGCCCCCGCCGTCCCCGTCCCACGCGCAGCGCGGGGCTGCGGGCGCTCGGAGCCCCGCACGGCTCCGGGAAAGGAGCGCCCCGCTGGGGGCACTGCCCGGCGCTTGGCTCAGCGGCTTCCCGGAACAGTCGTTTGTTGAAAATAACAGAATACGACAGCCAGGAAAAATACGTATTTTTGGCTTACAGTGCACCCCAGCATTCAGATGCACCTGTACTCTTTGCTAAAAAATTTGCGGGGTTACACAAGGTAAAGTTGTACCACTGGACACGATCATCGTGGAAAAGCGACCCTTTAAAAAAATTACCTGCGGGGGGCTTTTTGTCGTTGTTGTGATGGGGGTTTATATTAAATATAATATGTCTGTTTATTTTAAATTGTTTGCAGCACAGAGAGCTCTAAGCACATAATAGTTAGAAATTACCCTAGAATCCATCCAAAATCGAAATGTAACTTAAATTCTAACTGACTCCCAAAAAGAAAAAAAATCCCGGCATAACTGCGCGGTGTTCGTGGCTGCTAGTAATTACCGACATGGCAGAAAGCGGCCGCGGCAGGGAGCGGGAGAGGAGGGAGCCCGCAGGACGGACCTACCTTCACCTGGCTCTCAGTCATCCCCAGGGAGTAGGCGAGCCGGGCGCGCTCCGGTCCTGCCAAGTATTTCGTCTGTTCGAAGGTTTTCTCTAAAGCGAATATTTGCTGCCCAGAGAAAGTCGGTCGAGAGTGTTTCTTCTTGCCGTCCTTGTCCAAAACCATCCCCGTCTGAGCTGGAAGCGGAGAAAGAGCTGCGTCAGAGATGAACTCTGCACTGCCCCCGGCCCGTAGCCGGGCCCCGCCAGGCCCTGCGGAGCCGCTTCGGGCGTCCGGCGGCTCTGAAGCAAGGCTCGGTTCGGGACAGAGCCGCGACCGTGAAGACCGAGTGACCCGCACGGGCCTTCCAGCCGCCCGCCCCGTCCGCCGGCTCTGGAGCCCAGGCCGTCTGCTCCCCGCGCCCTGCAAGAACCGGCCGCACTTACCGGGACAGGCGAGCCGAGGATCTCTCCAGGGAGAGCCTTGCACAACTCCCGGCCAGAAAATGGGCGGCCGTCCCGGCAGCTCCGCCAGAGGCTTCGGGTAGCGGGAGACGGCAGCGGGGCTGAAGTACATCCCGGCCGAGGCTGCCAGCCCGTTGATGCGGGGCAGCCCGCCCAGAAGGTTGCTGGCACTGCCCACGGGCCGCCCCAGGATGTCGCTTATTCCGTGCGGTGTCCCCAAGGGGAGCTGCGTGTTGAGTCCGCCCAGGGCCGGTGCCTTGAAACCGGAGGGGTTCTGCAGGGCGTAGGGGAACAGGGAGGTCTTCATCTCGGCCATGTTGTGCAGCGCGGCTAGCGGCGCACTGCTAAGGACGAATGCGCTCTGGCGATTAGCATCCATCTGTCCCACCGCTAACATCTGCGGGCATCAGCGAGCGTGGCTCCTTCCCAACCGCGCCGCGGCCGCTCCGCTGGGGACCCTCGCCGGGACCGTGGCCGCGGGCGGGACGGGCTCCTCACCGCTCGCGGGATCTCAGCGACAGCAAGTGCCGAAGTTTGCTGGGAACAGGAAAATCCCGGCGCTTGCCCGCCCGCTCCCGCGGCGTACACCTCCGAAGTCCGGGCTGAAGAGCAGCGAAAGCCGGGCCAGGGCAGAGCGGCGAAACAGCAGACTGGGAGTTCCGGGAGAAGGAGCCCCCACCGGCGGTGCGTCCTGGCGGACTACGGGCAATGCGCTCCACGCGCGATCCGGCGGGAAGGGGACGCGGGACCGGCAGCTCCACGCGTCGCCCCGGCCGCGTGTCCGGCGGCCGCGGGGACGCTCCGCGCCGCGCCCCGCGCGCAGATAACCGCGCGGGCACCTGCGCGCCCCGCGCCCATTGGGCGGCCACCGCCCCGCGCCGCCAACACCGCCCAATCGGCGGGCGGCGCGCGCCTCCACCCCGATACGTCACAGCCGGACCGAGCCGTGGGAGCGCGCGGGGCTGCACGTGGCCGCGCCGCGCCCGACGGGACCCCGGCCCCACCGCCCCGAGCCCCACTGCCGGGCGCCAGCGCCGCGGGTCCGCCCGCCCCAGGCCCCACTGCCGGGCGCCACCGCCGCGGGTCCGCCCGCCCCGGGCCCCACTGCCGGGCGCCACCGCCGCGGGTCCGCCCGCCCCGGGCCCCACCGCCCCGAGCCCCACTGCCGGGCGCCACCGCCGCGGGTCCGCCCGCCCCGAGCCCCACCGCCCGGCCCGCCCCACCGGTAGCTGTGCTCCCGCCGGCAGCTACCCCAGAGGCGGCGCCCCCCCCCCCCCCCCCCCCGCCACTCGCCGCGTCGGGCCCCTCCCGCCGGTGCGGAGACCGCCGGCGCCTCATCGAACAGCCGGGCAATGACCGCGGGGCCCCGGCGGCTGCTCTGCCCCGCAGCACTGAGCGGTAACGCCCGCCCCGATCGCTGCTCTTTCGGGGAATCGGCTCCGTCTTCCGCTGCCCAGCGACCGTTCCCTCGCGTTAGAGCCCAACGTTTTTAAACCTGTTGTAAAAAATTATCTTAAGCCCTGTGAATAACTGTTTAGCTCAACTTTGTTGACTATTCTAAAACCCACTGGCGTCGCAAAGGCTTCCTTCCTCCCGACCCGACGTAGGGGTAGAGCCCTTGGTCTATAAAGGGAGAAAAACTGCGGTTGGATCACCGCGGAACCAAGCTCGTTCGAATAAATAAAATGACCAGAGATATTCCTAATCGAAAGCACAGTTCACTGACAAGAAAAGAAGAATTCGGATTTGAGGCTTATACAGAAAATAATTCCGGAAACTGGGTTTGCAGCACGTTTTCCGCCTTGCAGCTGCTTTCTCCTACGGGTTTGATACATTGCTATCCAAGGAAAACATAAACCACAACAAGTGGGGAGCTAAATATTTTCAAAGTGTTCATAAAGTAAACACCAATCAACTTGATTATATCAGAACAATTACTAAAAGCGTGGTCCTTGGGATGTGGTTATGTCTGTTGTCAGAATCGTTTGCAGGTGAACAGGATTTCGTTTAACCTCTAACAGGACCGTAATGGCAATTTAGGTCAACTTGGTGAAGTAATTATTTGGGCTCGTCCATGGTCTTTGTTTCCAATGGCTGGAGTTAGGGGATGTAACAGTCCGTGCGTCTCGTTTCGTGCATCCTTGTAAAAAGCTTTACGTGCAAACGTGAGATTTAAAGCGACGCAGCGCTAGAGAAGGTTTAATAAATGATTTCGTTGCTTTTCCCTCTGTCCATTGCAAACATCGGCAGCGGCGGGAACAGTCACGGTGTATCGGGCTTTGTGAGGAGAGCCTCATCAGCTCCGTGCAGGCTCGTTCCCGCGACGCCTGCGTGCCTTGGGAAGGGGCTGGCGATGCCCCCTGCTCCCTCCGCCTCCGCGCGGCCCCGGCTCACGGCGGCGTTGGAAGCTGCTCCAGGTGGCCGCAGTCGGGGCTGATCGGCCCTTCCGGAGAGTCGTGGCTTCAGCCGGGATCGGGGACCGCCCGTGCCGGGCAGCAGGTGCCGGCGCGCCGCCAGCCCGTGTCTCTCCGGGGCGCAGACCGCCGGGTTTGCTCGCGTCCCGCCGCTCTGCCTGCCCCAGCGCGGTGCTGGGGGCTGGCAGCGCCTCTGCCCGCCGGGCCCGCAGATCTTGCGACTCTGAGTGCCGGCCCCGCGGCGCTGGGCGGCTCGGCTCGGCTCGGCTAACGAGAGGAGCACCTCCCGCTGATGGAGACACGGGCAGCCGCCCACGGGGAGCGGCCGCGCCGAGACGCCGCTTTCTTGCGTGGGACCGATGGAGCAAGGTAAGCGTGCGGCCTCCGCCTTCCGCGCTGCGCCCGGGCGAGACCGACCCCCGTCCGCCCCTGGCGGGTACGCTCGCCGCTGGGCTGCCGTGCCGGAGCGCAGGGTCCTCCCGCGCGGCTGCCGCCTGCTCCCCGGGACATCCGAGAGTGTCCGTGTCCGTGTCCCGCCGCCGCCAGGAGCGCGGTGGACGGTGGCCCTGCAGGGGGCTGCTACCTCGGGACCCTCGCCCATCGGCGTACGGGTCCCGGGGGCAGAGCCAAAGCCTCCCGCTCCATCTAAAGCCGCCCTCGGAGTCCTGTTGGCAGTTTGTATGTTATCAGCGACACTTGTTGCATATTAGTGGTGCGTTTGTCCATTTCACTGACTTTCCTGAAATCTCATACCCTCGTTTTTCCATGTAGAAATATGTGAGGTTTATTTCTGTAGACCCCGTGGAGTGATAAATCTACTTTTGCGCCTGTTCTTCCGATGAGGTGTGGCACCGAAAGAGGAGGCCACGGGCAGGCATCCCTTGGTGTCTCCGCTCCCCGCCGCTCCCTCTCCCCGGTGCTGTTGGGTCCCAGGCTCTGCCAGGCTGCTCCGGGGCCAAGGACTCCCCCTTAAGCAAACCCCGTTCCGGGTGCAAAGCTCGTTCCCCTCGGAGACGTCGCAGTGGCCGGGCAGTCCTCGGGGAGGCTGCACCGGCCGCTACGCGCGCCCTGGCCCCGGCCCAGGCCCCGGACATCCGACTGCTCGCCCCGGGCTCGGCGCAGCGCCCGCACTCACGCCCGGCAGCCTCTCGGAGTGGTGGTCCCGGTAAAATAAGTCGGGCATACGGTTCCGAAGAGTCAGCGGCTCATCGGCTGCCGGAGCCCTCGCTTTCTCTGGTGCTTCCTGCGGCCGAGCAGAAGTTACTGAGGGAGGGCTTACCCGAGCAGATATAAACCAGCTCGAGGCATTTGTGACGGCCAGTGCGGGCGCGTTCCCGGGTTAGTCCGGCCGCGCTGCAGCTCGTCCCGCCGGGCGGACACGCCACCGGCACTGCTCGGGTCGCCGCTTTCGGAACGTTCATTTCGGCGGAGGAGAGCAGGGCCGGGCCGCGGGCAGCGCGGTCACCGGTCCGGGCCCCCGCGCCCTGCCCCGCGCCCCGGGCCCGGCCCGGCCGCCGCCGCCGCCGCGCCCCGCCGGCGCCCCCTGCCGGCCACGGGCCGCTGCACCGAGCGGGCTCCGTCTCGTCTCCCCCCGCCGGGCCCGGGCCCGTTCCCCCCGTCGGGCCCCGTCTCGTCTTCCCCCGCCGGTCTCGGTTCCCCCGCCGGTCCCGTTTCCCCGCCGGGCCCGCTGCCGCCGCTGCTCTCCGTGCCGGGTGTGTTGTGGCGGGGCGGGCCGGGTGAGGCTCCCGGACCGACACCGGCGCCGGGGCTCGGGGGCTCGCGCGGGGGCTGCGGCGCTCCCGGAGCCGTGACGGGAGAGCCGCGGCACCGGCGCTCGGCGCGCTGGTTACGGGCAGGGCAAAGCGCGAGTTCCCCGTCTGGTGTTAACGATCGTTTTGCTGTGCCCGACATCAGTAACATTTCTTGCAAATGACGTAGAAACAAAACTGATATCAGTGACATCAAATTCGTCTGGGACTTACGCATTCCAGCATACGAAAAGAGGAGTATTGCAGGAAGTGAGCCAGAATTAAATTTTACTGTACAAATAGCTTCAGACAAGTTTTATTTAGCTTGCTTTTTTGGTGGGATTTTTTCTGTTTGGGTTTTTTGTTTGTTTGTTTGTTTTTGTTGTTGTTTTTGTTGTTATGCATATAGCCAATGTGCCTTTTCTTGTAGTTTCTGTGCAGCTGAAAATGTCTGAGAGCTTGTGGACTAGAAGAAAATAAGTCACTAATAGATCTCCCCACTGTATTATATATTATTCCAAAGTGCAGCTCTAAAGTCCATGTAGAAACAGAATGATTTAGGAAGCCAGAGCTCAGAGCAGCTCGCCTCACAGGTTTCCTTTCCTGAGTTATTCTGCAGCTAATGGAGGTGCCAGTGGAGGAGCAAGGGAAATTTCACTGTTGCACGGAGTTACATAGAGCAATAGTAGGAACAAGAGAAAAATCCACGTACTGGGCCTGTGGTGATGCTCTCTGCCTGTGTTCCTGGCAGTATGGATGCTTATCTAAAAGACATCCTTGTGTTTAAAAATAAGGAGTATTTTTGCCTAATAATGTAGTCATTAGAAAACAAAGTCATTTTAGACTAAATGATCTCTGTTGAAACATCTACATGGGATGATGCATGTTCTGAGAAAGGCCATATTTAATATTTTCCATTATGATCCTTGGCACGAAGGGTAGGAATCTGCTGAAGGTGGAGAGCTGAGTGTTCATAGTCTAGAGCAGGAGCAAGAGAAACTGGGTGACCTTGAGAAGAGTGTGACAGAAATGTGAAGAAATGTAAAAATTCTATTTCTAACTGATGTCTTCTTGGGAAGCCAGTTAACTTCAGCTATCAAGCACAAAGATGAGACTTCTTTTTGGTGCTTTCTAGAAAGAACAAAACCAAAAGGCTCAGTATGTGTTGTATCTTGTGACTCCCTAAGGTTTTAATCTCTTTATTGGGGTGGAGGGAAAGCTATATGTATAGATCGTTTCAAAGTAACTTATTCCTGCTGAAGACTAGAGTGAGATTTTAGAAGTATTATGAGGAAGTTTTCAGTGCCTCTGTGTGAATTGGTATAGTTTGGATTTTAAGCCACAAGTTTTGAAGCTCTGGCAAACATGAATTAGGTTTAAGGAAAGCTTCTGATGCTATAATCACCAATCATTACTGTAAATATTGATGGAAAGTAGCATGAATATAGTTTTGTACGTATTTTTAGGGCAAAAAATGAAACAGTATTTTTGTAGGTGAAACTTCTGAGAGATTTAAGATAAGCAGTTATTAGCATTAGTTTTGTTCTCTGTTGTGTATCTTGACAGGCACACTTAACAACCATATGGTGGGCAGGGTGGGGATGGTTTTTTGGCTTAATGTCCTTATCAAAATGTAGGGCTTTTCTTACCCTAGTTGATCTAGGAGTCAGTTTATGGTGGATTGAATTGTTGGTGCAGTTTTCAGCAGATCACTGGTATTACTGAGATTCCCAGGACTTTGATTTTTTCCCCCTCTTTCTGGGGAAACCCTGGTTTACCTGTTCCTTTTCTTCTGCCAGTGGCTTAGATGGTTGTTAGTATTAAGAGCATTGAGCTTTTAGATTGTGTTAAACTTAGTGTCCACCTACCAACCCTTTCCCACTTCCCTTGTTCCTCCAATGCTGTTCTTTTCCTGCTTGTCTCCACTCTAATAGTTTGTCTTTTTAATGAGGAAAGGCTACAAATTATTCTTTCTAAGTAAGATAAGCCCTTGTGAGCTCTATTTTATCTAACCAAGACTGGGAAGTCATTTGCCCTTATTTGTATTAAACAGATGTATATACTTTACCGCAAGTCATTAGTGCTGTAAAGAGATTGCCTTCCTATTGATGGCCTGGATGGGGGAACTCAGAAGTTGCCAACAAATAAAGAGTGTGCTTACAAGCACTATTGATTCTCTGTGAGCCACAGAGAATTGTTTTGTTAGTAAAACTCTTCCTGAATATGTGAGAATAAGAAAAAAGATAAGGATTACTGAAAGCAGAGAGGACTGGGGTACGACTTGGGATGAGAACCTTATGTTGTTTTTCTTTGAAGGGTACAGGCTGTAAAGACAGATGACCAAAATGTGACAGCAAATTTTCTGGCCATCCTCAGCAATCTCAAAGGCAATCCTTAGAAAACTGAAGGGCTAGCACAGCACTTCATATGGCACATGATTCCAGAGTGATCAGAGAGTTCCCCAAATCATCATGAGAGAAAATGAAAGTATCATTTGCATAGGAAATGAAAGACTGGTGCGATTCAAATTCCTTTTGTCCTGTCTGGGTTCTGCAACAGTTTGAAAATGCTTCTCTGAGCTGTTTGGGGAATATTTCAACATATGCTGTTGGGCAGCTATTAGGAGCCAATTCAGGAGCAATTGTGGTTCAGGAGCAGTGTGGTTCTGAGCTGTAGGACAGCAGAGTCCATTTACTGGAAGTTGGAAAACCTGTGGATTTCTCGAATTTATGATGCTTGCACGGTCTTGTGTGTTCTTCCATATTCACAGGGCTTGCTAAAAATAAATATTCTTTACATAGCTGTTTTCCAAGACAGATAACAGGACAGAACTGGACGGACAGCAGGATAAAGCTACAGTACAGTGGTGTTCTCTGTGGAGCCGTGTTCAGTGGTAGGATTTCCATCATCTTCAGTGCACATATTCTAGGATGTAATTTATATTTTTCAGCTCACAGGCTATTCCTTTAAGAATATCTCAAAAGAACAACAAATTAAATTATTACTTCAGCTTTGACAAATCTTTTAAATGTGGTAAGTTAGAAGATTCTCCTGGTGATGTCCTGATCTTCCTCACTTTTTTTGAAGAAGATGTAAAACAGTGATAAATGATGGGCATACATCAAGCATTTAGTTATACAAGACAAAATATTGGAATTACCCTGTCTGTGGAGCAGTAGATCAGCTAAATAATATCCAATTTTTATTGTTACTCTTAGTAACAACAAAAAAGTATTATTAGACCAATGTACATTAAAGATATACTGTGTATTCAGGAAGCTGATTTCTTCAGACTAAAATTACTATGAATTCAGAATATTCTGTATGACTAATATTTCTTCAGACTAAAATGACAGTATGAATTCAGAAAGTTTCAGGTTATATTACAAATGCATCATATACTGCTTTCTTTATGCAATTTTCCTCATCATTAAGACATACATGAATATATCTCAGAAAATTCTATGGTATCTTTGGGGGGTTTGGTTGGTTGATTGATTGATTGTGGTTTGGACTCTGTTTTGGTTTTTAAACACCTACCTCATGTTTTGTTCCAAAAAGCTCTTACAGAATTCATTATGTCTTCTCTTAGGTTTTACCTTCTTTTTTAGATGTCTTTCCCTCTATTGTGTTTTTGTTCTTACATTCAGTGATGATGTTATTTAAGGGTTTTTCTGGAGATTTGTTACAGGTATTCCACTGCATTTAAAAATTAAAGAATGTTTTTTAAATATCAGGGGTTGTCAAAACACTCAAGAAAATAACCTTTCTTGGGAACAAAACTGCTTATGCTGTGATTTGCCTTCCATATTCACCCAGTCTGCTAAAATTAGTATTATTTAGAGCTGTCTTTCTAGGGAAGAACAATAGGACAGAATTGAATTTGCACCACCTGAGGGCACTGTAATACTATTTAATTTACAGGGCAACTGTTAAAGAGTAGTGTTTGAAACAGTCCCAATTTCTCTTCCTCTTATGATTACTATCAACTTCTAGAACAAGCATACCACTGAAATGAATCAATATCATTAATAAAGAAAAGATGTGTTGTTGAAGGCAGGTATCTTGGAAAGAAGGTCAGCCTTTTCTCATGTCATTAACATTTTTCCTTGTACCCACTGTAGAATGACGGCAATTTGAAATACAATGCTATTATTATTTTAAATTATGTGTTACTGGTGTGGCAGTGATTGCTGTATAAAATCATGGAATCGGTTGGATTTAGGTTGGAAAAGACTTGCAAGATCAGGGAGTCCCAATGCTAATTTGGACTGCAGGTCCAAGCACCCCTGCATTCTCCACTGAACTGCACTCCTGGGCTGCTCTTGTGGCTGTTTCCCATTGCTGCCTCTTGTCTGGGTGCAGAAAAGTGCAGAGCTGAAGCAAAAGCACCCAGTGATTTTGCTGTGTCCATGTACTTACACTGCTTATTCCACTTAGCCAGAATCATAGAGTCACTGACTGGTTTGGGTTGGAAGGGATCTCAAAGATCACCCAGGCCCAATGGCAGGGAGTGCATGGGCAGGGACACCTTCCACTAGACCGAGGTTTTTTTGAGAATATAAAAAAGTGAGAAATAGGAGCAGTAAAAACTCCCTACATGGACACTCGTGGTGTGGCTCATTTTCTCTGCCTTGCCAAGTTTGCGTTCTCTTTCAGCGCTTTCTAAACTGCCATCTCTCTCTTTTCTTTATTCTTTACTGTTATTCTGTCTGGTCTCTGTTAATTTGATTTCCCCATCCTGTTATTTTCCGTGCTGGTGCAGGAAGAGGGTCTCCAAGTGCAGTTTAGATAGGAAGCCCCTGTGCAGGTCAGGAGCTTCTCTGCAGGCAGATGTGCTTGCAGAGGTCGCAGCTTTTAGCCCTGCTCACTCCTCCCTTCTGACAAGGCAGAGGCTGAACCCTCCCAGTCCATATTCACCTGAAATCACATCCTGGAGCCTTTTTGTTCCCTTTATACAACATGAAACACAGTGAAACCTCCATGTCAGAAACTAGAGAGTATTTAGAATTTTGTTAGAATAATAATCAAGTGCGCTTCCACCAGAAAAATGCCTCAAAACTGTACTTTTTCAGTTTGGTCATTTCACCAATCCAGGAGTACATTCAGGATTAGTTCTGTAGATAATACATTCTATAATGACCAATTTGACAGACATAAATAATACTTTTAATTTGTGTATGCTAATTGGATTAACTTAATTAATCATTAAGGCAATGATTCAGTTTGTTTTGCAGTTGAGGACAGAAGTGAATGAGCTCAACTGTCCTTTGCATAACAGGATTTCTTAGAACACATAGTACAAAACAGAAAGTTGTGTCAGATAATGTAGTTTAAAAATACACTGGAATAACTCATTGAGAAATTATCCCATATTAAAGAAAAATGAAAGTTAAAAAAGGATTTTAAAAGCTTCATTTAAAGAAAACTCTACCTTTAAAAGGCATGGTATGTACCCTGTATTGGAGACAGATATATATAGATATGTGGTTATTTAAGAGATCTTAGCTCTTCCAATAAAGCAATTCCAATAAAACAGAAAAAGTCAAGGACATCCTCTGTAACTAGTCCTGTTGGTTTGGATGTCTTAACTTGTCTTTATAGATGCTTAAGTATCTTGAAGCAGTGAGATTTTCTGTCCTTGAAATCTGATCTGTCCAATACATTACTTTATTACATTAAGGTCATCAATATCAAATATGTTTGAAATATATTCCTGAAATCTGACCAGGAAGTTAGTTTTTGCTCTAGTGAGAGACTGAATTACTCTGGAGAGTATACGTGCTGAGTTTCACAGCAAGTGTTTATGAAGGAAGCAGATGTTTAGGCAGTTTTATTTCTAGCAGATTTTTTTTTTTATATGTGATATTAGCAAACACTTTCTAGTGATATTCTATCAGCATGGAATGTAACTTTCTTTCCATATGTGCACTCTGTATGTGGAATCACGAGGCTTAACTTTACTTTCACAAATTCTAATGTGCACTTTCTATCCTCTCACATGCCAAATGACCAATACCTCTTTTTTTCCTTTCTGGCATTAATTTTTGCTCATTTGACATCCAATTTGCCAAATGAATTATGACAGTAATCCTTTCTTCTGTGCTGTTGCTTCACTTTATTCCACACTATATATTCAAGTTTTCTGAGGTCATTCTTCTCCCCCAGTGCCCCTTGTTTTGGTAATGAAAGACAGGATTTTTTTATACTGATTAAAATAATTCTGAATGGTTTAACATTCATTTTAGCTCAGATAATCTAAATTGCAAAATTTAAATGCATCTTGTAGCCACTTACGCAGAATGTAAGGACTTTTTATTTGTTGATGACATAGAAAAACTCTGTATGAACTCACATTTGGAAGGGAAAAAACTACTAACAAGACCCGTCACTGGAACAGGGGTTAAAAGACTAAGAAGCAGTACTTATAAGATGTCATGGAAAGAAGGGTTCGAAATTACCTTGTCAAAGGGAGAAAAAATCGTGGAAAGATATTATAGTTGTTTCTTTCCAAAACCAAACATTTAGAAAATGTCTACTTCAATAGGAAAGATAATTAGAACGGCAAATTAGACATCTGTAAATGTGAAGAAGGCAGAAAACATTTAATCTTCATTTTGAAGATTAAACCCTTTTTTTTCTGTACAGACAATATTTCTCTTGAGGTACATAAATCTTAATTTATCCACAGAATAGTAAGGCAGAGGGAGATGTGCTTAGTGCTTGCCTGTTGGTGCAGTTAATGCAGAAATACCTTACTCAGTGTGTGCATGCACAGCCAGCAGAATGGAGGGGAGAGCCCTGTGCTGTCAAAGGTTCCTCTTACCAAGGGCTGCAAGCCCACCTGTGCACCCTGGCCAGCTTCTAGCCATGACTGTGTTAGTGCCAAATCAGAGCTTGAGAGCTGCTTGCTGGTCATTTATCAGGTTGCATAAGTGGTGAATTTTTTCCTTGCGTAAAGAAGCTTACTTTGTACTGGATCTCAGTGTTACCCTGTCTGTTCTGACTCTTCTTCTCAGCCTGTGCTTTTTGCATTTCCCTATGATTATGTAAGAAAACTATATACTGGTGTATACTTCTGGTAGAGAAGTTAACGAGATCAGGACAGCTATCTTTGTGCACTGCCTTCACTGTGGCAAATTCAGTCACTCCACCCTGCATCCTTGCCTGAGAAAGCCTCATTCCCTCTCTCAGCACCTTTCCTTTGCTTTCCTCTCCAAAGCACTGAGTAACAGAGGTGTTGTGGGATTTCACACACAGGCTGCCTCAGGCAGTCTGAGTTTATCTGCAGGATCTCTGCCTGTGCTCTGAAGCAGCCTATGCAATTTCTGCTGTTTTGGATCTGAAGGACTGCTTAGCAAGCTGCTCTCTGCGGCGTGGCAGTGCTGGCTCTGCAGGCTGGTGGGCAGCTGTGCGCAGCTGTGTGTGCATCCCTCCAGGCTGATCCCTCTGCTGGGCCAGGGGGGAGTCGGGAACGACAGCGTCCCCACAGCGCGAGGAAAAGGGGCTGGACTGGTCCTGCTGTGCATCCTCACTGCTTCTGTTAACCCCATGGTCCTGCTGTGCATCCTCACCGCTTCTGTTAACCCCATGGTCCTGCTGTGCATCCTCACCACTTCTGTTAACCCCATGGTCCTGCTGTGCATCCTCACCACTTCTCTTCACCCCCTGGTCCTTCTCTGCATCCTCACCACTTCTCTTCACCCCCTGGTCCTGCTGTGCATCCTCACCACTTGTATTCACCCCATGGTCCTTCTCTGCATCCTCACCACTTCTCTTCACCCCCTCTTTGCCCTGATTTAATAGGACTCACTTTTGGTGATAGAATTTAATGGCATTTGGATCAGTATAAGCCTTCATTTAACGGACTGCAAGATATGCAAACTTTTTATTTAGGGCTGCAATAGATACTCTTGTTTAAAAAATTAACCCTGAACAATGTGAAGCATACAGGGACATAAATCTGTGACATTTGAGCTAGGAATAAATAAGAGAGTCACTGAACTGAGAAGTGATTGCTCTTTTTTCATGGAGCTTTGTATATGATGAAGTGACATATGGCTTGGTTTATACCAGACCTAAAACTCTCTTAAAGTAGTATCTCAGAACATTTTGCTTTCTTTCCATAAATTCTCAACAATAAATGTTCAATTTCAGTACAAATACAAAAATAAAATTTATTTGGTAAAACTTAATTCAGGTGGGCAAGAAAGTAGATAAAAGATGTTATGCCATCAGAAAAATCCAATCACAGGCAATTATGAACTCCATTGACACTGGAGGAAAGAAGATATGTGGATGATAACTTCTGGTGCATCTCAAAAGGAAGTACTCTGGAAATATTTCGATGTTCATTAAAGCACCTGCAAGTGTATTCAGTTTGCAGAAATGGAACTTATGTTCAGATCAGCCCTACTTGGGGAAACCATCTGCAGAGATACTGAAAGTAATTATTTACTGAGAGGGCAGGAGAAATAAAAAAGCCCCTCTAATTTTTCAAATTTCAGATTGGTTTTTTCAAAGAGAGCAGAAAGAGATAGGAATATTTTATGTAGGCTCTTAAATAGTCTTAATAATATCCAAAATTGCTATTTAGAGCAGAAGCACATATTAAGTCATGCAGTATCAAGTGAGGGTCAGCTCTTAAAATCCATATTTGCAATTAACTTTCAGTAATGCCTCAATTCTTACTATTCTGTTAAATTCCATCAATTTAATCAGAGGTTGGATGACATGTTAAGCAACAAATGGACAAATTCTGCCAGCAAAATGATACAGCACACACAGTTCTTCCTGTCAGCAATGTGCAGTCATGTCTTTTCACCAGCTACCTGCCTGGGCTACAAGAATTGTGTTGGGTAAAGATAAATTCAGTTGTTGGTATGAAGCAAAAAACTTGGCTGCTTTTGTTTCTGTTGATACTGAATTTCAGTTTTTAGTATTGTAATTATATTTGAAGGCTTTCAGAAAATTTTTCAATCACCAGCTGATCTAAGAAAACAAGACTACTCAGAAGCTGAGCTAGAAGTAATGCATTTTGGGGCTAGAAATCAGCAGCAGAACTTCACTGAATATGACATGTATATGAGACCCCATGTGTATTGCACATATCACTACAGCCAGATGTAGGTTATCTTTACATCAGTCATTATAAAGGCCTCTGAGCAAGTGAAATATTTAGGATATTTATTTTCATTTAATTATTATCTGAGATTGTTAGGTTGATTAAGAAAAAAAATAACTGCTTTGCAAAGAGAGAGTGGGATCTAATCTTGTGCAGCTGGAGGAAAGATGTCCCTAGGTCTGGTTTTGCTCCCTGTTGGTTCCATGTGTGGCCTTATCTGTTGGTTTCTGAAGGTCTGTAGAGAAAAGTTCATCCATGGAGAATTCTTTGGGACCCACCCGATGAAAAGGTTCAGTACAACGTCAAACATCCCATTATTTTGATTTCAACCCTTACAGTTGGCTTTCCCAAATTCCTGTGAGCTCTCTGGCTCACCAAGGACAACTCCCTCTCACCAGGCAGCCTGTCTTTGTAAAGTGATGGAAGTCTGGGAGGCTCCAAGCAAACACTGATGTTTTCCCAGGAGCAGGGCTGAGCTGAGGGGTGTTTCAGCACTGATGTTTTCTCAGGAGCAGGGCTGAGCTGAGGGGTGTTTCAGTACTGATATTTTCCCAGCAGAGTAGGGCTGAGCTGAGCTGAGGGGTGTTTCAGCACTGCTGGCTGCTGCAGGAGGAGGAATCTTACTGCAGGTAAAGGCACAGCTGCAGTGAGAGAGAGGCAGTGGGCAGAGAGGGACAGAAGTTGCTCTAAGAGATATTCTTGCTAATCCCTCTTCCCACTCTCACTCTGCAGCGCTAAACTTTCCTCCAACTGAAACATTTTTCCTCAGTTATTATTGGAGAGCAGAAGGAGCGAGAGTTTGTTCGCACTTCTGTTGGAAGGAGCAAACATCTCGTTTTAATCCTGAATATTATTTACAGGTTTGAAACTCCAATATTATATGATATTATTTTTGCTACTGAACGAAGTAATGGATGCATTCAGAGCATTTGAAAATGGGTCGCTCTTGCCCAGTTACTTTGCTCCTGCCAGATGGGATCCCTTCCGCCGTCCCTTGGACTCCATCCAGCCCTGGCAATTCAGGCTTCTGGCAGCAGTAATGTTGTTGGTGACCTCCCTGTCACTTGCTGAGAACCTGGCTGTAATCCTGGTAACTTGTAAGTTCAAGCAATTGAGACAACCTGTCAATTATATTATAGTCAATTTGTCTGTGGCTGATTTCCTGGTCTCACTGACTGGTGGTACCATCAGCTTTTTAACAAATCTAAAAGGTTATTTTTTTATGGGATACTGGACTTGCGTGCTGGAAGGATTTGCTGTCACATTTTTCGGTAAGCTTGATTTTGTTTGTAGTTTTATGTTCATTTTTTTCAACTTCCTTCAATGTATTCTACTGTAGCTTCCCAAGTCACTGACTTTGCATGCCTTTGAATTCACTGGTATTTTCCCCTGTTATGTATTCTGTAGTGGAGAGTGAAAAATATGTCTCTCTATCCCTGTCATGTACATGGCCTGTTGCATATGTAGTGATCATTGAATATGTTTCACAGAATGAGGGAAAGCTTTCCAATAGAATAGCAGTGCTGTGGGGCTTATGGTAAAACAATTTCAGGAAAAAAGTCCTTATGTATAGCTATTTTCGATATTTGTATTTAGGTGTGTGCATATACGGATAAATAAGAGAGAGAGAAAAAGAGTGAGTGGCTGCCCATAAACTGTGGAAAATCTCAGGGCACAGAACATCTTGTGTTCTCTTTGCCCAGGGGCTCTGAGGAGCGGGGACACACCTGTAACAGTCAGTCTGCACACCAACATCTTTTTGTGATTTTTTTTCATGTCTTTTTTCACTTACTACAAAAAAATATTAGAAGTACTCTAAGAGGAAAAATCCTCACCACAGAGTACCCCGTGTAAATACACCTCTGCAGAGTAAACAGGATATTAGTTTAGAACAGGGCATCTACTCACTCATTCCTGTGTTCTGTCTCTGAAGCTGCATGGAGACAGCCAGCAATGCTTGTCCGTGCTCTAAATCACACAGTGCTGATCCTCAGCCTGAAAAGGAGTCCCAGAGCTGCTCTCTGCCTGTCTGAGCCACACAGAGGGAATGGCACTGAGGGACAATGCTTCTACATCAGTTTGTGGCACATAAGCTCTGTCCTATGGAGAAGGATCAGGCTATTTCAAGATTTTGGTGAAATCTTGAAATTTCACTAAATTTCAAGGTAATATGTGCCTAAATTGATTATTTGGTGTTGTGGACACCTGTCTGCAGGTTTGAGTTTTCTGATAGCCTGAAATAGTTTCTGAAATAATTTTTGCGAAGATAATATTTTGAAGATTTTAGTTAATTAATTTGGATGCTACACACATAACATGCAGCTTTTCGGTGTAGAACTTAAAGTGCAAGTCCTAATCACTTAACTGGCCTGATCAGCTTCTTGGTTTTGTAGCCCTTATACTGTAAACTGGCAAACTGGACAAACATGAAATGCTCTTCATTAAGTATTAGAAGAATACACATGAATTGCTCATCCTTTCATAACTTGTGTTGATAGAAAAGGTGTCTGATGTTGTGGGTAGTCAAAGAGTGTAACTGGTTGCCCAGAGTTGTTGCAGTCTCCATCTCCAAAGATACTCAAAACCCAGCTGGACTTGGTCCTGAACACCTACCAGATGGCTGAGGGGGCGTGATGAGCTCCAGAGATGCTTTTCAAAATAAGCAGTTGGGGGATTCTGTGATTTGGGATGGTGTTTGCTGTTCAGGGATGCACCCACATTTGATGCTGGCTGTGTTCTCTTGCTGCAGGCATTGTAGCTCTCTGGTCCCTTGCTCTGCTGGCCTTTGAGCGGTACGTTGTGATCTGCCGCCCCCTGAGAAATGCGCGCTTGAGGGGGAGGCACGCAGCTCTAGGCATCGTCTTTGTGTGGAGCTTCTCCTTCATTTGGACCATTCCACCAACAACTGGCTGGAGCAGTTACACCCCCAGTAAGATTGGAACTACTTGTGAGCCTAACTGGTAAGGCCACTCTCACAGAGTATGGTAAAAAAATGAAACTTGCAGTTCAGGATGCCTAAGGGCCAGGAATTTAAAGGAAAGGGTTAAAGATTATGTAAATCTCTGAAAAAAATCAGATGTAAAGGAAGTTGTAATAAAACAGATCAAAATTTTCTGTGATCAGCTTCTAAAACAAAAATTTCTAAAGGGTGGAGCCTCCATCTCTAATGCAAATAATCACTCTAGACCTTATGCTTTTTGTCAGGAGTCAAAGGACAAAGGTGGATTTTTTTTTCAGAAGAACTGGACAAAGCGCTGAGCCAGCTAGTCTGACCCCATAGCTGGCTCTGCTTGGAGCAGGGTGTTGGACTGCGTGTCCCCTCCCATGTAATGAGCCCCACAGTTCCCTCGTGCTGGCCCTGCAGCTGCAGGATCCCCTCCAAGGCCCTGGGCAGGAGATGGCCCAGGGCTCCCTCTGGGGATATGACTGCAGCTGTAAAGGGGCATTTTGAATAAAAACATTTGACAAAAATGCTAGTGACAGCTTTGGAAAGAACGATTAATGTTCCAAGCAAACAATAAGAACGCGTAGTAGTAATACACACAAAGGTGTTTTGTATTTTATACAGGTACTCAGGAGCTTATGCTGACCGTACATACATTATTACATTCTTCACCACCTGTTTTATAATACCCTTATTGGTGATTTTGGTATCCTATGGAAAACTGGTGCAGAAGTTAAAAAAGGTAAGAAGAAGCACCCACAAGTAACCTTTTAAAATGCGTGTGCATGCAAAAGTTTGGAATTACTGTGTTTGATTTTCTATAAAGATCAGACATAAACAGGTCAGATCTGCAGACAGCAGACATAGTCAATTACATCCCTTGTTATACAATTACCCTTACACACAGAAATTCATGCTATGGTTAGAAGTGATGTTTTAAAGTGTGGAGTTCACATCACTTATCAGTACATCTCATTAGTCAAACATCATAAAAGTGAAAGAATGTCTACCTCATAAATACATAGAATGATCCAGTACTGCTTTATTCCCAATTATGCTTCCATTCAGTGATATTTCATAAGACTCAAACCAGGCAAATTAGAATGCTGCTTTAAATGACTGCAGTTGTAAATTTTAAGAATGCTGCCTACTACTTAGTAATATGCTCAAAATAAGCTGTAGCCTTTGCAAATAATGAAATGCGGTTCAATAAACAAAATATTAGATTGTCCAGGAATATTTAAAAGACTTAGAAATGCTTTTGAATTTTCTTTAATGGTTATGTTTACCTGATCCAAAGGAGAAGCTGCAAAATGTGACAAAGAAGACAATAGAACAGGAAAATTCCTATTTGGTCCAGGATTTAGGAACAAGATTTTCAGACAATATTGATATTTCTATTTACTGCAAAGCTCTGAAAAGCCAGTTCCTGCAACGCATTCTGCAACTCTATACTGAATTGACGTATGATTATATCTCACAACTAAGGTAATTTCTAAGATCTGACTACAGAGAGGGGTCCAAGCACCAGGACTGGTGACTTGGTGTTCCCAACCATCCCTCTTTGTGCATTTTATTCCACACTTGTCACAGTGCAGGCTTGTTCCTGAGTGGAATAATCTGCCCTTAGTCCCAGTGACCCCAGCTTCACAATGCTAATTGTAGCTTTCACTTCAACCTCAAAGTTGATGAAAGAAATTAATCTTTGGGAAAATAACAAATTAGCAATTTATAATAGAAGTAAATTATTATGGCAGTATTCCTTTGTATGGAAGATAAAGCACCAGCATGTTTTTCTTTATCAGTATTTAGAGAGAAAGGAAAATCTATATGTGAAGAAAAGACCAGGCTGATACAAGAAAAAGATGAAACCTTTGCAAGTGCAATACAGAAGATTGTGTTCCTTTTCCAGGGGACTGCAATTCTGCTGTAAGGGAGGCTGGGCTGCTCTCTGTGTAAGAACAGCATACATTAAAAAATGCTATAGAAATCTCATATATTGGCAGAGTCTATCTTATGAGTACCAAACACAGCCTTTCTTGACGCCTAATAACTTGCAATTATTGTAACAATTCTTTGTTGCTGTTGTTGCTGCTGCTGTTATGTTTATATTCGGTAAAAATTGATGTGAATTGCAACTTTCTACAGACATGAGGACATTGCCCTTCCTAGCAGGTGCATCTATACCTCTTTAAGCACAAACATTGAATTCTCCGTGTGCAGTTCAAAAGTATTAGGGAAAATGTCTCCATAGAGTTCTGACATTATTGCAGGAATTAAAAGGCCATGTTATGCAAACAAATCTTATTTTATTAGTATGTAATATTGCAAGACCTGGCATCAGGTTTTTCTGGAGCCATACAGACTTATTAACTATTTCTCGTGTAAAATAACATTTCATAACAGCACCTTGTTTTGCTAAGTCATCAGAAACCAAACAGGGATGTTTGGTTTTACATCAGCTAATTTCTGTATGGACATCTGTGCTTAAGCTTCTTGCATGATCGCTGAGGAAAAGAGGGAGAGCATCCCTGCTAAATGCCCCAGTCCCACTTTAATTCAGATATCATTAGATCATCAATGCTCTTCTGGGGAAGGCCGTCAAGCAGCTCTGAGCCAGAGGAGCTCCCCTGGTGTGGATCTGCCCCTGTGCTGTCTGTAATTCTCGTGCCAGACCCAGCTGTCTGCAAAAGCGCTTGAATTCAGCTCACTATCTGCTCATGACTCACCGTGATGTCCTTCTTTTTCACTTTGACAATAAAAATATACGGATACTTAAGCAAAGGAAAATTGCCTGCTGCTGGCAGATGGTGGTTGGTGTCCCTCAGCAGTAACTCGGGCTGCTGCACGTGGGAAGAGCAGGTCTTTCCTTCTAGCTCACCAAAGTCACTGCCTGGACACCTTGTTGTTGTTTTTCTCTTTTCTTAAAAGGTGTCAGATGCACAAGGCAGGCTGGGAACTACCAGGAGACCTGAAAGACAAGTGACTAGAATGGTTGTTTTTATGATCATCGCCTTTCTAATCTGCTGGATGCCGTACGCTGCCTTTTCTATCCTAGTCACTGCATATCCCTCCATTGAGCTGGATCCTCGTCTGGCAGCAATTCCGGCCTTCTTTTCCAAAACAGCTACCGTCTATAATCCAATTATTTATGTCTTTATGAACAAACAGGTACTGTGTGCTCTCAGAGTGTCTCTAGCACTCATATTTTGCTATTTTGTCTTGATTTATAATGAATTATTTCTACCTACCTATGTGTTACCTAACAAGCATTACAATATCTGGCATTTAGAATGAAAAAAATAATCTGCCTGGTGGAAGATAGTGTGAGCATTCTCTGAGCATTATTGAAATATAAATGTTGGTAATTATTAGGTTTAGGAAAATATATTATAATAAATATTAAAAAGGAAATATAAAAATATTAAAAATATTATAAAGGAAAATCAGCCCATAGGGAACATGAGTTAGCTTCCTGCATGAAAATTATATTCTCAAGACTGTTCCAATATATTTCAATAATTCTTTAAGAACGCAACATCATTAAGTTGATCTTGAGGTGGGGTGCACATTTTCAAAGCTTGATTTTGTCTTGGGAAAATGAGGCATTTGTGGTTCATGTGCAGGGGGGAGAAGCATTGCACATCCCATTTAACAGGGAGCTTTTTTCTGTGGAATGAGGGCAGAGGATTGGATGCAGAAAAAAGGAATTGACATGGGGATGAACCAGAGTGCTGTGTGTTTGCAGTGATAACAGGCACGATAATAAACATGGGCAGATTTCTGCAATGAATGCAGCAACTGAAAGTGGTGGCATTAAGTTCATAAATTAAATAAAGAAAAACAGTTGAGTGACTGTTGAATAAGAAATGTTGTATTTATTTATCCAGTCCTGCAGAGAGAGCTATTGCTTATCTCACGTCCTGTGGGCAGCACTCTGATCTCCCAAACCATGTAGATGTGTGCTACGCTTTACCCTGTTTGTGGATGAGAGCAACAAAAACCCATCTTTGAGTAGCCAGGAATTTAGTATATGAAAGCATGAGTCTAGAGAAATGACCAATCATGTCCATTAGATATGATTACCTAGAAGTAGAAAAGAAAAATTGTTTTCTAGATTAAGATTGGCTCTTTTCAGAACACAATTTTTAGGTTTAGAGTTCTTTGTGGTGGTATAGGCAAATCTATTTTATAGGGTTATTTCTTTATATTCCCAGCTGATTCATGAGAGAATTTCCAAGACTTTCAGCTAATATGCAGATTGATTTGTAGAATTGTATTTACCTTTCTTATGTGTTTTGACTGATCTCCCGTTTTTTTACCTATTTAGTTCAGGCAGTGTCTGATTGAATTGTTCAGCTGTAATGCCATAGGAGCTGCAGAGTCCAACATGAATCTGACTTCAGAGAGAGCAGTGCTAACCCAGGACAGGAGAGGCAGCGAGATGGCCCCCATGGCAGCTCATGGCACCATTTCTAAGAGGAAAAGTGGAGATGGTCACAGAGGCCGACAACCTTTGTCTCCATTGACAGCTTCAGAAAACAAAATGTGTCCCATGTAGAGTGGGAGATGAGGTCACTAATGCAATGCTGCAGTGTATTTAATGGTTACAGTCGCCTGATATAAATCTGTGTTGTCGCTGGGGACATTGTGCTCCTGTGGACTCGAGCTTTTGGGGTGCCGGGCTCCTCAGTGTGTGCAGAGGCCGCTTGGTCTGGGGGTGCAGGCACAAGGTGAGTGAGTCCCTCCTGCCCTGCATTTCTCCTCCCAGCCCACAGCCAGCTTGCTGCAGGTGGTGGCACCCCCGCCTGCTGTGTCGCTCCCTGCACTCCCTAAGTGCTGTTTCTGCTCAAGTCACATCCTCACTGCTTCCATTGGGCTGCTGATTCCAGAATGAGTTATTAACTCATTGCTACACCTCTGCTTTCAGCAGCAAGGACTGTAACACAAATACCGCTTCTGCAAACAGTGAAAACTCATGGAAGTTGCCAGCTTTCTGTGTCTGTATTCCATCTCATATTTAATTCACACAATGAAGTGCAGCAATATATTTAGCTTTAGTGGAATGTCACTTGCACATGAAAAGCCAAACCAGGTTATGAGTGTAATAAAAACAGACTTCTGTTTTACAAAGTGTTTGGGATCATTGTATGAAATGTTGCTAAGAACTAAGCTTGTGCTAAGGCACATTGGAATTTTAATCCTTTATAAAATCCATCTTTAATTGAATGCATTTTAGGAGAAATGGCAAAGGCTGACTGTATTTAAATGCTTTAGAAGGGAAAACCATTATTTCTGGAGAAGACATTAGAACAATGCCAGCTGGAACAAATGTCGTTCCATAATGGTATAGAGAAGCTACACTAGTTCCACCTCTACAGGCCTTAGCCAAAGAAATGTGATATGGAATGAATCATCCATGGTTCAGTTTTACTTCCAAAAAATAGAATTATTTTACACAGAATAAGTAAATCATGTTTCTATCAGATTTTTTTTCCTGCTTTCTGTTAAGTTGATGTTGGAAAAACTATATTGCCTTGAAAGAGTGGGACTACCTGAGATACCTGGGGTCAAAGCTAGTCCCTGAGCAGTACCTTGCTTGCCCTGATTTCATTTTGGGATAGTAAGAGCCAAAGAGAGTAGTTAGTCTATGAATAAAATCATGAGCTGCAAAAGACTGTACAGTTTTCCTATTAATCTCACAAAATTTCATGAGGTGACTGCCTTTTAGAGTGTAATTTCGGCTTGAACTTTTGCAGGCCTCAATCTTAAACACAAATGTTGATCCTTATTCTGACAGGCACATTCTTTAATCCTGTGTTATCTGTAGCAGAGCAATGAGCAGATGTGTATGCCTTTTTAAAATGTTTTGGAAATACTGCAAGATAGGAAGAATATGGTATTCAGTTATTAATTCTCTGCACCTTTTTGTGCTCATTAGCCTGTTAAAACAGCCAGATATGATTTGAAAGTGAAAATTCTTGCATTTAAGACTCAGATTTTTCTCTTTCAAGGATATATTGACCTAGGTTAATCACAAGTTAATGGTATTACATATATTAAATCATGAAGAATTGGCAGAAGTGCTAGCATTTAATTAAAAGCAACAGAATTATTTTATCTTTGGAGAAGGTGAGGATATGTAAAGTATAGCTCTGTAGTACAAAATAAAGCAACAAAAATTAAGTAATCCCAAAGAAAAAAGAAATGTAGAAAAGCATTGAAATGATGTAAAAATGTATGGAAAGCAGTAGAAAACAGCAAGCTGTCTCTATGAGATGTAGCCATCTCTGATAGAAACAAGGAATAATAGAATCAATGGGTATTTTCATCTTAAAATGTCTTCAGTAATGCTTTTCAGGAGGAGGAGGATACCTTTTTCCCTACTTACTGCTCAGAAAATACATTTTAGAAAGTGTGAACACCTTGGCACATTGTCATGGTGGGCCAACCAGAACAGTATCAGCCTGTGAGCAAAATATTGCAGGGCTCCCAGGAGCTCGTTGTTGTCTTTCGATGTAACATAATAAAAATTTTTTTAGAACTACGGGCAAAACTAGGGGTTCAGAGTTGTGCATAGTGACTAAAGGGACACATTTTTGCAATATGTGTTAGGAGCATGACATGAACATTTTACTGTATACAAAAAGTAACTTAGGCAATGGATGGTTTTAAGACCTTAAGATTTCATGAATAAAAGATGTTAACACTGCCAAAGTCAGCTTGCTACACTTGATTGGGAGCTAATGAACAGCATCTTGTATCCTTGAATTTTCATTTTGCCACCAAGAGTGTGGCAAAAAATTCTCTTTAAAAATTTTTGTTTCATTGTCTATTGTTTGCAAAACTAGCAATGTAACAGAACACCACTTTCTGCTTTGTGATCATTGCATTTTAATGATGTAACCTGGAGAAAGATATTGCCCTTCCAACAAATCTTCCATGGTATAGGGGGATAGTTGCTTTGTGGTTTTTTTTTTTTTTTTTAATGTCAGCAATACTTCATCAATCTACTTGTTTGTATTGGAAATAGGTTTTGTTTTTTGTTTGTTTGTTTTTTAATATCATTTGATGGTTGCCATAAGACTTACTGTAGTGTTATGAGGTCATGTTTGCTCCTTTGGTATAACAGTAAGAAAGGCACTGACACTGAAGTCTAGCTAAATGATTCACTGAGTGAAAACCAGAAATTATGGAAAAGACAACAGCAATCTTAAGCCCCTTCTGGTGCTGGACATCTCATGTTTCAGCATGAATTAATCTCTCCTTTTAGGTCATGACATGCTGCCCAGGAGGAAGTATTCCAACCTTGTTCTTGACATCTTTATAATATGTCCCAGTGTACAGAGTTCCCCTCACGTGCCTGCACAATGCTGGGCTTTCCAGCTGGCACACCGTGGTTCTGTCTCACTGGGAATGAGCCCACTCAGGTGCATTTTCAAGGCAGGTGTATCCCGACATCCCGGCGGGTGCACAGGGTGTGGAGGGGTCGCTCAAGCCAATGAAGGGGCCTCTGTTCAAACTCTGCCCAGGCTCTGTCTGAAATCACTTTCTCCTCATTTCCATGTCTGCTGTGGCTCACCAGAGCTGCTCTGCATTCATAGTTGTGTCAGCTCTTTCTCGTGGAAAAACTAACACACAAATCTCTTGTTAAAGTTGGATATTCTTGAGAAAAAACCCTGAAAAAACAAGTGTATTTGGGCATGGGGGAAAATGTTCAAAATAGCTTTCAAAAATCATTTCAGTAAGAGATAAAATACTAAGGTTTGAAAGTACATTGTCCAAGCTATTTTTCATAGCCTCAAGTTTAAAGAAAGGATATATTTTAAAAGGTCATAAGATCAGCTCACCTCATCATCCACTTGCAGGTATGATGGTGAAAGCTTAGGCACTGAATGCAGTGTTGGTGCACTTTACAAAATGTTCATGTTCCTGCTTTGACAACAAACAGCACAGCTTCTCTGGGGATTCCTTTCTGCTTTTTGGAGATACAAATGTCTTAGCATACAGATTTTGTTTCTCCTAAAGCCATATGTACTGCAGAGCACTGCTGGAGGAGTTCTTGTTCAAAGTGCAATAGCATGGAGAAGGGCAGAGATTGTTATTGAAGATAGCTCTACCAGAAGTTCACCATAAACCAGATTATTCCATCATAGGCTGGATGCAGATTAGCTTCTAAATCATCTATTTGTATCACATTATAAACTAAATAGATAAATTAATGTAACATGATAAAGCTATTATAATTGCTCCTTTTGCAAATATTTTTGCCTTGTGTTTTGGTAAAAATGCACTTAACCACATATCTGAGTTTCTTTCACTTTTGAGTGATAAGACCTTGCCCTTACCCACACTGAACCTTTATTGCCAAGGGCTCTAAAAGCAAAAATGCCACTATCAATCAAACCAAGTTTGAGAAACACATTTTTCTCTATTTCTGATTTTGGATGAAATATTAATTCCTGCCTTTTTTTCTTTTGTTTCCTGATTTCTCTTCCATTCATTTCTTCACTGTGTTCAGAGCAACACCTCCAAAATAAAACACTTCTAATGTTCTCCTTCTGGTTGCTCTTACCTGCAGATCTGAAATCCCACTCAGAGGAGACTCCTTCCCCCAAGAAATGCACTTGCAAAGGAGAGAAGGGCTTGACAGTGAGGTGAGGCCCAAGCTTAAGCAGGCTCAGCATTTGCCTATGTTTAGAGTGTCCATGATGTTCCTCCACCACTATTCCAGCCTGAGTGTTCCCTCAGATATACACAGGACAGATATATTTGACATATTTTTTCACAGTCTAGCTAGAGGAATAATATCCATATTATATGGCTAGAACATTTCTGTTTAATTATGACCTCAGTGAAACTGATTATCCAAGAAAACAGAGTCATGAACATTAACAATAATTCTCATCTCAATTATTAAGAAATATAATTTTAAATGATTGGTGAAGAGAAGATTCCTAGAAAATTTATTATAATGTTCTTTATTATAATACTTAGTATTATAGATTGTACTATTTTTTCTCTTTATTACATTATATTGAAGTCTCCTTTCCTATGTCACAAATAGTTAAAAATCTGTAAGAGAATTTAAGGGCCTTTCAGCAATTTGGCACACCACTTTTATCTCAACTATTATCTAGCTGCATCAAGATATTAATGTAGTCATCTCTCTTTAGTCTCAATGAATTACTATAAAAATGTCAAACAATTAGATTATATTGGCCAACACAGCCCTGTTTGATTGAGTGCAGATGTAGGCCATGTGCCTTGAATCACACTGATGAAAAAGCAGAAGGGTTTGTGGAATTCCAGTGCAAATTTATTTCAACGTGGATCCCACTTCAGATTCTAATGCCATCTTGCAATACTAATAACCAAAAAATGCTAAATAGGTATTTTCAGATGAAATAAAAGTCAGTGTCATTCAGGAGAAATACCAGTGAACTCTGTTAGAGGAGAAAAAACAGAAAACTATAAAACGAGCAAAGAAGCCAGTGTGCTGGTGCAGGCACAGATACTGCCCAAGGGCACAGATGTGACCATACCAAAGGAGCAAAACCAACATTTCCTTTGCTTACGAGAATAGCAGTGCTTAAATTCTGTTTCTGCTGGGCCAGAAAATTTAGTATATGCTTTTGTGTCAGGAAGACAACCAGTGTATAGCAATACCTTGTTACAAATGTCTCAGTGTTGGCTTCTGTGCCGTTCTGGTGGCCACTAGGACTGTGCGTGGATTTTTTCTGCATACACAAACTGTGCATCCTGTTGCACACGTGGGCCCACCAGGGAGTGGCAAGGGACAAATCCGTACAGATAAAATACCTCTCAATTACCTGGTGCCCACACAGATAACACGTGAAGAAAAGCTAAAATTATGCTGTTATAATTTAAAAGCTAGAAACAGCTTCTGTTCCATGTATGATAAAAATTCGGAAGGCAGTTATGTCAGTGATATTTTGCTACAGCAGACACACCATGAGAACAGCATACTGGCAGTGTACCTCCATGGTGAAGTCTGCCTCAGCTGAAGGAGTCTGTTCCCACTGTGTGCCTGCACCTCTTTATCCGTGGCTGTCTGAGCTTCTTGAGCAGCAGGGCAGGAGAAAGCGTGCACCTGTGTTCTTACTGACAGTGACAGGACTGCTCGCTAAGCTCCAGAAAAAAATAATGGCCCAGAGAGGCTCAGATGCAGAATGACAAGGTAGGAACTCTGTGTCAGTACCATGCATAACTTTGGTTAAACCACTGTCAGGATTAACCAAAGTACATGTGGTCATCTGCATACCTCAGCTGCAGCGGACTCCACACTCAGTTTCTGCTCTGTCATGTACCTCGAGTTCCAGGCTCATGTAAATTCTGAGGACATGACAGAACTGCAAATATTTCTGAAACCCATTCTTTGTTCCATCAGGAAATCTTAGTTAATTCTCTTCACTGGTGTATTGACAGGCAATTAATATTCTGAAGTGAAGACTGTTGGCCTGCTACTTTTGAAAATGCTACTATCATGTTCATGAAAGATCCCACATGCTCTCTATCACTGGCTGAGAAGTATTCCATCAATTTATCACCTGAATACCAATCTGGGTCTTCCACCAACCAGTAAATATTCCAGGGCACATAGCCATGCCTTCAATTTTAACTTGACCACATCCTTAAAACCCATGCTGATAACTATCTGTCACTATATCCACATGAAGACACTGCATTTGGAGACCTGAATTAATACCCAAAAAGGACTTTAAGGGATGAGAGACTTCCTGGTGACTTCACAGTGATGAGCTGGTCCTTCATGCACATGCAAGAGAAGAAAGGATTTATACTCATATAGGATGGTTGAATTCCCTCTGATACCCTATTTTGGGAGAGCTTCCAGATCAGAGGGTGCCAAAGCACCGGCTGGAAGGCTTAGGAGGTTGTAAAATCACAAAATTAGTGTTCAAATTCAAGATGAATGGTCTTAAATAATGATGGGAATGATCTGTACACCACAGTGAAATCTGCTCCAGTTTCCCTGCCCATGAACACCTGCAGCAGCAGCAGCAGCTGCTCTGTTGTGGTGTCGGCTCCAGTGCATCCCTTGCAGAGCAGGGACAGCAGCACCAGCCACAGCAGCTCTGCAGAGAGGGATGCACAAGTGCCATGAAATCCTCGAATCACTGCTTAGGGAAGGATCATTTAAAGAGGTTAAACCAGAGGGACTAACCAGAGATTCGCTTATTTTTGTTTTATCATTTTGTAGCAAACTTGCTGCAGCTTTTTACTGCAGACTATTTAGAACCACACACTTTTCTTGGACAGCTATGTACAACTCAAATGACGTTCTTGTCCTAGAATATCATCAATAAATTCACCATGTTTTTTTTCTTCCTCGCATTTTTCAGATTACATAAATTTTAGCTGACCAATTCTTTTCATGCTAAAATATATTATGAAATGTCATTTCTGTTATAAAAGCTAATTGATAGTGTGATTTGTTATGTTGCTGAGACATAATTCAGAAAGTTATTTTAAAGCCCTTGATACATGGAATAGCACTAACTGCTTAATATTTCTTGTATGAATGAATACAGTGCATAGGAATGATGTAGTGCCACGTAGATGAAATATTTTCAGAAGCTCTTATTCTTGTTGTTTGGGCTTGTGCCAATGTCATTCGACAAGAGAACTCATATGTCCTAAGGTGTATCTACTGTAATTTATTTCTGGGTCATTAGTTGGTAGGATTTTTCCCCTCCAGGTTGCTCAACACTGTGCAATATTGTAAAAATAAGAGCTTATTGTCAAATAAATGAATACCTTGGAATTATTTTTAAAAATCAGATAAGTGTTTCAAATTTTAAAATATTTTAATTTAATATTTTTATTCCATTAAAACAATTGACTGATTAATATAATAAAAATAATTTCTCACCCTTGTGAAAGTCCAGATGGAGAACTGCATCTAGCTCAAGAGTCCCCAGTATAAGAGCAAGTCCAGAGGAGGTCACAGAGATCCTCCAAGGGCTGGAGCCCCTCTGGAGCCAGGCTGGGACACCTGGGGGGGCTCACCTGGACAGGAGCAGCTCCAGGGAGAGCTCAGAGCCCCTGGCAGGGCCTGAAGGGGCTCCAGGAGAGCTGAGAGGGACTGGGGACAGGGATGGAGGGACAGGACACAGGGAATGGCTCCCAGTGCCAGAGGGCAGGGATGGATGGGATATTGGATGGATGGGATATTGGGAATTGTTCCCTGGCAGGATGGGATGGGATATTGGGAATTGGGAATTGTTCCCTGGCAGGGATGGATGGGAGATTGGGAATTGGGAATTATGTTGGGAATGCTATTAAAGAAAAGCACAGGAAAATAAAGAGAGCAAAAATTATTAACCGTTTTATTTAAGACTAATTTGTTTTCTAATTAAACTACAACTACTTCCACATAAAAAGATCAGTTCATTCAGAATAAGGTCACTTGGTAAATTTTCTATGTTTCTGATGAATTGTCCATGCGAAAATAAAATACATCAAGGAAATGTTTTTCCAAATGGAAGCACTGACATTGATACCTTCCAATTCCATTCAAGCATCAAGCCCACTTTTCTTTCAAATATGTTGGTATGTACCAAATGTTTGAAGGATTCACTAAGATAAAAAAACCTTAGAGCACTAACTGAAATTTCTGAGCTATATATGCTAATTTCCTGACATATGCTATGCTAATATCAAACTGTTTACATCTGAAACAGCAATATGCACATTTTCTTAATCTCACCTCTCCTTAGATCAGTATGAAAATATTGATACAAATTACATCAGAATTATGTTGGGTAAGCCATAGAGCACACAGTTAAAACACGATGGATGGATTGCAGGAGGATCTGAGGAAGTGCAAAGAGTCTGCTCTTCTATTTTGTCTTCAGGAGAGCTGCGAGAATCTGCTTCCACTATAAAAATGTATTAAAAAACATTGTTATTTCTAAATATGACTAGATATAAGAATGCTGTAAATACTATAATTTAACACATCTTCTCTTTGATTAATACTTGTGGTTCTTTAATATTATTTTAAAAATATTAACAACGGCATTGAAGAAGCATTTTCTGAAAAAGAAAAACAGAAAACTAGGAAATACTTCTGATCTGAGTTCTTTCTTCAATTCTATTACAGTTCAAGCTATAAATAAAATTAATTTTATTAAACCTTATTTTAAAAGATAAGTCCTGTACATTGAAAAATAGCAGTACAATTTTATAGGCAGTATATTAGAAATTGTTTTACTCAGAAATTCTTCCCCTCTCTCCAACAAGATGACAGATATTTCTTACGTGTAGTATGCCCTGTACAATGCAGACTGTCTAAAATCACTGGAGATCCTACTGATCTTTTTGTAGCTCATAATCCCATACCATTTATATTGTCTATGTTGTGCTCCTGATTTATCTTGTTAGTAACACTACCTTATTTCTTCAGTGGAGAAAAACTTTTTGCCTTTAGTCAGCTATGTCAAAGCCTCCCCAGAATTTTATTTATATAAAATATGGCTACTCCAATTATGATATTGGATCTTCTGACTCCCAGCGCTTTTAAGAAGTTTCAGAGAAAATTGTAATAGCTCATCTGTTACACCTGTGGACTACCTATCTAAAGGTTCTAGTTAGTGTCTATAGCCAGTCTTTATACTAAGCCTTTTAATTCTTACTTTTCATGGAATGCCTTTTCCCGTGACTTCTACTTTTCTGAAGAACATGAATTGTCTGCCCAGTGGTTCTGCCAAAGCTTAGCAAATCTGGAAAGAAACGTTAGTTTCTGTGAGTTTTTAATGAAAGTTTTGAAAAACAGGAAAATATCAACCATACAGTCTGGTGCTTTCACCATGAAATACCTTAGAATGGTTTTCCATTTAAAACCATGAAATTGTTTTCCATTTAAAAGGCAATGAAAAAGGGTATCTTGACAGATGTGAGCAATGTATCTGTGCAGATGTAAGTTACATCCAGGGGATTTTTTCCCCATGGTTTATGTAACTACAGATGGCCATGTCCTGGGGCAGTGCTTCTCACCATATAAATCCTGTTCTTACCACATGACCATAAACAAACCCCCCACCAAATCTGTTTCAAGCAGGTCACACTGTTCTGTGTGAAAGATCAGCCTGTCCAGCACACGGCGCTGCTGCTGCAGTTCAGCTCCTACACAAACTGCAGGCAGAGTTTGGTAAGGGGCAAAGGAAGGAGGGACAGGGGACAGGCAGATACACACAGTCCCGGAGCAATGCACACACCAGCGGGGCAAACACAAACACTCACTCTCAAACAGGGACTCCAGCCTCCCTGCATTCTCCTCCAAGCTCGTGTACCACTGCATGGCTACTACGGAACCAACACCCGTCAGGCTCAGAAGCATTGCTGTCTCTGTTGGTCTCTCCAGAGCAATACGTAGACAACTAAAGAAAGAGATCAATAATATATAAAAACACATAGTATATAAAAATATGACTAAATATACAACGTTTTTTGATAGAAGGAGAAAGAATGTCAGAGTATATTTTCTTGTATGCTGATCATCAAGTGTTTTCCAACACTCATATAGCACTTTGAATTTAATACAATGAATTTAATACAATGAATTCAGGTACCTTCTCCCAACATTTTTTCATGATGCAGTTTTACCACGGGATTTACTCTCTTGTCATGTTACTGTAGTTCTGGACATCTCTGGAAATCTGAAAGGAGTAGTATGACCCTAACCTTTACAAAACACTGCAGAATACCTTTTATAAGACAGTCAAAAATTGAGACTCAGATGTGAAAAGACGTTTAGACAAAAAATATTGCAGGAACTGAAACTTTGTTGTTTGTTGTAAGTATGGTGTTGATTCAGAGGCTTAAAAGCAAATCGTGCAATGTGCGTTTCGAGTTTTTACTGCTGAATATTTTGGCATCTTTGGCAAAATTATTTTAGTTATAAAAGAGGAGTGATACTCTTACGTTGAAATTGCAGTAAATAGAAGGGTTGCATTTTGGTTTTATTCAGACTTACTTTTTATAGTAACTTTATCAAAACATGATAATGAAAGTTTTCGGCAGTCTTTTCGGGGGATGCTATCTGATTGTCTATGGAGTTTATGTGACTCTTTTAAATAAATGTTATTCTAAATTTTCAGGAAGCTTTTGGACTTAAACATGTAACTCTTATTGATAAATTCACTAAACTTTTGAACTGCGATTTCAAAATTTTTGAGTTTGAAAAACTAGCTTAAGGAATTGTGTTTTGGTTTACTTTAAGAAATGGCCGTTTGGGATCAAAAAGGATATAAAAAAAATACCAGGAGTTTGTTTATACACTCAGACATCTGCATATTTACATATGTCGATATGTATATAACCTATTTTACATATAACTAGATTTAATTTATGCATTGTTGCACTTATTAAACAGTATTTTTTAGACAATCTTTTTTCCTATTTCTTCTTCACTGAATGAATAATTAGAAAAGTCAGGAGATATTTCTGTCCCCAGGATGTGCTTTGCTCGCCTGCTGCCCAGGCGCGGTGCTGGCTCAGCCTCAAGGGCCTTTCTGCAGGGCTGCCCCTCTCCAGGCTTGCACTCGTGTCCAGCATTACTGTGCCACCAGTGAGGAGTCTGTCATTTGCTCTTGCTAAATTTCATGTCACTGCTGATTGCCCAATGCTCCCATCTATCCACACCCCTCTGCAAGGCATCTCATCCCTCAAGAGTATGATCAGGTTATCTGAAAATTCAGCATGGTCTAAATAATTAATGAATAGAATTAGGACACACTGGCATCTGTCAAGAATTCATAATGGACATGCAATAAAAGAATGTAAAACCTGCCAACTTGACAGCAATGATAATAATTAAATGCTTTTTAAGATTAAAAAAAGCTGCAATTCATACAGAAAATTCTGAACAGGTTATTTTACATGCTATAGTAATTTGTTTAAATAAAAATCTGATTGTTAAACTTTTCCATGTATGAACCCTCAGAGGGACTCATAGCAGTTTATCTGTCAAAGGAAAATTTTATATATCCATTTACAACATTTTAAGAATCTTGTTCTCAGACTTGTGAGGTATGTGTAATATAGCAAGGTTTCTCTGCCATATTTTCTTACCATTGCCTTCTAACAGAGCTTTCATCCTATTTAGTCCTAAAAAGAAGCTCTTTTTCTTGCAGAAGGATAATATTCATAAGTCAAAATTTTAACTTTTCTTTGAAATAATCTTTATTGTGGACTTTACTGAAACTGACTTTACCTACCTTTTGTGGAGGTCAGCGTTGGCAATTCTTTGGTAACTTTGCTGGGATCTTACCAGATCCAGAAGAATCACCAAACGGCATTCTGGAAAAAAATATAGCAATGGTGTTTGCACTGATAACAATGCCCAGCATAATAATTAAAGTAAATCAGGCCTTTTGCAAGTTAATGACTTTCTTGAACACAGTCTAAACCACTAGTATAAAACCTACATATTTCAGCTGCAATTGTCAAGTACCATGTAAAAGTACACTAATAGTAATCCTGGCATTATTTCATGTAATTTTGCCACACTTTTCCATCGTGTTTTGCAGGATTTTTTTCCCTGTGCCACATTAGCATAATTGTTAATGAAGTCCACATACCATCTTATTACAGCCAATGACCTGTATGACCCAGCTGTAGTTATAAACTCTTGGACGTTTATGGTATGCAGGTATTGAAATTTTTTTGTACCACAGCTCCTCTCCACAACCAAGTTACGTCCCTAACATACCTTATTTTCCTTAAAAGTCTCCAGTAAAACAACTCAGAATCCTCTCAGAATTAAAAGGTTTTGTATACTGTTTGGTTTGCCATGGCTTAGATCTGTTACTTATTCTCCTATCCCAAGCAGATGAGAAGTAAATTACTTCTCTGCCTGGAAACTCTTTGACACACTTAAAACTTCTATCACATCTCCTCTCAATATGTCAATCTTTCCTCTGAAAGCATGTTTTAAATGCATATGAACATATTAATACATACTATTTATTAATAAAACTAAGCACAAAAGCTGTGGTACAGCCTTTTGACCACTCCTAGTGTCCTCTAGCAGTAACTTACTCTATGTGGTTGATATTTTTCTCCTGGTGAGACCTTAGGAATATTATGTAGAGTGGGGAATTATTTCACACAGCTTGCACATGACACTCCTCTGTAGCTACCCCATACAGACCTTGGGGGTTTTTTAACACTAGCAAGGGTACGTTGCTTAATTTGTGATCCATCTCTTGAGTCTGCTCTGCAACTCTGCCCCTTAAGCAGTCATACCTTAACTTATTAATGATTAATTGATTATTTTCCCTGAAGCATAATATGTCCCACTAGACTCTCCCAAATTACACTCCGCATAAATTTGTATCATAATCTTGCATTTCAGGATTTGCTAAACCACTGCATTCTCTTTGTCAGCCTGGTCTCATGCTCAGATTTAACAATTATTTATTTTATTTCATCATGTAAATGACCAAAACAAATACTTCATAATATTTGGTCTAGGTTAGAGCTTTCAGAAATCTCAGACAGAATTAATCCTGGCATATTTTAAGAGTAGGAAACAGTAGTTTAGTAGTTTAACAACTTTCCAAAAGTTGCCAGACCTGTAAATATCTGGTCTATGGACATCTGAAATACCACCTTCAGTCATAATCCGTGAATACAGAGAAAACATTTTTCTTATTTCTCGTAATATTTACATATCGATATTAAAATCACTTTTAAAATCAAAGCTTCATAAAGAAGCTTCCTGTTTCTCTACAGGGCTTCACAATCTCATGTGTACTGTCCTCACTTTCACATGTCAACACAATAGAGCTACCCTGACAAATTCAGCACAACTCTGAAATCAAGCTTCTTCCAGATGTGCAAGGAAAACAGGAGGAGAAATGAAGATTGTTAATCTGAAAAACCATTCCTGAATCTAAGCCTTAGGTTACAACAGAAGGACTAATTAGTTGTGAAGAAACAGAGAAAAAATACCCTCTACAGAGGGTACAGAGACTTCACAGAATCTACAAATGCTCTGTAATACCAGAGTAATCCTTCAGCATTAACCTAGCCCTGATGGACAATTCTTGCTTGCCTCAGCAGAGAGTTACAAATTTTGGCACTTGAAGTGGCACTGCAGAGGTTGTTCTTAGCATTAAAAAATATCTTGCAACCAAATACTAAATTCCAAAGAAAATGAGATGGTTTACTGAGAAAACCATTAGATATTGACTTAATTTTTGAAACCTACGAAATTCCAACACATGGAAAGGAAGAAGGACTAAGCTTATTTGTGAGGATTTATGAGAAAGCTGTGCAACAGAATAAAACCTACATAATACAAAGGTTTTCTGACTAAAAACCTTGGATCTAGTAAAAAGCCCTTAATTGCCAATATCAATATTGTGATAATGATACAATAGGACACATCTAGGAATAAAAGTTGGTGTAATTAAATATATTTCTCAATTTGCTTATCTTACTTGGGATGTTCATAGCCACCAACCAATTAAGCAACACATGAGACATGAATCTCTCCATCCCATAGAACAGAAATGCGCTACAGCTTGTCAGCAGCTGCTCCCATTCAGCTTGGCTGAAAGGAAAGAAGAAGGAAGAGAGTAAATTACTTTCATGTTATTCTTTTACAAGCATACTTTTCAGAAATTATCCATAGCAAACAGTTCAATGTAATTTACTCCAGGAATAATTATAACAAAAGTCACCATGCAAGCAAAGCAGGAAGATAAAACATGGCTGCAGAATTCTGTGAGAAAGTATAATAATTCATATGAATTATTAATACTATGTTCTTGTATTAAAATGATGACTCAGTAACATCTCATAGTGTTCAAGAGGCATAGTGTATTTTTAGATAAATACCAGCCTCTCCATCAAAAAAAAAGATTTTAAAAAATCATCAGTGTATGTACGGTGCAGCTTTAAAATAGTCTTTGTCCAACATTCAAAGGGAGCAGTCGTGTGTATACCCACCAGGACATGAGCAATTGGTTTTTAAAAAGAGATGTGGGTAATCAGGCCAGCTGGCAGCAAAAACTGCACTTTGGTAATAATGATCTTTGCAATTTTTATGAAAAAATAGTAGAGTACCTACTCAGAGGTAAAATTCCAAAGGACTGATTGCTGAACTAGCAGTTAGGAAGGTCCAGCGATGGCCAAGTTGTCTCATAGGGATTGTCACTGTTTGACCCCTTGAGGTCCCTTTTATTCCCCTATGGCTATGATCTGAAAAGTGAACTATTTCTATAAAGAACAAAGTGTGTTTATGAGCAGACTTGATAGAATGGTAGTAGCTTCATGATCAATGTTTGAATTTGGAAACTGCACCTTCACTACCCTGCTTCTGAAATCTGTGCTCCCATTGGCAGCTGGCTGAAGATGCATGGAGATGCTCTGGTTTTATGACTCAGATTTGCAAACAATTATGATCAAAGCCAGAAATTACACTTCTGCTCACATATGTGTATTCATCAAAGACTGCATCAGAAGACTTTCCATCAAAATTAGATTATTTACATATATAGCAACTCTGACAAAACCAGCCTGCTTAAATCACTTTGCAGCACTCTACTTCAGATCCCTAAAATATTCTGTCTACAAACAGATCTGTGTTTGATACAACAACAATGGTTTGCTATGTGTTTATCAGCTCAGCGAAATATGACCCTATTTTATGGACAAAGTCTCTGAAAATAGGCACAATTTTAAACAAGAAATATGGATAAAACAAGAAAGCAGACAGAACATTACGTACCTTGGAGCACACGTATGGCCAATGACACCTTCCCACTGCACTTTAAATATGGCACGGTATTTTTCTAGTATTTCCTGAATTTTTCGGGAAGGACTTAGAGCTTCTGTAACAACACAATTTTATCATTATTAATGTAACACATTACAAACTACTTTGGGCAATCTCAATTTCAATAACTTTAAAATGCCACTATCATATTTATGGGGTTTTAAGTCATCATTAGATTTTATGTTTTTTGAAACCTAAGTCTGACTTTTAAAATTAAAACAATTGTGACATTTTCAGAACAAAATCAGATGCCCATTTGAATGGTGTCTTTTACAGTGAACAAGAATTATTTGGTAGATGGGTTAAGGACACAAAGAAAAACTTTTAGGTATCCTGAAAAAAGGGTAAAGAATTGAAAACCAGTACTGCTCATACAGTTCTGTGGCAGAGGCTCAGAGAGGACTTAAGTGGGTGGATAAGCTAACTGAGTTTCCAGAGTCCTGATTTCAGAAAACAAGACTCCAAAATTACCTCTTCTCTCCAAGGACCATTGCACATTTAATGATAAACAATCTTCTCCTTTTGACTACATTTTCATACTAGTATAAAAGTTAAAATCAGATATTGAGCACATGAAGTGTTTTATATTGATCTGCTCTGAAGGAGAACTACAAACACATGGAGACACACTCTGTTATGATACTGATTGTTCTGCGGCTTCTTTTGCATGGTGTTTAGAATTAGTAACTAATTCAACATCTGAAGGGAGCCAACAAGACAGATGGAGAAAGACTATTTACAAGAACACACAGTGACAGGACAAGGGCAAATGGCTTCACACCGAAACATAGTGGGTTTAGGTTAGATATCAGGAAGGAATTGTTCCCTGGCAGGGCTGGATGGGATATTGGGAATTGGGAATTGCTCCCTGGCAGGGCTGGATGGGATATTGGGAATTGGGAATTGTTCCCTGGCAGGGTGGGATGGGAGACTGGGAATTGGGAATTGTTCCCTGGCAGGGTGGGCAGCCCTGGCACAGGTGCCCAGAGCAGCTGGGGCTGCCCCTGGATCCCTGGCAGTGCCCAAGGCCAGGCTGGACACTGGGGCTGGGAGCACCTGGGACAGTGGGAGGTGTCCCTGCCATGCTGGGGTGGCACTGGGTGGGATTTGGGGTCCCTCCCACCCAAACCAGTCTTTCTGGAGCTAAAACCTCCATTAACTGTTGGTTGTGCTGTTGCACACATGCACCACATACAGGTGATAAGCTGTGCTGCTCTGATGAAAAGGAATGCTTTGTTGCCAACATCTTGATGTCATGACTTCATTTTTTGGTACAAAACAATTCTAAATTCCATGGGTAGATTGTAAATAAAATATTATTTAATATATATTACCTGCTTCTCTTCCTTCATTATAGGGGTCCACAATATCTGATAAACAGTTAATCACAAACAATGCATTCAAACAATAAAAGAAGGAAATTTAGCTGATAGACTTAACCAATAGGTTGTGAAAGGATACATTTTAAATTACGTGCATCAACAGACAAGCAATTAGAAGGTAGATCACGATTAACTGGCGCCTACAATTAAAAATAATACATATGTTAAAGCATCAATTAAATACTAACAGTATTGCATTATTTGTGCCAAACAACTAAGAGAAATACACATCAAACAATTGACAGAGTTTTGAATCTGGGTTTAAAAGCATCATGGTATTCAATTATCAGTGGAAATTAATAACTATTCTGCATTAGCTACAATGCATATACATATATTACACATATATACACACGTGTGGTACATATATAGATATATATGCAAATATAAATTTATAAAAACATATGCAATAAGTATATAAAATACAATTTTTTTTGCAGAAATTATTTTCAGTAACTTTAAACAGCTTCCTTTGTGGTTTGTTAAATATGTCCCATTTATAAAGTGATTCTTCAAAGAAAAACTCCTTGCAAAATCAACAGGAAGCAAGATTCTTTCAGACTTATGAGACATTCACTCCATTTCAGAATTCTAGCGCACATAATGACCTTTTATGCAACACACTTTCACACTTTTTTATGCAAGTTCTCTGGTTATTTACAAAAAATGTGGAAAGTTCACCATTTGGACATTCTTTTTCTGTTGAGCTTTTGTGGTTTTTTCTTTAGATGTTTCAACTTTTTTTTTTAATTCAGTTTCTGTGAAAATGAAAAGAAAAAAATTAATGTATGGGCAGCTTAGCAAATAAATGTCCTTGGACAACTGCACATATTTAATATAATTAAGTAGTAGTAGTAATAGTACTGCTAGCAGTAACAATAAAAATAATAACAACAATAGATTAAATAAAAATATAAAAATTCATTTCAAAACACAGCAAGGTAAGGATCCAAGCCTTCCTGCCTAAAAATAAAGGCTTTAAAGTGAAAAACAAGGAGGAGATGTTATCCCTTGGACATGAAATGCTTCATTACACTGCCAATTTTGGATAGGGTTGAACAATGATCATCAAAGCACTTTCTAAGTAGTTTACCATATCTATTAATTGTTGATGGTAATGTAATCACTGAAATTTCTGTGGGACATAGATCTAATGGAAAAAGAAAGTTTCATATTTGAATTGGATTTTTTATTTCTTTAAGGAAATTTTAAAAAGCATAGAAAACTGTCTTATGTTTCTCACTGTATATATGATTATCACCAAGAGTACACCTCAGCCAGGAATTGCTGAGTGCCCTGCAAGTTCATGGAAGCTTGAGATCATACTGCTCATCTGCCACAATTGAAAGAACAGAGACTTTTCAACTCTGCTTCCTCTCATTTATCTACTTCTAAAATTATGTAACCATAAGTTCCACTGTGAAAAAGGGAAAAACAGAAGTAGAAAAAATCTAAATGTTCTAAAACTTGTATTTCTAAAAGGCCTGCAATAGTAAGTAAAGTAAAAATATGCTAATCTCACATTACTTACAATTCTTTCCCTTTAGAAAGGAGTGAAATGAAAAAACAGAACAGGTTATACTGGAGGCTAAATATTACTAAATATTACAGATATACACACAATACAAATACCTCTCTAGAACAGAATAGTTTCATGGTACAGAGTGAGATCTTCTATACTTGGTCTAATTTTTATCATGGACCAACTAGTTTTAATAATTTTATGTGGTTTTCTCTACATATGAGAAAAATGCAGCTTAAAATTTTTAATTTTATTAATAGAAGGTATCTTTGATTCATACAAAAATGGCTTGGTGCCTGCATTTATTACTCACTTCTAGATCTAAGAAATGAGTTTTAAGATGCCATAAGGAGAAGTTTAGGCGCTGCCAAACTACGTTATTTAACCTCAGTTTGCTAGAGTTTATGTAGGGTATAAGTGCCAGCAGTAGGGAAAGTTCCTAAAGCCTGTGGGGATTTGATTTTGCACAGGTGTAGCACAAGAAGTGAGAGGAAAGATTTCAGAATAAAATTTTACATTTGGTATTTTAAGCAAAGTCTTAGAGAAAAAAAAAAATACAGAAGTGTGAATTCTTACTTCCTTTTTATTAATTGCAGCTGAAAATAGCTATGAAGATTTACCAACATGCTTGTAAGTTTCTTTACAGTTCTAGATCCGCTGAGTTTTACGTAATTCTGTAATGTGTCATTGTTTTTCTAAATTAGCTATCACTGCTCCTATAATCAGCCTGTACATTACTGAAACAAGTCTACTGCTCTATCTAGTCCACCTAAGATATTGGAAACCTACTGCATGCGCTTGTCTTCCAGTAAAATATACACCACACTTCATATTTAAATTTTAAAATATCTTTTTTATGCATCATTATGCTACATATTTAAATTTTAAAATATCTTTTTTATGCATCATTATGCTAAAGGAAAACACGTTTATCTAACAGTACCTGACTCAGCCCAATGTAGTCGATTGTAGAGAAACTGTAGAGAAAAATCTCTGGAAACAGAACTTATTCCTTCGTCCTTAAATACACTCAGAGCTTCCAAAGGCAACTCCATCAATAAAGTATCCCCTAGTAATACCACAGGCAATCCTAAATCCACAGGTGTATCTAAAGAGATGTGACAGAACATGATTGAGATTTAGTTCTCAGTTTGTCTATAAACAATTGCAGTTAGATGCAAAAACCTAAGTTTCCTCCATTGTATGACACGTGAACTTCATTGCACTGCAGAATAAGTGCATTAAGAAAAAATATTTCTTTTTATATAATTACTCTTAAGATGTTGCCAAATTTCTATGCACTTGTTAACACCAATTCTTCAGAGGGAATAACATTCCTGAATTAATAGCCAACCATCTCAGGTCCAAGTTCAGGTATATACAATACATTCAGGAAAACAATATTTGGAAATGCAAAACTGCCACAGAAGTGACTGGTCACAAAAATTAGAGTTGTAAAGGCACTCCCATCCAATACTGCGTTGTTCTGTAGAAAAGTTTCTGTTATTTAGGGAAAAAAGTACTAAATATTATTATGGCAATATTTCTGCTCTACAGAGAAAGAGCATATGCATGGGAGACAATTTATCCAGTTTTTGCAGATGTGTATTCCTGAGATGTGTTTAGAGACATACTGTACCATTAGGTTTGTACGCAACTGTCATCCTCTGAGAGTCCATAAAGTTAAAAGCAAAAAAAAAAAAAAAAAAAACAAGACAAAACAAAGACATTTACTGATCTAATGACTTAAGAAAGCTCTTTATTCTAGCTCTTCTCCTGAAAATTGGTTTGTGATAAAGCCATTCATTTAGGTGTCTACAGACTGTATGGTTTGGAAGACTCTAAATAAATGCAGAAGCATTGCTCCAGCATCTAAATCTATCTTTGAAAGTATACTGAAATATTTGACTTGATATAGAAAATAAAACAGAGAAAAACAATGCTAAGGCCTTTGTCCTCTGCTTGTTTTAAATAAAATTAAAATTGAAATTACTGGATTTTAGTATCAGTTCACACACATATACACAGACACACACACAACTCACGGGAAGACATACCCGGCATTCTACCTTGTTTGGTGTCCTTATCTTTCACTTTCTTTTTTCCAGTTTCGGATGCTGAAACTGATACACACTGGGATTCTCTGGGAAGAGGAAATGAATGGAAAATATTACCAGCTTTAATTTCTGCATCACTTTCAATGAAATTTTACATAAAGGACACTCTCCCTTAGAATGTCCTGTCCTTTAGAAATCCCATCTTTAATCATTTTAATTATACTGTTGCATCTTGAGCTCCAACTTAAGTATAACTTAAGCTGGAGAACAATGCTTCTCAGAAATGGCCATTTGTCCTTCACATTGCTCAGTCCCTTTGACATATCCTGACTATACTCTCTTTCAATACATGGAACCTTCATTCAACAGAGTATCCTTTCTAAAAGCATTCCTTTATTTGAGGGACTTGAGTCACAGGTCTGTTTTCACAAATGATAATCAAAGTCAATATATCTTACCTGATAGCAGAAAAATCAAACTGTGACAGGGTTGGTTTCAGATACTCTTCCATCATTTCTATTATTTCAGAGAAATCTGATGTCAAATCAAGCTCACTATCACCTGTTGTCTCTGTTGGAGTCTTTCACACACACAGAAACAAAAATTAGAATACTTTCAATCTCCATTCTTGTTAAATACCACATTATATATAAATTTTGTAATATTTTAAATCAGAGACTAAATAAAATAGTGTGAAAGATCATAAAATGGAAAATACAAATATAAGAAGTTGGTTTCAAAACTACTTTATTTCAAAATTTTGTACCAGCATTTTGCAAAATACTCTAACATTAGAATTACTAGAATGTGTCAATACTTACTATTTAAGCAATTAATATAGTTCAGCAATTTCAATGGAAAATGGCAGAAAACTAAAGCAGAAAGAAATTATAATGTGTTCCTTCAAATGGTGAGAAGAAACTGCATAAGGACAAATTTAAGAAGTGAACAGAAACTGTATGAAGAATACAGAAGAAGCAAATCAAAGTATATGGAGAGATCAGTGGAGCCAATTCAGGGAAAAACTAATCAGAATGAAGAAAACAGAGAAGAAGAAAATAGAATTCATGCAGGAGAGATAGACATTGAAAACTGAGGTTTGTAAAATCAGCCTAGATGGACAAAAATCCACTAACTGAACAAACTCAACTAAGTGGTGAAGAATGTTGCTATTAATGAATCAAATCCTCATCCAAGGCTTGTATGGCTCAGTATAGGGTGCATGCATAAGTTCTGGGAGTTTAATTCGTGTGCTTTTTAAAAACATAAGTCACTTGGTTTTTTCACCTGTTCAATGTGACACTATGTTAGCACCTTTTTTTTGACTTACCCAAATACAGCAATCTTTGCAAACTTGCCAGTACAACAAAGTCTGGCCATAGGCAAGAAAAAGTGATCATCAACACTTCAACCACCTGCAATACTTGGTATCTTAACTGAAAGATGGTAACAGGATGAATAAAACGGAATTATAATTCAAGAACCAGATTTGTCAATGTGCAGGGTAACCCGGACTGTTACTGTACCTTGTATTATATGTGCCCAAAATTGTCACTGCTTCCTTCAGGCCCTGCAGCCAGAACCAGAACCAGGGGCACGGGAGTGCCAACGCCTTGTAAAAGCCATCACCCAAGCAGAGCTCTCGGGTGCCTTCGCTCTCTCCTGCCTCTCTCCTGCCCTTGGCCTTTGCTGCAGAGCTGAGGCAGTGCAGGGGGAGGCTCCCTTTTGGATTTTCTCTCGCATTTTTTGGGAGGTTGCTATGAGAGCCTCCCCTCCCCGAGAGGCTGCATTCCACATCCCAGGAGTGCCAGTCTGCAGCTGGCACCCAGCGAGAGCAGCAGCCCGGCAGAGGTGAATCAAATCCTGCATTCCACATCCCAGGAGTGCCAGTCTGCAGCTGGCACCCAGCGAGAGGAGCAGCCTGGCAAAGGTGAATCAAATCCTGCATTCCACATCCCAGCAGTGCCAGTCTGCAGCTGGCACCCAGTGAGAGCAGCAGCCCGGCCCTGCTCCGTGTGCCGCCCAGGGTGCCCCGCAGAGGTGAATCAAATCCTGCATTCCACATCCCAGGAGTGCCAGTCTGCAGCTGGCACCCAGTCAGAGCAGCAGCCCGGCCCTGCTCCGTGTGCCGCCCAGGGTGCCCCGCAGAGCTGACAAGGCAATGAGCTTCCCCAGCCAGCTGCCCTGCTGTCTGCTCTTGAGAACTTTATGAAGTTCTAGCCCTTCACCAAGTGCCCGTCGCCAGAAATCTCTGAAATTTGGCCCATTTTCAAGTAAACTGATCTCAACTGCACCATTTTAATTCTGATTAACTACCGAACATTTCAAAGATCCTGAATGACAAATACAGCAACTGTAGCACACTAAGATTAAATTCTGAAGCAGAGTACCAAGCATACAGTAACTGTGAAGACTAGGGATGCCACACTTGGAACAAACTGAAAAATTCTGCATAAAGAATGTCTATCATATTTTTAGTACACATTTTTCACCCGATTTTAAATATACGGTACTAAAATATATTACCACATCTGTTTCGGAGACACACTCTTTCAAGTTGTGAGTAAGAGTTTGTTTAAGATGATTCTTCATCCTTTTGTCCTTATAAAGACGCATTTTTTCCAACAAAATACGAAATGCATCAGGATTCACAGGAAATCGAGAAACTTTTGCCTGCACTATTAAAAGAAGGATAACACCCTTGTAAGAGTATATTTGTACTTGAAGAAATGATTGCATAAACACCATCAGTTTCTAGTCATGGCATTATTTGAAAATAAAATCTAGATAGATAAGCATAAAACATATACAGATATGTACAATTAAAAAAACCTCTTATTTATTTGTAACAACTTCAGCATTGAACTACAAACAAAAGTTATATAAATTGTGACTAGATACATGACATTTGATAATGAGACACATATTTATGAATTTATGTTCTTTGGCAATTAGGAAGAGTTAAAATTCTTTTTAGAAGTATCTAAAATGTTTGCTAACTGCAACAGTGAAAGATATGAGCCTTCTCATAACATCAGTGCAATGATTTTTATCTCTTAAGAGTAAGAGGTACTTACCCATCCGCTGAGGGGGTTTTCCTTTCTGCTTTGCAGCACTTACTCTGGGCACCTCAATCAATGAGCTGTACAACTGTGATCTGTGGAAACCAGAAAAGTGCTGAATAGATTATTTGACTGTCTAGCCTTGTTTATATGACTCAGATTTATTAGATGAGTAATTATGGTCCTCTAATTTAATGTGCTCACAAATACTCTCATGATGCAGTAACTACCCCCACCCTGGATGCAAAAACCTGCACATTCTAGCTGGAACAAACTGAGAGTGGTAAGGGAAATTCTTTTATCACTGTATAACCAATAAGGTAGATTTCTATTTGTCCCATGACAAGTGTTAAAGACTTTTTAAATTGGTGAATGCTGTCATAGTCAGTTGCTCAATTTATGAGCTAGTTTATTGCAGCTAATTAGGCTGCTATAATCAGATAATTTGTGGCTTTATAAAGCTAAATATGACCCCTTCTAACATTTCCAAGAGCATAAGCAATAAAAGCAGGAAACTCTCAACAGAACTTAGGAATCATATTAAGAATGGCTTGAAACTTTTCAAGTGACTCTGGGGATTTGAGAGATAATTAGGGAAATGGAAAGAACAGAAAACATAACATTGAGCCACAGGCAGTTTTATTTATATATTAATTAGTTCATTATCCTAAAATTCAAGTCCATCAAAATTAGAAGTGAAAGGCAATATTCAACCACAAAAAAAGGACTATTTTTGTAACAAACAGTGCTAAATCAAAATGATGAAATTTTATACCTGTCTTCTGAATGCTGGAGAATAACTATGCAGAAACTGGATGGCAATTCATCCACTATATTAAAATGTTCAACAGGAATACAGAGGTTTCTCCATGCCTGTACAGTAGTTCAAAAGCACTATTATTTTCATAGACTTTATAAACCCCATTCTCAGTTCTTTCATTAGAAAACTGATCACACACTCAGCAGAGGTGCCAGGCTCTGTCTGAGCAACAGGAAATACTGGCACAAGCTGCCCAAGGAGGCTGTGGGGCCTCCATTTCTGGAGATAATTCAAAAGCCATCTGGACATGGTCATGGGCAGCAAGCTCTAGGTGGCCCTTGCTTGAGGAGGAGGGGTTTACAAGATGACCTTCAGAGATTTTCTGTAACCTCAACCATTCTATGATCATGTAATTTTTGTGCAGTGCAGAAGAACTTATAAATATTATTTAAAACAAATAACAAATACTGTATCTTAGTCCACTCTCCATACCAACATGACCTTTACGGCCACTACACAGTTTCTGAAGTTAAAATGCTATCAAACAATAGCAGAGTATTAGCAAAGGAAATTATAGAATAATTCATAGCAACATTTACTTTTGAAAAAAAAGTTTTGCTAGAGACAGTTCACCAATAAACACTATATAAAATTGTACTTGGTTTACATGGCAAGATGTTGATAGCAGGGGAAGGTACAGGGGTGGCTCTTAGAATCTCAGAATTATTCAGGTGGGAAAAGCTCTCAGGGACCATCAAGTTCAACCACTCTCTCAGCACTGCCAACCCACCACCAACTCATGTCCCGTACACACACATATATCTCTCTGTGTGCATTTATATAACATATAATAAACCCCTAATAAGTAGCTCAGAAATTACCACTGAATTAGCAGTCAGTTGCTGTTCCACACATTTTAGAAGATCACTTGTGTTTCTGCTGTGTTTTAACTGATTCTGCAGATGCAGCAACGCTGCCAGCTGAGAGCTGCTCGTGTTGGACGTAGCAGTTAGAAAGATATTCTTCATCATCACAGACACTGAACAACTCTGCAAAATTTTTACATCTATTTATTTGCCTTCACAAAAATAAAATGAATAAATATATAAGCTATGTCTTTATAATATATATCTTTGTTGAAGAGAAGTCCTCTACCTTGAAAGGTGAGATGAACCAGCAGAAGACTGCTGTTTGTTTTACAGGTTAATGTAAACAGTCTGACAATAACTAAGGAAGATTTCTTAAATACAAATAGCTGGAATTAATTTCTTTGTCTACATTTACCATCAAGGTTCCTGCATTTAGTCATCTGAGGTCTACATGGAATGGTAAATACTGTGTTCTTAGCTTAGCCTTTCAAGTAAGCTGAGTTTTTTCTGTTTCTGTGCTTTAATGGACACCCATCATACCACACAGCAGATTTCTACAAAATGCAAAATAATGGGTAAGACTATATAAACTTTTCTTTCAGCAAACATACTAATCCTGTCATTTGAACTAGGAAATATGGGTTATTTGTTCCTGATACAGGGAATATAAGCCCTACAGATTTTCTGCATCTTTTCTTTGATGGAGGCACATACTCATATGCATACACCTTCAAGCCATCTAGGGGACCATGCTGTGCAGGTATCAATCCGAGAAACTGAACATAAACTGAATTATCCACTGCAAAATAATGATTGAACAAATCCAGAGAAAGATTTCTAAAATTATTTGTTAGGGAAGGATGAAATTATTTTTTGGCAATGTCTTATCTTTGCTAATGACCATGTAGTAATTTATTCCTACTAAAATTTTTTCATGCATGCAATCGTCAATGAAAATGTCAGGTCAAACACAGCAGGTGATAGAATTGTTAACAAACCACTGATCTGATGTTCTGAGCTTAGCAAATATACCATATATTTGATGACCTATATTACACTCTGGTTCTTATATGTGGAACCCTACATGTGCTCTCTATGGCCAATTTTCAGACTATGCAAATACAGTTTCATTTTTGCAGCTTCAAACATCCTCCCACGGAAAAGCAGCACAAACATTGGCTGCCTTACCTGATGAAGAGCCAAATACTGGCTAGTTAAAATTGGATCAAACTGTCGAAAGCATTCAGCCATTTCCAAACTAGCAAGAGCCAGTACATCAGTAACATTATAACTGAATGCAATAGCCACAGACTGCAGCAAAGCCTCATTGGATTGAGAAAGATACTTTTGAGCCATCCTTTGTTGTGTCTAGAGGACAAAAAATAAAAAGCTTTATATTAAAATTGGTTAATATTAAGGATTTGTTATACATATACTGATTATAGCATATTAGAGAAGATAAATATTGCTTTTTAATGAGCAATTTTAATTAATTTTCCTTTTAAGGCACTTAATGTATGATCAAAATATGCAAATACTGAATCATTTTTAGCAGACTCGAACATCTGTTTTACAACATTAAAAAATACTTGGTCTAACAAAGTAATTTCTTTTAATATAAAAGGTGTACTCAGCAGGAGACTTTAAATTCAAGGCAGTATGAGCAGTTCAGAACCAAGGATCAATACAATTGTTTCTTGGACAGTTAACATATTTAGTCCAAATGAACCCACACATTTCTTACCCCAGGTATTTATTGATTTTACTAGCAACACAAACTGTACATTCCCAATTCCTAGTGTGCTTTCAACAGCAGTAATTAACAGAGATCAGCTCACTGAGTTTCACAAAGGTTTTGTGACTGAAGTAATTTCTTTTTTCCCAATCTGCAAAATGTTATGCTCCCTTAAGAAGTCTTATCTGTGAGGCAGAAAGAAACTGCCTGTGCATTCAGTCCTCGTTGCTACATGCTCAAACAGTGGGAAACCACTGAAGGAGAAATTATTTCTTTCTCAGAGAAACTGGATAAGCTCATTCAGGAGTTCCCACACAATTGACTGAGGAGCAGGACTGAGCTCCACAGCTGAGTGATGGAAAGCTGTGCGTTGCAAAGTGTTTTGTAGGTTTTTTTGTTTTTAAGATCAAGTTTTTGTTACAACATTTCCATTATCAGTTTAAACAGAACTGATAAGTTGAGTATTATTCCATAAAAAGAAAGCACTCAAATTCTAATGCAAGCTCAAAGTAATATACCTTTAATTCTTGTATTTTCCTCCTATATTCATCATTTTGACATTTATTAGTTGATAAACCACTCTCTGTCACGTCCTGTTCACTGCATTCTGCTGAAGTCAGCGAAGATTTTCTGGTGTCTGATATAGCATCTTCCTACCCATCACAGTTTTAAAAAAAATGAATAATTAATCACTCCATTAAGTAAGGCAGGCTTCATTTCTTTCATGTAAGCTTTTGTGGAAACTGAATTAATCTTAAAAGAAATCACTATCCTAATTCCTTCATGGTAAGAGATTTAGTAATACTATCAACCATCAAAATTTGTTAGTATGTTATGAAGGCAATATGACCAACAAACTAAAAAAGCCCCCCCATACAACTTCTGAGAGTTTGACTTTCTCATATTTGTCCTCCACTCATTTCTTCTGAAAACGTTAATTCATCACTGAATGTATAATGCCTCTATCAATTCTCCTTTTTTCACAAGGGTTCTTTACAAGGATTCTTACTGCAACACAGAAGGAATTTGCAAACCCAAGCTTTTAACCTACAAATCAATACCTGATTGCATGGATTCACAGACCATAGCTCACTCACCCTTTAAGGCATTAGAGGAATTTTTCTATCTCTCTTTTGAAAATGTTGTAATTAGCATATCTCACAAACAAATCAAAAATTAGCTACACAAGGATAGCATGCAGGCAAAAACATGTTTTTGAAATTACTCATTTTACCATCCATTTTTATTATGGCTTGCATGCAGTATACAAAACCTAGCCCTACATAAAGAGCAGCTTTTATACAAATGTATATAAAAAAATATTAGAGCAGATAAACTTTACACAGAAAAATAAATCTAACTGAAGAAAAGAATGCATACCGTAACATTTGGCTTCCAGTAAATCTCTGAATATATGGGATCTACATTGATGGCAAGTAAATGAAGTGTTTTTCCACTTAGATACAGGCACTTGGATTCGATGTTGGGACAGCCTTTGCAAAGATTCTGTATGTTTGCTAACTGAGCCAGTGCAATATGAGCCATGGTGCGTTTCATATACTTCCAATCCTGGTAAAATACATATTTATATTTATTTGCTCATATATCCCCACACAGATAGAAGAATGCATTTAAAAAAATGCAACACATATGTATTCACATACAAATTCATATGCTAAATGTGATTATACTTTCAACTACAAATGAGCTATCTTTAATAGATGTACAAATTCATTACCAACTGATTAAGAAAAAAAAGTTCAATGTGACATCCATAATCAAAGTTCAACCAGTGCCAAGGAAAACGTGGGATAAGGGCAGGGAGGCCAGCAAACCATCCCCAAGGCTAAACCACACACTTCAACCTCTGCTGCTACAAAACTACTCATGACTGCTCTGGGAACCCATTTCCTCAGTAGCGGAAGAAGTTATCCTATGGAAAACCTTGTTATACCTTTTATGCAAGTCATAGGACTAAACATTTTGTATTACCTGTTCTATTGCATCACCTTCAATGCTGATTTCCTCCATAAATTCATGAAATGATTCTTCTCCCAGATTTATAAACTTTTTCTCAGTAATGACAAGATGAAAAATATCCAAAAGAATTTCCACAAGATTTATTTTCCTAAGGGCTAGTTGTCTCATTAATGGGATACTAACATTTTTACTCTGAAATACAAAAGAAAACAGAATTCTAATTTCAAATATTCTTGCAAATTAACCTCATAAGAAGTTAGAATACTGTATTTATTTTAACCACGGAAACAAACATTTTAGCATTACCACCTTGATAGAGCAGAAATGTTGCAATGAAAATATTTAAGTAATTTAAAACAAAAATTCCAATGATGTCAAATACATGACAAGGCAATCAAAGTAGCTCCATAGAGTAAGAGCAGCTGGGTTTTTGTTTTTCATGTTTTATATACCTGGTACAAATATGTAATATCTAATAATGCTACATACACACTAGCAAAGTAGGCTGCAGGCTTTCATTACGCAAAACACACTATTTTGAAGACAGACATTCTTTGTTTATAATATTTTGTGAAGACTTTTTGGTTTTCCTGAGAAGAAACACATTTTGAGGAATTTTAAACTTTCAAGGTATTTAGCAAAATAAAAATATCTCCAAATTTATACTTTTTGCTTTTGCAGCTATTAGATAAATGCCAGAATTAAATAAACTTGACAAAGACCAAACAAATCCTCTCTTCATACCTTTTTCAAATGTATCTTATGCATGCAATTTTTCCTTCTATATACAAAGAATGTTTATCGCTACAAGAAGATAAATCCTGGAAGCCCCAAATGAGATTATCTAAGAATAAGTGAATATTACAACTAAACTAGGTTTCCTTTCCACTATTAAGGTAAAAAAGGCCAATACCTCATTAAATGCAAATAAACTACAAACGTTATGAAATACTTCTTCTGTTTTGGACACTGCTGTCTGAGCTAAACTATACGCATCTAAATAGTGACTGTGTTTGTTTCTTTTGTTCCTTTCCTGCTTGGCAGTCTTCCTGTAAAAAAAAATAACAAAAAAACAAAACCATAAACTCAAAAGAACTAACATAAGAAAGTGCTTATTTTTACAGTATCAACACTGTTGAACATATATAATAAAACAATGAATCAATTAATAGATCAAATAGCTCAATTATTCATTAAAAATATAAAATTTGTATGTGTGCTTTTGAAATGTACAAATAGAATAAGTGAACCTTTACAAGTTATTTTTCCAAGGTCTTACTCTTAGAACAGTACGGCTGCAATGCAAGAAGATGCCAAGATTCAAAGAGAAGAAAGGCAGATCATATTCTAGAGGATGTTTTTAGCAGCAACACAATGGCAGTGTATCAGGTACAAAACACATCTCAGTTGTTTTAAGGGGTGCCTTGCAAACAGCTGGGATTCCAGAATACCATGTTATGCACTTTTACTATTGCAGCAGTTTCTAGTAAAACATTGACTTGATTTGGAAAGACAGATGTCTGCTAAGAAAGGCAGGAGTCTCCCCTGAAATGGAAAATGTAAACCCCCCCTCTCTGAATTGCTATAAATTTTAAATTAAGAGGCTCTCAGGCAAGAAATATGAGAGCAGGAATAACAGTTCTTTAATAGGGAAGAGTATAAAAAGATAAAATAAACAATGCAGTAAACTAAACACTGCCAGAGTCAGAACACAGCCTGACACCCTGTGGGTCAGGGTGTTGGTGGCAGTGCCATTGGAATTGTGGCTCAGCCCTCCTGCAGTGTCAGGGGTGGTTCTGCTGGAGCAGGGGGATCTGTAGAGAAGGATGGATTCTTCCTCTGAAGATCCAGGGGAAGGAGAGGCAGCTGCTGTTCCTCTGGGAATCCAGTGCAGAAAGCTGTGCTGGTGTCTCAAAACATCTGGATTATATCCGGGTAGCAATGCTTGGCTCCTCCCCCTGGATTATATCCGGGTAGCAATGCTTGGCTCCTCCCTCTGGATTATATCCGGGTAGCAATGCTTGGCTCCTCCCTCTGGATTATATCCGGGTAGCAATGCTTGGCTCCTCCCTCTGGATTATATCCGGGTAGCAATGCTTGGCTCCTCCCCCTGGATTATATCTGGGCAGCAATGCTTGGCTCCTCCCCCTGGATTATATCTGGGCAGCAATGCTTGGCTCCTCCCCCTGGATTATATCTGGGCAGCAATGCTTGGCTCCTCCCCCTGGATTATATCCGGGCAGCAATGCTTGGCTCCTCCCCCTGGATTATATCCGGGTAGCAATGCTTGGCTCCTCCCTCTGGATTATATCCGGGTAGCAATGCTTGGCTCCTCCCTCTGGATTATATCCGGGTAGCAATGCTTGGCTCCTCCCTCTGGATTATATCCGGGCAGCAATGCTTGGCTCCTCCCCCTGGATTATATCCGGGCAGCAATGCTTGGCTCCTCCCCCTGGATTATATCCGGGCAGCAATGCTTGGCTCCTCCCCCTGGATTATATCTGGGCAGCAATGCTTGGCTCCTCCCCCTGGATTATATCAGGGCAGCAATGCTTGGCTCCTCCCTCTGGGCTCACATCTCCCAATGGGATGCTGTCGTTCTTATCAGCCATGCAGAGACATTCAGTAGCTGTTATCAGCAGATGTCTCCCCAGAGGGAGGAGTGGGTGTGGAAGAGATAAGGAAAACTGCCCACTTGACAGAAGACAACTGCCATACAGATGGCAAATAGAATACTATTTGCTTGGCAATCCAGGACAAACATTTCAACAGTAAGAATTGCAAAAGCCTGTAAATACTAGAGAATGACTGGTGTGGCTGCTAAAATATGTCTACAAATGGGAAGTCAAAAATCTGATTTAAGAGATGCAAACACTTTGTTTTGACCTCAAAAGAGAACAAAAGAAAACTCTGCCTTCAGTGTAAATAATTTTTGATTTTACAGTATGTTTCTGAATACGGAATACATGAGGAATGCAAACAGACATCTAGCACCAATATACAAAATCTAACTATGTTACCTATGTTACCTGCTCTTTTCCATCTTAATTAGACTATAAAAAGCAAACAAGACACTTCATGGACTAGTTTAACCTAAATAAATTTTTTCAGTAGAGGCATATTCGTACCAACAAATATTTGCACATTCCAGCAGTATTTCAGCACTGTAGTTTTTATGCCCATGATGAAGAAAGTCCTTCTCAAGCTGAACTAATTTATTGTAGGATTCCTGTAGAATGTGTGGCAACTGAGCAGAATTGGCATCAATTGTCATATGATCCTGGGCAAAATGTATCTGAATAAGTGCTTTTCTGGAAAGAAAAATGAAATACAAGATAGCAATCAGAAAGCACAGGCTTTTTGAGAACAAACACATTTACCTCTGCCTTCCTTTAAATTCTAAGCAGTCTACAAAAAGTACCACAGTTGTGTGTTTTACAAATTATAGTAATTCTGAAATAATCCAAATATTATATTTAGAGATTAGAGAAGAGGTATCACTTGTTCCATGTATTTAATTATCCATCTTCCTCCTAATCAGTCTTCTAAGAACAGATGAACTGAGAAGACTCATAACAGTCTTCCTTTTCTAGAAAAGCTTCCCATCTATGGAAAGACAGGAGTGTAAGTGTTGTACACTCACCCTTCACCAACACATTTTAAGGTCTCTGTGCTTGTATTTCAGTATAACTGAAATAATTGTTTAGTTTCACCAAGAACAGGCTTCTTGGTTCATGTTGAGAGCAGAAGTCAGTACTGCAGACTGCAGTAGTGTTGTGGGAGTGTTCAAACAGGTACCTCTGCAAAGGCAAATATACACTGCACCTTTAGGTAACCCGCACTGCGAGCTATGCACGATAGGCTGTGGTGCCTAGTTTACCAACACAACAGGTAGTGGGGCTACATGCAAGCATTTGAGAAGGAAATACGGAATTTAGGAAAGAAATTGAAACTTTAAAAAACCAAACCACCACATAAATTACTTAGAACAAAAATATTTGAGAATTCACAGAATTTGCCATAAAATAAGATAGCATTGATAAAAGTACATATATTTGCAATGTAGCTGCATTTTAGAAGCTGGGCATATTTTAGAGAAAATACAGCTTACCTGGCTTCAAGGGATGCAATCATAAAACCCAATTCTGATTGCCTGCCAGGTCTCTTCAACAAAGTAGATCGAAGCACACTTACAGTATGTTCCAATATCTCACAAGCCTGCAGGTAACACCAGAATTTTCACAATTCTATTTTAAATGTCTACAGATAATAATAAACATTAATTTAGAAAGCTTAAATTTTGTACACAACATGTTAGTTATCCTGAAGATGGCTAGCTCCTGATAACTGTAAAGAAGTCTAGAAAGTCTGAGTTACAGAATCACAGAATCACCAGGTTGGAAGAGACCTTCAAGATCATCAAGTCCAACCCAGCCCCGACACCTCAACCATAGCACCAGCGCCACATCCAGGCTTTTTTTAAACACATTCAGGGCTGGTGACTCCACCCCCTCCCTGGGCAGAACATTTGAGTACTTGATCACTCTTTCCATAAAAAACCTTTTCCCAATATCCAGCCTATATCGCTCTCGGCACAGCTTAAGACTCTGTCCTCCTCTCTGTGTTATGATCATACATAGATACTTTGATGATTACATGAATGGTGCACATACATACAAGGAGAGAAGATGGAGCCAGATTCATCTTGGAGGTACACAGTAAAAGACAATAGGAGTTTAGTCAAAATCAAAATAATCCCTCTACATGACACAGCCTTGAACAGTTTATCAAGGTTAGATCATCACAGATATAAGACTTTATTTATGCTGAAACTCATGAAAGTTCAGGGTTTAACAGTAAATGGATATTTTGATGCTATAGGGCTTTAGTTAAAAAAAAAAAAAAGTGTTACAGAAGTATCTCCCAGAATCTAGAAATAATATTTGCAAAACTATTTTAAACACTTGGGAAAGAAAAGCATAATAGAAAATAATACTGATACAAAAGAAATCAGTTAAGAGAATCAGATCTCTGGGAGTTTAGTCATACATACTAGATTATAACTGGTTTTATTGCAATAGGAGAACATACAACTTATCATAAGAACATCCTAAACTTCTGTGGGTAGAATCTCATTCTGATTGTCCTGCAGCTGTTTGGAACCTGTAATTAATGTCTGTTATATGCTCAGAGAAAATAACTAGAGAAAGAGAAAATTTAACTCAATTTAACTATATTTAACACCTAATTTTGCTTTTATTGAAATGGAAAGGCTGTAATATTTCACTGAGAGAGAGCATTGCTGAAAAAAACCCCAAACCACAATCTCCAAACCCAAAAACTTTCCTTACCATGCTCTGTTTTCCTTCCTCCTCTTCCTCTAGAATTGCTTCTGTTAGACTAAGGGTACTGTTATACCAAAATTGTTCATCTCCTCCCAGAAGCTGTGCTTTCTCAAGCAGTGCTTTAGCTTGTCTGTGGTTTCTTTCCAGGTTAGCCAACACAGCAAGTAAGTACAAGCACTTTGACATATCAGATAGGGCCCTCAGCGCCTAGAAAGACAGAGATGTGTTGTATACACTAAAAATCCACTACTGCTATTCATATTTTTGTCTGTCCATATTTTATATTAACCTTAAGGAAATAAAAAGTGAATGCTATTTCCCCAAGAATCTGCTGAACTTCTTAGTTAATCCTTATGGTGCATCTACTTCATATTTCTTTCTGTTCCTGTACCTTCTATTTCACCAGTCAAATAAACTGTTTTTCTGCTATTATTTAGTATGTATATATCTGCTAGTGTTTGTCAGTGTCTGATGAAGAAATGTGATGATGAAAGATTTTTTTTGTCAACAGTACAGATACACTAGAGATCCAGCAAATTCACAGTGTTGCTTTACACTACTTATAAGCTATATAACTGATCCTGTATAAGGAACAAATCTTGTATAATATTTGTGTACTAGCATACAGACATACAGGATTCTGTTGACGAATTACATAATTAAAATTACTGTCCTCACTAATGTATTTTGAACTTTCCTCAATATACAATGCTCAATTAATGCTTTATAAAGGGGCATGTATTATTCGTGAATATCATTCATATATTATTATTCAAAGTATTCATGATTGTACTAAATTTACATAGGCTGTGTTTTCTTACAGGAGAAAAAATATTACACAAAATAACAGGATATCAATTACACTTTCTTTAAGTAAATGTTTTACTGCAATTATTATATTTCAAAAACTTTTATAATGATGCACAGGGCTAAAGTGGAAAATGTTAGATATAGGGAAAATATCTGTAATGTATAATCCTTCATAATCATGAGATGATACAAATCTGTTAGGTGGAACATATGGGTACTTATTTCAGATCTGCCAGAACTCTAGGAAATAATTTCAGTTTTATCAAAAAATTGCAGACAATCCATAATGAAGTTGAAAATTAAATAATCAGACTTTCAAATGATCAAAATATTGAGAGGATGGGACTAAATGCTCTCTCTCTCTTCTTAACAAACCTTGTACTTTTCCCACCTATTTAAACAAATAAGGTCGAAATATACCCATATCTTCCAAGGCTACTGCAAAGCAGACAGAGGGGCTGACACTACTTCAGAAATTTACATAACCTTCAGACAACTCCCATAAAGTTGGACTGAAATGCCATATATTTAAATGTACATATTACATATGTTGAAATGTAATAAGAAATTGGTTTGGGGTGGTGGGAGAAGGCTTGGCTTTGCAGGTTGATTATTATTACTCCAACAAATAATTGCATTTTCCCTACACATGTTATTAGTGTTTCTTTTTCTATTTAATTTGTACTGTACCTGAGTAGCAGCATGGGCCTCTGAAAGCAGAAGCCTTGCTGGTTGATACAAGCCTAGCTGAATTAGTACTTCAGCTTTTTCAATCCACAAGCGAGGGAAAGAAAGTGCACTCAGTCCTTTTCCTGTTACTGCATTTACCTCAAACCCCTGAAAAAATTAGAGTATTACATCTTCATAAATGTCAAAAAATCTAGACAGAATACAAGTTGTTAACTGGGCCATCCCACACTTCAGCTGTATTTGTATTTTCTAACTTCAAAATTTAACATTATATTACAAGAACAACAGGTAGTTTATGAGATTTGGATTTTACAATCCTCACAAGGCATTGAACTAGTAAGTAGATACTATTTAAACTAATTGGATGACAGATTACCTACTTCAGATATGCTGCTGTTACAAAGTTGACTTTTGGTAATAACTAAAACTAAAAGAGGAATACTATTTACAACAACTAAAAGAGGTGAATTGAGAGGGATTAGTAATTTGAAAAACAATGCACAAGTATGGGAAAAATATACAAAAAGAGCAAAATGGTGTGATGACAATCCAGACAGCATTGCCATAAAAAAGAGCAAAGTGAAGCTAAGATTTAAAGAATCAGTAAGGCAATTATCTTCTTAAAAAAGAGACAGGAAAGAGCTGAAATACTCGCATGCCCTTAAAACAATATGAAAACAGAAGCAAAACAGTACATGTTGATGTAATGGAGAAAGAAGAGAAAAAACAAGACCAAGAGTGAATACAGTATCTCTTTTGCTTCTCAGTCTTTTTAATCCATTTGCATTAGTCTCCAAATCCATTTGTAGGAAAGTAGTTTTACTTTGTAAGAATAAAGATTCCAATCTTGTTTCTCCTTAATATAAATAATATGCCAGGCAAACCACAGCTTCCGATGATTGCTAGGAGAATTTAGATAGCATGCACTTTTTATAATTTTTGTGTTCATGTATTTCTCAAGTATTATCTAAAAACAAACTAGCAAGTGCATTAAAAAAGGGAAAGAGTAACTTAGTATAGAAACTGAAGGAGAAATAAAAACCTTTTCCCTTGAAGTAAGGATATTCTCATTCCTACTACCATTAAGCTGAGCATTTTCAAATAGTACTTTTCTTTCTTCTGTCTTCATGCATACATTTTTTTCTTTTTCCAGTGCAATCTCTTGCCTACACCTAAATCACAGGAACAAAAAAGTAAACTCAAGTATATTTGAAAAAGAATTTCATAACAAAGTATTAGTGTGTTCAGAATCCTTACCATATACTACTCTGTAGATAAACACTAACCAAACTTGCACAGAATCTTAGGGCATAGCTAATATACCAAAGGTGTGTTCCAAGATTTTCTTTCACTGTTTTCCCCCAACAACGCTCATTAACTATAGAGAAAACAATCCCAAATAAATACCCCCTCAGAAGGGAAAATACATACATTGCTTGCTCTAATTCACTAATGTATACATCTCCAGCAGCTTTCTCATGATACACAGATGCCTGATTCAGTTTTAAATCTGAGCATATCAGGGCAATTCTAAAAAAAGAAATGTTTAAAAAACAGCCTGAATCCTCCATATGTTGCTTCATATAAGTACATTATATATACATAGCACATATTCCCCATTTGTCAATCCTACCTTCTCATGTCTTGATTAATGCTGGCAATAACAAAGATTGTAAATAAAGGCAGGGAAAATTACCTATAGACCGAGGCCACAGAATCAAAGAATAGTTTGGGCTGGAAGGAACTCCTAAAGATATCTTATCTTTAGATGATCTTTGTGAAAGATGCCCTTGCATCCAATCTGACCTGGAACACTTCCAGGATGGGACATCCACCAGTAGGCCCAGTCTAGTCCATCAAACCTGTATCACTCCAGCTTAATGGCAAAAATTATGTACTAAAACTACGAAAATATTCCTATGGTTTCACAATAACACGCAACCACCTCCACCCTGCCCCTCCATGTGTATGTGCTAATCTACTTTTCTGTCCTGATTAAAGAGTAATATATTCCTACACATCTGTCTAATCATATATAGACATCAGGTCATAGATATATACATATAAAATACCATGAAATAAACACCAGTCTTGAGGAATCAACAAAAAAAAAACTGTCTGGCAAATCTTGGGTGAAAATAATTTCCTAAGAGAAAGTCCCTTTTAGTCTTGAAAGAAAGCAACTCAGTAATCAATTGGCAGAGAAACAGGTATATTTGTATACATGAACATCTACTCTGCTCGGTGAGATCAGTTTCAGGCATTTTAAAGATTCATTATGTGGTATTTCACAAACCATCAGAAAATAAACAATTATTGCTTATGACCGTTACTTATTAAGCAATCATTATTTAATACCTACCAAAAAAGCATTATAAAATGCTTTAACTAAAATGGCAAGAATTTCAATTGCATGCATATTAAATACTTTTAAATCACAACTTTTAGGGGTTAGCATCCATTAGAAATAACATAATTTTGGTCACAGAGACAAATCTCTCTAAAAATGCACTTACCAGGGCAACTTCTTTGTGCCCTAATGGTGGAGAATTTATTTTTGATGCAAATAGGGAGTCTGCCTTTTGAATACTTAATAGATAACACTTTTACAGAAATTTGACTTCGCTTTTTTCAGTTAGATGACAATACAGTATTTCAAAAATTTTTCACGTGAAAGTGGCGTGACTTCATAATCTCATATTCTTTCCACATGGGAGATCATTTTTTGTAACAAATAAATTTAATGGCTTTGATTCCAACAAACCTATTCACCAAAATTCTATTAAAATGCATTTTAAAAGAAAATAAATAAAAATCCATTACAAATATAAAACAGTAAGTCACAAAAAATTCTTGTTACTACTGTTGAGATATTAATGGATGGTCCACTCCATTCAGTTTCTCTTTTATTTAAAATAAATAAAGGATACAAACCGAAGGTGATAGAGATCAGACAGACTTCTACACTCCAGCACTTCACTAGCAATAACTTCAGCTAGCTGAAAGACTGGAAGAATCAAGTGGGGGCAAAAAATTTTCTGTAGTTCTTTTGATAAAAGGTCCATAAAATACAAAGTGCAAGTCTGAAAAGAAATTTTTTAAAATTCAGTCAGTATAAACTTAATTTTGTAGAAAATAAATTTTAAATTAATGATTACATCTTCAGTTCCAAAATAAACCTGAAAAAAGGCATAAAGAAACTTTCTAGAGGAAAGAGCAGCAAGGTACACAGAAAGTTGGTAAATGTCTTCTCGAAGTTAGCTTCATTTCAGCATGCAGAGAACAGGCCAACACCTCGAAGTATTAATGAATACTACAATACAAAAATATTTGGGACAACTGTCTGAAAATACACAGACATAAAAACTAAATTAAAACCATTTTCCGGTACTGATTTACTCCTAAATAGTAAATGCTCTAGATTTTTGAGGAGTATACTTACAGGTTTTGGGAAATTGTCCCAGTGAATACCATAACTATTTGTTTTCTGTTTGAAAGTATCTCTTATTTCATTGGGACAGTCATACTGGGCCCATTCTTCCACATTTTCTGGTAGGTAATCAACTGATTCTTTCCCTTTAGGTTTCTCCTTTGAAACTTCAACCTATAATAAAAGCAAGAACACTTATGAGATCAAACTAACAATCCTATTGACGTTAAATATTCGGCTAAAAAATGAACACATTTGCTTAATGTCCTTTAAGTTTTGTCAAATTTGGGGTGGTTTTTGGATCTCTAGACTGTGGGTTTTACAAAATAGCAGCGTCTTGACCAAGGCAACAAACAAAAGAAAAAGTATTTGTAAATTCATGATCTCTCAAGACTGTGATCGAGAGTAGAGGAATGATCCACAGATTCACAGAGAAATTCTCCCCAGGTTATGAGAGTGGGCACAGTAAAGCATCTGAACTATTCACCAAACGAGCCCAGAGAAACACCTCTAAGAAAGAGAGGGTTCTTTTGATTCCACATAAACGTGGGTCTTACTTGTTTCTCTTTCTTTTTGTCCTTGTCTTTTTTAGGAGTTTTTGACTGCACTTTCTGATGACTTGTAGGTTGTGTTAAGAATGCTTTTGTAATAATCCCTGATGCTGACAATGACACCTAGATTATAAAAAAATTACATTAATTTCAATTTGCAATATTAATAACAATAATAATCTCACTTTCCAGTAATAGTTATTATCCACTGCAAGTCAGTATCTACAGCTATTAACAATTGTCACATATCATAGTCTGCTTGCATAATAGTTTTCTTCAGTAAAATAACAATTTCAGATACTCCCAGATGCTTGAATTTTTTGTACAAACATGGCAATGCAATTAAACAGCAGAACTGTCAAAAGATAAGATCATCTCTTGGATAAATACTACACTACCTTTTTTTAACTTATACGGTTGAAAATGCAATTCTTTTTTTTTCCAAACCATTAGTCTAACCAGCTTCATTTTCTACAAGGGATGAATTTTATAAGGAGGTAATCTGCAAAGCAGCAAAGTCACTCTGTACTCCTTATGGGTCGGTCTTTTACAATGCTAGCACTGAACATTATATTAAAAAAATTCCAAATATTTAAGCATACAAAAGAATCAATCAAAACTTTCTCTGTACAAGCAGGAGCACAGATTCTAATTTTACCTAAAATTAAAAAGAAACAAAAAAACCCCAACAACAAACAAAACCAAAACCAACCAAACAAACAACAACAAAACAAAACCAAAAGCCACATTAATTTGAGAAGACTAATATGTTTTGCTGGAGCAATCAAGAGTAGAATACAAAATACGAAGCAAAAAATAATGCTGGATACTCAAAACAAAATAAAATTTCAAATTAAAGGTGACACATCTTTAAAAAGTCAGAGGCAGCTGATTTTTTTGTAAAATATTTTAAAACCTTCTACTGACTTATTTATGGAGTCCTAACACGAAAGAGCCTGCTTTCAAGCAGATATCTGCAGTCAGGTCTGCTTTACTTTGTAAAGCCAAAACAAGGTATCCTGAAGTACTTTAATTCCCTTAATACCACATGGTTATTTCTTTTTTTATAATACTGTTCAGCTGTAAATATGATTCTTAGAATTACTATCATTATTTTACAACTGGCACTGATGGCAGCATCAACTCTAAGTTTTAGTTTTAATAGCTTATTCAAACAGTAGTACTCTCTTCAGGTAGTTTTTCCCCCTAGGAGATGCACAGTCAAGTGCTGGATATTAAAAGTTATGCTTGTATAAATTTGAAAACACCAATATTCCATTTTTACTTGGCAAATTCCTGTCTCACATCACATGTTAAACTGATTTTTATTTTATTTTAAATTCTTGCTCATAATTACCACAAATAAGTGGTAACAAGTTGCAGGCTTTCACTAATAATTGAAGTAAAATTATACACAAGCCATAGCTTACCAATCTACTTGGTAGGTCCCAGCTGAGACTGTTCCTATAATGATTTGTTGCATTACTATTATCAAGTACATATTTAGTCCCTTCAAATATTTACTTTACTTAATATATAATTGTTTTCCTATGATCATTGCTGCGATTCTGAACAGCCATTTCAATTGGGCACGTCTATGAGAAGTGAAGTAGATTTGATCGATTTGAAATGCTCTAACTATGAAAAAGTAATTAGAGAAATCAATCAGTGAACACTGCCAGATTGCACAATCCTTTTCAGTCAAATGACAGTCCTCTTGACTCAATTTCATGAAGGTCCACCTTCAGAACTGACAGAAATGTCTTCAGTATGTATTCTGCCACTACTGAGATTCCTTAGCAAATTAAAAAATACAAAATTTGAGAACATATTGCACAAAACAAATGAATGGACTCCTGAGAAACAACAGCCCGCTGCTTTTACCCTTAGTGCCTCCCCTCCATTTTCCTGAGGGGAAAATAATTTTCTTGTTTAATCCTTAAACCTGAGAAAATACGCTAACTGCACCATACAACAGAAAACCCTAAGGGCAAAGCTAAACACCAAATTAATAGCTGCTACCACAATTATGTGGAAATTATGAGGAAATGTGAAATATACTAGCTACATTATTATAACACAATACAACATATAATCTCATATAATCTCACCTGCCAGATACGGATGATACAGGCATATGCCATCAAACAGTGCTGCTGATGAAAAGAAGATCCATGACCAGAAAATAAAGCCATTAATGTCTGTGCTCTAAACAAAGCTTCCAGTTGTTTAATATTACTCAAATCTTCCAAATTCATTTGGGGTGTGGTACCATTTGCTCCATTGTCCATCTTAGCATTTTCTGTAGGCAACAATTCTGGTATAGCATTGCTTTCTGTTGAAAAAAAAAAAACAGCAAACACATGCTTACAGTGGCAGCATTGTAAAAATGCATTTAAAAGTTAAAATTTCTGAATTGAAAATGAAAATACTTAGGGGAAAAAAAAAGAAAAATGGAAATCTATCTGCTGAAGATGTTCTTGTTAAAGTGATGCAATGCTATTTGTACCATGTTTTTAATCAACAATGTAACAGTTCTGTATAAAAAATGATGTGAGTCTGATAGAGAAATTAAATCCGAATGAAGCTGGCCCAGATGATCTACTGAGGTTCCTTCCAACCTGGGCTGTTTTATATTTAAATCTAATTTCCCTTATTATAATACTTGAGTTTCCATTAAGAGCTTTGCAATGACAGTAACCATAAGCAAACTGGTGAAACTGGGTGGGTTACAGAACTAATAAAAACCCACTCTTTGCTGGGCTCAGAACGGCCTGCATGACCGGCCCAGAGCGGCGGTGAATGGCGCTGTGTCCAGCTGGCAGCCCGGCACCAGGGGCGGCCCTCAGGGCTCTGCGCTGGGGCCAGCTCTGATCAATACCTTTATCGATGGCGTGGATGAAGGGATTGAGTCCTTCATCACTAAGTTCACAGATAACACTAGGCTGGGATCGCGTGTTGATCTGTTGGAAGGGGGATAAAGTTCTGCAATGTTCTCCCCAGGGAGGGAGTGGAGTCCCCATGCCTGGGTGTGTTTAATAAAGCCTGGATGTGCACTGGGGGCCAGGGTTCAGTTGAGGGGTTGTGGCTGGGTTGGACTCGGTGATCCTGAAGGTCTCTTCCAACCCAGTGATTCTGGGAATTCTATAAAAACTTAAATCGCCATAGGACTGTAAAAAAAAAACCAAAAAACTAACAAAACCACTAACAGAAAAGTATGAAGAGAAGGTTGTAACTGTTACTAATCAACTGTGTGATAGAGACACTGCATATTTATCTTTCTCAATGAAAATACCAGAGGTACTCGTCTGATCCATGTCATCCATCCACACAAGAAAACCCAGCAGAGCAGATGTTCATTAATGCCACACTGGACAGTATGGTTCCAGAAATCAGAGACTTTTTTCCCCAAATGAATATCAGAATTCTATCCTATCAGAATAGGTCACTATGGTCATACCAGTAAAAGTGGATATTTGTGTGAAAGGAGCAAGGAATTCTTACAGTTACAAAGTAGTTGAAGCCATACATCTCTTTGGAAGTCATTTCTGAAAAATTAATGCTAAGATACAGCCAAGGAAAGGGTAATGGACTTAGACACCCAAATCTTGCCATAGAAACTATTTCCTTCAGTTTCATCTGTCCCTCCATGAGAACTCACTTGAAGCAAACTGTCCAACACTGCTTTCTGGTAGCATCTCACATCTCAGGAATCCCTGTGTCAGAGCGGTGCAGTATCTTACTATATCAAAAGACTGAGGGTAATTCTCCATAGCATAACACAGAATTCACAAATAAACTGAACTTGCATTGAATAAATGACAGTACGTGCACAAGAAAATACAAGCAAGCTTGTGCCATTCCTTTGGATAACTAAGCTGCAAATTTAAAATCTCACTTGTGTTTCCTGCTGAGAAATTGCTCTGAAGAGGAAACACCCATTACATACCTTCCTCTTGTGATGATTGCATAGGGAATTTCATACAAAGCAGAAGATCTATTGCCCACTGCAGAGGTTTAATAGCGTCATTGAGGGGAAACTGATTACAATATAAGCATTCAGCAAATTCCATCAGGTAATCAACTCTCTGCCATTCATCTTCTTGTTTCTATAAAAGTAATAAAGGAGGAGTTAATTTGTATTTGTTTATGTAAACCATCAAAATTATATTCTAAAGTTTCATGTAGTCTTAACAGAAGCAAAAAATAATAATTTGACATCAAGCGGTTTTATTGGCATCAGAATTATGATAAACAGAATGCAACAGGAAACTCCACCACCAGTTAAATCTTCACTTTATTAAAACTACTTACTACTCTTAGGCATTTTTCTTTGGAAGAACTCAATGAAAATTTTACTTGATACAAACATTCAACCACAGAGAGTTTTCCTACTGAAGAGTAATCTCAAAGTTATAAAAAGCAATTGTCAAGTATACGGCCTCCCTACCCATTCAGGAACTTGCAGTCCTATGAATCACTTGAGAAACATCACACTATCAGCATGGGAACAAACAGTAAGAACCGACAAACCTGCAAGGCAATGATCGCATTTTGAAAACAGCTTAACTGTCCAACAATACTTCTGGAGACCGTCACCAAGTGTCGCCACATATGCGACAAGTAATCTTCACTTTCTTGACTGGCTTTCTGAATGGCCATCGTAAAATAGCATCCTGATCCTGCCCTCACTGTAGCCATAAGTTTGAAAATCAGGCTAGAAAAAAGATCAAACAAATTACAAATTGCTTGCATCTGTACCTGTAAAGTTACTTTGTGAGGAAGACACACATACTAGCTCCTATCTGTAGCAGTACAAAGATGCAAAGTTTATAAACTGGCATAAAAGAGCATGAAAACAACTCAGACAAGATTATATAAGCAGTATCCTAGATAATTTTGTTTCCATTTAATGAAGAAGGGTTTGCAGTTAGGAAAACTAAAACTTCTGCTATATAGCCACATTTCATGCATCTATTTGCTTGGGAAGTAAGATACTAGTTTTATATAACTTTTTTAAAAATCAAATTTACAAGTATTAAATTTACAAGTTATTAGCAGATTAATGATAGAAAGCACTGTCTATGTGTGTCTTTTTCATGGAAAAGACACAAGAATGTTTTGTGTTGCAAAGACAGACTGCTTAAAAGTAATCATAATACTTTCCCAATGCATATAAAATGAAAAATACTCAAAAGTTTTATACTTCTTAAGAACCAAAATGCGTATTTTAATAAAAATAAGTCAACTAGCTTACAGTTTGTGTCTTGTCTGAGGCAAAACCTGGATAGCTTCATCCAGGAGTTTTAGGGCTGTCTCCCAATCAGCTTTATCAGCATAGATGTGGAATAATAGACCATATAAGGAGGTTCTTAATGCCAGATCTTCCTCAGCACCTTTGAAGTATATTCAAATTATTTATTAATATACTGCAGAATTAGAATAATGATTATAAAATACTGGGTTTTCTTTTATTACCAGATCAACAAAAGGAAGAACATGCCTGGGAGAAAGCATCCAACTGATAACCCAATATTTTGAAAATCCTTTGTAATCCACTGATGCAAAGGACATGTATCTTTCTTTCCCTTAAAAAAAAAACCAAAAAACAAAAAACATCAAAACACAAAAAAAAACCCACAGAAACCCCTCTATCTTTCAGTTAACATATATCTGTAAGTATTACTGAACTTTTGTTTTGTCTGTGAACCAGTCCATATCATTGATATGAATAGTATCTTCCTAATAGTTACCTGTAACTTAAAGTTTCTTGACCAGATGAAAGCCACAAGCTATGCTACCTATAACTGTAAATTTTCATTATCTACATATAATTACTTTTTAATACTACCTTTTAAGGATTCACTCTGAAATTATGCTGCGGTGGAGAGATAACTATATACACATAATGAAGCATTCCTTTTTACTGGTTTTAAATGTATCTCTACAAATAACAAACTTCAGGATTGTCTCTATGGGCAATTACCATTATGTATCTACACACTGTCAAAGTTCCATTAAACTCAAAATTATCACTGTGCTTTTAAAGTACACATTGTACTCATCAGTTCCTACACACCCAGAATAATCAGGCCAGTCATCATTACTAATTATTTGTGATTTATACACTGCTTGACAAGAAAGCAATTAAAGGTTTCTGTTCTTGTATTATCCTGCTTGATGAGCTAAGATGCAGACTCATATTTGTACCACTAAGCTTGGATGCAAAAGTCATCAATAATTGTGCCTATGGAAATATACAGCAGCTCCACTGACATGTAAATTAAATCTAGAAAGAGAAATGGATAAGCTCCGTGGAGTTTTAAAGCAAGAAAAGTTGTAAATGCACATGCAAGTTTCAGTATGCAGAAGAAGTTCCACCTGGTGAGATGTGTTATATGACACACATCACTTGCACAGTATTTCGAGAGGATAACTTCTTTGGAATACACATGCTGTTCATCATCAATAAGTATTTAATTTTGTCATAAATTCCCAGCACAGTCTAAATTTTGACTCCTTCCTACTGCCAAAGTCCTAAACAGTCTGTTAAAAACCTGAAGATATGAAAAGTAAAACTTTCCTTTTGCAGGTAGAAGAAATTTGAGTTCGCAGGTGGGAGAAACCTTAACTCAGACAGTAACTTTTTTTCCTGAGTTAGTGTTTTAGGATTTATTATCATATTTTCCAAATTTATTATCATACTTGCCAGAAGTGGCTTTTTTTTTTCCTGGATTTTGAATATTTTCTAAAAATTATTTTTTGTAAGCTTAATGAAATGAAACAGTACAGTGAAAATCAGACAGCAAATTACTTTGCAGAAAACTGTTGAGAGTTTGACAATTGCCCAAAACCAAAAGAATCACCAAATCAAATACAAGAGTATGCGACTGTGGGTAAGAAACCAGAAATGTGTTTATGACAAATAAACCACTTTTGCCTTTTAGGAAAATATCTTGAAGTTTCTTTACCATCAGCACCAATCACTAAAGACAAGCAATACCTATTCGAAATTCTCACCTGTTTGTTTTTAGATTCTGCTTTAATTATACTCTTAAGAATTATTTTGGTAGGTCCTTTAAACTGTTCTCTGTCATGTGGTGAGCCTAGCAAAGGTAAACATGCATTCCAAAAGTGTGCAGCTGCAAACATTACAAGGGAATAATTTCCAGCTTCACCTGCGTGCCTGAAGAAAGGGAAATAGAACTTTATAAGGAAAAACAGCCACACTTTAGCTATAATAAAGAATTTTACTTTTAGGAACATCTGGGTTTAGCTGATCTATGGATCACCTCAGCAATGAGGACTTAGCATAAGAGCTTCATAGGAAAGCTATTTTCCATTTTTATATACCAAACAATTTCACACACTCAGCAGAACTAGGAATAAATATGTAGCATATTAATGATAATAATCCATTTCACTGTATTTCTGCATAATCTTAGCTCAGGAGCACTCATTTAAACAATAGCAGAAACCTTCTCAAGAAGTTCTCATTGAAATAATGCACTTTATTTGGCTTCCTAGAATGCTAATTTCTCATTCCAAAAAACCATTAAAAAATAAAACATAATAATTATTACTGTACTATGGATTTTGCTTAGTATAGTACCACTGTAACACAAGTATATGGCCCAAATGCCACTAGCTGCATCCAAATTGCTTTGAGCATATTTCTGCAAATGATGCTTTGAATTAATAAAAGTTAATAATCCTCCATATTGTGACACACTACTCATCTGAGTGAGAATGAGGCTTGGCATTTCAGTGAAAAATTACAGATTGATGTAATGCAATCACCAACTGAATAGTGTTACTGTTTCTAAAAAAAGCAGTTTTTTGAAACTGTCAATATGATCACCCTCTAGACAGCACTCTTTAGATCACATTTAGACTGCTATATCCAGTTTTAGGCCACCCAATACTTGCCAGACACAGAGAAACCACAAGGAGCTGAGTGAAGGGCCACTGAGATGATCTAAGGACTGGACTGCACTTGCCTTGAGAAGAGGGTGAGCTCAAGAGGTGGCTTTGGGAGCCCTAAAGGGGAAGCATACCCCTATAACCTAATAACCTCAATAACCTCAATAAAGTTATTGAGAAGCAACAGTCAGGCTCTTCCCAGTGAATGGCAGGACAAGCAAGAACATAAGTGAAAACGAGAAAGGTTCAGAAATGTCCCCCATGGGTACAACCATGCAGTGGAGCAGGTTACTCACAGAAGGTGCATGTCTCCATTCCTTGAGGTTTTCACAGTCAGACTGGATAAAGGCCTGGACTGGCCCTGCTTTGGAGCAGGACTCTGAACTAGATCCCTTTTGAAGATGGTGTGATTCTCTGACACTATAAAGTCAGCTATGTAGAAAGCAGTTGATAAATTTACTGAAGGGCAAAAATCTGTCAAATCCTTTGTTAAAGATTCCAATTCGCAATTATGTTGATTTTTATCTGTCTTGGGAGAAAATATGATGATCCCCAAAACTGTAACTAAATTTGAAGATTTGTTTTGTTAGTTTTCTCTCAACAGAAAACACACCTGGCACTCTGAACAAAGGTTTGCGATGCTGCTACACGCAGATGTTTTCTTCCAGACAAGTTCTCCATTATGCTCTTTCCTTTTAAACAGGCTGCAATGCTTAACATTTCTTGTCTCATGCTGTTGCCAAGCCTGCATAAAGGCAAACATTTCAAGAAGCGCTAAGTCTTACAGGCTAAGATCATAGCAATGCCTATTAATGACGTATTCAAGCTGCTTCTATATAGATGTCCCTTGCTTACAAAGTTACAGATCCTTTTATTGAGTTTTATTTTAAAATTAGAAAACATTTCAAAAACTGAATATTTTGTAAAAAAGTAGACGAAAATATCTTTTTACACCTCCACAGAAAATAATTGCGAAATCATATTTTAAAAAACTATTATCTATATTCAGCAAGGAAAGAACATAGATTTGTCATTTTCTCCCTATTTTTCACTATGGTACATCAAAAAAATATTAGGTCTAAGTCAAACTTATACACCAAGCAATTAAAACCAGAAATCAGGAAAATTAGACAATTTTTGATACTTTATTTTGAGATTTGTCATGCTTGTGTCTAGTAAAGTATGCTCAGGGCTCTGGAGAAATTGATATGGATCCCATCCCACTACACGTAGAAGAAAACAATATAGATTTCAGTTCCAGAGTAAATCAGTTAAAAATTAATACAGAAATAAATTGGTACCATTGGTTAATACCATTGATTAATAGCAACCTAGTAAGAAAAGAATAAATACCATTTGCAGGAGTTCTCAGTGTCTCTGTCACCGAGCGCCGCCCCCGCAGCAGCGCGGAGCTCGCCCCGGGAGAGCGGGGCGGCCGCGGCCGTGTCCACGAGAGGGCGCCCGTGCTCCCAGCAGGAGCTGACCGGGTAAACTCCGCCTTAACCGCCTTGACCACAACTGTGCTCCTAGCAGGAGCTAACCGGTTAAATTCCGCCTTAACCACAACTGTGCCCACAGCAGGAGCTAACCGGGTAAATTCCGCCTTAACCACAACTGTGCCCACAGCAGGAGCTAACCGGGTAAATTCCGCCTTAACCGCCTTGACCACAACTGTGCCCACAGCAGGAGCTAACCGGGTAAATTCCGCCTTAACCGCACACCCTGTCCACAGCAGGAGCTAACCGGGTAAATTCCGCCTTTAACTGCCTTGACCACACCTGTGCGTTTTACCATGGAAAGACTGCTCTGCTCTGCTCTCTGGAAATAGCATTGGCAATACATGACTGCACAATCAAACATTTTATCCTTCATTAGTTTGACTTCCTACATTCAGAAAACTGCTATTAAATGGGAGTTGATTCTTTCCTCTTTGGATAAAATTAAATTCTGCTTTTGGAGGAAATTATTTTTCAAAATAATTGAAGAGGGCTCAAAGAGTATCACCTTCTTTATAATAAAGGGCTCCACCAATAGATCCATTTATATGTGCCTTTTTTTTTTTTTTTTTTTTTTTTAAGCCAAGGTTCAAAACATCAGTTAAGTAAGAGACTGGGGTTTTAGAGGAATTAGTTACATTCCCATTGTACCCACATGCATAGATGGCAATTTAGCACTGTCAGACCACCTGACAGCAGAGCCTGGAATACAGAACTGCTCATATCTTTCATCACCCTCAGCTTCAACCTGGTCCATGAACTACATAGCCCTTCAGTGTATTAGAGCCAGATGAGCACTGAAAGCAATTTGCTTCATCAAAAGAAGTAGAATCAGCTATTTTCTGCCTAGAGATTATAAAAGAGTCAAAATACTATGATTCCCAGAGATAATTCCAGAGCAGCAGGGCTCCCAGAAGACACCCAAACACAGAAATCTACAAGCTTCTGACTCCCTTGGATAGCAAGCTTCGTCTATCTGAATGAGGTCCAGAGCCACAATCTGCATCTCCCACTGCCTTTTACTTTCATTTTCATATGCAGCAGCACAATTTTTTTGGAAAAAAGATTCTTCCATTTTTGTTTGTGACCAGACATATTTACCCTCTTTACTTTCTTCAAAACTTCGTTCAAGTACATTACCATATCACAGGAAATTCTATGTACTTACATGCCATATTTCTTAATATTTCTATTGAGGACAAAATTCTCATCTGATTCCAAGATCCTTTTGGAACAAGTCATCACTCTTTCATAGTCTTGTGATACGTACGCAAAATACATAAGTCGTGTCAGTGTCTGCAATTCCACTAAGGAATCTGACCAACTGCATTCTAAAGCCAAATCCAGTAACTGGGATTAAAAAAAGAAAGGTTAAAATTGAAGGTTTTTATATGCTTTTTTTTTACAACTCACCTGGGCATGGAACAAGTATATGATAAAGCCATCTAGAAAATGAAAGAGCTACAAGTACAATCAAAATATACAATAGAGAGGCCTCATTCACTGTGTAGTAAGTATTAACAGTGTGTGCAAATCCAGGTATAATCGTGCATGCCTTCTGGCCAGAAGTGTCTGCCAGGACTTGTCCTATGTCCTCAGTCACCTTTCAAAAACCAGAGGAATAAGACTTTCAAAACTCGGAGCCCGTTTCAGTTAAGATGAAAGTAAGAATGGGACACAGGAGCAGTTTTGCAACAGCCAGTAATTGTAATAAGTAGTTGCTCTGTATGCTGTTATATATGCAGCAGCTCAGGAGAGCTTGGGCTCCATAATCTTAGAGGTCTTCTCCAACCTAAACATACATATATACCTATAGATATAGTTACAGATCGTTTCACATGTAGTTTCATTATAGCATCTAAATGTTTTCATTTCATTTCTTTTGTACATGACAAAGGTCCACCTTTTTAGGACAGTGGTAATTGTTAATGAATTGCTCCAAAAGAAGATACTACAACACTGCTATACAAAACTACGCCAGTGAAGTGATAGCTAAAGTTAATTCATAATATTTGACATAAATCTGTACACCAACTAGAATTAGATACTTATTTATTCATAAGGACCTAGTTCCTAGTTGTCAGTAATAGTTTGTTGCTGTCCTGCCAACCTGCTAGTTTTATTTTACACAGTCAATCAGTAGTAACCAAGTGTAGCTGTGTTCTACCTTGCAACTGTCAAAAGAAAATTCACTCTGCTGTGAAGTTTTCTGTTGAAATGTTGAATGCTTCCAATACAAAGCCAAATGTCCCTATAACCACCTGGAGAGGCTGGAGTCAGGGAGGGGTCAGTGTCTTCTCCCAGGTGACAAGCGACAGGACAAGAAGAAACAGCCTCAAGTCACACCAGGGGAGGTTCAGGTTGGATACTGGGAAAATTCCTTCACTGAAAGGGAGTCCTCATCCCTGGGTGAATTAAAATGTTGTGTGGATGTGGCACCTGGAGACCTGGGCAGTTCTGGGGGAACAGCTGGACTCCGTCATCTCTGGGGGCTTTTCTAAACTAAACAACTGTGAGCTTCTATCAAGTTTTCCCCAGAAGAAAAATGAAAGGTTAGAAGTAAGGTTCTGTACAGAATTCATCTGAACCCCTTATGCTCATCTGATGGAAACAATCTGCCAGAGCAACATAAGCATAAACTGAATATTTATATTCTAATGGTATCTGATCTTTGGATAAATAAAATTATTCTGTCACAAAAATCTCCTTCCTGCCATAAATATTTAATCTCTTGGTTAAAGACAATAATGGTACAATAGAAGATTCAAAAATAATTTAAACTCTATTTAAAATTGAATTTGAAATCAAATTCATGGTACACAATTTCTTAAAACTCAAGAGCTTATAAAATAAACCCTAAATACCTGAGATAAGCTAGGAAGAGTGAAATCCATGAGACCCAAGCCATTACATGAATACATTTCCAGACCAACAAGAATTCTCGCCTGAAGATTTTGCACTTCATCATTATTCTAAGCAGAAATAAAAAATTCACATTTTTGCAAGTTAATAATATTAAGGACATTAACTGAGATAATAATAAATAAATAAAATAATAATAATAATAATAATAATAATAATAATAATAATAATAATAATAATAATAATAATAATAATAATAATAATAATAATAATAATAATTTTGAAAACCTCAGTTTGCTCTAAGCAATTCCTGCTCTGTACTGTGTCCTTAAAATCCTTGGTTTTTTTGTATTTATATTTTAATTAACACTGTGAACTCTGAGCTACTAGTTTCAACACTAAAAGCCCACATCAACAATACAATGAAGGCAAATTTCATAAGCCACTGAGAGTTTCCAGTTTTAAAGACACTATAAGATAAAAATATAAGAATTAAATATTTCTTTCCAGCTTACTAGGTCTATAATGTATATATACAAAGAGGCCATAGTAAATGTTGACATTAATATAGCTGATTTTTCTTAACACTTTTAATGCAGCCATTTCATTATTTTACATTTGTGAACTCAAAATCAATTTTGCTCAACAGTCATCATATGACAAACATCACCATGGCAGCTAACATCATAAGGAAGAGTTAAGAAATGTAGACTCACTGCTATACCGAATGTCAAAAATTTGCTGTGTTCTGCAAGGAGCTGCAGACAAAATTTATTTTTACATTACGTTCAAATATACAGAAGAAAATGCACCTTGATAATTTCAGTCATTATTAAATCAATTTATGAATTTAACTTCTCTTTGTAAAGTTCCAACATTATTTCAACAATCATACCTCCCCCCGAGTCCCAAGCTGATGTCTGATCTGCTGCTGGTTTAACTGCTTGGCTTTCACCCAGGTAGCAATGATCTGTTGATGCGCAGCAATAGAGACTTTTTCATTAGGTATGGTCTTAGTCATTGCATTTAGGGCAAATTCACAAATCTAAACACCAAGAAGAGAAAAAAAAAAGTGAAATGCAGGAGAATGTGGAAAGTTTCTTGTATGTTTCTTTTGTGGAACATGCTATCCATTGGTTATTTTTAGATTATTGCGCATGCATCTCTAAGCCGAACAACAGCTGCTTCAAGCCAACCCAAGGCCAACAGAATTTTACAGTCCTCAGCCCCAAGTTGGTAAGGAGCTCCAGTGTGCATTTGGGAAGGATTTGTGGTGACAGAAACTGTAAAAGAAGGTAGCTTTAAAAAGAAACAAACTTCTACTCTTGAATTTATAGGAATTCATTATGCTGCAATATATGACAGCAGAATGAAAGGGACTACAAAAAATCAGGGGTTTGCACCTCTAAGGCAGCTTTGATGTCAGGAAGTCCACTAGGATCTACTGAAAAAGACTGGATGAGATTTTCTTTTTCCTGTTTCTTTGCTGCAGCTTTTCTGCTGCTCTCTACTGGTGTATCTTCTATCTTCTCAGCAGGTTTTGGCTTTGGAATCCAAGAAATAATTAGGGCTCGAGCCAAAGCATTACATAACATCAGTAAAATTTCAGTACTTCTGTAGAAGAAAACAAAAATCAGAAGTGCATACTGCATCAGATCAAAATAAAAAGGCAGGAATAAAGTTATTGATTTCAAGAAGTAAGCATTATTTGAAAAATCTAGTTTTTTCATAGAAAGCAAAATTATGGATATTACCAAAAAATCTGCCTGTTGGTAAAGCAGTTTAATGATTAAAACTACAAAACCCAGAATCAATTTTCAGTTAACATCCATTTTTCTCATATGAAAAGAACAACTATTTTCTAAAAAAGTATCCTAAACCAAGCCCTTCACATTTTTTGTGGTTATCATGCCAACCCACTGCCAAGCTGACAATTTTGGGGTTTTTGAGTTTTGGTGTTTTGGGGCTTTTTTTTCAGAAAACACAAACCTAAGTATATCTAAGAGATTATTGCTAGTATATATTGATGTAAGTATCAAAATAAATAAGCAGGTATTACCAGTCTTCAACTCTGCACAAACAGAAATTTTAATTTTATTCCCCAGTACTGTTAAAAGAGACTTCTTTGCTGCTGGTCATTACTCTACCTAGTGGTGAGGTCACTTCCAAGGAAGTTCCAAAATATCTAGGAATTTGTCCTATAGTCAGATTTTGACTAGAGTATCTACTCCATCATGGTTGATCATTCTCCCATTGCATTTACTGCAGAACAGGATTTCTCTAAACCACTGCGGAATCCATGTTCCCATTTTCATGGTCTACTAATGAGCACATTCCCTTTATTTCCTTTCTCTTCTATTTTCTCATATTTCAAAACCAGCAGTAATCTGCTTGCACTGGTTAGAACTATTTGCAATGAACTATCTTTACAAAATAATTCAAGATCAGAGAACTGACAGCAGGCAAATGCATTTTGAGCTGTTGTGCAAATTCAGAGTCTCAGAGAATTTTCCCAATTTTCTGACTAACTTAACAAAATGCTATTTTGCATGCACATGTTCCTATTCCACACTGAAGTATTATTTATTGCTCTAAAGTTAGCATGGTTTACAGTGTATAGTAACAAAGAACAAACAGAAAGGATTAACACCTAATTTTCACAATTTATCTCCCAAGCTACTCTATATACACCAAGACTCCTTCACTGCCAATGAAAGCCAGCAATAAATATTTCACAGCACAAAGTGACTTTCGATATTTGCAATAATATTTTCTGTGTTTTAGAAAAAAAGAGTATGTTCATATCCAAGCATCTCAATTTACCCATCATGCCTGACAGTCTTGATGGCTCCAAGAAGAGTCTGCAGATACTCAATAATGTCCCTCTGTCTTCCTGAAGAAATCACATGTCTGTTATAATTTAAGGTATACACCACAGCATTGTGAACAATCCAGGCTTCATTCAATTCTTCTCCTATTTCAGCTGCACGTTGGAAGTTTTCCATAGCATACTGAGATAAGCTGTCTATCCATAAACTATAAAATTAGTACAAAGAAGCTGTTATTCAAAAGCTTCAACATTAAATATGCAGTACAACCAACAACAAGAACAAAAATTTAATCAATTTTCAGTTGCATTTACTAAGTTCTCATCCACTGACTTACATTTTACTTCAATGAGAAGATGGTTCAAAAAGGAAGTAGTATCAACATAAAATGAGTAGTCTCTGAAATTGAAATCCTATTAGCTAAAACAACAGTGTCTGTGGTTTAGGTTTCATCTGCATGTTTGGGTTTTTTAAATGCATGTGTGAATCCACCCATCAGTGCTAGAAATCAAATAACCATGTCAAGGCTCTACTTGAACATAGATATGAGTGAGGCATGCCGTCTGACAGTTGAGGACATGTCTTTTTTACTCAAAACTGCATGTGTTGTTGCACTCAAAGACATTTCCAGGTGCTTTGAAATGCTGTAATATTTTAAAATAGAATAACATTTTCTTCACAGTCTGTGCAATAACTTTTTTTCAATAAATTTATTTTCTTTCTTAATTATCAAAATGTACAATTACTTTGAAAAAAAATACTAAAAACACAGTCTTGAATGATCATACAGAATTGCCATGGTTCCAAAGTCAAAGTCAAAAGCACAAACCGACAATGGGTATTACTATGTCAGCCGTGGTACAGGACACAATACCAGACCAAAGTCCTTTTCTTCCTATGGGTTTTTAATCTAATTAGACAAACTCAAAAATAGCTAGTAGCAAATTTTGGAACAGAGTTCTCCTCTTTGCCCCTTGGCTCTGATCTGTTTCTAATTTTTCCCATTCTACTGAACATTTGCAAGCAGACAGTGCGAGAAACTTTACTTAATTTTCAGATTTCATGAACAGACCTAGGGACACAACTCTGCCATCCCGATCTCTCAGGACATGACCACTAACAGTAAGGCTGGTATCACTATGAATGTGAACAGCAGAGTCTAAGCATCATCTTCAGAAATCTCTCTCCTCCTTCTTCTCCTTTGCAAGAAATCATCATGTCAGACTAGTAAAAAACAGTGCTTGCTACATTCTACTCTAACAAATTCATTTCAGTTGATTGGATGGAGCATGTTAGATTTGCAAACTGGAGTAATTCATCGTATGCATTCAGTACTATATAATCATTATATGTATAGGAGCTATACAGCAAGACAAAAAGAGCTTTATGATTTGAGAAAACATATTTTTAAATACAGAATTTACTTATCTATGTGTCAATGTACAACAATTATTTTTCAGCTTGGAACACCAGCTTCTGTTTTCAGAGAAATAAATGTTAAATGAAAAATAAAATCCACACTCCAGAATGAAAAGAAACCTAAGAAAAATATCTCAAACTATTTTTTAGATCTTTTTCCTGTTTCCCATGACTACCCACAAAATGAAGAATCTGGTGACAATTTTACTGAGGAGAAACAGTTTTTGCAGTTATCAGCAGTGTCTCATAATAATCACCTGTTAAGAGTTCCTTGGTCTTGATATGTATTACAAAAAAGTACCTGTATGTTTTCCATTCTGGATCACTGTCAGGAAGATATGAAACGTGTCCTGGACGACACTGGTATGCAGCTGCTGGAGGTACAGCATGGTCATTCAGTTTGACTCCCTGCAATCTCAATAAATGAACAGTTGCCTGAAAAGACACAGAGAAATAAATTGTCTACCCAGGTTATCATTGTAAAAACAGATTATTTCTTCCTATTAGTGCTGTTACCTCTTCAAAAATTTTAAAAAAACAAAATGTTTTTTCAAATACTGTACAGGCACGTACAAGTATATGAAATACAATGCTCAGTACTTCATAAGCTTAAAATTGTCTACAGCTAATTTTACTAAATAATTACATGGAGAAAAACCCATAATTTACATATGTAAGTTTTTCAATTATGCTGGAACTTCATGGATCCAGAAATGTAATGTCAGATGTCAAAAATTTACAGTAAAACTCTTGTAAAGAAATGTTATCAGCACTTGCAATAAAACCATAGCTACAGTTACTTTCACACATTATTTTGATAAGGTTGCTTCATGAAACCGCTTCTTCCTTTACTTCCTATGGAGATAGAAAATAACTAAACTCAAAATTCTGGTGCTTCAAGATTTGTATATAAAACAAAACTAAACAAATATGAATTACAGTTATGTAATTTATTTACCTCTGCATTAATAAATCTTATTTCTGCTAGGATTCTGAGTAAATCTGCTTCAAAAGAAAAGGATTTAGCAGGCAGTAATGATTTTCTTGATGAGCTGCCAGCTCGACCATCCATCATCACAGTTGCATTAGCTTTATTCTTCTGTGCTAAAAATAAATAAACCCATTATTATTTCCATGCAAATGATTGTCTTCATTTTTTAATTACAAATCCCTACATATTCTTAAATTCACAAGGAATAGTTAGCAAGAAAAGATTTTTAATTATTTCAAGTAACGAACTTTTACATTATTGCCATTTATTGCACTCAAAGCCTGTTCTCAAGCAGTGCTGAGGCATTTTTTACCTGTGATTTTGCTGCATTTCAATTTATTTATAATCTTCAATATTTGCAGAAAATAACTTGCTCCAGTCATAGTATACATACTGAAATTTCAGTGTGAATAGATGAATAGACTCCATGGCCTCTAGTCCAATTTTATTGCATAAATGGAAGTGGAGCATAGAAGTGGATTATGCAGAGGCTAAAGTCTTTTTACATTTAAATCATGGACTGGGTTGACTTTCTGGTAGTGCACACATTATTAAAGAGGAATTTCATTTAATAATGAAGACAAAGGACTAAGATTGTTTTAATACAAACACAAATTTTGTAATTCTACCAGCTTCTACTCATGATGCTTTTGGTGCATGGTTGCCTTCAGTTTCTGGTAAGTGTATTTATTTTTCCCTTATTTTGTTTGGAAAGAAGATAAAAGACTAAACATGGCTAGTCTGAAGATGCAAAACTTGTGAAAGAAAACCAGCAAATTGATGTGCTATTTTAAGTGGACTTTGGAAAAAATATGGAATAGGTTCGATTAACTTTGGCTAGTGAAAGAAAAACCATTTCATCTATTCTTAAATATGAGTTTTACAAATTCCCTGACAACTTTAAAAGCCAGTAAGCAGAGAGTGATTTGAAAGTGCTTTGCCCCAAGTTAAAAACCCTTAACGTTTCCAGCAGACCCTCGAGGAACAAGGTACAATGCTGAATACCTCAGAGGAACCACTCACTAATAGGGGATTAAAGGGTAAAAATGTTAACATGTGAGCCTCATACAAAGTGGCTTACAACCCATTTTTCTTCAGCTCATCAGACATGAATGATATGGACCTAGATGACCATGAGGGGATTTGCCTGCATTCTTTAGACAGGCAGATGGATTTCACAGAAGTGCTTCTCCACAGCAATGGTGAAACACTTCTGACAGCAGAGTACAGCTTCTACAAAAAAAGTAATGACTGATTTCTAGATCTGGAAGTTCAACATGTATGCCAACATGCAGTGCCAGAAAAGAAACTCGGGGAACTTTGGGAATGGGAAGAAATAAAATAATATTGTCTGTCTCCTTTTAGTAACTTAAATAAACGATTAAAAAGTTCCTTACAAGATTGAAAATGATTTGTCACTTACTTTGTTTATGCTTTGTTGCCTCTCTAAACAAAACATCATCATACAAGAGGCAAAATCTACATGCTGCACGACAGACATCCCACACTTCCTGTTTACATGCAACTTTTGCCAAATCTGCCCAAAGTATAATTCTACCAAAGAAAAAGCATAAATAAAATTAGTTAATAAGCAGGATTAGGTTCCACAGTTAAGGACTGACAAAAATCATCTTGTCAATAATGATGGCCATCAGGAAAAAAAATTACATCTAATAAAAATTAATAAAAGGAAGACTTCTTGTCAGTAGCAAAGGTAACACTATTACTTTATCTATTAAAAATAATCTCTTCATTAATAAGAGACAGGATTCTTCTCTTGGATGGTAATTCTACTAAAGTTCAAAACACGTGTGACAACCCTCATTTTCTATCTCATAAAGTAAACTAAATATTTCAAAACTAATGTTAAGAATTTAAAAATAAGTCTTGAAAACTAGTTTGGATTTAGAATCTTTTAAAAAACAACTGCCTTTAAATTTCAGCACAGGAATTTTTAGTGCAGAAATAAGGTAGACACATCCTTTTAACTAAAGAATGACAAAATGATATATAAATAGAAAAAAGAAACCTGTCATTTTTCTACAGATTAATCTCTCTGACTCTCAGAATGAACTACTTAGTTTTTTTTACCAAAAAATTTGTAGTACATGATGTGCTTCTTAGGTACAAGGACTTAAAAAGACACTTGAAAGTACCAATTCTTCATCAAGTACAAGCCTTAATCCACACACCCCTCTGTATGTTGGGCTCATATCAATAGAACAGGTGAGTTTAAGTGTGCATGTGAGAGAGCAGATTAGAAACAGGGAAAGAATAAAATTCTGCATAGCATGAAAATATAACAGAGCTTTCTGAACACAAAATTATACACATGCTTCAATATGTTGCCAGAGGCTGAAATATTCAACCTCTTACAAGGTACCATCCACTAAAAACCTCAGAGACAGAACCTTTCCTCTTAAAGACTTCTACAAAAGATGAAAGAGATGCTTCTGGTCTGTAGCAATTACCTTTCTCTGCAATTTCCATTTTTTAAGTGTTTCAAATGTTCATCAACTTTCTTCACACTTTTGGTATGATGTTGGGCTTTTGCACAGAGGTAGCTTATTTGACTATTACTTTTACCTGAGAAAACTTGGTGAAGAAATAAAATTAATGGTAGTTTTTTATATATTAGAAGTTTTTAAATCCACAAGAATGGCAAGGAATTAGACACAAAATTCCTTGCTGAAACACTCAAAATCCAGCCCTTTTCTCATTCCTTCAAGCTTTCCCCAAACCAACCAACCGACATAAAACCAATCATCATGTATTCTACCAACATCTATTTTGGTTTTTTCCTGTATCTTGAAATACAGTTGTCCCATCCAAAACTGATCTATGCTTGTTTAGTGCCCAAATATCTTAAATAGACCACTTTTCTGACAGGACATGTAGTGCTCTCGTTAGGTTCATTCAAGAGCAAGTGAACCATGTGTGTAAAGTACACACTCAATCTGAAAATATAAAGTTTTTTCATGCAACTGAAAAGAAAAAAATAACCATATAAATCTGATGCTCTGTCCTATGTACATTTAATGTAATAAATTTGCATATGTATTTTCTTACTCCTTCAATGCACATGTATAATCTTGTGGCAACTTAAGTCATAGAAAAAGCAAAAACTCACTGCTTGGATGACAGCCTAAGGAACAACTGAAATTTTTCAGAACAAAATAATATAAATATTATGTCAAAAGAAGTCTTGTAATAGCTTCAATGTTGTAATAATCTCGCTCATTTTAAAGATTCAGCCTGGAAGGCTAATGTGTGCTCAGATTTATTCTCAGAGGAATCTCAAAAGTAATTGTACAGTTTTCAAGTTGAAATTTAACAGCAAGGAGATGTCCACGATTTTAATTCTCTTCATTTCCCAAATATGATAAATTATATCACTTTAAATTATCTATGAAAATGTTTTCCAACACTATAGTTTTCACATTCTTAAAAGGACTGCACAGAGTCGAATGGTTGATCTGTAAATATGACTGTGGCTTCTAAGTGATTAGGTGATCGAGTTTGAAATGGGGATATGAAAGGTGAACTTTGTGACCTGGCTGGACAGACAGCAGGTGTTCCACAGCACACACATCTGCTCTGGCAGCAACAGAGCTTTCTGTAGCATTCCCTTCCTCCAGCATAATCTCTGCTGGAGGAGTACACTGGTTTTACTCAAAGTTAGTAAAATTAGTCACATACACACACTTGATTTATTGCCATGATAGTACAAAATAGTTTAAGCAATCTGGAAACTCTGTTCCCTGCCCACTCTTCCTCAACCAGAAGCTGTATAATCACAAACTGATTTTGTTTTTCTGTGTGGGGCATAAGGAATGTATCCATTTGTGTTGCATGTTTTAGAAAGTAAATAATGAATTCTCACCTAAATCTCTGTGCAAAACTAGAGCTCTCAAAGGCAAAATTTTAGAAGAGAAAAACGATTACAATATAGAAAGAACACCTTGTGTAATTAACACTGGGTATTATGGCGTGAAATTTCTGAAAACACCACTTAAAAATGACCTTAGTTAAAAACATTCAGGAATTGTACTTAGTGAAAATAGAACTACTTACACCACACTACAGCACAACAGTGAGATTCAGAGGAATTTGGAGGGGAAATCAACACCTTTTCCAGTATCACCATACAACATTTTTATCCCTAATGAAAATAATAGGAAGTCTGCCACAGAATTCAGCAGAACTATCACTTCATCTGCATTGTAATATTCCCTATATGTTGCCACCAGATGCAATGTCCAGCCTTTAAGAATGTGCAAAGCAAAGTTAGAAACTTTTAGTCACATGCACATACTTCACCTTTAGCTTCATTTTCACTGTCAAGGACTATTTGAAATGTGTCAGGAGCTAATGCAAGACCTGCATGTACCAGAAGTGATCTCGTTTTCCTCATATTATCCTTTTGTTTTCCCCTTTTAGCCTGCAGAAAGAAAAGAACTCATTGTCATAAGGCTCATTTTATATTCCAACTAGATCTTATTCACTAAACATAACAGAATATACATCATATAACTTGCAACTACCAAAAAATATCCATAGACTTGGGTATCTTTAGGTATCTTACACATCATTCTACAGCATGACTGTCATTGAAAGTGACTGTGGAACTTCTGTTGATATTCATGATTACACCACAGATAATTTAATATGAAGTGCTGTTTCTGCTTCTCATGAATCTTTACAATAAATTCCTCAGTATATAACCTGATGTTATGTTATACCTTTCCAAACAAAGAACAGAATTTATTCACAACCAACAGTGACACATCCAGTGTGCAGTGGCTAGGAATTGCTATAAAATAGAAAAAGACCCCTGTCTGCTAAGAACTACCTAAAGTCAGAGGGGGCATGGGTTTTTTGATGCAACATTTAAACTGAGTAACCTTGCATGGAAAAGCATTTGAACCAGGAAAACAATCAGTTGCCAGTATATTTGTTCAGGTGCTAAGGCAGCACAAGAGAATTAGATGCAGTCACTCTTGACAGTGCCCATATTGTGACTGTAGAGTATATTATTTAGTGGCATTTGTGAGAGCCACATGATATTGATTTATCTCATAGCCAGCAAGGATGTTTAGCAATTTGGACACTGTGCTTCTCATGAAATAAAACTGTTTCATGCAATGAAATCATAATTATTGACAATTGCCTTTTTTTTTTTTTGCTGATATTTCTGCTAATTAACAGCTCCCTGCCTTTCCAAAGAAATAAGCTTTGAAAGAATGGGGAACAAAATCCTTTACTATGACCTTCAGACTGTGAAGCAGCACAACCACTTCAAGGCAACAAAGCAACGACAGTTTGCTGAAAACAAACTGATGCTGGCTCCACGAATATGCAGTTCTATTAAACAGCAGTCTCTCCTCTGCTGGAATTTAATAAGCAAGCCTATTCCAGGTACAGAGTTTGTTCTCCATGCTCACCTGTTCAATCAGCATTACTGCCTGATCCTCTAGATGCTCAGGTGACTCGTACAGCATAGCACCCAAACGAAGGCGGTTAAAGCTCACTCTCAGATGCTCTTGGTACTGCCCACTGTTGTTCAGGTGCATAGCTTTTTGTAAATGTTCCAGAGCAGCCTCTAGTCTATCCCCATCTTCTTCAATACGAGCTATTTCCATATGAACTTGACAACGCAGTAAAATCAACATGCTAAGGATTACAAATTTAAGTGCAAACTGTTAAAATAAAGCATACTAAAATTCTTAGACCTAAAACTCACTCAAAGGTGAAACTCAGTAATTAAAAGCGACTCCAGTATTAAAATTGATATTCTCTTTTTAACTGACTTGTTGCTTCAATTTTCACTATCATGCCTTTTTAACTGAAATCAGTAAGAAAATTTAACTGCATATTATTTTCATTGACCCTGTAGGAGAATGCAACACATCTTGTGAACTAACTGGTCTTCATATATCTGTAGAACTCTTTTTCAGTACTGCTTAGGCATGCAAATCGGGGGAAGAGGTTTTCAAAAGTAATTAACTGACAGAGAAACTATAATGTGCTCAATAAGGACTTTTGACAAAAGTTCACTCTCTGCTCCTAACATTTAAGTAGATGCTAATACTCCTGAAACTTTAGCCCTGGTCATATTTGCTCAGCTCTTTTAAAGATGGGGCTCACCTCAGGCACACACATTCACTCTAAGTATGGTCTCTACCCAGGTGTTGTTGACTTCACTCTATGAAGCCAGCATGTCTCCACCAAAAACTGCACATTCTCCAGCCTCAGGTGTGCCCAGCTCCCTATCCATCACCTCTCCAGGAGGCTGCTCACGACAGCTCAGACCGCTACACACTACTACTGATTATTTTCAGGAAGAAAAACAAAAAAATCAGACAAATTCAATGTTATGAAAAAGAGAGAGAAAAAAGGTTTTCAAGACTATCAGATATCATGCCACAGAACTAATGTATGTCCACATCAGAGCCAGCCTGAGCAAGTAGCCACAATTAATGTTGCTAGACAGGCAAATTATTAGACACAAATTACTTCATTCAGTCTCTAGAGACAGTACCACATCAGAATTGAGGCTGAGTCTGCTGGATTGTTAAGAATATACATGTGACATACTCTCAAACCCTCATCTCTCCAAAATCTCCCTGCAGGCTTTCAGAGAAAAACTGCCATTACTAACATGTAGTACAAATTTCAAAGTTGCCTATGCTGATCTTGAATTCTCTATATGGAAACAGAACAACAGCATAGCAATACAATATAGTGCTTTCATGCATGCGTATATCCACTCTTTATACAACTGGAAAAAATTTTTTGAAACACTGAAACTATCAAAGATACAAAAGTAGTATCTTGCAAGAGTCTTTTCTGACATATAATATAGAAGCCATGATTTCTTTCAGAAGCAATTTTTAAAATTTTATTTTTGTAACCAACAAAAGCAATGTTAACACAAGAATCTAGACCACAGTCCAACACTTATACTGCAGCTTTGGAATTTTCTCACATAATATTGATTAATTAGAGTATTTTTAAATTCCTAAAGTATTTCAATATTTGTTACAGGTCATTAAACAGTGTAAGATTGTGCCTGAAAGGAACCTATATTTAGATGATTAACAGGGAAATGTATGCAACACGCAGGCACGCATTTATTACAAGCTAGTGGAAAATTCTCCAAGACACTTAATATCACAGAACATGAGGTTTTAAATGAGTTTGATACTTTGAGACCTTTCAAAATACTACACAGCATTGAAAATTACCTGTCAATCTCCTCAAGGACATCAGCAACTGAGATCAATGGTTTTCGCAGATGTTGATGCAAATTGTGTTGGAGTAGTGGCAAGCACAGATTCCACTGGGTTGCACAAACAACCTGAATCACGCCAGGATCTCCCAGCTGAATGGCACGTTTTAATGTTAATTCAAGATTTTTGATCGATTTCAGCTGAGCCTACATACATGAAGAATTAATTAGCACCACTGCATTAATAAATGGAATTTCTTACATGTTCCTCCAAATTTTAATCTTAGGACTGTTTTCAGTAGAAAGCAGTCCCTCAGTCAGCAAACTTTGGAAAGTATTTCTTTTAGATGCTCCAGGCTGCTATCACGTATTTCTGGCAGAAGTCTGTCAGCTACTCCCCATTCTTATGATAAACAAAAATTGATAGTTGTGAATATTTGTGAATTCAGAAGGTTTAGACACTTTGGGGTTTTTTTCAAATTCAGCTACAGATGCAGCACCAAAGACGAAAAAAAAAATATTATGAATGGAATTTGCCATACTGTCAATTAAACTTGGTTCTTATTAGATCTAGAAGCCAATATTACCTACAGTAACAGACTTGTAATTTATTACATTATTTTTAGAGGTTATGCAAGTAAAAAAAAAAAAAAAAAATCAGTAAAAAATCAAACAAAATTCCTCTCCAATTGCATACACTGTAGACTTAAAAATTAGAAATACCTTAATATCTTGTTTTACATTTACTATTAGTAGTGCTTCATATTATGAAGAATTCATAACAAGAGGGTGCTCTTTCAAAAGGTCAGTGGAATGTCTGAACCCCAAAATTGTTATAGTCCTAGACAGGAGTAAGTCTTTGCACTACCAAGTTTCATTAAACTCATTCCTACTTCCCACTGAAGGAACTTAAGGTGACTCTAACAACTGGTGTAAACTTCTCATTGTACGTATCTCTCTAACACCATTAATAATATTGATATTTAGGCTTCTGACTTTGATGGTCTGAATTACAACTGAACCAAACAACCACAGAAATGCAAGAAAATCCTTCCCAGTGTGATCAGGAACAATCCACATTTCTGATGCAAGAATTTGTATTACATTGACCATAACAGGCAATCACAGTTGAGATGGACTCAATGATCCCTAGTGGTCCTTTCCAACCCAAGATGCTTCATGAAAAGAGGCCCCATAAAGGCAAAATATGAAAACATGCCTCAATGCTAGCATCTTTGCTCTTGGAAAGCAATATATTATGAACCTTTACAGTCAGACAGAAAACTTAAGGGAGCAACACACAACTATGGTTTATTTTTCCCCATTTGCTTATTGAAAATTCAATTTAAAAGAGTATAAAGGTTAAAAGAATTCCTTATCAGTATAATGTAATTAAGAGACACAGTCAAATGCAATATTCCACATTTAACAAATTAAAACTTTTACTGTTTTCTCAAAGTTCAAGAATGTACCTCAACAACTCCTTTGGTATAAGTCACAATTTCAGTGCCATCTTTCTTCATTTCATATTCATATTCCAGACATTCTATCTCAATAAGTTTCCCTTGCTCCTACAAAGTATTAATACACAAAATGCTAATTTTAATAATTAAAAAGAAATACCATAAATTTTAAACCCATGCATTTACAGTAACACAGCACAGTACTTTCCTACTGAAAATCCCACTATACTAGTGAGTTAACTGCAATGATACAAAGGGAATGGAATTTGTTGTTTGAACTGCAGTCCCTTAATACTCACTGGAAGGTGCAAAATAACTTTTAAGCTGCTCACTGCCAGAATTTGCAGTAAGAAAAACAGTGTACACCTGATTCCTCCTATACTGTAATTTGATTTAAGTTCCAATAGAATCACAGAATGGTTCGGGTTGGAAAGGGCCCTAATCCCCATCCCCAGTTCCAATGCCCTGCTATGGGCAGGGACACCTTCCACTGCCCCAATATGCCCCAAACCCCATCCCACCTGACCCTGAACACTCCCAGGCGTGGAGCAGCCACAGCATTTCTGAGCAACCTGTGCCAGGGCCTCACCACTATCACAATATCTGACTTAAATCTGCCTTCTTCCCTTTACTCATTGATGTTATTAAAAAGGCACATGCTTGGAATAAACAGGCACGAGTCAAGACAGAAAGGATTCAGCTTGATGGGCAGTGAAACTTTTAAGCAAAAAATGAGCTTAGACTTTTAACAGCTTAGGAAAGAGCTGACTATTAAATCATATAAATTCTATATATGGATCATAGAAACACCTAAGTTATGCTGTATTTGGGTTAAATTGGTGTAGTAAGGAAATTTAGACAGCCTCTCCATTTCTAATTCATTATGAGCTATTATCAAATCACTCAGCATGAGCTTTGGTAACTGAACATCCCCATGACTGGAAAAGAGAAAAGAGATCATGAAAAACTTAATGACAAATACACACCGAGATGAAATTCATGTTATGATTGAGAAATTTGCCAGTACTTGGCAAAAGACAAGGAACTGAAATTTTGACATAAGATTTTCCTTAGTCTACTGTAACAAGAAATCATTGTCAAGTGATGCTGAGCAATCAGATGGTCACTTAAAAACACATTAACTCCAATGTAGAGCACTGAAATAGAAACCAAGTTTCTCTGTTGCTGCCACACAACAGATATTCCCCACTACTGTCTACAGAAATACTTAGATTAAATCCTTGTGAATCTTTGATCTAGAGGATTTAAACACATCTTCCAGTGGAATGCTATGGATTTGTATATGATTTTATACTTTCAGGAAATGTTCAGAATAATGAGCCTGAATCAGACACTTGGAATTAAAAAAAAAAAATTCTGTGAGGATAACTTAAATTTTATGAGTAACTCTAAGTGGGATCATTATAACAGAAATTGGAGCTTAACTTCTAATCATATTCTTGCATAGGTAACATTTTAAAAACATAGCAAAAATTTACAGTTAATATTTATTTGCCAAAATAAACTGCACTGCTAATTACCCGAGTCTACCCACGGCCTACGTTCTGACCTCGCATCTACTTCTCTAGTTTAGGAAGACATCAAGTATCACAATAATTATGTATCAAAGAATATATAAACAATACACAGATGGACAGAATAGTGTAGAACCATTACTACTATTTTTTAAATGTAACCACAAAAGGGGTATGGGAGTGTGGGTGTGTGTATAAAAAAACACCAAAAATCCAAACCCACATAATTAAAACTTACAGTAATTGGTGCACTCTTCAAATCAAGTATGCAACGAGCTGCAATGTCAGTGCAGTTTACTTTCAGAGAAAAACGAGCTAATTCCAGAATCAAAGGAATCCTTCAAAAATACAAAAGAAAAAATTCAGAGAATTTGATATTGCTCTTCCATGGAATTAAAAAAACACTCTTTGAAAGTAACTATGCAATGCATCTGAAAACCTTAAAGTCATATGAATATTAGAGGAATTATTATTATAATGTTAAATATTATAACTATCAATATTATAATTATACTAGTAATGCTCACAGTTAACAAGGAAAAAAAAAAACAGTTCAGAGTTGGCTACATGAAAAATACAAAAGTTAATCTGTTTATGGAAAATAATTAGCATATTATTTTCCATATATATGGAAAATATATTATCATATCCTTTGCAGTCTGCACAAACAGTCCCCGAAGAAGACAAGAAAGACAGAATTAAATGCGTGAAGCACAGACATGGTGAAGTAAGAAACTTGAGATTGCAGAAAATTTTGGAAATACAATTCAATGAACTGGCCCATATCACTGTTAAATCCATCAGTCTGCTACTCTGGAACTAAGAACACAGACACAGAGATGGAGACCATTTTGTAACTGTTTGGATGTCTGTAAATAACCAGATGAGCACAGTCTACTGCCTGGAACGGGAGAAGTGATGAGACACCTGAATATTGTCAAAGAGTGTTTACCTTAACAAGTAAAAATGTAATATTACTTTCATATGTAAGAGCTGTGATGTAACTATTGGAATAGTAATCAGTTTAGTATTTCAAACTTATGCTGAAGAGTTGGGAAGGGCTCCAGGAAAAGTTAAAAATTAACTACAGTCTGAAAAGTACATGTCAATTTTAAGACCTTCTAAAAATCTCCTTTTATCAAAAAGAAATTACTTTGGGAAGATTTAATCACTTTTTACAAACAGCTGCATGGAGAAAGATATTTAATCTTGGGTTCTGTCATAAAGCTTAATAAGATTTTGTCCTTTTTTAAGATGACCTATGTGTTAACACAACAGAAACAACTAAGTAGGAGTTCCATCTCTGCAAGGTCATTGGGAATTTTGACAGACTTCAATGGAAGCAGGATCAGTTTCATCATCAATTTCCAAGGGGCTATGACAAATAAAACTCACTTCACATTGAGAACAGACGCTGGAGGAACATCACATTGTTTCAAAAGCACATATAAAGAATTCAGATTTGCGGTGGCATCACTTGGAAATACATTTGTGTCCCACTTCCTGCAACATATGGGGAATTGGGTCATAATCTTTGTGAGAAATGTTATTGCATTAAAAATTTGAAATAACTCTCCTAACTTCAGAAAGGATGGTTCTTATTCCAAGGTATCACTGGCCTACCTGGATATTGAACTATCAAGGAAAAAAAAAATCTATAAAACCTAACTTCAGTACATGAATTAATATTTCAGACAGAAAATTTTATTTAATTTTTTTCAGAAGAAAAAAAACAGGTGTGTAAGGCTCCATTTCCATAATGTCAGCAGAGATTAATCCACTGCTAGCAAGAAAAGAATCAATATTTTTAAAATGGGGAAATCTTGAGACACTGAAAGAAATTACATGAGATTTTGCTATGAAGTCTAATTTACAAATTTTTCTTACACCTTTAAAATTTAAAAAATTTTAAAAGCATTATGCTCCATGATTTGTACATGGTATTTTAGGTGATTTCCCCACTTCATCTTTACTTTCTTGTACACAGCTTGGCGATGGAACTGGAGTCCGTTTGATATTAAAATGTCTTTCAGACTCCAGCATTTTTTCTCCTGGCAATATCTGTACAACACACTAATCCCTACATTCCCAAAGAGCTAGCTCACTTTTTTGATGAGACTGTTTAGACAGACTTGGCTGTTACTACCCAAACTGTCATGATTTTCCTTCTGAGGAATTAAACTCTGCAGTTGACTTTTTCTACAAGCATATGGGATCCCTGAGCCTGATCCTCGCTCTGTAACACGCAGCATCAAAGTACAAGTGAAAGGACACATTTTCATACTTACAACTTAAACACCTGCATTTTATAAATAACTGAAAGACAGATGGAATTTTGTATCTCCTTCTCTACCTGGGAAATATCCATTAGTTTGTGATATACCTATAAAATAATTATTTAATTATTATTTGATTAAATCAGCAAAAGACCAACACTCAACAGGGTTAAAATAAAGCAAGTATGTAGACTGCTTTCATAGACTTTAAGGGCAATGTGGCTACTATGATAATCTTTGTTGTTCTGCACAGATAATACAAAGATCACCCAGTAGAGCTATACTGAGCTTCCAAGAGTCAGGATCAGAACTATAAGCAGAAATATAAATGTGGAACTACCTTCTGAGTTAGAATCCTAATTAATACATTTTTAACACCTTGTGGTAGAACTCATTCTGAAATCATCTCATCCAGCTGAGACAAACAATTAAATTTTATCTGTACCAATATATTATACGCGGGGAAAAAAAATATTATTAAGACTTTACAGCTAAATTGAAGTAACTGCAGTTTATTGTAGAGTTACACATTAGCAGTGTGCAGGTCATTTCCTTTGACTCTCACACTGACTGCCCACAGCTATCAAACCTGATTACCTAAGCTCTCCTGGAACACTGAGTGTTGCAGCACTCCAGTATGCTGCCACTAAAGCACTCCATGGCTTGGATCATCCTTCTGTAGCCCAAGCACAGCTTTACAACCCCTTCATTCTTCTCTTTAAGGACATTGTCAAACAGCTCTGCTCCGCTCAATAATTCTTATCAAAATACAAAAGCAATTTCAAGCTTGCCCCAGAGTGATTCTTTCATTATTATCACACCTCTGGGGTGCTGCATATTGTTTCTCTTAATTCAAATGTCAGAGAAATTTGTAATGTAAGCATACACTTTTGGAATGCAGTGATTGCGAAGTAGACAGAAAAAGACAACTAACAGTGTAGAAGAATGAAAGAAAATATGCCTGCACACAACTTCTGAGTTTTATTTGCCTTTTTCTGCTTTTGCCACATTTGGTTTTGCCCTCTTATTTCCTAAATTAAGGGCATGCATGAAATGTGAACTATTGTCATATCCTCAAATTTTCAGAATTATTTGAAGGGTTCAAGGTGAATCACTGAAGTACTTAGCAGCATGAGAAATACTAAACAGATACTAAAAATGCCCTCAGTGGCATAAGTCAGGTTAAACTGCCCTTACTACACCTTCTCTTTCAACAGTAATTAGTCCCAAACAGAAATTTGAGGGTTAGCCGCAGTTATTCCCATTATATTATGATGTGTCAAAAGAACAAGGAGTAGCAAGGAGCTCTTTAGCTTACAGTATCAAAAATATACAGTTAGTGAAAATCTCTGCATATCTACTGAATTGTTTGGTAGATCACAAAATTTTAAAAATTTAAATGAAGAAAACATATAACAATTATAACTATAATCTTATGAAATGTAGAGAGCTCCTGTCTTAGTGGGAATTTTAAATATTTTTCATCATTACCATTAAAGAAAATATTTGAGAGTATTTATCTGGAACATTTTCCTTAATAAAGGCTGCTGCAGCAGATGAAAACTCTTTTGCTTCTTTCAGTTTTGAAGCATCGAGGAAGCACTCAAGTAAATTTCTGCAGATCAAATAAATGTATTAAATATTTATTAACACTTCCCAAAATAATCCTTAGTTACATTTTTTAGCACTCTTTGTACTCAAGATACCACTTCTAAATGCCCTACAAGCAATTAGTGCTATAAAGCATTGACTCAAGAAAAAAGAGACCCTCTAATTTCTACATTTTTGCTTCTGCCAGATATATACACATATTTAGTGAAAATCACAATAAGAATCCTGGAAAATTTGGAGTTTTTTTGTGAAAACTTTTCTCAACAAGACACCTGGAATTAAAAAGATTAATTATTTAAAAATGTATGAAAAAAACATTTCTGTGAGACGTATTTTAAGATTCTCCCTTAACTACTGGAAAGGCTAGTATTTCAAAGCCATTTAGCAAAAGAAAACTATTCATACTGGAAACAGCAACATATCTACTGGATTTTCTATACTTTATCAGATTTGACTGGAAAAGAGCCTGTGACTCCACAACATAAATTAACAACAACAACAATCATAATTTAAAAAAATTTCTTAATAAATACAACTTTAAAAAAAATACAACACAAACACACTGTGTTTATAACACAAACACACTGTGTGTATTTGTTTGTTTTCATCAATACCCCAGCAAGAGTTTGATACCAGGAAACTGCATGCATGGTATTACAGATAGTCCTTAGCACACCCCTTGGAATGTTTTGTTAATTCCCTCCAGTTTCAGTTCATAAAGAAAATGCTACATAGCAATAAACCACAGTCACAGACCACAGAAACAGAATATTTCACTGAGAGAAAGGGGAAAAAACTATGGTAGGAGTGCAAGAGGAGCTGGAATCAGTCTGTTGAATAGGGAATCAAAACATCTCTGCCAAAAGGTTGTGGGGCCTTGAAAAATTACATAGACACTTCTTTTGCACATAAAAATGTTTTTTTCAGTACAGTTATCTCAAGGTTTATGCTCCAGCTTTGCTCAGGAAATGTGAGAATGGCAATACATTGCTATTTATACACCATTTATTTCCAATTACTATCAATGACTCAAACACTACATCCAAAATTCCTGTGAAACTTCAGATCTGATCTAGGGCACTGCTGTCTCTGTCACTAAAACTTCAAGCTTAAAGTAAAGACAGAAATTAAGCATCTTTTTACGTTCAGTACATTTATGTCTCTTTAAAAAGTTATTAATTAAGCTTTTCACAATAAATAAAGCTACAACATTACCAATGAAATGTACCTTATTAAAGGCTACTTCAGCTAGCTGTCCCAAAAGGACTACAGAATGCCCATATGAAAAAACACAATTAAACTTACATCATAAGTTCTGCTCGCCATTCGTGGTCTTGCTCTTCAATTTGGTTTAATGCTGTAACAATCTGTGAAAGGCTGGGAATAAGGCAATAGCGGAACCCAGGCTTAAGAAATGGCCTCACAAGTTGCCAATAAAGAACTGAGGCATTATATACCAAAAAAAAATACCTGAGAAAACAAGAATGAAAAAATCCAGTATTTCATGAACTTGAATAAACATAAAATTACAGCTTGAGTACTGTAAGACACTTCTGAGAAGCTAAAAAGAGCAATTTTGACTTTTCATTGGAGGCAATCATGACTAGGAACTGAGAAGACAAATACAGCACAAGAAGAATATGGTAACTCTTGCAACTATATTCTGCTTAGTAATTCACCACTTAAAAATAAGCTAACATGTTGCTTTCATTCTATAGATCATAACTATAAAAGGGTAAGAAATGCTGAGATATCTAACAGCTTTAAACAGGACTTTACATTGTCAATGTAAGACTGCAGTCTTTTTATGTTGTTACAGCACACACAGCAGTAACAGAAGTTAGGAAATGAAAGGAAAAACCCAAACAACACAACTCCATGCTACCTAATGAAAATCAAGAGAAACAATTGAAAAGACAGATCAGTAGCACTTCCTGGGATTTAGAGTTAATCCTGTCAGTAGAGCCTACCTTCTTTCATGGGTTGCAAAATCTATTGCCTTCATAAAAAACAGCACAAACTTTTCAAACTCTTCCTAGAACACAACAAAGAAAAGCAAGTGCAATTTGAATATAGATTTTATAAATCAGTAGAATTTTTTCCTATTTCAACATGAACATATTTCATAAATTTTATTTTCAGACCAATCTCAACTAAAATATACTGCCAAAATAAGTTGTTGATATAGAAACAGAATAACTAAAAACTGGTTGATAGCCTATATATAAGTTTTCCTGATTTAAAATTTTAAGACGGTATTTTCAACTTACTTTATTTCTGCCAAATATTAATTATCAGGACTGAAATGTTCCAAAACTAGAAAGCTGCATACTTTTTAAGCTTTCAGTAAAGAAAGTTCAGAAATATCCAAGAGCAAATCAGACTGGGAAAAAAGTTATATTCATATGTCCCATTAAAAATCTCGAGGAATTATTTTTTTCAAAAAGGCTCCAACAGGAGTTTGTCAACAAAAGAAGTTGTGGCAGGCATGCCCTTTTTATTTTTTGTAAGTGCATGAGAAGGATGCAGTGCAAATAGGAAAGCCAAGGTGGTGCTGAATGAGCAGGAATGGGATGACACCAGAGGGGGTCTCTACAGTGCTAGAAAAGAGAAACTAAAATCTCCAAGAGAATTGGGACTGACTTACTGGGCTCTGGGGTGCCATAAAAAGGGTACTGAGCAATAAATGGGAACTGCCTAGATAAAGAGAAAAACAGAGATGAAATATGTACTAAAGTAGAGAAGTTGCTTTTGGCCCTTAATTAAGCATCTTAATTAAGAAGGATTCCTTAGGATGAAAATCAAAACTAGGTCAAATTTAGCTTTTAAAGTGAATGATGATTACTTAGTCACACAGCATGAGATGTTGTGCCACTAGTACTTTCATAAATCATCTAGGAACACAGCAGTGAAAACCTTTACAGCTGATGCAAAGTGGATCTTAAAAGATGCTTACAACAAACAGCACAAGGAACCAAGCCAGGACAGTACAATCTGGCACCATTTTTAACTTCAAAGAAGTTAGCAAGATCCAAGAAGAGAACAGCAAATATTGATTGAGATTCACAAAACATGACAGAATAGCTTGTTAATTTAGAAACATAACTGAACATTGGATGTTTCAAACATGCATGAAGTTTTAAAGTGACCACTGACCAGTTATTCTGCATATGTGCTCACAGAAGAAAGACAATACAGAAAATGTAACAGGGAAAAGATTCTAGCTTGAAAGTCAATTCAAACACATTATTCAAAGAAACTACTAAAACTTTTCTTAGGTATATTTGTGAACACAAATAACACAAACTGTGATCTACAGAGATGGCAAAGGCCTAGTGGGAAAGCCATATAAGGACTGGGTGAGCTCCCTTGGTTTGCTCAGCCTGGGGGCGTCTGAGAGGAGACCTCGTTGCACTCTGCAGCTTCCTTAGAGGCAGTGGAGCAGCAGCACCAGCCCTGCTCTCTGTGACCAGTGACCCAAGGGAACCCCCGGAGCTGTGCCAGGGAATGTTTAGGCTGCACCTCAGGAAAAGGTTTTTCTCCCAGAGCATGGTTGGGCACTGAACCGGTTCCCCAGAGCAGTGGTCATGGCCCCAAGGCTGACAGAGCTCAAGGAGCATTTGAACAATTCTCTCAGGCACAGGGTGGGATTTTTGGAGTAGTCCTGTGCAGAGCCAGGAGTTGAACTTTGATGATCTTTGAGGGTCCCCTCCAACTCAGAATACTCTATGATGGTAAACATCTGTTAAAGCTATTTTGGGGGGCTAGATATCATTTACAGATGATCAAAGCTGACTGATCACAGTACAAGGACAAGTGAAATACTGAAGACAGAAAACAGATCCCACTCTATTTTAAAAGCAGCAGGAGATAAAAACTACTTTTCATATATAGGGAATTTTAACACCTCAAAGCAATACATAGAAGCAGAAGTATCCTGCTGAGATGCTACCACCTCTCATTACAAAAAGTAATCCAAGTACTACATGGACATGTTACTGATCGAAGTACACTGCCACAGAAATGAGCTCTACAACCTCTCTGAGGGCCTCTTCAGTCCTCCACTTCCCATAAGCCTATGAAATGCTTCCCAAATAAAATCTGTGATTATTTTAACAGTTCCAGCTAATTTGGTCCGAACGTATCATATTTAAGTAAAAAGTTAAGAGGGTGACTTAAAACAATTAACCACCTGTACAAGTACTCTTTTTTTTTTTGTCTTCTCCAAAATATTTGAAATATTAGTCTGATTCAGATGGTAAGTTTTGTTTACTCCCAAATTATTTGTTAATATATTTCCTTGGATTTTTGCACAGCCCTGATTATCCTTGTGTATTTCAAATGACTGAAAGCAACACATAAAAACCTAGTAGTAAATACCTGTAAAACCAGGCTTAATATAGAGCAACCTTCATGATTTCTCACCAAATTATCCGTAGAGCGTGGAGCATGCAGCTGGCCTTGGCACAAATATGCTCTGCCAAGAAACTGGTTCACAGGAAATCTTCCTTTAAAATACATCTGTAGACAATCACTGCTAATTTCCAGATATCCCAGCTAAAACCAAAACAAGGCATTTCAATATTTTAAAAATTGCAACAAATAATTAAGAATTGTTAGCTTTTTTAAATGCATGCCTAATCAAAGTTACATCTAACTCCTTACCAGTATGTAAGCAATATTCCATAGAGATGCATACCAGTTGTGATATAAGCCTAATACCATTTATTAAAGGCAGAGTTTTGTCATTCCAAATGTATTTGATAGAAAAAGCTTCTTTATTTAATAAAACTACTCATTCAGTCATAGAATTGCTTACAGTATCCAAAAAGTGTTTCCTTTTTAAACACAATTGCTAACATAAAGACAAAATTCTTAAAATAATTTTAAGGGGTTTTTTTAAAGGAGGCAGGATTTGTCAGTACTACATCTCAATTTTCAGACCACAGGCAGATTTTTACTGGATTTCAGCTTGGGGGAAAAAAAAAAGGTTTACTACAAACTGCCTGTTTAAAACCTAATCACTTATGATCATAAATTGAATATTAACAAATACTTCAAATTTTAAAATCTCAACCACATTTTATAGAAGTAACTTCAATTAGCAACAGCCTTTCATCATTAGAATCGACCAGGGTTATGATTATTTTTATTAGGGTTCTTTTGCGGGTACAGATGTTCACAAATGTATTTTCTTCAGCTGTAACCAAATTGCTTAATGCTTAGTTTTCCATACCAAGAAAAAAACACGCACAGCAAAAATTTTTCTATATATCACAGTACACCTTGCTAATTTGGGTACGATTACAAAATTCACAAATCACAGACTTTTAATGGAAAATGCACGTTTAAACAATTGCTCTCCAAAACCAGAATGGTGTAGTACTTTTGTTGGGTAGTTCTGAGATGTTTAAAATAGTAACTGTAACAGCTGTAAATGCAGTGCATCATATACATGCTTTTATTTAATAGAGATTAAAGACCTAAATTACAAACCTGAAGTGCTTGTTCAGCACATAAAACATATAAATGGGTGCTGATGTTATCTGTTGAATTAAGCGCAGATTCTCTTTCACTGGCTGATTTGATTAACTTGTAAGCCTGCTTCAAAGCCTGAACATCTGAAATTTAAAAAAAGGGAATAAAGAAATCTTTGTTTCCAGGTGTACTGACATGATTGCATTCAAATGAGCTACACGACATCCAGTCTCTCCTCTGCAGAAATAAATGAAGAATGTTTAAGGAAAATAATGTCACACACACGTTGTTCCAAGTTAGGCATAGTTCTAAGACGAAGCAACATCATAAAAACTAACAACTCTGTTACTATTTAAAGAAACCGACGTTAGCACACTAGGAAGAGAATTTAGAAAACAGATTAGGATCAAGCTGTTTCCCTATCTGAAATCGGATTTTAATTTCACTTCGTTTTAAAGACGGTCGCGCGGCCGCAGCGGCCGGGCCGCCCGCTCACCTCCTGCGCTCTCGGCGGCGAGCAGCTGCTCCCGCACCGCCAGCTCCATCCCGCGGCCGGACGGGGCTCGGCCGCCAGCGCGGGGCTCTCCCGAGGGCGCCGAGCGCCTGCCCGGGCAGCCCAGGGACGCGGCTGCCGGAGGCGCCCGCCAGGCGTCCGCAAGCGACCCCTCGGCCCCTCGCCGTTCCCGCAGCACCGGCGCGTATCCCGGCGGCGCTCCCGCAGCACCGGCGCGTATCCCGGCGGCGCTCCCGCAGCACCGGCGCGTATCCCGGCGGCGCTCCCCACAACACCGGCGCGTATCCCGGCGGCGCTCCCACAACACACGCGGACCCACCGCCCTCTCTCCCTCCCTCTTGGCCTCGCTCGAGGGGCCGGGCCGGCCGGCAGGGACCGCCCCCGCCGCCCCGGCTGCGCTCCGGGCGGAGCTGCCGTTCGCTAAACGGCCGCGGGCAGCGCGGGCACGGCTCGCGGGCAGCGAGCGACTGATGCCTTCCTGGCGATGAACGCAGGGCTAAGAAATGCTGTCACCAGGAATCTTTGTCCCCGTGTGGAGAGCTTCTAACGTGAAACCTTTGGAAATACAGCATACACCACCTAAAGCAGAAAAAAATGACCAAGAATGTTGGGATCACATCTGCCAGTGCAGGAAGAAGTGATGGAAAGGAAAAGGAAAAGGAAAGGAAAGGAAAGGAAAGGAAAGGAAAGGAAAGGAAAGGAAAGGAAAGGAAAGGAAAGGAAAGGAAAGGAAAGGAAAGGGGAAAAGGAAAAGGAGCTGCCTGACTGCACTGACATCAACACATACCAAATGAAGTGTCTAGAACCTCACAACTGCCCCTCACCTACTGAGTCATACCAGATTCTGTGAGACAAATCACTGTGGTCATGGAAACAATTTAAAGGCTTATGTACGTAAATTCAATTTTAAACCTAAACTCTTTGCACTTCAAACTAGACTGCAACTCTGTACCAATAGGCTGTTCCAGTACAAGGGTCTGTAAAGAATTCAGGAGTAGACTCAATCCCTACCTGTACTACATAACCCTTCCCTGGCCACAGTACCCATTTAAATCTAGCAACTGTCTTGCTTCTATGAATATCAATGAACAGAAATAAAACTAATCTGAAATTATATGGGCAAGAAAAAAAACCCATAGCAAGCCTGTGTTGATTTCTGAAGCAGAAAGCAATATATTGGTCTTGTGTAATAATGTTAGATAACAACAATGGCTTACTGGGTCTGTGTGATATATATATATATATATATATATATATATATATATATATATATATGTGTTATACATGATCAATTCGATAGCCAAATTTATAAAAAATTTAACAACTATTTATTGGGTCAATTACAAAAAATAGAATTTTGAGCAACCACCACAATCGAGACAGTCCTGGAAACAGGCGCTGGGTGAAACCAGAGGTTCGACCGGCAGAGTGACAGCTTCCCCTGAAAGGTTCACCCCGAGTGTTTCCAGCGTCCAGCTTATATACAGTTTATTCTGCCTGAGGCACAGATGACTGAAATAAACAGGCCAGGAGACTTTTTCTCCTTTTAATGCCTTTATTAAAAGTGATCAGCTCAAGACTGGGCAGCTCGACAGGTCTGCAGACTCCGTCGTCGCTCCCAGGGCGACTCAGGGGAGGAGGAGGAGGATATGGGCAGCTTTGTCCACTAGGGCGGAGCTGGGGGTCCGGTCCCCGTGGGAGCCTTTAGGGTGTGGTGACCCCCGGTGTTCTACTCTGCAACCTCACCGAAGAAAAAAGTTACAAAAACTAGTCAGACCACTGTTGCTGTGCTGCTGAAGTGTTACTTGTTTGTTATGATAATTACAAGTCGTTGTCGTTAATAGTTGTTTTTGTATCAGTAAACGCCCCGGCTGCGGCTGAGTTAATGGCTCTTCTTTCCAGACAGTGAAGGGCAGGGAACTCCCCAGACAGCGAGGGGAAGAGACGTAGGGGGGCACAGGCAAAATAACTTGGGGACCAGCATGCCATGAGAAGCTACTATTCGAAACGCACTGAAAACACCCCCAAAACAACGAGCCTGTACAGAGTTGGGAAATTAGAGTGATGTCTAAGCGTGAGGAACAGAGTGCTGACCCTGCAGAGATGCTGGAGACCTTCTCACCCTGACCGCGAAAGTTATCCCGAAACCAGGAACTTTTTCCCCGGGAAAGGGACGCTGTGGGCGCCTTTCCCCGGAGCTGGGCTTCTCTGCACAGTGCCGGATGGGCGGTCACTGCGCCTCTGACCAGAGGATTTTCCAACACACACACAGAGCCTTTTTCCTCCCACCCTTTGGTGCGAGGGTCTGTGCGAAGCCTGGCGGCTGATAGCCCTGGGGCTGTGCTCTCCGCCCTGAAGGTGCTAAGGTTGTGCTTTGTGAATGTCCCCAGCCCTGAGTTGTTGCTTCATCTTATCTTCATCAGCGAGCCCTGTAAAGCCTCAGTCAGGGTGTGGTGGTCTTCCCTTCAGCTTTTGTAGTACAGTTCTGCTACAATAGACAAAAGTCTTTAATGAAAAATTTTAAGTCATAAACTATAATATTTCAGTCTCTGACACTATGCTAAGAGTCTGGATGTATTATCTCCAATTTCAATGGAAAATTACTGGCTGCTATATAATGAAAAGTGGAATTCGTGTGTGACCCTGAGGAGACCAGGCATATAGATTCTGTTTATTCCCCAGCTGCATACTAACGTAGAGCCATGAATGCACATAAAGGGTAATGAAGGGGAAAACAAAGGTTGCAAAGAGATTTAGACAAACTGGAAGTATTATCTATAGACACTATGCATCTTATTCTCTTTGTTCAGAAACTGATAATGATCACAAAACTTGTATCATTATTTTCCATTATCAATCTGAATAAAAGTTTAAATCAATCTGGTTTTATTTACCTTTAATCACTTGTTCCTAGAAAGCACTTATAACAAAATCACTGAAGCAGTTAATCTACTGAGGAGTGGGTATATTTTATATAGAACGACAGACAGTAAATGATAAGTAAATATCCAATGAAACAATACCTCTGTTATCTGTGCTGTCCTTACTTGCCAAAATGTAATGGCTTAAGATATCTCTTCTCCATCTTTGTTTCTGATGAAAATTTAGTACACACTGAACATAGGAATGAAACTAGATCAGAACAAAGGCTTAGCCAGTGAGCTTTCCTTTGGCAGACATGAGCAGCAGAAGGCTAAGGAAGGGTTTCAAACAGGGCATTGCAATGTTTCCAGAGTAAGGAATCCCTGAAGGGGATTCCAACAGCTAAAAACCAGCAAACTTGAGCAGGCCCTGTTACAGTACCTGCATTTTTGATGACCTTTGGCATGCTTCCTTTCATGAATTTGGCTTATTTGACTCCTTGAACACATACTGACTTTTTAATCTCCACTATATTGCGCCAGTCAGATTCAGATGTTAGGTACATATTGCATGAAAAAGAACCTCATAAAAAGTACTTCGAAAAACGTTTTTCTTGAAAAGATACAACTGTAAAAGCCAAACTCTCCCAGGACTTATGGAGATTCCACTCTAATGCGTGGCATTTTAACTAAGCTCTGGCATTTGTTTGGGAAAAATTTTCATGATGTCAAAATTAAGAATCTTCTTCCATCTGGTCCACTGTGTAGAAATGCTTGTGACACAAAGTCTAGAATTAGTGAAACACTGTGTTTTTACCTAGGCAGCTCTGCAGACCAATTTATGCCCTCTAACGTAAGGTAAAGCAGTGATTGCTTAGCGACCCACTCAATTTGTAATTTAATATAGATTATATAAATGATGGCAGAATAGGGTAGCTCCTGTTGAATGTTAGACACAACTGCTCTTAACGCAGTCATTACGACATAACATGAATTCACTAATGGTAGATGATTGCTAGTAGCTGTCGACACAGATAGCGACAGTTACCTGAAATTAACTCTTTTCAACACGCTATTTCAGAGGAGCGCTGCCCCGGCCGGCCCGGCCCCGCCTCTTGGTGCCGCGCAGGCGCTGTGGCTCCGCGGGGTGCCGCGGCGGTGTGCGGCCATGCGCGGGTCGCGCGCGCTGCCCCTGCCGCTCCTGCTGCTGGCGTCGCTGCCCGCCCTCAGCCCCGCGATCGCGGCCCTGCGCTCCGGCGGCAGCAGGTGGGTAGGGGATGGGCTTCTGCCGCTGCCGGAGCGGGCCGAGGCGGGCCCGGAGACCGGGCTCGGGCCGCACTCCCGGCGGGAGCTGCGTCTTGGCCGCCTGTGCTTCGCGGTGGTATTGCCGCGCCCCCGGGCCCACGGTCATCGTAGCGCTGGGCCGGGGACTGGGAAAGGCTTCCCAGAGCCGACAGCACAGTGGCCGAGGTGAAGCGAGGCTTGGTTACTCTGCAATGAGACAGTTGGTGGTGGGAGCTGAGAAGTCTGGGTTTAAGTAAAAGGTACTTTAGACTGCAGTGAGGAGATGGTCAAACAAGTACAGACCGCAAGATGCTGTCAGTGTGGAAGATGGTTTCAGCTATTAGAGAGTAAAATCTGTCTTCGTAGATTGGCCTTGTGGTGAGGACCGAGAGGAGCTGTAATATATGGGCACTGATTTTCTTTTTAATCACTTTTTTCCCAGGAAGTGTCAGAGTGATTTTTAATTACACTAACCGAGTGTCCCCAAACTTACTACAATGACAAGAGAGGCTTTCTGTAATTGATTCTCAATGCAGATTGTAAACCAGCTCATCTAAACTGATGAAAACTTTGTTTTCATCAAATAAAACTCTGTTGCGTTCTTCTCGTTATATAATGTAAAAGATGAAATTATGCAAGTATGGTCCATTTTATAGTTTGCTGGGGTTGGGGGGCTTGTCTTTACAGGTCTGTGAGTCAAGTGTGTGTGGAAAAGTCACTGATTTTCAGAAGTAATACCCCTTATTCTACAGACATCGTTTCTGATCCTGATGGACAAGATCCACTGTTCTGTGTACAGTTGGATGACTGTAAGCAATCTTTCTTTTCGCATATTTTGATTGCCTTTGCGTAGGGAATATTTTTTTGAACTGCACGTTGTAATTGTTGCTAATTATTTTGACTGTTACAGTTTCGGAGAGACCATAGTGAATCAGGGTCTTGAGCACCAAAGACAAAGATCATTGCACTGTTATTAAGGGTAGGGTTTCTGGCTGAGTACAAATAAGTCTTTATCAATTGCTTATGTATCTGTACCGTACTTAGTGGGCTACACATAGAGCAGCAGATAAGGGTTGATGTTTAGAGTATCCCACTACTCTAATTTTCAGAAAGTGTTTTTCTTATTGTGTCTTGGATTCTTCATTATATATGCTTATTTTCATCCTTTCTTCTCTGCTACCGGTGATTTTTTTTTCACTGGTAATCATATATCCTGTAGGATATGCCATTAACATTCTTTTCTCTTTTTGCTTTCCACATTGTACTTCATTTGAGTGATTCAATGTCCAGTTCCTGGCATTCAGTGCAATTGCTGTGGTCTCACATTTGAACACGTACCATTTTCTCTTTTGAGTTGTCTGGGAATTATGACCCACAGTTCCATCTGCTTCTGACCTAAATCTTTGAGTATTTTATGTTGGGAGGGGCTCAGGAGATTAACAGGTACAACAGCTGGTCAAAACAAGGTTAGCTTTTTATTATCTTGTCCTGCTTTCAGCTCTTTACAGATTTTGTCTGAGTGTTTTGCATACAAGAGCAAAGAAATTATAAGAGGATACCGATAGAAAGTCTGGGGTTCTTTTTAGGATGCCTATTGTCTATTCATACTTATCTTGAGTTTTACTTAACTATTTTGAATCCATTTAATATTGCTTTTTGTGAACTCACAAATGGGTGATTGATTTTGTAATTCAGATTTCATGTGTGTCTAATATGGGTACCTCACGGAAATTACTGCACATGTTAATATAGCTGTTAAGGAGTCTCATGCTTTTTGGAAAGTTGCTTTGTGTATTAATAGTTGTTTCCTATGAACTGTATTCATGATATCATCCTGTTTTGTAGATCATATTAGCCTATTATAAGTGTTACTATGGATTAATTAATATAAGGCACCAAGTAACTCTCAATTACTAAAGTTATTTCTTTTTAAAATATTGGCACAGTATTTAATCTTATCTTCTCTAGTAACTTAATGTTGGTGGATTTATTTTGTTTCTCTTTTCAAACTCTAGCAAAGCTGAACTATTTTCAACAGCCACAGGATATCAAAGAATCTGATTTTGCGGGGTTCTTAGAGAAGTATGGCAGACACTCTTTCTTAGCACCATCACAAGTTCAGCCATCATTCTCTGCTTTTTACCGCGTGAGTTGAAAAAAAAAATAGCAATCAGTTTGCACATATGCTTTTACTAACCTGTCTGTAATGATGTCTAATGAGAACAGATTGAAAGATTCTTATTTTGTACCTAGAGGCCATATTATCACAGGATCATAGCATATCCTCAGTTGGATGGAACCCACAAGGACCATCAAGTCCAACTGCTGGCCCTGCACAGGATGCCCCAGCGATCCCACCCTGTGCCTGAGAGTGTTGGGCTCTGTCAGCCTTGGGACTGTGACTGTTACCTGAGGAGCCTGTTCAGGGCCCAGCCACCCTCTGGGGAAGAACCTTTTCCTGATATCCAGCCTGAGCCTCCCCTGACACAGTTCCAGCAGTTTCTTTGAGTCCTGTCCCTTGTCACAGAGAGCAGAGATCAATGTCTGCTCCTTGGGAGGAAGCTGCAGAGAGCAATGAGAACTCCCCTCAGTCTCCTCCAGGCTCAACAAGCCAAGTGACTTTAGCGATTCCTTGTATGGTATCCCCTGGAGATCCTTCACCATCTTTGTAACCCTCTTTTGAGTGCTCTCCAACAGCTTTATGGTTGCGTTGTGGCACCCAAAAGTGCCCTCAGGGCTCAAGGTGAGGCCATAGCATGGTGCAGAGCAGAGTGGTAGCACCTGGTGATGCTGAGCCAGATGCACCCAGGACACAGATGGCCCTCCTGGCTACCAGAGCACATTGTTTTATCTCTCAGTACTTTCCATACCTTAGTGTATAAAGTATTTCTGGTCAGTTGCCTTGTATTTAAGAGGTTGGACAACCTTTTAGACAAAACCAGGTGTCCACAAAGAAGTATAGATATGTCTCTTGTCCTTGGCATTAGTATTCTGCTCTAACTTGGTGATTTCTCCAAATTCTCTTTTCAGGCTGGTGATCCGATCCTCATCTACTTTGATTCATCATCTGTATTGAGCATGCTTAGACAGCCAATAAAAATGGGAGCCAGTGGACTTTGTGTTGATGGGAATCCTGCTGGTTAGTAAAGGGGGAAGAATATCTTAGGGTGGTTTGCTTCTGTTTTTTTTATCTGTTGTCATGTCTTAACTCACCCAGGCTTCCTGGACAGTAAAAGCACAAGCTGTATTCGGATTTTTGCCAACTTGAGCAAGAGCTGCGTGACTGACCCTGCCCTAGATGCTGCTTCCTACTACCGTGACTTCACTGTGCTAAAGGTGCATTTCAAATTTCTTGCTTTTGTTCAAAATCTTAGTTGTTTGACTTTGCATTGCCTTCTGCTGTGATTTCAGATAACTGTAAAACTGAAGGTCATTTGGTATGTCATTCCTGATCTTCCAATAGCTGAGGCCTTCTTCTCTGGCCACAGAGAGCAGCAGGCACAGCTTTCCCAGGCATTGTCCCAGGGAAGACTGTGAGAAGATCAGAGAAAAGAATGATAAACAATTCTTATCTTCACTTGCTGTACCTGTTGTTGTGAACATGTGGAATGTGTTATGGAGATTTGTTTACCAAAGGGTGATTTCTTAATTGGCCAATGGTGATAGTGTTTAGATTCAAGGACCAATTAAGAAAAACTGTATTGGACCATGAGGACGATGAGTTTCTTAATAAGTATAGTATAATAAAGTGATTGATCAGCCTTCTAGAATCATAGAGTCAATGCTAATTATCACCTCGTCAGGGATGCTGTGCTACAACAGGAAACCTGTTAAAAATGTCATGACTGGTGGTAATCCTAAAATTCAAACTACTTTCCAATAAACTTCCATTATTAGCAAATTCTTAATGTATTTAACAGGTACTTCATTGATACTTCGTAGTTCTAATGGCCTATCTAAAATTCCCTCGCATTTTAAACAGATTGTTTATCAAAGTATATCTTGTCTGTTCCATCAGCTTGATCAACCCAGCAGTACATGTTCTCAGTAAAGAATTAGGGTGATTTTTTTTTTTTACATAAAGTGCGATCTCTAAAATCATACTGATGCCCCCTTATTAATATTAGCTCTATTTATGTCCATATAAATGTCTCTATTTATCCTGACAATAAATTCAAAGTAACCAGTTTACTGTTCTGGGTTCATCCCACTCGTTTTACTGAAAGCTTATATGAAAATGTCTCCTCTCAGCTTGTAGAGTTTTTCTGGTTTTCCAAGAGGAAACAACATTGTAAATAGGAGTACATATTAAGGCTGATGACTCAGTATACCCTTCTACTGGAAATCTAAATCTACTTAACTAGTAGAGAATAGTCTATTGATCAGATTTAATTAATGTTTTCAGGACTTTTTGTCGCTGTTGCCAAAGTGCAGTTTTTCCTTAACTGGACACTGAAGTACTTGATAGCAGAAGATGGAGTTTCAGGAATGGATCAGAGATGTGGCACTTAAAAGTACCTGCGTTCTGCAGGACATTAACTAGGCCAAGCTTAAATTTGTCTTTTGGTATTTTAAAATGCCTTCTGTGAACTGTCTGTGATTTATAAATTGCAAAATGATGACATTTTCACATCTGGAATAAACAAAGTATTTTTGTCAATAACTATTCAGGTTCTTTTGTAGTGATTTTATGACTTTAGTCACAAACACAGCAATTTACTTCACTTTTTATTGGAATTGTAAAACGGTTTGCTTATTTTCCCCAGGTCCCAATTAATGACACTGTTACGCCATCCATGAAGGTCAGTCTCATTTCTGGTTCTGAAGGGAAAGTGGGAATGTGCTGTGTCCAAGACAAGATTTTTCTTGACAAAACTAAGACCTTATAGAAAAAAAGGACATAATAAGGGTGTATTTTTGAATGAATGGGCATAGATAGGACTAAAGTCATGGAGGTAGCTTATTTTCGTGGAAAAAGATTGGGGATCTGGAGCAGTGTGATGTGCCCCCCAGATCACAGCAAGGAGGTAAATTGACTTGGATGGAAAAGCAGTGAAAAAGAGTAAAAAGAGCTCTCTCCTTTTAAACAGTTACTGATTGTTAATATACTTACTTTCTCCAGGTAAATGTCACTGCAGTCTCACCACCTGGAGCTCCCCACATGAAAGACAATACATGCATCAATGTTGTTTCTGAGGTATGTGAATCTTCTTTCCTTTTCAAGCAGCTTACCACAAGCTTAAAGCCATTGCCCTATTACCTTACCCTGTCTCCTGTTATTCTCTAAATTGGACTTTCAGGTGATCTATGAGATAGAATATAGTGGCACAAGTGGGATTCAGAGTGTTTCAGTCCAGTTCAAAGTCAGCAACATCTCTGTGAACTCCAGATCCTCTCTGCAGCAGCACTTCACCATGCACTTCTGGGTTAGTATCTCCATCCTCCTTGGAATTTTACCAAGTTTGTAGTCTAGCTTGTGATTAATTTTTGTACAGAAGATACTTGGAGAGGTTAGAGCAGTTTCACTGTGATATAGTAGTAACAGAGCCCCGGGATACAGATGATTGAAGAGGGGAGGCATTTCTGGTCTCAAATAAAGCATGCTAGTAGAGAGGTCCAGGCTCAACACAAGCATGCAGTCTTTCATTGCAAAAATTTCAAGGAGCTGAGTATTTTTATATGATGATTTTTGCTCTTGGTTTGGTGGTTGGTTTTAGGTGTTTTCTATTTGTTTGGGGGTTTTTGGTAGTTTTTTGAGCGTGGGATTTTGTTTTTTTTTTTTGTTTGGTTGATTTGGTTTTGGGCTTTTTGGCACTGTTTTGTTTTGGTTTTTGTTTGTTTTGGAAGTATTGTTTTGGTTTTTTGTTTGTTTTGTTGGGGGATTTGGGTTTGGTATTTTTGGAGGAGGGTTATTTTTTGTTCTTATTTGTTTGTTTGTTGAGGTAGAATGGAAGATAAGTCAGCAGCATGGTCTTGTGAAAGAAAGGGTTGAAGCTAAGGTTGTATGTGATGTGTTTAGTGTTTGTGAAAGAAGTTACTAAATTTATTCCAGGTACTTAACACTTTTGCCTGTGCAGCAGGAAAGAAAGTTACTTGGAAGGGTGTAGAAATCTGGGAAATACTAATGTGTGTTAAGTTCACATAAATCATGTCCCATGATTTATGTAATTCAATGTAAAATTGAATAAGTGATGACCTCAGGGGTTGGTAAGTGTGCAATGCAACTTTGTTGAAGTTATGCCCAGATTGCCATACAAACATGTAGAAGTAGAATGGTCCACTAAGAATCAGGGTCAAGGCAGAGTTTGTTCTGCAGTTCTTCTGTAGAATTGTCCTGACTGATCTGTTCACTTCCTCAGAGACAAATGTTGAGCAATAGCAATTCATTGTATTGTGAGCTCTCCTGGTATTGTCCACATTTCAGGATACTGACATTTAGTTTTTTACTTCCTGGACTGCAAATGAAATTGGCCAGGTAAGAAAGAGTCCTTGTAAACAAATAGTTTAAGTAGTGTATAATGATCTGTCATTCAAAAAAACAGCTTACATTTACGTTTTTGGGAATGCAAATTTGATCTTTGGGATGAATGGATGTCATTGATGCTAATTTTTTCCTCTTTTTCCTCTATTTCTTCTCTTTGTCGCTTTGTAGACCAGGACTCTCTCTCATGTGTTGCCTAGAAGCGGAAACCCTGGCTATATCACTGGAGCACCACTGTTGATTGCAAACAGTGGTGCCAAGCAACGTGTATCCTTTTTCTGCTAGGAGTTTTTGTTTATCACTGGGGTTTTTTTTGATTTGTTACTGCACTGTCTGAACTTTTATAGTGCCCTAATAGGGAAAAGAAGGAATATGGGGTGAGTGGATTGTTAAATGAGATGAGTGTTGTATGTTGTCTGTTTATACTTTTGTTTGGTTTCTTGATGTGCAGTCTGTCAGATGAGCATATTAAGGAGTGAAAGTGATGGAAGTTGTTCACAATTCCTCAGGCACACAGTACAGTTTGGAAGGAATATGAGAACAGGCTGCAAAATCAGGTAACAACACACTCTGCAGTCATCCTTTCCAACAGTTGGAAGTTGTGGACTCAGAATGTTTTTCTGTAGTCTCTTATGTACTTCTGTGGAGCCTAGGTCCTTCCCTGAGATCACCGATGTGTCTCTACAGATCTTTCACAAACTCCTAAGAGAACATGAATATAGTAAAGATGGTGGCCTGCTAGAATAATCTGAACATTGTGATGGTCTTCTGGGACATTTTGAGGCTCTAGTCTGGCAGTATGTCTTGGGCAAGAGTAGAGTTGAGGAGTGAATCTTAAAAAGGGATTGTTTTGATGGTTTAGATTGTTCCTTTGACACGGCAAGTGTAGGACTGCTGATGCGATAAGATGGCTGAAGAGCTGTCAGCTTTTCTTATCATTATCCCTGCCATATTTTTCTCCTTTCTTGTTGCTGAAAGGATTGAAACTGCATCTGTTTAATACCAATACTTGTTGACTCATTATAAGAGCAGAAGAAATACTTATTGCAAAGAAAGGATATTGACAGTGGTTTGGATTTTTTTTTTCTTGTCCTGGAAATCACTTTCTTAAAGGTGTTCTTTTCTCATTTCCAGCCTATCCCCAATATTGGAAGACGGTAACTGTAGTTACATACAGCAGAAGTTATACAAGGCTTTTCAGGGGATGAGCAGAACAGAAGACTTTGCTGTAACTGGCAGTGCTCATTCAACTCAGGCAGAAGAGTGGAGGACCATTCTAATTGAGAACTGCAGTGTGGAGGTAATATGAATGCAGACAGACCGACTGTAAATATTTTTCCTTTCGTATCTTTGTATTGCCTTGGGGAGGTCGGGGTATCTGCACTTTTTTGTATAATGAACCTATGACTCTCAGGGGTCTTAATATGTGAAAGCAGCCATTATGGTTCATGTTCATATTATTAGAGTACTTAGCAAAAAAAAACCCTCAAACCCAACAAACCCTGACAGATTTCCTATCTCTTGAATCCTGTTCTGCTATTTAAATGGGCAAAAAGAGTTAAATACTGAATCCAGTGTTATATAATTTTCTGACAGCCTTTTGGAACTGATAGTAGCTGGCTACTTCCTATTAATTATTATTATAATACTTTCTGCTTTTCCAGAATAGGGAATATTTTTGTAGGGATATTTATATCCTATTATATTTCCTAATAAGGTTAAAGTCTGTGAGCCAATTGCATTGTAATAATTGTTAATCTGTGGGGGAATAGCTAAGTGGAATATGAAGTCCAAGAGGTAAAGCTGAGATAAATTCTAATTGGAACTGAGATGACAGTGAGCTCCAAAATGGGTGGTTGACATGATCAGAAGTTACAGAGATAGTACTGAAGTGATTGATTCAGGTTCTGTGACCTGTATTATCCAAAATATTAGACTTTGGCCATAGTGGTCCTTTATCACTTTTAAAATACTATATTAAATTGATTAGCATGTATTTTATTTTCAGGCTGTGAATTGCACTTCCTGTTGTATGGTTCCTGTGACCCTGGAGATACAGATATTGTGGACTAAAGTGGGCCTCTTGTCCAACCCACAAGCTCAAGTAGTGGGTACACGGCACTTTTACCACTGTCAGCCCCTCAAGGTATGGAATCAAAAGCCCTCCCTCACACACAGAGGTAATTAAAGGGGATTTACAGGTTATTTAAGAACCAAGAAATCAAATGGTCTTGAAACTAAGTAAGTTGAGATTTATTGAATTTTAGCAGTTGTCTGGCTGCAATGGTAGCCTTCTATAGAGGAAGGTTGTTTTGTGGTCTTTTCAGTACTGTCCTCACTCAGTTGTATAACTGGAAAAGATACCTTCTTTTCAACCCTGAACTACTTTCTGCCACTTTAGGACTCAATCTTTAAACTTACAGTTATGGTTGGTATAAAGTTGTACTTACAAACATCCAGTAACTGCATGTTTAATATTTAGTTGTGTCTTAAAGCCTTAATATGGGATTTGAGTGTAGTAATATTTCAGAGACTCCACAGAATGCTGATAATCTGTGCAGAAGATTTCTGTTCCTCTAGAGCTTCTGAAATCACTATCAGGTAGCTGAGGAAGTGACTAATGCTGGTGACAACATGTTTGGAGAACTGGGGAGGAAGGCAGTAAGCCAGAAAGAGGGTATTCGAGGCCAGGTTGGGTGGAGTTCTGAACTACCTGATCTAGTTGAAGGCATCCTTGCTCATCACAGAAGGCTTGAACTAGGTGGCCTTTAAAGGTCCCTTCTAGCCCAGACCATTCTGTGATTTTGTGATGTCAGCTAACATGACCACAGAGGACAATGAGCAGTCTTTTTCAAGCATGTGTCAGTGGATCCCATTGTGATTTTTTTTCCTTTTTTTTTGATATCACATAGTCTTTTGGGCAGCAGAAATATTTCAAGGCTTACACTTCTCTGTAAGGGCTTAGGGGAAGCAGCTGGCATCCACCCAGGCATCTTCATGACTATGAGGAAGGTATCTGTCTGATGTGTTAACACACTTTGAACTTCAGACCCAGTCTAAATGAGATTTTACACACTTGTTTGAATGCATCTCATGGTACCCTTTTGTTCTCCCTTCTTGCAAAATACATGACGAGAAGAGGATAGGAAGATGTTAACCACATAAAACTCATATTGCCCTGAGGCAAAGTGATACTCCCACCCCATGAAAATATTTTTAAAATCACCTGTTACATGGCTTCATTAATAAATAAATTATTAATAAAATTAATAGAAAAATCTTCTGTCTGGGGAAGAAGATTTGTATTCCTAGTAAAAGTGTAGGGTGCAAAGCCCTCAGGATTAGCTAATCAAGAAGAATGAGATTCAGATTTGATTTGCTTGAGCAACTTATGCTAATTACTTTAGACCCTTAAGGTATATTGCAAGGCTAATTATAAGAAAGCAAGTTTCTGACAGCAAAAAAGCCCATGTCATTAAAATCAGTACTGACTTCATCAGTGACATCACAAATCCACAAATTAGGATTGTTACTAAAGGAAATTTTAGGAAAGGACCAACTTGCTCTATAGTCAGCAGTTATGAAGTCCAACTATTTGCAAGCCCACTAGACTGCACATTACTTTCAAATTATGTCACTTCCCAGCTTTAGCCTACAGATTCTCTACCTGAGAACTATCCTTTAGTTCCTTTAATATTCTTTAGAGAAACCTTTTTTTATTTATACAGCACTGTGTCACTGGAAAGTTCCCTAAGTAACTGACCAGAAAACAGAGAATCCAGGAAAGACATCCTGATTTCAACACCCATACACAATATCTGATCACAGTTATATTTGGACTTGGTGAAAATACAGGACGTTTTAAAATGATGTGGAGTTCTACAAGAGCATGCTGGAAGTTGCTAATGGTTGCCTTCTCCCAACTGTTTAGGAGGGATTATGTATGGAGTTGTTTTCCCTGCACTAATCTCTCTGATTTTAAGGCAGTTTTTCAAGGTCCAGGCACTTAAATCAATCATCTTGAGGCTTCTTGTTGACTAGGGCAACTTGGCCTATTTTTGAGTGTGTTTACTCATTGATAGGAGAACTTGTATCAGAATTGTTTGGAAAATTCTATTTGTAACTGCTCAGCAGTGGTGAATTGTGATCAAGGACTGATCTGGCATGGAGGGCAAGAAGGTGGTAAACTGGCTGGAAGGAGGAACATTAGGACACTTTGCAAGTGAGTGAAGTTTCCAGGTGATGACAGAAGAAATAGCCTCAGCATTTTCTTGTAGCCATTCTGGAATGGGAACTGCTCAGGGGCCAGCTTTGGGCAGCAGAGCAGGCCTGGGGAATGCACCCATGGCAGGCTGAAGGGCCGCATGCTGATGCTCTCACAACTGGTGCTGCAGATGCAAAGGTGCACAAGGAATCTGCTCATGATGCCTCTTTGCACACTCCTGTAGAACCAAGACTGTACTCAATGTGTTATTCATCTTGTTTGGTTGGGTTTTGTTTTTAATTTAGGCACAGACTTATTTTTTAATTCACCTTGAGGATGCCACAAAAATTCCCCAATAGGAGTCACAATATTTTTTGCTTAAGAGTCATGAACTCTATGATGCAAATTTTTTGAGTGCTTCCTACAGAATTTTGCTCTGAAGGCAATCTTTGAAATTCCTCTCAGGGAAGTGATTGAGGTGTTAATTTCACAGGTTGGCATAAACCAGTGCAAGCACAGAAGGTGTGCTGCCAGTAAATGCCCTCTCAGTGTTAGCATGCAGAGCTAGGAAGTGGGGCAGAGAGTGAGGTTGCTCTTTTGGCAGCAGCACGGTCTTAAATCAGCCCAAGGTAGCCATGAAACTCCATGCAGTTCAAAGAGCTAGTGTATGCGTTTTCTTGCTGCATTCCGTTAAAACAGAAAAGAACTGAGGCCTTAGAGGTTCAGTCCCCTGTGTGATCTTCACTGATCTGTCTCCTTCCTGAAACAACATCCTAAAATGTGAGCAATAAATTTATGTTGTATTGGGTCCCTGCTTTAGTTTACTGACATTTATTGATAGGATTGCATCTTGTGGCAGTTCTTTCTGGTAGCAAGCACTTGCCCAAGGAGCCAGCTGATCTTTTATAAAAAATAAAGCTAGCTTGTATCTGTTCTTATTACTAAGCATTTGGTATGTCTTTCCTCTGAGTAGAAGGCTTTCTGTAGCCGAGCTTAAGTCACTGCTGCCATTTTGGAGATCTCTAGCATACGATACACAGTAGCTAAAGGTGATCTTTACTACACCCACAATTTACCTGCTGAATATCAATTTTGGGAAAGAGGTCTTACTCCTAGGACACTGAACTCTTGCCATCCCAAAGATGCTTGCCATGCTTGCCAGTCATCTACAGCGTGTTCCCCCATTAAAAAATTGGGGATGGGTATGCTTTTTGTATTAAGACTGCTAAACTCCTTTTGCTTCCCTTCTTGCTGCAGTTTCTAGACATGAGCATGGTACCTGTGACAACTATTGTTACCTTCACTGACATGACGGATTGGCCAGAACCTCCACGAGGCCAGCCCCAAATGCACTGGAAACTCCCATTTGACATCTTTTTTCCATTCAAGGTAGCCCTGAATGTAGAAAGAACTTACAGAGGTGATCTGGCTGGGTATTTATTGTTGATTCTAATAATGTCTAGTATTTTCTGCTTTTGAAATAGATGGAGCCTGTATTTAAAGTGTGGTGAGTGAATTGATATATTCAGGATATGACCCAGACGATGGACTTTTGTCATCAGGTTTTTTATACCATTTCTGTGTTATCTGTGTGCCTTCTGTTCTTGGATTAAGCCATGTGGGCTGCTTTTCCTCTCATGTTTCTGTTCTTTGTATGTGAACCATCTGTGAACATCATTGCAGCAACACACTTGAGAAATGTAGGGATCCAGGGACATTGCTTTAATGAGGGACTAGGAAGAGAATGTTAAAACTATTATTCCATTCCATTATTCCGGAAACCAAGAATGCTCTCTAAACCAGGGAGCATGGAGGTAGAAGCAAAGTTCAATCAAAGCATTTTGGAGCTCTTTTCAGTTGGAGATGCATCTGATTTTGGAGCTGCTTTCCTATTGGAGAAGCATTTGATTTTTCTATGTGAAACTAATCAAACACTTAAAATACAGGAGCTTGCCCGGGTGGCCTGAATTCTATTTTATGAGTAAGCATGTGTGCCAGTCACCCCTAACCTGTCCTTGTTAGATGATGACAGCCACAACTCTGTGAGATTTTTTGAATCTTGCTTTTTTTGTGTCTTTTCAAATACAGATATCCAATTGAAATTTTCATGGTTTAATCACTTTTTACATTAGCAACACTGTTGCACAGAACAAAGCAATTGTGAATGCTCTGAAATACCGTTGAATTTTAGTGGTTTGTCAAAACATCTTCCTAATATTTTTCTTCTCCCTGGAAGAAATGGGCCTGAATAGACTTTTTCCTAGATAACAAGCATTCTCTTGTTCCAGATAGGAACTGAACTGAAAATGGTAACTACTGAAAATCTAGTAGCACATCAGAGAGACTTGTGAATAGGTCTGAAGCTACAACATGGAATATTTTAGGAAAATTTGTAGATGTATTGAGACGGAAGCTTGCTGTGATACCTTACCTCTGGCTCTCTCTCTGGGACTAGGAAATAAATTTATTGTTTTTGCTGTTAAAGGTGGTCTGATTATCTAGACTGCCATCTACCATCACACAGGAAATCTGCTTAATTGTTCCAGGAAGCTGTTGGATGAAAGTATATTTTTAGCAGAAGATTTTATTATTTATCTTCAGATGACGGAAAAATCTGCCCCATCTGATGCCAAGTGCTCCAATGGAATCAATAAAAGCCAAAAATTTCAGAGCCTAGTTTTTATTAAATGTTTGTTGCTTTTATACCTATACTGCACATAGTAACTCTGTTGCTTCTCCTCATTACAAACTTTAAAAAGAATGCAAAAATAAACTGAAAAACTAGTAATTAGTCAGGGTATCAAAGGAGATAACACAAGTAAAACAAAACTACAACGCATGTAAAAGCTTCTGGATTAATGTCACATATTTATCTTTGTCCTTATTTGCACGGTTTATTAGCTGGGAACGAATTCTGTGCGAGTGTCTTCAGTGTCCGTTGATTTCTATTCTGGGGCAGCCCAACCAAGCTGGTGTGAACATTCAGAACTGTGTACTGCACTCCAGTATTACACAGGACTGTACCATTACACAGAAACAAACTTCGATTTTTAGGTAGATGTGGCTTCTCAGATGTGCCTGTAATACCTTTGAAAAGTTTTTCTCAGAACACCTTTATTGTGTGTCCTATGTCCTCTCATGTGCCTAAGTTGTGGAGTCCAGGAAATTAATTTAGAGGTGACAACAACTGAATTACAAAGGGTTAGCTGGAGAAACTTCCCAAATGTAACCTGGGAACACATGCTAAATGTGTTGAGATAGGGCATGAATGAAAGGGATCTGGCATCCTTGTTTTCTGCATTATTGAGGTAATTCACTTAGGTATAACCAGAGATACTCTTTGCTCTGTGGCTGCAAATACTTGAAATGCTGTAAGAATACATCACCTTTTATATTGTAATTATCTGGCCTCCAACGTCCTAATTTTTAGCTCATGTTTGTCTCCTTTCACATTTTGTCATAGCAAGAAATATGAGCTGGAAAGAGCCTTGTCCATATTCTGCCTTAAGGCATATTCAAATTCTAGCCACATGACAGCAGTGCTTGTGGGTTTAGAATCTGCAGTTTCCTATGGCAATGAATTTTTGTGTCTACTTTATCATGCTGTGTTTTTCCCCCCTGCCTGATCTGAAAGAGCCTGTGTTGCAATTCAGTATCAGGCAACGTTATTTTATTACCACACACAAGGCAGACTCATATGTCAGATGTACAGGAATGGAGTGTTTGTACTCCATGTCAAAGGGCTGAGACAAAACACTTTTTCTGCTGCCAGCATTCTAGCTAGAGCCATCTGTCCAACATCTCCCTTTTTTGAGGCAGTAAGTCTGTTTTTACACTGTCCGAGTGGAGACCATCTTTACTAGGAAATTTTTCAAGTCCTTTCCAAACATCCCCCTCGTTTCTTTAGAAGGCGTAATTTTAAATTTGAAAGCAGGAGCAATTTTCGAAGCCGGGGGCGGGGCGGGTGGGGCCGGAAGCGACGGCAGGCGGCGGGGAGCCGGGCCGGCAGGCGGCGGGGAGCCGGGCCGGCAGGCGGCGGGGAGCCGGGCCGGGAGGCCGCGGGGAGCCGGGCCGGGAGGCCGCGGGGAGCCGGGCCGGGAGGCCGCGGGGAGCCGGGCGGGTGAGTGGGGCCGGGCCGGGCTGGGCAGCGCCGGGCTGAGCTGCCCGCAGCGGAGAAGGGCGCGGGGCTGCGGCTCGGCTCTGGCCCGCCGGCGGGGGGCGCACCGGGAGCGCGGAGGGCCGGTCCTTGCTGGGGGTGGTCGCCGCCCGTCGGTGCTGCCCCTTCCCCTGCCGCCTGGGGAACCGGGAGCGGCTGCTGCGTCGCCCGCGATAGGAGGTTGAGGGCTCCGGCGGAAAGAAGCGAGCTCAGCCTGACAACTGCCGGGGCGCGCCGCACACCGCCCATCTCTCGGACCCGCGGGCTCTCCGGAGCTGCACAGATTCGGGGTCGCTTTTTCTCGGCGGTCTCAGCGTTACTGCTGCGGGGAATTACCGGCAGTGTGGAATTGCAGTTTGATCCCCAGCGAGTACCCGACGAACTGGTAAGAGCTGCACGGGCCTCGTCCATCTGGAGATCTGTGAGAGCGCATCTGTTGCTCCTCTAGAGGTTTCTTTTTCTTTGCCAGAAAAGAAACCTTGTGCCTACTTACAAGATTTCTCCATGCCCAAAGAAAGTATTTAACCCCCCCCCCCGACGCTTGCATGACAGCTAAGAGTCACTCCCTAGGTTTTGACCCGACTTTGTGATAAGCCTGTGTTCTTCACATACTGTTTCTTCACAGTACACAGAACAGGATCAGATTAGAGCTTTTTTTAAGAAACCTGATAGCTCTCTGGAAAGAGTAATCAAACTCTAGATAATGCAGACTTAAGCAAAGTTTAAATGGTTTACCAGAATTATTTGACAACTGTGTCCATATTATGAAGTCAAGAGTTTTAATTTTTTAAATGAAAAATAACTCAAATATTTCCATATGCTTATAAAAATTTTCCACCTGCTTATGCCGATGCTGTACCCTCAAATTGATGGATACTTCGAGTGTTTACCCTCTTCCCAGATTTGCTCTTGAGGATACTGAGAAGAAATTTACGAAGGGTTAAAATAAACTTTTCTTCTTTTTTTCTCTGTAGTAAACTATGTTTAGTCACTTTGGAAACTGTATCGCCTGTTCCATATTTGTGTCAGTGCATATTTTTTGTTGTGTAAACTGCTTTGCTGGTTTTTTTTTTTTTTTTGCTGTATTTCCTTGCTCTTAAGCTACTGTTTTGTCATGATTGTCATAAAAATTGTGTTCAGTAGCAAAGTAAGCATCTTTCAAGCTTAGCTTCAGTAATTGTTCAGCTGTTTTTATTGTATGTTGTTTTACTAGGAATACAAAAACAATGGTATTTTTATGGATTTCTGCAGCATGTGGGGAAGAAAGTATCTGAGAGTCACTGTGTATGATACTCTGAAAAGTCAGTTCAAGATGTAGTGGAAAAGAAAAAAGGAAATAGAATAATAGAAATTATCACTTAAGGAATGAAATGCAGAATAAAAGACCGTATTATGCCAGTATATTAATCCTTCATCCAAATTTGAGTGCTCTGTTCTCTACTGCCGTTCCGGACTCTCCCTCGGCTGGCACGTGTCACTGTGTTTGCACTGACCAAGGAGGTGGAGGAAGAGCAACGGAGATCATTGCATATACGTGCAATAGCCTTGATATAAGGAAAGCAAGAGCATCCTATGCAGATGTCTTAATGGCAGTGTAGTCTAAGGAATTGCTGTGCTTCTCTCTTTCTGGTGCTAATATTCACTTGTACAGATGGGTGGGTCAGTTAGTCTCTGACCAGAGTATTACCATGATCAAGCTGTCTTGCTTGGGGACAGGAATTGCAGCTTTGATCAGAAGGTGGCAAAAGTGGTTGTTCAGGGACAAGTGTCGAGCATGACAGCAGATGGAGGAATGAGGAGGTAGTTGCACTGCAAGTCTGTAAAATCATCAGTCATATGAAGGTGAATAACCCCAGTCTCCACAAAGCTGGAAACTAGGAGAGTATTCTACTAGTTTTGATTGCTTTCTTGTCCTATGCATGTACTTTATCTGGGCATCTGAAAGACTGCTGTTCTATCTATGAGTTTGTTTTATTTTATTTGTTTACTTATGCTGTGTCTGGCAATTGTACAACCTTCATTTGATGGATATAGGGAAACGAGCAGAATGGGATGCTAGTTGTATCATCTTTATCTTAACAGCTGGTGCAACCTGATGTTTTACTCCTCAGTGCTCAAAACAGGTGATAGAAGAAAGTCGCAAGATTTAATTGAGGCAAGAGTAAAGAGATGTTAGGAAGAAGGAAATGCTTGAAAGATGCTAATTAATCCTATCTTGAGGTTTATTAGTGGTTTAATCGTGCTTGATTAAGTTAACCTATCCTTATGTTCCTCACTTAGAAAGTTTGATTAAAGCAGATACTCTATGATTTTTTTTCTTCTTTTTTGTCTTTAATTAGCTGGGGAATAAAATATTTGCACAGAGATGTACTCGTGCTTCTTGCAATTATGTCTGGGATGCAGCCAGGTGGATTGAAGCATGTGTGCCTACACATATGGTTATTACCATTAGGATAGTTCCATGCTTTTTCTTGAAGATGGAGCTCTCTTTGGGATTACTGAAGGTTCACTACTTTTAACTGTCCGAAACGGCAGTTTTACATTGCTCACTTCTTAGTATGCTTGCAAAGTACACCAAGGTAGGTAACTGCTGACCACATAGGAAATTTAGGATTCCCTGCCACTAAAAAGTGTACTTCAATAAAAACTGCTGGTTTCATGTGGCAAATGAAAGTACTGGTTTATTTTGTATGCATTTTCTCTTACCAATTCAATATCTATTTGAATATCTGAAAAAGAAAAGCAGCTCTTCAGTATCTGGAATGGTTATGGGGAACCTGTTGCTTTTTATTTGGAAGCACATTTTATAGAAGTTGCACATGCTAAAAATTGGCCCGGTGAGCTTAAAATGAGAGCATTTCCATTTCTTTTTAGCTTTTTGAAATGAATGACAGAATATTCTGTGTTGGAAGGGGCCTACAAGGATCAGCAAAGTCCCAAAAGGCTTGACTTAATATAGAAAAAAGGCTTAATACAAGAAAAAATAAGTCTACTATTGTGATATACCTTTAGTTACCATTCTATTTTTTTTGTGAGTGACCAACATTCTGGTGTTGTCATTCGATTTACTCTGCAATTGCTAATAATTGGAGTGGGGAAGAGGGGAGAGCAGGCCTTACATGCATTATGATGATTAAACCAAATTCCATTTCTGGAAAAGTAAAGATCTCCAAATAGTCTTCTAACAAAGACCTTATGATGACCTTATTTTTGAGGTATGGTTTTTTTGTTTGTTTGGGGTTTTTGGAGGGAGAAGGATGGGGAGGATCTTATGGTTTTGATATTTTTTCTTCTTTTTAGCAGGAGCTGGGGGAGTTGTTTAATTTCCCTTGTTTGGAGAGAGTGATATGTTAATGTAAGATAATTGTGAGTTGGATTTTCTGTTCATTCTTGAGACACTGAAGTTTTTCCAAATGTCTTGAACTCCACTTCCCACCACTTGAATATTCTACATTCTTTGTGAAATTTTCTCTGCAATTTTGAGACCTTCATTTAAGATTGTTACTTGATCCCAGAAGGTGATGTTTGCAATTTAAGAAAACAAAACAAAACTAAAAAACAAACAGCCCCCCAAACAAATTAATAGAAATGGCCCACAGAACAAATCCTGTGCAACAATATGGGAATTGATACTGTTGGAATTTATTTGAATTCTCATAGGAATATAGCAGTGGTACTATAACATAGGTGAGGACAGGAAACAGTATAACTAGTGTCTGAGTTAAACTGGGGCATTACTGTGGATTTGGTGGTGTCTTTGAAGATGAGAAGCTGTAGATTTGTTCTTTCTGCCCATTGCAGTGATGAGTGCTTGAAGATGACACTGAGTTGGGCAGGAATGCTTGTCTGCTGTTGTGCAGGAAGGCTCTCCAGAAGGATCTGGACAGGCTGGATTGATGGGCCAAGAGCAGTGATACGAGGGCCAACAAGGTGAAGTGCTGGTCCCGCCCGTGGGTGACAGCAGGCCCACGGACTTCTCAAGGCTGGGGGAAGAATGACAAGAAAGGGCAGGGTGTGCTGGTCGACTGGCTGAATATGAGCGCACATGACAAAGAACACCAATGGCATCTGGCTTGTATCAGCCGTGGTGTGGCCACATGCCCAGGGCAGTGACCACTGCCCTTCACTGGCACTGGTGAGGCCTGCAGCTTTAATCCTGAAGTCAGTTTTGGGGCTCTCCACTGTAAGAAGGACAGTGAGGGACTAGAGTGTGTCCAGAGAAGGGAATGGAGCAAGGGAATGGTGTGGAGCACAAGTCTCATGAGGAGAAGCTGAGGTAGCTGAGGAGGGTCAGCCTGCAGAAAAAGAAGGCTCAGGGGGAAACCTTGCTCTGTGCTATCCTCCCTGACAGGAGGATGCAGCCAGGTGGGAGTCTGGCTCTGTTCCCCTGGAACCAGTGACAGGATGAGAGGAAATGGCCTCAAGAAGTGCCAAGGGAGGTTTAGGTTGGATATTAGGAAAAATGTCTTTACAGAAAGGGTGATCAGGCACTGCTGACCATTGCTCACAGCAGTGATTGACTCGCCATCCCTCGCCATGGAGGGATCTAAAGCACCAGGCAGTGCCCGTGGCAGCTGACAGTGCTTTTCCTATCTGTGTAGATGTGATGCTTAGGGTTGCATTAGGGCCACCATGTTTGCGGATTGGTTGCATCCAAGGCCACTGCAGTCAGGGATGCATCCAAAAGAGGACTGCAAAGATGGTGACAGGTCTCCAGGGAAAGCCATAGGAGGAGCTGTTGAGGGCTCTTAGCTTGCTCAGTCTGGAGGAGTCTGAGGGGAGACATCATGGCACTCTGCAGCTTCCTCCCAAGGGGCAGTGGAGGGACAAGACAATGACCTCTGCTCTCTCTGGCCAGTGACAGGACCTGAGGAAACCACTGGAGCTGTGTCAAGGGACATTTAGGCTGGACATCAGGAAAAGGTTCATGCCCTAGAGGGGGTCAGGCCCTGGTCATGGGCCCAACACTGACTGAGCTCAAGAAGCATTTGGATGAGTCTCAGGCATGTGGTGTGATGATTGGAGCTGTCCTGTGCAGGCCCAGGAGCTGGACTTTGATGATCTCTGTGAGTCCTTCAGTGCTCAGGATATTCTATGGTTCTAAATTACCCCAATTCCTGTGGGGGCCTGAATATATGTTGTATTGTGGGATCTGTGTGGGTCCGAGTTGCTCCAAACGAGCTGCAGCTGCAGGGTCCTTAGCTGGGCAGCAGCTGTAGCTTGTGAAGGTAACTGAAATAAATAGGGGTGGGTCAAGAGCCCAGGAGGAGCCCCTGAGAAGAAAGGAAGGACTGTGCTGCAGAGAATGGAGAAGAGCCCCAGCAGAGAGGCGAGAACAACGCTGCAGCGAAGATTACAACAAATTCCCTTAATTTAGAAGTGACTTCAAATGAGATATGGGAAGTAAGTGGAGAGCAAAGCCAGCACTCTTGCACTTGTGAAGAGGTTTGGGCTGCAGTGGAGAAAAGAAAGGATGTAAACGGTTTAAGGAGCTAAAGCCAGTCTCAGAAGATTGGCTGCAGATCCCTTTCATCTGCTGTGCACCAGACGGCAAACATGTGAGAGCAAGGAGAATCCAGGTTAAGGGAGGCCGCTGTGGGAGATGGCTCAGCAGCTTGTGCTTTGGGTGGGGCTGTCTGAACTAGTCTGGGGCTAGACTAAACAGTTGTTAATGCTGTAACTTACAAAGGCCAGGATTTTGTGCTGCAACGTGGAGTGGAATTACATCATCTACCGCTGGCGCCGGGGGGAAGGAGCGCGGGCGAGGACGGCGAGGCGGCGCTCGGTGACGTGACGTAGCTGCTGCCGCGGCCGCGGATTGGCTGCGGCCGAGGCCGCTCCGGGCGGGGATTGGCTGCGGTGGGTCAGCGGGGCCGCGGCGGCGGGAGCGCGCCCGTGCGTGGCCGGGCTGCCTGCGCGTGCTGCTCGGCGGGGTCCGAGAGCCCCGGGGAGAGCCCCGCGGCCGCCGCTGCCTCCTCAGGGGGGCGCCGAGGGCCCGGCCCTGCCGCCGCCGCCGTGCAGCCCCTCCTGCGCTGCACAGCTCTTTATAGGCTGGATCTGGCGGAATGAACTAACGCCAGGCTCCTGCGGGTGCTGCCTGTGAAGCGCTCGGAAGGGTTCCGAGGCCAGGACAAGGTGCTGCTCTGCCGCGCCAGGCAGTGCTGCCGTGACCGCGCTGTACTGCTGGGGTGCGTTCTTGAGAGAAAGGAATCGCATGGTACTTGCTGCTCTGAATGCCGCTTCTCTGCGCGTTTGCCATCTGCAGAACCCCGGTGAACCTAAATGCAAGCTGCTCTAAAGACCATTTATTTGAAATTTTCATTTATTTTAGTCAGTTCTTCTGAACTGGCTTCTCTCTGGGAATGTTTCTAGGGTTAAAGTTTGCAGGAAGAGCTTCAGATTGGGTTTTTTCCCCCCCTTGCAGTTGGTAAGGTAATGAAGCGGTTTAAATAATAAAAGCCTCTGTATGTTACCGAAGACTTAAAATTTGTGTTGTGGGAAAGACTCACTTCATAGAAATTGTGTGCATTTCCTTTGAACTTGTTTTATCTCTATTTCTGTGCTTAAGTGTTTTGCAAAATGGTTCTATCGGTCAGAGTTTGACTTCCAGATTTTTTCACTTGCGGAATGTTTTAATACTCAGATATTTGCCTTTATATCTAAAACTGTGAAAACAGCTTATTTAGAATAGTCAATGTACTAAAAGTATTTGTGGACATGCTATGGCTCTGCAGCCAACGGACTGAACGAGCAGTGTTACAAACTCTGGTTTTCAAGACAAATTTTAGAATTTGACGTCGCTGGTTGCTTTGGAGGGTAACTAAGTCTCTTTACACTGATCTGAAACAGGATCTAAATGTACTGTGCTACTTAACAGCTGTTTTTATGATAATAAGTACATGAGAACTAGGTCATGGTATTGCTTTCTGTGAGCAATAATACAAGGATAACTTTCATTATTTAAAAAGGTAGTAGGAAAATTATATTTTTAAAGGTCATATTTGGAGACTAGTTTGGAAGAATTAGGTTCTTCTGGTAGTGGAAAAAAAAATTTAGGCTGATGCTAGGGGGAATACCTGAATAATGCATTTTGCTTTTTTTTATTGCTTCCTCCAAGTAAGGCAGGAAAGTTTTATTTTTCAAAAAATTGTTTTTAATTCTACACATTTTTTTATTTTTTTGTCACTGAATCTCGGAACCCTTCCAGCTATGGAAGTGGTGGAAATGCGAGTGGAATGGAAAATGAGGATTAAAATTAACTTTAAATCCTTGACTGAGTGAAAGGACAGAAGTTAGCCTGAAAGAAAGCCTGTAGTTACATACCCTAAACTGCCCTCTGTCTGTGGTTTCAGGCACCATCCATTTCCATTTCACATACTGATACTTGCTGCTGCTTTAAACTCTGTTTTCTTGCTGACTTGCTGTCCTTGCCTTCTCCTACAACCCAGTTTCAAAAACATGCTATATTTTATAATCTTTTTCTTCAAAAGATCCACACTGACACTCCTCACTCTTCACTGTCTGCCTGCTTTTAGCAAAGTTGTCTCCGGCAAACGGGAGACAGCCTTGCAGAAGGACAAGGTTGCTCTTAGTTGCAAGCAGCCTGTAGTGAGACTGTGTAGTGGTTCTCAGCAGGAGCAGCAAAGGAGATGGCACCGTTTGATCTGGCCAGTGTGGGTCTGTATTCTGTGACAGCGAATGCCAGGAGGTTATTAGTGTAGCCGGAGCTGAAGCTCTGACAGGAGAGGGAAGAGGAGGTGTCTGGAGGTGAAACTTCAGGTAGCATGCCTGTTTGTGTCCTTTAAGGGGCATAGTCTGCAGAGGGAGCTGAAGAGGACTGGGCAGTTCCGCTCAGGGTGCTTGTTGTGGAAAGGGGTCTGGATAAAGAACCTGGTGTTTGCCAGCTCATGTCAGGAGCTGCTGGATCTGGAGCCTGTCTCTGAGACCCAGCTAAGACCCCCTTGAGAAGACAGTGTCTAACAGAAGAGGTCAAGGTGAGCTTCAAGGTGGAGGGTTGAAACATGAATAGTGGGAATTGTGCAGCCCCTGAGGCAGGTGCATGAGGTGCCTGGTAAGGGTTCAGAGGGGGAAACCTTTGTCTAGGTACTACTGGTCCCCTACTTTAAGCTTACCCTGTTACGAGAAGAGAACTTTGTGACAGCGTTGCATGGTCTGCTCAGAATCCTTTGTCTGCCTCATCCTGGAAATACAGAACTGTGAAGGACAGTGCAGATTAATATTATTAAAGTGCCATGCAATATAAGCTTTACTAGACAAAACAGGAGGAGCATTATGTGCTGGTGGCTGCCTTGTCTAATGTAGATATGTATATTTTGGTAAGGATTTTAATGAGAGATAATAGTACCCTGATGCAGAGTAATGAGGCCTCTTCAAGGGTCCTCTTTTCAATGCTTCCTCTGTACCATAGCTTGTGCAGTTTTTTTACTTTATTTCAATGTTGCTGGAAAATGGATTGAAAGCAATGAAAGGAAGGAAAATTTTGTAAAAGGGGAAGGAGAGGTTTTGTGGTTTAAATACTATCTGTCTGGGAGAACTGGGTTCTTCTTAATCTCATTTGTTTCCATGGTGAAACTGGATGCATTACATGAACTTGACCTGTCATAAGAGATGGGTAATTGTATATCCCTTTTTTGCTGTGTACTTACTCTAGTGAACTTTAGAGTTAGAAGAATCCTGAGTGTTTAAAGGTTCAGTCAAGGGAAACTAATGCCAGGTGCTTGGAAATTTGTGTCTTTACTTGTAATCATGGATAAGTAATTTGATAGTGCTCAGGGAAAAGTGAATGAGCATATTTCCTGTGTTGAATAGGGCTGAGATTCATGAAAAATCTAGTAAGATGCTCTGTTGTGAGGTGTACAGAGAGGTTGTGATAGAACTTCTCTACTTCCATCTTTTCCTTCCAGGCTTCTCCATGATAAAAATATTACTTTTATCCATTGTAGGTGCATTCACTAATAGTGGTTTCCCTTCTCAGGGAGCCATGCTTTATTCTTTACCTTTAATAAAGATCTGGCAGCAAGTAAGGAAGAGGGGCCTTCAGGTCTTCTATGTCACAGTCTGTGTGCAAGTTCTGCAAAATGGAGAGTTGTCATGAGGAAATTGTATTAAGATGGTACAGGAAAAGAGGAGCTGGACAGAGGGAGTGGGTGAGGAGAGAAATATAGATGAAAAGTCATTGTTATTTAACCATCCTCCCTTCATTTTAACTTGCAGATATCCTTGATTTGCAGAAGGCATCTCAAAATGTTGTGTCGAGCTGCTCTGAGCCCTCTTGTCCGTTCCCCTGGATGGTGCTTTGTCTCACCGCCACATGTCACCGCAGCCATTTCTCGTTTATGTATGTATGAGAGAAAGCACACATTTCTAAAATGTTGGTCAGTATGTGTCTGGGCATGCCTCTGCTCTTTCCTATGCTGGAAGGAAAACCACCTCATTAACATCATTGAAAACTTACAACCTCTGAAGTGAGCTGTAGTTGAAGCTCTACTTTCTCAATGTTACTTTCTCCCTTAACTCAGTAATATTCAGCTGGATGTCTGTGTATTTTTCATTCTGACATACATTTCAAGAAAAAAAAAGTTGTAAAAGTAATGCTGCTGTATAAGTTCCTTATTTCAACCTCATACATTCCTGGAAAACAAGATCTGATTGTGTCTGCTCCTGCATTTTCAGATGTCTTGAGTAAAGCAAAGGACAGAACTCAAATTTACTTGTATTAAATTCAAGTGGAAAGTGCATGCAGGTTTTATATAGTTTAAATACATAGGTGCCCTGTTAATAGTTCTTCCCTGAAAACCTAATTTTAGAGAACCATTCAATGTCTGCTTGATTAATGGTCTGAAATACCAAAGGTAAGGATAGATAAACTCTATTAGATCAAGAGAGTAGCTGTTTACCATTGCATGCAAGAATTATTTCCCACTGGTCTGTCTGCTAATAGTTTTCTTTTATTAATAACTATATGAATTAGATGTTAAAATCTTGAAACTTCTAAACTTTTTATTTATGAGCTACAGCTCTGTTGACTTCTGTATTTGTAACATTTCTAAGTATTCCTCATTTTCTGAAGTCAGTAATTTTCACAGTGCTACCTATGAGAAGTTTGTTCCCAAGTATTGGTAGTATCCAGCAGTGGAGCAACTCCTGTCACTTCATCAGTTGTGGTCTAAAGCTGGAGTCATCATATTTGACAGGGATTTTTTTTCTTCTCCACTGTTTTCTGTTTGTTCTCTACATTTTTTCCTGTTCTGTTCCACTTGTGTGTTTTGAAATTCTGCTTCTTTACTCCTGAGAAGCAAGTCTTGTGCAGGCTACACAGTGAAGGATCTGCAGTTCCAAATACTGAAGTATGTTTCATGTGTGTCCCTTTATTAAGGAAGTGAAACTGTAGACAGGTATGAGATATAAAAACTGGAATCCCTTTAAGCCTACTTGTCCAAAACCTGGACTGGATGGCTATGTCAGTTCCTTCCTAATTGCATGTGGAGCAAATTAATGGACTTGCATCTCCATAAATGTTTTACATGTGTAACGTGGGAGCCAATTTCACATCTCAGTACAGTGTAAAATTACTAAAAGACGTAGATTTACGTGGCCGTAGAACAAGAGTAATGATTAGGACTTTAGTGGGGATGAATTGAATTCTCTGCTTGTTCTAGAGCTGTGGTCTTTTCCTTTATTTTTCTTTGAAAAAGTAAAGGGTTTCTTTTCAGATACTAGTTAGCTCTCAACAGCTACCTTCTTGGAACCTTCTAAACCTTGGAGCCAAGAGAACTGGAAATAAACTCCTTTCTGATTATACTGTGTAGGCTAGGCAAATACTAAATAGCAGTACTAAATAGTAGAGTGTAATGTTCACTGACTTGTAAAGATGGCTCTGCATCTTCAGATGATACATTAATTAGGATTGACCAGAATAGAGTGCTTAGTTGTAAGACACTTAGAGTGGTCAGCTAGTCCCACATCCTTCAGGACTGCCCAAAGCTAAAGCACCCTCTGGGCATTGTTAAAATGCCTCCTGAGCATTGACAGGCTTGGAGCACAATCACATCCTAAAGACGCCTGTTCAAGGGCTTGAACAACACCATGTCACCATGTGACTTGGAGTTCATATATCTGTCATGGCCCTTCATTTTCGCTAGTTGAGCAATGTGCAAAAATACCTGGCTTAGAGATTTTGTAAAAGCTATGTTTCTTTTCTAAAAATCAGGCTTTCTGTGCTACTTCAGACAGGAAAACTCTCTGAAACTGTTATCTAATGAGGCAAGGCAAAGTAGATTGTTTTTAAAACTAGTCCTTGAGATGTGAGCTATATAGGCTCTTTTACAGCGTCTTTTATTTTGGTCTTCTAGATTCCCAGAGTCAGAGCTCTGTGTTGCATGGGATATTGCCTTCTATACCTTAGGAATGGTTAATGCTGCTCCGATACTCCTGTTTCTCACTTTGTTTCAGTGAATTAAAGGCTAGCTTCTCATTCTCAGTTACAGGGAAGTTTATTGTGAAGGGTCAAAAGTCTCAGTGAAACACTTAAAACTGGTTTTGTTTTTTTTCTTTCTTTCTCTGTCCACAGATCTCCCTTGCCAAAGATTAAGGAATGAATCCATCCGTTGTTGGAGCAACATTCCATTTATCACCGTGCCACTCAGCCGTGCACATGGAAAATCATTTGCACACCGCAGTGAGCTGAAGCATGCAAAACGGATTGTAGTAAAGCTGGGTAGTGCTGTTGTTACTCGAGGGGATGAGTGTGGCTTGGCCCTTGGGAGGCTGGCTTCTATTGTAGAGCAGGTAATTCTGTGACTGAACATTTGAGTTTACTTCAGGTATTCAGTGATTGTTGGATGCTACAGAAGATTCTAGTAAACCATCATAAAATACTGATACTCTTTAAAACAATGTGTTAGCCTTTCCCTTTTCAACCCCCTATGTTGCAGTATTATAAACCACATAACTCAGTAAATTGTTTTTTGAAGGTGTGGTGGGTTGATCCTGACTATCAGCTAAGCATCCACACAGATTCTTGTTTGCTCCCCTCACCTGTTCCCACCACCAGTGGGATTGGGAAGAAAACAGGAATAGAGAAAGTAAGAAAACTCTTGGGTTGAAATAAAGATTTAATAAGTCAAGGAGAGGGGAAAAGAAATCTGTGATGGCAATCGCTACCTCACACAAGCAGACCAATGCCCTGCTAGTTCGTGAGTCATGGCCACCTTGGAAGATTACCTCCTGCGTCTTGCTGTTCTGCAACTCTGTTACTGTGTGTGACATTATATGATGTGAGGAGTCCCTTTGGCCAGTTTAAGGTTAGCTGTCTCAAATGTGTCCTCTCTGAACTTTGTGTCCAGCTGCTCCCTTACCTGCTAGTGGAACAAGGAAAGCCTTGATGACTGTGCTGATGCTGCTCCTCATGGGGGAAAGATGAGGCTTTGATGCTGTGCAAGCACTATTTAGCAATAGGCAAAACATTGGAATGTTACCAAAACTGTTTTAGAACTGAAATCTGAAACACAGTATCATACAGACCCCTGTAAAGAATGTTAACTCCATCTTGACCAAACCCAGTATAGAGGGAGAAATTTGCACAGTGATAATTTTGTGCAATAAGTAAGACATGGCGCACTAGTTGTCTGTAGTGGGAAGGTGGCACTGAAGAATGTGAACTCTGCAAAATGAGTCAACCCTTCTTGATCACCTGAGCATTAGCAAAGTTCCTCCAAAGAAAAGCCTGAAACCTCATTACTTGTAGGAAAATCTGATGGGATCAACTCATGTATTTCTTCTCCATAATGAAAGGATTATTTCGGTGAGCACTGAACATGTCCTTTCTGGGAAGTAAAGTTAAGCTAATACATGTAATTCATGTAAGACATTTAGCTTTGGGGCTTTGAAAGGAATCTGGTCCCATAAATGTAAGGAGGAAGTAATCAAAAGCTTTGCTATTGGAAGTTGGCCTCTTCACTTCTAGAATTCAAAGTTACTGTATAATGGTAGCTTTGGGAATGGAGGGATTCAAGTATTTTTCTGCCACAAAAGCTGGTATTGTGAAAAGAAGGTTTGTAAGAAGTTACAGATTGCATGCAGTCCTTGGCATAGCTTCCAAGTGGCTGGGAAAGTGTGCAGAAGTATCATGAAGGGCGATTGCCTTGCTTTGCACATCCATAGAGAAATCAAAATCCTTGTGTCAGCAGGAATTGGTGAGCACAAGGTTATAGTAGCCAGGACTGTTTTACTCTCACTGATCATATGCCAGGCACTGTTTCTTATTTCCTGTACTTGCAGGTCTCAATGCTGCAAAATCAGGGCCGAGAGATGATGATTGTCACCAGTGGGGCTGTAGCTTTTGGAAAGCAGCGATTGCGTCATGAGATATTGCTTTCTCAGAGTGTGAGACAAGCACTTCATTCAGGCCAGAGTCAGCTAAAAGATATGGTGAGAGGCTGGTGGCACTCCTGCTTTTCCCTGAGTGTTGGGTGCTGCCTGTTCAAGTCATTGCCTGACAGCTGCTCTTTGTCTTTGTAGGCTATTCCAGTCTTGGAGGCCCGAGCCTGTGCAGCAGCTGGACAGAGTGGATTAATGGCTCTGTATGAGGCCATGTTTACACAGTACAGCATCTGTGCAGCTCAGGTAAGGCACTTCTTCTTTCCTAGATTGACTTGATACTTTTGGACCTTATTGCTGTCACATAAATGGTAGCGTATACAAGAATGCCTTGCTAAATATTTTGGAAACTGAGTTATCTATTATTAAGATAAAATGAATATGCTTTTTCTTTTTGGAGTTCAGGTGTGTCCTGCTCTTTTATAGGCAGGGAGGATCTGTTAAGATCTCTTCACAAAACCTGAAGTTGATGGCACAAAGGGAGGGTTTAAAAACTGCAAGTGGCTAAACTGCAACGCCTTTTGTAAAGCTGACAGAAGTACATATCCACGCTTCAGAACTTGCTGTCCATCTCCTCTTGGAACCTTTCCAACTTGTGGATGATGTATCCCTGGCCTGGGTCTTATACTGAAGGCTGCAAGTTGAATTACTCTTAAACAGGCTTTGCGTATCTTAGATACTCTGAAAATGCGGAGTTGCTTTAACTGTAAGGCCTTATTTGTTTAGACACTTTTAACAAATTTAGGAGCCTAGTATGACGTTTTCCTGGAGGAACTTCTTACTATAATATGGTAGAGCCAATATGTCCAAATTGTTTGTAACATAGCTAAAAATCTTGATAGGTCATGCTGGATTGTAATCTTGTTCAAATCTGTAGATAACCATCATTCCTTTGATATAAAATGGTTCATTGCCCATGCCAAAAAGCTTAGCATACACATTGATTCCAAGTGCTGTTGTACATTTGAGTGGTGGAGTTGTTTGCTTAGTTCTCAAATGTCCAACGACAGAGTAAAAACAAAAAAAATCTCTCCAGAGCAGACACTGAGGGTGTTTTTTGTCTTAAAACAAAAAACAACCAAAGAAAGGGGTGCTATCTACATGCAGGAGGCAAGATTATTTCAGAAGAGCAAGTGAGTTCTAGTGAGTGGAAGAAAAATTTTGATATAAAGCACCCCTTCTGCTCGCTACAAGTAGGAGCATTAAAAAGGGAGGAAAAACTGGAAAGGCAGCATCTTAAGCAATCTGCTGAATTGTCCATGGCCTTGGTAGTTATCGTGAGCATCTATGTTCAATCTTGTTTTCCAAGTTCATTCTTGGAATGTGTGACCTACCAGCTTGAGATAGGCAATTACAGACTTCAGTGGAATTCAGCTTCAGCTCATATTGTGGAAAGAATATTTCTCACTTTTATTCTATATCTTTTAAATGTGGGGCTTTTGTTTCTGTGCTGACCCAAAAGGCATGACTGCTCTGTTATGACATGTAAATACATATGTTTATATGATGTTCTTACAGGAAAGGTGGTAGGCTAAATAGTTTCTTTTTTCTTCTTAGATTTTAGTCACCAATCTGGATTTCCACGATGAGCAGAAGCGTCGCAACTTAAATGGAACATTACATGAGCTTTTAAGGATGAATATTGTCCCTATAATTAACACTAATGATGCAGTTGTTCCACCTCCAGAGCCAAACAGTGATCTGCAGGGGGTAAATGTGGGTAAAGTATTGCAATGGAGGGGGGTCCTGCTTGCAGATGGTGCAGCACTAATGTGTACTTGACTAATGCCATAACAGGGGACCTCTGAAGTCTGCAGCAGAGAAACAAAGATACAGAATTAGTTTGTGGACAGAGAGTACTGGAAGACTCTCTGTATTTGCCGTGATACAGTGTTGTGGAGTGAAACCAGGGCAAATATTGTCTGCTTTACCAAAAGCAAGCATGCCTCTTCAGCACTCCTTAAAACTGCATCAGTTAGTTTTTAGTAAAACAGTTGTCAGTTAGACAGGGCCTCTTGCCCTGTCACTGGGCACTAAGGTGGAGAAATGGAAGTACTGATGACACTGCTTCTCATTTGGATACCACTTTACTGAAGCATATGTACTTTCACACAAAAATCACCTTTGAAGTTTCCAGTGGGTATGAAAAAAGTAGCACAGAAGGACTTGTTAGTACTGAAGTAAATTGCTTTTTTATGTTGGCGCCAAATATTTATTAGTTCCTCACACTATTCACTGCTTCTGATATGCATGTGTATTGCAGGTAATTAGTGTGAAGGATAATGACAGTCTGGCAGCACGACTGGCTGTGGAAATGAAAACCGATCTCCTGATTGTACTTTCAGATGTGGAAGGTTTGTGAGTAATTTCTTTTATTTCTGATTTTAGTGAAACGCATCAGATTGTCAAACTAACCTCTTTTCCAGTTTTACTTATCTCTTCAGTTCATCTGTTTTTCAAGGACAATTGCAATGTACTACAATAACTCCTTAAGGAGTTATTGCCACAGCATCAACATTGGGTAAAGGCCTTAAGGAGTTATTGTAGTACATTGCAAACCAAACACTGTCTGACACACTGTTGAATCTGAATGGGTGAGAATGCATGTGAACCTGAGACCTGTTCCAGATCCCAGAGTACCACATGTACTATGGTACTTCTGATAGCTTCTCAGAGTTGTATGATAGTCAGGAATAGTATGCAGGATAAAAGCTATGTGTCTTGAATCAGGAGTATAAACCAAATACTATTCTACAATAGTTTTTTTCTTCTGACAGCAGGTTCTGTCAGTGAATTAACAGTGTATAGCAAGTCGTGGTCATTGTTTTCCAGGTACCTGGGTCTTGCTAGATTTTTGTGTCTCCCTTACTTTTGACTTACACTGCTCTAGTCTTCTGAGCTGTGGTGTGACATAAGCCTGTCGCCTATGGATGCTGAGCTTCCTGTTCTAGAGAGAGGAGGGTAATGGGTACAGTTTCAGATCAATGCAGTCTGGATCACCTTAAGTCACATATTCTTTTCATCTTCTCCAGATGGATTTCTTTCAGTAGATCCTGGCCTTCAGCACATGTGTGTGGCCCTGAGGAAGAAAGAGGTGTCTTTCCATAAGCACTGTTTCTTTTAGCAGATGCAGCTGGGTTTCATTCTAGTCTAGCTGGTTAATTCTGTTCTAGCTGGTTAATCCTGGTCAAAATGACTGTCTTAGAACTCAGAAATAGTCAAAAGAGTTTGTAAAAAAAACCCAAACCAGCCCACCTCTCCTCCAAGCTTATTCATTCAATGTGACAGCTTGTTTATGGAGAGATGTTCTCTACTTCTCAAGCTATCAAGGATGCGCACAGATAGACTGCACGTGTGCTTTCTAGTTTGTTGTCGCAGTATTTGTGCACACAGCATTTCTGGGAAGTGTAGTGGTAGAGCTGAAGTTTAATATGTTGGGTAAATCAAAGTGTCATTCAATTCCAAGTGTAGTGACATTAAATTACTTGATTTTAAAAAATGCTAATAAGAGCATGTCTCCGTATTGTTGTGTTTCTTCTTAGTAGAATTGAATAGTTATCCTTTTTACATGTTTCTGAATTGCCTGTTTTCTCACTGTGCAATCCACCTTTCAAGAATATTGTCTCAGTGTTTGGTGAGGAGGACTATTCTTTGCCAGTTCTGTTTAGGGTTTGTAAGTTCAGTTGAGGTGTGTGTAAGGCCCGATTTTGAACATCTGAAAGCTGCAAACTGTCTCAAACCTCAACCAAATGTCATTACCTCCCAGCTTGCTTGCTGCTATTCAGCATATGGGCTTTTGGCTTCTTATTTTTAGGTCTCCAATAAACCTATACCTTTTGGGTCTGCCAGTTAAGAATTTTGTGCTTTGAGTCCCATGACAAGAAGGATTCAGTGGAAGCTTTCAATCCTATAAAGCGGAACACAGCTTTTTAGCCTCATGTTGGTTGCTTTTGTTGTTTTCTCTTTTTTTCCTTTTTTCATGGGTGAGCTTTCGACATGAAGGTATATAACTGATTTGTATGATTTATTTCAGGACTCTTTGACAGCCCTCCAGGGTCTGATGACGCAAAGCTTATTGACATATTCTACCCCGGAGATCAGCAGTCTGTAACATTTGGAACCAAATCCCGAGTGGGAATGGGTGGCATGGAAGCCAAGGTAGAAATATGGAACAATTACTTCACAATTGGGAAGGAGAGAGAGCTACATGAGATGGCTGTGCTTTGTGTTGCTGGATGGATCTTGTGCTTCAGATGGATCTTGGCACGTTGCAGGAATGGGCAGGCAGGAACCTTAGGAGTTCAATAAAAGGAAATGCTGAGTCTTATGCCTAGGGACACTGGTATGAGCTGGAGAACTGACTGCCTTGAATGCAGGTTCAGTGAAAAGGGCATAGGGATTCTGGTAGACCCCAAATGGAATGTACACCAGCAATATGAAATTTGAGCAATAATGAAGTGGCTGATGATCTTTTGGTAGCTGAGTTTGATGGAATAGGCCTATCTTACATTTGTGTCTCATAGTGACTGTGGACTGTAATACCAAATTTTAGAACCTTATTAGGAAAGCATAGAAGTGAGTAAGCAGAGAAGCTTTTGCAATTAAATAAATGACGCATAGTTAAATATAAGTAGTGGATAATATTGCCCATATTGGCAAATACTTGACTGGGAAAATAAATGAAGGAAATCACTGGCAGTACCTCTTCAGCAGGTAGCATCTGGGATTTGAGAGAAATAATATTCTGCTCAAAAATGTGCAAAGAGGCTAATCTTAGGACCAGTCAGAACACAAGGATTTCAAAGGACCCTTACTAATGAGCTAATAATTATGTAAACTTAGCATACTGTAGAAGGATTAAGCAAATATCAGTATTCCAGCACTGAAGCTCAGAGATTCCCAAAGTGTGTTGAATGCTCTTTGAAAGCATAAGCGATCATTCTGGCCATCAGAGTGGACCAAGAAGTCTTGTTGAGAGTGGTGATTGAAATAACCAGTGGATCTCTTGCAACTGGCTCTGTCCTTTCCTGTAGGTGAAAGCAGCTCTGTGGGCCCTGCAAGGAGGCACTTCAGTAGTGATTGCAAATGGAACTCACCCAAAGATCTCAGGTCATGTCATCACAGATATTGTAGAAGGGAAAAAAGTAGGAACTTTTTTTTCAGAGGTAAAACCTGCAGGTGAGTACAGAGTTAATGTGTACCTTGAAGTTGTGGAGATTTCCTGAAAAATTAGAGTTAAAATTTGTCTAGAGCTGTGCAATAGCTGGAAAACCACTCTCTGTTTGCAAAATGGATTTTGAAAGATATTTTCTGAAGTAGGGGTAGAAACTGCTGAATTCCCTGCTCTTCTTCCCTCCAGCTTATAAACTGGTACATCAGACTTGCATTTGAAGAATGCAGTGAGTAGAGTAGAAGTTTTGTCTTTTGTAGTCTTAAGAGTTATCAAGTATCCATGATTTCACTCTGAGAATACGGATATAGAATGTGCTAATGAACTAAGGTAGTGTTTGGGTTTATTTTTTATCATTAATTTCTTTTATGACTCAGTCTTCTAGTATGGTAGGTAGGAGTGTTTTCCTGTCACTGCATTGCTGGAATAAAATCAGACCAAAGATCCTTCACCTTAGCAGAATAGATACTGGGGTGGTACTTTTGACTTTCACTTTTAGCCAAGTGAATTTCTTTGTGTGTAGGAATCCTTAATGGATTTCTTGTATAAATATGTCAGATCATCCTTTGAATGCACTTGGTGTCGTTATGCTCAAGTATCTTTTTGGTTAGCCTCACTACAATAAGTTGGTATCAGCAGTAAAGCTTCTAATTTTGTGGTCCCGTTCTGAGTCACAAATATTGTAAGTAGCAAAAGTCTGTCCCTGTGGACTGTTGTGGTCTTTATTCCAGTCATCTCTTTGTCTTCTATCTTCCAAAAGCCACACTTTGGAAATTCAAGTAACTTTAAAAAGTCAAGTATATCTGCTTTCACACATAATTTTTCTCCAAGAATAATAAAAAATGCCATATTTTGTAATCAGTTCAAGAAGCTGGGTTAAGATGTCTTAAATTAGTCCAGTTATTCTCATGTTCTTTTCTTACACTTCCTGCTATACCTCTCTGTAATTTCTACTCTGGCAGTTTCCATGGGACTCTTCTTAAATGGAAGTTGGGTTCAAGATACCTGGTTTACAGGCTATTTCAAGAGAGTTGGAAATGGCAGATTTTTCACAAGCTACTTGGGAATTCTTTGCAGAAATGCAACCTGAACACCGTGACTTGAAACAGAAACACAATCTATTTTCCGCACCTTGCTTCTAAAATGCATACATGCAAAGGCAGGGAAAGCAATTTTTCTGCAAGCTGTTACTAGGGTTTTGATTTCCATTATTGTTTGTGTGTTCCCATGCATACATTCCTCAGCTGGATACTTAAACTTATCAAAGTTTGCCTCTATTCTTTCAGTAGCCTCCTATGCCCTAGTGACTTAGGTATCCTGTTGTTCTTTTGGCCTTTTTCGAGCCTTTTTGATACATGCTGCACACTTGCTGTTACACAGAGACAGAATCTTTGTGATGATTCTTTATGTAGGGACCATAACAGTATTTTTGTGTCAGGTACAGACTTTTCTGTATTAGGATACAACATTTTTCTTGAATTTGTCTGTTAAAAACTGTTTCATGCTCTAAATATGCTCTAAATAAAGAATTGGAAGACAAATGGGCTAGTGCTCAATTCTGCCTGTGCTGTTTCTTTGTCTGCATACAATATTTTTGGGTTTTTTTGCAGGCCCTACTGTGGAACAGCAGGCTGAAATGGCTCGAGCTGGTGGCAGGACCTTGGCGGCTCTACAGCCTGAGCAGGTGACAGAACAATATGACCAAATTGTTAATTATGTGCATGTGTGGCAAGTTTTACAACATAGGCTTATAACATAAATGAACCTCTTGGGACAAGAATCTGTTATTTCTGTGTCAGATCCATTGTTTGTATTGTAGCCTGCTTAAAGATGATAAAGGCAAAGATCATGTTCCTTGGGGTTGTGAAGTAATACGAGCTTTCATGTGGGGTTTTTAAAAATTTTGATAGCATCAAGTAACAAACAGAAGTGAATTGTGATTCAAGCTGCTGAAGAATTGGCTGGAATAACTTGCTCCATTCACACCTGAGTTTAGCATACAACATGTATAAAAAGTGGAGCTGTAGACAATTACTACTCTGCAGCTAGGTGAGTATGATGTGGTACAAGGTAGTCTTAAAGGGAGAACATGTGAGTTTGGTGAAGAAGACTAGGAAAGGACAGCAGGATAATAAAGAGCAAGGTAAAGGCTGAAGCAGTGTTTGGTCTTCTTTTTCAGCGTGATGCTGTCTGGAAAAATCAGCTGCCCAAGTATCAGGAAGGTTAAGATAGTGAGAGGATGTCGTCAGCATAAATGGACTATAGGAACTAGGTGTCAAACAGCATGGACTTTGAGTAAGGAGTCAGTTTAGAAAACGTTTTCTCTTTCAGAGAGCAGAGATTATTTATCGTCTTGCTGACTTACTAACGGACCAGAGGGAAGAAATTCTCTTGGCAAACAAGAAGGACTTAGAGGAGGCTGAAAATAAAGGTATTGCTTCAAACCTTCCATAGTAATACTGTCATCTTGGACCTCTCTGGGCCTCAAGACAAATGAGCAGAACTAGAATCTTCTGTCACCTGGGATTGGGCAGTTTTGCTGACGCAGATTATTGAAACCAGGACTTTGAGAACTTGTCAGTGTAAGCAGCCGCAGCCTCCTTCATTCATGAAACAGATGCCTTCATCAGTGAAGATACTGAGGCAGTGCAAAACACCAAGTGGTGTATTGTAAAAAATTTTTTAAAAAATGGAACAAATATCTCTGTTACCGTCATGAACAAAATGAGTATCTTCTGGGCTGGTTAATGTAATGTTTGGTTCCTGAAGGGAAGGCTATCATCTCTACACTTAAATTGATGCTTGCCAAAGCATCAGTTGTCCCCCTCTGATTGAAGAAGGTTCTCTTTAGGTGGCTCAGATGAAACCCCCTCTTCTGTGTTAGTCTGATACGTTCATTGAGAAGCTGGGATTGAGAATGCATACTTGGTGGCATAACAAGTATATCAAAAGGACACATCATGAATTGTAATACTATGTGGAAGGCACCACTGACCAGAGTATTTGAGGGGACATTTGCTGGGTTAACTTACTGTTTGAATGTGTTCAGACTAGAAAATTCAAGTTGTTCTTGCCCTAGAAAATTCAAGTTGTTCTTGCCCAGTCTGCACAGAAATGCTATGTATGTGTCTCTGCTTTGATGTTTCTGGTTATAAAACAGAAGGATGCAATTACTGCCTAGACCTTCCAGAAATACTGCAAGGGTAGAAGTTTGTAGGAAATTCAGTCGTGCATTCAGTACATGAAATAGGACAAACCTTATCTTTCTGGATGTTGGTAGTTTGTGTGGTTGCTTCATGTACCGAGCACTTAAACCTCATTAATTGAAAATGTGGTGCGTGAGATAGTCATCATATTTGAGGGGTGTTATTGTGACTACTAGACTTGCTGCTATGCATTTTTAATCTCAGGTAGATTACTTGCTAGGGTGTGGGAAATATCTTAATTTTCCTTAGGTTCAGCACTTATTAAAGTAATTTCTGCTTAAGCCTCTGAAGACCAGTCTATCTTCAGCACAACTTTTTCTTTCTTTTAGGGAGATTAGCCCTCCCTTTGTTGAAACGCCTAAGTCTGTCTACTTCAAAGCTAAACAGCTTGGCTATTGGTCTGCGTCAGATTGCAGCATCCTCGCAGGACAGCGTCGGCCGTGTAATTCGACGGACTCGAATAGCAAAAGACCTGGATTTGGAGCAGGTTACAGTGCCAATTGGTGTCCTTCTCGTGATCTTCGAGTCTCGTCCTGACTGTCTTCCACAGGTTTGTAAGCTAGGTAGATTACACTCTTGAGTATTGCTTTTGGCAATAATTGCTGGGCCTATTGTCTCAATTTTTTTATTATTTTTGCTTAGAGCAAGTGTTGTCTGTTTATGACTCCTGTTTTAGACAGCATGATGAAAATGTTTTTCCTGTTCATAGGAAGAGCTTATTTACCACTCTCTGCTGGAATGGTTAGAGACAAGAGTTCTTGCAGCTAAAGTTATTCTCCTTGGGGTAATTGCCCACACAGCTGTGCAATTCATATGAAGCCCTATGTCCACAGTTTCTTCTGACTTGTTCACTGTAGTCTCTTCATCGCAATAGTACCCCGAAAGTCAAGTTTGTTCTTGAAATTAGCGTATTTAATTTCTGGAGTTAAACGTGCTGCCATGAAAGGAAAACTAGATTAATGTTTAGTAAATCAACTGAACAAAAAAACATGGTTTTATTTTGTAGGTGTTATTCTGACAAAAGAACCCAAATACATTTAAAGTTGTTTTTTTTTTCCCAATAATAAACTCCTTTGACAGGTGTCTGCTTTGGCCATAGCCAGTGGAAATGGCTTACTACTCAAAGGAGGGAAAGAGGCAGCACATAGCAATCAAATCCTTCATCATCTGACACAAGAAGCACTCTCTATTCATGGAGTCAGAGACGCAGTGCAACTGGTAAGTGCCTAGAGTTAAATCAGTTATTTGTTTGCTATGGTTTGTATAAAAAGTGTGGGCAAAACCTTAGAGGTAAAACTGTAAGCTCTTTGTATTGCAACTACCACAGGTGAACACAAGAGAGGAAGTAGAAGATCTCTGCCGTTTGGATAAGCTGATAGATCTCATCATTCCACGTGGTTCATCACAGCTAGTCAGAAATATCCAGAAAGCGGCTAAGGGAATCCCAGTGATGGGTCACAGTGAAGGGATCTGTCATGTGTATGTTGACACGGATGCCAGTGTTGAGAAGGTCACACGAATAAGTAAGCTGTGGGAGGGTGACTTGAATCTCATGGGTGTAATTGAACTTTGGAGTATGCAATGTAGTTATGGTAGTTTATAATTTATATACAATCCAAAAATCTTTGTTGTAAATGCTATGTAACTAATTATGTACTCTTAAACCTCAGTCAGAGACTCAAAGTGTGAATATCCTGCTGCCTGTAATGCTTTGGAAACTCTCTTAATTCATCGAGACTTGTTGAGAACCCCGTTGTTTGATCAGATCATAGACATGTTGAGAGTAGAACAGGTTAGTCACTCATATCTGTGTTTTGTTTTGTGTTTTTTGTCTGTTTGTTTTCTAAAACTTTAGAAGCATTTGGTCTGGCTATTGTAGCCCTGTTTCCATGGCACAACATTTTAGTTACCCACATGTGTCTTTGTACATGTCAATGAACTTTGGTTCTCCACACAGCATCAAGTGTTTCTGTAGAAATGATCTGAAAGTAGCTTATTCAGTACAGCTGCAGGCGATTACTGGGATACCTTTGTTATATACTTTCTTGTATATAGCAAAAATAATCTTCTGCCATAAAAGCATAAATACAACCTTTCTCTACCTTTTCAAATTTAGTCAGAAGCAAAGCCTTGTCTTCCTGAATCTATTAATTTAGCTTCTTACCCAAGTGAATTCCCTTCTGTTTTCATCCTTTCTGAATTTACTTCATACATGTGTTTTTTTAAATTTTCCTCTTGGATCCCCTTTGTTTCCAGCCATTTTCCCTCCTGGTATGTCAAAGGATATCAAAAGGCCAACATACTAATTAGTTGTCTAGACACAAGCAATGTTTTTTCAGTAACGACAGCAGAGATGCATCAGGAAGAAGTATCCATGAAGTAGTATGAATTGCACATAAATCAAGGGGTTTCACACAGCACTGTATATTTGACAAATAGAGTGCACAGGCAGTGATTAATGGGGGACAGAGAGGTCATATGTTTTGATGCTGTTAAAAGGGTTATAGTAAAAGAAACTGTAAGTAGTCAAGGAGCAAGTTCCCAATGTTTGGGGCTCTTTAATGTCTAGATTAGTTGTTTCTTGGGAAGGGTAGAATGCAAGGTAGATGTTTGTATTTTGGATGGGAGGAATATGTGTACCAGTGCATTTCCGCCACCAACCCTAACTGATCTCCTTATACAGTGGGGAAGATATTACCTCTGTCTAATCTAACCTGACAACAAGAAATATGCAAATATTGGGCAGGATTATGCAATTAAAGTAATTCATAGTTGCACAAGAAAATGCTAGTTTACAGATATTGTCTTAAAAGCCTTCATGTTTAGTAGACTTATGCCTTATTTCCCATTTCTGCTTCTCTTGTCAAAATTTCCTGTTTGAATGGAAATTCATCTGCATGGAATTTCTGTGCTGTATCTGTTCTAAATTATCTCTCATTGTCTAGGTGTTTTGGCAGAGGTTGATAATGTGTTAAAATTTTCTTTATAACAAATGAAAAATATCTGTGTGAGGTTTTCTGGTTTTGGACCCAGTAACTCCTTTGTGTCTTAGATGTGCTTCAGAGATGGCTGAATCAATTAATAAAGTAAAAGGACAAAAGTAATTCAAGATCTTAAGATTTCTGTAGGTGCAAACTTGCAAGCATTCCTTTCGTTATTTTCTGCATTGCAGTTGCTGTCTTAAAACAAAGGCTGGTATTTTAGCTGTTTTCCTAGCAGTGCTGTACTGGCCTTTTCTGCCTGGAGACTGAGTGATGCAATTGCTTTAAGTAATTTCAGATGAGTCCTGATTAGAGTTTGTCATGGTAGGTAGCCAACCTAGCATGTAATTTGTTGTACCTCATAACTAATTCACCTATGTGCCAAGTTTCCCAAAGTGTTGGTGTGTTTCTCTTACACCGCATGCATGTTGTGGATTAACTGCACTCAGTGACTAAGCATCATCCAGCCGCCTGCTTGCTCTCCCCTGCTCCAAGTGGGACAGGAGGAGAAAATTAGAACAAAACCAAGGAAGCTTGTAGGTTGAAAGACAGCTTAATAAGTGAAGGAAAGAGGAAGAAGAAAGGGGACAAAGAGGAGGAAATAACCCAATAAAAAACTAAACCCTGAAACAAAACTAAAAACCCACCAGCAATACCCACAAGGCAAAGCTAATTACTTGCTGTCTGCCACTAAAAAACAATGCCCATCCAGTCTCTTGGGCAATGCCTACCTTCTTCAAAAACCCCCTCCTCTCAGTTTGTCTTGCAGTACATGACATTATACAGCATGGAACACCCCTTTGGTCAGTTCTGGTCAGCTCTTGGCTGTATCCCCTCCCAAATTCCTGCACACTCCCAGTCTTCACACCAGGGGCACAGAGTTGGAACAGGGAGGAAGAGAGAAACTTGATGTTGTACAAGCCCTGTTCAGCAACAGCCAAAACATTGGTGTGTTTTTAACACTGGTTTAGTCAGAAGTCCAAAACAAAACACCACAGGGACTGCTGTCCATCCCATATTGAGTACAAGAAGCTACACTTTCACCTGAAAGGCTCTGGTTTGGTCAGTAGCCACAAACAAAATGCTTCTGGTGTTGCAGGTGAAGATTCATGCTGGCCCGAAGTTTGCATCTTACTTGACATTCAGTCCTTCAGAAGTGAAATCTCTGCGCACAGAGTATGGGGACCTGGAGTGCTGCATTGAGGTGGTGGACAGCGTTCAAGAGGCTGTTGAACATATCCACAAGTATGGAAGTTCCCATACGGATGTTATTATCACAGAGAATGGTTAGTGACCTGGCTCCTTCTTTAAGCTGCTGTTTTGGTTTGACTGCTAATTCCTGGTGTTAGTGGAACTAACTACGTGCATTGTAGTAGTTGGTCTCTTGCGTCTGTGCCAGTTCAAAACCTTACTAGAGCTGTGCCAAGACAAAGGTTGACTCTCCAACCAAACCAAGCCCAGAACTTCTGTGAATCAGCTGCAGTTAAGGTCATGTTGATGTGTGGCTGGCCAGTGTGAGTCAAGTAGGCTTCTGTTTCTGTACTTCCTGCTGAGCTTAAATGCTTGTCACGAAAAGGCATGCATTCAATACCATAACTACTGCCACAGGACCTGGTGAACTAGTGATTTATATTGGAAATCGAGTTGCTCTTGAATGTCTGTCTTATTGCTAAGGGCTACTGACCTCCAAGTTACTTACGTGTGGCATTTCTGCTTAGTAGTTCTCAAATAGTACTTGCAATAGCAATTGAGTTTAGGATTTCTCAGTATTTGGAACAATTCCATGTTTGAGACTAATGGAGAGCTGACTGTAGCTTAACTGTCTCAGAATGCTGTTTGGAGCAGCTGTTCTTTCTCCTTGGTCATGCAACTAAATCTCTCTTTAACTAAACTGAATGGAGTTAGAATTAGACATCTTTTTGCTTGCTTCTAATCTTTGTGAGCTTATTCTAAGATTTACAGTTGTGTCTAGTTGATAACCATACTGGGAGGAAGGTAAAAATGAGCGTGGCTTAGCCCAGGCTGTTTAAGTACTGTCTGATAAGGTTGCACATGAAAGTTGTATTGTTATGTATGTTCACTGTTTGATGCAGTGTTTATTGGCATACACGATCATTGTATATGTAATGGATTTAATTTTTCTCTGCCTCTTTCCCAGAGAAAACAGCAGAGTTCTTCCTCCAGCATGTGGACAGTGCTTGTGTTTTCTGGAATGCCAGTACCCGATTCTCTGATGGCTATAGGTTTGGACTTGGTAAGAGGGGAGATATTGTAGGGTTGTGACTGCAGAATTTTGTGGTGTGTGAACAATGTGACAGTATGACTCTTGAAAGATAGGATTAGTCTCTTATCTTACTGTCTAATAAAAGGTTTTCAGGAAAGGTACTGTACAAAACGTTGACGCCTAGAAATTTCATCCACACAAAGATATTTTGGATCCTTTGAAGCTCTATTCAATTGCAATAAAGTATGCTGCATGCGTATAGTGATAGAACAATTCAATACAGGATGTGAAACTGCTGAACAGCTTTCCTTTTGTTTCTCCTTCTAATGATGCTGTAAAGAATGCTGTGCTTCAGTCCTGCTGGGCAGATTGAGGTGCTGTCCAGTGTGTGAGTCCTGCTGTGTTAAGGAATGAAGGGTAGGAACTAAACTGAGTATCAACTGATTAAATAAACTCGTGCAGTTTCTGTGAATTGCAGAAGATAAAGGAAACATTCCTTGAAGAGGTAGAAAATCAGAAGTCTCTACTACACACTATTACTGTGTTAGCTGGAACAGTGTTCCATTTGACTGAAAAATTCCAGTTGAGGTCTTCCAATATCTCCTCAATGTGATAAAAAAGGATGCAAGATCATAATCTTTACTAGTTTAGCTTTTTTTCTTGTTTTAAGGATTATGCCTTAGATCAGTCTAAGAGCAATGTAGGAGATGCCTCTCTCTCTCTCTTGCATCTTTCTTTCTGAAAATAACTGTAGTAGCCAGAAGTATAAGCATTACAATTTATAATTGCATTAATTGCAATTTATAATAGCATTATAATTTATAGTTAATCTCCTCAAGCTTCTCTATTGGGGAAATGGAACTGGTATTTAGAGAGGAGCAGAGAGAAAATGGCAGTTCCATGAAAGGCAGGCAGATTTTTTTACTTTGAGGTACAAAAGCATTTAGTATGAAGTGGACATCGTCAGAGGATTAACTGCCTTTATTTTGGGTGTTTCCTGCAGGTGCTGAAGTGGGAATTAGTACGTCGCGTATCCATGCACGTGGACCAGTGGGAATTGAAGGACTCTTAACAACGAAGTGGCTGCTGAGGGGGGACAATCATGTTGTTTCCGACTTCTCAGAGCATGGGAGCATGAAGTATCTTCATGAAAGCCTCCCTCTCCCTCAGAGAAATGCCAACTGAAAACACTGGGGAGAAAACCCAGGATATAATTATTTCCTGAAGTTATTCAGGCTTCAGGATAATCTCTGACGGTGAAGGAGTTTGTTTTTCATAGTCAGAAACATTGTCCTTGGTCATTTTGCAGTGCAATGAATACAAAGTCATCCCATCAATGAGAATTCTCCCCCTCCCACCCCTTTCACTATCTTCAGACAGTATCTGCAAACTGACCTCACTTCTCCCAAAGACAGATTTTTTTAAATCATATAGGTAACATAAGGATTTCAGTATCAACTACATTCCTTTTTTATCACAGTGCTCTCTGTAGCAAATATGTTTGGTGGTGGAGCTTAATTTTTTTTTTCTAAGTTTTGTTTTATTCAAGTATCTGTTCTGGAGAACAGACTCAGTAGTTTTGGTTTTGAGGGTTTTTTTCTTCAGTCTAGGATCATGGCCTCTCTTGAGGGCCGGAAAGCTTTATGCTTAATTTCTTTGTATTTGATCAGTCTTGAGATAGGGGGACAGATGTTCCAAATGTATAGTAAACTTTTGACCAAAAAACCTTTTATATCTAATTCTTTGTATTGTTGGCTATTGTAGATAAAAAACATCATTGTCTGCTACATTAATTTTGTTACTTATTTGTATGAAAGGTTTATTTTTCTTCGGTTTATATAAAACTTACTCCAACAGCATTTTGATCGTGGCTTGACCAGAATGAAGCTCTGCACTTGCATGAACACTTGTGATGGTGCCCTGCAGCCCCGCCACACGGCTGGCAGCCAGAGCTCCCCTATGGCTGCAGCACATCCCGCTCTCACCTGGGGGGTCCCGGTGTGCTCCTGCCCATCAGGGCGCTGTTTCCTTTCCTGCCAGCTGCTCTCCGCTGCTGTCCTGGCATGTCCACGCACCGTGCTTGGGATCTGGTGCTGCTGTACCCCTTTCTCCAGTCACAGGGGCGTCACGATCGGGCGCAGGGTGCATCTCCTCTCGGAGCAGATGCCGTAGGCTGCTGGACATGGGTGAGGCGAGTGAGGCGCCTCGGTAGGTGTGGATGGCTCTTGTTCACTGAAGGTGGCACGGCAGGAGAGCTCAGATTGGCATCGGAGGGTTGCAGTGCAGAGGCTACGGTGGGGGTTTTGCCTGGTCGTGAGGGCCATGGTGCTGTCATGACCACGGTCAGTGTGTGCAGTCAGCCCCAGGTGCACGGACACCCAGCAGTGGGTGGGCCCCAGAGCAGGGCCGTGGTACTGAGGCTCCCCTGCCTGGGCTTGCTGGCGAGTAGCAAGGAAAATGGCTTAAGAACCCCATTCCTCCGAAGTGAAGGTGAGGGAAGGATGCTGAGGGGGGGATGTCTCTGTGGAGAGGGGGCAAAGTTGGGAATTGCAGAGAGGGGTTTAAAGTCAGTGTAGGGGACAGAGCTGTTCAGGAGCAATTCCCTTGGAGCAAGTCAAGGGAGCAGGTTAGTTCTCAGCAGGATGTGAGAACTGTGCCAAGGAAAGCAGTTCCAGCATGTGTCTGCGTTGTATAAACTCTGTTCGTCTGTCTTCTGCATTGTACACTGTACCTTCTTCGGATCTTGATGTCTCCATAGCTCTTAGTGATCACTGGGCACCTTGGTAGCCTTCCTGCAAGTCACAAGTGCATTGCCATATCAGCTTAGTGCCTGTCAAGCCTTTCTTGTCTTGCAATTCCAGCTTAAGGTGTGGATCTGTCTGGTGTCTATCATATTGTAGATTTTTCTGAGCAGTCATCCCTCACAGTGGTGAGCCAGGTAGTGCCTTCAGTTCCATTTCTGTGAGGGTTTTTTTGACAGAGTTGTCTCCAGGGATTGCATCCCCATGTCCATAACAGTCTTATGTTAAAGCTTGGCTTCTTGCTCATCCATCATTCTGCTTTTGATGGCTCTCATCCACATCTCTGCTGATGGCCACAGCAGTCACCACTTTCCGGGGTTGCTGTAGAGCACCTGCTCTGTCAGGGCACTGCATAGGGAATATGGCACCCACCCACTCTCTGCTGGTGGGTGCCATATTCCCTATGGAAGTCATTGTTGCTTTTACACTTATTGCAGCTCACAGTCACAGTGCTTGCGGTGTTGGGTGTCTGCGTCACGGTTGCAGCTGCCCTGCCCAAGGGTGGAGCAGTACTAAAGACAGGGTGGCACAGCCTCAGGGTGGTCTATAATAGTATGTTGATCTCTGTAGATACTTTGGTCTACTACGTGTGGTTTATGTGGTAATGGTTAATCTCTGGGCTGTAGAGAGCACCGCACAGTTATCTTTGTCTTTTGAGGGTGCTAGGCTCTGGCCTTCAGTGAGCAGTAGCTGGTATGGTAGTGGAGTGGCTGGATCTTGAATGTGCCTTGCCTTTTACAAGTGGGGCTCAATATCTGGGTTCTTTTAGCTGGGTTAGCAGAGAGTAAGCTAGAACTGGCATAGTCAATATTTGATAGACCTTTACTTGTCATGGATGTCAAAAACAGAATGTGAATTTGAATGCTTAAGCATTTCTAATGAATTATTAAAGCCTACAGGCTTTTAGTTAAGGTAAAAACTCTACTCCTTTTAACTGCCCACTTGCCTGATGAATTCTTTGGTCAAATCCTGGAATTTTATCTTTCAAGGTTTGGGAAAAAAGTTAAAATTAAAAGCCTTACAAAAAGATCTTGTGTTGAGTGTGAGGGTGTGAGAGCACTGATCAGGTTTTATTTAACCGTAAAAGTTAACCAACAATTTTAAAGTAATTTTTTTAAATTTCATTATGGTTTTCTTTGCAAGTGCACTTGTTTTCATCCAGGAAAATACAGTTTGGTAGCTAGAAAGTTGCTATTTTTCCATGTTCTGTAGACAAAATGGAATTGTCTTCAGAGTTTCTCGTCTCTTATAGACTGAGACTGAGATAGCCTGTGAATTAATATGTGGGTGATATTGCACTGCAGTGTAGAACATTTCACTTTAGACTGAAATCCTTTTAATATTATTGGAGTTCTCTGATGAAAATTTGATCAATGTAATTTCCTAAGTCAACTGTGATTTCTAAAGATCTTCTACAATTATAGGTTAAAAAAGGTGTGAGTATATGGAGTGTTCCATAATGCGTGCATATTTAGTGCCAGAGACAAAATTGTGCCGAGTCAAAATGTGAGTTATAGCATTTTAGTCGTGTGTGTTACATGATGGTAATAGACAAAGCAGTTTTAGTGTTCTAAAACATTCCTACGAGCAGGTGTTTAAGACAACTGCAGAGGTAAACTAGCTTTGTGGTAATTTTGGGGATCTTTTTGTAACCAAACTCCTGAGCAGGAAGAAAACATTGCTGAAGCTCATGGTAAAGAAGTCTGAATGGTGAAGAATTAATGCCAGGTAAAATACGTTGAAACGCAGTACTCTTGCTTTAAAGAGCAGAGCAAGCACTTCTCTTGCGTGGCTGTGGCCCTTGCATATTTGTAATGAAACCCGTTGCAGGGCCAGCAGCTCTGTGCACGGCTGTACCGTTTACAGCTGCACTAAAGCTCGGCAGCTTTTCCCAGCAGAGCCCGTCTCCGGGTGCAGCAGGTCGGGCCCGAGTGCCGCCGTGGCCGGCGGTGGGCGCGGGCCGGGGCAGTGCTGAGGGCTCGCAACATGGCGGGCGCGGGCGGGTGGGCCGCCGCCTCGGCCACCTCGGGGTCTTACACGGGCCGCGGCTCTTCCACGCCGGCTGTTGGCGGCCGGACAGAGGACACACCCCGCTACACCCTGGGGCTTCTGCAGACGCCACACAGCTCGGAGAGCAGCGGAGGCGCCTCCAGAGGCGGCGCACGGCCGGGCGGCTCCAGCGGGGAAGGCCTCGCAGCCCGCCGGGCTGCCGGGAACAGCGCCGTGAAGCCGTCGGTGTCCGAAAGGGGAGGTACGCTCTCTGCCTGGGCCTTTATCTGTTTCTTTCTGCTGTCTTTGCTCGGGTTGGGTTCGAAAGAGCTGTTAAAAGCGGTCCTTACTGAGATGGGGCAGGTGCAGCTAAGCTTCATAGCGACCTTTGTCATTTAGCTGGACAGAACTATGGAAATAGTTCCTTGGTGTAGCTGAGCTCTCTGGTGGGACCAGTAAACGTGTTTGAATTGCTGCACAGCGTTTGCTTTACAGGAGAGAACCGAAATATAGGTTTGTGTTTGACTTATTGGTTGTTTCAGGAGTTTTGTTGCTTTTTGGTTTTGTTTTTATTTTTACGCCTGGCTTTGAAATAGTTTTAAGAGCCTGTGGATGTCGGTGTGCGGTAAGAATGTTGTGTTCCTACAATGCAATACTGCTACTTGCCATTCTTTATAAAAATCTACTATCAAAGTCTGTATCTTGGTGGCAGCAAAAGGAAGTTAAAATTGTGGTATTTTCAGACGAAAAGAAACTATGAAAAGAGTTGGAAATTATTTTAACCCTGCAATGAATTCTGATGTACGTGTATCTCCATTGTGTATAAATTGGAAATTAGGTAAAATGCGTTTAGGTATTACATATGACTACTGAGGAGTCCTAAAAAAAAAACCAACGCAAACACAATGTTAATTCAAACAGGACGATCTAAATGTTGGGTTGAGAAATAGCTGTATATCACTTGGTTCATTTGGTCTTTCAAATTACTGGTTTTCCCCGTTATGCCAGATTCAGTGTCTTCTACAGGAAGTCTCTTCTGCCAAAATTCTGGCTGAATTTAGGCCAAAATCTGAGTGAGTGCTATTTAAAAAAAATAGGCTGATATGTCCACTCCTAAAGAAGTCCCCAGCCAAAGATCTGAGCTAATATTTTTATCACTTGTCACTGTTTTAAGATTAAAAAAAACTCCCAACCAAACAAACACAAAGAAAAGCCCACCTCACCTGAACAAACTCCAGAATTCCAGTACAGTAGATATTTTTCTACCAGCCAGCCTCGATAAAGACTCATGCAATTAATTGATCATTGAAAACCATTACTTATGTATTTTGTCCTGTGTGTCAGTTTTTAATGTAATATAAGAAACAGAAACATTTGTGCTTGCATGTTTTATAATACATGGAGTTTTTAAAGTGGATCTGCTGTTTGTATTTTAATTCATTTTTTAAATCTTAGAAAGCAGTTATCTAAACTAGGTTAACAATGTCTTCAGTAATCTCAAGAGAATTAAAAAGAAGTAAATTACTTAAATAATTCATTGAAAATTTAAAGTGTTCTGAGACAAAGATATTTTGCAGGACTTTAAAAACGTAGGTAGATCTCAATTACATGTGTGAAAGAAACTGCTGTTAACAAATACATCCCAGATTACTGTATAATTTCCGAGAGTTGATCCCCATAAATTGAACCCATAAATAGGGTTATCATTCCCAAGTGGTTCTTTTTCTTCTTTTATTGTCCTGCTTTTCAAAAGGAATGCTCAGCTTTTAAAAAAGGATTTCATAAACACATGCGCAGTTTTAGATAATGATTTTTCAAATAATGGTTAAATGTGAGATAAAGTTGATTTAAAGCATTCTTTCATAAATTTAGAATTCATTAGCATATGAAATGATACTTAGTAAAGTGACTAATGTTGTATTATTTCTGTTCAACAATGTAAATAATTTTTTTATTAGCACTGCAGGTAATCTCATTGTAAAAAATAATTTTAATGCAAGCTTGTTTTCAAAGCGGTGTGATTTATTTCATTTTATACTCTGGAGAGCTTTCATAGAATGACATTTTGTTTGGATATCTCTATTTTTGCTAATAAAAATTGAAGTTTTGTAAGCTGTTTTTTTGTATATTGCTTTCTGAATAAAAATTTGTTGTGGCTGTTTTCATAATTTTCTTATTTCTCTCCCCTCAGAATCATATTTTGGGGACAAGAGTTCTTGTGTAGAAAATGCTAACACATTGGATCTCACGAGTTCTTCTTCTGTGCGAGGCCTGAATAGCACATGTATAGGAAGAACACCTCTCTCTTCTGGTAGATCTGGTTGCAGAAGCCATACCCCACTTATGGGTTATTCGGGTAAGATTAACAGCTCTGATGTTATTTTATTAAACAGTTTAGTTTTTAATGTGATTATATTAAGATACTAAAACAAACTCAAAACACAATGTGTTTTGTACCACAGAGGATACTGCCAAGAAACTGTACACAAACAAGAATGCACTACTTTGTGTACTAAGAAGATGTTTTGGTATTGGATCCTCTTACTACTTAGTTTGCATTCATGTATGAATTATCAATGTAGTTAGAATTCAGACTTCTTTCAAATTGTCCAAAACCAAATTTGTGGACATGTAGTGTGGTCACTAAAGAGCCCAAATTCATGCACATGTCTAATCAGGGTTCATTTTTAGCCTTGTAATGCATTAGACATCATATATAACATAATTATCAAGTTTATTGATGCAAGTTTTATGTATTTTATGTTGATGTGTTCAGAGGTATAGAACACTAGTTCTCCTGAATGCTTAGGAGCTGACGGTACATCTTGCAGTGCTTCATATGAGCAAAATGGTGTTACAGGGTCATGATGCCTTGTGCCATGTTATATGTATCATATGTGCTCTCCTAATGCAAAAGTATTGGGATTTAAAGTTACTTCTTTCACAGTCTGACTAATGACTATCAGTTCAGTCTTTAACGTTCCTAAAGACTGAACTGATAATGATTCCTTCCTGCATCTGTATATTTGTTTATGCTTGCTCTGTCGTTTGTGATGCTCATTGATCAATCTCTCATTAATCTGTATTGAATGTGACTGAATATATATGACTGTTTTACAGTTACATCCTCCTCTGCAGTTTCTGCTCATACTGTTGCGTCAGTTATTGTAGCTGTAGTAGAAGGAAGAGGCCTTGCCAGAGGTGAAGTAGGAATAGCCAGTATAGATTTAAAAAATCCTGAGATGATATTATCACAATTTGCGGACAATGCAACTTACGCCAAGGTATTTTATAGTCTCATTATTGCAATTTACTTTCTTGAAAAAAGCTTATGAATAATGGAAAATTAAATTTCTAGTTTGTGGAAGAAATTTCTCAGCAGTGGAAGTAACAAGTTCTAGAAAATGTGCAGTGTTGAAAAGACTGCTCTTTTCCTTACTGTGCCTCAGGTATTAAAGAGGCAAGAATGTTTTTCAAAAGAAAAATAGCCTTTCTGCAAAATACACTGTGGGACTGAGATGCCTCGTTTTGAAGAGCATTGGGCAATACATGGTAGTAGAACTTGCAGGTATTCTTCACCAGGCAAAACAACTCTGAGAAGTGCATAAATGTCTGCGTGTGTGATAGAGTAGTTACAGTTCTGGCGTTGGTTACATAAATACTCCATCTCAGATTGAAAGGAAATTCACTCAATTTACAGCCAGCACTGCATATTTTACTTTAATTTGGTGAGTAATCTCTGGTTTATGCAGCAATGGCATTAGTGAAACATCTTATTTCATGGGTTATTTTGTAGGTATGCATGCTAGAAAATAATGTGGCTTGTAGCATCTTTACAGTATTCAAAGAAACAAAAGTTCTGTTAGGACAGTAAGTAGCTCTGACTCAGAATGTAAATAGCCATCAAATCTGTTTACTAAAACAGGTGTTGTATAATGTTGTACAGTGTATATTGTACTACATTGTGTGCATTACAGTTGTATAATGTACAATGTTGTATAATGGGTTTCTTTATTTTTAAGCATTAGTGCTTATAAAACCTGTTCTGGTCTTAATATACCTAGCTACATATTGAGCATCCTTTATAGCTTCCTCTCAGGCCATCGTCAGATTGTTCATCGTTTTCTTGCCTTACCAATATAAAAGCTGGCATTTTCTTTGTACACATATATTCCTAATTTTCCATTAAGATTACTGAGTTCTCTGTTCTGTGCTCAGACCTGATACTGCATTCACCATCCAGTCAAAGAAAGAGAGATGCTAGTGTACAACTGCTTTTCCCCAAGCCCAATTTCTTGCCTTAATCTTTCACACCCTTAACAATGTGTGAAAAAATCCATGGTCAGAAGTTTATGTCCACAGAGGAGACAGAGGAGTTCTGTACCTTTTATTCTTGAACAAAGGGAGAGGCCATGGGGCATTTCCTGATGGGGTCTCTCAAGTTGTTGGAGGACTGCCACCTGCTTTTTATCCTAATCTTCCTGGCTGCGGAACCTTTGCCTGTCCTCTTTGCCAGAACCTACTGTCTGAGGTACTTGGGAGGTGCAGACTTTGTGATCTGTCTCCTAAATGTGCCCCTTAATATGCTCCCCCCTGTATAACGCATGATACATGACCATTAAAATTAGTTTTAAGTCCACCCTGGCTGGGGGAGTTAATATTCATAACCCTATTAAGTCTTTGTTCTTCTCAAAGTTCAGGAATTGAGCATGACCTTGGCTAAGCAGCAATCCGTGTCAGTTAGTAACATTTTCTGAAATTAATGGTTTGTCCTGTTACTTCTTTATCTACAAGTCTGGCCCTATCTGCAGGCAGATTCACACAACCTGTTTGTAAAGGAACATTAATCGTATTCCTGTCAACAATTCTGTGTTATCTGCTGATCAGCAGTTTACTTACGCTCAGAATCCATGCTCTGCCTAGTGATTGGAATCCAGCCTACTGTATTTTCTCTTTCTTGGGCATACTCCTGTTTTTGAATGTTCTGCAGATAATTTCAGGAAAGTTTTCTTGTATTCTTTAAGTTCTTCAAGATCTGCTGAACTGTGATGCTACTGGAAAAAAATTTCCTAGCGGTTAGCAGCTATGAAGGGCAGTGACAGCCTTCTGACCCCAAATGCCCTTAGATAATTTTTTTTTGTGTATTTTTTGTACTTGTTTACCTTTTTACTGGGACGTCATCTGTCCCTTCTTGCACATCATAACTTGTAAGCAGTTAAACTATAGTCTGCTTTTTCATGTTGCTCCCTTGAGAATTTGTGAATGCTGGTATAAATGAACGTAAACTCATAATGTTGTTTGTCCTTTCTTATACAGTAGAAGATCATATAATCTACTAATAACCCTTACAGGGGGTGTGCGTAACATAAAGCTGGTAAAATATGCACATTTTTAGCTATGTTAATACTGAGATAAATGTTACTAGAGGAGATGAAAACTAAATAAAAATTTAGTCTCAATCAAAAGATTAGTAGTATTCAGACATGTTTTATTTCTTCATCATCCAGAGCACCATTGACCTTCCATCTGCAAACCCAGAAAGCTGCCATCTGTTGAAATAAGTCCTTTTCCCCCATCATAGCTATGGAAGATAGTTTCGAATACTCATTTCTTGCTTCAACAGCGAGCATAATTCTGTGTTCAAATAACAGTGGATAAGCTCTAAATTTTGTTTGTTTGTTTTTAATTTGGTTTCATGTATATTGAGATACATATTAATTTGACTTAATTAATTTGACTCATACATGCTAGTGTAGAAGTTAGCAGATAATTTGAAACTCGAACTGATTCTAAAATACAGTTATGTATTTTGTTATTGCTGGTCATTATTTAAAATATTTTAGGTTATATATTTTTTTTTTAATCGGGTTATTTTGAATTTTTTGTCCAGGTTATTACTAAACTCAAGATTTTGACACCACTAGAAATAATAATGTCAAACACTGCCTGTGATGCAGGGAATACAACAAATTTGTTCAGTCTGATAACGGAGCATTTCAAGGTAATATCTAAAATTTCATTCAACGTTTTTGAGTTCTTGTTGATCACTTTTATATGATGGTTGATTTAAGAGTTTTACACAACTTTCAAAATCTGAAGATTTTGTTTTCTGTGATTTTCAGGTCTACTTTTAGAATGGTAGTGAATAAACTAAATGCAGCTCCCCTGCTGCTATTTCTAATACTGACAATAGCAGAGATAGGTATATTGCTGATGAAAGGTGAAAGTTTTGAATTTGTGGCATTGGGTAAAACTGAACCTAGAAAAGATACAGAAATGAAAAAATCAAGCATTCTCCCTCGTTCTCTCAACCTGATAAATCAATGGGGCTGATGTATCATAGAATCGGAAAAAGAACACTATCAGGGTAAAAGAGGATAAAATGAACTAGTATAAGTAATTTATGCATATGAAGGCCTCAGAACCTTTTAAAAAAACTGTTAATTACTACTGAATTGCTTCATTGCTGCAGAGCTGATGGCTTCTTCATGAGTGTTCTTCTACTTCCTGACCTCTCTCCTCTTTCTCTCACATAAATCACTTGTGCACCACACACCTCCAGTTACATTGACCTGCTTGTGCTAGTAAGCTAGAATGAATACTTCTATGAAGACAGATTGTAGAATCAATTGATAGATTTCTTGGAAACATGTATCACTAGAAAAATACAGAAGTGTCTCCGATGTAACTTTTAAAACTTTTTGCTGTCATCTCCATCTTCACAGAATGTGACTTTTACAACTGTCCAGAGAAAATACTTCAATGAAACAAAGGGTTTGGAGTACATAGAACAATTGTGTGCATCTGAATTTAGCACCATTTTAATGGAAGTCCAATCAAAGTATGTTTAAATAAGGAAGAGCATACCGTGACCAGATAAGTTTTTAACAAAATCATGTTATGTACTCATTACATATATCTGTGTCATGTTGCAAAAGTTAGAAAACTCTTAACAGATCTTTTTATTTTGCCTTCCAGTGTTCTTGATATATGTAGAAATGTAAATAGAAAGCCTGTTACATAGCCTGTTACAGTTGAGTGTTTTTTTGAGTTTTCACAGCTTTCCACTTTGTCTTTTTCATTCTTTTCTTAAAGATACCTTTCAAGAGCTAGCTGTGACTGCCTTTCTTTCTGGCCTCAGCAAGCATTTTCTATGTATCAACAATTTTAAGTGCTGATACTTGGTGACCAGGGTCTTCAAATCACATATGTCTGTTGAAATACGTATGTTCACAATACCAGTGATATAGTGGAGGCTGTCAAGTGTACAGAGACTCAAACATTTATGAACATTTGATCTGTATGAATATATGTTCACTAGGCATGGGTTTGTGCATGTTTGGAATATACTGCCTTTTCTGTGCTATTTATCACAGTAGTTGCCAAGCCACAGTAGTGTAAATGTTATTTCTGTAGTGCACTACTTTTGTGGTATTTCTCTAGCAGTATTCAACATTCATAAAAGATTTCTTTTTCCCAAGGTATTACTGTCTTGCAGCTGCAGCAGCTTTGCTAAAATACGTTGAATTTATCCAAAATGCCGTTTATGCTCCTAAATCACTAAAGGTTCGTTTCCAGGGGAGTGAGAAAACAGCTATGATAGATTCATCATCAGCACAAAATCTTGAACTAGTGATTAATAACAGAGATTCTCGGTAAGAATAGTTTTTTCAAGTTACGTTTTTATAAAGATGGATTTCTCTTAAGTTTCCTTGACGTTTGTATCAAAGAGCTGACCATTGTATTTATTTCTATGTGAGAGAACTTGCACACTATTCAGAGCTTCTATAAAAATATCTTGACAGAGAAATATGTTACAATTCAGCACAAAATTTCTAGCACAGGAAATCCTAAAGTGAATTGTAGAAAGAGGTGATGCATAATCATCTTTACATTGATGTGTATGTTTTATTCAGACTTTATTTATGCAAAAACATTTATCTATGCAAAATTTTACAGACTGGGAAATGAAAGAGGCAATATTTCTGCAAGTGTCTTATGTTGGATTGAAACACCTGCCTTTTACTCATTTTACACAAGAGACATGCTTCAGCCTTCAAAGGTTGTTTTGTTTCCTTTTAGATACAATAGTGGGAAAGATGGGGTTGTGCAATGTGGTACTTGGTTGCATGGTAGTTTTCCGCATTGAGATCAATGCTTGGAGAACTTCCTTAATTGGCATTTAGTTGCCGTGTAGACAGAAGAAATTTCAAGTCTTTCCTTCTCCAGACTATTACACTTAAGGTTAGCAAGAGAAATACCTGGAACTTGCATTTTGCTACCTGTCAGGTTCTGAGATCCACCTCTATTTAGATGTCTTCTTAATCATCCTGTTATAAAAAGGGGAGCCTGGAGATTCCTCACTCTCCAAGTACTGTTCATAAGAGCTTTCCCCTTGGGGAGATACAGTAGAACACAGAATGCCTTGCATAGGAAGGTACTTTTGGAGCAATATTTTTCTGAAAGAATCTTTTTCTGTTCTTAATTTCACAGGTGGTTTTGTGAGGAAGATGGTTACAGGAGGAACTGAGCAAACTGCTTTAAGTTTCTCTGATTTTGGTTTTTTTTAGCATTATTGATGCAGAATTTTTGCTGATCCATTCATTGGCAAGTTTGAATCAGCCAGACATAGCTATTTTTATTACATAGATCTTACCCCCAAAGCCTGGTTAGATATCTTTGTATGAGGTATCAGCAGGTAAAAGTTAATAGCGCAGGCGCACACCAGAAATACCTAAGTCAAATTTGGGTGCCAGTCTTAATTTTGGAGGGACTTGTCTCTTCATTTAACTGTGCAGGGAAATAAGTCCTCAACTGCATAAAGACAGGCACTGTGGATTCTCTCCCAAATATGGAGTTGCAGTTAAGTGTTGTCATGGGTTGCGTCATACAATAAATGCAGGCTTGATACAAGTGGGTTTGAATTTCCCCATTTTTTAAAAATTCTCTTGACTGTTGCTTCGCTTTTTTAATACCATGGTACTTCAGGGTGTTTCTGCTCACTCTGTGTACTTACCTACCTATCTTACTACCTGCCTACCTATCTACCTATCTGTCTTCATGGTGTGTGTTTTGTGTATTTGTATCAGGCTTCTTCCTGTTCAAGTTCTGGTTTAAATCAATGTGTTGTTATGGCCCTGGTATTTCGTGGGTCATCTTCCAGCCAATAGCATAGAAGATTTCAGGTTTCTAAAACTATTTGACTGTGTAGTAGGTGTAAATATTATAGATGGCTTATTCTGCATAAGTGCAATCACCTTTAAGTGTGAAACCCTAGGATATGTACGGTGTAAAAGCCATAAAGCTGAAACTAATATGTAGAAATTATAAGCATGTTATTTACCTCCTATATTAATTGAAATATGTGTTTTTAAATAATAAAAAATGGTTTCTCTTTTTGACTTCTAAGTGTTTTAAATTATTTTCAGATATATATTTCAAGTAAATTATTCCTATTAATATTTGATCTGTGATTATAACTTGATAATTTGCCTCCTTGTGTGGGGTTCGTTTGTTCATTTCAATCAATCTAATTGAGAGGGAAAATGTGAACTTTACCATGGCAGTAGCAATGAAATACTACTACAAAATATGAATAAAATTCCAAGTTCAAATGTATTTCTATACTTACATAACTGAGGGCTAATATTATGTTAAATTACATTGAATTACCTAGCTTCCTAAACTGCTGGAGTTCATATAATACATGGCAAACAGGGGGATGCTAAGCATGCCAAAGCATGCCTCAGATCTGTAGGATAGTCTGGCCTTTAAAGTCTCCTGACACTTACCATCTCTTTTTTTGGTGTATGTATTCTTCACATCTATTTTATTTTCAAAGGAATGGTCACACACTTCTTGGTGTTCTAAATTACACTAAAACTCCTGGTGGAAGTCGGAGACTCAGATCCAATATCCTGGAACCTCTAGTTGATGCTGAAACAATTAACACAAGACTGGACTGTGTTCAGGAATTACTCCAGGATGAGGAGCTCTTTTTTGGTCTTCAAGGAGGTAGTAGTTTATATTGTAACAACTAATACTGTATTTCTTTTTAAACATTGTTTTTCTAATATAGGAAAGTACGTAGTGTGCCTCAGTATGTTTGAAAAGTATTTTTTAATGGTTTGTTAGGTGACATAGTAAGCACTTAATTTTTTAAAGTAATCTATATTATCATAGCAATACTTTTCTCAAATACTTTGATTAGAAAAGTTGAATTTCTCTGAAACAGTGTATAAAAGTCTGTGAGCCAACAGCTTTCTAAAAAGAGTTGGAGTTTGTCTCTTTACCTCTATGGCTGGGTATGCATTATGTTTGATGTATACAAGTATATATAATGTATAAATTAAAAAGCAGACATATTGCTTAAGTAATACTTGTGTATAAATATTTCTTCCTGTTGCTTCATAAAACATATGATCCAGAGGAAGGCAAAATACAATACTAGAATTAGTCCACCTGAAACTGGATCATATAATCTTCATCTGTGTCACAAGAGAAGCACAATTCAATCTAAGAAACAAAAAGTATTTCTGAATTGACATAATCACTGCATGCTTAGGTATAGTAAGTTGTAAGTATAGTTATAACAAAATAATTCAGATGTTAGCTATTTTAAAGCTAGTTCTACCCTGTAAATAATTTGTGACAGTAGAATGTAAGAAAAAGATTAGCATTAGTATAGCTAATTAATTGTGTCCTTTCAAAGAAAATACATCTTATAATTTCAGTTTAATTTCTGATGTGTATACTTTTGTTTTACAGTTATCTCAAAATTCCTGGATACAGAACAACTACTTTCAGTTTTGGTACAGATTCCAAAGCAGGATACAGTATGTTTCAGAATACACCTTGGAAAAATCAATTATCTGTCCATAACATGCAATATATAAATGTGATGTCTATAATTCATCCTGATTTATGCAAATGTACTTCCAAAAATGTTTGCTCTTTCATCACTCCCCACCTTTATTCTTCATAAGTGTACATTTTATTCAACAGTACTCAGATGAGAGAGAGGAATTTTCTTCACATCAGCATAAATGAAAAAAATGTTTAGTGACTTACAGTCTTGGTGACTGTTATGTCTAAGAGCAAGATTATTTTTTCATTAGACCTTGCCTCATATATCGGTCTGCATGTTAACACACGTAATACAAATATCAAAATGGAATAAATACATGTAGTTCACCCGTGAATCTTGGTTGAGACTAGATTCAGCAGTTAACTACAGTGGGCTTGGGGTTACTGAACCTCAGCTCTGTTTCCACTAAGCATATTGAAACCATGGTGTTAAAAGTTACATTTGCCTACTGTACTTGAGTTGGATATGTCTGCCACTGCTTTTGAGCTTATATTTATGCTTGTGTGCCAGCATCTTAGATATTCTCAACTCTTTCACCATTCAGTGTCTTCTCACATGCTGATTTACCTGCTTAGATAAAGGATTTGTCTACTTCTAGTTAAAGAAGTCAGGTACAGACTCAAACAGGACAGTAGTAATAAATGCAGATAAATCTCTTTAATGACATAATCAAAACCCAGAATGTTTATTTTTTGGAGCTTTCCTTGTAGTAATGTGTAACATGAATTCATGAGTTCTTCTTAATGACTAAAACTGGCTCACAGGATGCTTTTATGTATGCATAGGACCATATCACCAAACATTTTTACTGCAGTGTTTTCACTGTTGGCTGGTTCCAGTATAGCAGAGCATACTATGCACACAACAGACATGCTTATTCAAATGCTAGTTCAGTTGCTTTTGTCAAATGCTATACTAGGCTATTCACTATGTTTCATTTCTACTCTCCATAAAAATTTTCATTGTAAATCTTCCACCAGTCAGCAGATGAAATGCTCATCTGAAAAGCCTACAGTTTCCGTTACTAAATGTGTGAGTGGTATGTTCAGCATGAGCATTCTTTTATCCGAAGGAGGCTGTCACTCACACAGAATCACCAGGTTGGAAGAGACCTTCAAGATTCATTGGCTTTAACGCATGCCCTAACATCTCAGCCTAACCCTGGCACCTAGTGCACATCCAGACTTTTTTTAAACACATCCAGGGACGGTGACTCCACCACCTCCCCAGGCAGTACTTTAAAAAATAGGTTGGGAAAGGTCATTTTTTTAAAAATTACTGCTCTCTCTCCGGGTTATGTCGTGCAGTTACAAAGTAGTTAGGAAAAAGCATTGTTTCTTGAGGGACTAAGTGTCTTTTTTGAAAAAAATTAATATTCATTGCATAAATAACATCTTGCACTTCAAAGAGAATCCAAGGCAGAAAAGCCTTAAACTTCAAAAACTGCTTGATACAGTCTTGTTGAGATGGGTGCTTGAAAAATCATGTCAATGGTGAAATAATTTACTGCCTTTGAGTTGGACTGTATCATGTGCAGTGATTCACTTGTAACCCTAGTTCAGTTAAAATTCCTGTAAAAACTAATTAGTCAAAGATCCATTCCAGTACCACATTTTTATGTTTGACCACATCAGTTCTTTTCATATCCGATTCCTTCATGGGACTTAAACCCCATATTTATTTGGAGGTTAGCATTTTTTCATTCATGCATTTAGCACTGTTTAGTTTTGTCTTTACAAAAAAACCTTTTATATGACTAAGTTATGAGATGCCTTCAGCCACAAGAGTAAAGAGATATTATATATGAATGAGAAAAGATTTCACATGGGGTCATGCTCCTATGTTCATGTGCTTATCTACATTTATCTGTGTTATTTCCTTAAAATTCTTTTGCACAGCGTATGTGTACATATGTTATACCCTAATGTCAGCAGCAAAATTCTTTATCGTGAGTGTTAGTGTAGGGGCCTACAAAAGAAGATCAAGGCCTTCTGTGAATGAAAGATTTTGAAGAACAGTCATTACTGTGAAAAAAATCTTGAAGTATTTACTGGATTTTTTTTTTTATCATATGAGCAGATGTCTAAGATACATGTTTATTAATCAAAGAGAAATCAACCAAACTGGGTTATGTTGTGTTTAACAGCATTAATGGAAAAGGTTGTGGGCTTCATTATAATACATAATGTATTTGCTTTGAAAAAATCTACAAATTGTGTAGAGCTTGTATAGAGTTAAGTATACATAGAAGATTAAAAGTTTTCACAGCTTGGGCTAGCAGGGTATTCTTAGAGTCAGTTATTATCAGTTGAAACATAGGGAAATCTTAACTACCGATGGACAAACTATCACAGCAGGCACTCTAAAATTTAGGTAAACATTTTTTGTGCAGATGCAAAGTTGTCAGAGTGAGCTTATGAAGTGTTTCAGGAATTTTTATGAAATCTGTAAGCCTCTTACTGGTAAGAATATGAGTTCTTCTAGTTCTTAAGTACTTTTTAGAACAGTCATACAGATGCCTTCAATATTCAGAAAATTTTTCAACAGGTTAAAACTGCTGAATCAAAAATAACTAATTTAATCTACCTGAAGCATACCTTAGAACTTGTGGAGCCTCTGAAAGTAAGTGGCCTTTGGTTTTTTTGTTGTTGTCTTGGGGGTTTTTTTGGTTGTTGTTTGTCTTTTGTTTTTTGTTTTTTATTAAGCTACAGACCATTTTCCCCTTACTTTTGTGAAGTGCAGTTTATTAAATTTCGTAGAGTATCTCAAGTTGGAAGGGATCGATAAAGTAAAAAAATAATATAATTACAGAACACAATACTGCCAATATACTGCCAACATTGATTCTCAATGCCAGTCAGAAGTACGCATTTGTGTCTATGCTCTGAAGAGCAGGATTCCTACCATTACCTGAATAGTGGATTATATACCAAACATTTAACTGAAACTGCTGTTCAGATTCCACCGACTATTTACAAAAGTGCTGATTAGCCTCACTGAATCTAAAAACTTTCAGTCATTTAAAAAGGCTGCAAAAAGAAGTAACTGTCATGTCCGTGTTTTAATCTTCAACAGGCTGCTTTAAGAAGCTGTAACACACAGCTGCTAAAGGCTTATTACAATTCTCTTGAAGATGCAAGGTATTTCTCATAATACTTAGCTACTGTGTTGGAAACTTTCATCTCAAAAGTGCCTGTAAGATAAAAGATGTTGCATCTTTGCCTGTTTATAGTTATGAGTATAGCTCAATTCTTTTGCTTAAAGCTGATTTTAATTATCAGAAAATCTTAATTTTCAGCTAATGAATACAGGGATAAAAGCAAGAGAGCTGGCTGTGATAGTGGAGTTGCTGCTAAACTGAACTCCCGTAGAAATAATTCTGAAAAGACAAGAGTATTGGTTTCCTAGAGTCTCCATAATAATGCAAAACTCAAGTGTTGTGTATTTGAAAAAAACATATATTTGAGAAATAATTTATATCTCCCAAAGATGTGAATAGTATTTTTATTTTTTATCAGACTTCGGTACAGTCAGGATTCATTCTGAGGTGAAAATATAAATGTAATGTAGTGTTTTGTTTTAACAGTAGAAAATTTAAAAGTAGCTTCACTTACTTGTAATACTGCTGCTTGTAATTTGGGGATGGTACTGCAAGTAAAAATCATAAAGTATTATGTATCTAATTCATAATACAACTGATATTGCAGATTTGGAATTATACTTGAAAAGATTACAAGTGTAATTAATGATGATACAAGATACACAAAAGGATGTCTGAATATGAGGACCCAGAAGTGCTACGCTGTTAAGCCTAACATCAATGAATTCCTTGACATAGCTCGTAGAACATACACAGAAATTGTTGATGACATAGCAGGTAATTTTAAACTAAAATTTGTATTTATTTGGAGTTTAAAGTAGATTGCCCTTGACATACAGAAGCCATGTAACTTGTATGTATTATAACCTTCTCACATATAAAAAGTATTTAGTATTGGTATGGATGGATTGTCATTGATAAGCAACTGAGATTCTCCATTTCTGGATAAAACCTCAGTTTTATCTTAATAAAATTGAACAATTATATGGTGATTCCTGTATTCAAAGCTCTGCTAGTCCTTGTTCTCTTGAAGTGCATAAAAGTTGAAGTAATGGAACAGAATTACTCCATCTAAAACATTCTGCTTAAAACATGTAAATCTTTGGTTTAGTTTCTTCATTTAAAGTATCTGTGTTCAATGTTCTTTATATTTTAAGCAGTCTTGATCTATCTGTGGACTACCTTTTAGCTAAGGTATTAAGAGTTGGAAAACATGAACAAAAGGAGTTTTAGCATGATGTGCATTACTGCATTTTACTAACCTTCTTGTTTATCATTATGTCAAAATAGAAGAAAAAAGTTTTGTCTGAAAATGATTTCCTTTTTTTAGTTTAAATTATTGATTTCTACAAAGGACCATCTTAGTTTAGTCTATAGTTGGAAACTTTAAAGAGCATCAGAAACTTTAGCACCTGTCATATGTCACGAAGTTCCTGTTTTATTCTAATCCTATATTCATACATAGTGAAAAATAGAGATGGTACTAGTTTTGTGTTTCTGAAACCTTCCATTAGGAGTTTCCATCTTTGTACCACCACAAGGAGGAGAGGGAGGGGTGTGTACCTGAATGTATGTAATTTGGGTTAAATCTTTGTATGTGGTATGTAGGTATGATAACGCAACTTGCTGAAAAGTACAACCTGCCCATGAAAACAAGTTTCAGCTCTGCTCGTGGATTTTTTATCCAGATGAATGCTGATTGTTCAACATTACCTAATGGCCAGCTTCCTTCAGAATTTACAAAGGTATCTGTACAAAATATATTTTAGCATAATATATTTACTTTATTTACTATACTTTGTTTACTGTGTATAATATATCAATAAACTGCACATTATGCAGTAAATAACGATAAAAATAATTTCACTGAAGATATTTAGAAGTAAATGAAGTTTTAATTGGGATCTTTTTATAACTATGCTGTATTCAGTTGTATAATCAAAAATGTGCAAGTACATGCAATTATGTTTTGTGCAAGAATAAACCTGTGTATCTTGCTAATTGTTATCTTAAATGGAATTTTCATAAAAAATTATGTAGTAAAAATGAAACTGGACATTGTTTTTCTCTTTTGTTTCCCCATATGGTTCCTAATTCTGGTTTTAGAAGCTATTTTTCCTGCTGATAATGAGGCAAGCTCTTACTGTTGGTTTCAATTCCCCCTAGATCACGAAAATGAAAAACACATACAGCTTCACTTCAGCAGATTTAATAAAAATGAATGAAAGATGTCAGGAGTCTCTGAGAGAAATATATCACATGACCTACTTGTAAGACCTCTTGAAACTATTATATAAATAGACTTATTTATAGAAATATACTTATTTAATAAATATACTATATTTATTAATAAATAAATGTGCTTTGCTAAGTATATTTATTTTCTCCAATTATCTGTACACGGGCTTTTAAAGCTCTCTTTCTGTTAAGTTATGGCCATATTCTAAAGCAACACTGTTCAACTGTACCTCCTGAGACAAAACCCCCCTCCGTAAATCGTGTATTGTATTAAACATGTTTGCAAATATATTGGCATTTATTAATGAAGTAGTCATCATGTAAATTTTTAATGCATAAATTGCCTGCACAAAATGGCACAATGAATGCATTAGTTTTGAATCTGTAATGCAGAATTGGTATTTTTAGTCAGTTCCTTATATTTAGAGCAGAACTGTCTATTTCTATATCTTGTCCTTGCTGCATGTCATAGTGCTCTCCTCTGATTCACAACTTTGTAGGTGTAATGTTACCTGTCAGTTGAATGGAAATTCTTTCTAGCAACCATGTAGGGTTTTTTAACATGAAGATCTAAGGGAATTAATGTTAATAAAACATACTTGATTCCATAGCTATGTTTTTAGTTCATTTAGTGAAGCTTTCATGTGAGCTGTTGGTATTTGAGATGTGTGTCTTACGTCTCATCAGCAGAATGTTAGCTTGAGATGATGGTACAAGATCTTAATTTACTTCCAAGAAATTTATACATTTGTTCGCATCTGGTATACGTGATTGCATTTTATGAGTGACCTTTTATCCTAAGGCATGCAGCATGGACATTATACGTCCTTTATTTTTGTAAGTTTTATAAAGTGACAGATGTGCCCTGCAACAGCTGAATCCATGTCTTGTTTCAGAATAGTGTGTAAACTACTGAATGAGATCTATGAACACATTCATTGCTTATACAAGCTGTCTGACATTGTGTCTATGCTGGATATGCTGCTTTCATTTGCCCACGCCTGCACTCTTTCTGATTATGGTAAGTTTCTTCCTTGATTCTGTTATGGGTTAGATCAAGAGCCTTCTGATGGAGAACAACCAGACTATTTTGTTTGGTTCTATTCTTTTTCTGTCTCAGTAGTCTTTAGGTGGGTGTCTCTGCTCTGTCTTTGCCAGTTTTATGCTGATATTCTTTCTGCTTCCATTCATCGAAATTAAATTCTGCTAGTTAGCTGCCATAAACCTTCCCAGTGACTCCTCTTGAAATAGACAGTTTAAGCATATTCCACTCAAAAGCATGAAGTGTATGGACGCTCTCTGTTTATGCCATTTTCTGTTCCATTAATGCTGGTAGATAAAGGAGCCATGTGTAATTGGTTCAGAAAAGAACTGTATTCTGACAGAGATCTGTAGAGATAGTTCTCTGGCATCAAATGGATCTTTGTAGGCATGGTGCATTTCCAAATAATCAGTATGGTAACATATAACAAAAATAGAAGGAATGCTACTTTCCTGTTTAGCGTGCAAATACAGAGTACATACCTAGAAGTAACAGGAGTCCACAACCCTTGTACTTTATAAAAATACTTCAGTTCTTTGCATTTTTATTACTGCATTTTTTTATTATTGCATTTTTATTAGGAGTTCAGTCCTACTTAGTAGGGAACAAAACCACAGAAGATTAATTTAGAAATGAAGTTTCAGTCATGGGTTTCTTTTTATAGTCATAAATCATGAAGGCTTGCATGGTAATGAGAATCTGTACCTGAAAGTGGCTGGTAATTCTTCCCAAGAGCTCTGCTCTGGAAGAATTAACTTTATTTCAAAACATACTAGCTTTGTAATGTAAAGGTTCCCACACTAACTCCTCAGTGTTTTACATCTTTTTTCTTCATTTAGTTCGTCCAGAATTTACTGATACTTTAGCAATCAAGCAAGGATGGCATCCCATTCTTGAAAAGATAGCTATGGAAAAACCTGTGTCTAACAACACGTACCTGACAGAGGGCAACAATTTTGTCATGATTACAGGACCAAATATGAGTGGAAAATCAACATACTTGAAACAGATTGCTCTCTGTCAAATTATGGCACAGATTGGTGAGTAAGAGTGTACAGTATTAATCGTCTTCTGCAGCACATTTTTTTTCTGGTTAAAAGTATTGATAAAAGTTGAGTGATTTAGCTTCCAGAATAACATTTTAGCCAAATAAAATATTAACAGGTAATTTGTAGAATATTTTCTTCTACCAGCTCTTGCATTGCTTATAGAGGCAACTGTAAGGTTTTTCATCTGCCGCTGGAAACATATGGGGCCTCATCTGTGTGTCTTGAAGCCTCCCCAGTCTGTCTTCAGAGAAGCACAATTGCATGCCCTAATTCTTTGGAGCACCCTAATCCAATCTAGCACCTTCTGCTAGATTGATAGTGAATGCCCTTCAAGTATGCTGATCAGACACGTGTTAGTCATCCAAAAGAAACACATTACTTTAAGCATACTTAAATTCCATAGAGAAACATGTTTCCAGACAAGTACAATTAGTAGATAAATAATCAACTACTTCAAATAAAAGTAGTAACAAATATTGCAAGGTTCTGTTACTAAAGTTAAAAGGAAACCAGCTATTTGTAATGTCTAACTGAGATTCATTCCCTTATTCAGGAATTCCTCATGACTTTTTTTTTTTAAAGTAAGTCTGGTAGCACATGTCAAAGACCTAACTCTATAGAATGAAGCTACTTAGTAGTGGAGAATAAAATTTATCCATCGCACATTTGTGGGTTCAGTCCCCAATAACTGCAAGTTCTTGAGGAATTGCTCTCAAAACTGTGAGCTTAATATGAATAAAGCAGACTGTGAAGTTTTTGGCAGAAGGTTCCTGTTTTTTCCTATTCAGTAAAACTACTATGCTTTGGAGTCTGATAAAGGCAACATCATCTTGATTTTGGGAAACTAACATTTCTTAGGATTAGTAAATCAGTGGCCACAGAAATGTAAAACAGTCCTAGAGTTCTGCATCCCTTTAGACTGACAAACAGCTTCAGGCATATGATTTCTTACAAGTTTCACTGATAAGCTTCCTAATTATCCTATCTATATAATAACTTTTTTCTTATAAATTAATGGTAGAACATAATTTACAAAACTTTATCAAGTAAGAAGCTTTCTCTGCTGTGGAAAAAACCAAATGTAAAAGTAATTTTTTTTTCCCAGTGATGTATTCAGGCAAATATTTTAGTGATGGGAGAAACTTGTATTTTATTTTTGTTTCGTAGGTTCTTATGTCCCAGCAGAGTATTGTTCTTTTCGAATCGCAGAGCAGATTTTTACCAGAATAGGTATGGATGATGATATTGAAACAAACGCATCAACATTCATGAAGGAAATGAAAGAGGTATGAAATATAGCTATCCAGGTCCAAGGCCCATTTGTACTGTTAAGCTAATAGAAATTGTACTAGTCTATTTCAAAGTGTGTACTTTGAAAAACAGTAAAAAATTCAGCCTTCCTCTCTTTTATGATAAACTGTGGAAAACTGAGCATCTCTTAAATAGAAAGATATTCCAGTGTGAATAAAAATCAGTGCTTTGTTGGATAGTACTTTAAATATATTTGGGTCAGCTTAAATTATCATTTGTTGGGGCCTAAGCTCTCTCAGTTTCCTCTCACAAACTGATATAATTTTGAGGGTAAGTGATATGTTCAGCAAAAAAGAGAAATAATTCTGTAGTGTGACTCTGCTTGATTAGAATTGACAGCTGTTTGAAAGCTTTGAGAAGGTAAAATTGCTATATCTCAAGAGATTTTTTTTTAATTTCTGCATTATGTTCCATCTGAATAACATAAAAATTTCCTTTTTAAAGATCCACATTTGTAGGAATGATAACACTTTGAATATTTTTCTAGATAACGTACATCATACAAAATGCTAATGATAAGTCACTTATCATTATTGATGAACTTGGCAGAGGTACCAGTGCTGAAGAAGGTATTGGAATTTGTTATGCTGCCTGTGAATATCTGTTGAACTTAAAGGTAATTCTGTTTTAAAGGAATTTAAGCCTTAGAATTGATTTGTCATCCTGAAAGTAAATACAGTATTTTCTCATAATTTAACAACAGTTTTGCAAAGATTTCTTGGCTAGATCTGTGTTTTGCATAACCAGTGAAAAGTAAGAATTGCAGTGATAGAGGAAACATGCTGACGTAAGATGCAGTTCTGTTCACTGGTTGTTGTGATTTAGCCCCAGTCCGTTGCTAAACACCACGCAGCTGCTTGCTTGCTCCCAAGCAAGAGCCCAAGCCCAAGGACTTGTGGGCTGAAATAAAGATGGTTTAGTAAGTAAGGAAAGCCATATGCAGAAGCAAAATACAGAATTCATTCACTGCCTCCTATTAGCAGGCAGATGTTCAGTCGTTTCCTGCCTAGGAATGCCGTTTCCTCACAGTGATTGTTACCAGAACGCCAAATGTCCCTCCTTCCTCACAGTTCTTATTGTGGTGGTGTAGTATGGTGTGGGATATCCCTGGGGTGAGTTTGGGTCAGCCATCCTGGCTGTGTCCCCCTACAGCTCCATGAACACCCCCGAGCCTGCTTGCTGGTGGGACAGGGTGGGCAGCAGAACAGCCCTTGGTGCTGTGCAAACGCTGCTCTGCAGTAGCTAAAACATGGGTGAGTTAGTAGTACTGTCTTGGTCACAAATCCAGAGCAGCCCAACACAAACTACTGTGAAGAAAACTAGCTCTAGTCCATTTAAAACTAGAACACCGGTCACCATGTCTTTTCAGCTTGCTTGCAAGCTTGTAACTCTGTCTAGAAAGAGAATAACCCAGTCTGTTTAGTTTTACTTATTTAGTTTAGTTTTAGTTTTGCTTTATGCTTGAATGTTAAAAGTGAACCTCTTTACCTGGTGGCTACCTTTCAAAGTACAGTGGTAGTTCCACACAACTTATGAATTGATCACAGAGGTTAGAAACTTGTTTAGAAAAGTGGCAGGTAACTTTAGATGGATTGCAAGTTTCACCTCTGTTGCTAGTTATGTGATCAGTCTCAGGGGGCTGTTATGAACCTTTTCAGTGTGCAGGTGTTTGTTTCTCCTCAGAGTTTATTCAGAGTACTTAGGAGGGGGTTTTGGTTTGAAAAGCTCAGATACTTTTTGTCACTTGTACTTTTGATAAAGAATTCATTGAGAGAATTAAGCAACCATTTGACAGTCGTTCCAATCCACACCAGTCAGATTTTATAAGCATAGTGGATTCTTCTTTGTTTCTGATATTGTTTTCCTTCTTTTGAGAAATGAGCAGAAGAATTCTCAGTTGGAAAAGATGTACTTGGCAGTGCTAGAATGCATCCCTTAAGGATTTTTGTTTGCTTTAGTAGTGTAAAGACAGCTTTTCAGTGTTTTGGAGGAAAACCTGGACATCTGTGAGATTATTTAATTTTTCTTATTTATTTTAATTTATTTCTGGATCATTGCCAAAATAAATTTTCTTTCTTGTTTCCTTGTTTAGGCATTTACACTGTTTGCTACGCATTTCCTGGAACTATGTCATATAGACGCTTTATATCCCAATGTGGAAAATTACCATTTTGAAGTGCAACATGTGAGAAGCAGTGCTGGAAATAAGGAGAAAATTGCTTACACTTACACACTTTCTAAAGGGTACACAGAGGAAAAGAACTATGGTAATGTATTCCACTGTGACTTACAGTTAGCAAAAGTTGCACAAGATATTATTTCAGTTATTAGGCATCGAACAGTGTTTATTCTGAAGACAGGTTTCTCTTGAGTTTGTGTCTCTCTCAAAGAGAGAGAGTGATATGCTGGTCTGTCATTTGCTCCAAATAATTATGTGTTTTAGGTAACCACATAGTGAGATAGCTGTTTAGGGTAGTATGAAGAACTTATACGATGTTTTGTAGTGAAAAAAAACTCTTACTGATGTCTTACTGATGCCGGTATTTCCTCGATTCATGTCTGTTTGAATGAGTTGAGTAATTCTGAGCATATACTGCTTGAGTTCATTTTATCTGCACTTATGGAAGTAAACGAATGTATGTATGGCAGACACATCTTTAAGTTCTGTAGTTACTTGAAGATGTGTCTGCCATAAGCAGTGATATGACTGGTTAACAGCAGGTTGGCCCTTTTTGATTAGCAAAAAGGAATCAAGTTTCTTTAAAAAAGGAGAGGAATTTTACAGGATATTAGGCTAAGACAATTTTGAGAGGGTCTACAAAAGCATCAGTGTTCTCTGAAAAGTGGATTTACTTATCTTTTAACTTCAGAATAAATTAAAGTATAGATTGTACAGATTGATTAATTATGGGTCAAGAGTGAATGACAAAGATTTAAAGAAATCTGTATGTTTCCAAATACTAGATTCGGATGTTGATTGCTTGATTTAGGTAAAATTTAAGCAAGAGGAAATTAGCTACATGTGACTTTTGCAAGCTATTGGTAACTGAAGACTAGAAATTATTCCAGCTAAGCTTCAAGGAACAGGACTTAAAACTCACCTTGATTGGAATTTCAGAATAAGTTTGTTTAACTTCAGCAGCACAAGCTCAATTTTAGATGCTAGACCAACATTAACTCCACTGAACTGTATGTTTAGAGAGTAATTTCTGAGAACAGGAGACCTTTAGAAACTCAGTGTTCATGTCTTGGCTTTACCTTACTTTGAGTAAAGTCATATTCTAAGAAAGGATGCAAGGGCTCTTCATGACCCTTCTCCATTTTTAAACCTGTAGTATTAAACCACCCAATGAACCACAGATTTTCCAGGGGTATGGATAAAGGAAGAAGTTAAAAAATCATGTTAGGGCAGGAAAAAATATCTACATCTCTTTCTTACCGTCAGTATCTGGAAGTGTGCCTGTTGGCAACAAAGAAGTTGAAAAATGACATCCCTGTCCACTGGATGTCTGGATATAATTGAGAGTGCAATTAGCAAAACCACTGTATTTTCTGCCAAATTAAAAAACCTAAACCGAGAAAGCTGTTAACACCATGGTGCCTTTTTTTTTTTCCTTTTAACCCCCTAATATGTCTCATTCTACCCATTTACGGTATTACTGGCAGTAGCTTGATGTTGAGGTGTGTTTCAGAGATAGCATTAAAACAAAGTCGACATTTAATTTTGTATCTCTCCAAACCTTATTGTTCATGAACAAAAACAAAAAATCCAAAACAAGAAAAACCCAAAACCACCTCCCCCCCAACAAAAAAAGCCCCTAAAAAACCACCCACACACAAAGAGAAAATACACTGAAATTATTTTAATAAAAATTAAAATTAAATCTTTACCCTTTAGAAAAACAGGCTAAGTTAATTCTGGAAGGCGTAAAATGGAAGGTAGGGATAAAAATTATAATAAAAAATCCTGATTTGTGTTTTATATGTTTAGGAATAAAAGCTGCAGAAGTGTCCTCCCTACCATCATCCATAATTTTGGATGCAAAGGAAATCACAAGTCACATTGCAAAACAAATTTTGGTATGTAGTAGAAAATTTTAATGCTGTATTTCACAGTTTTTATACTATTCAAATGTATTTTGAGTTTCTGAAAGATTACAGGATAAGTGCTGCCTATGTTTTAATGAAAACAGATTTCATTAAACTTTGTATTTCTGGAGCCAGTTCTTAAAGATTATACTGAAGGTCACTGTTAGCTGACAACACAAATGGCCCTTTGGGTAAAGGAGTACAGGTGTAATGTTTGTATGTAAACCAAGAATTGGGACATCAAAAACAGGCTAGAAAATAGCTAATACTAGTGTTTGGTTTTTTTAAATAGAACATAATTTCGTGTTTTAATGTATATATATTTTTAAGAACAGCACAGACAGAAGAGCACTCCTGAGATGATGAAACAGAGAGCTGCATACCAGTTAGCAATGAGATTGGTTCAGACTGCCAGAAATTCTCGACTGGACCCTGACAGTTTGCGTGTATATTTGAAAGCCCTGAAGAAAAAATATGAAGCCAGTTGTCCCACACCCAGAGAAAATGATGAGCAACAGTAACATGTAACATAGGCTGTTCTAATTTTTATGACTGCAAGATGATTCTGTTTTTTCCCACAGTATTAGTACAGTCTTTTCACATGGTGTTACATTTTTAATTATTAGTCTAAATTACATTCAGGTAATGGATGACCATATCCTTTATGGGTTTCCCCTACCCTGACATACCTGGAATAAAAGCATTTGCCCTCTCTGAGGAACACAATTATTTTTGACAAAAAATACAAATCATTTTAGAGCAGCACTGAGAGGGAAGGACTGGGGCAACTCTAAGGAACTCAGAATTTCAGGCATGATAAAAAAGAAAGCTCAGATTGCAAAAAGGGAAACGTGTGCCCAAATTGCTTCAAAGTAGTTTTGCTGTCTGTTCTTGTTCAGTTGTGTTTTCCGAAAATGAGACCATTTTATTCACTTTGCTGTGCTAAACACTTCTCACAATGCCAGGAAACATGATACTAAAACTTGAAGGAATTTGGATGTGTAAAAACAAGCTGTTCTCTCTTCTCCAGAGTAAGGTGTTTGGTATTAGTTGGCGGTAAAGGATCCAGTTTTTCACATACTCCTCTTGCTCAGTCTCCAAGTCACTGCAGGATTTCCAAAGACCCTGCAATGGAGAAGCCTCTCATCAGGTTCATTCTGATCACACAGAGATATTGGGGGGGGAAGAGGATGGATAAAGGTGAAATTTCCCCAAGAAAAGGCTCAGAGATCAGGGTGTTCACTGGTGGCATGGGCTGGGATTAGGGTTGAGCAGCACCAAAATTGGAGCACATCAACCATTCAGTTTTCCCTCATGTTTTATCAGAGGGTTTATGGTCCTGCCAAGAGATGGATGTTAATTAAAGGGTCACAGCCGAGCCATGACAGTAATCTGTTCTATTCAAGCTGGTGATTTTTCGACACCTTCATTAGTCACACTCTCCAATACTTAGTCCTGGGGTTTGTTCCTGTTTTTCTTTCAGCCTTATATCCAACTTTCCACCCTTTTTCTTCTCTCTGTCTGGTGTGTCTTTTGTGTTCCTTTCTTGTTCTGTTTGCTCCCTCTTCTGTTCCTACTTCACTCTCTTGTTTTTGTTTTTTTTTCAAGAAACAAACACTCAATATTTATTTATTAAATATTACTCAATCCCTATCCTCTACTTCTTGTCTCTGTCTCCCTCCCTGCCCGCATCTTCATTTCTCCTACTTTCTTCCTCTCCTTTTTTATCTTGTCCTGCACTATGACTGTATTTCTTTGTCTCTCTCACTGTTCTTTGGTTGGCCTGTACCTGTTTGCAGCTGCGGCCCAGCCCTTGTCCCTCATTGTACCCTTCTCTTGGTAAGCCTCTGACCTGCTGGCCATGCCGCTCGTTCTCCATTCCTCTGCTGCGCCTTGCCCACCTTCCCCCACCTGCATGTGCCATGGTCATTTCCTCTCTCAGTCTTTGTTTCCCTCTTTATCTCTGTAACCCTCTGTCCTTACTATGTGTGTAGGACTCAGTCTTTTTCTCTGTCCTCCTCCATGTCTCACTCGTGTTCCTTTTTTATTCTCTGCGGCTCTGTGGTGCTCCCTGTGCCATTGTTCCTCACAGAACCCTTGGGTCACGTTCGCTGTCCCTGTTCTTTTTTAATCCTTCTCTGTCATGCTACCCATCCCAGGGGTGTTTTGTTTGGTTGGGATTTTTTTTTGGTTTTTTTTTTTTGGTCAATTTCATCCTACACCCTGTTCTTTTTTCCTGTGTCCTCTCCACTGTCAGTTCCTGTTTCTGCCTCTTGCCTGTGATAGCGAGGCTGGGGAGGAACTTCAGCCCTTCTGGGGGTTGCCCCCCCTTTCTTGTTGCATCAGAGTCCCTTTCTTGGGGGAATGTACGTGAGGAAAGGGCTTGAAAGAAGCGCTGTGCTGCTGCCCAGGGCAATTAGACTCGTTCTGTGCCTTCTCTGCGGGTAAGGAAAAGGGGTGAAGACTGGGGGCTCTGATGCCATTGGGGGCACCCTAATGTCCCTAGGAGAGGGAGCCCCACTGCAGTGGAAGAGCAGGTGAGTGGGGAACGAGGGGGGAGTCAAAGTGAGTTGCCCTCCCCCAGAGGGACCCAGAACTGCCAGAAATTTCACAGGGAGGGGTGGGTGTAGAATGCTAAAACCTGTAAAGTTTTTCATTTTTATAGGTATTGGCAAATAATAGGAATTTATCTCTAAATTCATTTGGAAAGAAATCCTCTCTCTATCCACTCATTTGTATACAGGAAACTGACTAGAGATGGGTAGTAGTTTTGAAAATGAAGACATAACGTTTTCATCTAGGAATGAACCAATCAAGTGCCTTGAAACCGAAAAAACAGCTGCAGAGGCTGAAGGGAATGGAAAGGGCTCCCTGGCACCTTCTGCCTCCGTTCTGTCTGCCCCTAAAGGCCTGAGCGCGGCCGTACTGCTGCCGCCTTGTGGACAGAGAGCGGTACTGCCCCGCCCCGACCCAGTGCCAGTTTTCCTTCCAGTTGTAAAACTGCAAACATCGCAGTATTCCTCTGACCCCAGCGGTTCTAGGAAGTAGAGCTGTAGGCGGCCTTGGCCTCCCTTAGGCCGTCATGTCAACATACTCTGAAACATTAGGGTGGAAGTTATTCTACCTCTTGAACAGAGGTACCTTTTCCTTACAGGTGCTTGTGCCATAGTTTGAATTCTGTTCCTAACATTTCTAGTGTGACAGAGTTTACCATAGAGACAATCTGCTCGGAGATAACACTTTGCAGGGCATGGCAGTCCTGGATGTGTATTCTGAACTCCTTCCAAATGTTAGGTTTGAAGTATTTCTTAGGAAAACAGATAACGCCCTGATAACGCCCGATAAGAGTCGATAAATCATTCCTGCATGCTTAAGCTCTGTTTTTGTCACTGTTATCACTTGGTAGGGCCAGTCCACAGATAGAAGAAAGAGAATAATTGTTTTACACCATTCTCGGAGTTAGTTACATAGAAGCATTTTAGTTTCTATTTTAACATTTTGCTAAAGCCTACGATATATTTATCACACTACTATTCATATGAAATACACAGTGCATATATACACTGGCATATTACACTATACAAAGCAGTAAAAAGTTAAGTACGAGTTGTACCGTATCAAAATACTTGTGATGCAAAAAGCTAATCTATGAATGGGTAAGCCAATATTGTTTTATCGTCTATAACATCCGACCACTGTAGGGGAGAAGGAGGGTGAGCAGCGGGCCCCCAGCAGGCGGAGGGCGGGCAGGGGGACGCGGGCACTTAACTTTGGCTAGAGTGCTGACTTCGGCCAGTCGGGGCAGGCCAAGACCCCGCAAAAGCGGAAGCACGGCGGGAGAAGAGGCGCTCAGAGCCCGCAGCGGGCGCTGCACGCCCTCCCCGCAGAGTCCGCCTTTGCGACCCGGGCTACACTCCTCGCCGCCCCCTGCTCCGAGTGCCGATGGGGCGCTCCGGTAGGGGCTCTGCGGGGTCTTTTCGCCGGGACCTGGGCACGAGAGAGGGCCGGAGAAGGGGACGGGGGTTTCGCGAGCGGGACCCCCGGCGCCTGCGAGCCCTTCGGGCAGCCCGAGCTCCGCCCCACGCTCCCACGGGCCTCAGCCTGACGGCTCCCAAACCTGCCAATCACGGCCCGCCTTTCTCCGTCCGCCCTGTCCAATCACAGCCGCCCTTTCAATGCGAGCGCTGTCCCGTCAATCTCAGCCCGCTCAGTGGCGGCCCGACCCCTCAGACTGGCCCCGCTCGCCCGTACGCCTGAGGCGCCGCTCCCGCCACCGCCGCTTTGGCAGCCGGCGGAACTGTATCCCCGCTGCCTCGGCAGGCCCTGTGGGGGCCGGCAAGGGCGGCCGGGAGCTTCCAGTTCAGGTCCTGGTCGGGATCAGGTTCTGGTCCAGGGAAACGGGCAGGCAGCGGGGAGCGGGCGGACGCGGCCACAGCAATGGCGGCGGCGGGCGCAGCACTTGAGGGGACCGCGGGGAGTCACAGAGCCCAGCGCGTCGGAAATGGGCGGGCTGGGATTGGTGGAGCCGGCAGGCGCTGCCTCGGGTTGTGATTGGCTGGCTGGTCCGCCCGTGGGGCATAAATAGCGTGCGTTGGGGGGCAATGGCGTCAGTTCGGCGGTGAAGCTGGGAGCGACGGGAGCTGCGGATGCGCGATCTGAGGAGCGGCGCTGCGCCAGGACGGGACCCCCGCGGCAGCTGATCCGGGGAGCGCCGGTGAGCACGGACGTGACGCCTGCGGTAGTATCTGGGGGCCGGCCGTGTCCAGTTCTTTCTGCCGCGCCCTGCGTGGCTCGGGTAGCCGGCGGCTGGTGTGGGGCCTGGAGTGGCGCGGGGGCGGGGGAGGACCGCCTGCTGTCACTGGGGGCTGGGAAGTAACCGTTTCGCGGTTTCTGAATTTAAAGAAATGTTCAGAATACGAGGAATAAAGCTTGCTTTTTGCATTTTTATTACTTTATTTTGTTTTTACTTGTAGTGGTGTTTTTTTCTTTATTGTGTTATTTTATTATTGCTCATTTTATTACATCTTTTTGGTTTGATTTGTTTTCTTTACTGGATATCTCATATAAATTCGGTAAGGGTTGTGTGACTGGAGCTGGAACACCAGTTGTGAGAGCAGTGGGCACATAAAACCCCAGGGTGTGGAATAATGGCTTTGGCATGAGTCAGGCCCAAAACAATGTGAAGTAGTGGAAATGATGGGGCTAGATAAATGCCATGGAAGGAAGGCATGGAGCTGCAGCACCAGGCCTGCAGGTTATGCCTGGGGTTCCCAGCCCCTGCCCTGTGGTACCAACGAGGAGCTGAGGGTGTGGGGGCTCAGAGGGTTCTAGGGCCCAAGAACCAGCCCAAGGGTGCGTTTTGGGATCGGGGAGCAGGAGTTCAGTGGCTATTCCCAGCCCCTGGAGCTGCCTGAGGGGAGGTGAGGGGGCCTTTGTGCAGGTGCTGGGCTGAGAGCCACGGTGAGGGGGAAGGTGGATGTTGAGCTTCAGGCCTCCAGTGTCCCCAGAGTTGGGATGCCACTGGGGTGGGTGGGTGGATGGGACAGCTTCTAGAGATATTGAAATTGAAATGATGGCAGTAACTGATTTGTGGCCTTATCAACAGCCCCAAGGTGCAGTGAGAAGCATGAGCGGCTTTTAGCTGCAGCCAGTAGGAAGCTGAGGAACTGGAGCTGAGGCAGCAGAGCTGGAGGAGACAGAAATATGGTAGGGTTTGGGGTAAAACACCTGTGGGGCTGGGATAGGGATTGTGGAGCGGGGAGGTGACCTGCATGGTTGGAATTGAAATTCCTGTAAGGACTGTGATCTGAGCTCAAGAACTAGAGCTAAAACAAAGATCCCGTCCTGAGAAGCAGAAGTAGTATTGTGAGGCACTACCGTGAAGATGTTGAGCAGGAAGTGCAAGAGAAGAGCTGGCAGTAAAATAAAGCTTGTGGGTGGAGAGCTGAAGGAGCTGAAATCACTGGGCCTGGACGTGTCATCATTGTGGGACTGGAATTCCCAGCTGTGGGTCTGGAAAGTGGACTGCTGGGCTGGCACTTTGAATAAAAATGGCAAAGGCACTAGACCTGTGAACGGGGCTCTGGGCATCCAGGAGAACTAATGCAGGGGTGGGCAAAGTGACTGGGGACTGCTCGGTGGGAGCTAAAATCACTGCAGGGCTGGGATATGGACGGTGGGGTGGGCTTCCAGAGGCTCGTGCGGGAGCTGAATTGTTGCCGAGCTGGGGCCAAGAGCAAGATGCTGCCATTTGAAGCTGGAGCAACACTGAGCTGGAGCTGGAAGAAGAGAGCTGGCAGTAAAATAAAGCTTGTGGGTGAAGAGGTGAAAGAGCTGAAATCACTGGGCCTGCACTTGTCATCATTGTGGGACTGGAATTGCAGCTTAACACATCATAGCAATATAAGGCTGGTACTGACACTGTATTGTTCTTGCGCCGAGATCACTGTAGGCCTGTGACATGGATGCAGGGGCTGGGCATTGCGACCGATAGTAGAACAGCAGGTGTGGAGTGGGAGAAGGGGGCTGCAAGCTTGCGCCTGAAAACCCCGTCGATGCTAGGATATTGCCTGTGCCGGTGATGTCACCTCTTGGGGCGCAGCTGAAATCTCTGTGGGTCTGGGAAGTGGACTGCTGGGCTGGCACTTTGAATAAAAATGGCAAAGGCACTAGACCTGTGAACGGGGCTCTGGGCATCCAGGAGAACTAATGCAGGGGTGGGCAAAGTGACTGGGGACTGCTCGGTGGGAGCTAAAATCACTGCAGGGCTGGGATATGGACGGTGGGGTGGGCTTCCAGAGGCTCGTGCGGGAGCTGAATTGTTGCCGAGCTGGGGCCAAGAGCAAGATGCTGCCATTTGAAGCTGGAGCAACACTGAGCTGGAGCTGGAAGAAGAGAGCTGGCAGTAAAATAAAGCTTGTGGGTGAAGAGGTGAAAGAGCTGAAATCACTGGGCCTGGTCTTGTCATCATTGTGGGTCTGGGATCGGGGCTGCACACAACATAGGAACTGTAGGGCTGGCACAGAGACGCTAAAATAAAGCTTGTGGGCGAAGAGGTGAAAGAGCTGAAATCACTGGGCCTGCACTTGTCATCATTGTGGGACTGGAATTGCAGCTTAACACATCATAGCAATATAAGGCTGGTACTGACACGGTATTGTTCTTGTGCCGAGATCACTGTAGGCCTGTGACCTGGATGCAGGGGCTGGGTATTGTGACCGATAGTAGAACAGGATGTGTGGAGTGGGAGAAGGGGGCTGCAAGCTTGCGCCTGAAAACCCCGTCGATGCTAGGATATTGCCTGCGCCGGTGATGGCACCTCTTGGGGCGCAGCTGAAATCTCTGTGGGTCTTGGAAATGGACTGCTGGGCTGGCACTTTGAATGAAAATGGCAAAGGCACTAGACGTGTGAACGGGGCTCTGGGCATCCAGGAGAACTAATGCAGGGGTGGGCAAAGTGACTGGGGACTGCTCGGTGGGAGCTAAAATCACTGCAGGGCTGGGATATGGACGGTGGGGTGGGCTTCCTGAGGCTCGTGCGGGATCTGAATTGTTGCCGAGCTGGGGCCAAGGGCAAGATGCTGCCATTTGAAGCTGGAGCAACACTGAGCTGGAGCTGGAAGAAGAGAGCTGGCAGTAAAATAAAGCTTGTGGGTGAAGAGGTGAAAGAGCTGAAATCACTGGGCCTGGTCTTGTCATCATTGTGGGTCTGGGATCGGGGCTGCACACAACATAGGAACTGTAGGGCTGGCACAGAGACGCTAAAATAAAGCTTGTGGGCGAAGAGGTGAAAGAGCTGAAATCACTGGGCCTGCACTTGTCATCATTGTGGGACTGGAATTGCAGCTTAACACATCATAGCAATATAAGGCTGGTACTGACACGGTATTGTTCTTGTGCCGAGATCACTGTAGGCCTGTGACCTGGATGCAGGGGCTGGGTATTGTGACCGATAGTAGAACAGGATGTGTGGAGTGGGAGAAGGGGGCTGCAAGCTTGCGCCTGAAAACCCCGTCGATGCTAGGATATTGCCTGTGCCGGTGATGTCACCTGTTGGGGCGCAGCTGAAATCTCTGTGGGTCTGGGAAGTGGACTGCTGGGCTGGCACTTTCAATGAAAATAGCAAAGGCACTAGACGTGTGAACGGGGCTCTGGGCATCCGGGAGAACTAATGCAGGGGTGGGCAAAGTGACTGGGGACTGCTCGGTGGGAGCTAAAATAACTGCAGGGCTGGGATATGGACGGTGGGGTGGGCTTCCAGAGGCTCGTGCGGGAGCTGAATTGTTGCCGAGCTGGGGCCAAGAGCAAGATGCTGCCATTTGAAGCTGGAGCAACACTGAGCTGGAGCTGGAAGAAGAGAGCTGGCAGTAAAATAAAGCTTGTGGGTGAAGAGGTGAAAGAGCTGAAATCACTGGGCCTGCACTTGTCATCATTGTGGGACTGGAATTGCAGCTTAACACATCATAGCAATATAAGGCTGGTACTGACACTGTATTGTTCTTGCGCCGAGATCACTGTAGGCCTGTGACATGGATGCAGGGGCTGGGCATTGCGACCGATAGTAGAACAGCAGGTGTGGAGTGGGAGAAGGGGGCTGCAAGCTTGCGCCTGAAAACCCCGTCGATGCTAGGATATTGCCTGTGCCGGTGATGTCACCTCTTGGGGCGCAGCTGAAATCTCTGTGGGTCTGGGAAGTGGACTGCTGGGCTGGCACTTTGAATAAAAATGGCAAAGGCACTAGACCTGTGAACGGGGCTCTGGGCATCCAGGAGAACTAATGCAGGGGTGGGCAAAGTGACTGGGGACTGCTCGGTGGGAGCTAAAATCACTGCAGGGCTGGGATATGGACGGTGGGGTGGGCTTCCAGAGGCTCGTGCGGGAGCTGAATTGTTGCCGAGCTGGGGCCAAGAGCAAGATGCTGCCATTTGAAGCTGGAGCAACACTGAGCTGGAGCTGGAAGAAGAGAGCTGGCAGTAAAATAAAGCTTGTGGGTGAAGAGGTGAAAGAGCTGAAATCACTGGGCCTGGTCTTGTCATCATTGTGGGTCTGGGATCGGGGCTGCACACAACATAGGAACTGTAGGGCTGGCACAGAGACGCTAAAATAAAGCTTGTGGGCGAAGAGGTGAAAGAGCTGAAATCACTGGGCCTGCACTTGTCATCATTGTGGGACTGGAATTGCAGCTTAACACATCATAGCAATATAAGGCTGGTACTGACACGGTATTGTTCTTGTGCCGAGATCACTGTAGGCCTGTGACCTGGATGCAGGGGCTGGGCATTGCGACCGATAGTAGAACAGGATGTGTGGAGTGGGAGAAGGGGGCTGCAAGCTTGCGCCTGAAAACCCCGTCGATGCTAGGATATTGCCTGTGCCGGTGATGTCACCTCTTGGGGCGCAGCTGAAATCTCTGTGGGTCTGGGAAGTGGACTGCTGGGCTGGCACTTTGAATAAAAATGGCAAAGGCACTAGACCTGTGAACGGGGCTCTGGGCATCCAGGAGAACTAATGCAGGGGTGGGCAAAGTGACTGGGGACTGCTCGGTGGGAGCTAAAATCACTGCAGGGCTGGGATATGGACGGTGGGGTGGGCTTCCAGAGGCTCGTGCGGGAGCTGAATTGTTGCCGAGCTGGGGCCAAGAGCAAGATGCTGCCATTTGAAGCTGGAGCAACACTGAGCTGGAGCTGGAAGAAGAGAGCTGGCAGTAAAATAAAGCTTGTGGGTGAAGAGGTGAAAGAGCTGAAATCACTGGGCCTGGTCTTGTCATCATTGTGGGTCTGGGATCGGGGCTGCACACAACATAGGAACTGTAGGGCTGGCACAGAGACGCTAAAATAAAGCTTGTGGGCGAAGAGGTGAAAGAGCTGAAATCACTGGGCCTGCACTTGTCATCATTGTGGGACTGGAATTGCAGCTTAACACATCATAGCAATATAAGGCTGGTACTGACACGGTATTGTTCTTGTGCCGAGATCACTGTAGGCCTGTGACCTGGATGCAGGGGCTGGGCATTGCGACCGATAGTAGAACAGGATGTGTGGAGTGGGAGAAGGGGGCTGCAAGCTTGCGCCTGAAAACCCCGTCGATGCTAGGATATTGCCTGCGCCGGTGATGGCACCTCTTGGGGCGCAGCTGAAATCTCTGTGGGTCTGGGAAGTGGACTGCTGGGCTGGCACTTTGAATAAAAATGGCAAAGGCACTAGACCTGTGAACGCGGCTCTGGGCATCCAGGAGAACTAATGCAGGGGTGGGCAAAGTGACTGGGGACTGCTCGGTGGGAGCTAAAATCACTGCAGGGCTGGGATATGGACGGTGGGGTGGGCTTCCAGAGGCTCGTGCGGGATCTGAATTGTTGCCGAGCTGGGGCCAAGGGCAAGATGCTGCCATTTGAAGCTGGAGCAACACAGAGCTGGAGCTGGAAGAAGAGAGCTGGCAGTAAAATAAAGCTTGTGGGCGAAGAGGTGAAAGAGCTGAAATCACTGGGCCTGGTCTTGTCATCATTGTGGGTCTGGGATCGGGGCTGCACACAACATAGGAACTGTAGGGCTGGCACAGAGACGCTAAAATAAAGCTTGTGGGCGAAGAGGTGAAAGAGCTGAAATCACTGGGCCTGCACTTGTCATCATTGTGGGACTGGAATTGCAGCTTAACACATCATAGCAATATAAGGCTGGTACTGACACGGTATTGTTCTTGCGCCGAGATCACTGTAGGCCTGTGACCTGGATGCAGGGGCTGGGTATTGTGACCGATAGTAGAACAGGATGTGTGGAGTGGGAGAAGGGGGCTGCAAGCTTGCGCCTGAAAACCCCGTCGAAGCTAGGATATTGCCTGTGCCGGTGATGTCACCTCTTGGGGCGCAGCTGAAATCTCTGTGGGTCTGGGAAGTGGACTGCTGGGCTGGCACTTTGAATGAAAATGGCAAAGGCACTAGACGTGTGAACGGGGCTCTGGGCATCCAGGAGAACTAATGCAGGGGTGGGCAAAGTGACTGGGGACTGCTCGGTGGGAGCTAAAATCACTGCAGGGCTAGGATATGGACAGTGGGGTGGGCTTCCAGAGGCTCGTGCGGGATCTGAATTGTTGCCGAGCTGGGGCCAAGAGCAAGATGCTGCCATGTGAAGCTGGAGCAACACAGAGCTGGAGCTGGAAGAAGAGAGCTGGCAGTAAAATAAAGCTTGTGGGTGAAGAGGTGAAAGAGCTGAAATCACTGGGCCTGGTCTTGTCATCATTGTGGGACTGGAATTGCAGCTTAACACATCATAGCAATATAAGGCTGGTACTGACACTGTATTGTTCTTGCGCCGAGATCACTGTAGGCCTGTGACATGGATGCAGGGGCTGGGCATTGCGACCGATAGTAGAACAGCAGGTGTGGAGTGGGAGAAGGGGGCTGCAAGCTTGCGCCTGAAAACCCCGTCGATGCTAGGATATTGCCTGTGCCGGTGATGTCACCTGTTGGGGCGCAGCTGAAATCTCTGTGGGTCTGGGAAGTGGACTGCTGGGCTGGCACTTTGAATAAAAATGGCAAAGGCACTAGACCTGTGAACGGGGCTCTGGGCATCCAGGAGAACTAATGCAGGGGTGGGCAAAGTGACTGGGGACTGCTCGGTGGGAGCTAAAATCACTGCAGGGCTGGGATATGGACGGTGGGGTGGGCTTCCAGAGGCTCGTGCGGGAGCTGAATTGTTGCCGAGCTGGGGCCAAGAGCAAGATGCTGCCATTTGAAGCTGGAGCAACACTGAGCTGGAGCTGGAAGAAGAGAGCTGGCAGTAAAATAAAGCTTGTGGGTGAAGAGGTGAAAGAGCTGAAATCACTGGGCCTGGTCTTGTCATCATTGTGGGTCTGGGATCGGGGCTGCACACAACATAGGAACTGTAGGGCTGGCACAGAGACGCTAAAATAAAGCTTGTGGGCGAAGAGGTGAAAGAGCTGAAATCACTGGGCCTGCACTTGTCATCATTGTGGGACTGGAATTGCAGCTTAACACATCATAGCAATATAAGGCTGGTACTGACACGGTATTGTTCTTGTGCCGAGATCACTGTAGGCCTGTGACCTGGATGCAGGGGCTGGGCATTGCGACCGATAGTAGAACAGGATGTGTGGAGTGGGAGAAGGGGGCTGCAAGCTTGCGCCTGAAAACCCCGTCGATGCTAGGATATTGCCTGCGCCGGTGATGGCACCTCTTGGGGCGCAGCTGAAATCTCTGTGGGTCTGGGAAGTGGACTGCTGGGCTGGCACTTTGAATAAAAATGGCAAAGGCACTAGACCTGTGAACGGGGCTCTGGGCATCCAGGAGAACTAATGCAGGGGTGGGCAAAGTGACTGGGGACTGCTCGGTGGGAGCTAAAATCACTGCAGGGCTGGGATATGGACGGTGGGGTGGGCTTCCTGAGGCTCGTGCGGGAGCTGAATTGTTGCCGAGCTGGGGCCAAGGGCAAGATGCTGCCATTTGAAGCTGGAGCAACACTGAGCTGGAGCTGGAAGAAGAGAGCTGGCAGTAAAATAAAGCTTGTGGGTGAAGAGGTGAAAGAGCTGAAATCACTGGGCCTGGTCTTGTCATCATTGTGGGTCTGGGATCGGGGCTGCACACAACATAGGAACTGTAGGGCTGGCACAGAGACGCTAAAATAAAGCTTGTGGGCGAAGAGGTGAAAGAGCTGAAATCACTGGGCCTGCACTTGTCATCATTGTGGGACTGGAATTGCAGCTTAACACATCATAGCAATATAAGGCTGGTACTGACACGGTATTGTTCTTGTGCCGAGATCACTGTAGGCCTGTGACCTGGATGCAGGGGCTGGGTATTGTGACCGATAGTAGAACAGGATGTGTGGAGTGGGAGAAGGGGGCTGCAAGCTTGCGCCTGAAAACCCCGTCGATGCTAGGATATTGCCTGTGCCGGTGATGTCACCTGTTGGGGCGCAGCTGAAATCTCTGTGGGTCTGGGAAGTGGACTGCTGGGCTGGCACTTTCAATGAAAATGGCAAAGGCACTAGACGTGTGAACGGGGCTCTGGGCATCCGGGAGAACTAATGCAGGGGTGGGCAAAGTGACTGGGGACTGCTCGGTGGGAGCTAAAATCACTGCAGGGCTGGGATATGGACGGTGGGGTGGGCTTCCAGAGGCTCGTGCGGGATCTGAATTGTTGCCGAGCTGGGGCCAAGAGCAAGATGCTGCCATTTGAAGCTGGAGCAACACAGAGCTGGAGCTGGAAGAAGAGAGCTGGCAGTAAAATAAAGCTTGTGGGCGAAGAGGTGAAAGAGCTGAAATCACTGGGCCTGGTCTTGTCATCATTGTGGGTCTGGGATCGGGGCTGCACACAACATAGGAACTGTAGGGCTGGCACAGAGACGCTAAAATAAAGCTTGTGGGCGAAGAGGTGAAAGAGCTGAAATCACTGGGCCTGCACTTGTCATCATTGTGGGACTGGAATTGCAGCTTAACACATCATAGCAATATAAGGCTGGTACTGACACGGTATTGTTCTTGCGCCGAGATCACTGTAGGCCTGTGACCTGGATGCAGGGGCTGGGTATTGTGACCGATAGTAGAACAGGATGTGTGGAGTGGGAGAAGGGGGCTGCAAGCTTGCGCCTGAAAACCCCGTCGATGCTAGGATATTGCCTGTGCCGGTGATGGCACCTGTTGGGGCGCAGCTGAAATCTCTGTGGGTCTGGGAAGTGGAGTGCTGGGCTGGCACTTTCAATGAAAATGGCAAAGGCACTAGACGTGTGAACGGGGCTCTGGGCATCCGGGAGAACTAATGCAGGGGTGGGCAAAGTGACTGGGGACTGCTCGGTGGGAGCTAAAATCACTGCAGGGCTGGGATATGGACGGTGGGGTGGGCTTCCAGAGGCTCGTGCGGGATCTGAATTGTTGCCGAGCTGGGGCCAAGAGCAAGATGCTGCCATGTGAAGCTGGAGCAACACAGAGCTGGAAGAAGAGAGCTGGCAGTAAAATAAAGCTTGTGGGTGAAGAGCTGAAAGAGCTGTAATCACTGGGCCTGGACTTGCCATCATTGCGGATTTGGGATCGGGGCTGCACACAACATGAGAGCTATAGGTCTGGCCCCGAGACGGTAAAATAAAGCTTGTGGGTCAAGAGCTGAATAAGTTGAAATCACTGGGCCTGGAATTGTCATCATTGCGGGTCTGGGATCGGGGCTGCTCACAACATGAGAATTATAGGGCTGCCACAGAGACGGTAAAATAAAGCTTGTGGGTCAACAGCTGAATGAGCTGTAAGTACGGGGCCTGGGTTTGTCATCCTTGCAGGACGGGAATTGCGGCTTAACCCATCACAGCAGCCTTCGGGGCAGTAAAGAGACTGTAAAGTTTCTGCGCCGAGATCCCTGTAGGCCTGTGTCGTGGATACAGGGGCTGGGTATTGTGACTAATAGTGGAACGGGATGTGTGGAGTGGGAAAAGGGGGCTGCAAGCTTGCGCCTGAAAAACCTGTCGATGGTAGAATACTGCTTGTGCCTGTGATGGCACTTCTTGGGGCGCACTATGGGGTTGGGGAGTGGACTGCGGGGCTGGCACTTTGAATGAAAATGGCAAAGGCACTAGACCTGTGACCCTGGGTCTGGGCATCCAGGAGAACTTATGCATGGTTTTGGCAAAGTGACTGGGGAATAGGTAAACAAAAACCCAGAAAAATCACAGAAATAACCCCCAAGATGGCGCAGAAAGAACCAAGAACAATAAAACTCGAAATAATAAATAATGGAAAAAACCCCCAAGATGGGCAAGAAATGTCCAGTAAAAAACTCAGAAAAGAAGCCCCAAGATAGGCAAGAATAAACTCGGAAACAACCCCCCCAAGACTGGAGTGAAAAAACCAGAAAAAACTCCAAATTGGGCAAGAAAACATGTCTCAAAAACTGCCATAAAGCGTGACTATCATAAAAGGTACCATAAAGCACGACTGTCGTAAAACTGCCGTAAAGCGCGACTGTCGTAAAAGCGGCCGTAAAGCGCGACTGTCGTAAAAGGGGCCGTAAAGTGCGACTGTCATAAAACTGCCGTAAAGCGCGACTGACGTAAAAGGGGCCGTAAATCGCGACTGTCGTAAAACTGCCGTAAAGCGCGACTGTCGTAAAAGCGGCCGTAAAGCGCGATTGTCGTAAAACTGCCGTAAAGCGTGACTGTCGTAAAAGGTGCCGTAAAGCGCGACTGTCGTAAAACTGCCGTAAAGTGCGACTGTCGTCAAAGCGGCCGTCTCCGGCCCCCCCGCCCCTGGGCGCCGCCCCCCGTCTACGGGCCCTCGCCTGCGGGCGCCGCCCCGCCCCTAGCTGCCCGTCCCCGCGGCACCGCCCCCAGACACCGCCCCCCGTCGCCGTGCCCCTGCCCCCGTGCGCCGCCCCCCGTCGCCAGGCCGTCGCGGCCAGAGGCCGCCGCTGCGCCCCAGAAGCCCCTCCCCGCGACGCCGCCGGCCGCACGCGAACCGGAGCAGCATTCCGGCCACCGGGAACTCGTGGAAAGCGCAAAAAACCCGGCAGAAATCGAGGAAAAAAATCCGGTCATGGCGGCCGCCATATTGCCAGAATTGACGTCATTCGGTTGGGCTCCGCCATCTTGTCCCCATACCACGTGCTCGGCTGGGCATCGCCATCTTACCGAAAACCGCGTGTCAGCATGGGCGCCGCCATTTTCCTGGAAGCCATGTGCTGGCACGGGCGCGGCCATCTTGCCGGAAACCACGTGCCGGATGGGCGCCGCCATCTTGCCGGAAACCACAGGCCGGCATGGGCGCCGCCATCTTGCCGGAAACCACGTGCCGGCATGGGCGCGGTCCTTTTGCCAGAAACTACCCCAGGGCGCGGCCATTTTACCGGACACCACGTGACATCATGGGCGCCGCCATCTTGCTCAGAGTCACGTGACCATCGCCATCTTAGAAAACAATCAGGTGACAACGTGGGGGCCGCCATCTTGGATAAGGCTTTGTTTTAATCGGTAATTTTAAAAATTAGGGTTAATTTTAAGGGGTAATTATAAGGGTTACGGTTCATTTTAAGATTAATTGGGGTTCGGGGTGGGGTTGAGGCCTCGGGGTGGGGCTCGGGGTGGGGTTGAGGCCTCGGGGTGGGGCCCAGGGTGGGGTTGAGCCCTCGGGTGAGGTTGGGGGCGGGGTAAGGGCTAGGGTTAGGGTCAGGGTTAGGGTTAGGGTCAGGGTCATGCCGCTTCCTCCACCACCGGCTCTATACACAGCACCACAGCGGGCAAAAACTGCAGCACCTTGCATGCATCCTTCCGCGTCTCTCCCTCTGCCGGAACTTGAGGAGCTGGGCACGGCCGCATCACTAAAAGATCCCTCCGCAGTGCGTAACCCTGCACAACCGATACCTGATATCCCTAAAAAATCATAAGAAGCAAATATGACTGCAGGGAAAACAAGCTGGAGAGAACAAAAGGTGGTATTGTTTTCCTTACCCTCTGTTAGAAACATCCACTGTGCTTTGATGTGGTAGCTGCCAGGGGCTTGTTAGCTCTTTGTAGGCAAGTGTAGGTGTTCACTTGTAGGTTTTTTCTCTGGACAAGTCAATTCAAACTTTGCTAAGCTTATATTTGCAGATTACTCTCTAGCACAGTCCAGCATGACATTTTTGAATGTTGTAAAAATACCATGTTACTTGGAAATTGCTAACGATGAGAAGCTTTAGGGAAAAATACGATTTCAGGGTTGGAAGATGTGAGAAGAATTTTGTGGGGATGTGAGACTGAAATAAAGTGCACTTGAAGCTGGACTGGCACGCTGGCAGATCCCCTATTAAAGAGTAGTGCTTAAATTAACCTGGGGGTTGCCCATTGTTTCTGTAGAAATCAATGTTTCCTGGTCTTCAGAAGTAAGCTGCTTTGAAAAGCTGGAAGGTGCAGCATAGTGACAATCTGTGTGCTTTGGATTAAAAGTAGATTTCAGAAGGGTGATAGGCTTTTGTCTTTTCCTAGAAGTCGATGTAATTCTATCGAGGAGTTTTTAATTCTGTGTTGCCATGTCATCCCTCAGAGCCCTGTCGTACTAATCGTCATACAGATACAAAACAAAACATCAGACCCTGTCCCAGCCACTTAGAGCCCTGAACACGATTTCCTCAGGCTGCCATTTGTGTGCCATCAGTACTCACCACGGAAGCGAGCCGGGGATGTTGCAGCTGTTGGGAACAAACCGCTTCTCGTCACACAGAAATGGAATTCGGACGACGCCTCGGCCAGCCCCTCTCTGCCGTCGTCTCCTGGATCTGCAGCAGAGCAGTTCCAGTCCGTCCGGGTACGTGTAATCCAGCTCCTGACGATCTGAGCACACGGAGCAGCGCTCAGCTGCCGTGGGGGCTCAGGGAAGGCAGAGTGTGCATTGTCATCTTCCTGAACCTACAGACCAATCAAAGTGAGAAGCCACAGGGTGGAAATCACTCGCATATATGCTAAATAAAACTTGCAGATTTATTTAAGAATTGTTTCTGCTCGTTCTTTTTTGTGCTTCTGTGCTTAGAAAACATCCCTACAAAATCAGTTCAGTTCATCAGTTGAACCTTTGTTTGCAGACCCTCACTGAGCAGAATTTGTTGCAGACTCAGTGCACGCTGCACTGGAGTGTGAGGAGCTCAGTGCACTGCCGGGAGTGTGAGGAGCTCATGTGTGCTACTTTTTGCTTTAGGACGCTCTAAGGTATTTATTCCTTTTGGGATACATGATGAGAATTCCCAAGAGAGGTAGTTATAAGGTATGATATTGGGAAAAAAGCCTGTGTGGTTGGAATGTTGTTGTTGTCAAAAGTTAATTTTTTCTTAGCCAGTAGTTAGCTTTTTGCTTTATTTTTGTGGTAGCAGTATTTTATTGTTTAAAAAACTGCTTCAAAATTACTTGAGTGGCTGGCCATCGGTACCTTGTTCAGATTTGCCTATTTGCTTGTAGCTAAAATGTTCACATCTTGTTTATCATTCTATTTAAGAAACTGCTGCCCAGCCAACTAATAACTGAATATCTATCTGTCTGGGACACGGGGAGAGGATTTAGGTAATGTCTTTGTTTCCAGAAAAAAGTTCCTGTGTAGTTTCTAAATAGAGGAGAGAGGGGTGAAGACTCGGGGCTCTGATGCCGTTGGGGCACCCCAAGGTCCCCAGGAGAGGAAGCCCCACTGGGGTGCAGGAGCAGGTGTGTTCTCATGTAATATAGAATAAATTATAAATATAAACATGAAAATTGTAATCATGAAAATATTTTTTTAAATAGCTAAATAAAGCAGTTTTTTTTATTTGTCAATAGGCAGGGTTTTTATTATAAAAATTATAAATACAAACAATATAAATGTAGAAATCTAAGTACAGGAATATATCATAAATAAATACAGATATATAAAGTTTAAAAACAAGAAAAAATTAGTTGTAGCAGTAGATATGACACATAATATAAATAATAATTTAAATACATTTCTAGAACTTTACATATTTTATATATAATTAATACACTGCATCAAAAGAAACTATAAATATGAATGGGAATATAATTATACTAAGTATAAAAATATTTCAATCTCGTTTAAAAGAAGGTGGATTTTTGTATTTATTTGGCTAGAGACGGGGTTTTTATTTAGAATAATAGAAGTATTATAGAAGTATAAATCTAAATATAGAAATATACAATCTATAGAGAAAGATATTTGTAAAAACACGAGCGAACGACGCCTCCTTCGGCCGAATGGAACGAGCTCAGCGGCACCAAGGCGAGACCGGCCGAACCTGACGGCCTCGAGCGAACCGAGGCCAGGCTTGCGAGGCTGCCTGAACGGAGCCGAGCTCAGGCGAACCGAGCCCGCTGCTCTCGTGCGCGCTAATTAGCGCGAGTGCGGTCACCGCCTAATGAGCCCCTGTGCCGCCCCGCGCTCCCGGTCGTGTCCGTGCGATGGGCGGGCCGCCCGCGGGACGCGGCAGCAGGAGAGCCCCGAGCCGGGCGCGTTTAACGTGAGGCGGCGCCGCTTGCCCGCCCTCAGGGAGCCGAGCCGAGCCGAGGCGCGCCGAACGCATGGAGAGCGGCTCCGAGTTCGGCCGAAGCGAGCCGAGGCGCGCCGAGCGCACAGAGCGGCTCCGAGTTCGGCCGAAGCGAGCCGAGGCGCGCCGAACGCACAGAGCGGCTCCGAGTTCGGCTGAATGAAGCCGAGCCGCGCTGAATGTACAGAGAGGCTCCGAGTTCGGCCGAAGCGAGCCGAGCCGCGCTGAGCGCACAGAGCGGCTCCGAGTTCGGCTGAATGAAGCCGAGCCTTGCCGAGCGCACAGAGCGGCTCCGAGTTCGGCCGAAGCGAGCCGAGCCGAGCCGCGCCGAGCGCACAGAGCGGCTCCGAGTTCGGCCGAAGCGAGCCGAGCCGAGCCGCGCCGAGCGCACAGAGCGGCTCCGAGTTCGGCCGAAGCGAGCCGAGCCGCGCCGAGCGCAGTGAGAGGCTCCGAGTTCGGCCGAATAAAGCCGAGCCGCGCCGAAGAGGCGCATCCAGCCGAATGCAGCCGACAATAGCCGAGTTTAGCCGATTACAGCCCAATTTAGCCGAGCACTTAAGTTATTCTGCAGCCCTTTGACTTTTGTCCTGACTTTTTTTCAGATGCACCTCCTCAGGTGACTGCAGCAGTTCCTTAGGTTCCATCTTCTCAAAGGGTACAGGGCTCAAGAATTCGTCTTCCAGAGAGTTATCTCAAGTCCTGGCTGGTATTGTATCTGCCTATGTTGGCTAATGTTGTATGTACCTCTATTGTGTGTACCTATGCTGGCTTATACTGTATGTACTTATACTGTATGTACTTATGTTGGTTTATACTATATGTACTTACATTGGATGTACCTATATTGGTTTATATTGTGTGTACCTGTGTTGGTTTATACTGTATGTAAGTGCGTCACCTTATATTGTGTGTACTTACGCTCTGTTTACACTTGCACTGTTTACCTCAGCCTATATTGTGTGTACTTATATTGTACCACTTACGATCAGAGCTGCCCTGCCCTGGCACACAGTCACAGTTAGGTAGAACAGTTATAGAAATTTTACTCTTCATCTGTCTTTTGTGGGATTTTGGGTAGAAAGTTTATGGGTCCAGAGTGGGGACAAGTCCTAGCTGTCAGTTAGCCACTCGTTGACCCTTCCTGTTGTCTCACAGGTCCCCGAGGCTGCTGATTTCCCCAGGATCTGCCATTTACTTCAAGGAGCAGCAGCCAGAAGATGTGTCACAGCACGTTCTTCAGCGTCTCAGGTAAGGGCCGCAGTGAGCGTGTAAGTGGCAAGAGTGTGTCAGTGTGTGTGAGAGCACGTGGCTGTGTCCGTCTGTGTCTGCTCGTCTCTGCATGTGTGGGCACATGCTGACTGGATTTAACCTTGTGTGTGTGACTTTTGCTTTTCAGGTTTTGCAACTCATTTTTAAAGTCAGAATAAAAAATCCTCAGCCGGGTTATATTGTATGTACTGACATGGAATGTACCCATGTTGGCTTAAAACCCAGTAAAACAGACGATGATGGGCAAGAAAAAACCCAGAAAAAAACCCCAACAAGATGGGCAAGAAAAAACCCAGAAAAAAACCCCAACAAGATGGGCAAGAAAAAACCCAGAAAAAAACCCCGAAGATGGGCATGAAGAAACCCAGAAAAAACCCCCAAGATGGGCAAGAAAAACCCCAGAGAAAACCCAGAAAAACAATTCCAAGGAGGGCAAGAAAAGACCCGGAAAACACCCGGAAAAAATCGCAACCAAAGTATAAATATATAAATGTCTTTCAAATATAGAGAGAATTTTTAAATTATTTAAAATGCAAAATAACATAAATCAATATCTGCATATAAGATCCATAATACCAGTAATACTGTATATATCTGATTATAGTGTATTATAGGAAATAGATATAAATAAATTTATATCAATTTTATGTTTATCATATCTGTCATTTGTTATATATTACACCATATTGATATAAGTTTTTTAAAGCAGTTTAACATAAAGGGGGGTTTTGTTTTTTATTTGGCAAAAGCAGGGGTTTTAGTACAAAAATGATAAATACAAATAATATAAAGGTAGAAATCTAAGTATAGAAACAGATCATAAATAAGTAAAGGCTAATATAAAATTAAAAATCTAAGATAAAATAAGTTGTAGCAGTAGATATGGTACATAATTTAAAAAATAATTTCTTTTTATTATTTGAATAGGACACATATTATATATCATGATTAATATAATGCTTAAATATAAACTATAAATATAAATGGGAATATAGTCATGCAAGCTATAAATATAAAAATATTTCAATATAGTTTAAAAGAATAGAGCTTTTTTGTATTTGTTTAGTTAGTATGGGATTTTTATTTTAAATAATTAAAATTACATTTCTATCATGCTTTTAACATAGAAATATACAATAAATATAGAAAGATATTTTTAAAACCACAAAATATAAATAAATAGAAACAGTAGGAATACACAGAATATATTTTATAAATTACATGCTACATCAGTGTCCACTATAAATATGCATGTGAATATAAATACGAAAAATAGGACTATCAAATTGATTTTAATAGGATTTTAAACCAAGGCGGTTTGTTTGGTTCTGTTCGGGTAAAAGACAGGTTTTTGGCATTTATTTCAGAGCAGTTTTTGGCTGGGGTCGCCCCTGTTCTTTTTTGCCGCCGTCGCTGCCCGCAGCCCCGAGGCGCGCTGCGCCCCCGGCTGGGGCGGGCGGCAGTGCTGCCGCCTTGTGGGCAGAGCGCGGTACTGCAGCCGTGCGCCGGCAGGCAGGCGAGAGGCCGCCATGCTGGGAGTGGCGTGTCGCGGGTGTCTCGGACTTTTCGTTGACCTTCTCGAGATGGCGGGGAAGTGGAGGACCCCGGTGGGTGTAAGTGAACTGCCTGCATGGAACACCGACGTCATGGCGGCCCCGACGGATTTTTCTGTGGCGTTTCAAGCGTATCCGATACATGCTGTGGGTTCAGCGGCGCCGCGGGCGGGCGTATTTCTGCGGGTTGGCGGAAGGCATCTGGGTAAGCCTGGCCTGTCTGCGCCGGGGTCCTCTCATGCCCGCTCTCCCGCCCTCAGCAAGCCGAGCCGGGCCGAATTGTTCCGAAAAGAGCCGACTTGAGACGAAGAGCCGAGTGTGGCCGAAAACAGCCGACTTGAGCCGAAGAGCCGAGTGTGGCCGAAAACAGCCGACTTGAGCCGAAGAGCCGAGTGAAGCCGAAAACAGCCGAGTGTACCCGAAGAGACGAGTGTAGCCGAAAACAGCCGAGTGTACCCGAAGAGCCGTGTGTAGCCGAAAACAGCCGAGTTTACACCAAGAGCCGATGATAGCCGACTTGAATCGATAGCCCGGGGTCGCCGACACTGGCCGCATTTAGACAATGCGCCGAATGTGACCGACTTTAGCCCAAGCGTGCCGAGTTCGGCCGAAGAGCCGAACCAAGCCGAATTGAGCCGAGTTTCATTAAACAGAACCGAACGACGCCGCAGCGCTCTCCCTGCAGGTCTCCGGGGCACACGGCAGGGGGCGCTGTATAAAGTAAGTATAAAATATCACCTATCTATAAGAAGGAATAAAAGCTCTATGTCATGTGCAGCAGTAGAAAATTTCAGGCTCCCAGGGAGTAAATAGTTTTCTTTACATCATTTTCGGTTTGCAGGTTTGTTTTACTCCCAGGTAGCCTGAAAGTTTCTACTGCTGCTTTTTTATTCTAAAGCTAGAAAGGAAAACCAAGATTAGACATACAGGGAAAGAAAGAAAGAAAAGGAAAACAAGAAAATAAGGAATGGAACTGAAAGGAAGAAAGAAAGAAAGAAGGATAGGAAGGCAGGAAGGAAGGAAGGCAGGCAGGCCAAAGGAAAAAAACGAAGGAGGGCAAGGAGAAAGACAGGGAAAAAAAAAAAAAAAGACGAAAAAAAGAAAAAAAAAGACGAAAAAAAGAAAAAAAAAAGGATAAAGACTTCGAGATGCGCAAGAAAAAACCCAGAAAAAACCCCCAAGGTGGGCAAGAAGAAACGAAGAAAAGAACCCAAGAAATGCCAGAAAAAGTCAAGGAAAAAGGGAGGAAAAGCCCCAAGAAAGAAGGCAAGAAAGAGAGGCAGTAAAGGCCACAAAAATGCAAGAAAAAACCCAAGCAATGCCAGGAAAAGGTACGAAAATGGTTTTGCCAGGTGCGATCAAGGTGAGCGGGTTCAGTCTCAGGTACAGGAGATGAACAAGTGTCAGATTAGCTCGGGGCACTGCTGTGCAATGCAGCCGTGACAGGATTGATGTTTAAATCTAGTTTAAATGAATTGGGGATTGTTTGGTTTTCATTGGGGTATAGGCTGGAGATTTCATAAAAGGTATAAAAATAGAAATCCAATTATATCCTATATATATCGATATCCAGAAATATTTAATATATGTAAATATACGTAAAAGAAATATATTGTGTAAAAAGAATATATCTATTATTATATAAAAAGGTATTCTCTCCAATCTATAAGATATCTATAAATATAATAAATGAAAATTACAAATGTAAATGTGAATACAATTATGACAAACAAAATTATTATTAAAATTTTAAGTGTGGTTTAAATAAAGGGGTGTCTTTGGTTTTTCTTTCCTTAGAGGCAGGGGTTTTATTTTAAATAATATAAGTACTATAGAAATCTAAACCGGCATAGAGAAATATATAATAAAAATCTAAAGTTGTAATGCTATACTATGAATTTAAAAACAAATAGAAATAGAAATCTATGTTAGTAACATGAAGAGATGTAATATACAATATAGTAAATATTATACAGTAATATAAATTCTAAATCTAAAAGCGAATATAAATATGACAAATAGATGATGGGGGCTCGGAGCAGCCCAGGTGTGAGTGTGAGGATGATGAGGGCTCGGAGCAGCCCAGGTGTGAGTGTGAGGATGATGAGGGGCTCGGAGCAGCCCAGGTGTGAGCTGTGAGGATGATGAGGGGCTCGGAGCAGCCCAGGTGTGAGCTGTGAGGATGATGAGGGGCTCGGAGCAGCCCAGGTGTGAGCTGTGAGGATGATGAGGGGGTGGCTCTTGCCGGGGCGGTTTTAACGGGGGGAGAGTTTGCCTCTGTACATTTTTGCACGGAGCTGCTGAGTGGAGGGGATTATGGGGCTCTCCCGGCGCTGTCTCACGGAAGGACTGCGAGAGCTTCTCCCAGGGTCGGCGGAAACACCCGGATTCGCGCTTGGATACGTCCAAGCATCGCTTAAAGGAGGTGCCGAGGGACGAATCTTTGTGCCGGGGAGCAGCAGCCGAACGGGTGAGCCCGTGTGCGTTTGGAGCGGGGAATTTTGTCCTTCCCCTTTGCAATTTCATCTTGCCAGTCCCTCCCCGCTTCCCCAGGAACAAAAGTGCAGCTTATGAGGACGAAAGGGATTAAGGAGAAGGACGCAGCTCCTCTTCTTTTATTGTCTGCGTTTGAACTGAGGGGATCCCTCTTCACTTGTGGTTTTAAGGGCGTTGATTGCAGGAAAAGCTGCCTTTTCCAGGCTGTTGGGGGTATCCCGGGGGTGACAGGGAATCCCTGCGTTCTATTTGAAGGGGAATGGGAAAAGTATTCTTGTGGTGTTATGGGTTTGGTTTGAAGGCAGCCACCCCATTTTCATCACCCTAGGGTTGAAATGGAGGGGGCAGCCGTGGTGTCCCTCCTTTTCAAGGGTTTGAATGGAGGTGGAAATGGCCCTTTGCCATCAGTCGAAGGCTTTCATTTGAGGAGCGCCCCTTCTTTTGTGCTCTCGTAGGGGACGAACGTGAAGGGGAGAGGACACTTCTTTGCCCTTGTTGAAGGGAGGCGAGCCCCGCCTGCGGCGTCAGTTTCGGGCTTCGGTTGCGGGAAGCTGCAGCTGTGGCAGCGTTTGCAGGGCTGCAAGGGGGCCGTGCCGCTGCATCGGAGGGCGCTTGTGGTGGCCGCGGCCCGGGCCGGAACGTTGCCGCTCGGGAGCGGCGCTGGCACGGCCCGGGCAGCTGCCGGGGCGCACGGGGGATTTGGCGCGGCCGGGCCGGCCAAGGGCGGCGGTGGCGGAGCCGCGCCGGCGCGAGCCGAGGGAGCCGCGCCGGGCCGGCCAAGGGCGGCAGAGGCGGCGCGGGCGCTGCTGCGGCGGCCCGGGCGGTGCCGGCCGCTCCGGCCGCTCCGGGCGCGGGGCTCGGGCGCCGCCGCCACCCCCGGGCCCGGTGCCGGCCCCGCCGGGCAGGGGCAGCGGGCGCGGCTCTCCGGGCCGGCGCCGGCCCCGCGTGCCGGAGGAGCCGCCGGAGGAGCCGCTCTCCTGGCGGGAGCCGCGCTCCGTCCGGGGCCGGCAGCGAGCGCGGGCTTCGGCTGCTCGCAGTGCTGGGGCGGTGCCGCGGTTCGGAGGCGCTTTTTCGGCATTGATTGCATCGCTGTGTTCGGTTTGCAGCGGGCGTACGCTAAGGGCTGCGGTGTTCTTCCTGAGTGGTGCCGGTGGGGATGATAAAGGTTCGTTTCGGATTGGGTTTCGTAGTCGGATATGTTTTTTTTGCCGGGGTATTATGTTTAGAAAGGCGCGCAATGGTTTTTACGGGTCGTAGCGCGAAGCAGCGGTTCGGATTTTAATTCTGTTGAGGTGGCTTTTATTGGCGTGAGCGGGTAGTGTTTGTTTCGGTGGGCTTTTGAGGTAGCGTCGTGTCGTTCATAGCAGCGGGTTTTTGATCTCGCGAATTGCATGTGTGTTTATCGTCTTCCAGGGCTTTTATTTATTTGGTTTGTTTGATTGTAGTGTATGTTTTATGGTTGCGGTAATTTGGGAGACATTGTTTATGGTTACGTTTGTCTTTAGGCTTTGTGTTTGTTTCTAGGTGTTATTTTTATTTTGATAGCTTGAGGCACTATGGGTTTATTCAGTTGGGAATAATATTTTTGTTGCAGATTTAAGTTTTTTTGGGTTTTGGGATTATTCTTGTTGGTGGTTTCTTCATTTTCTTTTATTGTTTTTGTCTTTTAATGTATTTGAGTATTGTTTCTCAGGGTTTTTTTTGGGAACATGGGTATTTATATGGTGGGTTTTTAAAGTATGTTTTTACTAGGGTAGTTAATTTCTTAATTTTTAGCGGTTGAGATGTTTTCCATTTTGTTAATTAGTTCAGTTTTTAAAGTTATTTTTACAGAGGATTGGTTATTCTTTGAGTTAGTGTAGAGGTAGAATTTTGTCTTTTTTTTTTTTTTTTTTAGTAACGTTCAGGGTGAGTGGCACTGTCTGGAGTTTAGAAGATTGGTTTGACTTTTTTTTAGTACCCTTTGTAATTTGCTCTGTGTGTTTCTATAGGGTTTTCTTTTCTTTTGGTTCCATTTTTCGGTCGTGATGAGAATTGTTATTGACAAGAGTGTTCTTTGTTTTTTCTCTGACGCTTGTTTGGATGTTCGGGTGTCTCGATGTTTTTGGAAGATATTGGTGGGAATTTAATGCTGTTTGTTCTGTCATTTCATTTAGGAATTGGATTTTAAATACACAATTATAACTCTCACTATATTGAAACAAAAGAAATAGATGTGCAGAAATGGGAATGAGCCAACGTTATTTTTATATATTCGGTCAATTTTTAAAATTTAACATGGAACATAAGTCATTATATGTTGCAATTAGTTATTCTATTTTTAATAGAGCATTGTGTATGTATACAGATATATGAATAGAGAATATAAATGGAAATACAACCCAAACACAAATGCAAATATAGAAATGTATTGCAACTATATGCAGATATATAAAAAATTAGTAATAAATTCCCGTCCCCCGCCTCTATGGTTTCAGGATGGCGGAGACAATTTCCGGTCCTCCGAGCTGCCGTCTCTATGGTTTCAACGTGCCAGAAGGGTTTTCCGGTCGTCCCGTCCCTTCTCTCTATGGTTTCAAGATGGCGGAGACAATTTCCGGTCCTCCCAGCTGCCGTCTCTATGGTTTCAACGTGCCAGAAGGGTTTACGCGGTCGTCCCGTCCCTTCTCTCTATGGTTACAAGATGGCGGAGACAATTTCCGGTCCTCCTAGCTGCCGTCTCTATGGTTTCAACGTGCCAGAAGGGTTTATCCGGTCGTCCCGTCCCTTCTCTCTATGGTTTCAAGAAGGCGGAGACAATTTCCAGTCCTCCCAGCTGCCGTCTCTATGGTTTCAACGTGCCAGAAGGGTTTATCCGGTCGTTTTTATTTGGTTAGAGGCAGGAGTTTTATTTTAAATAATAGAAGTGTTATAGAAATGTGAATCTTAAGATAGAAATAGATAATAAATATATAAAGGGAGATTGCTAAACTATGACTACAAATTGAACTCTAAATATAGGTAAGTAATATGAAGAGTTGTAGTATAGAATAGAAATAACATGATACGGCAATATGAATTATAAATGGGAATATAAATATAAAAATAGGTAAGTATAGTTTAAAAGAAAGGGAATTTTTTGGCTTTTATTTAAGTAGAGGCAGGGGTTTTATTTTAAATAGGTGTTACAGCAGTAAAAATCTTGACGCAGAAATATGTAATCAATGTATACAAATATGTATAAAAATATATAACTGCTCGCATCAGATGTAATGTAGAATATAAATTTATTTACAAATTGAGATTGATAAAGATAAATGTATAAGTAAGCAATATACATTAATGTACATTATAAATGCAAATAGGAATATAAAAATCAGACATAAGGATAAAACCTATTTAAATATTGTTTGAAAGAAAGGGTTGGGGTTTTTTTTATTCTTACTGGGTTAGAGGCAGGGTTTTTATTTTAAATGATATGAATGTAGATATTATTGGTATATATTTCTCAATATTGAGATATACAATCAAGATATAAATATATATATAAACACAAAATATAAGTAAATAGAGATAATAGGAAGAGATGTAATGGAGAATACAAATAACAGCATACGTAAGTATACATTTTAAATGTAAATGTGAATATGGACCTGAAAAACAGAATTTTAAAAAATATTGAAATACAGTTGAGAAGAAAGGGTTTTCTTTTTGGCTTTAACGTGGGTGGAGGCAGGGGTTTTATTTTAAATAATGGAAGTGCTACAGAAGTAAAAATCCTCACACAGAAAGATATAATAAATATATAAAGATCTGAATAAAAATACGAAAAAAAAATAGAAGTAATAGGAAGAGTTGTAACAGAGAATATAAATTTATAAATAAATGGGAAAATAGAAATGCAAAATCGAACACACATCAGTATAGAATTTAAATATAAATGTGGATCTAAATTTGAAAAATATTATTAAAAAAAAAAAATGAAATACAGTTGAAATGAAAGGGGTTTGTATTTGGCATGTATGGGTGGACGCAGGGGTTTTATTTTGAATCCTGCAAGTGTTAGAGAAGTAAAAATCCTAAGAGAAATGTATACTTCCAATGTAAAAATAGGTATATTTCGAGCGGGGCCGAATTGTTCGGAAGAGGCGAAGAGCCGAGTGTTGCCGAAAAGAGGCGACTGGAGCCGAAGAGCCGAGTGTGGCCGAACAGAGCCGACTTGAGCCGAAGAGCCGAGTGTAGCCGAAAACAGCCGAGTTTACACCAAGAGCCGAGGATAGCCGACTGGAATCGATAGCCGAGGGTAGCCGACACTGGCCGCATTTAGACAATGCGCCGAATGTGACCGAGTTTCGTCCAACCGTGCCGAGTTCGGCCGTAGAGCCGAACTGAAACGAGTTTAGACCAAGAGCCGAACCAAGCCGAATTGAGCCGAGTTTCTTGAAACAGAACCGAAGGACGCCGCAGCGCTCTCCCTGCAGGTCTCCGGGGCACACGGCAGGGGGCGCTGTATAAAGTAAGTATAAAATATCAACTATCTATAAGAAGAAATAAAAGCTCTATGTCATGTGCAGCAGTAGAAAATTTCAGGCTCCCAGGGAATAAATAGTTTTCTTTACATCATTTTCGTTTTGCAGGTTTTTTTTACTCCCAGGTAGCCTGAAAGTTTCTACTGCTGCTTTTTTATTCTTAAGCTAGAAAGGAAAACCAAGATCAGAAACAGAAGAAAAGGAAAGGAAAAGGAAAGGGAAGGAAAGGAAAGGAATCAGGAGCACCAGAGGGAAGGGAAGGGGTGAAAAGCAGAGTGAAAAAAGAAAAAAGAGTTGGAGCGAAAAAGAGAGGGCATTCGGGAGGAGCGTTGCTGCCTCAGGTCCTTCCCCGCCCAGGGGCGAAGGACCCGTTTGATGCCCGGGAGGGACTGCAGCTCCCGGTGGCGGAGGACGGAGCAGTGGCTGTCAGCCCGAGACTACAACTCCCGGCAGGCCCTGCTGCCGGCGAGGCGTGTGACGCAACGGCTGGCGCGGCACCGGAGTGGCTGGCGTGCCAGGCGGCCGCGCGGGGCTGTGCGCGGGCAGCTCCCGGCGCCGCGGCGGCGACGCCGGAGGGGCGAAGCCTCCGTCTGGCCGCCCGCACGGAGCTGAGCAGCGCGGAAGGAGCGTCGGCCCGGTTCTTCGGCCTTACTCAGCGGTAGCGATGGCGGAGGGCGAGGCGGTGCTTTGCTGCCGCGGGCCGGGAGCTGCAGGAGCCGCCCCGGGCGAGCGGCGCCGGGCGCTCCCGCGGTCCCGGTGGGGCGGCTGCCCTCAGGCTGGCGGAGGCGCAGCAGCCCCCGAGCTGCAGCCGTCTCCCTCGGGCTGCTGCCGGTGCTGCGGGCGGAGGCGGCTCCGCCGCGTGTTGGGCGTTGCGAGCAGAGAGCGCTGCCATATCGCCGGAATGACTGGGCTGCTGCCTGCGCTAGTGCTCGAGGCTCTTTCTGCCATGCAAACGGATGGAGCGGCGCTGAGCGGTAAAGCCAGAGATGGCCGGGAAAATGCCCAGCGCAGGGAGCAGGCGGGCTGTATCCTTCCGATGGCACAGGTGCGATCTGCAAACTCATCCCCTTCTGCCCCTGCCCTCCCCAGCCCCAGGGAAAGTGCTTTCCAGCATTGTCGGGCTTCTGAAAGACAAAACTTGTGATTTGACACTAGCATCCAGAAAAGGTTTCTGTCTAGATTAGCAAATGCCTAAATTGTTCTTGGTTACATCCCATGACCGGTTTTAGGCAGTGACTTTATAGTGCTTTTAGGATTTTCTTGTACAAAGGTGAGAAAATAGGCAGGTCTGATAGTGGTTTCACTTTTTTTCTACTTCACGTTCCATGAGATTCTTTTATCCAAGCACTTGTTTTAAAATTGTACTGTAGGCGTTTATGGTTCACTTTTTTTTTCTTTGCAGCACCCGTGACTTTTTTTTTTTTCTCTAAATCGGGAGTAAATATAGCTGAGTAAAATGACCTTGGTTTTCTTCTTTCTTTTTCAACTGAGTTGTTTTTATTAAAAATCCTATTTGAATATGTAGAAAAAGTGGGTATGTCCTGTAATATATCCTAGCTTTTATTGTTTACAGGGTACTCAGAAAATATGTCTCCCTTAGAGTCCCACAGAAACGTTCTCAGTGCGATCTCTGTCAAGGTATGCATTTACAAATAAGTGATCCCTTTAGATATTTGACTGTGTACCTTTTCCTGTAATTCAGAGCTTGCGTTCCGTGGCTTTTATGATAAACCTATAAAACATGTAAAAATGGTTTTGCACGTCTTAATTGTTGCAGGCAGCACTAAGTGGATTTAGAGCCTGTTCTTGACCAGACAAAGGGAAAAAGTGTGACTTTGATGCTGAACTTGTCATTTTTCATTGGACTTGTCTTTAATTATTCAGGAATAGAGAGAACTAGAAAAAGAGAGAAATAGAATTGGTTATTGAGCACTCCTCAAATGCTCACCGTGATTCAGTGCAGAGCCGAAGTGAAGGGTGATGGAACAGAGCTCTGTGCTTTAGAAGGAAATAAATTTAAACCTGACCTCCACACAGTGTCTCACTAACTTCTGTTGTTTTAAAATACAAAATACGTTTAGGAAGTGTTGGAAGTTAGTATTTTGGGAAAGAAATGGCAGTTCCACAGAACATTGCATTTAACAGAGGCTCTCGGAACGATTCATGTTGTAACTGCTGTCACTGCAATCGGTTGGTGGTTCAGCCTTGAAATGTGCACTTGCCCTTCTATAAAGCACTGTTTTGTTTGCCTTTCAGTGCTATGAGTCTTGATAAATTGGAGAAGAGCCCAAGAGAAGTTTTTCATCCCTTGATATAAAAGGTAGGAAGTGACTTTTTTTGGTTTGGTTCTCTTTCTTTATTATTTTCTGGAAATAAAAGTAATTAAGTATAGGTACGACTGGTTTGTTTCTTCCAGTAGCAGGTGATAATAATAGTAGTAGTAATAGTAAAAATAATAATAGAAATAATAATAATAGTAACGTAATACTACTTAAACTGTCTTTATCCATTGAATTGGCCATTTCAAATCAAAACTTGTAAACACAAATCAAACCATCATCCTTGTAGAATCTTTCACAGCAGTGGGCTAAAGATCCTGGTTTTGTTGACAGGATTTATCGGTTCTGGAAGAACAAGAGGGAAGTACAAGCCTAACTACTTCTAGCTCACAGACCCGTCCAGTGAATACAGCTTTGTATTTTGATGGGCTTGTGATGACTTTGAAATCCATTGCTCATTACAGTAAAAAAAAAAATAATGTTTTTTTGAACGTGACAGCAGAAATAACTTTCAGTACCAACTTGATAATAATAGATCACCAATTTAAGTTAAAAATTCATGCTATACTATCAAAATTTAAAGGTAAAATATTATGTATTAGGTGATGGTATAAAGTGTACGTTCTAATGTGTAGGATGTATGCAAAGATAGATACATACCTGAAAGTCCTTAGAGGAAACAAATTTTTATGTCTGCTGTTTGACTGTTTATCATACAATATTTGGTTTTATTTCCCAGGGATCGGTGAATTTTAACTTTGGAGTCCTCTATGCTAAGGATGCTCGGCTTACAGATGATGAAATGTTCAGTAATGGTGAGTTTTTCACCTTCTCTTTAGTTGCTATGCTGATCTGAATAAGAAAAAAACAAAAGCAAGAGAAAAAAAAAGGATGGTTTATTATTTTTTACGCTGTTACGTTTGTTTCCTCAGTATTTGCTGCAGCTCTGCTTACCCAAACTTTGGGTTCCTTCTGTCCCACTGGGAGTTGCCCGATTTGGTTGCATCTGGTGAAACTCACCCTGAGACCTTGGAGAACCAGCTCAAACTACGTAAGAGCCATTTGCAGTTCTCTCCAGACACCTGGAGAATGGGTGATGCTTCTGAGGATCTGGCAAATGTGCTTCTATCAAAACTCAGTCTGTGAAATTTCTGGGGAAAACCCTTCTGTGTACCGAAGGGTTCAAACTCTGGTGAGGATCCAGTTATCAGGTGCTCACCTGGATGGTTCCAGCTCTTAAAGCGAACACTTGTACTCTTGCCCTGTAGTTTATATCTATCGTATTTTTGTTATTTTGCAAGATTTTACGGCTTTGCAAAATATTGTGCATTTGACTCTTTGGAACCTGTCAGATCGTTCTTTGGTGGAGCACCACCTCATGGGACACTTGGCTGCTGTCCTGAAGGGGTTGGTCGTAAATCCTGGAGGGTTTATAAGTCTTCTGTCCCCAGGGAGCTATCGTGCTTTGTTTGCTTTTGTTCTGTTTGTTAGGCGCTGCTTCTCACTGGAAGTATGAATTTCAAACTACCCTGTTCTTTTTTTAACTGTTTTCCTGGTTCTCTCCCTACGGCAGGGAAAGACTCTCGTGTCCTTGTCGTCAGGCTCGGTGCTGTCCAAAAAGATACAGAGACTAAAACAATCATAAGAAGCAAAATATGACTGCAGGGAAAACAAGCTGGAGAGAACAAAAGGTGGTATTGTTATCCTTACCCTCTATTAGAAACATCCACTGTGCTTTGATGCTGGTAGCTGCCAGGGGCTTGTTAGCTCTTTGTAGGCAGGTGTGGGTGTTCACTTGTAGGTTTTTTCTCTGGACAAGTCAATTCAATCTTTGCTAAGCTTATATTTGCAGATTACTCTCTAGCACAGTCCAGCATGACATTTTTGAATGTTGTAAAAATACCATGTTACTTGGAAATTGCTAATGATGAGAAGCCTTAGGGAAAAAAGAAGATTTCAGGGTTGGAAGATGTGAGAAGAATTTTGTGGGGATGTTAGACTGAAATAAAGCGCACTTGAAGCTGGACTGGCACGCTGGCAGATCCCCTATTAAAGAGTAGTGCTTAAATTAACCTGGGGGTTGCCCATTGTTTCTGTAGAAATCAATGTTTCCTGGTCTTCAGAAGTAAGCTGCTTTGAAAAGCTGGAAGGTGCAGTATAGTGACAATCCGTGTGCTTTGGATTAAAAGTAGATTTCAGAAGGGTGATAGGCTTTTGTCTTTTCCTAGAAGTCAATGTAATCCTATCGAGGAGTTTTTAATTCTGTGTTGCCATGTCATCCCTCAGAGCCCTGTCGTACTAATCGTCATACAGATACAAAACAAAACATCAGACCCTGTCCCAGCCACTTAGAGCCCTGAACACGATTTCCTCGGGCTGCCATTTGTCTGCCATCGGTACTCACCACGGAAGCGAGCCGGGGATGTTGCAGCTGTTGGGAACAAACCGCTTCTCGTCACACAGAAATGGAATTCGGACGACGCCTCGGCCAGCCCCTCTCTGCCGTCGTCTCCTGAATCTGCAGCAGAGCAGTTGCAGTCCGTCCGGGTACGTGTAATCCAGCTCCTGACGATCTGAGCACACGGAGCAGCGCTCAGCTGCCGTGGGGGCTCAGGGAAGGCAGAGTGTGCATTGTCATCTTCCTGAACCTACAGACCAATCAAAGTGAGAAGCCACAGGGTGGAAATCACTCGCATATATGCTAAATAAAACTTGCAGATTTATTTAAGAATTATTACTGCTTGTTCTTTTTTGTGCTTCTGTGCTTAGAAAACATCCCTATAAAATCAGTTCAGTTCATCAGTTGAACCTTTGTTTGCAGACCCTCACTGAGCAGAATTTGTTGCAGACTCAGTGCACGCTGCGCTGGAGTGTGAGGAGCTCAGTGCACTGCCGGGAGTGTGAGGAGCTCATGTGTGCTACTTTTTGCTTTAGGACGCTCTAAGGTATTTATTCCTTTTGGGATACATGATGAGAATTCCCAAGAGAGGTAGTTATAAGGTATGATATTGGGAAAAAAGCCTGTGTGGTTGGAATGTTGTTGTTGTCAAAAGTTAATTTTTTCTTAGCCAGTAGTTAGCTTTTTGCTTTATTTTTGTGGTAGCAGTATTTTATTGTTTAAAAAATTGCTTCAAAATAACTTTGGTGGCTGGCCATCGGTACCTTGTTCAGATTTGCCTATTTGCTTGTAGCTAAAACGTTCACATCTTGTTTATCATTCTATTTAAGAAACTGCTGCCCAGCCAACTAATAACTGAACATCTATCTGTCTGGGACACGGGGAGAGGATTTAGGTAATGTCTTTGTTTCCAGAAAAAAGTTCCTGTGTAGTTTCTAAATAGAGGAGAGGGGGGTGAAGACTCGGGGCTCTGATGCCATTGGGGCACCCCAAGGTCCCCAGGAGAGGAAGCCCCACTGGGGTGCAGGAGCAGGTGTGTTCTCATGTAATCTAGAATAAATTATAAATATAAACATGAAAATTATAATCATGAAAATATTTTTTTAAATAGCTAAATAAAGCAGGTTGTTTTTATTTGTCAATAGGCAGGGTTTTGATTATAAAAATTATAAATACAAACAATATAAATGTAGAAATCTAAGTACAGGAATATATCATAAATAAATACAGATATATATATAAAGTTAGTTGTAGCAGTAGATATGACACATAATATAAATAATAATTTAAATACATTTCTAGAACTTTACATATATTATATATAATTAGTACACTGCATCAAAAGAAACTATAAATATGAATGGGAATATAATTATACTAAGTATAAAAATATTTCAATCTCGTTTAAAAGAAGGTTGTTTTTTGTATTTATTTGGTTAGAGACGGGGTTTTTATTTGGAATAATAGAAGTATTATAGAAGTATAAATCTAAATATAGAAATATACAATCTATAGAGAAAGATATTTGTAAAAACACGATCGAACGACGCCTCCTTCGGCCGAATGGAACGAGCTCAGCCGAAGCAAGGCGAGACCGGCCGAACCTGACGGCCTCGAGCGAACCGAGGCCAGGCTTGCGAGGCTGCCTGAACGGAGCCGAGCTCAGCCGAACCGAGCCCGCTGCTCTCGTGCGCGCTAATTAGCGCGAGTGCGGTCACCGCCTAATGAGCCCCACTAGGAGCAGAGCCAGGGATCCAGTCCTCGTGGGAGCTTTTTAGGGCTTGATGTCCCTTTTAGATGTTGCGTTGTCAGTGCGGTCCCCTCAGTCTCAGCGCTGGGGACGACTCCCAAGGTCAGGGCGAGAGGGGCTCCGCATCTCTGCAGGCTCAGCACTTGGCTCCTCACATCCAGACATCACCTTAGTCTCTCAATTCGTAATTGGCTCGTTGTTTTTGGGGTTTTCTCGTTGCATTTCGAGTCGGGGTCCCACAAAGCATTCTGGACTTTGGAGTCACTTTGCATAACCCCCCCCACCCTTTCAGGTGTCTTCCCTATGTTGTAAGAGAGCACAGCCTCGGGGGAAGGGTCCACCGCACCCAGCCAGGCTTTTTACTAATACAAAAGAAGAGATAAGCCTCAACGACCCGGTATTACAATAACAAAGCACTAAGTATCCTGGCAGAGACCGACCTGATGGCGTCCCTGCAACTCCGTCTCACAAAAAAAATATTAACTGAATTTTTGTTCATAACATGAGCCTTGAGGTGAGCGTGTATCATTGCCGGCTTGGGATTGAATGAAATGCACTAAGGAAACCAGCGCTGGGGAGGGAGGCAGGGAAAGCCTCTCTTAACGTTTACCAATTCTTCCGTCAAACTCATCACGGCAGGACAGGGTGAAGACTGAAAGTGTAAGAAGATGTGGAGGGAAACAGAGAATCTGACAGGAGCATCGAACGCACAAGTGCACGAATTTCGCTTTTGCTTGGATGTAAACTCAGAAGTTGTAAGGAATTTGGGAAAGGGACATTTCAGAAGGAGAAGGAGGAGAAGAAGTTGTTGTTACAGTCCTGGCAAAATCTTTTGTTCTAGCTAATAAAAGAAGTTAGTTTAGAAAACAAAAAGAAAAAAAAATGTAGTTTTTCTTTACTTGACTATTATATTCATTGGTGGTATATGGTGTGTTGTTTTATTTCTTGGTATTATTAGCTCAGTGTAAGTTGTTTTTTGAGTGAACTAACTTTCTGGATGGGTTGGTTTGTATTTGAGGCAGGATTGATTTCAATAGGTTTCTTTCATAGACTTCTGATAGGTATTACTGGGGTTTTGGTTTTGTTTACTGTATGCATAAACATACAGCTTTGGTTGGGCCAGCTGGGCTGCCAGAGTTTGTGGGTGTGAATTTATTCGATAGCTTTTGTTAAATGCAGTGTTTAATTTTTGACAGGTTTTTCAATGTAGTGGTTTTAAGGTGGTTTTTAGAATTGATTGTATGGTTTGATGTGGTTTATAGTTGCTGTCCGGTAAGGGATGTGGTGTGAGTACTTGAACGTTATGGTTTTGGTTTTCCTAAGTTCCGTTTTCTTTCTGGTTCGATAGGTTTTTTTAGTTTTATTTTTGGTGCCAGGGGTATTCACGTGGTGGGTTTTTATAGGCAATATGTTTTTTAATTTGGGTAGTGATATTTTTTAGTATTTTAACAGTTTAGATTTTTTATTTTTATGCTTTGAATTAGTTTTCTTTTAATTTTAAATTAAGTTTTATAGATTATTGGTTTTTATTTGTGCATTAGCATAAAGGTAGAGCTTTGGGGGCTTCTTTTAGTACTGTTTAGGGTCAGTTGCACAGTTTTGAGTCTAGTGAGTTGGTTTGATTTAATTTTTAGTGGGTGTTTGTTTTTCTTAGCAGTTGTGTCATTTTCAAGGTGTATTGGAGGTTTTTGGGGTTTTTGAGATACTGGTTTAGGAGGACGTTTATGATGAGCATGTGCGCAGGTTTTGGGCTAGTTGAAGTGGGATTTAAAATTTATTTTGGGTTAGGTTTATTTGAGTGTTTATGAGGGTTCAATGTTGTGGGATGTTTGTTCCGTTAGTAATAAAAATAGGTTTTGTTTTGATGTGCTGCGATGGGATGAGCGTGTGCTGCGTGCCGGTGCTGACAAAGGTACGGTATTGTTGTGGCTTATTTATATGGTTTAATATAGAGATGAAAATAGAAATAAATGTACATTTAAAAAGAAATATTACATTAGAGTGGTAAACATAAATATTGAGAACAGATACATATATAAAACTATAATTCATGGTATAGAATTGTAAGATATCATATGGATAAATGATATTCTATTATATATATGCACAAAGATATATAAATATAGATTGTAAATATAAAAATACTTAAATATAGTTAAATTGGGGGTTTTATTAGGTTGTAGACCTGTTTTTATTAATAAATCATATAAATAGAAATAAAAATTCAGATACAAATATATAGGGAAATACAAATATCTATAAATATTGATATTAAATAAATCTAAGTAAAAGAAATGTACAATACAGAAATTTTCTATCTATGATTATATTAGAGGGCATTCTCCCTAAGATATATATAATATCTATGAATATAATGAATAAAAATTATCAATCTAAATATGATTATAATTTTGAAAGATAAAGTTACTTGTTAAATTTTAAATGTGGTTGAAATAAAGAAGTGTCCTTGGTTTTGATTTGGTTAGAGGCAGGAGTTTTATTTTAAATAATAGAAGTGTTATAGAAATGTGAATCTTAAGATAGAAATAGATAATAAATATATAAAGGGAGATTGCTAAACTATGACTACAAATTGAACTATAAATATAGGTAAGTAATATGAAGAGTTGTAGTATAGAATATAAATAACATGATACGGCAATATAAATTATAAATGGGAATATAAATATAAAAATAGGTAAGTATTGTTTAAAAGAAAGGGAATTTTTGGCTTTTATTTAAGTAGAGGCAGGGGTTTTATTTTAAATAAGTGTTACAGAAGTAAAAATCTTGACGCAGAAATATATAGTCAATGTATAAAAATATATAACTGCTCGCATCAGATGTAATGTAGAATATAAATTTATTTACAAATTGAGATTGATAAAGATAAATGTATAAGTAAGCAATATACATTAATGTACATTATAAATGCAAATAGGAATATAAAAATCAGACATAAGGATAAAACCTATTTAAATATTGTTTGAAAGAAAGGGTTGGGGTTTTTTTTATTCTTACTGGGTTAGAGGCAGGGTTTTTATTTGAAATGATATGAATGTAGATATTATTTGTATATATTTCTCAATATTGAGATGTACAATCAAGATATAAATATATATATAAACACAAAATATAAGTAAATAGAGATAATAGGAAGAGATGTAATGGAGAATACAAATAACAGCATACGTAAGTATACATTTTAAATGTAAATGTGAATATGGACCTGAAAAACAGAATTTTAAAAAATATTGAAATACAGTTGAGAAGAAAGGGTTTTCTTTTTGGCTTTAACGTGGGTGGAGGCAGGGGTTTTATTTTAAATAATGGAAGTGCTACAGAAGTAAAAATCCTCACACAGAAAGATATAATAAATATATAAAGATCTGAATAAAAATACGAAAAAAAAATAGAAGTAATAGGAAGAGTTGTAACAGAGAATATAAATTTATAAATAAATGGGAAAATAGAAATGCAAAATCGAACACACATCAGTATAGAATTTAAATATAAATGTGGATCTAAATTTGAAAAATATTATTAAAAAAAAAAAATGAAATACAGTTGAAATGAAAGGGGTTTGTATTTGGCATGTATGGGTGGACGCAGGGGTTTTATTTTGAATCCTGCAAGTGTTAGAGAAGTAAAAATCCTAAGAGAAATGTATACTTCCAATGTAAAAATAGGTATATTTCGAGCGGGGCCGAATTGTTCGGAAGAGGCGAAGAGCCGAGTGTTGCCGAAAAGAGGCGACTGGAGCCGAAGAGCCGAGTGTGGCCGAACAGAGGCGACTTGAGCCGAAGAGCCGAGTGTAGCCGAAAACAGCCGAGTTTACACCAAGAGCCGAGGATAGCCGACTGGAATCGATAGCCGAGGGTAGCCGACACTGGCCGCATTTAGACAATGCGCCGAATGTGACCGAGTTTCGTCCAACCGTGCCGAGTTCGGCCGTAGAGCCGAACTGAAACGAGTTTAGACCAAGAGCCGAACCAAGCCGAATTGAGCCGAGTTTCTTGAAACAGAACCGAAGGACGCCGCAGCGCTCTCCCTGCAGGTCTCCGGGGCACACGGCAGGGGGCGCTGTATAAAGTAAGTATAAAATATCAACTATCTATAAGAAGAAATAAAAGCTCTATGTCATGTGCAGCAGTAGAAAATTTCAGGCTCCCAGGGAATAAATAGTTTTCTTTACATCATTTTCGTTTTGCAGGTTTTTTTTACTCCCAGGTAGCCTGAAAGTTTCTACTGCTGCTTTTTTATTCTTAAGCTAGAAAGGAAAACCAAGATCAGAAACAGAAGAAAAGGAAAGGAAAAGGAAAGGGAAGGAAAGGAAAGGAATCAGGAGCACCAGAGGGAAGGGAAGGGGTGAAAAGCAGAGTGAAAAAAGAAAAAAGAGTTGGAGCGAAAAAGAGAGGGCATTCGGGAGGAGCGTTGCTGCCTCAGGTCCTTCCCCGCCCAGGGGCGAAGGACCCGTTTGATGCCCGGGAGGGACTGCAGCTCCCGGTGGCGGAGGACGGAGCAGTGGCTGTCAGCCCGAGACTACAACTCCCGGCAGGCCCTGCTGCCGGCGAGGCGTGTGACGCAACGGCTGGCGCGGCACCGGAGTGGCTGGCGTGCCAGGCGGCCGCGCGGGGCTGTGCGCGGGCAGCTCCCGGCGCCGCGGCGGCGACGCCGGAGGGGCGAAACCTCCGTCTGGCCGCCCGCACGGAGCTGAGCAGCGCGGAAGGAGCGTCGGCCCGGTTCTTCGGCCTTACTGAGCGGTAGCGATGGCGGAGGGCGAGGCGGTGCTTTGCTGCCGCGGGCCGGGAGCTGCAGGAGCCGCCCCGGGCGAGCGGCGCCGGGCGCTCCCGCGGTCCCGGTGGGGCGGCTGCCCTCAGGCTGGCGGAGGCGCAGCAGCCCCCGAGCTGCAGCCGTCTCCCTCGGGCTGCTGCCGGTGCTGCGGGCGGAGGCGGCTCCGCCGCGTGTTGGGCGTTGCGAGCAGAGAGCGCTGCCATATCGCCGGAATGACTGGGCTGCTGCCTGCGCTAGTGCTCGAGGCTCTTTCTGCCATGCAAACGGATGGAGCGGCGCTGAGCGGTAAAGCCAGAGATGGCCGGGAAAATGCCCAGCGCAGGGAGCAGGCGGGCTGTATCCTTCCGATGGCACAGGTGCGATCTGCAAACTCATCCCCTTCTGCCCCTGCCCTCCCCAGCCCCAGGGAAAGTGCTTTCCAGCATTGTCGGGCTTCTGAAAGACAAAACTTGTGATTTGACACTAGCATCCAGAAAAGGTTTCTGTCTAGATTAGCAAATGCCTAAATTGTTCTTGGTTACATCCCATGACCGGTTTTAGGCAGTGACTTTATAGTGCTTTTAGGATTTTCTTGTACAAAGGTGAGAAAATAGGCAGGTCTGATAGTGGTTTCACTTTTTTTCTACTTCACGTTCCATGAGATTCTTTTATCCAAGCACTTGTTTTAAAATTGTACTGTAGGCGTTTATGGTTCACTTTTTTTTTCTTTGCAGCACCTGTGACTTTTTTTTTTCCCTAAATCGGGAGTAAATATAGCTGAGTAAAATGACCTTGGTTTTCTTCTTTCTTTTTCAACTGAGTTGTTTTTATTAAAAATCCTATTTGCCTATAGAAAAAGTGGGTATGTCCTGTAATATATCCTAGCTTTTCTTGTTTACAGGGTACTCAGAAAATATGTCTCCCTTAGAGTCCCACAGAAACGTTCTCAGTGCGATCTCTGTCAAGGTATGCATTTACAAATAAGTGATCCCTTTAGATATTTGACTGTGTACCTTTTCCTGTAATTCAGAGCTTGCGTTCCGTGGCTTTTATGATAAACCTATAAAACATGTAAAAATGGTTTTGCACGTCTTAATCGTTGCAGGCAGCACTAAGTGGATTTAGAGCCTGTTCTTGACCAGACAAAGGGAAAAAGTGTGACTTTGATGCTGAACTTGTCATTTTTCATTGGACTTGTCTTTAATTATTCAGGAATAGAGAGAACTAGAAAAAGAGAGAAATAGAATTGGTTATTGAGCACTCCTCAAATGCTCACCGTGATTCAGTGCGGAGCCGAAGTGAAGGGTGATGGAACAGAGCTCTGTGCTTTAGAAGGAAATAAATTTAAACCTGACCTCCACACAGTGTCTCACTAACTTCTGTTGTTTCAAAATACCAAATACGTTTAGGAAGTGTTGGAAGTTAGTATTTTGGGAAAGAAATGGCAGTTCCACAGAACATTGCATTTAACAGAGGCTCTCGGAACGATTCACGTTGTAACTGCTGTCACTGCAATCGGTTGGTGGTTCAGCCTTGAAATGTGCACTTGCCCTTCTATAAAGCACTGTTTTGTTTGCCTTTCAGTGCTATGAGTCTTGATAAATTGGAGAAGAGCCCAAGAGAAGTTTTTCATCCCTTGATATAAAAGGTAGGAAGTGACTTTTTTTGGTTTGGTCCTTTTACTTTATTATTTTCTGGAAATAAAAGTAATTAAGTATAGGTACGACTGGTTTGTTTCTTCCAGTAGCAGGTGATAATAATAGTAGTAGTAATAGTAAAAATAATAATAGAAATAATAATAATAATAGTAACGTAATACTACTGAAACTGTCTTTATCCATTGAACTGGCCATTTCAAATCAAAACTTGTAAACACAAATCAAACCATCATCCTTGTAGAATCTTTCACGGCAGTGGGCTAAAGATCCTGGTTTTGTTGACAGGATTTATCGGTTCTGGAAGAACAAGAGGGAAGTACAAGCCTAACTACTTCTAGCTCACAGACCCGCCCAGTGAATACAGCTTTGTATTTTGATGGGCTTGAGATGACTTTGAAATCGATTCCTCATTACAGTAAAAAAAAAAAAAAAGTTTTTTTGAACGTGACAGCAGAAATAACTTTCAGTACCAACTTAATAATAATAGATCACCAATTTAAGTTAAAAATTCATGCTATACTATCAGAATTTAAAGGTAAAATATTATGTATGAGGTGATGGTATAAAGTGTATGTTCTAATGTGTAGGATGTATGCAAAGATAGATACATACCTGAAAGTCCTTAGAGGAAACAAATTTTTATGTCTGCTGTTTGACTGTTTATCATGCAATATTTGGTTTTATTTCCCAGGGATCGGTGAATTTTAACTTTGGAGTCCTCTGTGCTAAGGATGCTCGGCTTACAGATGATGAAATGTTCAGTAATGGTGAGTTTTTCACCTTCTCTTTAATTGCTATGTTGATCTGAATAAGAAAAAAACAAAAGCAAGAGAAAAAAAAAGGATGGTTTATTATTTTTTTACGCTGTTATGTTTGTTTCCTCAGTATTTGCTGCAGCTCTGCTTACCCAAACTTTGGGTTCCTTCTGTCCCACTGGGAGTCGCCGGATTTGGTTGCATCTGGTGAAATTCACCCTGAGACCTTGGAGAACCAGCTCAAACTACGTGAGAGCCATTTGCAGTTCTCTCCAGACACCTGGAGAATGGGTGATGCTTCTGAGGATCTGGCAAGTGTACTTCTATCAAAACTCAGTCTGTGAAATTTCTGGGGAAAACCCTTCTGTGTACCGAAGGGTTCAAACTCTGGTGAGGATCCAGTTATCAGGTGCTCACCTGGATGGTTCCAGCTCTTAAAGCGAACACTTGTACTCTTGCCCTGTAGTTTATATCTATCGTATTTTTGTTATTTTGCAAGATTTCACGGCTTTGCAAAATATTGTGCATTTGACTCTTTGGAACCTGTCAGATCGTTCTTTGGTGCAGGACCACCTCATGGGACACTTGGCTGCTGTCCTGAAGGGGTTGGTCGTAAATCCTGGAGGGTTTATAAGTCTTCTGTCCCCAGGGAGCTATCGTGCTTTGTTTGCTTTTGTTCTGTTTGTTAGGCGCTGCTTCTCACTGGAAGTATGAATTTCAAACTACCCTGTTCTTTTTTTAACTGTTTTCCTGGTTCTCTCCCTACGGCAGGGAAAGACTCTCGTGTCCTTGTCGTCAGGCTCGGTGCTGTCCAAGAAGATACAGAGACTGAAAAAATCCTAAGAAGCAAAATATGACTGCAGGGAAAACAAGCTGGAGAGAACAAAAGGTGGTATTGTTATCCTTACGCTCTATTAGAAACATCCACTGTGCTTTGATGTGGTAGCTGCCAGGGGCTTGTCAGCTCTTTGTAGGCAGGTGTGGGTGTTCACTTGTAGGTTTTTTCTCTGGACAAGTTAACTCAATCTTTGCTAAGCTTATATTTGCAGATTACTCTCTAGCACAGTCCAGCATGACATTTTTGAATGTTGTAAAAATACCATGTTACTTGGAAATTGCTAATGATGAGAAGCCTTAGGGAAAAAAGAAGATTTCAGGGTTGGAAGATGTGAGAAGAATTTTGTGGGGATATGAGACTGAAATAAAGCGCACGTGAAGCTGGACTGGCACGCTGGCAGATCCCCTATTAAAGAGTAGTGCTTAAATTAGCCTGGGAGTTGCCCATTGTTTCTGTAGAAATCAATGTTTCCTGGTCTTCAGAAGTAAGCTGCTTTGAAAAGCTGGAAGGTGCAGTATAGTGACAATCCGTGTGCTTTGGATTAAAAGTAGATTTCAGAAGGGTGATAGGCTTTTGTCTTTTCCTAGAAGTCAATGTAATCCTATCGAGGAGTTTTTAATTCTGTGTTGCCATGTCATCCCTCAGAGCCCTGTCGTACTAATCGTCATACAGATACAAAACAAAACATCAGACCCTGTCCCAGCCACTTGGAGCCCAGAACACGATTTCCTCAGGCTGCCATTTGTCTGCCATCGGTACTCACCACGGAAGCGAGCCGGGGATGTTGCAGCTGTTGGGAACAAACCGCTTCTCGTCACACAGAAATGGAATTCGGACGACGCCTCGGCCAGCCCCTCTCTGCCGTCGTCTCCTGAATCTGCAGCAGAGCAGTTGCAGTCCGTCCGGGTACGTGTAATCCAGCTCCTGACGATCTGAGCACACGGAGCAGCGCTCAGCTGCCGTGGGGGCTCAGGGAAGGCAGAGTGTGCATTGTCATCTTCCTGAACCTACAGACCAATCAAAGTGAGAAGCCACAGGTTGGAAATCACTCGCATATATGCTAAATAAAACTTGCAGATTTATTTAAGAATTGTTTCTGCTTGTTCTTTTTTGTGCTTCTGTGCTTAGAAAACATCCCTATAAAATCAGTTCAGTTCATCAGTTGAACCTTTGTTTGCAGACCCTCACTGAGCAGAATCTGTTGCAGACTCAGTGCACGCTGCGCTGGAGTGTGAGGAGCTCAGTGCACTGCCGGGAGTGTGAGGAGCTCATGTGTGCTACTTTTTGCTTTAGGATGCTCTAAGGTATTTATTCCTTTTGGGATACATGATGAGAATTCCCAAGAGAGGTAGTTATAAGGTATGATATTGGGAAAAAAGCCTGTGTGGTTGGAATGTTGTTGTTGTCAAAAGTTAATTTTTTCTTAGCCAGTAGTTAGCTTTTTGCTTTATTTTTGTGGTAGCAGTATTTTATTGTTTAAAAAATTGCTTCAAAATAACTTCAGTGGCTGGCCATCGGTACCTTGTTCAGATTTGCCTATTTGCTTGTAGCTAAAATGTTCGCATCTTATCATTCTGTTTAAGAAACTGCTGCCCAGCCAACTAATAACTGAATATCTATCTGTCTGGGACACGGGGAGAGGATTTAGGTAATGTCTTTGGTTCCAGAAGAGAGTTCCAGTGTAGTTTCTAAATAGAGAAGAAGAGGGTGAAGACTCGGGGCTCTGATGCCATTGGGGCACTCCAAGGTCTCCAGGAGAGGAAGCCCCACTGGGGTGCAGGAGCAGGTGTGTTCTCATGTAATATAGAATAAATTATAAATATAAATATGAAAATTATAAACATGAAAATATTTTTAAATAGCTAAATAAATCAGGTTTTTTTATTTGTCAATAGGCAGTGTTTTGATTATAAAAATTATAAATGCAAATAATATAAAGGTAGAAATCTAAGTATAGGAATATATAATAAATAAATATATATATATATATATAAAGTTTAAAAACATAAGAAAAAATTAGTTGTAGCAGTAGATATGATACATAATATAAATAAATACATTTATAGAAATTTTTTCAATGTTCTAAAAATACCATGTTACTTGGAAATTGCTAATGATGAGAAGCTTTAGGGAAAATTAAGATTTCAGGGTTGGGAGATGTGAGAAGAATTTTGTGGGGATGTTAGACTGAAATAAAGCACACTTGAATTATTATATATAATATATAATATTATAATATTATAATGTATAATATTATATAAAATATATATTATATATAGTTTTTAATACACTGCATCAAAAGAAACTATAAATATAAATGGGAGTATAATTATACTAAGTATAAAAATATTTCAATATCGTTTGAAAGAAGGTTTTTTTTATATTTATTTGGTTAGAGATGGGAGCTTTATTTTGAATAAAAGTATTATAGAAATAGAAATCTAAATATAGAAATATACAATCTATAGAGAAAGATATTTGTAAAAACACGATCGAACGACGCCTCCTTCGGCCGAATGGAACGAGCTCAGCCGAAGCAAGGCGGGACCGGCCGAACCTGACGGCCTCGAGCGAACCGAGGCCAGGCTTGCGAGGCTGCCTGAACGGAGCCGAGCTCAGCCGAACCGAGCCCGCTGCTCTCGTGCGCGCTAATTAGCGCGAGTGCGGTCACCGCCTAATGAGCCCCTGTGCCGCCCCGCGCTCCCGGTCGTGTCCGTGCGATGGGCGGGCCGCCCGCGGGACGCGGCAGCAGGAGAGCCCCGAGCCGGGCGAGTTTAACGTGAGGCGGCGCCGCTTGCCCGCCCTGAGGGAGCCGAGCCGAGCTGAGGCGCGCCGAACGCATGGAGAGCGGCTCCGAGTTCGGCCGAAGCAAGCCGAACGCACGGAGAGGCTCCGAGTTCGGCCGAATGAAACCGAGGCGCGCCGAGCACACGGAGCGGCTCCGAGTTCGGCCGAATGAAGACGAGCGCACGGAAAGGCTCCGAGTTCGGCCGAAGCGAGCCGAGCCGAGCGCACAGAGTGGTTCCGAGTTCGGCCGAAGCGAGCCGAGCGCACGGAGTGGCACCGAGTTCGGCCGAAGCGAGACAAGCCGCGCCGAGCGCCTAGAGCGGCTGCGAGTTCCGCCGAAGCGAGCCGAGCCGCGACGAAAGGCGAGTCCAGCCGAATGCAGCCTACAATAGCCGAGTTTAGCCGCTTACAGCTGAATTTAGCCGAGCAGCTGTGAGCCTTGAGGTGAGCGTGTATCATTACCGGCTTGGGATTGAATGAAATGCACTAAGGAAACCAGCGCTGGGGAGGGAGGCAGGGAAAGCCTCTCTTAACGTTTACCAATTCTTCCGTCAAACTCATCACGGCAGGACAGGGTGAAGACTGAAAGTGTAAGAAGATGTGGAGGGAAACAGAGAATCTGACAGGAGCATCGAACGCACAAGTGCACGAATTTCGCTTTTTGCTTGGATGTAAACTCAGAAGTTGTAAGGAATTTGGGAAAGGGACATTTCAGAAGGAGAAGGAGGAGAAGAAGTTGTTGTTACAGTCCTGGCAAAATCTTTTGTTCTAGCTAATAAAAGAAGTTAGTTTAGAAAACAAAAAGAAAAAAAAATGTAGTTTTTCTTTACTTGACTATTATATTCATTGGTGGTATATGGTGTGTTGTTTTATTTCTTGGTATTATTAGCTCAGTGTAAGTTGTTTTTTGAGTGAACTAACTTTCTGGATGGGTTGGTTTGTATTTGAGGCAGGATTGATTTCAATAGGTTTCTTTCATAGACTTCTGATAGGTATTACTGGGGTTTTGGTTTTGTTTACTGTATGCATAAACATACAGCTTTGGTTGGGCCAGCTGGGCTGCCGGAGTTTGTGGGTGTGAATTTATTCGATAGCTTTTGTTAAATGCAGTTTTTTATTTTTGAAAGGTTTTTCAATGTAGTGGTTTTAAGGTGGTTTTTAAGAACTGATTGTATTGTTTCATGTTGTTTGTAGTTGGTGTACAGTAAGGGATGTGGTGTGAGTTCTTGAACGTTATGGTTTTGGTGTTCCTAAGTTCCGTTTTCTTTCTCGTTCGATAGGTTTTTTTAGTTTTATTGTTGGTGACAGGGGCATTTATGTGGTGGGTTTTTATAGGCAATATGTTTTTTAATGTGGGTAGTGATATTTTTTAGTATTTTAACAGTTTAGATTTTTTATTTTCATGCTTTGTATGAGGTTTTTTTGAATTGCAAAATAACTTTTATAGATTATTGGTTTTTATTTGTGCATTAGCATAAAGGTAGAGCTTTGGGGGCTTTTTGAGTCAGTTGTACAGTTTTGAGTCTAGTGAGTTGGTTTGATTTAATTTTTAGTGGGTGTTTGTTTTTCTTAGCAGTTGTGTCATTTTCAAGGTGTATTTGAGTTTTTTGGGGTTTTTGAGATATTGGTTTAGGAGGAAGTTGATGATGAGCATGTGCGGAGCTTTTGGGCTAGTTATAGTGGGATTTAAAATTTATTTTGGGTTAGGTTTATTTGAGTTTTTATTAGGGTTCAATGTTGTGGGATGTTTCTTCCGTTAGTAATAAAAATAGGTTTTGTTTTGATGTGCTGCGATGGGATGAGCGTGTGCTGCGTGCCGGTGCTGACAAAGGGTACGGTATTGTTGTGGTTCTGGTGTGTCGGGTTAATGAACTTATATGGTTTAATATAGAGATGAAAATAGAAATAAATATAAATTTAAAAAGAAATATAACATTAGAGTGGTAAACATAAATATAGATAACAGATGCATATATAAAACTATAATTCATCGTATGGAATTGTAACATATTGTCATATAGATAAATGATAGTCTATTATATATATACAAAGATATATAAATATAGATTGTAAATATAAAAATATTTAAATACAGTTAAAATAAATTGGGGGTTTTATTAGGTTATAGGCTAGTGTTTTTAAAATAAATAATATAAATAGAAATAAAATAAAAAATCAGATGCAAATATATGTGGAAATACAAATATCTATAAATATTTAATTGAAATAAATATAAGTAAAAGAAATATATAATAGAGAAATTTTATATCTATAATCAGCATAATCTGCTGATTATGCTATTGTGTTGAAATACTTGGCCTCCACTGCAGTAGCCCCACACTTAACTCGATGGCCTCCCCCAGCATGTCCCAAAACACCTGGATGCAGATCAGCTTAAGCTTCACTGATGTGATAAACAGAGTTCACTCTTTAAAACTTTTACAAGTTTAATAAAGGATAAAAGGACAAAATAATCCAGCACTGGGATGCTTTTAGCACACAGCCAAAGAGCACAGAGGTAGCTTAAAATCACGTTCACTATATACTGTTACATTGCTGAGGTCACGTGCATATTCATTAACTTACACATTATTCAAACATTCCTTTGACTTTTTGATGTTCCAGGAATTCTCTTGTTTAGTTTTAACCTCTGACTTGTCTGCAGAATATTCTGTAAATTAGGTCTACATATTTTATTTCTTCCTGTAGTTTTATCCTGTTGCTTCACACTCCCTGATAACGCCCGATAAGAGTCGATAAATCCTTCCTGGATGCTTAAGCTCTTTTTGTCACTATTATCTTATCACTTGGTAGGGGCAGTCTGCAGTTATAAGAAACAGAATAATTGCTTTACACCGTTTTCTGAGTTAGTTACATAGAAGTATTTTAGTTTCTATTTTAACATTTTGCTAAAGCCTACGATAAATTTATCACGCTACTATTCATATGAAATATACAGTGTATACATAAACTGACATATTACACTATACAAAGCAGTTAAAAGTAAGTATAAGTTTTACCATATCAAAATACTTGTAATGCAAAAAGCTATTCTATGAATGTGAAAGTCAATATTGTTTTATCATCTATAACATCCGACGACGAGGGTGAGCAGCGGGCCCGCAGCAGGCAGAGGGCGGGCAGGGGGACGCGGGCACTTAACTTTGGCCAGGGTGCTGATCTCGGCCAGTCGGGGCAGGCCAAGTGCCCGCAGAAGTAGAAGCACTGCGGTACAAGAGGCACCCAGAGCCCGCAGCGGGCGCTGCACGCCCTCCCCGCTCCCGAGCCCTCTCCTCACCAAATCGCCGCCGCTCCCTGGTCCGCCCTGCTGTCGCAAAGACGACCCGGAATCCCTCCCGGGCTACACTCCTCTCCGCCCCCTGCCCCGAGTGCCCAAGGGAGCGCTCCGGTAGGGGCTCTGCGGGGGTCTTTTCGCCGGGACCTGGGCACGAGAGAGGGCCGGAGAAGGGGACGGGGGTTTCGCGAGCGGGACCCCCGGCGCCTGCGAGCCCTTCGAGCACCCCGAGCTCCGCCCCACGCTCCCAGGGGCCTCAGCCTGACGGCTCCCAAACCTGCCAATCACGGCTCGCCTTTCTCAGCCCGCCCCGTCCAATCACAGCCGCCCTGTCAATCCGGAAGCGGTCCCGCCGATCTCAGCCCGCTCAGTGGCGGCTCGACCCCTCAGACTGGCCCCGCTCCCGCCACCGCCGCTTTGGGAGCCGGCGGAGCAGTGTCCTCGCTGCCTCGGCAGGCGCTGTTGCGGACGGGAAGGGCGGCCGGGAGCTTCCAGTTCAGGTCCTGGTCGGGATCAGGTTCTGGTCCAGGGAAACGGGCAGGCGGCGGGGAGCAGGCTGACGCGGCCACTGCAATGGCGGCGGCGGGCGCAGCACTTGAGGGGACCGCGGGGAGTCACGGAGCCGAGCGCGGCGGGAATGGGCGGGCTAGGATTGGTGGAGCCGGCAGGCGCTGCCTCGGGTTGTGATTGGCTGGCTACTCCGGCCCTGGGGCATAAATAGCGTGCGTTGGGGCGGCAATGGCGTCATTTCGGCGGTGAAGCTGGGAGCGACGGGAGCTGCGGATGCGTGATCTGAGGAGCGGCGCTGCGCCAGGACGGGACCCCCGCGGCAGCTGATCCGGGGAGCGCCGGTGAGCATGGACGCGACGCCTGCGGTAGTATCTGGGGGCCGGCCGTGTCCAGTTCTTTCTGCCGCGCCCTGCGTGGCTCGGGTAGCCGGCGGCTGGTGTGGGGCCTGGAGTGGCGCGGAGGGGGGGGGGGGGGGGGCGGCAGGCCCGCCTGCTGTCACTGGGGGCTGGGAAGTAGCCGTTTCGCGGTTTCTGAATTTAAAGAAATGTTCAGAATACGAGGAATAAAGCTTGCTTTTTTGCATTTTTATTACTTTAGTTTGGTTTTACTTGTAATTTTGTTTTCTTTATTGTGTTGTTTTATTATTGCTCGTTTTATTACGTCTTTTTGGTTTGATTTGTTTTCTTTACTAGATATCTCATGTTAATTTGGTAAGGGTTGTGGGACTGGAGCTGGACCACCAGTTGTGAGAGCAGTGGGCACATAAAACCCCAGGGTGTGGAATAATGACTTTGGCATGAGTCAGGCCCAAAACAATGTGGAGTAGTGGAAGTGCTGGGGCTAGATAAATGCCTTGGGAGGAAGGCATGGAGCTGCAGCACCAGGCCTGCAGGTTATGCCTGGGGGTTCCCAGCCCCTGCCCTGTGGTGCCATCGAGGGGCTGAGTGTGTGGGGGCTCAGAGGGTTCTAGGGCCCAAGAACCAGCCCAAGGGTGCACTTTGGGATGGGGGAGCAGGAGTTCAGTGGCTATTCCCAGCCCCTGGAGCTGCCTGAGGGGAGGTGAGGGGGCCTTTGTGCAGGTGCTGGCCTGAGAGCCACGGTGAGGGGGAAGGTGGATGTTGAGCTTCAGGCCTCCAGTGTCCCCAGAGTTGGGATGCCACTGAGGTGGGTGGGTGGATGCGACAGCTTCTAGAAATATTGAAACGATGGCAGTAACTGATTTGTGGCCTTATCAACAGCCCCAAGGTGCAGTGAGAAGCATGAGCGGCTTTTAGCTGCAGCCAGTAGGAAGCTGAGGAACTGGAGCTGAGGCAGCAGAGCTGGAGGAGACAGAAATATGGTACGGTTTGGGGTAAATCCCCTGTGGGGCGGGGATAGGGATTGTGGAGCGGGGAGGTGACCGCATGGTTGGAATTGAAATTGCTCTAAGGACTGTGATCTGAGCTCAAGAACTAGAGCTAAAACAAAGATCCCGTCCTGAGAAGCAGAAGTAGTATTGTGAGGCACTACCGTGAAGATGTTGAGCAGGAAGTGCAAGAGAAGAGCTGGCAGTAAAATAAAGCTTGTGGGTGGAGAGCTGAAGGAGCTGAAATCACTGGGCCTGCACTTGTCATCATTGTGGGACTGGAATTGCAGCTTAACACATCATAGCAATATAAGGCCGTTCTGACACTCTATTGTTCTTGCGCCGAGATCACTGTAGTCCTGTGACATGGATGCAGGGGCTGGGTATTGTGACCGATAGTAGAACAGCAGGTGTGGAGTGGGAGAGGGGGGCTGCAAGCTTGCGCCTGAAAACCCCGTCGATGCTAGGATATTGCCTGCGCCGGTGATGGCACCTCTTGGGGCGCAGCTGAAATCTCTGTGGGTCTTGGAAATGGACTGCTGGGCTGGCACTTTGAATGAAAATGGCAAAGGCACTAGATCTGTGAACGCGGCTCTGGGCATCCAGGAGAACTAATGCAGGGGTGGGCAAAGTGACTGGGGACTGCTCGGTGGGAGCTAAAATCACTGCAGGGCTAGGATATGGATAGTGGGGTGGGCTTCCAGAGGCTCGTGCGGGAGCTGAATTGTTGCCGAGCTGGGGCCAAGAGCAAGATGCTGCCATGTGAAGCTGGAGCTGGAAGAAGAGAGCTGGCAGTAAAATAAAGCTTGTGGGTGAAGAGGTGAAAGAGCTGAAATCACTGGGCCTGGTCTTGTCATCATTGTGGGTCTTGGATAGGGGCTGCACACAACATAGGAACTGTAGGGCTGGCACAGAGACCGTAAAATAAAGCTTGTGGGCGAAGAGGTGAAAGAGCTGAAATCACTGGGCCTGCACTTGTCATCATTGTGGGACTGGAATTGCAGCTTAACACATCATAGCAATATAACGCCTGTACTGACACTCTATTGTTCTTGCACCGAGATCACTGTAGGCCTGTGACATGGATGCAGGGGCTGGGTATTGCGACCGATAGTAGAACAGCAGGTATGGAGTGGGAGAAGGGGGCTGCAAGCTTGCGCCTGAAAACCCCGTCGATGCTAGGATATTGCCTGTGCCGGTGATGGCACCTCTTGGGGCGCAGCTGAAATCTCTGTGGGTCTTGGAAATGGACTGCTGGGCTGGCACTTTGAATGAAAATGGCAAAGGCACTAGATCTGTGAACGCGGCTCTGGGCATCCAGGAGAACTAATGCAGGGGTGGGCAAAGTGACTGGGGACTGCTCGGTGGGAGCTAAAATCACTGCAGGGCTAGGATATGGATGGTGGGGTGAGCTTACAGAGGCTCGTGCGGGAGCTGAATTGTTGCCGAGCTGGGGCCAAGAGCAAGATGCTGCCATCTGAAGCTGGAGCAGCACAGAGCTGGAGCTGGAAGAAGAGAGCTGGCAGTAAAATAAAGCTTGTGGGTGAAGAGGTGAAAGAGCTGAAATCACTGGGCCTGGTCTTGTCATCATTGTGGGTCTGGGATCGGGGCTGCACACAACATAGGAACTGTAGGGCTGGCACAGAGACCGTAAAATAAAGCTTGTGGGCGAAGAGGTGAAAGAGCTGAAATCACTGGGCCTGGTCTTGTCATCATTGTGGGTCTGGGATCGGGGCTGCACACAACATAGGAACTGTAGGGCTGGCACAGAGACCGTAAAATAAAGCTTGTGGGCGAAGAGGTGAAAGAGCTGAAATCACTGGGCCTGCACTTGTCATCATTGTGGGACTGGAATTGCAGCTTAACACATCATAGCAATATAAGGCCGTTCTGACACTCTATTGTTCTTGCGCCGAGATCACTGTAGTCCTGTTACTCGGATGCAGGGGCTGGGTATTGCGACCGATAGTAGAACAGCAGGTATGGAGTGGGAAAAGGGGGCTGCAAGCTTGCGCCTGAAAACCCCGTCGATGCTAGGATATTGCCTGCGCCGGTGATGGCACCTCTTGGGGCGCAGCTGAAATCTCTGTGGGTCTTGGAAATGGACTGCTGGGCTGGCACTTTGAATGAAAATGGCAAAGGCACTAGATCTGTGAACGCGGCTCTGGGCATCCAGGAGAACTAATGCAGGGGTGGGCAAAGTGACTGGGGACTGCTCGGTGGGAGCTAAAATCACTGCAGGGCTAGGATATGGACGGTGGGGTGAGCTTACAGAGGCTCGTGCGGGAGCTGAATTGTTGCCGAGCTGGGGCCAAGAGCAAGATGCTGCCATGTGAAGCTGGAGCTGGAAGAAGAGAGCTGGCAGTAAAATAAAGCTTGTGGGTGAAGAGGTGAAAGAGCTGAAATCACTGGGCCTGGTCTTGTCATCATTGTGGGTCTGGGATCGGGGCTGCACACAACATAGGAACTGTAGGGCTGGCACAGAGACCGTAAAATAAAGCTTGTGGGCGAAGAGGTGAAAGAGCTGAAATCACTGGGCCTGCACTTGTCATCATTGTGGGACTGGAATTGCAGCTTAACACATCATAGCAATATAAGGCTGGTACTGACACGGTATTGTTCTTGTGCCGAGATCACTGTAGGCCTGTGACATGGATGCAGGGGCTGGGTATTGTGACCGATAGTAGAACAGCAGGTGTGGAGTGGGAGAAGGGGGCTGCAAGCTTGCGCCTGAAAACCCCGTCGATGCTAGGATATTGCCTGCGCTGGTGATGGCACCTCTTGGGGCGCAGCTGAAATCTCTGTGGGTCTTGGAAATGGACTGCTGGGCTGGCACTTTGAATGAAAATGGCAAAGGCACTAGATCTGTGAACGCGGCTCTGGGCATCCAGGAGAACTAATGCAGGGGTGGGCAAAGTGACTGGGGACTGCTCGGTGGGAGCTAAAATCACTGCAGGGCTAGGATATGGACGGTGGGGTGGGCTTCCAGAGGCTCGTGCGGGAGCTGAATTGTTGCCGAGCTGGGGCCAAGAGCAAGATGCTGCCATTTGAAGCTGGAGCAGCACAGAGCTGGAGCTGGAAGAAGAGAGCTGGCAGTAAAATAAAGCTTGTGGGTGAAGAGGTGAAAGAGCTGAAATCACTGGGCCTGGTCTTGTCATCATTGTGGGTCTGGGATCGGGGCTGCACACAACATAGGAACTGTAGGGCTGGCACAGAGACCGTAAAATAAAGCTTGTGGGCGAAGAGGTGAAAGAGCTGAAATCACTGGGCCTGGTCTCGTCATCATTGTGGGTCTGGGATCGGGGCTGCACACAACATAGGAACTGTAGGGCTGGCACAGAGACCGTAAAATAAAGCTTGTGGGCGAAGAGGTGAAAGAGCTGAAATCACTGGGCCTGCACTTGTCATCATTGTGGGACTGGAATTGCAGCTTAACACATCATAGCAATATAAGGCCGTTCTGACACTCTATTGTTCTTGCGCCGAGATCACTGTAGTCCTGTTACTCGGATGCAGGGGCTGGGTATTGCGACCGATAGTAGAACAGCAGGTATGGAGTGGGAAAAGGGGGCTGCAAGCTTGCGCCTGAAAACCCCGTCGATGCTAGGATATTGCCTGCGCCGGTGATGGCACCTCTTGGGGCGCAGCTGAAATCTCTGTGGGTCTTGGAAATGGACTGCTGGGCTGGCACTTTGAAAATGGCAAAGGCACTAGACCTGTGAACGTGGCTCTGGGCATCCAGGAGAACTAATGCAGGGGTGGGCAAAGTGACTGGGGACTGCTCGGTGGGAGCTAAAATCACTGCAGGGCTAGGATATGGACGGTGGGGTGGGCTTCCAGAGGCTCGTGCGGGAGCTGAATTGTTGCCGAGCTGGGGCCAAGAGCAAGATGCTGCCATTTGAAGCTGGAGCAACACAGAGCTGGAGCTGGAAGAAGAGAGCTGGCAGTAAAATAAAGCTTGTGGGTGAAGAGGTGAAAGAGCTGAAATCACTGGGCCTGCACTTGTCATCATTGTGGGACTGGAATTGCAGCTTAACACATCATAGCAATATAACGCCTGTACTGACACTCTATTGTTCTTGCACTGAGATCACTGTAGGCCTGTGACATGGATGCAGGGGCTGGGTATTGTGACCGATAGTAGAACAGCAGGTGTGGAGTGGGAGAAGGGGGCTGCAAGCTTGCACCTGAAAACCCCGTCGATCCTAGGATATTGCCTGCGCCGGTGATGGCACCTCTTGGGGCGCAGCTGAAATCTCTGTGGGTCTTGGAAATGGACTGCAGGGCTGGCACTTTGAATGAAAATGGCAAAGGCACTAGATCTGTGAACGCGGCTCTGGGCATCCAGGAGAACTAATGCAGGGGTGGGCAAAGTGACTGGGGACTGCTCGGTGGGAGCTAAAATCACTGCAGGGCTAGGATATGGACAGTGGGGTGGGCTTCCAGAGGCTCGTGCGGGAGCTGAATTGTTGCCGAGCTGGGGCCAAGAGCAAGATGCTGCCATCTGAAGCTGGAGCAACACAGAGCTGGAGCTGGAAGAAGAGAGCCGCCATCTTGGATAAGGCTTTGTTTTAATCGGTAATTTTAAAAATTAGGGTTAATTTTAAGGGGTAATTATAAGGGTTGCGGTTCATTTTAAGATTAATTGGGGTTCGGGGTGGGGTTGAGGCCTCAGGGTGGGGCTCGGGGTGGGGTTCAGGCCTCGGGGTGGGGCCCGGGGTGGGGTTGAGCCCTCGGGGTAGGGCCCAGGGTGGGGTTGAGCCCTCGGGTGCGGTTGGGGGCGGGGTAAGGGCTAGGGTTAGGGTCAGGGTTAGGGTTAGGGTCAGGGTCATGCCGCTTCCTCCACCACCGGCTCTATACACAGCACCACAGTGGGCAAAAACTGCAGCACCTTGCATGCATCCTTCCGCGTCTCTCCCTCTGCCGGAACATGAGGAGCTGGGCACAGCTGCATCACCGAGAGATCCCTCCGCAGTGCGTAACCCTGCACAACCGATACCTGATATCCCTAAAAAATCATAAGAAGCAAATATGACTGCAGGGAAAACAAGCTGGAGAGAACAAAAGATGGTATTGTTATCCTTACCCTCTGTTAGAAACATCCACTGTGCTTTGATGTGGTAGCTGCCAGGGGCTTGTTAGCTCTTTGTAGGCAGGTGTGGGTGTTCACTTGTAGGTTTTTTCTCTGGACAAGTCAATTCAAACTTTGCTAAGCTTATATTTGCAGATTACTCTCTAGTACAGTCCAGCATGACATTTTGGAATGGTGTAAAAATACCATGTTACTTTGAAATTGCTAACGATGAGAAGCTTTAGGGAAAAATACGATTTCAGGGTTGGAAGATGTGAGAAGAATTTTGTGGGGATGTGAGACTGAAATAAAGTGCACTTGAAGCTGGACTGGCACGCTGGCAGATCCCCTATTAAAGGGTAGTGCTTAAATTAGCCTGGGGGTTGCCCATTGTTTCTGTAGAAATCAATGTTTCCTGGTCTTCAGAAGTAAGCTGCTTTGAAACGCTGGAAGGTGCAGTATAGTGACAATCCGTGTGCTTTGGATTAAAAGCAGATTTCAGAAGGGTGATAGGCTTTTGTCTTTTCCTAGACGTCGATGTAATCCTATCGAGGAGTTTTTAATTCTGTGTTGCCATGTCATCCCTCAGAGCCCTGTCGTACTAATCGTCATACAGATACAAAACAAAACATCAGACGCTGTCCCAGCCACTTAGAGCCCAGAACACGATTTCCTCGGGCTGCCATTTGTGTGCCATCGGTACTCACCACGGAAGCGAGCCGGGGATGTTGCAGCTGTTGGGAACAAACCGCTTCTCGTCACACAGAAATGGAATTCGGACGACGCCTCGGCCAGCCCCTCTCTGCTGTCGTCTCCTGAATCTGCAGCAGAGCAGTTCCAGTCCGTCCGGGTACGTGTAATCCAGCTCCTGACGATCTGAGCACACGGAGCAGCGCTCAGCTGCCGTGGGGGCTCAGGGAAGGCAGAGTGTGCATTGTCATCTTCCTGAACCTACGGACAAATCAAAGTGAGAAGCCACAGGGTGGAAATGAGTCGCATATATGCTAAATAAAACTTGCAGATTTATTTAAGAATTGTTTCTGCTCGTTCTTTTTTGTGCTTCTGTGCTTAGAAAACATCCCTACAAAATCAGTTCAGTTCATCAGTTGAACCTTTGTTTGCAGACCCTCACTGAGCAGAATTTGTTGCAGACTCAGTGCACGCTGCGCTGGAGTGTGAGGAGCTCAGTGCACTGCCAGGAGTGTGAGGAGCTCATGTGTGCTACTTTTTGCTTTAGGACGCTCTAAGGTATTTATTCCTTTTGGGATACATGATGAGAATTCCCAAGAGAGGTAGTTATAAGGTATGATATTGGGAAAAAAGCCTGTGTGGTTGGAATGTTGTTGTTGTCAAAAGTTAATTTTTTCTTAGCTAGTAGTTAGCTTTTTGCTTTATTTTTGTGGTAGCAGTATTTTATTGTTTAAAAAATTGCTTCAAAATTACTTGAGTGGCTGGCCATCGGTACCTTGTTCAGATTTGCCTATTTGCTTGTAGCTAAAATGTTCACATCTTGTTTATCATTCTATTTAAGAAACTGCTGCCCAGCCAACTAATAACTGAATATCTATCTGTCTGGGACACGGGGAGAGGATTTAGGTAATGTCTTTGTTTCCAGAAAAAAAGTTCCTGTGTAGTTTCTAAATAGAGGAGAGAGGGGTGAAGACTCGGGGCTCTGATGCCATTGGGGCACCCCAAGGTCCCCAGGAGAGGAAGCCCCACTGGGGTGCAGGAGCAGGTGTGTTCTCATGTAATCTAGAATAAATTACAAATATAAACATGAAAATTGTAATCATGAAAATATTTTTTTAAATAGCTAAATAAAGCGGGGTTTTTTTATTTGTCAGTAGGCAGGGTTTTGATTATAAAAATTATAAATACAAACAATATAAATGTAGAAATCTAAGTATAGGAATATATCATAAATAAACACAGATATAAAGTTTAAAAACAAGAAAAAATTAGTTGTAGCAGTAGATATGACACATAATATAAATAAAAATTTAAAAACATTTCTAGAATTTTACAAATATATAATTATTAATACACTGCATCAAAAGAAACTATAAATATAAATGGGAATATAATTATACTAAGTAAATTATATAAAATTATTATACTATATAAAAATATTGCAATCTCGTTTAAAAGAAGGGTTTTTTTGTATTTATTTGGTTAGAGACGGGGTTTTTATTTGGAATAATAGAAGTATTATAGAAGTATAAATCTAAATATAGCAATATACAATCTATAGAGAAAGATATTTGTAAAAACACGAGCGAACGACGCCTCCTTCGGCCGAATGGAACGAGCTCAGCCGAAGCAAGGCGAGACCGGCCGAACCTGACGGCCTCGAGCGAACCGAGGCCAGGCTTGCGAGGCTGCCTGAACGGAGCCGAGCTCAGGCGAACCGAGCCCGCTGCTCTCGTGCGCGCTAATTAGCGCGAGTGCGGTCACCGCCTAATGAGCCCCTGTGCCGCCCCGCGCTCCCGGTCGTGTCCGTGCGATGGGCGGGCCGCCCGCGGGACGCGGCAGCAGGAGAGCCCCGAGCCGGGCGCGTTTAACGTGAGGCGGCGCCGCTTGCCCGCCCTCAGGGAGCCGAGCCGAGCCGAGGCGCGCCGAACGCACAGAGCGGCTCCGAGTTCGGCCGAAGCGAGCCGAGCACACAGAGCGACTCCGAGTTCGGCCGAAGCGAGCCGAGGCGCGCCGAGCGCACAGAGCGGCTCCGAGTTCGGCTGAATGAAGCCGAGCCGCGCTGAATGTACAGAGCGGCTCCGAGTTCGGCCGAAGCGGGCCGCGCTGAGCGCACAGAGCGGCTCCGAGTTCGGCTGAATGAAGCCGAGCCTTGCCGAGCGCACAGAGCGGCTCCGAGTTCGGCCGAAGCGAGCCGAGCCGCGCCGAGCGCAGTGAGAGGCTCCGAGTTCGGCCGAATAAAGCCGAGCCGCGCCGAAGAGGCGCATCCAGCCGAATGCAGCCGACAATAGCCGAGTTTAGCCGATTACAGCCCAATTTAGCCGAGCACTTAAGTTATTCTGCAGCCCTTTGACTTTTGTCCTGACTTTTTTTCAGATGCACCTCCTCAGGTGACTGCAGCAGTTCCTTAGGTTCCATCTTCTCAAAGGGTACAGGGCTCAAGAATTCGTCTTCCAGAGAGTTATCTCAAGTCCTGGCTGGTATTGTATCTGCCTATGTTGGCTAATGTTGTATGTACCTCTATTGTGTGTACCTATGCTGGCTTATACTGTATGTACTTATACTGTATGTACTTATGTTGGTTTATACTATATGTACTTACATTGGATGTACCTATATTGGTTTATATTGTGTGTACCTGTGTTGGTTTATACTGTATGTAAGTGCGTCACCTTATATTGTGTGTACTTACGCTCTGTTTACACTTGCACTGTTTACCTCAGCCTATATTGTGTGTACTTATATTGTACCACTTACGATCAGAGCTGCCCTGCCCTGGCACACAGTCACAGTTAGGTAGAACAGTTATAGAAATTTTACTCTTCATCTGTCTTTTGTGGGATTTTGGGTAGAAAGTTTATGGGTCCAGAGTGGGGACAAGTCCTAGCTGTCAGTTAGCCACTCGTTGACCCTTCCTGTTGTCTCACAGGTCCCCGAGGCTGCTGATTTCCCCAGGATCTGCCATTTACTTCAAGGAGCAGCAGCCAGAAGATGTGTCACAGCACGTTCTTCAGCGTCTCAGGTAAGGGCCGCAGTGAGCGTGTAAGTGGCAAGAGTGTGTCAGTGTGTGTGAGAGCACGTGGCTGTGTCTGTCTGTGTCTGCTCGTCTCTGCATGTGTGGGCACATGCTGACTGGATTTAACCTTGTGTGTGTGACTTTTGCTTTTCAGGTTTTGCAACTCATTTTTAAAGTCAGAATAAAAAATCCTCAGCCGGGTTATATTGTATGTACTGACATGGAATGTACCCATGTTGGCTTAAAACCCAGTAAAACAGACGATGATGGGCAAGAAAAAACCCAGAAAAAAACCCCAACAAGATGGGCAAGAAAAAACCCAGAAAAAAACCCCGAAGATGGGCATGAAGAAACCCAGAAAAAACCCCCAAGATGGGCAAGAAAAACCCCAGAGAAAACCCAGAAAAACAATTCCAAGGAGGGCAAGAAAAGACCCGGAAAACACCCGGAAAAAATCGCAACCAAAGTATAAATATATAAATGTCTTTCAAATATAGAGAGAATTTTTAAATTATTTAAAATGCAAAATAACATAAATCAATATCTGCATATAAGATCCATAATACCAGTAATACTGTATATATCTGATTATAGTGTATTATAGGAAATAGATATAAATAAATTTATATCAATTTTATGTTTATCATATCTGTCATTTGTTATATATTACACCATATTGATATAAGTTTTTTAAAGCAGTTTAACATAAAGGGGGGTTTTGTTTTTTATTTGGCAAAAGCAGGGGTTTTAGTACAAAAATGATAAATACAAATAATATAAAGGTAGAAATCTAAGTATAGAAACAGATCATAAATAAGTAAAGGCTAATATAAAATTAAAAATCTAAGATAAAATAAGTTGTAGCAGTAGATATGGTACATAATTTAAAAAATAATTTCTTTTTATTATTTGAATAGGACACATATTATATATCATGATTAATATAATGCTTAAATATAAACTATAAATATAAATGGGAATATAGTCATGCAAGCTATAAATATAAAAATATTTCAATATAGTTTAAAAGAATAGAGTTTTTTTGTATCTGTTTAGTTAGTATGGGATTTTTATTTTAAATAATTAAAATTACATTTCTATCATGCTTTTAACATAGAAATATACAATAAATATAGAAAGATATTTTTTAAACCACAAAATATAAATAAATAGAAACAGTAGGAATACACAGAATATATTTTATAAATTACATGCTACATCAATGTCCACTATAAATATGCATGTGAATATAAATACGAAAAATAGGACTATCAAATTGATTTTAATAGGATTTTAAACCAAGGCGGTTTGTTTGGTTCTGGTCGGATAAGAGGCAGGTTTTTGGCATTTATGTCAGAGCAGTTTTTGGCTGGGGTCGCCCCTGTTCTTTTTTGCCGCCGTCGCTGCCCGCAGCCCCGAGGCGCGCTGCGCCCCCATCTGGGGCGGGCGGCAGTGCTGCCGCCTTGTGGGCAGAGCGCGGTACTGCAGCCGTGCGACGGCAGGCAGGCGAGAGGCCGCCATGCTGGGAGTGGCGTGTCGCGGGTGTCTCGGACTTTTCGTTGACCTTCTCGAGATGGCGGGGAAGTGGAGGACCCCGGTGGGTGTAAGTGAACTGCCTGCATGGAATACCGACGTCATGGCGGCCCCGACGCATTTTTCTGTGGCGTTTCAAGCGTATCCGATAGATGCTGTGGGCTCAGCGACGCCGCGAGTGGGCGTATTTTTGAGGGTTTGTGACAGGCATCTGGGTAAACCTTCCCTCTGTGCGCCGGGGTCCTCTCATGCTCGCTCTCCCGCCCTCAGCGAGCCGAGGATGGCCGAAAAATCCCGACTTGAACCGAAGAGACGAGTGTTGCCGACAACAGCCGACGTGAGCCGAAGAGCCGAGTGTAGCCGAAAACAGCCGAGTTTACCCGTAGAGCCGAGTGTGGCCGAAAACAGCCGAGTTTACCGAAGAGCCGAGTGTAGCCGAAAACAGCCGAGTTTGCCCGAAGAACCGATGGTAGCCGAAAACAGCCGTGTTTACCCGAAGAGCGAGTGTAGCCGAAAACAGCCGAGTTTACACCAAGAGCCGATGATAGCCGACTGGAATCGATAGCCGAGTGGAGCCGACACTGGCCGCATTTAGAGAATGTGCTGAATATGACCGAGTTTAGCCGCACCGTGCCGAGTTGGGCCGAAGAGCCGAACTGAAACAAGTTTAGACCAAGAGCCGAAGCAAGCCGAATTGAGCCGAGTTTCTTTAAACAGAACCGAAGGACGCCGCAGCGCTCTCCCTGCAGGTCTCCGGGGAACACGGCAGGGGGCGCTGTGCCTGCAGTGCGCCGGGACAGACGGCAGGGGGCGCTGTATAAAGTAAGTATAAAATATCAACTCTCTATAAGAAGGAATAAAAGCTCTATGTCACGTGCAGCAGTAGAAAATTTCAGGCTCCCAGGGAATAAATAGTTTTCTTTAAATCATTTTCGTTTTGGAGGTTTTTTTTACTCCCAGGTAGCCTGAAAGTTTCTACTGATGCTTTTTTACTCTAAAGCTAGAAAGGAAAACCAAGATCAGAAATAGAAAAAAGGGAAGGGAAGGAAAGGAAAGGAATCAGGACCACAAGAGGGAAGGGAAGGGGTGAAAAGCAGAGTGAAAAAGGAAAAAAGGTTGGAGCGAAAAAGAGAGGGCATTCGGGAGGAGCGTTGCTGCCTCAGGTCCTTCCCCGCCCAGGGGCGAAGGACCCGTTTGATGCCCGGGAGGGACTGCAGCTCCCGGTGGCGGAGGACGGAGCAGTGGCTGTCAGCCCGAGACTACAACTCCCGGCATGCCCTGCTACCGGCGAGGCGTGTGACGCAACGGCTGACGCGGCACCGGAGTGGCTGGCGTGCCAGGCGGCCGCGCGGGGCTGTGCGCGGGCAGCTCCCGGCGCCGCGGCGGCGACGCTGGAGGGGCGAAGCCTCCGTCTGGCCGCCCGCACGGAGCTGAGCAGCGCGGAAGGAGCGTCGGCCCGGTTCTTCGGCCTTACTCAGCGGTAGCGATGGCGGAGGGCGAGGCGGTGCTTTGCTGCCGCGGGCCGGGAGCTGCAGGAGCCGCCCCGGGCGAGCGGCGCCGGGCGCTCCCGCGGTCCCGGTGGGGCGGCTGCCCTCAGGCTGGCGGAGGCGCAGCAGCCCCCGAGCTGCAGCCGTCTCCCTCGGGCTGCTGCCGGTGCTGCGGGCGGAGGCGGCTCCGCCGCGTGTTGGGCGTTGCGAGCAGAGAGCGCTGCCATATCGCCGGAATGACTGGGCTGCTGCCTGCGCTAGTGCTCGAGGCTCTTTCTGCCATGCAAACGGATGGAGCGGCGCTGAGCGGTAAAGCCAGAGATGGCCGGGAGAATGCCCAGCGCAGGGAGCAGGCGGGCTGTATCCTTCCGATGGCACAGGTGCGATCTGCAAACTCATCCCCTTCTGCCCCTGCCCTCCCCAGCCCCAGGGAAAGTGCTTTCCAGCATTGTCGGGCTTCTGAAAGACAAAACTTGTGATTTGACACTAGCATCCAGAAAAGCTTTCTGTCTAGATTAGCAAATGCCTAAATTGTTCTTGGTTACATCCCATGACCGGTTTTAGGCATACTGCTTTTAGGATTTTCTTGTACCAAGGTGAGAAAATAGGCAGGTCTGATAGTGGTTTCACTTTTTTTCTACTTCACGTTCCATGAGATTCTTTTATCCAAGCACTTGTTTTAAAATTGTACTGTAGGCGTTTATGGTTCACTTTTTTTTTCTTTGCAGCACCCGTGACTTTTTTTTTTTTCTCTAAATCGGGAGTAAATATAGCTGAGTAAAATGACCTTGGTTTTCTTCTTTCTTTTTCAACTGAGTTGTTTTTATTAAAAATCCTATTTGAATATGTAGAAAAAGTGGGTATGTCCTGTAATATATCCTAGCTTTTCTTGTTTACAGGGTACTCAGAAAATATGTCTCCCTTAGAGTCCCACAGAAACGTTCTCAGTGCGATCTCTGTCAAGGTATGCATTTACAAATAAGTGATCCATTTAGATATTTGACTGTGTACCTTTTCCTGTAATTCAGAGCTTGCGTTCCGTGGCTTTTATGATAAACCTATAAAACATGTAAAAATGGTTTTGCACGTCTTAATCGTTGCAGGCAGCACTAAGTGGATTTAGAGCCTGTTCTTGACCAGACAAAGGGAAAAAGTGTGACTTTGATGCTGAACTTGTCATTTTTCATTGGACTTGTCTTTAATTATTCAGGAATAGAGAGAACTAGAAAAAGAGAGAAATAGAATTGGTTATTGAGCACTCCTCAAATGCTCACCGTGATTCAGTGCAGAGCCGAAGTGAAGGGTGATGGAACAGAGCTCTGTGCTTTAGAAGGAAATAAATTTAAACCTGACCTCCACACAGTGTCTCACTAACTTCTGTTGTTTTAAAATACAAAATACGTTTAGGAAGTGTTGGAAGTTAGTATTTTGGGAAAGAAATGGCAGTTCCACAGAACATTGCATTTAACAGAGGCTCTCGGAACGATTCATGTTGTAACTGCTGTCACTGCAATCGGTTGGTGGTTCAGCCTTGAAATGTGCACTTGCCCTTCTATAAAGCACTGTTTTGTTTGCCTTTCAGTGCTATGAGTCTTGATAAATTGGAGAAGAGCCCAAGAGAAGTTTTTCATCCCTTGATATAAAAGGTAGGAAGTGACTTTTTTTGGTTTGGTTCTCTTTCTTTATTATTTTCTGGAAATAAAAGTAATTAAGTATAGGTACGACTGGTTTGTTTCTTCCAGTAGCAGGTGATAATAATAGTAGTAGTAATAGTAAAAATAATAATAGAAATAATAATAGTAGTAACGTAATACTACTTAAACTGTCTTTATCCATTGAATTGGCCATTTCAAATCAAAACTTGTAAACACAAATCAAACCATCATCCTTGTAGAATCTTTCACAGCAGTGGGCTAAAGATCCTGGTTTTGTTGACAGGATTTATCGGTTCTGGAAGAACAAGAGGGAAGTACAAGCCTAACTACTTCTAGCTCACAGACCCGTCCAGTGAATACAGCTTTGTATTTTGATGGGCTTGTGATGACTTTGAAATCAATTGCTCATTACAGTAAAAAAAAATATAATGTTTTTTTGAATGTGACAGCAGAAATAACTTTCAGTACCAACTTAATAATAATAGATCACCAATTTAAGTTAAAAATTCATGCTATACTATCAAAATTTAAAGGTAAAATATTATGTATTAGGTGATGGTATAAAGTGTACGTTCTAATGTGTAGGATGTATGCAGAGATACATACATACCTGAAAGTCCTTAGAGGAAACAAATTTTTATGTCTGCTGTTTGACTGTTTATCATACAATATTTGGTTTTATTTCCCAGGGATCGGTGAATTTTAACTTTGGAGTCCTCTGTGCTAAGGATGCTCGGCTTACAGATGATGAAATGTTCAGTAATGGTGAGTTTTTCACCTTCTCTTTAGTTGCTATGCTGATCTGAATAAGAAAAAAACAAAAGCAAGAGAAAAAAAAAGGATGGTTTATTATTTTTTACGCTGTTACGTTTGTTTCCTCAGTATTTGCTGCAGCTCTGCTTACCCAAACTTTGGGTTCCTTCTGTCCCACTGGGAGTGGCCCGATTTGGTTGCATCTGGTGAAATTCACCCTGAGACCTTGGAGAACCAGCTCAAACTACGTGAGAGCCATTTGCAGTTCTCTCCAGACACCTGGAGAATGGGTGATGCTTCTGAGGATCTGGCAAGTGTACTTCTATCAAAACTCAGTCTGTGAAATTTCTGGGGAAAACCCTTCTGTGTACCGAAGGGTTCAAACTCTGGTGAGGATCCAGTTATCAGGTGCTCACCTGGATGGTTCCAGCTCTTAAAGTGAACACTTGTACTCTTGCCCTGTAGTTTATATCAACTGTATTTTTGTTATTTTGCAAGATTTCACGGCTTTGCAAAATATTGTGCATTTGACTCTTTGGAACCTGTCAGATCATTCTTTGGTGCAGCACCACCTCATGGGACACTTGGCTGCTGTCCTGAAGGGGTTGGTCGTAAATCCTGGAGGGTTTATAAGTCTTCTGTCCCCAGGGAGGTATCGTGCTTTGTTTGCTTTTGTTCTGTTTGTTAGGCGCTGCTTCTCACTGGAAGTATGAATTTCAAACTACCCTGTTCTTTTTTTAACTGTTTTCCTGGTTCTCTCCCTACGGCAGGGAAAGACTCTCGTGTCCTTGTCGTCAGGCTCGGTGCTGTCCAAAAAGATACAGAGACTAAAACAATCATAAGAAGCAAAATATGACTGCAGGGAAAACAAGCTGGAGAGAACAAAAGGTGGTATTGTTATCCTTACCCTCTATTAGAAACATCCACTGTGCTTTGATGCTGGTAGCTGCCAGGGGCTTGTTAGCTCTTTGTAGGCAGGTGTGGGTGTTCACTTGTAGGTTTTTTCTCTGGACAAGTCAATTCAATCTTTGCTAAGCTTATATTTGCAGATTACTCTCTAGCACAGTCCAGCATGACATTTTTGAATGTTGTAAAAATACCACGTTACTTGGAAATTGCTAATGATGAGAAGCCTTAGGGAAAAAAGAAGATTTCAGGGTTGGAAGATGTGAGAAGAATTTTGTGGGGATGTGAGACTGAAATAAAGTGCACTTGAAGCTGGACTGGCACGCTGGCAGATCCCCTATTAAAGAGTAGTGCTTAAATTAACCTGGGGGTTGCCCATTGTTTCTGTAGAAATCAATGTTTCCTGGTCTTCAGAAGTAAGCTGCTTTGAAAAGCTGGAAGGTGCAGTATAGTGACAATCCCCGTGCTTTGGATTAAAAGTAGATTTCAGAAGGGTGATAGGCTTTTGTCTTTTCCTAGAAGTCAATGTAATCCTATCGAGGAGTTTTTAATTCTGTGTTGCCATGTCATCCCTCAGAGCCCTGTCGTACTAATCGTCATACAGATACAAAACAAAAAATCAGACCCTGTCCCAGCCACTTGGAGCCCAGAACACGATTTCCTCGGGCTGCCATTTGTGCGCCATCGGTACTCACCACGGAAGCGAGCCGGGGATGTTGCAGCTGTTGGGAACAAACCGCTTCTCGTCACACAGAAATGGAATTCGGACGACGCCTCGGCCAGCCCCTCTCTGCCGTCGTCTCCTGAATCTGCAGCAGAGCAGTTGCAGTCCGTCCGGGTACGTGTAATCCAGCTCCTGACGATCTGAGCACACGGAGCAGCGCTCAGCTGCCGTGGGGGCTCAGGGAAGGCAGAGTGTGCATTGTCATCTTCCTGAACCTACAGACCAATCAAAGTGAGAAGCCACAGGGTGGAAATGAGTCGCATATATGCTAAATAAAACTTGCAGATTTATTTAAGAATTGTTTCTGCTTGTTCTTTGTTGTGCTTCAGCACTTACAAAACCTCCCTTTAAAATCAGTTCAATTCATCAGTTGAACCTTTGTTTGCAGACCCTCACTGAGCAGAATTTGTTGCAGACTCAGTGCACGCTGCACTGGAGTGTGAGGAGCTCAGTGCACTGCCGGGAGTGTGAGGAGCTCATGTGTGCTACTTTTTGCTTTAGGATGCTCTAAGGTATTTATTCCTTTTGGGATACATGATGAGAATTCCCAAGAGAGGTAGTTATAAGGTATGATATTGGGAAAAAAGCCTGTGTGGTTGGAATGTTGTTGTTGTCAAAAGTTAATTTTTTCTTAGCCAGTAGTTAGCTTTTTGCTTTATTTTTGTGGTAGCAGTATTTTATTGTTTAAAAAATTGCTTCAAAATAACTTCGGTGGCTGGCCATCGGTACCTTGTTCAGATTTGCCTATTTGCTTGTAGCTAAAACGTTCACATCTTGTTTATCATTCTATTTAAGAAACTGCTGCCCAGCCAACTAATAACTGAACATCTATCTGTCTGGGACACGGGGAGAGGATTTAGGTAATGTCTTTGTTTCCAGAAAAAAGTTCCTGTGTAGTTTCTAAATCGAGGAGAGGGGGGTGAAGACTCGGGGCTCTGATGCCGTTGGGGCACCCCAAGGTCCCCAGGAGAGGAAGCCCCACTGGGGTGCAGGAGCAGGTGTGTTCTCATGTGATATAGAATAAATGACAAATATAAACATGAAAATTGTAATCATGAAAATATTTTTTTAAATAGCTAAATAAAGCGGGGTTTTTTTATTTGTCAATAAGCAGGGTTTTGATTATAAAAATTATAAATACAAACAATATAAATGTAGAAATCTAAGTACAGGAATATATCATAAATAAATACAGATATATATATAAAGTTTAAAAACAAGAAAAAATTAGTTGTAGCAGTAGATATGACACATAATATAAATAATAATTTAAATACATTTCTAGAACTTTACATATTTTATATATAATTAATACACTGCATCAAAAGAAACTATAAATATGAATGGGAATATAATTATACTAAGTATAAAAATATTTCAATCTCGTTTAAAAGAAGGTTGTTTTTTGTATTTATTTGGTTAGAGACGGGGTTTTTATTTGGAATAATAGAAGTATTATAGAAGTATAAATCTAAATATAGCAATATACAATCTATAGAGAAAGATATTTGTAAAAACACGAGCGAACGACGCCTCCTTCGGCCGAATGGAACGAGCTCAGCCGAAGCAAGGCGAGACCGGCCGAACCTGACGGCCTCGAGCGAACCGAGGCCAGGCTTGCGAGGCTGCCTGAACGGAGCCGAGCTCAGGCGAACCGAGCCCGCTGCTCTCGTGCGCGCTAATTAGCGCGAGTGCGGTCACCGCCTAATGAGCCCCTGTGCCGCCCCGCGCTCCCGGTCGTGTCCGTGCGATGGGCGGGCCGCCCGCGGGACGCGGCAGCAGGAGAGCCCCGAGCCGGGCGCGTTTAACGTGAGGCGGCGCCGCTTGCCCGCCCTCAGGGAGCCGAGCCGAGCCGAGGCGCGCCGAACGCACAGAGCGGCTCCGAGTTCGGCCGAAGCGAGCCGAGCACACAGAGCGACTCCGAGTTCGGCCGAAGCGAGCCGAGGCGCGCCGAGCGCACAGAGCGGCTCCGAGTTCGGCTGAATGAAGCCGAGCCGCGCTGAATGTACAGAGCGGCTCCGAGTTCGGCCGAAGCGGGCCGCGCTGAGCGCACAGAGCGGCTCCGAGTTCGGCTGAATGAAGCCGAGCCTTGCCGAGCGCACAGAGCGGCTCCGAGTTCGGCCGAAGCGAGCCGAGCCGCGCCGAGCGCAGTGAGAGGCTCCGAGTTCGGCCGAATAAAGCCGAGCCGCGCCGAAGAGGCGCATCCAGCCGAATGCAGCCGACAATAGCCGAGTTTAGCCGATTACAGCCCAATTTAGCCGAGCACTTAAGTTATTCTGCAGCCCTTTGACTTTTGTCCTGACTTTTTTTCAGATGCACCTCCTCAGGTGACTGCAGCAGTTCCTTAGGTTCCATCTTCTCAAAGGGTACAGGGCTCAAGAATTCGTCTTCCAGAGAGTTATCTCAAGTCCTGGCTGGTATTGTATCTGCCTATGTTGGCTAATGTTGTATGTACCTCTATTGTGTGTACCTATGCTGGCTTATACTGTATGTACTTATACTGTATGTACTTATGTTGGTTTATACTATATGTACTTACATTGGATGTACCTATATTGGTTTATATTGTGTGTACCTGTGTTGGTTTATACTGTATGTAAGTGCGTCACCTTATATTGTGTGTACTTACGCTCTGTTTACACTTGCACTGTTTACCTCAGCCTATATTGTGTGTACTTATATTGTACCACTTACGATCAGAGCTGCCCTGCCCTGGCACACAGTCACAGTTAGGTAGAACAGTTATAGAAATTTTACTCTTCATCTGTCTTTTGTGGGATTTTGGGTAGAAAGTTTATGGGTCCAGAGTGGGGACAAGTCCTAGCTGTCAGTTAGCCACTCGTTGACCCTTCCTGTTGTCTCACAGGTCCCCGAGGCTGCTGATTTCCCCAGGATCTGCCATTTACTTCAAGGAGCAGCAGCCAGAAGATGTGTCACAGCACGTTCTTCAGCGTCTCAGGTAAGGGCCGCAGTGAGCGTGTAAGTGGCAAGAGTGTGTCAGTGTGTGTGAGAGCACGTGGCTGTGTCTGTCTGTGTCTGCTCGTCTCTGCATGTGTGGGCACATGCTGACTGGATTTAACCTTGTGTGTGTGACTTTTGCTTTTCAGGTTTTGCAACTCATTTTTAAAGTCAGAATAAAAAATCCTCAGCCGGGTTATATTGTATGTACTGACATGGAATGTACCCATGTTGGCTTAAAACCCAGTAAAACAGACGATGATGGGCAAGAAAAAACCCAGAAAAAAACCCCAACAAGATGGGCAAGAAAAAACCCAGAAAAAAACCCCGAAGATGGGCATGAAGAAACCCAGAAAAAACCCCCAAGATGGGCAAGAAAAACCCCAGAGAAAACCCAGAAAAACAATTCCAAGGAGGGCAAGAAAAGACCCGGAAAACACCCGGAAAAAATCGCAACCAAAGTATAAATATATAAATGTCTTTCAAATATAGAGAGAATTTTTAAATTATTTAAAATGCAAAATAACATAAATCAATATCTGCATATAAGATCCATAATACCAGTAATACTGTATATATCTGATTATAGTGTATTATAGGAAATAGATATAAATAAATTTATATCAATTTTATGTTTATCATATCTGTCATTTGTTATATATTACACCATATTGATATAAGTTTTTTAAAGCAGTTTAACATAAAGGGGGGTTTTGTTTTTTATTTGGCAAAAGCAGGGGTTTTAGTACAAAAATGATAAATACAAATAATATAAAGGTAGAAATCTAAGTATAGAAACAGATCATAAATAAGTAAAGGCTAATATAAAATTAAAAATCTAAGATAAAATAAGTTGTAGCAGTAGATATGGTACATAATTTAAAAAATAATTTCTTTTTATTATTTGAATAGGACACATATTATATATCATGATTAATATAATGCTTAAATATAAACTATAAATATAAATGGGAATATAGTCATGCAAGCTATAAATATAAAAATATTTCAATATAGTTTAAAAGAATAGAGTTTTTTTGTATCTGTTTAGTTAGTATGGGATTTTTATTTTAAATAATTAAAATTACATTTCTATCATGCTTTTAACATAGAAATATACAATAAATATAGAAAGATATTTTTTAAACCACAAAATATAAATAAATAGAAACAGTAGGAATACACAGAATATATTTTATAAATTACATGCTACATCAATGTCCACTATAAATATGCATGTGAATATAAATACGAAAAATAGGACTATCAAATTGATTTTAATAGGATTTTAAACCAAGGCGGTTTGTTTGGTTCTGGTCGGATAAGAGGCAGGTTTTTGGCATTTATGTCAGAGCAGTTTTTGGCTGGGGTCGCCCCTGTTCTTTTTTGCCGCCGTCGCTGCCCGCAGCCCCGAGGCGCGCTGCGCCCCCATCTGGGGCGGGCGGCAGTGCTGCCGCCTTGTGGGCAGAGCGCGGTACTGCAGCCGTGCGACGGCAGGCAGGCGAGAGGCCGCCATGCTGGGAGTGGCGTGTCGCGGGTGTCTCGGACTTTTCGTTGACCTTCTCGAGATGGCGGGGAAGTGGAGGACCCCGGTGGGTGTAAGTGAACTGCCTGCATGGAATACCGACGTCATGGCGGCCCCGACGCATTTTTCTGTGGCGTTTCAAGCGTATCCGATAGATGCTGTGGGCTCAGCGACGCCGCGAGTGGGCGTATTTTTGAGGGTTTGTGACAGGCATCTGGGTAAACCTTCCCTCTGTGCGCCGGGGTCCTCTCATGCTCGCTCTCCCGCCCTCAGCGAGCCGAGGATGGCCGAAAAATCCCGACTTGAACCGAAGAGACGAGTGTTGCCGACAACAGCCGACGTGAGCCGAAGAGCCGAGTGTAGCCGAAAACAGCCGAGTTTACCCGTAGAGCCGAGTGTGGCCGAAAACAGCCGAGTTTACCGAAGAGCCGAGTGTAGCCGAAAACAGCCGAGTTTGCCCGAAGAACCGATGGTAGCCGAAAACAGCCGTGTTTACCCGAAGAGCGAGTGTAGCCGAAAACAGCCGAGTTTACACCAAGAGCCGATGATAGCCGACTGGAATCGATAGCCGAGTGGAGCCGACACTGGCCGCATTTAGAGAATGTGCTGAATATGACCGAGTTTAGCCGCACCGTGCCGAGTTGGGCCGAAGAGCCGAACTGAAACAAGTTTAGACCAAGAGCCGAAGCAAGCCGAATTGAGCCGAGTTTCTTTAAACAGAACCGAAGGACGCCGCAGCGCTCTCCCTGCAGGTCTCCGGGGAACACGGCAGGGGGCGCTGTGCCTGCAGTGCGCCGGGACAGACGGCAGGGGGCGCTGTATAAAGTAAGTATAAAATATCAACTCTCTATAAGAAGGAATAAAAGCTCTATGTCACGTGCAGCAGTAGAAAATTTCAGGCTCCCAGGGAATAAATAGTTTTCTTTAAATCATTTTCGTTTTGGAGGTTTTTTTTACTCCCAGGTAGCCTGAAAGTTTCTACTGATGCTTTTTTACTCTAAAGCTAGAAAGGAAAACCAAGATCAGAAATAGAAAAAAGGGAAGGGAAGGAAAGGAAAGGAATCAGGACCACAAGAGGGAAGGGAAGGGGTGAAAAGCAGAGTGAAAAAGGAAAAAAGGTTGGAGCGAAAAAGAGAGGGCATTCGGGAGGAGCGTTGCTGCCTCAGGTCCTTCCCCGCCCAGGGGCGAAGGACCCGTTTGATGCCCGGGAGGGACTGCAGCTCCCGGTGGCGGAGGACGGAGCAGTGGCTGTCAGCCCGAGACTACAACTCCCGGCATGCCCTGCTACCGGCGAGGCGTGTGACGCAACGGCTGACGCGGCACCGGAGTGGCTGGCGTGCCAGGCGGCCGCGCGGGGCTGTGCGCGGGCAGCTCCCGGCGCCGCGGCGGCGACGCTGGAGGGGCGAAGCCTCCGTCTGGCCGCCCGCACGGAGCTGAGCAGCGCGGAAGGAGCGTCGGCCCGGTTCTTCGGCCTTACTCAGCGGTAGCGATGGCGGAGGGCGAGGCGGTGCTTTGCTGCCGCGGGCCGGGAGCTGCAGGAGCCGCCCCGGGCGAGCGGCGCCGGGCGCTCCCGCGGTCCCGGTGGGGCGGCTGCCCTCAGGCTGGCGGAGGCGCAGCAGCCCCCGAGCTGCAGCCGTCTCCCTCGGGCTGCTGCCGGTGCTGCGGGCGGAGGCGGCTCCGCCGCGTGTTGGGCGTTGCGAGCAGAGAGCGCTGCCATATCGCCGGAATGACTGGGCTGCTGCCTGCGCTAGTGCTCGAGGCTCTTTCTGCCATGCAAACGGATGGAGCGGCGCTGAGCGGTAAAGCCAGAGATGGCCGGGAGAATGCCCAGCGCAGGGAGCAGGCGGGCTGTATCCTTCCGATGGCACAGGTGCGATCTGCAAACTCATCCCCTTCTGCCCCTGCCCTCCCCAGCCCCAGGGAAAGTGCTTTCCAGCATTGTCGGGCTTCTGAAAGACAAAACTTGTGATTTGACACTAGCATCCAGAAAAGCTTTCTGTCTAGATTAGCAAATGCCTAAATTGTTCTTGGTTACATCCCATGACCGGTTTTAGGCATACTGCTTTTAGGATTTTCTTGTACCAAGGTGAGAAAATAGGCAGGTCTGATAGTGGTTTCACTTTTTTTCTACTTCACGTTCCATGAGATTCTTTTATCCAAGCACTTGTTTTAAAATTGTACTGTAGGCGTTTATGGTTCACTTTTTTTTTCTTTGCAGCACCCGTGACTTTTTTTTTTTTCTCTAAATCGGGAGTAAATATAGCTGAGTAAAATGACCTTGGTTTTCTTCTTTCTTTTTCAACTGAGTTGTTTTTATTAAAAATCCTATTTGAATATGTAGAAAAAGTGGGTATGTCCTGTAATATATCCTAGCTTTTCTTGTTTACAGGGTACTCAGAAAATATGTCTCCCTTAGAGTCCCACAGAAACGTTCTCAGTGCGATCTCTGTCAAGGTATGCATTTACAAATAAGTGATCCATTTAGATATTTGACTGTGTACCTTTTCCTGTAATTCAGAGCTTGCGTTCCGTGGCTTTTATGATAAACCTATAAAACATGTAAAAATGGTTTTGCACGTCTTAATCGTTGCAGGCAGCACTAAGTGGATTTAGAGCCTGTTCTTGACCAGACAAAGGGAAAAAGTGTGACTTTGATGCTGAACTTGTCATTTTTCATTGGACTTGTCTTTAATTATTCAGGAATAGAGAGAACTAGAAAAAGAGAGAAATAGAATTGGTTATTGAGCACTCCTCAAATGCTCACCGTGATTCAGTGCAGAGCCGAAGTGAAGGGTGATGGAACAGAGCTCTGTGCTTTAGAAGGAAATAAATTTAAACCTGACCTCCACACAGTGTCTCACTAACTTCTGTTGTTTTAAAATACAAAATACGTTTAGGAAGTGTTGGAAGTTAGTATTTTGGGAAAGAAATGGCAGTTCCACAGAACATTGCATTTAACAGAGGCTCTCGGAACGATTCATGTTGTAACTGCTGTCACTGCAATCGGTTGGTGGTTCAGCCTTGAAATGTGCACTTGCCCTTCTATAAAGCACTGTTTTGTTTGCCTTTCAGTGCTATGAGTCTTGATAAATTGGAGAAGAGCCCAAGAGAAGTTTTTCATCCCTTGATATAAAAGGTAGGAAGTGACTTTTTTTGGTTTGGTTCTCTTTCTTTATTATTTTCTGGAAATAAAAGTAATTAAGTATAGGTACGACTGGTTTGTTTCTTCCAGTAGCAGGTGATAATAATAGTAGTAGTAATAGTAAAAATAATAATAGAAATAATAATAGTAGTAACGTAATACTACTTAAACTGTCTTTATCCATTGAATTGGCCATTTCAAATCAAAACTTGTAAACACAAATCAAACCATCATCCTTGTAGAATCTTTCACAGCAGTGGGCTAAAGATCCTGGTTTTGTTGACAGGATTTATCGGTTCTGGAAGAACAAGAGGGAAGTACAAGCCTAACTACTTCTAGCTCACAGACCCGTCCAGTGAATACAGCTTTGTATTTTGATGGGCTTGTGATGACTTTGAAATCAATTGCTCATTACAGTAAAAAAAAATATAATGTTTTTTTGAATGTGACAGCAGAAATAACTTTCAGTACCAACTTAATAATAATAGATCACCAATTTAAGTTAAAAATTCATGCTATACTATCAGAATTTAAAGGTAAAATATTATGTATGAGGTGATGGTATAAAGTGTACGTTCTAATGTGTAGGATGTATGCAGAGATACATACATACCTGAAAGTCCTTAGAGGAAACAAATTTTTATGTCTGCTGTTTGACTGTTTATCATACAATATTTGGTTTTATTTCCCAGGGATCGGTGAATTTTAACTTTGGAGTCCTCTGTGCTAAGGATGCTCGGCTTACAGATGATGAAATGTTCAGTAATGGTGAGTTTTTCACCTTCTCTTTAGTTGCTATGCTGATCTGAATAAGAAAAAAACAAAAGCAAGAGAAAAAAAAAGGATGGTTTATTATTTTTTACGCTGTTACGTTTGTTTCCTCAGTATTTGCTGCAGCTCTGCTTACCCAAACTTTGGGTTCCTTCTGTCCCACTGGGAGTGGCCCGATTTGGTTGCATCTGGTGAAATTCACCCTGAGACCTTGGAGAACCAGCTCAAACTACGTGAGAGCCATTTGCAGTTCTCTCCAGACACCTGGAGAATGGGTGATGCTTCTGAGGATCTGGCAAGTGTACTTCTATCAAAACTCAGTCTGTGAAATTTCTGGGGAAAACCCTTCTGTGTACCGAAGGGTTCAAACTCTGGTGAGGATCCAGTTATCAGGTGCTCACCTGGATGGTTCCAGCTCTTAAAGTGAACACTTGTACTCTTGCCCTGTAGTTTATATCAACTGTATTTTTGTTATTTTGCAAGATTTCACGGCTTTGCAAAATATTGTGCATTTGACTCTTTGGAACCTGTCAGATCATTCTTTGGTGCAGCACCACCTCATGGGACACTTGGCTGCTGTCCTGAAGGGGTTGGTCGTAAATCCTGGAGGGTTTATAAGTCTTCTGTCCCCAGGGAGGTATCGTGCTTTGTTTGCTTTTGTTCTGTTTGTTAGGCGCTGCTTCTCACTGGAAGTATGAATTTCAAACTACCCTGTTCTTTTTTTAACTGTTTTCCTGGTTCTCTCCCTACGGCAGGGAAAGACTCTCGTGTCCTTGTCGTCAGGCTCGGTGCTGTCCAAAAAGATACAGAGACTAAAACAATCATAAGAAGCAAAATATGACTGCAGGGAAAACAAGCTGGAGAGAACAAAAGGTGGTATTGTTATCCTTACCCTCTATTAGAAACATCCACTGTGCTTTGATGCTGGTAGCTGCCAGGGGCTTGTTAGCTCTTTGTAGGCAGGTGTGGGTGTTCACTTGTAGGTTTTTTCTCTGGACAAGTCAATTCAATCTTTGCTAAGCTTATATTTGCAGATTACTCTCTAGCACAGTCCAGCATGACATTTTTGAATGTTGTAAAAATACCACGTTACTTGGAAATTGCTAATGATGAGAAGCCTTAGGGAAAAAAGAAGATTTCAGGGTTGGAAGATGTGAGAAGAATTTTGTGGGGATGTGAGACTGAAATAAAGTGCACTTGAAGCTGGACTGGCACGCTGGCAGATCCCCTATTAAAGAGTAGTGCTTAAATTAACCTGGGGGTTGCCCATTGTTTCTGTAGAAATCAATGTTTCCTGGTCTTCAGAAGTAAGCTGCTTTGAAAAGCTGGAAGGTGCAGTATAGTGACAATCCCCGTGCTTTGGATTAAAAGTAGATTTCAGAAGGGTGATAGGCTTTTGTCTTTTCCTAGAAGTCAATGTAATCCTATCGAGGAGTTTTTAATTCTGTGTTGCCATGTCATCCCTCAGAGCCCTGTCGTACTAATCGTCATACAGATACAAAACAAAAAATCAGACCCTGTCCCAGCCACTTGGAGCCCAGAACACGATTTCCTCGGGCTGCCATTTGTGCGCCATCGGTACTCACCACGGAAGCGAGCCGGGGATGTTGCAGCTGTTGGGAACAAACCGCTTCTCGTCACACAGAAATGGAATTCGGACGACGCCTCGGCCAGCCCCTCTCTGCCGTCGTCTCCTGAATCTGCAGCAGAGCAGTTGCAGTCCGTCCGGGTACGTGTAATCCAGCTCCTGACGATCTGAGCACACGGAGCAGCGCTCAGCTGCCGTGGGGGCTCAGGGAAGGCAGAGTGTGCATTGTCATCTTCCTGAACCTACAGACCAATCAAAGTGAGAAGCCACAGGGTGGAAATGAGTCGCATATATGCTAAATAAAACTTGCAGATTTATTTAAGAATTGTTTCTGCTTGTTCTTTGTTGTGCTTCAGCACTTACAAAACCTCCCTTTAAAATCAGTTCAATTCATCAGTTGAACCTTTGTTTGCAGACCCTCACTGAGCAGAATTTGTTGCAGACTCAGTGCACGCTGCACTGGAGTGTGAGGAGCTCAGTGCACTGCCGGGAGTGTGAGGAGCTCATGTGTGCTACTTTTTGCTTTAGGATGCTCTAAGGTATTTATTCCTTTTGGGATACATGATGAGAATTCCCAAGAGAGGTAGTTATAAGGTATGATATTGGGAAAAAAGCCTGTGTGGTTGGAATGTTGTTGTTGTCAAAAGTTAATTTTTTCTTAGCCAGTAGTTAGCTTTTTGCTTTATTTTTGTGGTAGCAGTATTTTATTGTTTAAAAAATTGCTTCAAAATAACTTCGGTGGCTGGCCATCGGTACCTTGTTCAGATTTGCCTATTTGCTTGTAGCTAAAACGTTCACATCTTGTTTATCATTCTATTTAAGAAACTGCTGCCCAGCCAACTAATAACTGAACATCTATCTGTCTGGGACACGGGGAGAGGATTTAGGTAATGTCTTTGTTTCCAGAAAAAAGTTCCTGTGTAGTTTCTAAATCGAGGAGAGGGGGGTGAAGACTCGGGGCTCTGATGCCGTTGGGGCACCCCAAGGTCCCCAGGAGAGGAAGCCCCACTGGGGTGCAGGAGCAGGTGTGTTCTCATGTGATATAGAATAAATGACAAATATAAACATGAAAATTGTAATCATGAAAATATTTTTTTAAATAGCTAAATAAAGCGGGGTTTTTTTATTTGTCAATAAGCAGGGTTTTGATTATAAAAATTATAAATACAAACAATATAAATGTAGAAATCTAAGTACAGGAATATATCATAAATAAATACAGATATATATATAAAGTTTAAAAACAAGAAAAAATTAGTTGTAGCAGTAGATATGACACATAATATAAATAATAATTTAAATACATTTCTAGAACTTTACATATTTTATATATAATTAATACACTGCATCAAAAGAAACTATAAATATGAATGGGAATATAATTATACTAAGTATAAAAATATTTCAATCTCGTTTAAAAGAAGGTTGTTTTTTGTATTTATTTGGTTAGAGACGGGGTTTTTATTTGGAATAATAGAAGTATTATAGAAGTATAAATCTAAATATAGCAATATACAATCTATAGAGAAAGATATTTGTAAAAACACGAGCGAACGACGCCTCCTTCGGCCGAATGGAACGAGCTCAGCCGAAGCAAGGCGAGACCGGCCGAACCTGACGGCCTCGAGCGAACCGAGGCCAGGCTTGCGAGGCTGCCTGAACGGAGCCGAGCTCAGGCGAACCGAGCCCGCTGCTCTCGTGCGCGCTAATTAGCGCGAGTGCGGTCACCGCCTAATGAGCCCCTGTGCCGCCCCGCGCTCCCGGTCGTGTCCGTGCGATGGGCGGGCCGCCCGCGGGACGCGGCAGCAGGAGAGCCCCGAGCCGGGCGCGTTTAACGTGAGGCGGCGCCGCTTGCCCGCCCTCAGGGAGCCGAGCCGAGCCGAGGCGCGCCGAACGCACAGAGCGGCTCCGAGTTCGGCCGAAGCGAGCCGAGCACACAGAGCGACTCCGAGTTCGGCCGAAGCGAGCCGAGGCGCGCCGAGCGCACAGAGCGGCTCCGAGTTCGGCTGAATGAAGCCGAGCCGCGCTGAATGTACAGAGCGGCTCCGAGTTCGGCCGAAGCGGGCCGCGCTGAGCGCACAGAGCGGCTCCGAGTTCGGCTGAATGAAGCCGAGCCTTGCCGAGCGCACAGAGCGGCTCCGAGTTCGGCCGAAGCGAGCCGAGCCGCGCCGAGCGCAGTGAGAGGCTCCGAGTTCGGCCGAATAAAGCCGAGCCGCGCCGAAGAGGCGCATCCAGCCGAATGCAGCCGACAATAGCCGAGTTTAGCCGATTACAGCCCAATTTAGCCGAGCACTTAAGTTATTCTGCAGCCCTTTGACTTTTGTCCTGACTTTTTTTCAGATGCACCTCCTCAGGTGACTGCAGCAGTTCCTTAGGTTCCATCTTCTCAAAGGGTACAGGGCTCAAGAATTCGTCTTCCAGAGAGTTATCTCAAGTCCTGGCTGGTATTGTATCTGCCTATGTTGGCTAATGTTGTATGTACCTCTATTGTGTGTACCTATGCTGGCTTATACTGTATGTACTTATACTGTATGTACTTATGTTGGTTTATACTATATGTACTTACATTGGATGTACCTATATTGGTTTATATTGTGTGTACCTGTGTTGGTTTATACTGTATGTAAGTGCGTCACCTTATATTGTGTGTACTTACGCTCTGTTTACACTTGCACTGTTTACCTCAGCCTATATTGTGTGTACTTATATTGTACCACTTACGATCAGAGCTGCCCTGCCCTGGCACACAGTCACAGTTAGGTAGAACAGTTATAGAAATTTTACTCTTCATCTGTCTTTTGTGGGATTTTGGGTAGAAAGTTTATGGGTCCAGAGTGGGGACAAGTCCTAGCTGTCAGATAACCACTCGTTGACCCTTCCTGTTGTCTCACAGGTCCCCGAGGCTGCTGATTTCCCCAGGATCTGCCATTTACTTCAAGGAGCAGCAGCCAGAAGATGTGTCACAGCACGTTCTTCAGCGTCTCAGGTAAGGGCCGCAGTGAGCGTGTAAGTGGCAAGAGTGTGTCAGTGTGTGTGAGAGCACGTGGCTGTGTCTGTCTGTGTCTGCTCGTCTCTGCATGTGTGGGCACATGCTGACTGGATTTAACCTTGTGTATATGACTTTTGCTTTTCAGGTTTTGCAACTCATTTTTAAAGTCAGAATAAAAAATCCTCAGCCGGGTTATATTGTATGTACTGACATGGAATGTACCCATGTTGGCTTAAAACCCAGTAAAACAGACGATGATGGGCAAGAAAAAACCCAGAAAAAAACCCCAACAAGATGGGCAAGAAAAAACCCAGAAAAAAACCCCGAAGATGGGCATGAAGAAACCCAGAAAAAACCCCCAAGATGGGCAAGAAAAACCCCAGAGAAAACCCAGAAAAACAATTCCAAGGAGGGCAAGAAAAGACCCGGAAAACACCCGGAAAAAATCGCAACCAAAGTATAAATATATAAATGTCTTTCAAATATAGAGAGAATTTTTAAATTATTTAAAATGCAAAATAACATAAATCAATATCTGCATATAAGATCCATAATACCAGTAATACTGTATATATCTGATTATAGTGTATTATAGGAAATAGATATAAATAAATTTATATCAATTTTATGTTTATCATATCTGTCATTTGTTATATATTACACCATATTGATATAAGTTTTTTAAAGCAGTTTAACATAAAGGGGGGTTTTGTTTTTTATTTGGCAAAAGCAGGGGTTTTAGTACAAAAATGATAAATACAAATAATATAAAGGTAGAAATCTAAGTATAGAAACAGATCATAAATAAGTAAAGGCTAATATAAAATTAAAAATCTAAGATAAAATAAGTTGTAGCAGTAGATATGGTACATAATTTAAAAAATAATTTCTTTTTATTATTTGAATAGGACACATATTATATATCATGATTAATATAATGCTTAAATATAAACTATAAATATAAATGGGAATATAGTCATGCAAGCTATAAATATAAAAATATTTCAATATAGTTTAAAAGAATAGAGTTTTTTTGTATCTGTTTAGTTAGTATGGGATTTTTATTTTAAATAATTAAAATTACATTTCTATCATGCTTTTAACATAGAAATATACAATAAATATAGAAAGATATTTTTTAAACCACAAAATATAAATAAATAGAAACAGTAGGAATACACAGAATATATTTTATAAATTACATGCTACATCAATGTCCACTATAAATATGCATGTGAATATAAATACGAAAAATAGGACTATCAAATTGATTTTAATAGGATTTTAAACCAAGGCGGTTTGTTTGGTTCTGGTCGGATAAGAGGCAGGTTTTTGGCATTTATGTCAGAGCAGTTTTTGGCTGGGGTCGCCCCTGTTCTTTTTTGCCGCCGTCGCTGCCCGCAGCCCCGAGGCGCGCTGCGCCCCCGGCTGGGGCGGGCGGCAGTGCTGCCGCCTTGTGGGCAGAGCGCGGTACTGCAGCCGTGCGCCGGCAGGCAGGCGAGAGGCCGCCATGCTGGGAGTGGCGTGTCGCGGGTGTCCCGGACTTTTCGTTGACCTTCTCGAGATGGCGGGGAAGTGGAGGACCCCGGTGGGTGTAAGTGAACTGCCTGCATGGAACACCGACGTCATGGCGGCCCCGACGGATTTTTCTGTGGCGTTTCAAGCGTATCCGATACATGCTGTGGGTTCAGCGGCGCCGCGGGCGGGCGTATTTCTGCGGGTTGGCGGAAGGCATCTGGGTAAACCTGGCCTGTCTGCGCCGGGGTCCTCTCATGCCCGCTCTCCCGCCCTCAGCAAGCCGAGCCGGGCCGAATTGTTCCGAAAAGAGCCGACTTGAGACGAAGAGCCGAGTGTGGCCGAAAACAGCCGAGTGTACCCGAAGAGCCGAGTGTGGCCGAAAACAGCCGACTTGAGCCGAAGAGCCGAGTGAAGCCGAAAACAGCCGAGTGTACCCGAAGAGACGAGTGTAGCCGAAAACAGCCGAGTGTACCCGAAGAGCCGTGTGTAGCCGAAAACAGCCGAGTTTACACCAAGAGCCGATGATAGCCGACTTGAATCGATAGCCCGGGGTAGCCGACACTGGCCGCATTTAGACAATGCGCCGAATGTGACCGACTTTAGCCCAAGCGTGCCGAGTTCGGCCGAAGAGCCGAACCAAGCCGAATTGAGCCGAGTTTCATTAAACAGAACCGAACGACGCCGCAGCGCTCTCCCTGCAGGTCTCCGGGGCACACGGCAGGGGGCGCTGTATAAAGTAAGTATAAAATATCACCTATCTATAAGAAGGAATAAAAGCTCTATGTCATGTGCAGCAGTAGAAAATTTCAGGCTCCCAGGGAGTAAATAGTTTTCTTTACATCATTTTCGGTTTGCAGGTTTGTTTTACTCCCAGGTAGCCTGAAAGTTTCTACTGCTGCTTTTTTATTCTAAAGCTAGAAAGGAAAACCAAGATTAGACATACAGGGAAAGAAAGAAAGAAAAGGAAAACAAGAAAATAAGGAATGGAACTGAAAGGAAGAAAGAAAGAAAGAAGGATAGGAAGGCAGGAAGGAAGGAAGGCAGGCAGGCCAAAGGAAAAAAACGAAGGAGGGCAAGGAGAAAGACAGGGAAAAAAAAAAAAAGACGAAAAAAAGAAAAAAAAAGACGAAAAAAAGAAAAAAAAAAGGATAAAGACTTCGAGATGCGCAAGAAAAAACCCAGAAAAAACCCCCAAGGTGGGCAAGAAGAAACGAAGAAAAGAACCCAAGAAATGCCAGAAAAAGTCAAGGAAAAAGGGAGGAAAAGCCCCAAGAAAGAAGGCAAGAAAGAGAGGCAGTAAAGGCCACAAAAATGCAAGAAAAAACCCAAGCAATGCCAGGAAAAGGTACGAAAATGGTTTTGCCAGGTGCGATCAAGGTGAGCGGGTTCAGTCTCAGGTACAGGAGATGAACAAGTGTCAGATTAGCTCGGGGCACTGCTGTGCAATGCAGCCGTGACAGGATTGATGTTTAAATACAGTTTAAATAAATTGGGGATTGTTTGGCTTTTATTGGGGTATAGGCTGGAGATTTCATAAAAGGTATAAAAATAGAAATCCAATTATATCCTATATATATCGATATCCAGAAATATTTAATATATGTAAATATACGTAAAAGAAATATATTGTGTAAAAAGAATATATCTATTATTATATAAAAAGGTATTCTCTCCAATCTATAAGATATCTATAAATATAATAAATGAAAATTACAAATGTAAATGTGAATACAATTATGACAAACAAAATTATTATTAAAATTTTAAGTGTGGTTTAAATAAAGGGGTGTCTTTGGTTTTTCTTTCCTTAGAGGCAGGGGTTTTATTTTAAATAATATAAGTACTATAGAAATCTAAACCGGCATAGAGAAATATATAATAAAAATCTAAAGTTGTAATGCTATACTATGAATTTAAAAACAAATAGAAATAGAAATCTATGTTAGTAACATGAAGAGATGTAATATACAATATAGTAAATATTATACAGTAATATAAATTCTAAATCTAAAAGCGAATATAAATATGACAAATAGATGATGGGGGCTCGGAGCAGCCCAGGTGTGAGTGTGAGGATGATGAGGGCTCGGAGCAGCCCAGGTGTGAGTGTGAGGATGATGAGGGGCTCGGAGCAGCCCAGGTGTGAGCTGTGAGGATGATGAGGGGCTCGGAGCAGCCCAGGTGTGAGCTGTGAGGATGATGAGGGGCTCGGAGCAGCCCAGGTGTGAGCTGTGAGGATGATGAGGGGGTGGCTCTTGCCGGGGCGGTTTTAACGGGGGGAGAGTTTGCCTCTGTACATTTTTGCACGGAGCTGCTGAGTGGAGGGGATTATGGGGCTCTCCCGGCGCTGTCTCACGGAAGGACTGCGAGAGCTTCTCCCAGGATCGGCGGAAACACCCGGATTCGCGCTTGGATACGTCCAAGCATCGCTTAAAGGAGGTGCCGAGGGACGAATCTTTGTGCCGGGGAGCAGCAGCCGAACAGGTGAGCCCGTGTGCGTTTGGAGCGGGGAATTTTGTCCTTCCCCTTTGCAATTTCATCTTGCCAGTCCCTCCCCGCTTCCCCAGGAACAAAAGTGCAGCTTATGAGGACGAAAGGGATTAAGGAGAAGGACGCAGCTCCTCTTCTTTTATTGTCTGCGTTTGAACTGAGGGGATCCCTCTTCACTTGTGGTTTTAAGGGCGTTGATTGCAGGAAAAGCTGCCTTTTCCAGGCTGTTGGGGGTATCCCGGGGGTGACAGGGAATCCCTGCGTTCTATTTGAAGGGGAATGGGAAAAGTATTCTTGTGGTGTTATGGGTTTGGTTTGAAGGCAGCCACCCCATTTTCATCACCCTAGGGTTGAAATGGAGGGGGCAGCCGTGGTGTCCCTCCTTTTCAAGGGTTTGAATGGAGGTGGAAATGGCCCTTTGCCATCAGTCGAAGGCTTTCATTTGAGGAGCGCCCCTTCTTTTGTGCTCTCGTAGGGGACGAACGTGAAGGGGAGAGGACACTTCTTTGCCCTTGTTGAAGGGAGGCGAGCCCCGCCTGCGGCGTCAGTTTCGGGCTTCGGTTGCGGGAAGCTGCAGCTGTGGCAGCGTTTGCAGGGCTGCAAGGGGGCCGTGCCGCTGCATGGGAGGGCGCTTGTGGTGCCCGCGGCCCGGGCCGGAACGTTGCCGCTCGGGAGCGGCGCTGGCACGGCCCGGGCAGCTGCCGGGGCGCACGGGGGATTTGGCGCGGCCGGGCCGGCCAAGGGCGGCGGTGGCGGAGCCGCGCCGGTGCGAGCCGAGGGAGCCGCGCCGGGCCGGCCAAGGGCGGCAGAGGCGGCGCGGGCGCTGCTGCGGCGGCCCGGGCGGTGCCGGCCGCTCCGTCCGCTCCGGGCGCGGGGCTCGGGCGCCGCCGCCACCCCCGGGCCCGGTGCCGGCCCCGCCGGGCAGGGGCAGCGGGCGCGGCTCTCCGGGCCGGCGCCGGCCCCGCGTGCCGGAGGAGCCGCCGGAGGAGCCGCTCTCCTGGCGGGAGCCGCGCTCCGTCCGGGGCCGGCAGCGAGCACGGCCTTCGGCTGCTCGCAGTGCTGGGGCGGTGCCGCGGTTCGGAGGCGCTTTTTCGGCATTGATTGCATCGCTGTGTTCGGTTTGCAGCGGGCGTACGCTAAGGGCTGCGGTGTTCTTCCTGAGTGGTGCCGGTGGGGATGATAAAGGTTCGTTTCGGATTGGGTTTCGTAGTCGGATATGTTTTTTTTGCCGGGGTATTATGTTTAGAAAGGCGCGCAATGGTTTTTACGGGTCGTAGCGCGAAGCAGCGGTTCGGATTTTAATTCTGTTGAGGTGGCTTTTATTGGCGTGAGCGGGTAGTGTTTGTTTCGGTGGGCTTTTGAGGTAGCGTCGTGTCGTTCATAGCAGCGGGTTTTTGATCTCGCGAATTGCATGTGTGTTTATCGTCTTCCAGGGCTTTTATTTATTTGGTTTGTTTGATTGTAGTGTATGTTTTATGGTTGCGGTAATTTGGGAGACATTGTTTATGGTTACGTGTGTCTTTAGTCTTTGTGTTTGTTTCTAGGTGTTATTTTTATTTTGATAGCTTGAGGCACTATGGGTTTATTCAGTTGGGAATAATATTTTTGTTGCAGATTTAAGTTTTTTTGGGTTTTGGGATTATTCTTGTTGGTGGTTTCTTCATTTTCTTTTATTGTTTTTGTCTTTTAATGTATTTGAGTATTGTTTCTCAGGGTTTTTTTTGGGAACATGGGTATTTATATGGTGGGTTTTTAAAGTATGTTTTTACTAGGGTAGTTAATTTCTTAATTTTTAGCGGTTGAGATGTTTTCCATTTTGTTAATTAGTTCAGTTTTTAAAGTTATTTTTACAGAGGATTGGTTATTCTTTGAGTTAGTGTAGAGGTAGAATTTTGTCTTTTTTTTTTTTTTAGTAACGTTCAGGGTGAGTGGCACTGTCTGGAGTTTAGAAGATTGGTTTGACTTTTTTTTAGTACCCTTTGTAATTTGCTCTGTGTGTTTCTATAGGGTTTTCTTTTCTTTTGGTTCCATTTTTCGGTCGTGATGAGAATTGTTATTGACAAGAGTGTTCTTTGTTTTTTCTCTGACGCTTGTTTGGATGTTCGGGTGTCTCGATGTTTTTGGAAGATATTGGTGGGAATTTAATGCTGTTTGTTCTGTCATTTCATTTAGGAATTGGATTTTAAATACACAATTATAACTCTCACTATATTGAAACAAAAGAAATAGATGTGCAGAAATGGGAATGAGCCAACGTTATTTTTATATATTCGGTCAATTTTTAAAATTTAACATGGAACATAAGTCATTATATGTTGCAATTAGTTATTCTATTTTTAATAGAGCATTGTGTATGTATACAGATATATGAATAGAGAATATAAATGGAAATACAACCCAAACACAAATGCAAATATAGAAATGTATTGCAACTATATACAGATATATAAAAAATTAGTAATAAATTCCCGTCCCCCGCCTCTATGGTTTCAGGATGGCGGAGACAATTTCCGGTCCTCCGAGCTGCCGTCTCTATGGTTTCAACGTGCCAGAAGGGTTTTCCGGTCGTCCCGTCCCTTCTCTCTATGGTTTCAAGATGGCGGAGACAATTTCCGGTCCTCCCAGCTGCCGTCTCTATGGTTTCAACGTGCCAGAAGGGTTTACGCGGTCGTCCCGTCCCTTCTCTCTATGGTTACAAGATGGCGGAGACAATTTCCGGTCCTCCTAGCTGCCGTCTCTATGGTTTCATCGTGCCAGAAGGGTTTATCCGGTCGTCCCGTCCCTTCTCTCTATGGTTTCAAGAAGGCGGAGACAATTTCCAGTCCTCCCAGCTGCCGTCTCTATGGTTTCAACGTGCCAGAAGGGTTTATCCGGTCGTTTTTATTTGGTTAGAGGCAGGAGTTTTATTTTAAATAATAGAAGTGTTATAGAAATGTGAATCTTAATATAGAAATAGATAATAAATATATAAAGGGAGATTGCTAAACTATGACTACAAATTGAACTCTAAATATAGGTAAGTAATATGAAGAGTTGTAGTATAGAATAGAAATAACATGATACGGCAATATGAATTATAAATGGGAATATAAATATAAAAATAGGTAAGTATAGTTTAAAAGAAAGGGAATTTTTTGGCTTTTATTTAAGTAGAGGCAGGGGTTTTATTTTAAATAGGTGTTACAGCAGTAAAAATCTTGACGCAGAAATATGTAATCAATGTATACAAATATGTATAAAAATATATAACTGCTCGCATCAGATGTAATGTAGAATATAAATTTATTTACAAATTGAGATTGATAAAGATAAATGTATAAGTAAGCAATATACATTAATGTACATTATAAATGCAAATAGGAATATAAAAATCAGACATAAGGATAAAACCTATTTAAATATTGTTTGAAAGAAAGGGTTGGGGTTTTTTTTATTCTTACTGGGTTAGAGGCAGGGTTTTTATTTTAAATGATATGAATGTAGATATTATTGGTATATATTTCTCAATATTGAGATATACAATCAAGATATAAATATATATATAAACACAAAATATAAGTAAATAGAGATAATAGGAAGAGATGTAATGGAGAATACAAATAACAGCATACGTAAGTATACATTTTAAATGTAAATGTGAATATGGACCTGAAAAACAGAATTTTAAAAAATATTGAAATACAGTTGAGAAGAAAGGGTTTTCTTTTTGGCTTTAACGTGGGTGGAGGCAGGGGTTTTATTTTAAATAATGGAAGTGCTACAGAAGTAAAAATCCTCACACAGAAAGATATAATAAATATATAAAGATCTGAATAAAAATACGAAAAAAAAATAGAAGTAATAGGAAGAGTTGTAACAGAGAATATAAATTTATAAATAAATGGGAAAATAGAAATGCAAAATCGAACACACATCAGTATAGAATTTAAATATAAATGTGGATCTAAATTTGAAAAATATTATTAAAAAAAAAAAATGAAATACAGTTGAAATGAAAGGGGTTTGTATTTGGCATGTATGGGTGGACGCAGGGGTTTTATTTTGAATCCTGCAAGTGTTAGAGAAGTAAAAATCCTAAGAGAAATGTATACTTCCAATGTAAAAATAGGTATATTTCGAGCGGGGCCGAATTGTTCGGAAGAGGCGAAGAGCCGAGTGTTGCCGAAAAGAGGCGACTGGAGCCGAAGAGCCGAGTGTGGCCGAACAGAGCCGACTTGAGCCGAAGAGCCGAGTGTAGCCGAAAACAGCCGAGTTTACACCAAGAGCCGAGGATAGCCGACTGGAATCGATAGCCGAGGGTAGCCGACACTGGCCGCATTTAGACAATGCGCCGAATGTGACCGAGTTTCGTCCAACCGTGCCGAGTTCGGCCGTAGAGCCGAACTGAAACGAGTTTAGACCAAGAGCCGAACCAAGCCGAATTGAGCCGAGTTTCTTGAAACAGAACCGAAGGACGCCGCAGCGCTCTCCCTGCAGGTCTCCGGGGCACACGGCAGGGGGCGCTGTATAAAGTAAGTATAAAATATCAACTATCTATAAGAAGAAATAAAAGCTCTATGTCATGTGCAGCAGTAGAAAATTTCAGGCTCCCAGGGAATAAATAGTTTTCTTTACATCATTTTCGTTTTGCAGGTTTTTTTTACTCCCAGGTAGCCTGAAAGTTTCTACTGCTGCTTTTTTATTCTTAAGCTAGAAAGGAAAACCAAGATCAGAAACAGAAGAAAAGGAAAGGAAAAGGAAAGGGAAGGAAAGGAAAGGAATCAGGAGCACCAGAGGGAAGGGAAGGGGTGAAAAGCAGAGTGAAAAAAGAAAAAAGAGTTGGAGCGAAAAAGAGAGGGCATTCGGGAGGAGCGTTGCTGCCTCAGGTCCTTCCCCGCCCAGGGGCGAAGGACCCGTTTGATGCCCGGGAGGGACTGCAGCTCCCGGTGGCGGAGGACGGAGCAGTGGCTGTCAGCCCGAGACTACAACTCCCGGCAGGCCCTGCTGCCGGCGAGGCGTGTGACGCAACGGCTGGCGCGGCACCGGAGTGGCTGGCGTGCCAGGCGGCCGCGCGGGGCTGTGCGCGGGCAGCTCCCGGCGCCGCGGCGGCGACGCCGGAGGGGCGAAACCTCCGTCTGGCCGCCCGCACGGAGCTGAGCAGCGCGGAAGGGGCGTCGGCCCGGTTCTTCGGCCTTACTGAGCGGTAGCGATGGCGGAGGGCGAGGCGGTGCTTTGCTGCCGCGGGCCGGGAGCTGCAGGAGCCGCCCCGGGCGAGCGGCGCCGGGCGCTCCCGCGGTCCCGGTGGGGCGGCTGCCCTCAGGCTGGCGGAGGCGCAGCAGCCCCCGAGCTGCAGCCGTCTCCCTCGGGCTGTTGCCGGTGCTGCGGGCGGAGGCGGCTCCGCCGCGTGTTGGGCGTTGCGAGCAGAGAGCGCTGCCATATCGCCGGAATGACTGGGCTGCTGCCTGCGCTAGTGCTCGAGGCTCTTTCTGCCATGCAAACGGATGGAGCGGCGCTGAGCGGTAAAGCCAGAGATGGCCGGGAAAATGCCCAGCGCAGGGAGCAGGCGGGCTGTATCCTTCCGATGGCACAGGTGCGATCTGCAAACTCATCCCCTTCTGCCCCTGCCCTCCCCAGCCCCAGGGAAAGTGCTTTCCAGCATTGTCGGGCTTCTGAAAGACAAAACTTGTGATTTGACACTAGCATCCAGAAAAGCTTTCTGTCTAGATTAGCAAATGCCTAAATTGTTCTTGGTTACATCCCATGACTGGTTTTAGGCAGTGACTTTATAGTGCTTTTAGGATTTTCTTGTACAAAGGTGAGAAAATAGGCAGGTCTGATAGCGGTTTCACTTTTTTTCTACTTCACGTTCCATGAGATTCTTTTATCCAAGCACTTGTTTTAAAATTGTACTGTAGGCGTTTATGGTTCACTTTTTTTTTCTTTGCAGCACCCGTGACTTTTTTTTTTCCTCTAAATCGGGAGTAAATATAGCTGAGTAAAATGACCTTGGTTTTCTTCTTTCTTTTTCAACTGAGTTGTTTTTATTAAAAATCCTATTTGCCTATAGAAAAAGTGGGTATGTCCTGTAATATATCCTAGCTTTTCTTGTTTGCAGGGTACTCAGAAAATATGTCTCCCTTAGAGTCCCACAGAAACGTTCTCAGTGCGATCTCTATCAAGGTATGCATTTACAAATAAGTGATCCCTTTAGATATTTGACTGTGTACCTTTTCCTGTAATTCAGAGCTTTCGTTCTGTGCCTTTTATGATAAACCTATAAAGCATGTAAAAATGGTTTTGCACGTCTTAATCGTTGCAGGCAGCACTAAGTGGATTTAGAGCCTGTTCTTGACCAGACAAAGGGAAAAAGTGTGACTTTGATGCTGAACTTGTCATTTTTCATTGGACTTGTCTTTAGTTATTTAGGAATAGAGAGAACTAGAAAAAGAGAGAAATAGAATTGGTTATTGAGCACTCCTCAAATGCTCACCGTGATTCAGTGCAGAGCCGAAGTGAAGGGTGATGGAACAGAGCTCTGTGCTTTAGAAGGAAATAAATTTAAACCTGACCTCCACACAGTGTCTCACTAACTTCTGTTGTTTTAAAATACAAAATACGTTTAGGAAGTGTTGGAAGTTAGTATTTTGGGAAAGAAATGGCAGTTCCACAGAACATTGCATTTAACAGAGGCTCTCGGAACGATTCATGTTGTAACTGCTGTCACTGCAATCGGTTGGTGGTTCAGCCTTGAAATGTGCACTTGCCCTTCTATAAAGCACTGTTTTGTTTGCCTTTCAGTGCTATGAGTCTTGATAAATTGGAGAAGAGCCCAAGAGAAGTTTTTCATCCCTTGATATAAAAGGTAGGAAGTGACTTTTTTTGGTTTGGTTCTTTTTCTTTATTATTTTCTGGAAATAAAAGTAATTAAGTATAGGTACGACTGGTTTGTTTCTTCCAGTAGCAGGTGATAATAATAGTAGTAGTAATAGTAAAAATAATAATAGAAATAATAATAATAATAGTAACGTAATACTACTGAAACTGTCTTTATCCATTGAACTGGCCATTTCAAATCAAAACTTGTAAACACAAATCAAACCATCATCCTTGTAGAATCTTTCACGGCAGTGGGCTAAAGATCCTGGTTTTGTTGACAGGATTTATCGGTTCTGGAAGAACAAGAGGGAAGTACAAGCCTAACTACTTCTAGCTCACAGACCCGTCCAGTGAATACAGCTTTGTATTTTGATGGGCTTGTGATGACTTTGAAATCGATTCCTCATTACAGTAAAAAAAAAAAAATGTTTTTTTGAACGTGACAGCAGAAATAACTTTCAGTACCAACTTAATAATAATAGATCACCAATTTAAGTTAAAAATTCATGCTATACTATCAGAATTTAAAGGTAAAATATTATGTATTAGGTGATGGTATAAAGTGTACGTTCTAATGTGTAGGATGTATGCAGAGATACATACATACCTGAAAGTCCTTAGAGGAAACAAATTTTTATGTCTGCTGTTTGACTGTTTATCATACAATATTTGGTTTTATTTCCCAGGGATCGGTGAATTTTAACTTTGGAGTCCTCTGTGCTAAGGATGCTCGGCTTACAGATGATGAAATGTTCAGTAATGGTGAGTTTTTCACCTTCTCTTTAGTTGCTATGCTGATCTGAATAAGAAAAAAACAAAAGCAAGAGAAAAAAAAAGGATGGTTTATTATTTTTTTACGCTGTTATGTTTGTTTCCTCAGTATTTGCTGCAGCTCTGCTTACCCAAACTTTGGGTTCCTTCTGTCCCACTGGGAGTCGCCCGATTTGGTTGCATCTGGTGAAACTCACCCTGAGACCTTGGAGAACCAGCTCAAACTACGTGAGAGCCATTTGCAGTTCTCTCCAGACACCTGGAGAATGGGTGATGCTTCTGAGGATCTGGCAAATGTGCTTCTATCAAAACTCAGTCTGTGAAATTTCTGGGGAAAACCCTTCTGTGTACCGAAGGGTTCAAACTCTGGTGAGGATCCAGTTATCAGGTGCTCACCTGGATGGTTCCAGCTCTTAAAGCGAACACTTGTACTCTTGCCCTGTAGTTTATATCAACTGTATTTTTGTTATTTTGCAAGATTTCACGGCTTTGCAAAATATTGTGCATTTGACTCTTTGGAACCTGTCAGATCATTCTTTGGTGCAGCACCACCTCATGGGACACTTGGCTGCTGTCCTGAAGGGGTTGGTCGTAAATCCTGGAGGGTTTATAAGTCTTCTGTCCCCAGGGAGGTATCGTGCTTTGTTTGCTTTTGTTCTGTTTGTTAGGCGCTGCTTCTCACTGGAAGTATGAATTTCAAACTACCCTGTTCTTTTTTTAACTGTTTTCCTGGTTCTCTCCCTACGGCAGGGAAAGACTCTCGTGTCCTTGTCGTCAGGCTCGGTGCTGTCCAAAAAGATACAGAGACTAAAACAATCATAAGAAGCAAAATATGACTGCAGGGAAAACAAGCTGGAGAGAACAAAAGGTGGTATTGTTATCCTTACCCTCTATTAGAAACATCCACTGTGCTTTGATGCTGGTAGCTGCCAGGGGCTTGTTAGCTCTTTGTAGGCAGGTGTGGGTGTTCACTTGTAGGTTTTTTCTCTGGACAAGTCAATTCAATCTTTGCTAAGCTTATATTTGCAGATTACTCTCTAGCACAGTCCAGCATGACATTTTTGAATGTTGTAAAAATACCACGTTACTTGGAAATTGCTAATGATGAGAAGCCTTAGGGAAAAAAGAAGATTTCAGGGTTGGAAGATGTGAGAAGAATTTTGTGGGGATGTTAGACTGAAATAAAGCGCACTTGAAGCTGGACTGGCACGCTGGCAGATCCCCTATTAAAGAGTAGTGCTTAAATTAACCTGGGGGTTGCCCATTGTTTCTGTAGAAATCAATGTTTCCTGGTCTTCAGAAGTAAGCTGCTTTGAAAAGCTGGAAGGTGCAGTATAGTGACAATCCCCGTGCTTTGGATTAAAAGTAGATTTCAGAAGGGTGATAGGCTTTTGTCTTTTCCTAGAAGTCAATGTAATCCTATCGAGGAGTTTTTAATTCTGTGTTGCCATGTCATCCCTCAGAGCCCTGTCGTACTAATCGTCATACAGATACAAAACAAAACATCAGACCCTGTCCCAGCCACTTAGAGCCCTGAACACGATTTCCTCGGGCTGCCATTTGTCTGCCATCGGTACTCACCACGGAAGCGAGCCGGGGATGTTGCAGCTGTTGGGAACAAACCGCTTCTCGTCACACAGAAATGGAATTCGGACGACGCCTCGGCCAGCCCCTCTCTGCCGTCGTCTCCTGAATCTGCAGCAGAGCAGTTGCAGTCCGTCCGGGTACGTGTAATCCAGCTCCTGACGATCTGAGCACACGGAGCAGCGCTCAGCTGCCGTGGGGGCTCAGGGAAGGCAGAGTATGCATTGTCATCTTCCTGAACCTACAGACCAATCAAAGTGAGAAGCCACAGGGTGGAAATCACTCGCATATATGCTAAATAAAACTTGCAGATTTATTTAAGAATTATTACTGCTTGTTCTTTTTTGTGCTTCTGTGCTTAGAAAACATCCCTATAAAATCAGTTCAGTTCATCAGTTGAACCTTTGTTTGCAGACCCTCACTGAGCAGAATTTGTTGCAGACTCAGTGCACGCTGCGCTGGAGTGTGAGGAGCTCAGTGCACTGCCGGGAGTGTGAGGAGCTCATGTGTGCTACTTTTTGCTTTAGGACGCTCTAAGGTATTTATTCCTTTTGGGATACATGATGAGAATTCCCAAGAGAGGTAGTTATAAGGTATGATATTGGGAAAAAAGCCTGTGTGGTTGGAATGTTGTTGTTGTCAAAAGTTAATTTTTTCTTAGCCAGTAGTTAGCTTTTTGCTTTATTTTTGTGGTAGCAGTATTTTATTGTTTAAAAAATTGCTTCAAAATAACTTTGGTGGCTGGCCATCGGTACCTTGTTCAGATTTGCCTATTTGCTTGTAGCTAAAACGTTCACATCTTGTTTATCATTCTATTTAAGAAACTGCTGCCCAGCCAACTAATAACTGAACATCTATCTGTCTGGGACACGGGGAGAGGATTTAGGTAATGTCTTTGTTTCCAGAAAAAAGTTCCTGTGTAGTTTCTAAATAGAGGAGAGGGGGGTGAAGACTCGGGGCTCTGATGCCATTGGGGCACCCCAAGGTCCCCAGGAGAGGAAGCCCCACTGGGGTGCAGGAGCAGGTGTGTTCTCATGTAATCTAGAATAAATTATAAATATAAACATGAAAATTATAATCATGAAAATATTTTTTTAAATAGCTAAATAAAGCAGGTTGTTTTTATTTGTCAATAGGCAGGGTTTTGATTATAAAAATTATAAATACAAACAATATAAATGTAGAAATCTAAGTACAGGAATATATCATAAATAAATACAGATATATATATAAAGTTAGTTGTAGCAGTAGATATGACACATAATATAAATAATAATTTAAATACATTTCTAGAACTTTACATATATTATATATAATTAGTACACTGCATCAAAAGAAACTATAAATATGAATGGGAATATAATTATACTAAGTATAAAAATATTTCAATCTCGTTTAAAAGAAGGTTGTTTTTTGTATTTATTTGGTTAGAGACGGGGTTTTTATTTGGAATAATAGAAGTATTATAGAAGTATAAATCTAAATATAGAAATATACAATCTATAGAGAAAGATATTTGTAAAAACACGATCGAACGACGCCTCCTTCGGCCGAATGGAACGAGCTCAGCCGAAGCAAGGCGAGACCGGCCGAACCTGACGGCCTCGAGCGAACCGAGGCCAGGCTTGCGAGGCTGCCTGAACGGAGCCGAGCTCAGCCGAACCGAGCCCGCTGCTCTCGTGCGCGCTAATTAGCGCGAGTGCGGTCACCGCCTAATGAGCCCCACTAGGAGCAGAGCCAGGGATCCAGTCCTCGTGGGAGCTTTTTAGGGCTTGATGTCCCTTTTAGATGTTGCGTTGTCAGTGCGGTCCCCTCAGTCTCAGCGCTGGGGACGACTCCCAAGGTCAGGGCGAGAGGGGCTCCGCATCTCTGCAGGCTCAGCACTTGGCTCCTCACATCCAGACATCACCTTAGTCTCTCAATTCGTAATTGGCTCGTTGTTTTTGGGGTTTTCTCGTTGCATTTCGAGTCGGGGTCCCACAAAGCATTCTGGACTTTGGAGTCACTTTGCATAACCCCCCCCACCCTTTCAGGTGTCTTCCCTATGTTGTAAGAGAGCACAGCCTCGGGGGAAGGGTCCACCGCACCCAGCCAGGCTTTTTACTAATACAAAAGAAGAGATAAGCCTCAACGACCCGGTATTACAATAACAAAGCACTAAGTATCCTGGCAGAGACCGACCTGATGGCGTCCCTGCAACTCCGTCTCACAAAAAAAATATTAACTGAATTTTTGTTCATAACATGAGCCTTGAGGTGAGCGTGTATCATTGCCGGCTTGGGATTGAATGAAATGCACTAAGGAAACCAGCGCTGGGGAGGGAGGCAGGGAAAGCCTCTCTTAACGTTTACCAATTCTTCCGTCAAACTCATCACGGCAGGACAGGGTGAAGACTGAAAGTGTAAGAAGATGTGGAGGGAAACAGAGAATCTGACAGGAGCATCGAACGCACAAGTGCACGAATTTCGCTTTTTGCTTGGATGTAAACTCAGAAGTTGTAAGGAATTTGGGAAAGGGACATTTCAGAAGGAGAAGGAGGAGAAGAAGTTGTTGTTACAGTCCTGGCAAAATCTTTTGTTCTAGCTAATAAAAGAAGTTAGTTTAGAAAACAAAAAGAAAAAAAAATGTAGTTTTTCTTTACTTGACTATTATATTCATTGGTGGTATATGGTGTGTTGTTTTATTTCTTGGTATTATTAGCTCAGTGTAAGTTGTTTTTTGAGTGAACTAACTTTCTGGATGGGTTGGTTTGTATTTGAGGCAGGATTGATTTCAATAGGTTTCTTTCATAGACTTCTGATAGGTATTACTGGGGTTTTGGTTTTGTTTACTGTATGCATAAACATACAGCTTTGGTTGGGCCAGCTGGGCTGCCAGAGTTTGTGGGTGTGAATTTATTCGATAGCTTTTGTTAAATGCAGTGTTTAATTTTTGACAGGTTTTTCAATGTAGTGGTTTTAAGGTGGTTTTTAGAATTGATTGTATGGTTTGATGTTGTTTATAGTTGCTGTCCGGTAAGGGATGTGGTGTGAGTACTTGAACGTTATGGTTTTGGTTTTCCTAAGTTCCGTTTTCTTTCTGGTTCGATAGGTTTTTTTAGTTTTATTTTTGGTGCCAGGGGTATTCACGTGGTGGGTTTTTATAGGCAATATGTTTTTTAATTTGGGTAGTGATATTTTTTAGTATTTTAACAGTTTAGATTTTTTATTTTTATGCTTTGAATTAGTTTTCTTTTAATTTTAAATTAAGTTTTATAGATTATTGGTTTTTATTTGTGCATTAGCATAAAGGTAGAGCTTTGGGGGCTTCTTTTAGTACTGTTTAGGGTCAGTTGTACAGTTTTGAGTCTAGTGAGTTGGTTTGATTTAATTTTTAGTGGGTGTTTGTTTTTCTTAGCAGTTGTGTCATTTTCAAGGTGTATTGGAGGTTTTTGGGGTTTTTGAGATACTGGTTTAGGAGGACGTTTATGATGAGCATGTGCGCAGGTTTTGGGCTAGTTGAAGTGGGATTTAAAATTTATTTTGGGTTAGGTTTATTTGAGTGTTTATGAGGGTTCAATGTTGTGGGATGTTTGTTCCGTTAGTAATAAAAATAGGTTTTGTTTTGATGTGCTGCGATGGGATGAGCGTGTGCTGCGTGCCGGTGCTGACAAAGGTACGGTATTGTTGTGGCTTATTTATATGGTTTAATATAGAGATGAAAATAGAAATAAATATACATTTAAAAAGAAATATTACATTAGAGTGGTAAACATAAATATTGAGAACAGATACATATATAAAACTATAATTCATGGTATAGAATTGTAAGATATCATATGGATAAATGATATTCTATTATATATATGCACAAAGATATATAAATATAGATTGTAAATATAAAAATACTTAAATATAGTTAAATTGGGGGTTTTATTAGGTTGTAGACCTGTTTTTATTAATAAATCATATAAATAGAAATAAAAATTCAGATACAAATATATAGGGAAATACAAATATCTATAAATATTGATATTAAATAAATCTAAGTAAAAGAAATGTACAATACAGAAATTTTCTATCTATGATTATATTAGAGGGCATTCTCCCTAAGATATATATAATATCTATGAATATAATGAATAAAAATTATCAATCTAAATATGATTATAATTTTGAAAGATAAAGTTACTTGTTAAATTTTAAATGTGGTTGAAATAAAGAAGTGTCCTTGGTTTTGATTTGGTTAGAGGCAGGAGTTTTATTTTAAATAATAGAAGTGTTATAGAAATGTGAATCTTAAGATAGAAATAGATAATAAATATATAAAGGGAGATTGCTAAACTATGACTACAAATTGAACTATAAATATAGGTAAGTAATATGAAGAGTTGTAGTATAGAATATAAATAACATGATACGGCAATATAAATTATAAATGGGAATATAAATATAAAAATAGGTAAGTATTGTTTAAAAGAAAGGGAATTTTTGGCTTTTATTTAAGTAGAGGCAGGGGTTTTATTTTAAATAAGTGTTACAGAAGTAAAAATCTTGACGCAGAAATATATAGTCAATGTATAAAAATATATAACTGCTCGCATCAGATGTAATGTAGAATATAAATTTATTTACAAATTGAGATTGATAAAGATAAATGTATAAGTAAGCAATATACATTAATGTACATTATAAATGCAAATAGGAATATAAAAATCAGACATAAGGATAAAACCTATTTAAATATTGTTTGAAAGAAAGGGTTGGGGTTTTTTTTATTCTTACTGGGTTAGAGGCAGGGTTTTTATTTTAAATGATATGAATGTAGATATTATTGGTATATATTTCTCAATATTGAGATATACAATCAAGATATAAATATATATATAAACACAAAATATAAGTAAATAGAGATAATAGGAAGAGATGTAATGGAGAATACAAATAACAGCATACGTAAGTATACATTTTAAATGTAAATGTGAATATGGACCTGAAAAACAGAATTTTAAAAAATATTGAAATACAGTTGAGAAGAAAGGGTTTTCTTTTTGGCTTTAACGTGGGTGGAGGCAGGGGTTTTATTTTAAATAATGGAAGTGCTACAGAAGTAAAAATCCTCACACAGAAAGATATAATAAATATATAAAGATCTGAATAAAAATACGAAAAAAAAATAGAAGTAATAGGAAGAGTTGTAACAGAGAATATAAATTTATAAATAAATGGGAAAATAGAAATGCAAAATCGAACACACATCAGTATAGAATTTAAATATAAATGTGGATCTAAATTTGAAAAATATTATTAAAAAAAAAAAATGAAATACAGTTGAAATGAAAGGGGTTTGTATTTGGCATGTATGGGTGGACGCAGGGGTTTTATTTTGAATCCTGCAAGTGTTAGAGAAGTAAAAATCCTAAGAGAAATGTATACTTCCAATGTAAAAATAGGTATATTTCGAGCGGGGCCGAATTGTTCGGAAGAGGCGAAGAGCCGAGTGTTGCCGAAAAGAGGCGACTGGAGCCGAAGAGCCGAGTGTGGCCGAACAGAGCCGACTTGAGCCGAAGAGCCGAGTGTAGCCGAAAACAGCCGAGTTTACACCAAGAGCCGAGGATAGCCGACTGGAATCGATAGCCGAGGGTAGCCGACACTGGCCGCATTTAGACAATGCGCCGAATGTGACCGAGTTTCGTCCAACCGTGCCGAGTTCGGCCGTAGAGCCGAACTGAAACGAGTTTAGACCAAGAGCCGAACCAAGCCGAATTGAGCCGAGTTTCTTGAAACAGAACCGAAGGACGCCGCAGCGCTCTCCCTGCAGGTCTCCGGGGCACACGGCAGGGGGCGCTGTATAAAGTAAGTATAAAATATCAACTATCTATAAGAAGAAATAAAAGCTCTATGTCATGTGCAGCAGTAGAAAATTTCAGGCTCCCAGGGAATAAATAGTTTTCTTTACATCATTTTCGTTTTGCAGGTTTTTTTTACTCCCAGGTAGCCTGAAAGTTTCTACTGCTGCTTTTTTATTCTTAAGCTAGAAAGGAAAACCAAGATCAGAAACAGAAGAAAAGGAAAGGAAAAGGAAAGGGAAGGAAAGGAAAGGAATCAGGAGCACCAGAGGGAAGGGAAGGGGTGAAAAGCAGAGTGAAAAAAGAAAAAAGAGTTGGAGCGAAAAAGAGAGGGCATTCGGGAGGAGCGTTGCTGCCTCAGGTCCTTCCCCGCCCAGGGGCGAAGGACCCGTTTGATGCCCGGGAGGGACTGCAGCTCCCGGTGGCGGAGGACGGAGCAGTGGCTGTCAGCCCGAGACTACAACTCCCGGCAGGCCCTGCTGCCGGCGAGGCGTGTGACGCAACGGCTGGCGCGGCACCGGAGTGGCTGGCGTGCCAGGCGGCCGCGCGGGGCTGTGCGCGGGCAGCTCCCGGCGCCGCGGCGGCGACGCCGGAGGGGCGAAACCTCCGTCTGGCCGCCCGCACGGAGCTGAGCAGCGCGGAAGGGGCGTCGGCCCGGTTCTTCGGCCTTACTGAGCGGTAGCGATGGCGGAGGGCGAGGCGGTGCTTTGCTGCCGCGGGCCGGGAGCTGCAGGAGCCGCCCCGGGCGAGCGGCGCCGGGCGCTCCCGCGGTCCCGGTGGGGCGGCTGCCCTCAGGCTGGCGGAGGCGCAGCAGCCCCCGAGCTGCAGCCGTCTCCCTCGGGCTGTTGCCGGTGCTGCGGGCGGAGGCGGCTCCGCCGCGTGTTGGGCGTTGCGAGCAGAGAGCGCTGCCATATCGCCGGAATGACTGGGCTGCTGCCTGCGCTAGTGCTCGAGGCTCTTTCTGCCATGCAAACGGATGGAGCGGCGCTGAGCGGTAAAGCCAGAGATGGCCGGGAAAATGCCCAGCGCAGGGAGCAGGCGGGCTGTATCCTTCCGATGGCACAGGTGCGATCTGCAAACTCATCCCCTTCTGCCCCTGCCCTCCCCAGCCCCAGGGAAAGTGCTTTCCAGCATTGTCGGGCTTCTGAAAGACAAAACTTGTGATTTGACACTAGCATCCAGAAAAGCTTTCTGTCTAGATTAGCAAATGCCTAAATTGTTCTTGGTTACATCCCATGACCGGTTTTAGGCAGTGACTTTATAGTGCTTTTAGGATTTTCTTGTACAAAGGTGAGAAAATAGGCAGGTCTGATAGCGGTTTCACTTTTTTTCTACTTCACGTTCCATGAGATTCTTTTATCCAAGCACTTGTTTTAAAATTGTACTGTAGGCGTTTATGGTTCACTTTTTTTTTCTTTGCAGCACCTGTGACTTTTTTTTTTCCCTAAATCGGGAGTAAATATAGCTGAGTAAAATGACCTTGGTTTTCTTCTTTCTTTTTCAACTGAGTTGTTTTTATTAAAAATCCTATTTGCCTATAGAAAAAGTGGGTATGTCCTGTAATATATCCTAGCTTTTCTTGTTTGCAGGGTACTCAGAAAATATGTCTCCCTTAGAGTCCCACAGAAACGTTCTCAGTGCGATCTCTGTCAAGGTATGCATTTACAAATAAGTGATCCCTTTAGATATTTGACTGTGTACCTTTTCCTGTAATTCAGAGCTTGCGTTCCGTGGCTTTTATGATAAACCTATAAAACATGTAAAAATGGTTTTGCACGTCTTAATTGTTGCAGGCAGCACTAAGTGGATTTAGAGCCTGTTCTTGACCAGACAAAGGGAAAAAGTGTGACTTTGATGCTGAACTTGTCATTTTTCATTGGACTTGTCTTTAATTATTCAGGAATAGAGAGAACTAGAAAAAGAGAGAAATAGAATTGGTTATTGAGCACTCCTCAAATGCTCACCGTGATTCAGTGCAGAGCCGAAGTGAAGGGTGATGGAACAGAGCTCTGTGCTTTAGAAGGAAATAAATTTAAACCTGACCTCCACACAGTGTCTCACTAACTTCTGTTGTTTCAAAATACCAAATACGTTTAGGAAGTGTTGGAAGTTAGTATTTTGGGAAAGAAATGGCAGTTCCACAGAACATTGCATTTAACAGAGGCTCTCGGAACGATTCACGTTGTAACTGCTGTCACTGCAATCGGTTGGTGGTTCAGCCTTGAAATGTGCACTTGCCCTTCTATAAAGCACTGTTTTGTTTGCCTTTCAGTGCTATGAGTCTTGATAAATTGGAGAAGAGCCCAAGAGAAGTTTTTCATCCCTTGATATAAAAGGTAGGAAGTGACTTTTTTTGGTTTGGTCCTTTTACTTTATTATTTTCTGGAAATAAAAGTAATTAAGTATAGGTACGACTGGTTTGTTTCTTCCAGTAGCAGGTGATAATAATAGTAGTAGTAATAGTAAAAATAATAATAGAAATAATAATAATAATAGTAACGTAATACTACTGAAACTGTCTTTATCCATTGAACTGGCCATTTCAAATCAAAACTTGTAAACACAAATCAAACCATCATCCTTGTAGAATCTTTCACGGCAGTGGGCTAAAGATCCTGGTTTTGTTGACAGGATTTATCGGTTCTGGAAGAACAAGAGGGAAGTACAAGCCTAACTACTTCTAGCTCACAGACCCGCCCAGTGAATACAGCTTTGTATTTTGATGGGCTTGAGATGACTTTGAAATCGATTCCTCATTACAGTAAAAAAAAAAAAAAAGTTTTTTTGAACGTGACAGCAGAAATAACTTTCAGTACCAACTTAATAATAATAGATCACCAATTTAAGTTAAAAATTCATGCTATACTATCAGAATTTAAAGGTAAAATATTATGTATGAGGTGATGGTATAAAGTGTATGTTCTAATGTGTAGGATGTATGCAAAGATAGATACATACCTGAAAGTCCTTAGAGGAAACAAATTTTTATGTCTGCTGTTTGACTGTTTATCATGCAATATTTGGTTTTATTTCCCAGGGATCGGTGAATTTTAACTTTGGAGTCCTCTGTGCTAAGGATGCTCGGCTTACAGATGATGAAATGTTCAGTAATGGTGAGTTTTTCACCTTCTCTTTAATTGCTATGTTGATCTGAATAAGAAAAAAACAAAAGCAAGAGAAAAAAAAAGGATGGTTTATTATTTTTTTACGCTGTTATGTTTGTTTCCTCAGTATTTGCTGCAGCTCTGCTTACCCAAACTTTGGGTTCCTTCTGTCCCACTGGGAGTCGCCGGATTTGGTTGCATCTGGTGAAATTCACCCTGAGACCTTGGAGAACCAGCTCAAACTACGTGAGAGCCATTTGCAGTTCTCTCCAGACACCTGGAGAATGGGTGATGCTTCTGAGGATCTGGCAAGTGTACTTCTATCAAAACTCAGTCTGTGAAATTTCTGGGGAAAACCCTTCTGTGTACCGAAGGGTTCAAACTCTGGTGAGGATCCAGTTATCAGGTGCTCACCTGGATGGTTCCAGCTCTTAAAGCGAACACTTGTACTCTTGCCCTGTAGTTTATATCTATCGTATTTTTGTTATTTTGCAAGATTTCACGGCTTTGCAAAATATTGTGCATTTGACTCTTTGGAACCTGTCAGATCGTTCTTTGGTGCAGGACCACCTCATGGGACACTTGGCTGCTGTCCTGAAGGGGTTGGTCGTAAATCCTGGAGGGTTTATAAGTCTTCTGTCCCCAGGGAGCTATCGTGCTTTGTTTGCTTTTGTTCTGTTTGTTAGGCGCTGCTTCTCACTGGAAGTATGAATTTCAAACTACCCTGTTCTTTTTTTAACTGTTTTCCTGGTTCTCTCCCTACGGCAGGGAAAGACTCTCGTGTCCTTGTCGTCAGGCTCGGTGCTGTCCAAGAAGATACAGAGACTGAAAAAATCCTAAGAAGCAAAATATGACTGCAGGGAAAACAAGCTGGAGAGAACAAAAGGTGGTATTGTTATCCTTACGCTCTATTAGAAACATCCACTGTGCTTTGATGTGGTAGCTGCCAGGGGCTTGTCAGCTCTTTGTAGGCAGGTGTGGGTGTTCACTTGTAGGTTTTTTCTCTGGACAAGTTAACTCAATCTTTGCTAAGCTTATATTTGCAGATTACTCTCTAGCACAGTCCAGCATGACATTTTTGAATGTTGTAAAAATACCATGTTACTTGGAAATTGCTAATGATGAGAAGCCTTAGGGAAAAAAGAAGATTTCAGGGTTGGAAGATGTGAGAAGAATTTTGTGGGGATATGAGACTGAAATAAAGCGCACGTGAAGCTGGACTGGCACGCTGGCAGATCCCCTATTAAAGAGTAGTGCTTAAATTAGCCTGGGAGTTGCCCATTGTTTCTGTAGAAATCAATGTTTCCTGGTCTTCAGAAGTAAGCTGCTTTGAAAAGCTGGAAGGTGCAGTATAGTGACAATCCGTGTGCTTTGGATTAAAAGTAGATTTCAGAAGGGTGATAGGCTTTTGTCTTTTCCTAGAAGTCAATGTAATCCTATCGAGGAGTTTTTAATTCTGTGTTGCCATGTCATCCCTCAGAGCCCTGTCGTACTAATCGTCATACAGATACAAAACAAAACATCAGACCCTGTCCCAGCCACTTGGAGCCCAGAACACGATTTCCTCAGGCTGCCATTTGTCTGCCATCGGTACTCACCACGGAAGCGAGCCGGGGATGTTGCAGCTGTTGGGAACAAACCGCTTCTCGTCACACAGAAATGGAATTCGGACGACGCCTCGGCCAGCCCCTCTCTGCCGTCGTCTCCTGAATCTGCAGCAGAGCAGTTGCAGTCCGTCCGGGTACGTGTAATCCAGCTCCTGACGATCTGAGCACACGGAGCAGCGCTCAGCTGCCGTGGGGGCTCAGGGAAGGCAGAGTGTGCATTGTCATCTTCCTGAACCTACAGACCAATCAAAGTGAGAAGCCACAGGTTGGAAATCACTCGCATATATGCTAAATAAAACTTGCAGATTTATTTAAGAATTGTTTCTGCTTGTTCTTTTTTGTGCTTCTGTGCTTAGAAAACATCCCTATAAAATCAGTTCAGTTCATCAGTTGAACCTTTGTTTGCAGACCCTCACTGAGCAGAATCTGTTGCAGACTCAGTGCACGCTGCGCTGGAGTGTGAGGAGCTCAGTGCACTGCCGGGAGTGTGAGGAGCTCATGTGTGCTACTTTTTGCTTTAGGATGCTCTAAGGTATTTATTCCTTTTGGGATACATGATGAGAATTCCCAAGAGAGGTAGTTATAAGGTATGATATTGGGAAAAAAGCCTGTGTGGTTGGAATGTTGTTGTTGTCAAAAGTTAATTTTTTCTTAGCCAGTAGTTAGCTTTTTGCTTTATTTTTGTGGTAGCAGTATTTTATTGTTTAAAAAATTGCTTCAAAATAACTTCAGTGGCTGGCCATCGGTACCTTGTTCAGATTTGCCTATTTGCTTGTAGCTAAAATGTTCGCATCTTATCATTCTGTTTAAGAAACTGCTGCCCAGCCAACTAATAACTGAATATCTATCTGTCTGGGACACGGGGAGAGGATTTAGGTAATGTCTTTGGTTCCAGAAGAGAGTTCCAGTGTAGTTTCTAAATAGAGAAGAAGAGGGTGAAGACTCGGGGCTCTGATGCCATTGGGGCACTCCAAGGTCTCCAGGAGAGGAAGCCCCACTGGGGTGCAGGAGCAGGTGTGTTCTCATGTAATATAGAATAAATTATAAATATAAATATGAAAATTATAAACATGAAAATATTTTTAAATAGCTAAATAAATCAGGTTTTTTTATTTGTCAATAGGCAGTGTTTTGATTATAAAAATTATAAATGCAAATAATATAAAGGTAGAAATCTAAGTATAGGAATATATAATAAATAAATATATATATATATATATAAAGTTTAAAAACATAAGAAAAAATTAGTTGTAGCAGTAGATATGATACATAATATAAATAAATACATTTATAGAAATTTTTTCAATGTTCTAAAAATACCATGTTACTTGGAAATTGCTAATGATGAGAAGCTTTAGGGAAAATTAAGATTTCAGGGTTGGGAGATGTGAGAAGAATTTTGTGGGGATGTTAGACTGAAATAAAGCACACTTGAATTATTATATATAATATATAATATTATAATATTATAATGTATAATATTATATAAAATATATATTATATATAGTTTTTAATACACTGCATCAAAAGAAACTATAAATATAAATGGGAGTATAATTATACTAAGTATAAAAATATTTCAATATCGTTTGAAAGAAGGTTTTTTTTATATTTATTTGGTTAGAGATGGGAGCTTTATTTTGAATAAAAGTATTATAGAAATAGAAATCTAAATATAGAAATATACAATCTATAGAGAAAGATATTTGTAAAAACACGATCGAACGACGCCTCCTTCGGCCGAATGGAACGAGCTCAGCCGAAGCAAGGCGGGACCGGCCGAACCTGACGGCCTCGAGCGAACCGAGGCCAGGCTTGCGAGGCTGCCTGAACGGAGCCGAGCTCAGCCGAACCGAGCCCGCTGCTCTCGTGCGCGCTAATTAGCGCGAGTGCGGTCACCGCCTAATGAGCCCCTGTGCCGCCCCGCGCTCCCGGTCGTGTCCGTGCGATGGGCGGGCCGCCCGCGGGACGCGGCAGCAGGAGAGCCCCGAGCCGGGCGAGTTTAACGTGAGGCGGCGCCGCTTGCCCGCCCTGAGGGAGCCGAGCCGAGCTGAGGCGCGCCGAACGCATGGAGAGCGGCTCCGAGTTCGGCCGAAGCAAGCCGAACGCACGGAGAGGCTCCGAGTTCGGCCGAATGAAACCGAGGCGCGCCGAGCACACGGAGCGGCTCCGAGTTCGGCCGAATGAAGACGAGCGCACGGAAAGGCTCCGAGTTCGGCCGAAGCGAGCCGAGCCGAGCGCACAGAGTGGTTCCGAGTTCGGCCGAAGCGAGCCGAGCGCACGGAGTGGCACCGAGTTCGGCCGAAGCGAGACAAGCCGCGCCGAGCGCCTAGAGCGGCTGCGAGTTCCGCCGAAGCGAGCCGAGCCGCGACGAAAGGCGAGTCCAGCCGAATGCAGCCTACAATAGCCGAGTTTAGCCGCTTACAGCTGAATTTAGCCGAGCAGCTGTGAGCCTTGAGGTGAGCGTGTATCATTACCGGCTTGGGATTGAATGAAATGCACTAAGGAAACCAGCGCTGGGGAGGGAGGCAGGGAAAGCCTCTCTTAACGTTTACCAATTCTTCCGTCAAACTCATCACGGCAGGACAGGGTGAAGACTGAAAGTGTAAGAAGATGTGGAGGGAAACAGAGAATCTGACAGGAGCATCGAACGCACAAGTGCACGAATTTCGCTTTTTGCTTGGATGTAAACTCAGAAGTTGTAAGGAATTTGGGAAAGGGACATTTCAGAAGGAGAAGGAGGAGAAGAAGTTGTTGTTACAGTCCTGGCAAAATCTTTTGTTCTAGCTAATAAAAGAAGTTAGTTTAGAAAACAAAAAGAAAAAAAAATGTAGTTTTTCTTTACTTGACTATTATATTCATTGGTGGTATATGGTGTGTTGTTTTATTTCTTGGTATTATTAGCTCAGTGTAAGTTGTTTTTTGAGTGAACTAACTTTCTGGATGGGTTGGTTTGTATTTGAGGCAGGATTGATTTCAATAGGTTTCTTTCATAGACTTCTGATAGGTATTACTGGGGTTTTGGTTTTGTTTACTGTATGCATAAACATACAGCTTTGGTTGGGCCAGCTGGGCTGCCGGAGTTTGTGGGTGTGAATTTATTCGATAGCTTTTGTTAAATGCAGTTTTTTATTTTTGAAAGGTTTTTCAATGTAGTGGTTTTAAGGTGGTTTTTAAGAACTGATTGTATTGTTTCATGTTGTTTGTAGTTGGTGTACAGTAAGGGATGTGGTGTGAGTTCTTGAACGTTATGGTTTTGGTGTTCCTAAGTTCCGTTTTCTTTCTCGTTCGATAGGTTTTTTTAGTTTTATTGTTGGTGACAGGGGCATTTATGTGGTGGGTTTTTATAGGCAATATGTTTTTTAATGTGGGTAGTGATATTTTTTAGTATTTTAACAGTTTAGATTTTTTATTTTCATGCTTTGTATGAGGTTTTTTTGAATTGCAAAATAACTTTTATAGATTATTGGTTTTTATTTGTGCATTAGCATAAAGGTAGAGCTTTGGGGGCTTTTTGAGTCAGTTGTACAGTTTTGAGTCTAGTGAGTTGGTTTGATTTAATTTTTAGTGGGTGTTTGTTTTTCTTAGCAGTTGTGTCATTTTCAAGGTGTATTTGAGTTTTTTGGGGTTTTTGAGATATTGGTTTAGGAGGAAGTTGATGATGAGCATGTGCGGAGCTTTTGGGCTAGTTATAGTGGGATTTAAAATTTATTTTGGGTTAGGTTTATTTGAGTTTTTATTAGGGTTCAATGTTGTGGGATGTTTCTTCCGTTAGTAATAAAAATAGGTTTTGTTTTGATGTGCTGCGATGGGATGAGCGTGTGCTGCGTGCCGGTGCTGACAAAGGGTACGGTATTGTTGTGGTTCTGGTGTGTCGGGTTAATGAACTTATATGGTTTAATATAGAGATGAAAATAGAAATAAATATAAATTTAAAAAGAAATATAACATTAGAGTGGTAAACATAAATATAGATAACAGATGCATATATAAAACTATAATTCATCGTATGGAATTGTAACATATTGTCATATAGATAAATGATAGTCTATTATATATATACAAAGATATATAAATATAGATTGTAAATATAAAAATATTTAAATACAGTTAAAATAAATTGGGGGTTTTATTAGGTTATAGGCTAGTGTTTTTAAAATAAATAATATAAATAGAAATAAAATAAAAAATCAGATGCAAATATATGTGGAAATACAAATATCTATAAATATTTAATTGAAATAAATATAAGTAAAAGAAATATATAATAGAGAAATTTTATATCTATAATCAGCATAATCTGCTGATTATGCTATTGTGTTGAAATACTTGGCCTCCACTGCAGTAGCCCCACACTTAACTCGATGGCCTCCCCCAGCATGTCCCAAAACACCTGGATGCAGATCAGCTTAAGCTTCACTGATGTGATAAACAGAGTTCACTCTTTAAAACTTTTACAAGTTTAATAAAGGATAAAAGGACAAAATAATCCAGCACTGGGATGCTTTTAGCACACAGCCAAAGAGCACAGAGGTAGCTTAAAATCACGTTCACTATATACTGTTACATTGCTGAGGTCACGTGCATATTCATTAACTTACACATTATTCAAACATTCCTTTGACTTTTTGATGTTCCAGGAATTCTCTTGTTTAGTTTTAACCTCTGACTTGTCTGCAGAATATTCTGTAAATTAGGTCTACATATTTTATTTCTTCCTGTAGTTTTATCCTGTTGCTTCACACTCCCTGATAACGCCCGATAAGAGTCGATAAATCCTTCCTGGATGCTTAAGCTCTTTTTGTCACTATTATCTTATCACTTGGTAGGGGCAGTCTGCAGTTATAAGAAACAGAATAATTGCTTTACACCGTTTTCTGAGTTAGTTACATAGAAGTATTTTAGTTTCTATTTTAACATTTTGCTAAAGCCTACGATAAATTTATCACGCTACTATTCATATGAAATATACAGTGTATACATAAACTGACATATTACACTATACAAAGCAGTTAAAAGTAAGTATAAGTTTTACCATATCAAAATACTTGTAATGCAAAAAGCTATTCTATGAATGTGAAAGTCAATATTGTTTTATCATCTATAACATCCGACGACGAGGGTGAGCAGCGGGCCCGCAGCAGGCAGAGGGCGGGCAGGGGGACGCGGGCACTTAACTTTGGCCAGGGTGCTGATCTCGGCCAGTCGGGGCAGGCCAAGTGCCCGCAGAAGTAGAAGCACTGCGGTACAAGAGGCACCCAGAGCCCGCAGCGGGCGCTGCACGCCCTCCCCGCTCCCGAGCCCTCTCCTCACCAAATCGCCGCCGCTCCCTGGTCCGCCCTGCTGTCGCAAAGACGACCCGGAATCCCTCCCGGGCTACACTCCTCTCCGCCCCCTGCCCCGAGTGCCCAAGGGAGCGCTCCGGTAGGGGCTCTGCGGGGGTCTTTTCGCCGGGACCTGGGCACGAGAGAGGGCCGGAGAAGGGGACGGGGGTTTCGCGAGCGGGACCCCCGGCGCCTGCGAGCCCTTCGAGCACCCCGAGCTCCGCCCCACGCTCCCAGGGGCCTCAGCCTGACGGCTCCCAAACCTGCCAATCACGGCTCGCCTTTCTCAGCCCGCCCCGTCCAATCACAGCCGCCCTGTCAATCCGGAAGCGGTCCCGCCGATCTCAGCCCGCTCAGTGGCGGCTCGACCCCTCAGACTGGCCCCGCTCCCGCCACCGCCGCTTTGGGAGCCGGCGGAGCAGTGTCCTCGCTGCCTCGGCAGGCGCTGTTGCGGACGGGAAGGGCGGCCGGGAGCTTCCAGTTCAGGTCCTGGTCGGGATCAGGTTCTGGTCCAGGGAAACGGGCAGGCGGCGGGGAGCAGGCTGACGCGGCCACTGCAATGGCGGCGGCGGGCGCAGCACTTGAGGGGACCGCGGGGAGTCACGGAGCCGAGCGCGGCGGGAATGGGCGGGCTAGGATTGGTGGAGCCGGCAGGCGCTGCCTCGGGTTGTGATTGGCTGGCTACTCCGGCCCTGGGGCATAAATAGCGTGCGTTGGGGCGGCAATGGCGTCATTTCGGCGGTGAAGCTGGGAGCGACGGGAGCTGCGGATGCGTGATCTGAGGAGCGGCGCTGCGCCAGGACGGGACCCCCGCGGCAGCTGATCCGGGGAGCGCCGGTGAGCATGGACGCGACGCCTGCGGTAGTATCTGGGGGCCGGCCGTGTCCAGTTCTTTCTGCCGCGCCCTGCGTGGCTCGGGTAGCCGGCGGCTGGTGTGGGGCCTGGAGTGGCGCGGAGGGGGGGGGGGGGGGGGCGGCAGGCCCGCCTGCTGTCACTGGGGGCTGGGAAGTAGCCGTTTCGCGGTTTCTGAATTTAAAGAAATGTTCAGAATACGAGGAATAAAGCTTGCTTTTTTGCATTTTTATTACTTTAGTTTGGTTTTACTTGTAATTTTGTTTTCTTTATTGTGTTGTTTTATTATTGCTCGTTTTATTACGTCTTTTTGGTTTGATTTGTTTTCTTTACTAGATATCTCATGTTAATTTGGTAAGGGTTGTGGGACTGGAGCTGGACCACCAGTTGTGAGAGCAGTGGGCACATAAAACCCCAGGGTGTGGAATAATGACTTTGGCATGAGTCAGGCCCAAAACAATGTGGAGTAGTGGAAGTGCTGGGGCTAGATAAATGCCTTGGGAGGAAGGCATGGAGCTGCAGCACCAGGCCTGCAGGTTATGCCTGGGGGTTCCCAGCCCCTGCCCTGTGGTGCCATCGAGGGGCTGAGTGTGTGGGGGCTCAGAGGGTTCTAGGGCCCAAGAACCAGCCCAAGGGTGCACTTTGGGATGGGGGAGCAGGAGTTCAGTGGCTATTCCCAGCCCCTGGAGCTGCCTGAGGGGAGGTGAGGGGGCCTTTGTGCAGGTGCTGGCCTGAGAGCCACGGTGAGGGGGAAGGTGGATGTTGAGCTTCAGGCCTCCAGTGTCCCCAGAGTTGGGATGCCACTGAGGTGGGTGGGTGGATGCGACAGCTTCTAGAAATATTGAAACGATGGCAGTAACTGATTTGTGGCCTTATCAACAGCCCCAAGGTGCAGTGAGAAGCATGAGCGGCTTTTAGCTGCAGCCAGTAGGAAGCTGAGGAACTGGAGCTGAGGCAGCAGAGCTGGAGGAGACAGAAATATGGTACGGTTTGGGGTAAATCCCCTGTGGGGCGGGGATAGGGATTGTGGAGCGGGGAGGTGACCGCATGGTTGGAATTGAAATTGCTCTAAGGACTGTGATCTGAGCTCAAGAACTAGAGCTAAAACAAAGATCCCGTCCTGAGAAGCAGAAGTAGTATTGTGAGGCACTACCGTGAAGATGTTGAGCAGGAAGTGCAAGAGAAGAGCTGGCAGTAAAATAAAGCTTGTGGGTGGAGAGCTGAAGGAGCTGAAATCACTGGGCCTGCACTTGTCATCATTGTGGGACTGGAATTGCAGCTTAACACATCATAGCAATATAAGGCCGTTCTGACACTCTATTGTTCTTGCGCCGAGATCACTGTAGTCCTGTGACATGGATGCAGGGGCTGGGTATTGTGACCGATAGTAGAACAGCAGGTGTGGAGTGGGAGAGGGGGGCTGCAAGCTTGCGCCTGAAAACCCCGTCGATGCTAGGATATTGCCTGCGCCGGTGATGGCACCTCTTGGGGCGCAGCTGAAATCTCTGTGGGTCTTGGAAATGGACTGCTGGGCTGGCACTTTGAATGAAAATGGCAAAGGCACTAGATCTGTGAACGCGGCTCTGGGCATCCAGGAGAACTAATGCAGGGGTGGGCAAAGTGACTGGGGACTGCTCGGTGGGAGCTAAAATCACTGCAGGGCTAGGATATGGATAGTGGGGTGGGCTTCCAGAGGCTCGTGCGGGAGCTGAATTGTTGCCGAGCTGGGGCCAAGAGCAAGATGCTGCCATGTGAAGCTGGAGCTGGAAGAAGAGAGCTGGCAGTAAAATAAAGCTTGTGGGTGAAGAGGTGAAAGAGCTGAAATCACTGGGCCTGGTCTTGTCATCATTGTGGGTCTTGGATAGGGGCTGCACACAACATAGGAACTGTAGGGCTGGCACAGAGACCGTAAAATAAAGCTTGTGGGCGAAGAGGTGAAAGAGCTGAAATCACTGGGCCTGCACTTGTCATCATTGTGGGACTGGAATTGCAGCTTAACACATCATAGCAATATAACGCCTGTACTGACACTCTATTGTTCTTGCACCGAGATCACTGTAGGCCTGTGACATGGATGCAGGGGCTGGGTATTGCGACCGATAGTAGAACAGCAGGTATGGAGTGGGAGAAGGGGGCTGCAAGCTTGCGCCTGAAAACCCCGTCGATGCTAGGATATTGCCTGTGCCGGTGATGGCACCTCTTGGGGCGCAGCTGAAATCTCTGTGGGTCTTGGAAATGGACTGCTGGGCTGGCACTTTGAATGAAAATGGCAAAGGCACTAGATCTGTGAACGCGGCTCTGGGCATCCAGGAGAACTAATGCAGGGGTGGGCAAAGTGACTGGGGACTGCTCGGTGGGAGCTAAAATCACTGCAGGGCTAGGATATGGATGGTGGGGTGAGCTTACAGAGGCTCGTGCGGGAGCTGAATTGTTGCCGAGCTGGGGCCAAGAGCAAGATGCTGCCATCTGAAGCTGGAGCAGCACAGAGCTGGAGCTGGAAGAAGAGAGCTGGCAGTAAAATAAAGCTTGTGGGTGAAGAGGTGAAAGAGCTGAAATCACTGGGCCTGGTCTTGTCATCATTGTGGGTCTGGGATCGGGGCTGCACACAACATAGGAACTGTAGGGCTGGCACAGAGACCGTAAAATAAAGCTTGTGGGCGAAGAGGTGAAAGAGCTGAAATCACTGGGCCTGGTCTTGTCATCATTGTGGGTCTGGGATCGGGGCTGCACACAACATAGGAACTGTAGGGCTGGCACAGAGACCGTAAAATAAAGCTTGTGGGCGAAGAGGTGAAAGAGCTGAAATCACTGGGCCTGCACTTGTCATCATTGTGGGACTGGAATTGCAGCTTAACACATCATAGCAATATAAGGCCGTTCTGACACTCTATTGTTCTTGCGCCGAGATCACTGTAGTCCTGTTACTCGGATGCAGGGGCTGGGTATTGCGACCGATAGTAGAACAGCAGGTATGGAGTGGGAAAAGGGGGCTGCAAGCTTGCGCCTGAAAACCCCGTCGATGCTAGGATATTGCCTGCGCCGGTGATGGCACCTCTTGGGGCGCAGCTGAAATCTCTGTGGGTCTTGGAAATGGACTGCTGGGCTGGCACTTTGAATGAAAATGGCAAAGGCACTAGATCTGTGAACGCGGCTCTGGGCATCCAGGAGAACTAATGCAGGGGTGGGCAAAGTGACTGGGGACTGCTCGGTGGGAGCTAAAATCACTGCAGGGCTAGGATATGGACGGTGGGGTGAGCTTACAGAGGCTCGTGCGGGAGCTGAATTGTTGCCGAGCTGGGGCCAAGAGCAAGATGCTGCCATGTGAAGCTGGAGCTGGAAGAAGAGAGCTGGCAGTAAAATAAAGCTTGTGGGTGAAGAGGTGAAAGAGCTGAAATCACTGGGCCTGGTCTTGTCATCATTGTGGGTCTGGGATCGGGGCTGCACACAACATAGGAACTGTAGGGCTGGCACAGAGACCGTAAAATAAAGCTTGTGGGCGAAGAGGTGAAAGAGCTGAAATCACTGGGCCTGCACTTGTCATCATTGTGGGACTGGAATTGCAGCTTAACACATCATAGCAATATAAGGCTGGTACTGACACGGTATTGTTCTTGTGCCGAGATCACTGTAGGCCTGTGACATGGATGCAGGGGCTGGGTATTGTGACCGATAGTAGAACAGCAGGTGTGGAGTGGGAGAAGGGGGCTGCAAGCTTGCGCCTGAAAACCCCGTCGATGCTAGGATATTGCCTGCGCTGGTGATGGCACCTCTTGGGGCGCAGCTGAAATCTCTGTGGGTCTTGGAAATGGACTGCTGGGCTGGCACTTTGAATGAAAATGGCAAAGGCACTAGATCTGTGAACGCGGCTCTGGGCATCCAGGAGAACTAATGCAGGGGTGGGCAAAGTGACTGGGGACTGCTCGGTGGGAGCTAAAATCACTGCAGGGCTAGGATATGGACGGTGGGGTGGGCTTCCAGAGGCTCGTGCGGGAGCTGAATTGTTGCCGAGCTGGGGCCAAGAGCAAGATGCTGCCATTTGAAGCTGGAGCAGCACAGAGCTGGAGCTGGAAGAAGAGAGCTGGCAGTAAAATAAAGCTTGTGGGTGAAGAGGTGAAAGAGCTGAAATCACTGGGCCTGGTCTTGTCATCATTGTGGGTCTGGGATCGGGGCTGCACACAACATAGGAACTGTAGGGCTGGCACAGAGACCGTAAAATAAAGCTTGTGGGCGAAGAGGTGAAAGAGCTGAAATCACTGGGCCTGGTCTCGTCATCATTGTGGGTCTGGGATCGGGGCTGCACACAACATAGGAACTGTAGGGCTGGCACAGAGACCGTAAAATAAAGCTTGTGGGCGAAGAGGTGAAAGAGCTGAAATCACTGGGCCTGCACTTGTCATCATTGTGGGACTGGAATTGCAGCTTAACACATCATAGCAATATAAGGCCGTTCTGACACTCTATTGTTCTTGCGCCGAGATCACTGTAGTCCTGTTACTCGGATGCAGGGGCTGGGTATTGCGACCGATAGTAGAACAGCAGGTATGGAGTGGGAAAAGGGGGCTGCAAGCTTGCGCCTGAAAACCCCGTCGATGCTAGGATATTGCCTGCGCCGGTGATGGCACCTCTTGGGGCGCAGCTGAAATCTCTGTGGGTCTTGGAAATGGACTGCTGGGCTGGCACTTTGAAAATGGCAAAGGCACTAGACCTGTGAACGTGGCTCTGGGCATCCAGGAGAACTAATGCAGGGGTGGGCAAAGTGACTGGGGACTGCTCGGTGGGAGCTAAAATCACTGCAGGGCTAGGATATGGACGGTGGGGTGGGCTTCCAGAGGCTCGTGCGGGAGCTGAATTGTTGCCGAGCTGGGGCCAAGAGCAAGATGCTGCCATTTGAAGCTGGAGCAACACAGAGCTGGAGCTGGAAGAAGAGAGCTGGCAGTAAAATAAAGCTTGTGGGTGAAGAGGTGAAAGAGCTGAAATCACTGGGCCTGCACTTGTCATCATTGTGGGACTGGAATTGCAGCTTAACACATCATAGCAATATAACGCCTGTACTGACACTCTATTGTTCTTGCACTGAGATCACTGTAGGCCTGTGACATGGATGCAGGGGCTGGGTATTGTGACCGATAGTAGAACAGCAGGTGTGGAGTGGGAGAAGGGGGCTGCAAGCTTGCACCTGAAAACCCCGTCGATCCTAGGATATTGCCTGCGCCGGTGATGGCACCTCTTGGGGCGCAGCTGAAATCTCTGTGGGTCTTGGAAATGGACTGCAGGGCTGGCACTTTGAATGAAAATGGCAAAGGCACTAGATCTGTGAACGCGGCTCTGGGCATCCAGGAGAACTAATGCAGGGGTGGGCAAAGTGACTGGGGACTGCTCGGTGGGAGCTAAAATCACTGCAGGGCTAGGATATGGACAGTGGGGTGGGCTTCCAGAGGCTCGTGCGGGAGCTGAATTGTTGCCGAGCTGGGGCCAAGAGCAAGATGCTGCCATCTGAAGCTGGAGCAACACAGAGCTGGAGCTGGAAGAAGAGAGCCGCCATCTTGGATAAGGCTTTGTTTTAATCGGTAATTTTAAAAATTAGGGTTAATTTTAAGGGGTAATTATAAGGGTTGCGGTTCATTTTAAGATTAATTGGGGTTCGGGGTGGGGTTGAGGCCTCAGGGTGGGGCTCGGGGTGGGGTTCAGGCCTCGGGGTGGGGCCCGGGGTGGGGTTGAGCCCTCGGGGTAGGGCCCAGGGTGGGGTTGAGCCCTCGGGTGCGGTTGGGGGCGGGGTAAGGGCTAGGGTTAGGGTCAGGGTTAGGGTTAGGGTCAGGGTCATGCCGCTTCCTCCACCACCGGCTCTATACACAGCACCACAGTGGGCAAAAACTGCAGCACCTTGCATGCATCCTTCCGCGTCTCTCCCTCTGCCGGAACATGAGGAGCTGGGCACAGCTGCATCACCGAGAGATCCCTCCGCAGTGCGTAACCCTGCACAACCGATACCTGATATCCCTAAAAAATCATAAGAAGCAAATATGACTGCAGGGAAAACAAGCTGGAGAGAACAAAAGATGGTATTGTTATCCTTACCCTCTGTTAGAAACATCCACTGTGCTTTGATGTGGTAGCTGCCAGGGGCTTGTTAGCTCTTTGTAGGCAGGTGTGGGTGTTCACTTGTAGGTTTTTTCTCTGGACAAGTCAATTCAAACTTTGCTAAGCTTATATTTGCAGATTACTCTCTAGTACAGTCCAGCATGACATTTTGGAATGGTGTAAAAATACCATGTTACTTTGAAATTGCTAACGATGAGAAGCTTTAGGGAAAAATACGATTTCAGGGTTGGAAGATGTGAGAAGAATTTTGTGGGGATGTGAGACTGAAATAAAGTGCACTTGAAGCTGGACTGGCACGCTGGCAGATCCCCTATTAAAGGGTAGTGCTTAAATTAGCCTGGGGGTTGCCCATTGTTTCTGTAGAAATCAATGTTTCCTGGTCTTCAGAAGTAAGCTGCTTTGAAACGCTGGAAGGTGCAGTATAGTGACAATCCGTGTGCTTTGGATTAAAAGCAGATTTCAGAAGGGTGATAGGCTTTTGTCTTTTCCTAGACGTCGATGTAATCCTATCGAGGAGTTTTTAATTCTGTGTTGCCATGTCATCCCTCAGAGCCCTGTCGTACTAATCGTCATACAGATACAAAACAAAACATCAGACGCTGTCCCAGCCACTTAGAGCCCAGAACACGATTTCCTCGGGCTGCCATTTGTGTGCCATCGGTACTCACCACGGAAGCGAGCCGGGGATGTTGCAGCTGTTGGGAACAAACCGCTTCTCGTCACACAGAAATGGAATTCGGACGACGCCTCGGCCAGCCCCTCTCTGCTGTCGTCTCCTGAATCTGCAGCAGAGCAGTTCCAGTCCGTCCGGGTACGTGTAATCCAGCTCCTGACGATCTGAGCACACGGAGCAGCGCTCAGCTGCCGTGGGGGCTCAGGGAAGGCAGAGTGTGCATTGTCATCTTCCTGAACCTACGGACAAATCAAAGTGAGAAGCCACAGGGTGGAAATGAGTCGCATATATGCTAAATAAAACTTGCAGATTTATTTAAGAATTGTTTCTGCTCGTTCTTTTTTGTGCTTCTGTGCTTAGAAAACATCCCTACAAAATCAGTTCAGTTCATCAGTTGAACCTTTGTTTGCAGACCCTCACTGAGCAGAATTTGTTGCAGACTCAGTGCACGCTGCGCTGGAGTGTGAGGAGCTCAGTGCACTGCCAGGAGTGTGAGGAGCTCATGTGTGCTACTTTTTGCTTTAGGACGCTCTAAGGTATTTATTCCTTTTGGGATACATGATGAGAATTCCCAAGAGAGGTAGTTATAAGGTATGATATTGGGAAAAAAGCCTGTGTGGTTGGAATGTTGTTGTTGTCAAAAGTTAATTTTTTCTTAGCTAGTAGTTAGCTTTTTGCTTTATTTTTGTGGTAGCAGTATTTTATTGTTTAAAAAATTGCTTCAAAATTACTTGAGTGGCTGGCCATCGGTACCTTGTTCAGATTTGCCTATTTGCTTGTAGCTAAAATGTTCACATCTTGTTTATCATTCTATTTAAGAAACTGCTGCCCAGCCAACTAATAACTGAATATCTATCTGTCTGGGACACGGGGAGAGGATTTAGGTAATGTCTTTGTTTCCAGAAAAAAAGTTCCTGTGTAGTTTCTAAATAGAGGAGAGAGGGGTGAAGACTCGGGGCTCTGATGCCATTGGGGCACCCCAAGGTCCCCAGGAGAGGAAGCCCCACTGGGGTGCAGGAGCAGGTGTGTTCTCATGTAATCTAGAATAAATTACAAATATAAACATGAAAATTGTAATCATGAAAATATTTTTTTAAATAGCTAAATAAAGCGGGGTTTTTTTATTTGTCAGTAGGCAGGGTTTTGATTATAAAAATTATAAATACAAACAATATAAATGTAGAAATCTAAGTATAGGAATATATCATAAATAAACACAGATATAAAGTTTAAAAACAAGAAAAAATTAGTTGTAGCAGTAGATATGACACATAATATAAATAAAAATTTAAAAACATTTCTAGAATTTTACAAATATATAATTATTAATACACTGCATCAAAAGAAACTATAAATATAAATGGGAATATAATTATACTAAGTAAATTATATAAAATTATTATACTATATAAAAATATTGCAATCTCGTTTAAAAGAAGGGTTTTTTTGTATTTATTTGGTTAGAGACGGGGTTTTTATTTGGAATAATAGAAGTATTATAGAAGTATAAATCTAAATATAGCAATATACAATCTATAGAGAAAGATATTTGTAAAAACACGAGCGAACGACGCCTCCTTCGGCCGAATGGAACGAGCTCAGCCGAAGCAAGGCGAGACCGGCCGAACCTGACGGCCTCGAGCGAACCGAGGCCAGGCTTGCGAGGCTGCCTGAACGGAGCCGAGCTCAGGCGAACCGAGCCCGCTGCTCTCGTGCGCGCTAATTAGCGCGAGTGCGGTCACCGCCTAATGAGCCCCTGTGCCGCCCCGCGCTCCCGGTCGTGTCCGTGCGATGGGCGGGCCGCCCGCGGGACGCGGCAGCAGGAGAGCCCCGAGCCGGGCGCGTTTAACGTGAGGCGGCGCCGCTTGCCCGCCCTCAGGGAGCCGAGCCGAGCCGAGGCGCGCCGAACGCACAGAGCGGCTCCGAGTTCGGCCGAAGCGAGCCGAGCACACAGAGCGACTCCGAGTTCGGCCGAAGCGAGCCGAGGCGCGCCGAGCGCACAGAGCGGCTCCGAGTTCGGCTGAATGAAGCCGAGCCGCGCTGAATGTACAGAGCGGCTCCGAGTTCGGCCGAAGCGGGCCGCGCTGAGCGCACAGAGCGGCTCCGAGTTCGGCTGAATGAAGCCGAGCCTTGCCGAGCGCACAGAGCGGCTCCGAGTTCGGCCGAAGCGAGCCGAGCCGCGCCGAGCGCAGTGAGAGGCTCCGAGTTCGGCCGAATAAAGCCGAGCCGCGCCGAAGAGGCGCATCCAGCCGAATGCAGCCGACAATAGCCGAGTTTAGCCGATTACAGCCCAATTTAGCCGAGCACTTAAGTTATTCTGCAGCCCTTTGACTTTTGTCCTGACTTTTTTTCAGATGCACCTCCTCAGGTGACTGCAGCAGTTCCTTAGGTTCCATCTTCTCAAAGGGTACAGGGCTCAAGAATTCGTCTTCCAGAGAGTTATCTCAAGTCCTGGCTGGTATTGTATCTGCCTATGTTGGCTAATGTTGTATGTACCTCTATTGTGTGTACCTATGCTGGCTTATACTGTATGTACTTATACTGTATGTACTTATGTTGGTTTATACTATATGTACTTACATTGGATGTACCTATATTGGTTTATATTGTGTGTACCTGTGTTGGTTTATACTGTATGTAAGTGCGTCACCTTATATTGTGTGTACTTACGCTCTGTTTACACTTGCACTGTTTACCTCAGCCTATATTGTGTGTACTTATATTGTACCACTTACGATCAGAGCTGCCCTGCCCTGGCACACAGTCACAGTTAGGTAGAACAGTTATAGAAATTTTACTCTTCATCTGTCTTTTGTGGGATTTTGGGTAGAAAGTTTATGGGTCCAGAGTGGGGACAAGTCCTAGCTGTCAGTTAGCCACTCGTTGACCCTTCCTGTTGTCTCACAGGTCCCCGAGGCTGCTGATTTCCCCAGGATCTGCCATTTACTTCAAGGAGCAGCAGCCAGAAGATGTGTCACAGCACGTTCTTCAGCGTCTCAGGTAAGGGCCGCAGTGAGCGTGTAAGTGGCAAGAGTGTGTCAGTGTGTGTGAGAGCACGTGGCTGTGTCTGTCTGTGTCTGCTCGTCTCTGCATGTGTGGGCACATGCTGACTGGATTTAACCTTGTGTGTGTGACTTTTGCTTTTCAGGTTTTGCAACTCATTTTTAAAGTCAGAATAAAAAATCCTCAGCCGGGTTATATTGTATGTACTGACATGGAATGTACCCATGTTGGCTTAAAACCCAGTAAAACAGACGATGATGGGCAAGAAAAAACCCAGAAAAAAACCCCAACAAGATGGGCAAGAAAAAACCCAGAAAAAAACCCCGAAGATGGGCATGAAGAAACCCAGAAAAAACCCCCAAGATGGGCAAGAAAAACCCCAGAGAAAACCCAGAAAAACAATTCCAAGGAGGGCAAGAAAAGACCCGGAAAACACCCGGAAAAAATCGCAACCAAAGTATAAATATATAAATGTCTTTCAAATATAGAGAGAATTTTTAAATTATTTAAAATGCAAAATAACATAAATCAATATCTGCATATAAGATCCATAATACCAGTAATACTGTATATATCTGATTATAGTGTATTATAGGAAATAGATATAAATAAATTTATATCAATTTTATGTTTATCATATCTGTCATTTGTTATATATTACACCATATTGATATAAGTTTTTTAAAGCAGTTTAACATAAAGGGGGGTTTTGTTTTTTATTTGGCAAAAGCAGGGGTTTTAGTACAAAAATGATAAATACAAATAATATAAAGGTAGAAATCTAAGTATAGAAACAGATCATAAATAAGTAAAGGCTAATATAAAATTAAAAATCTAAGATAAAATAAGTTGTAGCAGTAGATATGGTACATAATTTAAAAAATAATTTCTTTTTATTATTTGAATAGGACACATATTATATATCATGATTAATATAATGCTTAAATATAAACTATAAATATAAATGGGAATATAGTCATGCAAGCTATAAATATAAAAATATTTCAATATAGTTTAAAAGAATAGAGTTTTTTTGTATCTGTTTAGTTAGTATGGGATTTTTATTTTAAATAATTAAAATTACATTTCTATCATGCTTTTAACATAGAAATATACAATAAATATAGAAAGATATTTTTTAAACCACAAAATATAAATAAATAGAAACAGTAGGAATACACAGAATATATTTTATAAATTACATGCTACATCAATGTCCACTATAAATATGCATGTGAATATAAATACGAAAAATAGGACTATCAAATTGATTTTAATAGGATTTTAAACCAAGGCGGTTTGTTTGGTTCTGGTCGGATAAGAGGCAGGTTTTTGGCATTTATGTCAGAGCAGTTTTTGGCTGGGGTCGCCCCTGTTCTTTTTTGCCGCCGTCGCTGCCCGCAGCCCCGAGGCGCGCTGCGCCCCCATCTGGGGCGGGCGGCAGTGCTGCCGCCTTGTGGGCAGAGCGCGGTACTGCAGCCGTGCGACGGCAGGCAGGCGAGAGGCCGCCATGCTGGGAGTGGCGTGTCGCGGGTGTCTCGGACTTTTCGTTGACCTTCTCGAGATGGCGGGGAAGTGGAGGACCCCGGTGGGTGTAAGTGAACTGCCTGCATGGAATACCGACGTCATGGCGGCCCCGACGCATTTTTCTGTGGCGTTTCAAGCGTATCCGATAGATGCTGTGGGCTCAGCGACGCCGCGAGTGGGCGTATTTTTGAGGGTTTGTGACAGGCATCTGGGTAAACCTTCCCTCTGTGCGCCGGGGTCCTCTCATGCTCGCTCTCCCGCCCTCAGCGAGCCGAGGATGGCCGAAAAATCCCGACTTGAACCGAAGAGACGAGTGTTGCCGACAACAGCCGACGTGAGCCGAAGAGCCGAGTGTAGCCGAAAACAGCCGAGTTTACCCGTAGAGCCGAGTGTGGCCGAAAACAGCCGAGTTTACCGAAGAGCCGAGTGTAGCCGAAAACAGCCGAGTTTGCCCGAAGAACCGATGGTAGCCGAAAACAGCCGTGTTTACCCGAAGAGCGAGTGTAGCCGAAAACAGCCGAGTTTACACCAAGAGCCGATGATAGCCGACTGGAATCGATAGCCGAGTGGAGCCGACACTGGCCGCATTTAGAGAATGTGCTGAATATGACCGAGTTTAGCCGCACCGTGCCGAGTTGGGCCGAAGAGCCGAACTGAAACAAGTTTAGACCAAGAGCCGAAGCAAGCCGAATTGAGCCGAGTTTCTTTAAACAGAACCGAAGGACGCCGCAGCGCTCTCCCTGCAGGTCTCCGGGGAACACGGCAGGGGGCGCTGTGCCTGCAGTGCGCCGGGACAGACGGCAGGGGGCGCTGTATAAAGTAAGTATAAAATATCAACTCTCTATAAGAAGGAATAAAAGCTCTATGTCACGTGCAGCAGTAGAAAATTTCAGGCTCCCAGGGAATAAATAGTTTTCTTTAAATCATTTTCGTTTTGGAGGTTTTTTTTACTCCCAGGTAGCCTGAAAGTTTCTACTGATGCTTTTTTACTCTAAAGCTAGAAAGGAAAACCAAGATCAGAAATAGAAAAAAGGGAAGGGAAGGAAAGGAAAGGAATCAGGACCACAAGAGGGAAGGGAAGGGGTGAAAAGCAGAGTGAAAAAGGAAAAAAGGTTGGAGCGAAAAAGAGAGGGCATTCGGGAGGAGCGTTGCTGCCTCAGGTCCTTCCCCGCCCAGGGGCGAAGGACCCGTTTGATGCCCGGGAGGGACTGCAGCTCCCGGTGGCGGAGGACGGAGCAGTGGCTGTCAGCCCGAGACTACAACTCCCGGCATGCCCTGCTACCGGCGAGGCGTGTGACGCAACGGCTGACGCGGCACCGGAGTGGCTGGCGTGCCAGGCGGCCGCGCGGGGCTGTGCGCGGGCAGCTCCCGGCGCCGCGGCGGCGACGCTGGAGGGGCGAAGCCTCCGTCTGGCCGCCCGCACGGAGCTGAGCAGCGCGGAAGGAGCGTCGGCCCGGTTCTTCGGCCTTACTCAGCGGTAGCGATGGCGGAGGGCGAGGCGGTGCTTTGCTGCCGCGGGCCGGGAGCTGCAGGAGCCGCCCCGGGCGAGCGGCGCCGGGCGCTCCCGCGGTCCCGGTGGGGCGGCTGCCCTCAGGCTGGCGGAGGCGCAGCAGCCCCCGAGCTGCAGCCGTCTCCCTCGGGCTGCTGCCGGTGCTGCGGGCGGAGGCGGCTCCGCCGCGTGTTGGGCGTTGCGAGCAGAGAGCGCTGCCATATCGCCGGAATGACTGGGCTGCTGCCTGCGCTAGTGCTCGAGGCTCTTTCTGCCATGCAAACGGATGGAGCGGCGCTGAGCGGTAAAGCCAGAGATGGCCGGGAGAATGCCCAGCGCAGGGAGCAGGCGGGCTGTATCCTTCCGATGGCACAGGTGCGATCTGCAAACTCATCCCCTTCTGCCCCTGCCCTCCCCAGCCCCAGGGAAAGTGCTTTCCAGCATTGTCGGGCTTCTGAAAGACAAAACTTGTGATTTGACACTAGCATCCAGAAAAGCTTTCTGTCTAGATTAGCAAATGCCTAAATTGTTCTTGGTTACATCCCATGACCGGTTTTAGGCATACTGCTTTTAGGATTTTCTTGTACCAAGGTGAGAAAATAGGCAGGTCTGATAGTGGTTTCACTTTTTTTCTACTTCACGTTCCATGAGATTCTTTTATCCAAGCACTTGTTTTAAAATTGTACTGTAGGCGTTTATGGTTCACTTTTTTTTTCTTTGCAGCACCCGTGACTTTTTTTTTTTTCTCTAAATCGGGAGTAAATATAGCTGAGTAAAATGACCTTGGTTTTCTTCTTTCTTTTTCAACTGAGTTGTTTTTATTAAAAATCCTATTTGAATATGTAGAAAAAGTGGGTATGTCCTGTAATATATCCTAGCTTTTCTTGTTTACAGGGTACTCAGAAAATATGTCTCCCTTAGAGTCCCACAGAAACGTTCTCAGTGCGATCTCTGTCAAGGTATGCATTTACAAATAAGTGATCCATTTAGATATTTGACTGTGTACCTTTTCCTGTAATTCAGAGCTTGCGTTCCGTGGCTTTTATGATAAACCTATAAAACATGTAAAAATGGTTTTGCACGTCTTAATCGTTGCAGGCAGCACTAAGTGGATTTAGAGCCTGTTCTTGACCAGACAAAGGGAAAAAGTGTGACTTTGATGCTGAACTTGTCATTTTTCATTGGACTTGTCTTTAATTATTCAGGAATAGAGAGAACTAGAAAAAGAGAGAAATAGAATTGGTTATTGAGCACTCCTCAAATGCTCACCGTGATTCAGTGCAGAGCCGAAGTGAAGGGTGATGGAACAGAGCTCTGTGCTTTAGAAGGAAATAAATTTAAACCTGACCTCCACACAGTGTCTCACTAACTTCTGTTGTTTTAAAATACAAAATACGTTTAGGAAGTGTTGGAAGTTAGTATTTTGGGAAAGAAATGGCAGTTCCACAGAACATTGCATTTAACAGAGGCTCTCGGAACGATTCATGTTGTAACTGCTGTCACTGCAATCGGTTGGTGGTTCAGCCTTGAAATGTGCACTTGCCCTTCTATAAAGCACTGTTTTGTTTGCCTTTCAGTGCTATGAGTCTTGATAAATTGGAGAAGAGCCCAAGAGAAGTTTTTCATCCCTTGATATAAAAGGTAGGAAGTGACTTTTTTTGGTTTGGTTCTCTTTCTTTATTATTTTCTGGAAATAAAAGTAATTAAGTATAGGTACGACTGGTTTGTTTCTTCCAGTAGCAGGTGATAATAATAGTAGTAGTAATAGTAAAAATAATAATAGAAATAATAATAGTAGTAACGTAATACTACTTAAACTGTCTTTATCCATTGAATTGGCCATTTCAAATCAAAACTTGTAAACACAAATCAAACCATCATCCTTGTAGAATCTTTCACAGCAGTGGGCTAAAGATCCTGGTTTTGTTGACAGGATTTATCGGTTCTGGAAGAACAAGAGGGAAGTACAAGCCTAACTACTTCTAGCTCACAGACCCGTCCAGTGAATACAGCTTTGTATTTTGATGGGCTTGTGATGACTTTGAAATCAATTGCTCATTACAGTAAAAAAAAATATAATGTTTTTTTGAATGTGACAGCAGAAATAACTTTCAGTACCAACTTAATAATAATAGATCACCAATTTAAGTTAAAAATTCATGCTATACTATCAAAATTTAAAGGTAAAATATTATGTATTAGGTGATGGTATAAAGTGTACGTTCTAATGTGTAGGATGTATGCAGAGATACATACATACCTGAAAGTCCTTAGAGGAAACAAATTTTTATGTCTGCTGTTTGACTGTTTATCATACAATATTTGGTTTTATTTCCCAGGGATCGGTGAATTTTAACTTTGGAGTCCTCTGTGCTAAGGATGCTCGGCTTACAGATGATGAAATGTTCAGTAATGGTGAGTTTTTCACCTTCTCTTTAGTTGCTATGCTGATCTGAATAAGAAAAAAACAAAAGCAAGAGAAAAAAAAAGGATGGTTTATTATTTTTTACGCTGTTACGTTTGTTTCCTCAGTATTTGCTGCAGCTCTGCTTACCCAAACTTTGGGTTCCTTCTGTCCCACTGGGAGTGGCCCGATTTGGTTGCATCTGGTGAAATTCACCCTGAGACCTTGGAGAACCAGCTCAAACTACGTGAGAGCCATTTGCAGTTCTCTCCAGACACCTGGAGAATGGGTGATGCTTCTGAGGATCTGGCAAGTGTACTTCTATCAAAACTCAGTCTGTGAAATTTCTGGGGAAAACCCTTCTGTGTACCGAAGGGTTCAAACTCTGGTGAGGATCCAGTTATCAGGTGCTCACCTGGATGGTTCCAGCTCTTAAAGTGAACACTTGTACTCTTGCCCTGTAGTTTATATCAACTGTATTTTTGTTATTTTGCAAGATTTCACGGCTTTGCAAAATATTGTGCATTTGACTCTTTGGAACCTGTCAGATCATTCTTTGGTGCAGCACCACCTCATGGGACACTTGGCTGCTGTCCTGAAGGGGTTGGTCGTAAATCCTGGAGGGTTTATAAGTCTTCTGTCCCCAGGGAGGTATCGTGCTTTGTTTGCTTTTGTTCTGTTTGTTAGGCGCTGCTTCTCACTGGAAGTATGAATTTCAAACTACCCTGTTCTTTTTTTAACTGTTTTCCTGGTTCTCTCCCTACGGCAGGGAAAGACTCTCGTGTCCTTGTCGTCAGGCTCGGTGCTGTCCAAAAAGATACAGAGACTAAAACAATCATAAGAAGCAAAATATGACTGCAGGGAAAACAAGCTGGAGAGAACAAAAGGTGGTATTGTTATCCTTACCCTCTATTAGAAACATCCACTGTGCTTTGATGCTGGTAGCTGCCAGGGGCTTGTTAGCTCTTTGTAGGCAGGTGTGGGTGTTCACTTGTAGGTTTTTTCTCTGGACAAGTCAATTCAATCTTTGCTAAGCTTATATTTGCAGATTACTCTCTAGCACAGTCCAGCATGACATTTTTGAATGTTGTAAAAATACCACGTTACTTGGAAATTGCTAATGATGAGAAGCCTTAGGGAAAAAAGAAGATTTCAGGGTTGGAAGATGTGAGAAGAATTTTGTGGGGATGTGAGACTGAAATAAAGTGCACTTGAAGCTGGACTGGCACGCTGGCAGATCCCCTATTAAAGAGTAGTGCTTAAATTAACCTGGGGGTTGCCCATTGTTTCTGTAGAAATCAATGTTTCCTGGTCTTCAGAAGTAAGCTGCTTTGAAAAGCTGGAAGGTGCAGTATAGTGACAATCCCCGTGCTTTGGATTAAAAGTAGATTTCAGAAGGGTGATAGGCTTTTGTCTTTTCCTAGAAGTCAATGTAATCCTATCGAGGAGTTTTTAATTCTGTGTTGCCATGTCATCCCTCAGAGCCCTGTCGTACTAATCGTCATACAGATACAAAACAAAAAATCAGACCCTGTCCCAGCCACTTGGAGCCCAGAACACGATTTCCTCGGGCTGCCATTTGTGCGCCATCGGTACTCACCACGGAAGCGAGCCGGGGATGTTGCAGCTGTTGGGAACAAACCGCTTCTCGTCACACAGAAATGGAATTCGGACGACGCCTCGGCCAGCCCCTCTCTGCCGTCGTCTCCTGAATCTGCAGCAGAGCAGTTGCAGTCCGTCCGGGTACGTGTAATCCAGCTCCTGACGATCTGAGCACACGGAGCAGCGCTCAGCTGCCGTGGGGGCTCAGGGAAGGCAGAGTGTGCATTGTCATCTTCCTGAACCTACAGACCAATCAAAGTGAGAAGCCACAGGGTGGAAATGAGTCGCATATATGCTAAATAAAACTTGCAGATTTATTTAAGAATTGTTTCTGCTTGTTCTTTGTTGTGCTTCAGCACTTACAAAACCTCCCTTTAAAATCAGTTCAATTCATCAGTTGAACCTTTGTTTGCAGACCCTCACTGAGCAGAATTTGTTGCAGACTCAGTGCACGCTGCACTGGAGTGTGAGGAGCTCAGTGCACTGCCGGGAGTGTGAGGAGCTCATGTGTGCTACTTTTTGCTTTAGGATGCTCTAAGGTATTTATTCCTTTTGGGATACATGATGAGAATTCCCAAGAGAGGTAGTTATAAGGTATGATATTGGGAAAAAAGCCTGTGTGGTTGGAATGTTGTTGTTGTCAAAAGTTAATTTTTTCTTAGCCAGTAGTTAGCTTTTTGCTTTATTTTTGTGGTAGCAGTATTTTATTGTTTAAAAAATTGCTTCAAAATAACTTCGGTGGCTGGCCATCGGTACCTTGTTCAGATTTGCCTATTTGCTTGTAGCTAAAACGTTCACATCTTGTTTATCATTCTATTTAAGAAACTGCTGCCCAGCCAACTAATAACTGAACATCTATCTGTCTGGGACACGGGGAGAGGATTTAGGTAATGTCTTTGTTTCCAGAAAAAAGTTCCTGTGTAGTTTCTAAATCGAGGAGAGGGGGGTGAAGACTCGGGGCTCTGATGCCGTTGGGGCACCCCAAGGTCCCCAGGAGAGGAAGCCCCACTGGGGTGCAGGAGCAGGTGTGTTCTCATGTGATATAGAATAAATGACAAATATAAACATGAAAATTGTAATCATGAAAATATTTTTTTAAATAGCTAAATAAAGCGGGGTTTTTTTATTTGTCAATAAGCAGGGTTTTGATTATAAAAATTATAAATACAAACAATATAAATGTAGAAATCTAAGTACAGGAATATATCATAAATAAATACAGATATATATATAAAGTTTAAAAACAAGAAAAAATTAGTTGTAGCAGTAGATATGACACATAATATAAATAATAATTTAAATACATTTCTAGAACTTTACATATTTTATATATAATTAATACACTGCATCAAAAGAAACTATAAATATGAATGGGAATATAATTATACTAAGTATAAAAATATTTCAATCTCGTTTAAAAGAAGGTTGTTTTTTGTATTTATTTGGTTAGAGACGGGGTTTTTATTTGGAATAATAGAAGTATTATAGAAGTATAAATCTAAATATAGCAATATACAATCTATAGAGAAAGATATTTGTAAAAACACGAGCGAACGACGCCTCCTTCGGCCGAATGGAACGAGCTCAGCCGAAGCAAGGCGAGACCGGCCGAACCTGACGGCCTCGAGCGAACCGAGGCCAGGCTTGCGAGGCTGCCTGAACGGAGCCGAGCTCAGGCGAACCGAGCCCGCTGCTCTCGTGCGCGCTAATTAGCGCGAGTGCGGTCACCGCCTAATGAGCCCCTGTGCCGCCCCGCGCTCCCGGTCGTGTCCGTGCGATGGGCGGGCCGCCCGCGGGACGCGGCAGCAGGAGAGCCCCGAGCCGGGCGCGTTTAACGTGAGGCGGCGCCGCTTGCCCGCCCTCAGGGAGCCGAGCCGAGCCGAGGCGCGCCGAACGCACAGAGCGGCTCCGAGTTCGGCCGAAGCGAGCCGAGCACACAGAGCGACTCCGAGTTCGGCCGAAGCGAGCCGAGGCGCGCCGAGCGCACAGAGCGGCTCCGAGTTCGGCTGAATGAAGCCGAGCCGCGCTGAATGTACAGAGCGGCTCCGAGTTCGGCCGAAGCGGGCCGCGCTGAGCGCACAGAGCGGCTCCGAGTTCGGCTGAATGAAGCCGAGCCTTGCCGAGCGCACAGAGCGGCTCCGAGTTCGGCCGAAGCGAGCCGAGCCGCGCCGAGCGCAGTGAGAGGCTCCGAGTTCGGCCGAATAAAGCCGAGCCGCGCCGAAGAGGCGCATCCAGCCGAATGCAGCCGACAATAGCCGAGTTTAGCCGATTACAGCCCAATTTAGCCGAGCACTTAAGTTATTCTGCAGCCCTTTGACTTTTGTCCTGACTTTTTTTCAGATGCACCTCCTCAGGTGACTGCAGCAGTTCCTTAGGTTCCATCTTCTCAAAGGGTACAGGGCTCAAGAATTCGTCTTCCAGAGAGTTATCTCAAGTCCTGGCTGGTATTGTATCTGCCTATGTTGGCTAATGTTGTATGTACCTCTATTGTGTGTACCTATGCTGGCTTATACTGTATGTACTTATACTGTATGTACTTATGTTGGTTTATACTATATGTACTTACATTGGATGTACCTATATTGGTTTATATTGTGTGTACCTGTGTTGGTTTATACTGTATGTAAGTGCGTCACCTTATATTGTGTGTACTTACGCTCTGTTTACACTTGCACTGTTTACCTCAGCCTATATTGTGTGTACTTATATTGTACCACTTACGATCAGAGCTGCCCTGCCCTGGCACACAGTCACAGTTAGGTAGAACAGTTATAGAAATTTTACTCTTCATCTGTCTTTTGTGGGATTTTGGGTAGAAAGTTTATGGGTCCAGAGTGGGGACAAGTCCTAGCTGTCAGTTAGCCACTCGTTGACCCTTCCTGTTGTCTCACAGGTCCCCGAGGCTGCTGATTTCCCCAGGATCTGCCATTTACTTCAAGGAGCAGCAGCCAGAAGATGTGTCACAGCACGTTCTTCAGCGTCTCAGGTAAGGGCCGCAGTGAGCGTGTAAGTGGCAAGAGTGTGTCAGTGTGTGTGAGAGCACGTGGCTGTGTCTGTCTGTGTCTGCTCGTCTCTGCATGTGTGGGCACATGCTGACTGGATTTAACCTTGTGTGTGTGACTTTTGCTTTTCAGGTTTTGCAACTCATTTTTAAAGTCAGAATAAAAAATCCTCAGCCGGGTTATATTGTATGTACTGACATGGAATGTACCCATGTTGGCTTAAAACCCAGTAAAACAGACGATGATGGGCAAGAAAAAACCCAGAAAAAAACCCCAACAAGATGGGCAAGAAAAAACCCAGAAAAAAACCCCGAAGATGGGCATGAAGAAACCCAGAAAAAACCCCCAAGATGGGCAAGAAAAACCCCAGAGAAAACCCAGAAAAACAATTCCAAGGAGGGCAAGAAAAGACCCGGAAAACACCCGGAAAAAATCGCAACCAAAGTATAAATATATAAATGTCTTTCAAATATAGAGAGAATTTTTAAATTATTTAAAATGCAAAATAACATAAATCAATATCTGCATATAAGATCCATAATACCAGTAATACTGTATATATCTGATTATAGTGTATTATAGGAAATAGATATAAATAAATTTATATCAATTTTATGTTTATCATATCTGTCATTTGTTATATATTACACCATATTGATATAAGTTTTTTAAAGCAGTTTAACATAAAGGGGGGTTTTGTTTTTTATTTGGCAAAAGCAGGGGTTTTAGTACAAAAATGATAAATACAAATAATATAAAGGTAGAAATCTAAGTATAGAAACAGATCATAAATAAGTAAAGGCTAATATAAAATTAAAAATCTAAGATAAAATAAGTTGTAGCAGTAGATATGGTACATAATTTAAAAAATAATTTCTTTTTATTATTTGAATAGGACACATATTATATATCATGATTAATATAATGCTTAAATATAAACTATAAATATAAATGGGAATATAGTCATGCAAGCTATAAATATAAAAATATTTCAATATAGTTTAAAAGAATAGAGTTTTTTTGTATCTGTTTAGTTAGTATGGGATTTTTATTTTAAATAATTAAAATTACATTTCTATCATGCTTTTAACATAGAAATATACAATAAATATAGAAAGATATTTTTTAAACCACAAAATATAAATAAATAGAAACAGTAGGAATACACAGAATATATTTTATAAATTACATGCTACATCAATGTCCACTATAAATATGCATGTGAATATAAATACGAAAAATAGGACTATCAAATTGATTTTAATAGGATTTTAAACCAAGGCGGTTTGTTTGGTTCTGGTCGGATAAGAGGCAGGTTTTTGGCATTTATGTCAGAGCAGTTTTTGGCTGGGGTCGCCCCTGTTCTTTTTTGCCGCCGTCGCTGCCCGCAGCCCCGAGGCGCGCTGCGCCCCCATCTGGGGCGGGCGGCAGTGCTGCCGCCTTGTGGGCAGAGCGCGGTACTGCAGCCGTGCGACGGCAGGCAGGCGAGAGGCCGCCATGCTGGGAGTGGCGTGTCGCGGGTGTCTCGGACTTTTCGTTGACCTTCTCGAGATGGCGGGGAAGTGGAGGACCCCGGTGGGTGTAAGTGAACTGCCTGCATGGAATACCGACGTCATGGCGGCCCCGACGCATTTTTCTGTGGCGTTTCAAGCGTATCCGATAGATGCTGTGGGCTCAGCGACGCCGCGAGTGGGCGTATTTTTGAGGGTTTGTGACAGGCATCTGGGTAAACCTTCCCTCTGTGCGCCGGGGTCCTCTCATGCTCGCTCTCCCGCCCTCAGCGAGCCGAGGATGGCCGAAAAATCCCGACTTGAACCGAAGAGACGAGTGTTGCCGACAACAGCCGACGTGAGCCGAAGAGCCGAGTGTAGCCGAAAACAGCCGAGTTTACCCGTAGAGCCGAGTGTGGCCGAAAACAGCCGAGTTTACCGAAGAGCCGAGTGTAGCCGAAAACAGCCGAGTTTGCCCGAAGAACCGATGGTAGCCGAAAACAGCCGTGTTTACCCGAAGAGCGAGTGTAGCCGAAAACAGCCGAGTTTACACCAAGAGCCGATGATAGCCGACTGGAATCGATAGCCGAGTGGAGCCGACACTGGCCGCATTTAGAGAATGTGCTGAATATGACCGAGTTTAGCCGCACCGTGCCGAGTTGGGCCGAAGAGCCGAACTGAAACAAGTTTAGACCAAGAGCCGAAGCAAGCCGAATTGAGCCGAGTTTCTTTAAACAGAACCGAAGGACGCCGCAGCGCTCTCCCTGCAGGTCTCCGGGGAACACGGCAGGGGGCGCTGTGCCTGCAGTGCGCCGGGACAGACGGCAGGGGGCGCTGTATAAAGTAAGTATAAAATATCAACTCTCTATAAGAAGGAATAAAAGCTCTATGTCACGTGCAGCAGTAGAAAATTTCAGGCTCCCAGGGAATAAATAGTTTTCTTTAAATCATTTTCGTTTTGGAGGTTTTTTTTACTCCCAGGTAGCCTGAAAGTTTCTACTGATGCTTTTTTACTCTAAAGCTAGAAAGGAAAACCAAGATCAGAAATAGAAAAAAGGGAAGGGAAGGAAAGGAAAGGAATCAGGACCACAAGAGGGAAGGGAAGGGGTGAAAAGCAGAGTGAAAAAGGAAAAAAGGTTGGAGCGAAAAAGAGAGGGCATTCGGGAGGAGCGTTGCTGCCTCAGGTCCTTCCCCGCCCAGGGGCGAAGGACCCGTTTGATGCCCGGGAGGGACTGCAGCTCCCGGTGGCGGAGGACGGAGCAGTGGCTGTCAGCCCGAGACTACAACTCCCGGCATGCCCTGCTACCGGCGAGGCGTGTGACGCAACGGCTGACGCGGCACCGGAGTGGCTGGCGTGCCAGGCGGCCGCGCGGGGCTGTGCGCGGGCAGCTCCCGGCGCCGCGGCGGCGACGCTGGAGGGGCGAAGCCTCCGTCTGGCCGCCCGCACGGAGCTGAGCAGCGCGGAAGGAGCGTCGGCCCGGTTCTTCGGCCTTACTCAGCGGTAGCGATGGCGGAGGGCGAGGCGGTGCTTTGCTGCCGCGGGCCGGGAGCTGCAGGAGCCGCCCCGGGCGAGCGGCGCCGGGCGCTCCCGCGGTCCCGGTGGGGCGGCTGCCCTCAGGCTGGCGGAGGCGCAGCAGCCCCCGAGCTGCAGCCGTCTCCCTCGGGCTGCTGCCGGTGCTGCGGGCGGAGGCGGCTCCGCCGCGTGTTGGGCGTTGCGAGCAGAGAGCGCTGCCATATCGCCGGAATGACTGGGCTGCTGCCTGCGCTAGTGCTCGAGGCTCTTTCTGCCATGCAAACGGATGGAGCGGCGCTGAGCGGTAAAGCCAGAGATGGCCGGGAGAATGCCCAGCGCAGGGAGCAGGCGGGCTGTATCCTTCCGATGGCACAGGTGCGATCTGCAAACTCATCCCCTTCTGCCCCTGCCCTCCCCAGCCCCAGGGAAAGTGCTTTCCAGCATTGTCGGGCTTCTGAAAGACAAAACTTGTGATTTGACACTAGCATCCAGAAAAGCTTTCTGTCTAGATTAGCAAATGCCTAAATTGTTCTTGGTTACATCCCATGACCGGTTTTAGGCATACTGCTTTTAGGATTTTCTTGTACCAAGGTGAGAAAATAGGCAGGTCTGATAGTGGTTTCACTTTTTTTCTACTTCACGTTCCATGAGATTCTTTTATCCAAGCACTTGTTTTAAAATTGTACTGTAGGCGTTTATGGTTCACTTTTTTTTTCTTTGCAGCACCCGTGACTTTTTTTTTTTTCTCTAAATCGGGAGTAAATATAGCTGAGTAAAATGACCTTGGTTTTCTTCTTTCTTTTTCAACTGAGTTGTTTTTATTAAAAATCCTATTTGAATATGTAGAAAAAGTGGGTATGTCCTGTAATATATCCTAGCTTTTCTTGTTTACAGGGTACTCAGAAAATATGTCTCCCTTAGAGTCCCACAGAAACGTTCTCAGTGCGATCTCTGTCAAGGTATGCATTTACAAATAAGTGATCCATTTAGATATTTGACTGTGTACCTTTTCCTGTAATTCAGAGCTTGCGTTCCGTGGCTTTTATGATAAACCTATAAAACATGTAAAAATGGTTTTGCACGTCTTAATCGTTGCAGGCAGCACTAAGTGGATTTAGAGCCTGTTCTTGACCAGACAAAGGGAAAAAGTGTGACTTTGATGCTGAACTTGTCATTTTTCATTGGACTTGTCTTTAATTATTCAGGAATAGAGAGAACTAGAAAAAGAGAGAAATAGAATTGGTTATTGAGCACTCCTCAAATGCTCACCGTGATTCAGTGCAGAGCCGAAGTGAAGGGTGATGGAACAGAGCTCTGTGCTTTAGAAGGAAATAAATTTAAACCTGACCTCCACACAGTGTCTCACTAACTTCTGTTGTTTTAAAATACAAAATACGTTTAGGAAGTGTTGGAAGTTAGTATTTTGGGAAAGAAATGGCAGTTCCACAGAACATTGCATTTAACAGAGGCTCTCGGAACGATTCATGTTGTAACTGCTGTCACTGCAATCGGTTGGTGGTTCAGCCTTGAAATGTGCACTTGCCCTTCTATAAAGCACTGTTTTGTTTGCCTTTCAGTGCTATGAGTCTTGATAAATTGGAGAAGAGCCCAAGAGAAGTTTTTCATCCCTTGATATAAAAGGTAGGAAGTGACTTTTTTTGGTTTGGTTCTCTTTCTTTATTATTTTCTGGAAATAAAAGTAATTAAGTATAGGTACGACTGGTTTGTTTCTTCCAGTAGCAGGTGATAATAATAGTAGTAGTAATAGTAAAAATAATAATAGAAATAATAATAGTAGTAACGTAATACTACTTAAACTGTCTTTATCCATTGAATTGGCCATTTCAAATCAAAACTTGTAAACACAAATCAAACCATCATCCTTGTAGAATCTTTCACAGCAGTGGGCTAAAGATCCTGGTTTTGTTGACAGGATTTATCGGTTCTGGAAGAACAAGAGGGAAGTACAAGCCTAACTACTTCTAGCTCACAGACCCGTCCAGTGAATACAGCTTTGTATTTTGATGGGCTTGTGATGACTTTGAAATCAATTGCTCATTACAGTAAAAAAAAATATAATGTTTTTTTGAATGTGACAGCAGAAATAACTTTCAGTACCAACTTAATAATAATAGATCACCAATTTAAGTTAAAAATTCATGCTATACTATCAGAATTTAAAGGTAAAATATTATGTATGAGGTGATGGTATAAAGTGTACGTTCTAATGTGTAGGATGTATGCAGAGATACATACATACCTGAAAGTCCTTAGAGGAAACAAATTTTTATGTCTGCTGTTTGACTGTTTATCATACAATATTTGGTTTTATTTCCCAGGGATCGGTGAATTTTAACTTTGGAGTCCTCTGTGCTAAGGATGCTCGGCTTACAGATGATGAAATGTTCAGTAATGGTGAGTTTTTCACCTTCTCTTTAGTTGCTATGCTGATCTGAATAAGAAAAAAACAAAAGCAAGAGAAAAAAAAAGGATGGTTTATTATTTTTTACGCTGTTACGTTTGTTTCCTCAGTATTTGCTGCAGCTCTGCTTACCCAAACTTTGGGTTCCTTCTGTCCCACTGGGAGTGGCCCGATTTGGTTGCATCTGGTGAAATTCACCCTGAGACCTTGGAGAACCAGCTCAAACTACGTGAGAGCCATTTGCAGTTCTCTCCAGACACCTGGAGAATGGGTGATGCTTCTGAGGATCTGGCAAGTGTACTTCTATCAAAACTCAGTCTGTGAAATTTCTGGGGAAAACCCTTCTGTGTACCGAAGGGTTCAAACTCTGGTGAGGATCCAGTTATCAGGTGCTCACCTGGATGGTTCCAGCTCTTAAAGTGAACACTTGTACTCTTGCCCTGTAGTTTATATCAACTGTATTTTTGTTATTTTGCAAGATTTCACGGCTTTGCAAAATATTGTGCATTTGACTCTTTGGAACCTGTCAGATCATTCTTTGGTGCAGCACCACCTCATGGGACACTTGGCTGCTGTCCTGAAGGGGTTGGTCGTAAATCCTGGAGGGTTTATAAGTCTTCTGTCCCCAGGGAGGTATCGTGCTTTGTTTGCTTTTGTTCTGTTTGTTAGGCGCTGCTTCTCACTGGAAGTATGAATTTCAAACTACCCTGTTCTTTTTTTAACTGTTTTCCTGGTTCTCTCCCTACGGCAGGGAAAGACTCTCGTGTCCTTGTCGTCAGGCTCGGTGCTGTCCAAAAAGATACAGAGACTAAAACAATCATAAGAAGCAAAATATGACTGCAGGGAAAACAAGCTGGAGAGAACAAAAGGTGGTATTGTTATCCTTACCCTCTATTAGAAACATCCACTGTGCTTTGATGCTGGTAGCTGCCAGGGGCTTGTTAGCTCTTTGTAGGCAGGTGTGGGTGTTCACTTGTAGGTTTTTTCTCTGGACAAGTCAATTCAATCTTTGCTAAGCTTATATTTGCAGATTACTCTCTAGCACAGTCCAGCATGACATTTTTGAATGTTGTAAAAATACCACGTTACTTGGAAATTGCTAATGATGAGAAGCCTTAGGGAAAAAAGAAGATTTCAGGGTTGGAAGATGTGAGAAGAATTTTGTGGGGATGTGAGACTGAAATAAAGTGCACTTGAAGCTGGACTGGCACGCTGGCAGATCCCCTATTAAAGAGTAGTGCTTAAATTAACCTGGGGGTTGCCCATTGTTTCTGTAGAAATCAATGTTTCCTGGTCTTCAGAAGTAAGCTGCTTTGAAAAGCTGGAAGGTGCAGTATAGTGACAATCCCCGTGCTTTGGATTAAAAGTAGATTTCAGAAGGGTGATAGGCTTTTGTCTTTTCCTAGAAGTCAATGTAATCCTATCGAGGAGTTTTTAATTCTGTGTTGCCATGTCATCCCTCAGAGCCCTGTCGTACTAATCGTCATACAGATACAAAACAAAAAATCAGACCCTGTCCCAGCCACTTGGAGCCCAGAACACGATTTCCTCGGGCTGCCATTTGTGCGCCATCGGTACTCACCACGGAAGCGAGCCGGGGATGTTGCAGCTGTTGGGAACAAACCGCTTCTCGTCACACAGAAATGGAATTCGGACGACGCCTCGGCCAGCCCCTCTCTGCCGTCGTCTCCTGAATCTGCAGCAGAGCAGTTGCAGTCCGTCCGGGTACGTGTAATCCAGCTCCTGACGATCTGAGCACACGGAGCAGCGCTCAGCTGCCGTGGGGGCTCAGGGAAGGCAGAGTGTGCATTGTCATCTTCCTGAACCTACAGACCAATCAAAGTGAGAAGCCACAGGGTGGAAATGAGTCGCATATATGCTAAATAAAACTTGCAGATTTATTTAAGAATTGTTTCTGCTTGTTCTTTGTTGTGCTTCAGCACTTACAAAACCTCCCTTTAAAATCAGTTCAATTCATCAGTTGAACCTTTGTTTGCAGACCCTCACTGAGCAGAATTTGTTGCAGACTCAGTGCACGCTGCACTGGAGTGTGAGGAGCTCAGTGCACTGCCGGGAGTGTGAGGAGCTCATGTGTGCTACTTTTTGCTTTAGGATGCTCTAAGGTATTTATTCCTTTTGGGATACATGATGAGAATTCCCAAGAGAGGTAGTTATAAGGTATGATATTGGGAAAAAAGCCTGTGTGGTTGGAATGTTGTTGTTGTCAAAAGTTAATTTTTTCTTAGCCAGTAGTTAGCTTTTTGCTTTATTTTTGTGGTAGCAGTATTTTATTGTTTAAAAAATTGCTTCAAAATAACTTCGGTGGCTGGCCATCGGTACCTTGTTCAGATTTGCCTATTTGCTTGTAGCTAAAACGTTCACATCTTGTTTATCATTCTATTTAAGAAACTGCTGCCCAGCCAACTAATAACTGAACATCTATCTGTCTGGGACACGGGGAGAGGATTTAGGTAATGTCTTTGTTTCCAGAAAAAAGTTCCTGTGTAGTTTCTAAATCGAGGAGAGGGGGGTGAAGACTCGGGGCTCTGATGCCGTTGGGGCACCCCAAGGTCCCCAGGAGAGGAAGCCCCACTGGGGTGCAGGAGCAGGTGTGTTCTCATGTGATATAGAATAAATGACAAATATAAACATGAAAATTGTAATCATGAAAATATTTTTTTAAATAGCTAAATAAAGCGGGGTTTTTTTATTTGTCAATAAGCAGGGTTTTGATTATAAAAATTATAAATACAAACAATATAAATGTAGAAATCTAAGTACAGGAATATATCATAAATAAATACAGATATATATATAAAGTTTAAAAACAAGAAAAAATTAGTTGTAGCAGTAGATATGACACATAATATAAATAATAATTTAAATACATTTCTAGAACTTTACATATTTTATATATAATTAATACACTGCATCAAAAGAAACTATAAATATGAATGGGAATATAATTATACTAAGTATAAAAATATTTCAATCTCGTTTAAAAGAAGGTTGTTTTTTGTATTTATTTGGTTAGAGACGGGGTTTTTATTTGGAATAATAGAAGTATTATAGAAGTATAAATCTAAATATAGCAATATACAATCTATAGAGAAAGATATTTGTAAAAACACGAGCGAACGACGCCTCCTTCGGCCGAATGGAACGAGCTCAGCCGAAGCAAGGCGAGACCGGCCGAACCTGACGGCCTCGAGCGAACCGAGGCCAGGCTTGCGAGGCTGCCTGAACGGAGCCGAGCTCAGGCGAACCGAGCCCGCTGCTCTCGTGCGCGCTAATTAGCGCGAGTGCGGTCACCGCCTAATGAGCCCCTGTGCCGCCCCGCGCTCCCGGTCGTGTCCGTGCGATGGGCGGGCCGCCCGCGGGACGCGGCAGCAGGAGAGCCCCGAGCCGGGCGCGTTTAACGTGAGGCGGCGCCGCTTGCCCGCCCTCAGGGAGCCGAGCCGAGCCGAGGCGCGCCGAACGCACAGAGCGGCTCCGAGTTCGGCCGAAGCGAGCCGAGCACACAGAGCGACTCCGAGTTCGGCCGAAGCGAGCCGAGGCGCGCCGAGCGCACAGAGCGGCTCCGAGTTCGGCTGAATGAAGCCGAGCCGCGCTGAATGTACAGAGCGGCTCCGAGTTCGGCCGAAGCGGGCCGCGCTGAGCGCACAGAGCGGCTCCGAGTTCGGCTGAATGAAGCCGAGCCTTGCCGAGCGCACAGAGCGGCTCCGAGTTCGGCCGAAGCGAGCCGAGCCGCGCCGAGCGCAGTGAGAGGCTCCGAGTTCGGCCGAATAAAGCCGAGCCGCGCCGAAGAGGCGCATCCAGCCGAATGCAGCCGACAATAGCCGAGTTTAGCCGATTACAGCCCAATTTAGCCGAGCACTTAAGTTATTCTGCAGCCCTTTGACTTTTGTCCTGACTTTTTTTCAGATGCACCTCCTCAGGTGACTGCAGCAGTTCCTTAGGTTCCATCTTCTCAAAGGGTACAGGGCTCAAGAATTCGTCTTCCAGAGAGTTATCTCAAGTCCTGGCTGGTATTGTATCTGCCTATGTTGGCTAATGTTGTATGTACCTCTATTGTGTGTACCTATGCTGGCTTATACTGTATGTACTTATACTGTATGTACTTATGTTGGTTTATACTATATGTACTTACATTGGATGTACCTATATTGGTTTATATTGTGTGTACCTGTGTTGGTTTATACTGTATGTAAGTGCGTCACCTTATATTGTGTGTACTTACGCTCTGTTTACACTTGCACTGTTTACCTCAGCCTATATTGTGTGTACTTATATTGTACCACTTACGATCAGAGCTGCCCTGCCCTGGCACACAGTCACAGTTAGGTAGAACAGTTATAGAAATTTTACTCTTCATCTGTCTTTTGTGGGATTTTGGGTAGAAAGTTTATGGGTCCAGAGTGGGGACAAGTCCTAGCTGTCAGATAACCACTCGTTGACCCTTCCTGTTGTCTCACAGGTCCCCGAGGCTGCTGATTTCCCCAGGATCTGCCATTTACTTCAAGGAGCAGCAGCCAGAAGATGTGTCACAGCACGTTCTTCAGCGTCTCAGGTAAGGGCCGCAGTGAGCGTGTAAGTGGCAAGAGTGTGTCAGTGTGTGTGAGAGCACGTGGCTGTGTCTGTCTGTGTCTGCTCGTCTCTGCATGTGTGGGCACATGCTGACTGGATTTAACCTTGTGTATATGACTTTTGCTTTTCAGGTTTTGCAACTCATTTTTAAAGTCAGAATAAAAAATCCTCAGCCGGGTTATATTGTATGTACTGACATGGAATGTACCCATGTTGGCTTAAAACCCAGTAAAACAGACGATGATGGGCAAGAAAAAACCCAGAAAAAAACCCCAACAAGATGGGCAAGAAAAAACCCAGAAAAAAACCCCGAAGATGGGCATGAAGAAACCCAGAAAAAACCCCCAAGATGGGCAAGAAAAACCCCAGAGAAAACCCAGAAAAACAATTCCAAGGAGGGCAAGAAAAGACCCGGAAAACACCCGGAAAAAATCGCAACCAAAGTATAAATATATAAATGTCTTTCAAATATAGAGAGAATTTTTAAATTATTTAAAATGCAAAATAACATAAATCAATATCTGCATATAAGATCCATAATACCAGTAATACTGTATATATCTGATTATAGTGTATTATAGGAAATAGATATAAATAAATTTATATCAATTTTATGTTTATCATATCTGTCATTTGTTATATATTACACCATATTGATATAAGTTTTTTAAAGCAGTTTAACATAAAGGGGGGTTTTGTTTTTTATTTGGCAAAAGCAGGGGTTTTAGTACAAAAATGATAAATACAAATAATATAAAGGTAGAAATCTAAGTATAGAAACAGATCATAAATAAGTAAAGGCTAATATAAAATTAAAAATCTAAGATAAAATAAGTTGTAGCAGTAGATATGGTACATAATTTAAAAAATAATTTCTTTTTATTATTTGAATAGGACACATATTATATATCATGATTAATATAATGCTTAAATATAAACTATAAATATAAATGGGAATATAGTCATGCAAGCTATAAATATAAAAATATTTCAATATAGTTTAAAAGAATAGAGTTTTTTTGTATCTGTTTAGTTAGTATGGGATTTTTATTTTAAATAATTAAAATTACATTTCTATCATGCTTTTAACATAGAAATATACAATAAATATAGAAAGATATTTTTTAAACCACAAAATATAAATAAATAGAAACAGTAGGAATACACAGAATATATTTTATAAATTACATGCTACATCAATGTCCACTATAAATATGCATGTGAATATAAATACGAAAAATAGGACTATCAAATTGATTTTAATAGGATTTTAAACCAAGGCGGTTTGTTTGGTTCTGGTCGGATAAGAGGCAGGTTTTTGGCATTTATGTCAGAGCAGTTTTTGGCTGGGGTCGCCCCTGTTCTTTTTTGCCGCCGTCGCTGCCCGCAGCCCCGAGGCGCGCTGCGCCCCCGGCTGGGGCGGGCGGCAGTGCTGCCGCCTTGTGGGCAGAGCGCGGTACTGCAGCCGTGCGCCGGCAGGCAGGCGAGAGGCCGCCATGCTGGGAGTGGCGTGTCGCGGGTGTCCCGGACTTTTCGTTGACCTTCTCGAGATGGCGGGGAAGTGGAGGACCCCGGTGGGTGTAAGTGAACTGCCTGCATGGAACACCGACGTCATGGCGGCCCCGACGGATTTTTCTGTGGCGTTTCAAGCGTATCCGATACATGCTGTGGGTTCAGCGGCGCCGCGGGCGGGCGTATTTCTGCGGGTTGGCGGAAGGCATCTGGGTAAACCTGGCCTGTCTGCGCCGGGGTCCTCTCATGCCCGCTCTCCCGCCCTCAGCAAGCCGAGCCGGGCCGAATTGTTCCGAAAAGAGCCGACTTGAGACGAAGAGCCGAGTGTGGCCGAAAACAGCCGAGTGTACCCGAAGAGCCGAGTGTGGCCGAAAACAGCCGACTTGAGCCGAAGAGCCGAGTGAAGCCGAAAACAGCCGAGTGTACCCGAAGAGACGAGTGTAGCCGAAAACAGCCGAGTGTACCCGAAGAGCCGTGTGTAGCCGAAAACAGCCGAGTTTACACCAAGAGCCGATGATAGCCGACTTGAATCGATAGCCCGGGGTAGCCGACACTGGCCGCATTTAGACAATGCGCCGAATGTGACCGACTTTAGCCCAAGCGTGCCGAGTTCGGCCGAAGAGCCGAACCAAGCCGAATTGAGCCGAGTTTCATTAAACAGAACCGAACGACGCCGCAGCGCTCTCCCTGCAGGTCTCCGGGGCACACGGCAGGGGGCGCTGTATAAAGTAAGTATAAAATATCACCTATCTATAAGAAGGAATAAAAGCTCTATGTCATGTGCAGCAGTAGAAAATTTCAGGCTCCCAGGGAGTAAATAGTTTTCTTTACATCATTTTCGGTTTGCAGGTTTGTTTTACTCCCAGGTAGCCTGAAAGTTTCTACTGCTGCTTTTTTATTCTAAAGCTAGAAAGGAAAACCAAGATTAGACATACAGGGAAAGAAAGAAAGAAAAGGAAAACAAGAAAATAAGGAATGGAACTGAAAGGAAGAAAGAAAGAAAGAAGGATAGGAAGGCAGGAAGGAAGGAAGGCAGGCAGGCCAAAGGAAAAAAACGAAGGAGGGCAAGGAGAAAGACAGGGAAAAAAAAAAAAAGACGAAAAAAAGAAAAAAAAAGACGAAAAAAAGAAAAAAAAAAGGATAAAGACTTCGAGATGCGCAAGAAAAAACCCAGAAAAAACCCCCAAGGTGGGCAAGAAGAAACGAAGAAAAGAACCCAAGAAATGCCAGAAAAAGTCAAGGAAAAAGGGAGGAAAAGCCCCAAGAAAGAAGGCAAGAAAGAGAGGCAGTAAAGGCCACAAAAATGCAAGAAAAAACCCAAGCAATGCCAGGAAAAGGTACGAAAATGGTTTTGCCAGGTGCGATCAAGGTGAGCGGGTTCAGTCTCAGGTACAGGAGATGAACAAGTGTCAGATTAGCTCGGGGCACTGCTGTGCAATGCAGCCGTGACAGGATTGATGTTTAAATACAGTTTAAATAAATTGGGGATTGTTTGGCTTTTATTGGGGTATAGGCTGGAGATTTCATAAAAGGTATAAAAATAGAAATCCAATTATATCCTATATATATCGATATCCAGAAATATTTAATATATGTAAATATACGTAAAAGAAATATATTGTGTAAAAAGAATATATCTATTATTATATAAAAAGGTATTCTCTCCAATCTATAAGATATCTATAAATATAATAAATGAAAATTACAAATGTAAATGTGAATACAATTATGACAAACAAAATTATTATTAAAATTTTAAGTGTGGTTTAAATAAAGGGGTGTCTTTGGTTTTTCTTTCCTTAGAGGCAGGGGTTTTATTTTAAATAATATAAGTACTATAGAAATCTAAACCGGCATAGAGAAATATATAATAAAAATCTAAAGTTGTAATGCTATACTATGAATTTAAAAACAAATAGAAATAGAAATCTATGTTAGTAACATGAAGAGATGTAATATACAATATAGTAAATATTATACAGTAATATAAATTCTAAATCTAAAAGCGAATATAAATATGACAAATAGATGATGGGGGCTCGGAGCAGCCCAGGTGTGAGTGTGAGGATGATGAGGGCTCGGAGCAGCCCAGGTGTGAGTGTGAGGATGATGAGGGGCTCGGAGCAGCCCAGGTGTGAGCTGTGAGGATGATGAGGGGCTCGGAGCAGCCCAGGTGTGAGCTGTGAGGATGATGAGGGGCTCGGAGCAGCCCAGGTGTGAGCTGTGAGGATGATGAGGGGGTGGCTCTTGCCGGGGCGGTTTTAACGGGGGGAGAGTTTGCCTCTGTACATTTTTGCACGGAGCTGCTGAGTGGAGGGGATTATGGGGCTCTCCCGGCGCTGTCTCACGGAAGGACTGCGAGAGCTTCTCCCAGGATCGGCGGAAACACCCGGATTCGCGCTTGGATACGTCCAAGCATCGCTTAAAGGAGGTGCCGAGGGACGAATCTTTGTGCCGGGGAGCAGCAGCCGAACAGGTGAGCCCGTGTGCGTTTGGAGCGGGGAATTTTGTCCTTCCCCTTTGCAATTTCATCTTGCCAGTCCCTCCCCGCTTCCCCAGGAACAAAAGTGCAGCTTATGAGGACGAAAGGGATTAAGGAGAAGGACGCAGCTCCTCTTCTTTTATTGTCTGCGTTTGAACTGAGGGGATCCCTCTTCACTTGTGGTTTTAAGGGCGTTGATTGCAGGAAAAGCTGCCTTTTCCAGGCTGTTGGGGGTATCCCGGGGGTGACAGGGAATCCCTGCGTTCTATTTGAAGGGGAATGGGAAAAGTATTCTTGTGGTGTTATGGGTTTGGTTTGAAGGCAGCCACCCCATTTTCATCACCCTAGGGTTGAAATGGAGGGGGCAGCCGTGGTGTCCCTCCTTTTCAAGGGTTTGAATGGAGGTGGAAATGGCCCTTTGCCATCAGTCGAAGGCTTTCATTTGAGGAGCGCCCCTTCTTTTGTGCTCTCGTAGGGGACGAACGTGAAGGGGAGAGGACACTTCTTTGCCCTTGTTGAAGGGAGGCGAGCCCCGCCTGCGGCGTCAGTTTCGGGCTTCGGTTGCGGGAAGCTGCAGCTGTGGCAGCGTTTGCAGGGCTGCAAGGGGGCCGTGCCGCTGCATGGGAGGGCGCTTGTGGTGCCCGCGGCCCGGGCCGGAACGTTGCCGCTCGGGAGCGGCGCTGGCACGGCCCGGGCAGCTGCCGGGGCGCACGGGGGATTTGGCGCGGCCGGGCCGGCCAAGGGCGGCGGTGGCGGAGCCGCGCCGGTGCGAGCCGAGGGAGCCGCGCCGGGCCGGCCAAGGGCGGCAGAGGCGGCGCGGGCGCTGCTGCGGCGGCCCGGGCGGTGCCGGCCGCTCCGTCCGCTCCGGGCGCGGGGCTCGGGCGCCGCCGCCACCCCCGGGCCCGGTGCCGGCCCCGCCGGGCAGGGGCAGCGGGCGCGGCTCTCCGGGCCGGCGCCGGCCCCGCGTGCCGGAGGAGCCGCCGGAGGAGCCGCTCTCCTGGCGGGAGCCGCGCTCCGTCCGGGGCCGGCAGCGAGCACGGCCTTCGGCTGCTCGCAGTGCTGGGGCGGTGCCGCGGTTCGGAGGCGCTTTTTCGGCATTGATTGCATCGCTGTGTTCGGTTTGCAGCGGGCGTACGCTAAGGGCTGCGGTGTTCTTCCTGAGTGGTGCCGGTGGGGATGATAAAGGTTCGTTTCGGATTGGGTTTCGTAGTCGGATATGTTTTTTTTGCCGGGGTATTATGTTTAGAAAGGCGCGCAATGGTTTTTACGGGTCGTAGCGCGAAGCAGCGGTTCGGATTTTAATTCTGTTGAGGTGGCTTTTATTGGCGTGAGCGGGTAGTGTTTGTTTCGGTGGGCTTTTGAGGTAGCGTCGTGTCGTTCATAGCAGCGGGTTTTTGATCTCGCGAATTGCATGTGTGTTTATCGTCTTCCAGGGCTTTTATTTATTTGGTTTGTTTGATTGTAGTGTATGTTTTATGGTTGCGGTAATTTGGGAGACATTGTTTATGGTTACGTGTGTCTTTAGTCTTTGTGTTTGTTTCTAGGTGTTATTTTTATTTTGATAGCTTGAGGCACTATGGGTTTATTCAGTTGGGAATAATATTTTTGTTGCAGATTTAAGTTTTTTTGGGTTTTGGGATTATTCTTGTTGGTGGTTTCTTCATTTTCTTTTATTGTTTTTGTCTTTTAATGTATTTGAGTATTGTTTCTCAGGGTTTTTTTTGGGAACATGGGTATTTATATGGTGGGTTTTTAAAGTATGTTTTTACTAGGGTAGTTAATTTCTTAATTTTTAGCGGTTGAGATGTTTTCCATTTTGTTAATTAGTTCAGTTTTTAAAGTTATTTTTACAGAGGATTGGTTATTCTTTGAGTTAGTGTAGAGGTAGAATTTTGTCTTTTTTTTTTTTTTAGTAACGTTCAGGGTGAGTGGCACTGTCTGGAGTTTAGAAGATTGGTTTGACTTTTTTTTAGTACCCTTTGTAATTTGCTCTGTGTGTTTCTATAGGGTTTTCTTTTCTTTTGGTTCCATTTTTCGGTCGTGATGAGAATTGTTATTGACAAGAGTGTTCTTTGTTTTTTCTCTGACGCTTGTTTGGATGTTCGGGTGTCTCGATGTTTTTGGAAGATATTGGTGGGAATTTAATGCTGTTTGTTCTGTCATTTCATTTAGGAATTGGATTTTAAATACACAATTATAACTCTCACTATATTGAAACAAAAGAAATAGATGTGCAGAAATGGGAATGAGCCAACGTTATTTTTATATATTCGGTCAATTTTTAAAATTTAACATGGAACATAAGTCATTATATGTTGCAATTAGTTATTCTATTTTTAATAGAGCATTGTGTATGTATACAGATATATGAATAGAGAATATAAATGGAAATACAACCCAAACACAAATGCAAATATAGAAATGTATTGCAACTATATACAGATATATAAAAAATTAGTAATAAATTCCCGTCCCCCGCCTCTATGGTTTCAGGATGGCGGAGACAATTTCCGGTCCTCCGAGCTGCCGTCTCTATGGTTTCAACGTGCCAGAAGGGTTTTCCGGTCGTCCCGTCCCTTCTCTCTATGGTTTCAAGATGGCGGAGACAATTTCCGGTCCTCCCAGCTGCCGTCTCTATGGTTTCAACGTGCCAGAAGGGTTTACGCGGTCGTCCCGTCCCTTCTCTCTATGGTTACAAGATGGCGGAGACAATTTCCGGTCCTCCTAGCTGCCGTCTCTATGGTTTCATCGTGCCAGAAGGGTTTATCCGGTCGTCCCGTCCCTTCTCTCTATGGTTTCAAGAAGGCGGAGACAATTTCCAGTCCTCCCAGCTGCCGTCTCTATGGTTTCAACGTGCCAGAAGGGTTTATCCGGTCGTTTTTATTTGGTTAGAGGCAGGAGTTTTATTTTAAATAATAGAAGTGTTATAGAAATGTGAATCTTAATATAGAAATAGATAATAAATATATAAAGGGAGATTGCTAAACTATGACTACAAATTGAACTCTAAATATAGGTAAGTAATATGAAGAGTTGTAGTATAGAATAGAAATAACATGATACGGCAATATGAATTATAAATGGGAATATAAATATAAAAATAGGTAAGTATAGTTTAAAAGAAAGGGAATTTTTTGGCTTTTATTTAAGTAGAGGCAGGGGTTTTATTTTAAATAGGTGTTACAGCAGTAAAAATCTTGACGCAGAAATATGTAATCAATGTATACAAATATGTATAAAAATATATAACTGCTCGCATCAGATGTAATGTAGAATATAAATTTATTTACAAATTGAGATTGATAAAGATAAATGTATAAGTAAGCAATATACATTAATGTACATTATAAATGCAAATAGGAATATAAAAATCAGACATAAGGATAAAACCTATTTAAATATTGTTTGAAAGAAAGGGTTGGGGTTTTTTTTATTCTTACTGGGTTAGAGGCAGGGTTTTTATTTTAAATGATATGAATGTAGATATTATTGGTATATATTTCTCAATATTGAGATATACAATCAAGATATAAATATATATATAAACACAAAATATAAGTAAATAGAGATAATAGGAAGAGATGTAATGGAGAATACAAATAACAGCATACGTAAGTATACATTTTAAATGTAAATGTGAATATGGACCTGAAAAACAGAATTTTAAAAAATATTGAAATACAGTTGAGAAGAAAGGGTTTTCTTTTTGGCTTTAACGTGGGTGGAGGCAGGGGTTTTATTTTAAATAATGGAAGTGCTACAGAAGTAAAAATCCTCACACAGAAAGATATAATAAATATATAAAGATCTGAATAAAAATACGAAAAAAAAATAGAAGTAATAGGAAGAGTTGTAACAGAGAATATAAATTTATAAATAAATGGGAAAATAGAAATGCAAAATCGAACACACATCAGTATAGAATTTAAATATAAATGTGGATCTAAATTTGAAAAATATTATTAAAAAAAAAAAATGAAATACAGTTGAAATGAAAGGGGTTTGTATTTGGCATGTATGGGTGGACGCAGGGGTTTTATTTTGAATCCTGCAAGTGTTAGAGAAGTAAAAATCCTAAGAGAAATGTATACTTCCAATGTAAAAATAGGTATATTTCGAGCGGGGCCGAATTGTTCGGAAGAGGCGAAGAGCCGAGTGTTGCCGAAAAGAGGCGACTGGAGCCGAAGAGCCGAGTGTGGCCGAACAGAGCCGACTTGAGCCGAAGAGCCGAGTGTAGCCGAAAACAGCCGAGTTTACACCAAGAGCCGAGGATAGCCGACTGGAATCGATAGCCGAGGGTAGCCGACACTGGCCGCATTTAGACAATGCGCCGAATGTGACCGAGTTTCGTCCAACCGTGCCGAGTTCGGCCGTAGAGCCGAACTGAAACGAGTTTAGACCAAGAGCCGAACCAAGCCGAATTGAGCCGAGTTTCTTGAAACAGAACCGAAGGACGCCGCAGCGCTCTCCCTGCAGGTCTCCGGGGCACACGGCAGGGGGCGCTGTATAAAGTAAGTATAAAATATCAACTATCTATAAGAAGAAATAAAAGCTCTATGTCATGTGCAGCAGTAGAAAATTTCAGGCTCCCAGGGAATAAATAGTTTTCTTTACATCATTTTCGTTTTGCAGGTTTTTTTTACTCCCAGGTAGCCTGAAAGTTTCTACTGCTGCTTTTTTATTCTTAAGCTAGAAAGGAAAACCAAGATCAGAAACAGAAGAAAAGGAAAGGAAAAGGAAAGGGAAGGAAAGGAAAGGAATCAGGAGCACCAGAGGGAAGGGAAGGGGTGAAAAGCAGAGTGAAAAAAGAAAAAAGAGTTGGAGCGAAAAAGAGAGGGCATTCGGGAGGAGCGTTGCTGCCTCAGGTCCTTCCCCGCCCAGGGGCGAAGGACCCGTTTGATGCCCGGGAGGGACTGCAGCTCCCGGTGGCGGAGGACGGAGCAGTGGCTGTCAGCCCGAGACTACAACTCCCGGCAGGCCCTGCTGCCGGCGAGGCGTGTGACGCAACGGCTGGCGCGGCACCGGAGTGGCTGGCGTGCCAGGCGGCCGCGCGGGGCTGTGCGCGGGCAGCTCCCGGCGCCGCGGCGGCGACGCCGGAGGGGCGAAACCTCCGTCTGGCCGCCCGCACGGAGCTGAGCAGCGCGGAAGGGGCGTCGGCCCGGTTCTTCGGCCTTACTGAGCGGTAGCGATGGCGGAGGGCGAGGCGGTGCTTTGCTGCCGCGGGCCGGGAGCTGCAGGAGCCGCCCCGGGCGAGCGGCGCCGGGCGCTCCCGCGGTCCCGGTGGGGCGGCTGCCCTCAGGCTGGCGGAGGCGCAGCAGCCCCCGAGCTGCAGCCGTCTCCCTCGGGCTGTTGCCGGTGCTGCGGGCGGAGGCGGCTCCGCCGCGTGTTGGGCGTTGCGAGCAGAGAGCGCTGCCATATCGCCGGAATGACTGGGCTGCTGCCTGCGCTAGTGCTCGAGGCTCTTTCTGCCATGCAAACGGATGGAGCGGCGCTGAGCGGTAAAGCCAGAGATGGCCGGGAAAATGCCCAGCGCAGGGAGCAGGCGGGCTGTATCCTTCCGATGGCACAGGTGCGATCTGCAAACTCATCCCCTTCTGCCCCTGCCCTCCCCAGCCCCAGGGAAAGTGCTTTCCAGCATTGTCGGGCTTCTGAAAGACAAAACTTGTGATTTGACACTAGCATCCAGAAAAGCTTTCTGTCTAGATTAGCAAATGCCTAAATTGTTCTTGGTTACATCCCATGACTGGTTTTAGGCAGTGACTTTATAGTGCTTTTAGGATTTTCTTGTACAAAGGTGAGAAAATAGGCAGGTCTGATAGCGGTTTCACTTTTTTTCTACTTCACGTTCCATGAGATTCTTTTATCCAAGCACTTGTTTTAAAATTGTACTGTAGGCGTTTATGGTTCACTTTTTTTTTCTTTGCAGCACCCGTGACTTTTTTTTTTCCTCTAAATCGGGAGTAAATATAGCTGAGTAAAATGACCTTGGTTTTCTTCTTTCTTTTTCAACTGAGTTGTTTTTATTAAAAATCCTATTTGCCTATAGAAAAAGTGGGTATGTCCTGTAATATATCCTAGCTTTTCTTGTTTGCAGGGTACTCAGAAAATATGTCTCCCTTAGAGTCCCACAGAAACGTTCTCAGTGCGATCTCTATCAAGGTATGCATTTACAAATAAGTGATCCCTTTAGATATTTGACTGTGTACCTTTTCCTGTAATTCAGAGCTTTCGTTCTGTGCCTTTTATGATAAACCTATAAAGCATGTAAAAATGGTTTTGCACGTCTTAATCGTTGCAGGCAGCACTAAGTGGATTTAGAGCCTGTTCTTGACCAGACAAAGGGAAAAAGTGTGACTTTGATGCTGAACTTGTCATTTTTCATTGGACTTGTCTTTAGTTATTTAGGAATAGAGAGAACTAGAAAAAGAGAGAAATAGAATTGGTTATTGAGCACTCCTCAAATGCTCACCGTGATTCAGTGCAGAGCCGAAGTGAAGGGTGATGGAACAGAGCTCTGTGCTTTAGAAGGAAATAAATTTAAACCTGACCTCCACACAGTGTCTCACTAACTTCTGTTGTTTTAAAATACAAAATACGTTTAGGAAGTGTTGGAAGTTAGTATTTTGGGAAAGAAATGGCAGTTCCACAGAACATTGCATTTAACAGAGGCTCTCGGAACGATTCATGTTGTAACTGCTGTCACTGCAATCGGTTGGTGGTTCAGCCTTGAAATGTGCACTTGCCCTTCTATAAAGCACTGTTTTGTTTGCCTTTCAGTGCTATGAGTCTTGATAAATTGGAGAAGAGCCCAAGAGAAGTTTTTCATCCCTTGATATAAAAGGTAGGAAGTGACTTTTTTTGGTTTGGTTCTTTTTCTTTATTATTTTCTGGAAATAAAAGTAATTAAGTATAGGTACGACTGGTTTGTTTCTTCCAGTAGCAGGTGATAATAATAGTAGTAGTAATAGTAAAAATAATAATAGAAATAATAATAATAATAGTAACGTAATACTACTGAAACTGTCTTTATCCATTGAACTGGCCATTTCAAATCAAAACTTGTAAACACAAATCAAACCATCATCCTTGTAGAATCTTTCACGGCAGTGGGCTAAAGATCCTGGTTTTGTTGACAGGATTTATCGGTTCTGGAAGAACAAGAGGGAAGTACAAGCCTAACTACTTCTAGCTCACAGACCCGTCCAGTGAATACAGCTTTGTATTTTGATGGGCTTGTGATGACTTTGAAATCGATTCCTCATTACAGTAAAAAAAAAAAAATGTTTTTTTGAACGTGACAGCAGAAATAACTTTCAGTACCAACTTAATAATAATAGATCACCAATTTAAGTTAAAAATTCATGCTATACTATCAGAATTTAAAGGTAAAATATTATGTATTAGGTGATGGTATAAAGTGTACGTTCTAATGTGTAGGATGTATGCAGAGATACATACATACCTGAAAGTCCTTAGAGGAAACAAATTTTTATGTCTGCTGTTTGACTGTTTATCATACAATATTTGGTTTTATTTCCCAGGGATCGGTGAATTTTAACTTTGGAGTCCTCTGTGCTAAGGATGCTCGGCTTACAGATGATGAAATGTTCAGTAATGGTGAGTTTTTCACCTTCTCTTTAGTTGCTATGCTGATCTGAATAAGAAAAAAACAAAAGCAAGAGAAAAAAAAAGGATGGTTTATTATTTTTTTACGCTGTTATGTTTGTTTCCTCAGTATTTGCTGCAGCTCTGCTTACCCAAACTTTGGGTTCCTTCTGTCCCACTGGGAGTCGCCCGATTTGGTTGCATCTGGTGAAACTCACCCTGAGACCTTGGAGAACCAGCTCAAACTACGTGAGAGCCATTTGCAGTTCTCTCCAGACACCTGGAGAATGGGTGATGCTTCTGAGGATCTGGCAAATGTGCTTCTATCAAAACTCAGTCTGTGAAATTTCTGGGGAAAACCCTTCTGTGTACCGAAGGGTTCAAACTCTGGTGAGGATCCAGTTATCAGGTGCTCACCTGGATGGTTCCAGCTCTTAAAGCGAACACTTGTACTCTTGCCCTGTAGTTTATATCAACTGTATTTTTGTTATTTTGCAAGATTTCACGGCTTTGCAAAATATTGTGCATTTGACTCTTTGGAACCTGTCAGATCATTCTTTGGTGCAGCACCACCTCATGGGACACTTGGCTGCTGTCCTGAAGGGGTTGGTCGTAAATCCTGGAGGGTTTATAAGTCTTCTGTCCCCAGGGAGGTATCGTGCTTTGTTTGCTTTTGTTCTGTTTGTTAGGCGCTGCTTCTCACTGGAAGTATGAATTTCAAACTACCCTGTTCTTTTTTTAACTGTTTTCCTGGTTCTCTCCCTACGGCAGGGAAAGACTCTCGTGTCCTTGTCGTCAGGCTCGGTGCTGTCCAAAAAGATACAGAGACTAAAACAATCATAAGAAGCAAAATATGACTGCAGGGAAAACAAGCTGGAGAGAACAAAAGGTGGTATTGTTATCCTTACCCTCTATTAGAAACATCCACTGTGCTTTGATGCTGGTAGCTGCCAGGGGCTTGTTAGCTCTTTGTAGGCAGGTGTGGGTGTTCACTTGTAGGTTTTTTCTCTGGACAAGTCAATTCAATCTTTGCTAAGCTTATATTTGCAGATTACTCTCTAGCACAGTCCAGCATGACATTTTTGAATGTTGTAAAAATACCACGTTACTTGGAAATTGCTAATGATGAGAAGCCTTAGGGAAAAAAGAAGATTTCAGGGTTGGAAGATGTGAGAAGAATTTTGTGGGGATGTTAGACTGAAATAAAGCGCACTTGAAGCTGGACTGGCACGCTGGCAGATCCCCTATTAAAGAGTAGTGCTTAAATTAACCTGGGGGTTGCCCATTGTTTCTGTAGAAATCAATGTTTCCTGGTCTTCAGAAGTAAGCTGCTTTGAAAAGCTGGAAGGTGCAGTATAGTGACAATCCCCGTGCTTTGGATTAAAAGTAGATTTCAGAAGGGTGATAGGCTTTTGTCTTTTCCTAGAAGTCAATGTAATCCTATCGAGGAGTTTTTAATTCTGTGTTGCCATGTCATCCCTCAGAGCCCTGTCGTACTAATCGTCATACAGATACAAAACAAAACATCAGACCCTGTCCCAGCCACTTAGAGCCCTGAACACGATTTCCTCGGGCTGCCATTTGTCTGCCATCGGTACTCACCACGGAAGCGAGCCGGGGATGTTGCAGCTGTTGGGAACAAACCGCTTCTCGTCACACAGAAATGGAATTCGGACGACGCCTCGGCCAGCCCCTCTCTGCCGTCGTCTCCTGAATCTGCAGCAGAGCAGTTGCAGTCCGTCCGGGTACGTGTAATCCAGCTCCTGACGATCTGAGCACACGGAGCAGCGCTCAGCTGCCGTGGGGGCTCAGGGAAGGCAGAGTATGCATTGTCATCTTCCTGAACCTACAGACCAATCAAAGTGAGAAGCCACAGGGTGGAAATCACTCGCATATATGCTAAATAAAACTTGCAGATTTATTTAAGAATTATTACTGCTTGTTCTTTTTTGTGCTTCTGTGCTTAGAAAACATCCCTATAAAATCAGTTCAGTTCATCAGTTGAACCTTTGTTTGCAGACCCTCACTGAGCAGAATTTGTTGCAGACTCAGTGCACGCTGCGCTGGAGTGTGAGGAGCTCAGTGCACTGCCGGGAGTGTGAGGAGCTCATGTGTGCTACTTTTTGCTTTAGGACGCTCTAAGGTATTTATTCCTTTTGGGATACATGATGAGAATTCCCAAGAGAGGTAGTTATAAGGTATGATATTGGGAAAAAAGCCTGTGTGGTTGGAATGTTGTTGTTGTCAAAAGTTAATTTTTTCTTAGCCAGTAGTTAGCTTTTTGCTTTATTTTTGTGGTAGCAGTATTTTATTGTTTAAAAAATTGCTTCAAAATAACTTTGGTGGCTGGCCATCGGTACCTTGTTCAGATTTGCCTATTTGCTTGTAGCTAAAACGTTCACATCTTGTTTATCATTCTATTTAAGAAACTGCTGCCCAGCCAACTAATAACTGAACATCTATCTGTCTGGGACACGGGGAGAGGATTTAGGTAATGTCTTTGTTTCCAGAAAAAAGTTCCTGTGTAGTTTCTAAATAGAGGAGAGGGGGGTGAAGACTCGGGGCTCTGATGCCATTGGGGCACCCCAAGGTCCCCAGGAGAGGAAGCCCCACTGGGGTGCAGGAGCAGGTGTGTTCTCATGTAATCTAGAATAAATTATAAATATAAACATGAAAATTATAATCATGAAAATATTTTTTTAAATAGCTAAATAAAGCAGGTTGTTTTTATTTGTCAATAGGCAGGGTTTTGATTATAAAAATTATAAATACAAACAATATAAATGTAGAAATCTAAGTACAGGAATATATCATAAATAAATACAGATATATATATAAAGTTAGTTGTAGCAGTAGATATGACACATAATATAAATAATAATTTAAATACATTTCTAGAACTTTACATATATTATATATAATTAGTACACTGCATCAAAAGAAACTATAAATATGAATGGGAATATAATTATACTAAGTATAAAAATATTTCAATCTCGTTTAAAAGAAGGTTGTTTTTTGTATTTATTTGGTTAGAGACGGGGTTTTTATTTGGAATAATAGAAGTATTATAGAAGTATAAATCTAAATATAGAAATATACAATCTATAGAGAAAGATATTTGTAAAAACACGATCGAACGACGCCTCCTTCGGCCGAATGGAACGAGCTCAGCCGAAGCAAGGCGAGACCGGCCGAACCTGACGGCCTCGAGCGAACCGAGGCCAGGCTTGCGAGGCTGCCTGAACGGAGCCGAGCTCAGCCGAACCGAGCCCGCTGCTCTCGTGCGCGCTAATTAGCGCGAGTGCGGTCACCGCCTAATGAGCCCCACTAGGAGCAGAGCCAGGGATCCAGTCCTCGTGGGAGCTTTTTAGGGCTTGATGTCCCTTTTAGATGTTGCGTTGTCAGTGCGGTCCCCTCAGTCTCAGCGCTGGGGACGACTCCCAAGGTCAGGGCGAGAGGGGCTCCGCATCTCTGCAGGCTCAGCACTTGGCTCCTCACATCCAGACATCACCTTAGTCTCTCAATTCGTAATTGGCTCGTTGTTTTTGGGGTTTTCTCGTTGCATTTCGAGTCGGGGTCCCACAAAGCATTCTGGACTTTGGAGTCACTTTGCATAACCCCCCCCACCCTTTCAGGTGTCTTCCCTATGTTGTAAGAGAGCACAGCCTCGGGGGAAGGGTCCACCGCACCCAGCCAGGCTTTTTACTAATACAAAAGAAGAGATAAGCCTCAACGACCCGGTATTACAATAACAAAGCACTAAGTATCCTGGCAGAGACCGACCTGATGGCGTCCCTGCAACTCCGTCTCACAAAAAAAATATTAACTGAATTTTTGTTCATAACATGAGCCTTGAGGTGAGCGTGTATCATTGCCGGCTTGGGATTGAATGAAATGCACTAAGGAAACCAGCGCTGGGGAGGGAGGCAGGGAAAGCCTCTCTTAACGTTTACCAATTCTTCCGTCAAACTCATCACGGCAGGACAGGGTGAAGACTGAAAGTGTAAGAAGATGTGGAGGGAAACAGAGAATCTGACAGGAGCATCGAACGCACAAGTGCACGAATTTCGCTTTTTGCTTGGATGTAAACTCAGAAGTTGTAAGGAATTTGGGAAAGGGACATTTCAGAAGGAGAAGGAGGAGAAGAAGTTGTTGTTACAGTCCTGGCAAAATCTTTTGTTCTAGCTAATAAAAGAAGTTAGTTTAGAAAACAAAAAGAAAAAAAAATGTAGTTTTTCTTTACTTGACTATTATATTCATTGGTGGTATATGGTGTGTTGTTTTATTTCTTGGTATTATTAGCTCAGTGTAAGTTGTTTTTTGAGTGAACTAACTTTCTGGATGGGTTGGTTTGTATTTGAGGCAGGATTGATTTCAATAGGTTTCTTTCATAGACTTCTGATAGGTATTACTGGGGTTTTGGTTTTGTTTACTGTATGCATAAACATACAGCTTTGGTTGGGCCAGCTGGGCTGCCAGAGTTTGTGGGTGTGAATTTATTCGATAGCTTTTGTTAAATGCAGTGTTTAATTTTTGACAGGTTTTTCAATGTAGTGGTTTTAAGGTGGTTTTTAGAATTGATTGTATGGTTTGATGTTGTTTATAGTTGCTGTCCGGTAAGGGATGTGGTGTGAGTACTTGAACGTTATGGTTTTGGTTTTCCTAAGTTCCGTTTTCTTTCTGGTTCGATAGGTTTTTTTAGTTTTATTTTTGGTGCCAGGGGTATTCACGTGGTGGGTTTTTATAGGCAATATGTTTTTTAATTTGGGTAGTGATATTTTTTAGTATTTTAACAGTTTAGATTTTTTATTTTTATGCTTTGAATTAGTTTTCTTTTAATTTTAAATTAAGTTTTATAGATTATTGGTTTTTATTTGTGCATTAGCATAAAGGTAGAGCTTTGGGGGCTTCTTTTAGTACTGTTTAGGGTCAGTTGTACAGTTTTGAGTCTAGTGAGTTGGTTTGATTTAATTTTTAGTGGGTGTTTGTTTTTCTTAGCAGTTGTGTCATTTTCAAGGTGTATTGGAGGTTTTTGGGGTTTTTGAGATACTGGTTTAGGAGGACGTTTATGATGAGCATGTGCGCAGGTTTTGGGCTAGTTGAAGTGGGATTTAAAATTTATTTTGGGTTAGGTTTATTTGAGTGTTTATGAGGGTTCAATGTTGTGGGATGTTTGTTCCGTTAGTAATAAAAATAGGTTTTGTTTTGATGTGCTGCGATGGGATGAGCGTGTGCTGCGTGCCGGTGCTGACAAAGGTACGGTATTGTTGTGGCTTATTTATATGGTTTAATATAGAGATGAAAATAGAAATAAATATACATTTAAAAAGAAATATTACATTAGAGTGGTAAACATAAATATTGAGAACAGATACATATATAAAACTATAATTCATGGTATAGAATTGTAAGATATCATATGGATAAATGATATTCTATTATATATATGCACAAAGATATATAAATATAGATTGTAAATATAAAAATACTTAAATATAGTTAAATTGGGGGTTTTATTAGGTTGTAGACCTGTTTTTATTAATAAATCATATAAATAGAAATAAAAATTCAGATACAAATATATAGGGAAATACAAATATCTATAAATATTGATATTAAATAAATCTAAGTAAAAGAAATGTACAATACAGAAATTTTCTATCTATGATTATATTAGAGGGCATTCTCCCTAAGATATATATAATATCTATGAATATAATGAATAAAAATTATCAATCTAAATATGATTATAATTTTGAAAGATAAAGTTACTTGTTAAATTTTAAATGTGGTTGAAATAAAGAAGTGTCCTTGGTTTTGATTTGGTTAGAGGCAGGAGTTTTATTTTAAATAATAGAAGTGTTATAGAAATGTGAATCTTAAGATAGAAATAGATAATAAATATATAAAGGGAGATTGCTAAACTATGACTACAAATTGAACTATAAATATAGGTAAGTAATATGAAGAGTTGTAGTATAGAATATAAATAACATGATACGGCAATATAAATTATAAATGGGAATATAAATATAAAAATAGGTAAGTATTGTTTAAAAGAAAGGGAATTTTTGGCTTTTATTTAAGTAGAGGCAGGGGTTTTATTTTAAATAAGTGTTACAGAAGTAAAAATCTTGACGCAGAAATATATAGTCAATGTATAAAAATATATAACTGCTCGCATCAGATGTAATGTAGAATATAAATTTATTTACAAATTGAGATTGATAAAGATAAATGTATAAGTAAGCAATATACATTAATGTACATTATAAATGCAAATAGGAATATAAAAATCAGACATAAGGATAAAACCTATTTAAATATTGTTTGAAAGAAAGGGTTGGGGTTTTTTTTATTCTTACTGGGTTAGAGGCAGGGTTTTTATTTTAAATGATATGAATGTAGATATTATTGGTATATATTTCTCAATATTGAGATATACAATCAAGATATAAATATATATATAAACACAAAATATAAGTAAATAGAGATAATAGGAAGAGATGTAATGGAGAATACAAATAACAGCATACGTAAGTATACATTTTAAATGTAAATGTGAATATGGACCTGAAAAACAGAATTTTAAAAAATATTGAAATACAGTTGAGAAGAAAGGGTTTTCTTTTTGGCTTTAACGTGGGTGGAGGCAGGGGTTTTATTTTAAATAATGGAAGTGCTACAGAAGTAAAAATCCTCACACAGAAAGATATAATAAATATATAAAGATCTGAATAAAAATACGAAAAAAAAATAGAAGTAATAGGAAGAGTTGTAACAGAGAATATAAATTTATAAATAAATGGGAAAATAGAAATGCAAAATCGAACACACATCAGTATAGAATTTAAATATAAATGTGGATCTAAATTTGAAAAATATTATTAAAAAAAAAAAATGAAATACAGTTGAAATGAAAGGGGTTTGTATTTGGCATGTATGGGTGGACGCAGGGGTTTTATTTTGAATCCTGCAAGTGTTAGAGAAGTAAAAATCCTAAGAGAAATGTATACTTCCAATGTAAAAATAGGTATATTTCGAGCGGGGCCGAATTGTTCGGAAGAGGCGAAGAGCCGAGTGTTGCCGAAAAGAGGCGACTGGAGCCGAAGAGCCGAGTGTGGCCGAACAGAGCCGACTTGAGCCGAAGAGCCGAGTGTAGCCGAAAACAGCCGAGTTTACACCAAGAGCCGAGGATAGCCGACTGGAATCGATAGCCGAGGGTAGCCGACACTGGCCGCATTTAGACAATGCGCCGAATGTGACCGAGTTTCGTCCAACCGTGCCGAGTTCGGCCGTAGAGCCGAACTGAAACGAGTTTAGACCAAGAGCCGAACCAAGCCGAATTGAGCCGAGTTTCTTGAAACAGAACCGAAGGACGCCGCAGCGCTCTCCCTGCAGGTCTCCGGGGCACACGGCAGGGGGCGCTGTATAAAGTAAGTATAAAATATCAACTATCTATAAGAAGAAATAAAAGCTCTATGTCATGTGCAGCAGTAGAAAATTTCAGGCTCCCAGGGAATAAATAGTTTTCTTTACATCATTTTCGTTTTGCAGGTTTTTTTTACTCCCAGGTAGCCTGAAAGTTTCTACTGCTGCTTTTTTATTCTTAAGCTAGAAAGGAAAACCAAGATCAGAAACAGAAGAAAAGGAAAGGAAAAGGAAAGGGAAGGAAAGGAAAGGAATCAGGAGCACCAGAGGGAAGGGAAGGGGTGAAAAGCAGAGTGAAAAAAGAAAAAAGAGTTGGAGCGAAAAAGAGAGGGCATTCGGGAGGAGCGTTGCTGCCTCAGGTCCTTCCCCGCCCAGGGGCGAAGGACCCGTTTGATGCCCGGGAGGGACTGCAGCTCCCGGTGGCGGAGGACGGAGCAGTGGCTGTCAGCCCGAGACTACAACTCCCGGCAGGCCCTGCTGCCGGCGAGGCGTGTGACGCAACGGCTGGCGCGGCACCGGAGTGGCTGGCGTGCCAGGCGGCCGCGCGGGGCTGTGCGCGGGCAGCTCCCGGCGCCGCGGCGGCGACGCCGGAGGGGCGAAACCTCCGTCTGGCCGCCCGCACGGAGCTGAGCAGCGCGGAAGGGGCGTCGGCCCGGTTCTTCGGCCTTACTGAGCGGTAGCGATGGCGGAGGGCGAGGCGGTGCTTTGCTGCCGCGGGCCGGGAGCTGCAGGAGCCGCCCCGGGCGAGCGGCGCCGGGCGCTCCCGCGGTCCCGGTGGGGCGGCTGCCCTCAGGCTGGCGGAGGCGCAGCAGCCCCCGAGCTGCAGCCGTCTCCCTCGGGCTGTTGCCGGTGCTGCGGGCGGAGGCGGCTCCGCCGCGTGTTGGGCGTTGCGAGCAGAGAGCGCTGCCATATCGCCGGAATGACTGGGCTGCTGCCTGCGCTAGTGCTCGAGGCTCTTTCTGCCATGCAAACGGATGGAGCGGCGCTGAGCGGTAAAGCCAGAGATGGCCGGGAAAATGCCCAGCGCAGGGAGCAGGCGGGCTGTATCCTTCCGATGGCACAGGTGCGATCTGCAAACTCATCCCCTTCTGCCCCTGCCCTCCCCAGCCCCAGGGAAAGTGCTTTCCAGCATTGTCGGGCTTCTGAAAGACAAAACTTGTGATTTGACACTAGCATCCAGAAAAGCTTTCTGTCTAGATTAGCAAATGCCTAAATTGTTCTTGGTTACATCCCATGACCGGTTTTAGGCAGTGACTTTATAGTGCTTTTAGGATTTTCTTGTACAAAGGTGAGAAAATAGGCAGGTCTGATAGCGGTTTCACTTTTTTTCTACTTCACGTTCCATGAGATTCTTTTATCCAAGCACTTGTTTTAAAATTGTACTGTAGGCGTTTATGGTTCACTTTTTTTTTCTTTGCAGCACCTGTGACTTTTTTTTTTCCCTAAATCGGGAGTAAATATAGCTGAGTAAAATGACCTTGGTTTTCTTCTTTCTTTTTCAACTGAGTTGTTTTTATTAAAAATCCTATTTGCCTATAGAAAAAGTGGGTATGTCCTGTAATATATCCTAGCTTTTCTTGTTTGCAGGGTACTCAGAAAATATGTCTCCCTTAGAGTCCCACAGAAACGTTCTCAGTGCGATCTCTGTCAAGGTATGCATTTACAAATAAGTGATCCCTTTAGATATTTGACTGTGTACCTTTTCCTGTAATTCAGAGCTTGCGTTCCGTGGCTTTTATGATAAACCTATAAAACATGTAAAAATGGTTTTGCACGTCTTAATTGTTGCAGGCAGCACTAAGTGGATTTAGAGCCTGTTCTTGACCAGACAAAGGGAAAAAGTGTGACTTTGATGCTGAACTTGTCATTTTTCATTGGACTTGTCTTTAATTATTCAGGAATAGAGAGAACTAGAAAAAGAGAGAAATAGAATTGGTTATTGAGCACTCCTCAAATGCTCACCGTGATTCAGTGCAGAGCCGAAGTGAAGGGTGATGGAACAGAGCTCTGTGCTTTAGAAGGAAATAAATTTAAACCTGACCTCCACACAGTGTCTCACTAACTTCTGTTGTTTCAAAATACCAAATACGTTTAGGAAGTGTTGGAAGTTAGTATTTTGGGAAAGAAATGGCAGTTCCACAGAACATTGCATTTAACAGAGGCTCTCGGAACGATTCACGTTGTAACTGCTGTCACTGCAATCGGTTGGTGGTTCAGCCTTGAAATGTGCACTTGCCCTTCTATAAAGCACTGTTTTGTTTGCCTTTCAGTGCTATGAGTCTTGATAAATTGGAGAAGAGCCCAAGAGAAGTTTTTCATCCCTTGATATAAAAGGTAGGAAGTGACTTTTTTTGGTTTGGTCCTTTTACTTTATTATTTTCTGGAAATAAAAGTAATTAAGTATAGGTACGACTGGTTTGTTTCTTCCAGTAGCAGGTGATAATAATAGTAGTAGTAATAGTAAAAATAATAATAGAAATAATAATAATAATAGTAACGTAATACTACTGAAACTGTCTTTATCCATTGAACTGGCCATTTCAAATCAAAACTTGTAAACACAAATCAAACCATCATCCTTGTAGAATCTTTCACGGCAGTGGGCTAAAGATCCTGGTTTTGTTGACAGGATTTATCGGTTCTGGAAGAACAAGAGGGAAGTACAAGCCTAACTACTTCTAGCTCACAGACCCGCCCAGTGAATACAGCTTTGTATTTTGATGGGCTTGAGATGACTTTGAAATCGATTCCTCATTACAGTAAAAAAAAAAAAAAAGTTTTTTTGAACGTGACAGCAGAAATAACTTTCAGTACCAACTTAATAATAATAGATCACCAATTTAAGTTAAAAATTCATGCTATACTATCAGAATTTAAAGGTAAAATATTATGTATGAGGTGATGGTATAAAGTGTATGTTCTAATGTGTAGGATGTATGCAAAGATAGATACATACCTGAAAGTCCTTAGAGGAAACAAATTTTTATGTCTGCTGTTTGACTGTTTATCATGCAATATTTGGTTTTATTTCCCAGGGATCGGTGAATTTTAACTTTGGAGTCCTCTGTGCTAAGGATGCTCGGCTTACAGATGATGAAATGTTCAGTAATGGTGAGTTTTTCACCTTCTCTTTAATTGCTATGTTGATCTGAATAAGAAAAAAACAAAAGCAAGAGAAAAAAAAAGGATGGTTTATTATTTTTTTACGCTGTTATGTTTGTTTCCTCAGTATTTGCTGCAGCTCTGCTTACCCAAACTTTGGGTTCCTTCTGTCCCACTGGGAGTCGCCGGATTTGGTTGCATCTGGTGAAATTCACCCTGAGACCTTGGAGAACCAGCTCAAACTACGTGAGAGCCATTTGCAGTTCTCTCCAGACACCTGGAGAATGGGTGATGCTTCTGAGGATCTGGCAAGTGTACTTCTATCAAAACTCAGTCTGTGAAATTTCTGGGGAAAACCCTTCTGTGTACCGAAGGGTTCAAACTCTGGTGAGGATCCAGTTATCAGGTGCTCACCTGGATGGTTCCAGCTCTTAAAGCGAACACTTGTACTCTTGCCCTGTAGTTTATATCTATCGTATTTTTGTTATTTTGCAAGATTTCACGGCTTTGCAAAATATTGTGCATTTGACTCTTTGGAACCTGTCAGATCGTTCTTTGGTGCAGGACCACCTCATGGGACACTTGGCTGCTGTCCTGAAGGGGTTGGTCGTAAATCCTGGAGGGTTTATAAGTCTTCTGTCCCCAGGGAGCTATCGTGCTTTGTTTGCTTTTGTTCTGTTTGTTAGGCGCTGCTTCTCACTGGAAGTATGAATTTCAAACTACCCTGTTCTTTTTTTAACTGTTTTCCTGGTTCTCTCCCTACGGCAGGGAAAGACTCTCGTGTCCTTGTCGTCAGGCTCGGTGCTGTCCAAGAAGATACAGAGACTGAAAAAATCCTAAGAAGCAAAATATGACTGCAGGGAAAACAAGCTGGAGAGAACAAAAGGTGGTATTGTTATCCTTACGCTCTATTAGAAACATCCACTGTGCTTTGATGTGGTAGCTGCCAGGGGCTTGTCAGCTCTTTGTAGGCAGGTGTGGGTGTTCACTTGTAGGTTTTTTCTCTGGACAAGTCAACTCAATCTTTGCTAAGCTTATATTTGCAGATTACTCTCTAGCACAGTCCAGCATGACATTTTTGAATGTTGTAAAAATACCATGTTACTTGGAAATTGCTAATGATGAGAAGCCTTAGGGAAAAAAGAAGATTTCAGGGTTGGAAGATGTGAGAAGAATTTTGTGGGGATATGAGACTGAAATAAAGCGCACGTGAAGCTGGACTGGCACGCTGGCAGATCCCCTATTAAAGAGTAGTGCTTAAATTAGCCTGGGAGTTGCCCATTGTTTCTGTAGAAATCAATGTTTCCTGGTCTTCAGAAGTAAGCTGCTTTGAAAAGCTGGAAGGTGCAGTATAGTGACAATCCGTGTGCTTTGGATTAAAAGTAGATTTCAGAAGGGTGATAGGCTTTTGTCTTTTCCTAGAAGTCAATGTAATCCTATCGAGGAGTTTTTAATTCTGTGTTGCCATGTCATCCCTCAGAGCCCTGTCGTACTAATCGTCATACAGATACAAAACAAAACATCAGACCCTGTCCCAGCCACTTGGAGCCCAGAACACGATTTCCTCAGGCTGCCATTTGTCTGCCATCGGTACTCACCACGGAAGCGAGCCGGGGATGTTGCAGCTGTTGGGAACAAACCGCTTCTCGTCACACAGAAATGGAATTCGGACGACGCCTCGGCCAGCCCCTCTCTGCCGTCGTCTCCTGAATCTGCAGCAGAGCAGTTCCAGTCCGTCCGGGTACGTGTAATCCAGCTCCTGACGATCTGAGCACACGGAGCAGCGCTCAGCTGCCGTGGGGGCTCAGGGAAGGCAGAGTGTGCATTGTCATCTTCCTGAACCTACAGACCAATCAAAGTGAGAAGCCACAGGTTGGAAATCACTCGCATATATGCTAAATAAAACTTGCAGATTTATTTAAGAATTGTTTCTGCTTGTTCTTTTTTGTGCTTCTGTGCTTAGAAAACATCCCTATAAAATCAGTTCAGTTCATCAGTTGAACCTTTGTTTGCAGACCCTCACTGAGCAGAATCTGTTGCAGACTCAGTGCACGCTGCGCTGGAGTGTGAGGAGCTCAGTGCACTGCCGGGAGTGTGAGGAGCTCATGTGTGCTACTTTTTGCTTTAGGATGCTCTAAGGTATTTATTCCTTTTGGGATACATGATGAGAATTCCCAAGAGAGGTAGTTATAAGGTATGATATTGGGAAAAAAGCCTGTGTGGTTGGAATGTTGTTGTTGTCAAAAGTTAATTTTTTCTTAGCCAGTAGTTAGCTTTTTGCTTTATTTTTGTGGTAGCAGTATTTTATTGTTTAAAAAATTGCTTCAAAATAACTTTGGTGGCTGGCCATCGGTACCTTGTTCAGATTTGCCTATTTGCTTGTAGCTAAAAAGTTCACATCTTGTTTATCATTCTATTTAAGAAACTGCTGCCCAGCCAACTAATAACTGAACATCTATCTGTCTGGGACACGGGGAGAGGATTTAGGTAATGTCTTTGTTTCCAGAAAAAAGTTCCTGTGTAGTTTCTAAATAGAGGAGAGGGGGGTGAAGACTCGGGGCTCTGATGCCATTGGGGCACCCCAAGGTCCCCAGGAGAGGAAGCCCCACTGGGGTGCAGGAGCAGGTGTGTTCTCATGTAATCTAGAATAAATTATAAATATAAACATGAAAATTATAATCATGAAAATATTTTTTTAAATAGCTAAATAAAGCAGGTTGTTTTTATTTGTCAATAGGCAGGGTTTTGATTATAAAAATTATAAATACAAACAATATAAATGTAGAAATCTAAGTACAGGAATATATCATAAATAAATACAGATATATATATAAAGTTAGTTGTAGCAGTAGATATGACACATAATATAAATAATAATTTAAATACATTTCTAGAACTTTACATATATATAATTAGTACACTGCATCAAAAGAAACTATAAATATGAATGGGAATATAATTATACTAAGTATAAAAATATTTCAATCTCGTTTAAAAGAAGGTTGTTTTTTGTATTTATTTGGTTAGAGACGGGGTTTTTATTTGGAATAATAGAAGTATTATAGAAGTATAAATCTAAATATAGAAATATACAATCTATAGAGAAAGATATTTGTAAAAACACGATCGAACGACGCCTCCTTCGGCCGAATGGAACGAGCTCAGCCGAAGCAAGGCGAGACCGGCCGAACCTGACGGCCTCGAGCGAACCGAGGCCAGGCTTGCGAGGCTGCCTGAACGGAGCCGAGCTCAGCCGAACCGAGCCCGCTGCTCTCGTGCGCGCTAATTAGCGCGAGTGCGGTCACCGCCTAATGAGCCCCACTAGGAGCAGAGCCAGGGATCCAGTCCTCGTGGGAGCTTTTTAGGGCTTGATGTCCCTTTTAGATGTTGCGTTGTCAGTGCGGTCCCCTCAGTCTCAGCGCTGGGGACGACTCCCAAGGTCAGGGCGAGAGGGGCTCCGCATCTCTGCAGGCTCAGCACTTGGCTCCTCACATCCAGACATCACCTTAGTCTCTCAATTCGTAATTGGCTCGTTGTTTTTGGGGTTTTCTCGTTGCATTTCGAGTCGGGGTCCCACAAAGCATTCTGGACTTTGGAGTCACTTTGCATAACCCCCCCCCACCCTCTCAGGTGTCTTCCCTATGTTGTAAGAGAGCACAGCCTCGGGGGAAGGGTCCACCGCACCCAGCCAGGCTTTTTACTAATACAAAAGAAGAGATAAGCCTCAACGACCCGGTATTACAATAACAAAGCACTAAGTATCCTGGCAGAGACCGACCTGATGGCGTCCCTGCAACTCCGTCTCACAAAAAAAATATTAACTGAATTTTTGTTCATAACATGAGCCTTGAGGTGAGCGTGTATCATTGCCGGCTTGGGATTGAATGAAATGCACTAAGGAAACCAGCGCTGGGGAGGGAGGCAGGGAAAGCCTCTCTTAACGTTTACCAATTCTTCCGTCAAACTCATCACGGCAGGACAGGGTGAAGACTGAAAGTGTAAGAAGATGTGGAGGGAAACAGAGAATCTGACAGGAGCATCGAACGCACAAGTGCACGAATTTCGCTTTTTGCTTGGATGTAAACTCAGAAGTTGTAAGGAATTTGGGAAAGGGACATTTCAGAAGGAGAAGGAGGAGAAGAAGTTGTTGTTACAGTCCTGGCAAAATCTTTTGTTCTAGCTAATAAAAGAAGTTAGTTTAGAAAACAAAAAGAAAAAAAAATGTAGTTTTTCTTTACTTGACTATTATATTCATTGGTGGTATATGGTGTGTTGTTTTATTTCTTGGTATGATTAACTCAGTGTAAGTTGTTTTTTGAGTGAACTAACTTTCTGGATGGGTTGGTTTGTATTTGAGGCAGGATTGATTTCAATAGGTTTCTTTCACAGACTTGTGATAGGTATTACTGGGGTTTTGGCTTTGTTTACTGTATGCATAAACATACAGCTTTGGTTGGGCCAGCTGGGCTGCCAGAGTTTGTGGGTGTGAATTTATTCGATGGCTTTGGTTAAATGCAGTGTTTAATTTTTGACAGGTTTTTCAATGTAGTGGTTTTAAGGTGGTTTTTAGAATTGATTGTATGGTTTGATGTTGTTTATAGTTGCTGTCCGGTAAGGGATGTGGTGTGAGTACTTGAACGTTATGGTTTTGGTTTTCCTAAGTTCCGTTTTCTTTCTGGTTCGATAGGTTTTTTTAGTTTTATTTTTGGTGCCAGGGGTATTCACGTGGTGGGTTTTTATAGGCAATATGTTTTTTAATTTGGGTAGTGATATTTTTTAGTATTTTAACAGTTTAGATTTTTTATTTTTATGCTTTGAATTAGTTTTCTTTTAATTTTAAATTAAGTTTTATAGATTATTGGTTTTTATTTGTGCATTAGCATAAAGGTAGAGCTTTGGGGGCTTCTTTTAGTACTGTTTAGGGTCAGTTGTACAGTTTTGAGTCTAGTGAGTTGGTTTGATTTAATTTTTAGTGGGTGTTTGTTTTTCTTAGCAGTTGTGTCATTTTCAAGGTGTATTGGAGGTTTTTGGGGTTTTTGAGATACTGGTTTAGGAGGACGTTTATGATGAGCATGTGCGCAGGTTTTGGGCTAGTTGAAGTGGGATTTAAAATTTATTTTGGGTTAGGTTTATTTGAGTGTTTATGAGGGTTCAATGTTGTGGGATGTTTGTTCCGTTAGTAATAAAAATAGGTTTTGTTTTGATGTGCTGCGATGGGATGAGCGTGTGCTGCGTGCCGGTGCTGACAAAGGTACGGTATTGTTGTGGCTTATTTATATGGTTTAATATAGAGATGAAAATAGAAATAAATATACATTTAAAAAGAAATATTACATTAGAGTGGTAAACATAAATATAGAGAACAGATACATATATAAAACTATAATTCATGGTATAGAATTGTAACATATTATCATATAGAAAAATGATAGTCTATTATATATATGCACAAAGATATATAAATATAGATTATAAATATAAAAATACTTAAATATAGTTAAATTGGGGGTTTTATTAGGTTGTAGACCTGTTTTTATTAATAAATCATATAAATAGAAATAAAATAAAAATTCAGATACAAATATATAGGGAAATACAAATATCTATAAATATTGATATTAAATAAATCTAAGTAAAAGAAATATACAATACAGAAATTTTCTATCTATGATTATATTAGAGGGCATTCTCCCTAAGATATATATAATATCTATGAATATAATGAATAAAAATTATCAATCTAAATATGATTATAATTTTGAAAGATAAAGTTACTTGTTAAATTTTAAATGTGGTTGAAATAAAGAAGTGTCCTTGGTTTTGATTTGGTTAGAGGCAGGAGTTTTATTTTAAATAATAGAAGTGTTATAGAAATGTGAATCTTAAGATAGAAATAGATAATAAATATATAAAGGGAGATTGCTAAACTATGACTACAAATTGAACTATAAATATAGGTAAGTAATATGAAGAGTTGTAGTATAGAATATAAATAACATGATACGGCAATATAAATTATAAATGGGAATATAAATATAAAAATAGGTAAGTATTGTTTAAAAGAAAGGGAATTTTTTGGCTTTTATTTAAGTAGAGGCAGGGGTTTTATTTTAAATAAGTGTTACAGAAGTAAAAATCTTGACGCAGAAATATATAATCAATGTATAAAAATATGTATAAAAATATATAACTGCTCGCATCAGATGTAATGTAGAATATAAATTTATTTACAAATTGAGATTGATAAAGATAAATGTATAAGTAAGCAATATACATTAATGTACATTATAAAAGCAAATAGGAATATAAAAATCAGACATAAGGATAAAACCTATTTAAATATTGTTTGAAAGAAAGGGTTGGGGTTTTTTTTATTCTTACTGGGTTAGAGGCAGGGTTTTTATTTTAAATGATGTGAATGTAGATATTATTGGTATATATTTCTCAATATTGAGATATACAATCAAGATATAAATATAGATATAAACACAAAATATAAGTAAATAGAGATAATAGGAAGAGATGTAATGGAGAATACAAATAACAGCATACGTAAGTATACATTTTAAATGTAAATGTGAATATGGACCTGAAAAACAGAATTTTAAAAAATATTGAAATACAGTTGAGAAGAAAGGGTTTTCTTTTTGGCTTTAACGTGGGTGGAGGCAGGGGTTTTATTTTAAATAATGGAAGTGCTACAGAAGTAAAAATCCTCACACAGAAAGATATAATAAATATATAAAGATCTGAATAAAAATACGAAAAAAAAATAGAAGTAATAGGAAGAGTTGTAACAGAGAATATAAATTTATAAATAAATGGGAAAATAGAAATGCAAAATCGAACACACATCAGTATAGAATTTAAATATAAATGTGGATCTAAATTTGAAAAATATTATTAAAAAAAAAAAATGAAATACAGTTGAAATGAAAGGGGTTTGTATTTGGCATGTATGGGTGGACGCAGGGGTTTTATTTTGAATCCTGCAAGTGTTAGAGAAGTAAAAATCCTAAGAGAAATGTATACTTCCAATGTAAAAATAGGTATATTTCGAGCGGGGCCGAATTGTTCGGAAGAGGCGAAGAGCCGAGTGTTGCCGAAAAGAGGCGACTGGAGCCGAAGAGCCGAGTGTGGCCGAACAGAGCCGACTTGAGCCGAAGAGCCGAGTGTGGCCGAACAGAGCCGATTTGACCGAAGAGCCGAGTGTGGCCGAAAACATCCGAGTTTACACTAAGAGCCGATGATAGCCGACTGGAATCGATAGCCGAGGGTAGCCGACACTGGCCGCATTTAGACAATGCGCCGAGTGTGACCGAGTTTAGCCCAAGCGTGCCGAGTTGGGCCGAAGAGCCGAACTGAAACGAGTTTAGACCAAGAGCCGAAGCAAGCCGAATTGAGCCGAGTTTCTTGAAACAGAACCGAAGGACGCCGCAGCGCTCTCCCTGCAGGTCTCCGGATCACACGGCAGGGGGCGCTGTATAAAGTAAGTATAAAATATCAACTATCTATAAGAAGGAATAAAAGCTCTATGTCGCGTACAGCAGTAGAAAATTTCAGGCTCCCAGGGAGTAAATAGTTTTCTTTACATCATTTTCGTTTTGCAGGTTTTTTTTACTGCCAGGTAGCCCGAAAGTTTCTAGTGCTGCTTTTTTATTCTAAAGCTAGAAAGGAAAACCAAGATTAGACATAGAGGGAAAGAAGGAAAGAAAAGGAAAACAAGAAAATAAGGAATGGAACTGAAAGGAAGAAAGAAAGAAGGACAGGAAGGCAGGAAGGAAGGAAGGCAGGCAGGCCAAAGAAAAAAAACCAAGGAGGGCAAGGAGAAACGCAGGGAAAAAAAAAAAAAAAAAAAAAAAAAAAAAAGGATACAGACTTGGAGATGCGCAAGAAAAAACCCAGAAAAAATCCCCAAGATGGGCAAGAAATAAAATCAGAAAAAACATAAAATCAGAAAAAACAAAAACAAAAAAAAAAAAAACCTGGATGGGGATGAAAATTAATGGAAAAAAACCCCAGAAACAAAGAGAAAAAAACCCCCAAGATGGGCAAGAAGAAACGAAGAAAAGAACCCAAGAAATGCCAGAAAACGTCAAGGAAAAAGGGAGGAAAAGCCCCAAGAAACAAGGCAAGAAAGAGAGGCAATAGAGGCCATAAAAAAGGCAAGAGAAAACCCAAGCAATGCCAGGAAAAGGTACGAAAATGGTTCTGCCAGGTGCGATCAAGGTGAGCGGGTTCAGTCTCAGGTACAGGAGATGAACAAGTGTCAGATTAGCTCGGGGCACTGCTGTGCAATGCAGCCGTGACAGGATTTGTGTTTAAATCTAGTTTAAATAAATTGGGGATTGTTTGGCTTTTATTGGGGTATAGGCTGGAGATTTCATAAAAGGTATAAAAATAGAAATCCAATTATATCCTATATATCTCGATATCGATAAATATTTAATATACGTAAATATAAGTAAAAGAAATATGTTGTGTAAAAAGAATATATCTATTATTATATAAAAGGTATTCTCTCCAATCTATAAGATATCTATAAATATAATAAATGAAAATTACAAATGTAAATGTGAATAGAATTACGACAAACAAAATAATTTTTAAAATTTTAAGTGTGGTTTAAATAAAGGGGTGTCTGTGGTTTTTCTTTCGTTAGAGGCAGGGGTTTTATTTTAAATAATATAAGTACTATAGAAATCTAAACCGGCATAGAGAAATATATAATAAAAATCTAAAGTTGTAATACTAAACTATGAATTTAAAAAGAAATAGAAATAGAAATCTATGTAAGTAACATGAAGAGATGTAATATACAATATAATAAATATTATACAGTAATATAAATTCTAAATCTAAAAGCGAATATAAATATGACAAATATATGATGGGGCTCGGAGCAGCCCAGGTGTGAGTGTGAGGATGATGAGGGCTCGGAGCAGCCCAGGTGTGAGCTGTGAGGATGATGAGGGGGTGGCTCTTGCCGGGGCGAGGCGGTTTTAACGGGGGGAGAGTTTGCCTCTGTACATTTTTGCATGGAGCTGCTGAGTGGAGGGGTTTGTGCCGAGGGACGAATCTTTGTGCCGGGGAGCAGCAGCCGAGCAGGTGAGCCCGTGTGGGTTTGGAGCGGGGAATTTTGTCCTTCCCCTTTGCAATTTCATCTTGCCAGTCCCTCCCCGCTTCCCCAGGAGCAGAAATGGAGCTTATGAGGACGAAAGGGATTAAGGAGGAGGAAGCAGCTCCTCTTCTTTTATTGTCTGCGTTTGAACTGAGGGGATCCCTCTTCACTTGTGGTTTTAAGGGCGTTGATTGCAGGAAAAGCTGCCTTTTCCAGGCTGTTGGGGGTATCCCGGGGGTGACAGGGAATCCCTGCGTTCTATTTGAAGGGGAATGGGAAAAGTATTCTTGTGGTGTTATGGGTTTGGTTTGAAGGCAGCCACCCCATTTTCATCACCCTAGGGTTGAAATGGAGGGGGCAGCCGTGGTGTCCCTCCTTTTCAAGGCTTTGAATGGAGGTGGAAATGGCCCTTTGCCATCAGTCGAAGGCTTTCATTTGAGGAGCGCCCCTTCTTTTGTGCTCTCGTAGGGGACGAACGTGAAGGGGAGAGGACACTTCTTTGCCCTTGTTGAAGGGAGGCGAGCCCCGCCTGCGGCGTCAGTTTCGGGGTTCGGTTGCGGGAAGCTGCAGCTGTGGCAGCGTTTGCAGGGCTGCAAGGGGGCCGTGCCGCTGCATGGGAGGGCGCTTGTGGTGGCCGCGGCCCGGGCCGGAACGTTGCCGCTCGGGAGCGGCGCTGGCAAGGCCCGGGCAGCTGCCGGGGCGCACGGGGGATTTGGCGCGGCCGGGCCGGCCAAGGGCGGCGGTGGCGGAGCCGCGCCGGGCCGGCCACGGGCGGCAGAGGCGGCGCGGGCGCTGCTGCGGCGGCCCGGGCGGTGCCGGCCGCTCCGGCCGCTCCGGGCGCGGGGCTCGGGCGCCGCCGCCACCCCCGGGCCCGGTGCCGGCCCCGCCGGGCAGGGGCAGCGGGCGCGGCTCTCCGGGCCGGCGCCGGCCCCGCGTGCCGGAGGAGCCGCCGGAGGAGCCGGTCTCCTGGCGGGAGCCGCGCTCCGTCCGGGGCCGGCAGCGAGCGCGGGCTTCGGCTGCTCGCAGTGCTGGGGCGGTGCCGCGGTTCGGAGGCGCTTTTTCGGCATTGATTGCATCGCTGTGTTCGGTTTGCAGCGGGCGTACGCTAAGGGCTGCGGTGTTCTTCCTGAGTGGTGCCGGTGGGGATGATAAAGGTTCGTTTCGGATTGGGTTTCGTAGTCGGATATGTTTTTTTTGCCGGGGTATTATGTTTAGAAAGGCGCGCAATGGTTTTTACGGGTCGTAGCGCGAAGCAGCGGTTCGGATTTTAATTCTGTTGAGGTGGCTTTTATTGGCGTGAGCGGGTAGTGTTTGTTTCGGTGGGCTTTTGAGGTAGCGTCGTGTCGTTCATAGCAGCGGGTTTTTGATCTCGCGAATTGCATGTGTGTTTATCGTCTTCCAGGGCTTTTATTTATTTGGTTTGTTTGATTGTAGTGTATGTTTTATGGTTGCGGTAATTTGGGAGACATTGTTTATGGTTACGTTTGTCTTTAGGCTTTGTGTTTGTTTCTAGGTGTTATTTTTATTTTGATAGCTTGAGGCACTATGGGTTTATTCAGTTGGGAATAATATTTTTGTTGCAGATTTAAGTTTTTTTGGGTTTTGGGATTATTCTTGTTGGTGGTTTCTTCATTTTCTTTTATTGTTTTTGTCTTTTAATGTATTTGAGTATTGTTTCTCAGGGTTTTTTTTGGGAACATGGGTATTTATATGGTGGGTTTTTAAAGTATGTTTTTACTAGGGTAGTTAATTTCTTAATTTTTAGCGGTTGAGATGTTTTCCATTTTGTTAATTAGTTCAGTTTTTAAAGTTATTTTTACAGAGGATTGGTTATTCTTTGAGTTAGTGTAGAGGTAGAATTTTGTCTTTTTTTTTTTTTTTAGTAACGTTCAGGGTGAGTGGCACTGTCTGGAGTTTAGAAGATTGGTTTGACTTTTTTTTAGTACCCTTTGTAATTTGCTCTGTGTGTTTCTATAGGGTTTTCTTTTCTTTTGGTTCCATTTTTCGGTCGTGATGAGAATTGTTATTGACAAGAGTGTTCTTTGTTTTTTCTCTGACGCTTGTTTGGATGTTCGGGTGTCTCGATGTTTTTGGAAGATATTGGTGGGAATTTAATGCTGTTTGTTCTGTCATTTCATTTAGGAATTGGATTTTAAATACACAATTATAACTCTCACTATATTGAAACAAAAGAAATAGATGTGCAGAAATGGGAATGAGCCAACGTTATTTTTATATATTCGGTCAATTTTTAAAATTTAACATGGAACATAAGTCATTATATGTTGCAATTAGTTATTCTATTTTTAATAGAGCATTGTGTATGTATACAGATATATGAATAGAGAATATAAATGGAAATACAACCCAAACACAAATGCAAATATAGAAATGTATTGCAACTATATACAGATATATAAAAAATTAGTAATAAATTCCCGTCCCCCGCCTCTATGGTTTCAGGATGGCGGAGACAATTTCCGGTCCTCCGAGCTGCCGTCTCTATGGTTTCAACGTGCCAGAAGGGTTTTCCGGTCGTCCCGTCCCTTCTCTCTATGGTTTCAGGATGGCGGAGACAATTTCCGGTCCTCCGAGCTGCCGTCTCTATGGTTTCAACGTGCCAGAAGGGTTTACGCGGTCGTCCCGTCCCTTCTCTCTATGGTTACAAGATGGCGGAGACAATTTCCGGTCCTCCTAGCTGCCGTCTCTATGGTTTCAACGTGCCAGAAGGGTTTATCCGGTCGTCCCGTCCCTTCTCTCTATGGTTTCAAGAAGGCGGAGACAATTTCCAGTCCTCCCAGCTGCCGTCTCTATGGTTTCAACGTGCCAGAAGGGTTTATCCGGTCGTTTTTATTTGGTTAGAGGCAGGAGTTTTATTTTAAATAATAGAAGTGTTATAGAAATGTGAATCTTAATATAGAAATAGATAATAAATATATAAAGGGAGATTGCTAAACTATGACTACAAATTGAACTCTAAATATAGGTAAGTAATATGAAGAGTTGTAGTATAGAATAGAAATAACATGATACGGCAATATGAATTATAAATGGGAATATAAATATAAAAATAGGTAAGTATAGTTTAAAAGAAAGGGAATTTTTTGGCTTTTATTTAAGTAGAGGCAGGGGTTTTATTTTAAATAGGTGTTACAGCAGTAAAAATCTTGACGCAGAAATATGTAATCAATGTATACAAATATGTATAAAAATATATAACTGCTCGCATCAGATGTAATGTAGAATATAAATTTATTTACAAATTGAGATTGATAAAGATAAATGTATAAGTAAGCAATATACATTAATGTACATTATAAATGCAAATAGGAATATAAAAATCAGACATAAGGATAAAACCTATTTAAATATTGTTTGAAAGAAAGGGTTGGGGTTTTTTTTATTCTTACTGGGTTAGAGGCAGGGTTTTTATTTTAAATGATATGAATGTAGATATTATTGGTATATATTTCTCAATATTGAGATATACAATCAAGATATAAATATATATATAAACACAAAATATAAGTAAATAGAGATAATAGGAAGAGATGTAATGGAGAATACAAATAACAGCATACGTAAGTATACATTTTAAATGTAAATGTGAATATGGACCTGAAAAACAGAATTTTAAAAAATATTGAAATACAGTTGAGAAGAAAGGGTTTTCTTTTTGGCTTTAACGTGGGTGGAGGCAGGGGTTTTATTTTAAATAATGGAAGTGCTACAGAAGTAAAAATCCTCACACAGAAAGATATAATAAATATATAAAGATCTGAATAAAAATACGAAAAAAAAATAGAAGTAATAGGAAGAGTTGTAACAGAGAATATAAATTTATAAATAAATGGGAAAATAGAAATGCAAAATCGAACACACATCAGTATAGAATTTAAATATAAATGTGGATCTAAATTTGAAAAATATTATTAAAAAAAAAAATGAAATACAGTTGAAATGAAAGGGGTTTGTATTTGGCATGTATGGGTGGACGCAGGGGTTTTATTTTGAATCCTGCAAGTGTTAGAGAAGTAAAAATCCTAAGAGAAATGTATACTTCCAATGTAAAAATAGGTATATTTCGAGCGGGGCCGAATTGTTCGGAAGAGGCGAAGAGCCGAGTGTTGCCGAAAAGAGGCGACTGGAGCCGAAGAGCCGAGTGTGGCCGAACAGAGCCGACTTGAGCCGAAGAGCCGAGTGTAGCCGAAAACAGCCGAGTTTACACCAAGAGCCGAGGATAGCCGACTGGAATCGATAGCCGAGGGTAGCCGACACTGGCCGCATTTAGACAATGCGCCGAATGTGACCGAGTTTCGTCCAACCGTGCCGAGTTCGGCCGTAGAGCCGAACTGAAACGAGTTTAGATCAAGAGCCGAACCAAGCCGAATTGAGCCGAGTTTCTTGAAACAGAACCGAAGGACGCCGCAGCGCTCTCCCTGCAGGTCTCCGGGGCACACGGCAGGGGGCGCTGTATAAAGTAAGTATAAAATATCAACTATCTATAAGAAGAAATAAAAGCTCTATGTCATGTGCAGCAGTAGAAAATTTCAGGCTCCCAGGGAATAAATAGTTTTCTTTACATCATTTTCGTTTTGCAGGTTTTTTTTACTCCCAGGTAGCCTGAAAGTTTCTACTGCTGCTTTTTTATTCTTAAGCTAGAAAGGAAAACCAAGATCAGAAACAGAAGGAAAGGAAAGGAAAGGAAAAGGAAAGGGAAGGAAAGGAAAGGAATCAGGAGCACCAGAGGGAAGGGAAGGGGTGAAAAGCAGAGTGAAAAAAGAAAAAAGAGTTGGAGCGAAAAAGAGAGGGCATTCGGGAGGAGCGTTGCTGCCTCAGGTCCTTCCCCGCCCAGGGGCGAAGGACCCGTTTGATGCCCGGGAGGGACTGCAGCTCCCGGTGGCGGAGGACGGAGCAGTGGCTGTCAGCCCGAGACTACAACTCCCGGCAGGCCCTGCTGCCGGCGAGGCGTGTGACGCAACGGCTGGCGCGGCACCGGAGTGGCTGGCGTGCCAGGCGGCCGCGCGGGGCTGTGCGCGGGCAGCTCCCGGCGCCGCGGCGGCGACGCCGGAGGGGCGAAACCTCCGTCTGGCCGCCCGCACGGAGCTGAGCAGCGCGGAAGGAGCGTCGGCCCGGTTCTTCGGCCTTACTGAGCGGTAGCGATGGCGGAGGGCGAGGCGGTGCTTTGCTGCCGCGGGCCGGGAGCTGCAGGAGCCGCCCCGGGCGAGCGGCGCCGGGCGCTCCCGCGGTCCCGGTGGGGCGGCTGCCCTCAGGCTGGCGGAGGCGCAGCAGCCCCCGAGCTGCAGCCGTCTCCCTCGGGCTGCTGCCGGTGCTGCGGGCGGAGGCGGCTCCGCCGCGTGTTGGGCGTTGCGAGCAGAGAGCGCTGCCATATCGCCGGAATGACTGGGCTGCTGCCTGCGCTAGTGCTCGAGGCTCTTTCTGCCATGCAAACGGATGGAGCGGCGCTGAGCGGTAAAGCCAGAGATGGCCGGGAAAATGCCCAGCGCAGGGAGCAGGCGGGCTGTATCCTTCCGATGGCACAGGTGCGATCTGCAAACTCATCCCCTTCTGCCCCTGCCCTCCCCAGCCCCAGGGAAAGTGCTTTCCAGCATTGTCGGGCTTCTGAAAGACAAAACTTGTGATTTGACACTAGCATCCAGAAAAGGTTTCTGTCTAGATTAGCAAATGCCTAAATTGTTCTTGGTTACATCCCATGACTGGTTTTAGGCAGTGACTTTATAGTGCTTTTAGGATTTTCTTGTACAAAGGTGAGAAAATAGGCAGGTCTGATAGTGGTTTCACTTTTTTTCTACTTCACGTTCCATGAGATTCTTTTATCCAAGCACTTGTTTTAAAATTGTACTGTAGGCGTTTATGGTTCACTTTTTTTTTCTTTGCAGCACCCGTGACTTTTTTTTTCCCTCTAAATCGGGAGTAAATATAGCTGAGTAAAATGACCTTGGTTTTCTTCTTTCTTTTTCAACTGAGTTGTTTTTATTAAAAATCCTATTTGCCTATAGAAAAAGTGGGTATGTCCTGTAATATATCCTAGCTTTTCTTGTTTGCAGGGTACTCAGAAAATATGTCTCCCTTAGAGTCCCACAGAAACGTTCTCAGTGCGATCTCTATCAAGGTATGCATTTACAAATAAGTGATCCCTTTAGATATTTGACTGTGTACCTTTTCCTGTAATTCAGAGCTTTCGTTCTGTGCCTTTTATGATAAACCTATAAAGCATGTAAAAATGGTTTTGCACGTCTTAATCGTTGCAGGCAGCACTAAGTGGATTTAGAGCCTGTTCTTGACCAGACAAAGGGAAAAAGTGTGACTTTGATGCTGAACTTGTCATTTTTCATTGGACTTGTCTTTAATTATTCAGGAATAGAGAGAACTAGAAAAAGAGAGAAATAGAATTGGTTATTGAGCACTCCTCAAATGCTCACCGTGATTCAGTGCAGAGCCGAAGTGAAGGGTGATGGAACAGAGCTCTGTGCTTTAGAAGGAAATAAATTTAAACCTGACCTCCACACAGTGTCTCACTAACTTCTGTTGTTTTAAAATACAAAATACGTTTAGGAAGTGTTGGAAGTTAGTATTTTGGGAAAGAAATGGCAGTTCCACAGAACATTGCATTTAACAGAGGCTCTCGGAACGATTCATGTTGTAACTGCTGTCACTGCAATCGGTTGGTGGTTCAGCCTTGAAATGTGCACTTGCCCTTCTATAAAGCACTGTTTTGTTTGCCTTTCAGTGCTATGAGTCTTGATAAATTGGAGAAGAGCCCAAGAGAAGTTTTTCATCCCTTGATATAAAAGGTAGGAAGTGACTTTTTTTGGTTTGGTTCTTTTTCTTTATTATTTTCTGGAAATAAAAGTAATTAAGTATAGGTACGACTGGTTTGTTTCTTCCAGTAGCAGGTGATAATAATAGTAGTAGTAATAGTAAAAATAATAATAGAAATAATAATAATAATAGTAACGTAATACTACTGAAACTGTCTTTATCCATTGAACTGGCCATTTCAAATCAAAACTTGTAAACACAAATCAAACCATCATCCTTGTAGAATCTTTCACGGCAGTGGGCTAAAGATCCTGGTTTTGTTGACAGGATTTATCGGTTCTGGAAGAACAAGAGGGAAGTACAAGCCTAACTACTTCTAGCTCACAGACCCGTCCAGTGAATACAGCTTTGTATTTTGATGGGCTTGTGATGACTTTGAAATCGATTCCTCATTACAGTAAAAAAAAAAAAATGTTTTTTTGAACGTGACAGCAGAAATAACTTTCAGTACCAACTTAATAATAATAGATCACCAATTTAAGTTAAAAATTCATGCTATACTATCAGAATTTAAAGGTAAAATATTATGTATTAGGTGATGGTATAAAGTGTACGTTCTAATGTGTAGGATGTATGCAGAGATACATACATACCTGAAAGTCCTTAGAGGAAACAAATTTTTATGTCTGCTGTTTGACTGTTTATCATACAATATTTGGTTTTATTTCCCAGGGATCGGTGAATTTTAACTTTGGAGTCCTCTGTGCTAAGGATGCTCGGCTTACAGATGATGAAATGTTCAGTAATGGTGAGTTTTTCACCTTCTCTTTAGTTGCTATGCTGATCTGAATAAGAAAAAAACAAAAGCAAGAGAAAAAAAAAGGATGGTTTATTATTTTTTTACGCTGTTATGTTTGTTTCCTCAGTATTTGCTGCAGCTCTGCTTACCCAAACTTTGGGTTCCTTCTGTCCCACTGGGAGTCGCCCGATTTGGTTGCATCTGGTGAAACTCACCCTGAGACCTTGGAGAACCAGCTCAAACTACGTGAGAGCCATTTGCAGTTCTCTCCAGACACCTGGAGAATGGGTGATGCTTCTGAGGATCTGGCAAATGTGCTTCTATCAAAACTCAGTCTGTGAAATTTCTGGGGAAAACCCTTCTGTGTACCGAAGGGTTCAAACTCTGGTGAGGATCCAGTTATCAGGTGCTCACCTGGATGGTTCCAGCTCTTAAAGCGAACACTTGTACTCTTGCCCTGTAGTTTATATCAACTGTATTTTTGTTATTTTGCAAGATTTCACGGCTTTGCAAAATATTGTGCATTTGACTCTTTGGAACCTGTCAGATCGTTCTTTGGTGCAGGACCACCTCATGGGACACTTGGCTGCTGTCCTGAAGGGGTTGGTCGTAAATCCTGGAGGGTTTATAAGTCTTCTGTCCCCAGGGAGGTATCGTGCTTTGTTTGCTTTTGTTCTGTTTGTTAGGCGCTGCTTCTCACTGGAAGTATGAATTTCAAACTACCCTGTTCTTTTTTTAACTGTTTTCCTGGTTCTCTCCCTACGGCAGGGAAAGACTCTCGTGTCCTTGTCGTCAGGCTCGGTGCTGTCCAAAAAGATACAGAGACTAAAACAATCATAAGAAGCAAAATATGACTGCAGGGAAAACAAGCTGGAGAGAACAAAAGGTGGTATTGTTATCCTTACCCTCTATTAGAAACATCCACTGTGCTTTGATGCTGGTAGCTGCCAGGGGCTTGTTAGCTCTTTGTAGGCAGGTGTGGGTGTTCACTTGTAGGTTTTTTCTCTGGACAAGTCAATTCAATCTTTGCTAAGCTTATATTTGCAGATTACTCTCTAGCACAGTCCAGCATGACATTTTTGAATGTTGTAAAAATACCATGTTACTTGGAAATTGCTAATGATGAGAAGCCTTAGGGAAAAAAGAAGATTTCAGGGTTGGAAGATGTGAGAAGAATTTTGTGGGGATGTTAGACTGAAATAAAGCGCACTTGAAGCTGGACTGGCACGCTGGCAGATCCCCTATTAAAGAGTAGTGCTTAAATTAACCTGGGGGTTGCCCATTGTTTCTGTAGAAATCAATGTTTCCTGGTCTTCAGAAGTAAGCTGCTTTGAAAAGCTGGAAGGTGCAGTATAGTGACAATCCGTGTGCTTTGGATTAAAAGTAGATTTCAGAAGGGTGATAGGCTTTTGTCTTTTCCTAGAAGTCAATGTAATCCTATCGAGGAGTTTTTAATTCTGTGTTGCCATGTCATCCCTCAGAGCCCTGTCGTACTAATCGTCATACAGATACAAAACAAAACATCAGACCCTGTCCCAGCCACTTAGAGCCCTGAACACGATTTCCTCGGGCTGCCATTTGTCTGCCATCGGTACTCACCACGGAAGCGAGCCGGGGATGTTGCAGCTGTTGGGAACAAACCGCTTCTCGTCACACAGAAATGGAATTCGGACGACGCCTCGGCCAGCCCCTCTCTGCCGTCGTCTCCTGAATCTGCAGCAGAGCAGTTGCAGTCCGTCCGGGTACGTGTAATCCAGCTCCTGACGATCTGAGCACACGGAGCAGCGCTCAGCTGCCGTGGGGGCTCAGGGAAGGCAGAGTGTGCATTGTCATCTTCCTGAACCTACAGACCAATCAAAGTGAGAAGCCACAGGGTGGAAATCACTCGCATATATGCTAAATAAAACTTGCAGATTTATTTAAGAATTATTACTGCTTGTTCTTTTTTGTGCTTCTGTGCTTAGAAAACATCCCTATAAAATCAGTTCAGTTCATCAGTTGAACCTTTGTTTGCAGACCCTCACTGAGCAGAATTTGTTGCAGACTCAGTGCACGCTGCGCTGGAGTGTGAGGAGCTCAGTGCACTGCCGGGAGTGTGAGGAGCTCATGTGTGCTACTTTTTGCTTTAGGACGCTCTAAGGTATTTATTCCTTTTGGGATACATGATGAGAATTCCCAAGAGAGGTAGTTATAAGGTATGATATTGGGAAAAAAGCCTGTGTGGTTGGAATGTTGTTGTTGTCAAAAGTTAATTTTTTCTTAGCCAGTAGTTAGCTTTTTGCTTTATTTTTGTGGTAGCAGTATTTTATTGTTTAAAAAATTGCTTCAAAATAACTTTGGTGGCTGGCCATCGGTACCTTGTTCAGATTTGCCTATTTGCTTGTAGCTAAAACGTTCACATCTTGTTTATCATTCTATTTAAGAAACTGCTGCCCAGCCAACTAATAACTGAACATCTATCTGTCTGGGACACGGGGAGAGGATTTAGGTAATGTCTTTGTTTCCAGAAAAAAGTTCCTGTGTAGTTTCTAAATAGAGGAGAGGGGGGTGAAGACTCGGGGCTCTGATGCCATTGGGGCACCCCAAGGTCCCCAGGAGAGGAAGCCCCACTGGGGTGCAGGAGCAGGTGTGTTCTCATGTAATCTAGAATAAATTATAAATATAAACATGAAAATTATAATCATGAAAATATTTTTTTAAATAGCTAAATAAAGCAGGTTGTTTTTATTTGTCAATAGGCAGGGTTTTGATTATAAAAATTATAAATACAAACAATATAAATGTAGAAATCTAAGTACAGGAATATATCATAAATAAATACAGATATATATATAAAGTTAGTTGTAGCAGTAGATATGACACATAATATAAATAATAATTTAAATACATTTCTAGAACTTTACATATATTATATATAATTAGTACACTGCATCAAAAGAAACTATAAATATGAATGGGAATATAATTATACTAAGTATAAAAATATTTCAATCTCGTTTAAAAGAAGGTTGTTTTTTGTATTTATTTGGTTAGAGACGGGGTTTTTATTTGGAATAATAGAAGTATTATAGAAGTATAAATCTAAATATAGAAATATACAATCTATAGAGAAAGATATTTGTAAAAACACGATCGAACGACGCCTCCTTCGGCCGAATGGAACGAGCTCAGCCGAAGCAAGGCGAGACCGGCCGAACCTGACGGCCTCGAGCGAACCGAGGCCAGGCTTGCGAGGCTGCCTGAACGGAGCCGAGCTCAGCCGAACCGAGCCCGCTGCTCTCGTGCGCGCTAATTAGCGCGAGTGCGGTCACCGCCTAATGAGCCCCACTAGGAGCAGAGCCAGGGATCCAGTCCTCGTGGGAGCTTTTTAGGGCTTGATGTCCCTTTTAGATGTTGCGTTGTCAGTGCGGTCCCCTCAGTCTCAGCGCTGGGGACGACTCCCAAGGTCAGGGCGAGAGGGGCTCCGCATCTCTGCAGGCTCAGCACTTGGCTCCTCACATCCAGACATCACCTTAGTCTCTCAATTCGTAATTGGCTCGTTGTTTTTGGGGTTTTCTCGTTGCATTTCGAGTCGGGGTCCCACAAAGCATTCTGGACTTTGGAGTCACTTTGCATAACCCCCCCCACCCTTTCAGGTGTCTTCCCTATGTTGTAAGAGAGCACAGCCTCGGGGGAAGGGTCCACCGCACCCAGCCAGGCTTTTTACTAATACAAAAGAAGAGATAAGCCTCAACGACCCGGTATTACAATAACAAAGCACTAAGTATCCTGGCAGAGACCGACCTGATGGCGTCCCTGCAACTCCGTCTCACAAAAAAAATATTAACTGAATTTTTGTTCATAACATGAGCCTTGAGGTGAGCGTGTATCATTGCCGGCTTGGGATTGAATGAAATGCACTAAGGAAACCAGCGCTGGGGAGGGAGGCAGGGAAAGCCTCTCTTAACGTTTACCAATTCTTCCGTCAAACTCATCACGGCAGGACAGGGTGAAGACTGAAAGTGTAAGAAGATGTGGAGGGAAACAGAGAATCTGACAGGAGCATCGAACGCACAAGTGCACGAATTTCGCTTTTGCTTGGATGTAAACTCAGAAGTTGTAAGGAATTTGGGAAAGGGACATTTCAGAAGGAGAAGGAGGAGAAGAAGTTGTTGTTACAGTCCTGGCAAAATCTTTTGTTCTAGCTAATAAAAGAAGTTAGTTTAGAAAACAAAAAGAAAAAAAAATGTAGTTTTTCTTTACTTGACTATTATATTCATTGGTGGTATATGGTGTGTTGTTTTATTTCTTGGTATTATTAGCTCAGTGTAAGTTGTTTTTTGAGTGAACTAACTTTCTGGATGGGTTGGTTTGTATTTGAGGCAGGATTGATTTCAATAGGTTTCTTTCATAGACTTCTGATAGGTATTACTGGGGTTTTGGTTTTGTTTACTGTATGCATAAACATACAGCTTTGGTTGGGCCAGCTGGGCTGCCAGAGTTTGTGGGTGTGAATTTATTCGATAGCTTTTGTTAAATGCAGTGTTTAATTTTTGACAGGTTTTTCAATGTAGTGGTTTTAAGGTGGTTTTTAGAATTGATTGTATGGTTTGATGTTGTTTATAGTTGCTGTCCGGTAAGGGATGTGGTGTGAGTACTTGAACCTTATGGTTTTGGTTTTCCTAAGTTCCGTTTTCTTTCTGGTTCGATAGGTTTTTTTAGTTTTATTTTTGGTGACAGGGGTATTTACATGGTGGGTTTTTATAGGCAATATGTTTTTTAATTTGGGTAGTGATATTTTTTAGTATTTTAACAGTTTAGATTTTTTATTTTTATGCTTTGAATTAGTTTTCTTTTAATTTTAAATTAAGTTTTATAGATTATTGGTTTTTATTTGTGCATTAGCATAAAGGTAGAGCTTTGGGGGCTTCTTTTAGTACTGTTTAGGGTCAGTTGTACAGTTTTGAGTCTAGTGAGTTGGTTTGGTTTAATTTTTAGTGGGTGTTTGTTTTTCTTAGCAGTTGTGTCATTTTCAAGGTGTATTTGAGGTTTTTGGGGTTTTTGAGATACTGGTTTAGGAGGACGTTTATGATGAGCATGTGCGCAGGTTTTGGGCTAGTTGAAGTGGGATTTAAAATTTATTTTGGGTTAGGTTTATTTGAGTGTTCATGAGGGTTCAGTGTTGTGGGATGTTTGTTCCGTTAGTGATAAAAATATGTTTTGTTTTGATGTGCTGCGATGGGATGAGCGTGTGCTGCGTGCTGGTGCTGACAAAGGTACGGTATTGTTGTGGCTTATTTATATGGTTTAATATAGAGATGAAAATAGAAATAAATATACATTTAAAAAGAAATATTACATTAGAGTGGTGAACATAAATATAGAGAACAGATACATATATAAAACTATAATTCATGGTATGGAATTGTAAGATATTATCACATAGATAAATGATAGTCTATTATATATATGCACAAAGATATATAAATATAGATTGTAAATATAAAAATACTTAAATATAGTTAAATTGGGGGTTTTATTAGGTTGTAGACCTGTTTTTATTAATAAATCATATAAATAGAAAAAAATAAAAATTCAGATACAAATATATAGGGAAATACAAATATCTATAAATATTGATATTAAATAAATCTAAGTAAAAGAAATATACAATACAGAAATTTTCTATCTATGATTATATTAGAGGGCATTCTCCCTAAGATATATATAATATCTATGAATATAATGAATAAAAATTATCAATCTAAATATGATTATAATTTTGAAAGATAAAGTTACTTGTTAAATTTTAAATGTGGTTGAAATAAAGAAGTGTCCTTGGTTTTTATTTGGTTAGAGGCAGGAGTTTTATTTTAAATGATAGAAGTGTTATAGAAATGTGAATCTTAAATAGAAATAGATAATAAATATATAAAGGGAGATTGCTAAACTATGACTACAAATTGAACTATAAATATAGGTAAGTAATATGAAGAGTTGTAGTATAGAATAAAAATAACATGATACGGCAATATAAATTATAAATGGGATTATAAATATAAAAATAGGTAAGTATAGTTTAAAAGAAAGGGAATTTTTTGGCTTTTATTTAAGTAGAGGCAGGGGTTTTATTTTAAATAAGTGTTACAGAAGTAAAAATCTTGACGCAGAAATATATAGTCAATGTATAAAAATATGTATAAAAATATATAACTGCTCGCATCAGATGTAATATAGAATATAAATTTATGTACAAATTGAGATTGATAAAGATAAATGTATAAGTAAGCAATATACATTAATGTACATTATAAATGCAAATAGGAATATAAAAATCAGACATAAGGATAAAACCTATTTAAATATTGTTTGAAAGAAAGGGTTGGGGTTTTTTTTATTCTTACTGGGTTAGAGGCAGGGTTTTTATTTGAAATGATATGAATGTAGATATTATTGGTATATATTTCTCAATATTGAGATATACAATCAAGATATAAATATAGATATAAACACAAAATATAAGTAAATAGAGATAATAGGAAGAGATGTAATGGAGAATACAAATAACAGCATACGTAAGTATACATTTTAAATGTAAATGTGAATATGGACCTGAAAAATAGAATTTTAAAAAATATTGAAATACAGTTGAGAAGAAAGGGTTTTCTTTTTGGCTTTAACGTGGGTGGAGGCAGGGGTTTTATTTTAAATAATGGAAGTGCTACAGAAGTAAAAATCCTCACACAGAAAGATATAATAAATATATAAAGATCTGAATAAAAATACGAAAAAAATAGAAGTAATAGGAAGAGTTGTAACATAGAATATAAATTTATAAATAAATGGGAAAATAGAAATGCAAAATCGAACACACATCAGTATAGAATTTAAATATAAATGTGGATCTAAATTTGAAAAATATTATTTAAAAAAAAATTAAATACAGTTGAAATGAAAGGGGTTTGTATTTGGCATGTATGGGTGGACGCAGGGGTTTTATTTTGAATCCTGCAAGTGTTAGAGAAGTAAAAATCCTAAGAGAAATGTATACTTCCAATGTAAAAATAGGTATATTTCGAGCGGGGCCGAATTGTTCGGTAGAGGCGAAGAGCCGAGTGTGGCCGAACAGAGGCGACTTGAGCCGAAGAGCCGAGTGTGGCCGAACAGAGCCGACTTGAGCCGAAGAGCCGAGTGTGGCCGAAAACAGCCGAGTTTACACTAAGAGCCGATGATAGCCGACTGGAATCGATAGCCGAGGGTAGCCGACACTGGCCGCATTTAGACAATGCGCCGAGTGTGACCGAGTTTAGCCCAAGCGTGCCGAGTTGGGCCGAAGAGCCGAACTGAAACGAGTTTAGACCAAGAGCCGAAGCAAGCCGAATTGAGCCGAGTTTCTTTAAACAGAACCGAAGGACGCCGCAGCGCTCTCCCTGCAGGTCTCCGGATCACACGGCAGGGGGCGCTGTATAAAGTAAGTATAAAATATCAACTATCTATAAGAAGGAATAAAAGCTCTATGTCACGTACAGCAGTAGAAAATTTCAGGCTCCCAGGGAGTAAATAGTTTTCTTTACATCATTTTCGTTTTGCAGTTTTTTTTTTACTGCCAGGTAGCCCGAAAGTTTTTAGTGCTGCTTTTTTATTCTAAAGCTAGAAAGGAAAACCAAGATTAGACATAGAGGGAAAGAAAGAAAGAAAAGGAAAACAAGAAAATAAGGAATGGAACTGAAATGAAGAAAGAAAGAAAGAAGGATAGGAAGGCAGGAAGGAAGGAAGGCAGGCAGGCCAAAAAAAAAAAACCAAGGAGGGCAAGGAGAAACGCAGGGGAAAAAAAAAAAAAAAAAGGATAAAGACTTGGAGATGCGCAAGAAAAAACCCAGAAAAAATCCCCAAGATGGGCAAGAAATAAAATCAGAAAAAAAAAAACAAAAAAAAAAAAACAAAAAAAAAAAAAAACAAAAAAAAAAAAAAAACAGGATGGGGATGAAAATTTCCGGAAAAAAAACCCCAGAAACAAACAGAAAAAACCCCCCAAGATGGGCAAGAAGAAACGAAGAAAAGAACCCAAGAAATGCCAGAAAACGTCAAGGAAAAAGGGAGGAAAAGCCCCAAGAAACAAGGCAAGAAAGAGAGGCAATAGAGGCCACAAAAAAGGCAAGAGAAAACCCAAGCAATGCCAGGAAAAGGTACGAAAATGGTTCTGCCAGGTGCGATCAAGGTGAGCGGGTTCAGTCTCAGGTACAGGAGATGAACAAGTGTCAGATTAGCTCGGGGCACTGCTGTGCAATGCAGCCGTGACAGGATTGATGTTTAAATCTAGTTTAAATAAATTGGGGATTGTTTGGCTTTTATTGGGGTATAGGCTGGAGATTTCATAAAAGGTATAAAAATAGAAATCCAATTATATCCTATATATATCGATGTCGATAAATATTTAATATACGTAAATATAAGTAAAAGAAATATGTTGTGAAAAAAAATATATCTATTATTATATAAAAAGGTATTCTCTCCAATCTATAAGATATCTATAAATATAATAAATGAAAATTACAAATGTAAATGTGAATAGAATTACGACAAACAAAATTATTTTTAAAATTTTAAATGTGGTTTAAATAAAGGGGTGTCTTTGGTTTTTCTTTCGTTAGAGGCAGGGGTTTTAATATAAATAATATAAGTACTATAGAAATCTAAATTGGCACAGAGAAATATATAATAAAAATCTAAAGATGTAATACTAAACTATGAATTTAAAAAGAAATAGAAATAGAAATCTATGTAAGTAACATGAAAAGATGTAATATACAATATAATAAATATTATACAGTAATATAAATTCTAAATCTAAAAGCGAATATAAATATGACAAATATATGATGGGGGCTCGGAGCAGCCCAGGTGTGAGTGTGAGGATGATGAGGGCTCGGAGCAGCCCAGGTGTGAGTGTGAGGATGATGAGAGGCTCGGAGCAGCCCAGGTGTGAGTGTGAGGATGATGAGGGCTCGGAGCAGCCCAGGTGTGAGCTGTGAGGATGATGAGGGGGTGGCTCTTGCCGGGGCGAGGCGGTTTTAACGGGGGGAGAGTTTGCCTCTGTACATTTTTGCATGGAGCTGCTGAGTGGAGGGGTTTGTGCCGAGGGACGAATCTTTGTGCCGGGGAGCAGCAGCCGAGCAGGTGAGCCCGTGTGGGTTTGGAGCGGGGAATTTTGTCCTTCCCCTTTGCAATTTCATCTTGCCAGTCCCTCCCCGCTTCCCCAGGAGCAGAAATGGAGCTTATGAGGACGAAAGGGATTAAGGAGGAGGAAGCAGCTCCTCTTCTTTTATTGTCTGCGTTTGAACTGAGGGGATCCCTCTTCACTTGTGGTTTTAAGGGCGTTGATTGCAGGAAAAGCTGCCTTTTCCAGGCTGTTGGGGGTATCCCGGGGGTGACAGGGAATCCCTGCGTTCTATTTGAAGGGGAATGGGAAAAGTATTCTTGTGGTGTTATGGGTTTGGTTTGAAGGCAGCCACCCCATTTTCATCACCCTAGGGTTGAAATGGAGGGGGCAGCCGTGGTGTCCCTCCTTTTCAAGGCTTTGAATGGAGGTGGAAATGGCCCTTTGCCATCAGTCGAAGGCTTTCATTTGAGGAGCGCCCCTTCTTTTGTGCTCTCGTAGGGGACGAACGTGAAGGGGAGAGGACACTTCTTTGCCCTTGTTGAAGGGAGGCGAGCCCCGCCTGCGGCGTCAGTTTCGGGGTTCGGTTGCGGGAAGCTGCAGCTGTGGCAGCGTTTGCAGGGCTGCAAGGGGGCCGTGCCGCTGCATGGGAGGGCGCTTGTGGTGGCCGCGGCCCGGGCCGGAACGTTGCCGCTCGGGAGCGGCGCTGGCAAGGCCCGGGCAGCTGCCGGGGCGCACGGGGGATTTGGCGCGGCCGGGCCGGCCAAGGGCGGCGGTGGCGGAGCCGCGCCGGGCCGGCCACGGGCGGCAGAGGCGGCGCGGGCGCTGCTGCGGCGGCCCGGGCGGTGCCGGCCGCTCCGGCCGCTCCGGGCGCGGGGCTCGGGCGCCGCCGCCACCCCCGGGCCCGGTGCCGGCCCCGCCGGGCAGGGGCAGCGGGCGCGGCTCTCCGGGCCGGCGCCGGCCCCGCGTGCCGGAGGAGCCGCCGGAGGAGCCGGTCTCCTGGCGGGAGCCGCGCTCCGTCCGGGGCCGGCAGCGAGCGCGGGCTTCGGCTGCTCGCAGTGCTGGGGCGGTGCCGCGGTTCGGAGGCGCTTTTTCGGCATTGATTGCATCGCTGTGTTCGGTTTGCAGCGGGGGTACGCTAAGGGCTACGGTTCTTCCTGAGTGCTGCGGTTCTCGGTGCCGGTGGGGATGATAAAGGTTCGTTTCGGATTGGGTTTCGTAGTCGGATATGGTTTTTTTGCCGGGGTATTATGTTTAGAAAGGCGCGCAATGGTTTTTACGGGTCGTAGCGCGAAGCAGCGGTTCGGATTTTAATTCTGTTGAGGTGGCTTTTATTGGCGTGAGCGGGTAGTGTTTGTTTCGGTGGGCTTTTGAGGTAGCGTCGTGTCGTTCATAGCAGCGGGTTTTTAATCTCGAGAATTGCATGTGTGTTTATCGTCTTCCAGGGCTTTTATTTATTTGGTTGGTTTGATTGTAGTGTATGTTTTATGGTTGCGGGTAATTTGGGAGACATTGTTTATGGTTACGTTTGTCTTTAGTCTTTGTGTTTGTTTCTAGGTGTTATTTTTATTTTGATATCTTGAGGCACTATGGGTTTATTCCGTTGGGAATAATATTTTTGTTGAAAATGAAAGTTTATTCGGTTTTGGGGCTTTTTTTGTTGTTGGTTTTTTTTTTATTATTTTTGTTGTTGTTGTTGTTCTTTCATGTGTTTGATTGTTGTTCATCGGTTTTATTTTGGGAATCTGGGTATTTATATGGTGGATCTTTTCAAGTAGTATTGAGTAGTTGTTTTCTTAGTTTTTAGACCTTGAGATTTTTTCTATTTCGTTAAGTAGTTCGGCTGTTATTTTTACAGAGGATTGGTTATTCTTTGAGTTAGTGTAGAGGTAGAATTTTGTTTATTTTTTTTTAGTAACCTTCAGGGTCAGTGGCACTGTTTGGAGTTTAGTAGGTTGGTTTGATTTCGTTTTTTAGTAGTTGTTGTAATTTGCTGTGCGTGTTTCTATAGGGTTTTCTTTTATCTTGGTTCCATTTTTCGGATATGATGAGAATTTGTTATTGAAAAGAGTGTTTTGTGGTTTTTTGGCTGGCAGATTTTTGGCTGTTGGAGGTATCTTGATGTTTTTCGAAGATATTGCTGGCAATTCAATGCTCTTTGTATTGTAATTTTATTTAGGAATTGGATTTCTAATGTAATATTATAACTACATTTAAACAAAACAGATGTGTGGAAATGGGAATAAACCTCTCTTGTTTTTATATATTTGATCTTTTTTTAAAATTTTACTTGTAACATAAGTTATTATATGTTACAATAAGATATTATCTTTTTTAATTAGAGTATTGTGTGTATTTATAGATATGTAGATAGAGAATATAAATATAGACACAACCCAACTCAAATATAAATATAGAAATGTGTTTCAAATATATGCAGGTATACATAAAATTTTTAAATAATTGTAAATATAAAATAACATCAATTGATACTACGCATAATACAAGTAATACTGTATATATCTTTTTTAGTATATTATAGGAAATAGATATAAAATAGATATATCAATTGATGTACTATACTTATAAAACAAATGATTGATATGATAATTATAATTATAAAAGTATTTTTCAAGTAGTTGAAAATAAAGGATGGTTTTGTTTTTCATTTGGCAAAAGCAGGGGTTTTAGTATAAAAATTATAAATACAAATAATATAAAGGTAGAAGTCTAAGTATATAAATATATCATAAATAGCTAAAGATTAATATAAAAATTAAAAATAAAGGAAAAAACAAGGTTTAGCAGTAGATATGATACGTAATTTAATAAATAATTTCTCTCTATTATTTGAGCAGGATACATATTATATATATTCTAAATATAATGCATCAATATAAACTAGAAATATAAATGTGTATATAGTCATGCAAGCTCTAAATATAACAATATTTCAGTATAGTTTAAAAGAAGGGTTTTCTGGTATTTATTTAGTTAGAATTGGATTTTTTTTTAAATAATAAAAGTATTTTAGAAATGTAGTTTTAAGCTATAGAAGAACTATATAAGAACTATACAATTAATAGAGAAAGATATTTATAAAAACACAGAGAAATACATATAAACAATAGGAATAGACAGAATATATTGTATAAATTACATGCTACATCAATGTTCACTATAAATATGCGTGTGACTATAAATATGAAAAATAGAAATAAAACTTTTATTTAAACATGGCTTTAAATCAAGGGGGCTTGTTTGACTCTTGCTCGATAGGAGGCAGGTTTTTGGCATTTATTTCAGAGCAGTTTTTGTCTGGGGTCGCCCCTGTTCTTTTTTGCCGCCTTCGCTGCCCGCAGCCCCGAGGCGCGCTGCGCCCCCGTCTGGGGCGGGCGGCAGTGCTGCCTCCTTGTGGGCAGAGCGCGGTACTGCAGCTGTGAGCCGACAGGCAGCCGAGAGGCCGCCGTGTTGGGAGTGGCGTGTCGCGGGTGTCTCGGACTGGCTTGACCTTCTCAAAATGGCGGCCAAAAAGGCGGAGAAAATAGCACACCCCGGTGAGTCTGCCCCCCTGTGTCCAAAGGGCGGTACTGCACCCCCCGAGCCAGCGCCTTGCCTCTCGCCGCTGGGTGCCGGGGGCGGCGGAAGGACGCGGCTGCCGAGCGAAGGAAGTGCGAGGGGCGGGAGCGAGCGGCATCGGAACAGGGCTGCAGCCCCCGGGCCCGCGCCCGCCACGCTCCAGGCGCTGGGAGCGACCGCGGGCCGGACAATTCCGGCGGGGCGGCCCCGGGCAGGCGGCGCAGGAGGCGGAGCGGGGCCGTGGCTCTCGCCGCCGTCGCTGCCGCCAGCTTTGGAAGGTCGGGCCGGGCGCCCGTCCCGTCCCGCCGGCTCCCGGTCTCTGTAAACTCCTCTGTGGCTTCGCAGGTCCGTGCTGGAGAGTGGGAGAAAGGGCCCTGCTGGTTGCCGTGTCCTCGGTGGGCAGCGAGCTCTGACCTTGGCCGGATGGGCTGCTGAGTAATGGAACAATGGGGATGCGCTTTTATGTATTTAGTGACCTTTACAGATTTCTCCCCCTGCTTCAGGTGAGCGTGCATCATTGCAGGCTTGGGATTGAGTGAAATGCGCTGAGGAAACCAGCTCTGGGGAGGGAAATGCTCTGTTAACATGTGCCTGTTCTTCTGTCAGACTCATCACAGCAGGACAGCATGAAGACTGAAAGTGTAAGAAGATGTGGAGGGAAAGAGAGAATCTGACAGGAGCATTGAACGCACAGGTGCACGAATTCTGCTTTTGGCTTGGATTTAAACTCAGAAGTTGTAAGGAATTTGGGAAGGAGAAGGGACATTTCAGAAGGAGAAGGAGTTGTTGTTACAGTCCTGGCAAAATCTTTTGTTCTAGCTGATAAAAGAAGTTAGTTTAAATTAAAAAAAGTTTGAAATGTGGGGTTTTTTTCCTTCACTATTATATTCATTGGTGGTATATGGTGTGTTATTTCTTGGTATTATTAACTCTGTGTAAATTGTTTTTTGAGTGAAGCTAACTTTCTGGATGGGTTTTCAGGTAGGAATAGATGGTATTTCAGGTAGGATTAATTTCAATAGGTTTCTTTCATAGACTTCTCATAGGTATTACTGGGATTTTGGTATTGTTTACTGTATGTATAAACATACAGATTTGGTAGGGCCAGCTGGGCTGCTGGAGTTTTGGGTGTGAATTTATTAGATGGCTTTGGTTAAATACAGAATAATTATGTAAGTTAACAGCAAATGACCCAATTTATCCAGCTATGCAACCTAACCACAAAGTTTTATGTCTTACCAGTTTTCTGTTCTTCTGCTCCAAGTAGCTGTTGCAAAAAAGAAAGCACTGTTATTTTTGTGAAGAGTTTTCTTCTATAACAAGCCCTTTACTCCCCTTGAATCTGAGTGGCCAAACAGCTGCAGCTGTTCTGAGGGCTTTTACACCTGGGAGGATTTGCCCCCTCCCTTTTCCTGGGTGCCATGGGAACGAGAGGCGGGCACCATCGGGGGTATATTAACCCCAGCCTTGGCTGAGGGGCTTCATTCCCTCTCTGGGGTGTGCTGGGGTAGGAGTTCTCCTCTCATTTCAGTGAAAAGGCTCTTTCAGCTCATCTCAGCTTGTTTCCAGCAGGTGTTTCTGGGCATCTAAAGCAGCAGAGGCTTGGAAGAGACTGTGAAGAAAACAGCATGGAATACAGGGAGTATGTAGGTTCACAATTTTGGGTTTTGTGTTTAGGGGTGTTAAAGCACCTTTGTAATTTCTGGTTTTGTTCTTGGTTTGTTTTTTATGGTTTTTAGGAGGAGCACGCCTTTCAGAGATTCCAGGTTGTGTCAAGGACAACACTTTTTGCAGCAGATTTATCGTGTCTCAGGAGGGATCTGCCCAGTGTCAAGGATGATGTTTGAGATTGAGGCTTCAGGTGAGTTGAGGATTGTGAGTGGGAGAGGGAGGGTGAGCAGGTATCCAGTTAGGAGTTCTTGGGAGGGGGTTTGCAGGCAGCAGGGTGAGAAAGGGTGTTTATTTGTTTATTTGAGGGCCCCCCCCACAAGGCTTCTAGCAGAGGCATTCCCATGTCTTAGAGCACACAGAGTCATCCAGTGCACTCACAGGAATGCCATTTAACTTTGCCTTTCTCTAACCCAGGTGCCAGCCCTAATAAAGGCCACAGCCTTGGAATCAGGATGAAGCTGGAGCCTGAGGGAGCCAGGCACACTCAGGAGAGGGCAAGTAGCTGACTGGCTGGGATTTGGCCCGCATAACTCTGGACTCATTCTTTGGTTTTGGTTTTCTTTATTGTAGCTGACCGAGAGGCTCACAGGCCATCACGAGGCTCTCTGAAGCAGACTCATTTCAGGTGCAACGTGGATTCCCATCACCGATCATCCAAAAGATAAGTTGGGAGCCACGGCCTGGAGATGGGGGCGTAGCAGATTTGGAGTTCTTGGGACAGATTTAAAAATTAGCGGAGGGAAAAGCAAACTTGTCCAAGGGCCTCTTAGGACAGCTAAAGGGAGAGGCTCTACTTTTGATGGCAGCTTTCAGGCGGGCAGTGCAGAACAGCTCTGGTTTGTGTCGTGGTTTCCGGTGTGCCGTGTTCCCTAGTGTGTCTTTGGGGTCCCTTTTGCCTTCTTCCCTCGAGGCCCTCACCACAAGCATGATGTGTGGTGTTTGATGTCCCCCTGTTTGTCACGTTCTGTGTCACGGGTGTCTGCACACATATGGGTGCCGGAGCTGTTCTGCCATGCCGCATGGCCAGCTGCAATGGGACAAGCCCTGGGGAGTGTAAATTTGTAATGGGGGCTGTACTTGGGCTCTAGATGCTATTCCTAGATGGATCTGAGATCTTTGCAGCTTGTGAGTTATCCTGGTGGTGTTTGACACATGTTCTAACTTTCTTTCAGGTGCAGATGCATTGCATCCATGGCAGAGGGTCAGAGTTAGCAGGTGCCGGGCCTTCCTAGGAGCACGGTAAGTAGCAGACTGGTGGGGTTTTGGCCGATGCGGTGCCAAGATCAGGCACTGATGTTTGGTTCTCTTTACTCTAGCTGTCTGAGAGACACCAGCCCGGTGACAGCAGGACCTTCCCAGCTGACGAGATGGCCTTTCTTTGCACCTGGCACGGACCGGCATTGCCAGATGTCTGAGAGATAAGTAGAGGGCTATGACCCACAGAGGGGATGAAGGCAGGGTGCTGGTTTGGGAATTACTGGGAGGGGTTTTTGAGTCCAATTTGGCGGTGGGGGGGTGTCCATGAAGTGGCCCCTTAGGCCCCATGAAAGCCAAGTCTCACCTTTGATCACAGTGCTGAGGTGTTCAGGGCAGAGCAGTCCCGGTGTGTCTGGTGTCACTTGTCTGCTGTGCATTATGTGTTGTTTGTGTATCTCCTGTCTTTTACCTTAGCACATTGAGGGGCCTGTCAGAAACCTTGGCATCATTGTTAGCATCTGTGATCTCTGCATTCCTTGGCCTGGCACCCAGGCCAGAGATGTGATTCTGATACCTGTCTGAGCTCCCCAGTCAAAAGTTCTCTCTTTGGAAGCATCCAGTCAGATGTCTTGTCAGGTCTTGTTCTGAGCTGTACGGACAGCTGTGCCCCACCTGGATCCATTATGGTGGATTAGGGCTTGAAAGAATGTGAGGGCAGGCAGAGGATTCTGACCATAGGATTCCTAGGCATCCATCTTTACTGTTCTTGGAATCAATCATTCAGTTAGCATCTTCTTCCTGCAGTGTTCTCTGAGCCTCATCAGCTCACCGTCATTTTGAACTCAGTCATCTCCTTTTGCATGCTCTCAGTCCTTGCAGCCATTTTCCTTGCCAAGGGATTTCTGTTCCTGTTGTGTCCCCGTTGTGTGTCCTGTCCTGTCTGTCCTGTGTCACGGGTGTCAGCACACATTTGTGCCGGGGCTGCTCTGCCCTGCCGCATAGCCTGGTGCGATAGGAGAGGGCCCGGGGACTTGGAATGTGTAATGTGGGGTGTAGTTGGACTCTAGATGGGATTTGTAGATGGACACAGGACATCTGGAGCTCTTAAGTTGTCCTGCAACAGTGTGACTCTTGTCCTAACGTTTTTTTCAGATTCAGATGAATTAAATCTGGGCCAGAGGGCCCCATCCCGGGTGAGGGGATTCCCCCGAGCAGGTGAGGCCCCATTTGTCTGTGCAGCAGAAGTGTACATGGTGACTCTGTTAGAGCTCACTTCTTTGTCTTTCTTTTTAGGAAGTGAATCTGGATATCAGCAGTCAAGGTGAGCCGTGGAGAGAAGTGGTTGTTATTGCTCAGCTCTCAAGAACAACACCTTTTTCAGCAGCTTGATCATGTCACAAGAGGGATCTGCCCAGTGTCAAGGATGATGTTTGAGATTGAGGCTTCAGGTGAGTTGAGGATTGTGAGTGGGAGAGGGAGGGTGAGCAGGTATCCAGTTAGGAGTTCTTGGGAGGGGGTTTGCAGGCAGCAGGGTGAGAAAGGGTGTTTATTTGTTTATTTGAGGGCCCCCCCCACAAGGCTTCTAGCAGAGGCATTCCCATGTCTTAGAGCACACAGAGTCATCCAGTGCACTCACAGGAATGCCATTTAACTTTGCCTTTCTCTAACCCAGGTGCCAGCCCTAATAAAGGCCACAGCCTTGGAATCAGGATGAAGCTGGAGCCTGAGGGAGCCAGGCACACTCAGGAGAGGGCAAGTAGCTGACTGGCTGGGATTTGGCCCGCATAACTCTGGACTCATTCTTTGGTTTTGGTTTTCTTTATTGTAGCTGACCGAGAGGCTCACAGGCCATCACGAGGCTCTCTGAAGCAGACTCATTTCAGGTGCAACGTGGATTCCCATCACCGATCATCCAAAAGATAAGTTGGGAGCCACGGCCTGGAGATGGGGGCGTAGCAGATTTGGAGTTCTTGGGACAGATTTAAAAATTAGCGGAGGGAAAAGCAAACTTGTCCAAGGGCCTCTTAGGACAGCTGAAGGGAGAGGCTCTACTTTTGATGGCAGCTTTCAGGCGGGCAGTGCAGAACAGCTCTGGTTTGTGTCGTGGTTTCCGGTGTGCCGTGTTCCCTAGTGTGTCTTTGGGGTCCCTTTTGCCTTCTTCCCTCGAGGCCCTCACCACAAGCATGATGTGTGGTGTTTGATGTCCCCCTGTTTGTCACGTTCTGTGTCACGGGTGTCTGCACACATATGGGTGCCGGAGCTGTTCTGCCATGCCGCATGGCCAGCTGCAATGGGACAAGCCTTGGGGAGTGTAAATTTGTAATGGGGGCTGTACTTGGGCTCTAGATGCTATTCCTAGATGGATCTGAGATCTTTGCAGCTTGTGAGTTATCCTGGTGGTGTTTGACACATGTTCTAACTTTCTTTCAGGTGCAGATGCATTGCATCCATGGCAGAGGGTCAGAGTTAGCAGGTGCCGGGCCTTCCTAGGAGCACGGTAAGTAGCAGACTGGTGGGGGTTTGGCCGATGCGGTGCCAAGATCAGGCACTGATGTTTGGTTCTCTTTACTCTAGCTGTCTGAGAGACACCAGCCCGGTGACAGCAGGACCTTCCCAGCTGACGAGATGGCCTTTCTTTGCACCTGGCACGGACCGGCATTGCCAGATGTCTGAGAGATAAGTAGAGGGCTATGACCCACAGAGGGGATGAAGGCAGGGTGCTGGTTTGGGAATTACTGGGAGGGGTTTTTGAGTCCAATTTGGCGGTGGGGGGGTGTCCATGAAGTGGCCCCTTAGGCCCCATGAAAGCCAAGTCTCACCTTTGATCACAGTGCTGAGGTGTTCAGGGCAGAGCAGTCCCGGTGTGTCTGGTGTCACTTGTCTGCTGTGCATTATGTGTTGTTTGTGTATCTCCTGTCTTTTACCTTAGCACATTGAGGGGCCTGTCAGAAACCTTGGCATCATTGTTAGCATCTGTGATCTGTGCATTCCTTGGCCTGGCACCCAGGCCAGAGATGTGATTCTGATACCTGTCTGAGCTCCCCAGTCAAAAGTTCTCTCTTTGGAAGCATCCAGTCAGATGTCTTGTCAGGTCTTGTTCTGAGCTGTACGGACAGCTGTGCCCCACCTGGATCCATTATGGTGGATTAGGGCTTGAAAGAATGTGAGGGCAGGCAGAGGATTCTGACCATAGGATTCCTAGGCATCCATCTTTACTGTTCTTGGAATCAATCATTCAGTTAGCATCTTCTTCCTGCAGTGTTCTCTGAGCCTCATCAGCTCACCGTCATTTTGAACTCAGTCATCTCCTTTTGCATGCTCTCAGTCCTTGCAGCCATTTTCCTTGCCAAGGGATTTCTGTTCCTGTTGTGTCCCCGTTGTGTGTCCTGTCCTGTCTGTCCTGTGTCACGGGTGTCAGCACACATTTGTGCCGGGGCTGCTCTGCCCTGCCGCATAGCCTGGTGCGATAGGAGAGGGCCCGGGGACTTGGAATGTGTAATGTGGGGTGCAGTTGGACTCCAGATGGGATTTGTAGATGGACACAGGACATCTGGAGCTCTTAAGTTGTCCTGCAACAGTGTGACTCTTGTCCTAACGTTTTTTTCAGATTCAGATGAATTAAATCTGGGCCAGAGGGCCCCATCCCGGGTGAGGGGATTCCCCCGAGCAGGTGAGGCCCCATTTGTCTGTGCAGCAGAAGTGTACATGGTGACTCTGTTAGAGCTCACTTCTTTGTCTTTCTTTTTAGGAAGTGAATCTGGATATCAGCAGTCAAGGTGAGCCGTGGAGAGAAGTGGTTGTTATTGCTCAGCTCTCAAGAACAACACCTTTTTCAGCAGCTTGATCATGTCACAAGAGGGATCTGCCCAGTGTCAAGGATGATGTTTGAGATTGAGGCTTCAGGTGAGTTGAGGATTGTGAGTGGGAGAGGGAGGGTGAGCAGGTATCCAGTTAGGAGTTCTTGGGAGGGGGTTTGCAGGCAGCAGGGTGAGAAAGGGTGTTTATTTGTTTATTTGAGGGCCCCCCCCACAAGGCTTCTAGCAGAGGCATTCCCATGTCTTAGAGCACACAGAGTCATCCAGTGCACTCACAGGAATGCCATTTAACTTTGCCTTTCTCTAACCCAGGTGCCAGCCCTAATAAAGGCCACAGCCTTGGAATCAGGATGAAGCTGGAGCCTGAGGGAGCCAGGCACACTCAGGAGAGGGCAAGTAGCTGACTGGCTGGGATTTGGCCCGCATAACTCTGGACTCATTCTTTGGTTTTGGTTTTCTTTATTGTAGCTGACCGAGAGGCTCACAGGCCATCACGAGGCTCTCTGAAGCAGACTCATTTCAGGTGCAACGTGGATTCCCATCACCGATCATCCAAAAGATAAGTTGGGAGCCACGGCCTGGAGATGGGGGCGTAGCAGGTTGGGAGTTCTTGGGACAGATTTAAAAATTAGCGGAGGGAAAAGCAAACTTGTCCAAGGGCCTCTTAGGACAGCTAAAGGGAGAGGCTCTACTTTTGATGGCAGCTTTCAGGCGGGCAGTGCAGAACAGCTCTGGTTTGTGTCGTGGTTTCCGGTGTGCCGTGTTCCCTAGTGTGTCTTTGGGGTCCCTTTTGCCTTCTTCCCTCGAGGCCCTCACCACAAGCATGATGTGTGGTGTTTGATGTCCCCCTGTTTGTCACGTTCTGTGTCACGGGTGTCTGCACGTACTTTTGCTGGATCTGTTCTGCCCTGCCACATGGCCTGCTGCAATAAGAAAAGCCTGGGGAGTGTAAATTTGTAATGGGGGCTGTACTTGGGCTCTAGGTTCAATTTCTAGGTTGACATAAGGTGTTTGCAGCTTGTGAGTTATCCTGGTGGTGTTTGACACATGTTCTAACTTTCTTTCAGGTGCAGATGCATTGCATCCATGGCAGAGGGTCAGAGTTAGCAGGTGCCGGGCCTTCCTAGGAGCACGGTAAGTAGCAGACTGGTGGGGTTTTGGCCGATGCGGTGCCAAGATCAGGCACTGATGTTTGGTTCTCTTTACTCTAGCTGTCTGAGAGACACCAGCCCGGTGACAGCAGGACCTTCCCAGCTGACGAGATGGCCTTTCTTTGCACCTGGCACGGACCGGCATTGCCAGATGTCTGAGAGATAAGTAGAGGGCTATGACCCACAGAGGGGATGAAGGCAGGGTGCTGGTTTGGGAATTACTGGGAGGGGTTTTTGAGTCCAATTTGGCGGTGGGGGGGTGTCCATGAAGTGGCCCCTTAGGCCCCATGAAAGCCAAGTCTCACCTTTGATCACAGTGCTGAGGTGTTCAGGGCAGAGCAGTCCCGGTGTGTCTGGTGTCACTTGTCTGCTGTGCATTATGTGTTGTTTGTGTATCTCCTGTCTTTTACCTTAGCACATTGAGGGGCCTGTCAGAAACCTTGGCATCATTGTTAGCATCTGTGATCTCTGCATTCCTTGGCCTGGCACCCAGGCCAGAGATGTGATTCTGATACCTGTCTGAGCTCCCCAGTCAAAAGTTCTCTCTTTGGAAGCATCCAGTCAGATGTCTTGTCAGGTCTTGTTCTGAGCTGTACGGACAGCTGTGCCCCACCTGGATCCATTATGGTGGATTAGGGCTTGAAAGAATGTGAGGGCAGGCAGAGGATTCTGACCATAGGATTCCTAGGCATCCATCTTTACTGTTCTTGGAATCAATCATTCAGTTAGCATCTTCTTCCTGCAGTGTTCTCTGAGCCTCATCAGCTCACCGTCATTTTGAACTCAGTCATCTCCTTTTGCATGCTCTCAGTCCTTGCAGCCATTTTCCTTGCCAAGGGATTTCTGTTCCTGTTGTGTCCCCGTTGTGTGTCCTGTCCTGTCTGTCCTGTGTCACGGGTGTCAGCACACATTTGTGCCGGGGCTGCTCTGCCCTGCCGCATAGCCTGGTGCGATAGGAGAGGGCCCGGGGACTTGGAATGTGTAATGTGGGGTGTAGTTGGACTCTAGATGGGATTTGTAGATGGACACAGGACATCTGGAGCTCTTAAGTTGTCCTGCAACAGTGTGACTCTTGTCCTAACGTTTTTTTCAGATTCAGATGAATTAAATCTGGGCCAGAGGGCCCCATCCCGGGTGAGGGGATTCCCCCGAGCAGGTGAGGCCCCATTTGTCTGTGCAGCAGAAGTGTACATGGTGACTCTGTTAGAGCTCACTTCTTTGTCTTTCTTTTTAGGAAGTGAATCTGGATATCAGCAGTCAAGGTGAGCCGTGGAGAGAAGTGGTTGTTATTGCTCAGCTCTCAAGAACAACACTTTTTGCAGCAGATTTATCGTGTCTCAGGAGGGATCTGCCCAGTGTCAAGGATGATGTTTGAGATTGAGGCTTCAGGTGAGTTGAGGATTGTGAGTGGGAGAGGGAGGGTGAGCAGGTATCCAGTTAGGAGTTCTTGGGAGGGGGTTTGCAGGCAGCAGGGTGAGAAAGGGTGTTTATTTGTTTATTTGAGGGCCCCCCCCACAAGGCTTCTAGCAGAGGCATTCCCATGTCTTAGAGCACACAGAGTCATCCAGTGCACTCACAGGAATGCCATTTAACTTTGCCTTTCTCTAACCCAGGTGCCAGCCCTAATAAAGGCCACAGCCTTGGAATCAGGATGAAGCTGGAGCCTGAGGGAGCCAGGCACACTCAGGAGAGGGCAAGTAGCTGACTGGCTGGGATTTGGCCCGCATAACTCTGGACTCATTCTTTGGTTTTGGTTTTCTTTATTGTAGCTGACCGAGAGGCTCACAGGCCATCACGAGGCTCTCTGAAGCAGACTCATTTCAGGTGCAACGTGGATTCCCATCACCGATCATCCAAAAGATAAGTTGGGAGCCACGGCCTGGAGATGGGGGCGTAGCAGGTTGGGAGTTCTTGGGACAGATTTAAAAATTAGCGGAGGGAAAAGCAAACTTGTCCAAGGGCCTCTTAGGACAGCTAAAGGGAGAGGCTCTACTTTTGATGGCAGCTTTCAGGCGGGCAGTGCAGAACAGCTCTGGTTTGTGTCGTGGTTTCCGGTGTGCCGTGTTCCCTAGTGTGTCTTTGGGGTCCCTTTTGCCTTCTTCCCTCGAGGCCCTCACCACAAGCATGATGTGTGGTGTTTGATGTCCCCCTGTTTGTCACGTTCTGTGTCACGGGTGTCTGCACGTACTTTTGCTGGATCTGTTCTGCCCTGCCACATGGCCTGCTGCAATAAGAAAAGCCTGGGGAGTGTAAATTTGTAATGGGGGCTGTACTTGGGCTCTAGGTTCAATTTCTAGGTTGACATAAGGTGTTTGCAGCTTGTGAGTTATCCTGGTGGTGTTTGACACATGTTCTAACTTTCTTTCAGGTGCAGATGCATTGCATCCATGGCAGAGGGTCAGAGTTAGCAGGTGCCGGGCCTTCCTAGGAGCACGGTAAGTAGCAGACTGGTGGGGTTTTGGCCGATGGGGTGCCAAGATCAGGCACTGATGTTTGGTTCTCTTTACTCTAGCTGTCTGAGAGACACCAGCCCGGTGACAGCAGGACCTTCCCAGCTGACGAGATGGCCTTTCTTTGCACCTGGCACGGACTGGCATCGCCAGATGTCTGAGAGATAAGTAGAGGGCTATGACCCACAGAGGGGATGAAGGCAGGGTGCTGGTTTGGGAATTACTGGGAGGGGTTTTTGAGTCCAATTTGGCGGTGGGGGGGTGTCCATGAAGTGGCCCCTTAGGCCCCATGAAAGCAAAGTCTCACCTTTGATCACAGTGCTGAGGTGTTCAGGGCAGAGCAGTCCCGGTGTGTCTGGTGTCACTTGTCTGCTGTGCATTATGTGTTGTTTGTGTATCTCCTGTCTTTTACCTTAGCACATTGAGGGGCCTGTCAGAAACCTTGGCATCATTGTTAGCATCTGTGATCTCTGCATTCTTTGGCCTGGCACCCAGGCCAGAGATGCAATTCTGATACCTGTCTGAGCTCCCCAGTCAAAAGTTCTCTCTTTGGAAGCATCCAGTCAGATGTCTTGTCAGGTCTTGTTCTGAGCTGTACGGACAGCTGTGCCCCACCTGGATCCATTATGGTGGATTAGGGCTTGAATGAATGTGAGGGCAGGCAGAGGCTTCTGACCATAGGATTCCTAGGCATCCATCTTTGAATGATTGATTCCAAGAACAGTAGTTAGCATCTTCTTCCAGCAGTGTTCTCTGAGCCTCATCAGCTCACCGTCAGTTTGAACTCAGTCATCTCCTTTTGCATGCTCTCAGTCCTTGCAGCCATTTTCCTTGCCAAGAGATTTCTGTTCCTGTTGTGTCCCCGTTGTGTGTCCTGTCCTGTCTGTCCTGTGTCACGGGTGTCAGCACACATTTGTGCCGGGGCTGCTCTGCCCTGCCGCATAGCCTGGTGCGATAGGAGAGGGCCCGGGGACTTGGAATGTGTAATGTGGGGTGCAGTTGGACTCCAGATGGGATTTGTAGATGGACACAGGACATCTGGAGCTCTTAAGTTGTCCTGCAACAGTGTGACTCTTGTCCTAACGTTTTTTTTCAGATTCAGATGAATTAAATCTGGGCCAGAGGGCCCCAACCCCTGTGAGGGGATTCCCCCGAGCAGGTGAGGCCCCATTTGTCTGTGCAGCAGAAGTGTACATGGTGACTCTGTTAGAGCTCACTTCTTTGTCTTTCTTTTTAGGAAGTGAATCTGGATAGCAGCAGTCAAGGTGAGCCGTGGAGAGAAGTGGTTGTTATTGCTCAGCTCTCAAGCACAACAATTTTTCAGCAGCTTGATCATGTCACAAGAGGGATCTGCCCAGTGTCAAGGATGATGTTTGAGATTGAGGCTTCAGGTGAGTTGAGGATTGTGAGTGGGAGAGGGAGGGTGTGCAGGTATCCAGTTAGGAGTTCTTGGGAGGGGGTTTGCAGGCAGCAGGGTGAGAAAGGGTGTTTATTTGTTTATTTGAGGGCCCCCCCCCCAAGGCTTCTAGCAGAGGCATTCCCATGTCTTAGAGCACACAGAGTCATCCAGTGCACTCACAGGAATGCCATTTAACTTTGCCTTTCTCTAACCCAGGTGCCAGCCCTAATAAAGGCCACAGCCTTGGAATCAGGATGAAGCTGGAGCCTGAGGGAGCCAGGCACACTCAGGAGAGGGCAAGTAGCTGACTGGCTGGGATTTGGCCCGCATAACTCTGGACTCATTCTTTGGTTTTGGTTTTCTTTATTGTAGCTGACCGAGAGGCTCACAGGCCATCACGAGGCTCTCTGAAGCAGACTCATTTCAGGTGCAACGTGGATTCCCATCACCGATCATCCAAAAGATAAGTTGGGAGCCACGGCCTGGAGATGGGGGTGTAGCAGGTTGGGAGTTCTTGGGACAGATTTAAAAATTAGCGGAGGGAAAAGCAAACTTGTCCAAGGGCCTCTTAGGACAGCTAAAGGGAGAGGCTCTACTTTTGATGGCAGCTTTCAGGCGGGCAGTGCAGAACAGCTCTGGTTTGTGTCGTGGTTTCCGGTGTGCCGTGTTCCCTAGTGTGTCTTTGGGGTCCCTTTTGCCTTCTTCCCTCGAGGCCCTCACCACAAGCATGATGTGTGGTGTTTGATGCCCCCCTGTTTGTCACGTTCTGTGTCACGGGTGTCTGCACACATATGGGTGCCGGAGCTGTTCTGCCCTGCCGCATGGCCAGCTGCAATGGGACAAGCCCTGGGGAGTGTAAATTTGTAATGGGGGCTGTACTTGGGCTCTAGATGCTATTCCTAGATGGACCTAAGGTGTTTGCAGCTTGTGAGTTATCCTGGTGGTGTTTGACACATGTTCTAACTTTCTTTCAGGTGCAGATGCATTGCATCCATGGCAGAGGGTCAGAGTTAGCAGGTGCCGGGCCTTCCTAGGAGCACGGTAAGTAGCAGACTGGTGGGGTTTTGGCCGATGGGGTGCCAAGATCAGGCACTGATGTTTGGTTCTCTTTACTCTAGCTGTCTGAGAGACACCAGCCCGGTGACAGCAGGACCTTCCCAGCTGACGAGGTGGCCTTTCTTTGCACCTGGCACGGACCGGCATTGCCAGATGTCTGAGAGATAAGTAGAGGGCTATGACCCACAGAGGGGATGAAGGCAGGGTGCTGGTTTGGGAATTACTGGGAGGGGTTTTTGAGTCCAATTTGGAGGTGGGGGGGTGTCCATGAAGTGGCCCCTTAGGCCCCATAAAAGCAAAGTCTCACCTTTGATCACAGTGCTGAGGTGTTCAGGGCAGAGCAGTCCCGGTGTGTCTGGTGTCACTTGTCTGCTGTGCATTATGTGTTGTTTGTGTATCTCCTGTCTTTTACCTTAGCACATTGAGGGGCCTGTCAGAAACCTTGGCATCATTGTTAGCATCTGTGATCTGTGCATTCCTTGGCCTGGCACCCAGGCCAGAGATGCGATTCTGATACCTGTCTGAGCTCCCCAGTCAAAAGTTCTCTCTTTGGAAGCATCCAGTCAGATGTCTTGTCAGGTCTTGTTCTGAGCTGTACGGACAGCTGTGCCCCACCTGGATCCATTATGGTGGATTAGGGCTTGAAAGAATGTGAGGGCAGGCAGAGGATTCTGACCATAGGATTCCTAGGCATCCATCTTTACTGTTCTTGGAATCAATCATTCAGTTAGCATCTTCTTCCTGCAGTGTTCTCTGAGCCTCATCAGCTCACCGTCAGTTTGAACTCAGTCATCTCCTTTTGCATGCTCTCAGTCCTTGCAGCCATTTTCCTTGCCAAGGGATTTCTGTTCCTGTTGTGTCCCCGTTGTGTGTCCTGTCCTGTCTGTCCTGTGTCACGGGTGTCAGCACACATTTGTGCCGGGGCTGCTCTGCCCTGCCGCATAGCCTGGTGCGATAGGAGAGGGCCCGGGGACTTGGAATGTGTAATGTGGGGTGTAGTTGGACTCTGGATGGGATTTGTAGATGGACACAGGACATCTGGAGCTCTTAAGGTATCCTGCCTCCCTTTGACTTTTGTCCTGACTTTGTTTCAGATGCACCTCCTCAGGTGGCTGCAGTGGTTCTCTCGGTTCTATCTTCTCAAAGGATGTAGGTCTCAAGAATTCATCTTCCAGAAGTTATCTCCAGTCCTGGCTTGTGTTGTATGTACCTGTGGTGGCTTATGTTGTATGTACCTATACCATGTGTATCTATGTTGGATTATACGGTGTGTACTCACATTCTGTGTACCTATGTTGGCTTGTACTGTGTGTACTTACACAGCATGTAAGTGCGTTACCCTTTATTGTGTATACTTACACCCTGTGTACACTTGCAGTGTTTGCCTCAGCTGATACTGTCTGTACTTACATTGTGCCACTTATGATCGCAGCTGCCCTGCCCTGGCACGTAGTCACAGTTAGGTAGAACAGTTATAAAAGCTTTACTGTTCATCTGTCTTTTGTGGGATTTTGGGTAGATAATTTATTGGTCCAGAGTGGGGACAAGTCCTAGCTGTCAGCCACTCGTTGACCCTTCCTGTTGTCTCACAGGTCCCCTAGGCTTCTGATTTCCCCAGGGTCTGCCATTTACTTCAAGGAGCAGCAGCCAGAAGATGTGTCACAGCACGTTCTTCAGCGTCTCAGGTAAGGGCCGCAGTGAGCGTGTAAGTGGCAAGAGTGTGTCAGTGTGTGTGAGAGCACGTGGCTGTGTCTGTCTGTGTCTGCTCGTCTCTGCATGGGTGGGCACATGCTGACTGGATTTAACCTTGTGTATATGACTTTTGCTTTTCAGGTTTTGCAACTCATTTTTAAAGTTAGAATAAAAAATCCTCAGCCGGGTTATATTGTATGTACTGACATGGAATGTACCCATGTTGGCTTAAAACCCAGTAAAACAGACGAAGATGGGTAAGAAAAAACCCAGAAAAAAACCCCAACAAGATGGGCAAGAAAAAAACCCAGAAAAGAACCCGGAGACGGGCAAGAAAAAACCCAGAAAAAAACCCCGAAGATGGGCATGAAGAGACCCAGGAAAAACCCCCAAGATGGGCAAGAAAAACCCAGAGAAAACCCAGAAAAACAATTCCAAGGAGGGCAAGAAAAGACCCGGAAAACACCCAGAAAAAATCGCAACCAAAGTATAAATATATAAATGTCTTTCAAATATATAGAGAATTGTTAAATTATTTAAAATACAAAATAACATAAATGAATATCTGCATAGAGGATCCATAATACAAGTAATACTGTATATATCTTATTATAGTGTATTATAGGAAATAGATATAAATAAATTTATATCAATTTTATGTTTATCATATCTATAATTTGTTATATATTACACCATATTGATATAAGTTTTTTAAAGCAGTTTAACATAAAGGGGGGTTTTGTTTTTTATTTGGCAAAAGCAGGGGTTTTAGTACAAAAATGATAGATACAAATAATATAAAGGTAGAAATCTAAGTATAGAAAGAGATCATAAATAGGTAAAGGCTAATATAAAATTAAAAATCTAAGATAAAATAAGTTGTAGCAGTACATATGGTACATAATTTAAAAAATACTTTATTTCTATTATTTGAATAGGACACATATTATATATCATGATTAATATAATGCTTAAATATAAACTATAAATATAAATGGGAATATAGTCATGCAAGCTATAAATATAAAAATATTTCAATATAGTTTAAAAGCATAGAGCTTTTTTGTATTTTTAGTTAGTATGGGAATTTTATTTTAAATAATTAAAATTACATTTCTATCATGCTTTTAACATAGAAATATACAATAAATATAGAAAGATATTCATAAAACCACAAAATATAAATAAATATAAACAGTAGGAATAGACAGAATATATTTTATAAATTACATGCTACATCAATGTCCACTATAAATATGCATGTGAATATAAATACGAAAAATAGGACTATCAAATTGGTTTTAATAGGATTTTAAACCAAGGCGGTTTGTTTGGTTCTGGTCGGGTAAGAGGCAGGTTTTTGGCATTTATTTCAGAGCAGTTTTTGTCTGGGGTCGCCCCTGTTCTTTTTTGCCGCCGTCGCTGCCCGCAGCCCCGAGGCGCGCTGCGCCCCCGTCTGGGGCGGGCGGCAGTGCTGCCTCCTTGTGGGCAGAGCGCGGTACTGCAGCTGTGCGCCGGCAGGCAGGCGAGAGGCCGCCATGCTGGGAGTGGCGTGTCGCGGGTGTCTCGGACTTTTCGTTGACCTTCTCGAGATGGCGGGGAAGTGGAGGACCCCGGTGGGTGTAAGTGAACTGCCTGCATGGAATACCGACGTCATGGCGGCCCCGACGGATTTTTCTGCGGCGTTTGAAGCGTATCCGATACATGCTGTGGGCTCAGCGTTGCCGCGGGCGGGCGTATTTCTGCGGGTTTGTGACAGGCATCTGGGTTAACCTGGCCTGTCTGCGCCGGGGTCCTCTCATGCCCGCTCTCCCGCCCTCAGCGAGCCGTGCCGGGCTGAACTGTTCCGAAGAGCCGAGTGTGGCCGAAAATAACCGAGTTTAGCTTAAGAGACCAGGATAGCCAAGTGTAGCTGACATTAGCCGCGTTAGGACAAAGAGCCGCGTGAGACCGAGGTTGGCCAGTAGCCGGGAGTGGCCTGGTGGCTCCTGAAATTCCACGATAGGCAGGATGGTTCCCAGACCCAAGCTGGCCCCAGTGCCAAGTCGGGCTGACGTGATAGCGCCTCGTGGCTCCTGCAGTGTGCCATCCAGAAGCGGGGCAGGTGAGTTTTGTTTGCCAGGGAAAAGGACCGTGGTTTGTGGGGGGGGGGGCTGTGGCTGGGGGTGGCCGGCTGGCTCCTGAAATTCTTTGGTATGCAGGGTGGTTCCCAGACCCAAGGTGGCACCAGTGCCAAGTCAAAACTTCACTTGTCCTAGTTTAGATTTCTGATGTGGAGGAGCAGAAGTGCCACCTGATATGGAATTTGGTGCTCTCTGTGGAGTGACATCCTGTAAAATTTCTGTCCCAGAAATTCTGTCACGATGGCTCTGCTCCATAAAGAATGACACGGCCTGATTGTCAGCAATTTTTGCTTCTGCAATAGTGTAAAAATGCTAAAATTTGAACACTGCCTATAATTTCAAAAGAAAATATTTTAAAACTTGAAGTGATAGCTAAAATTAGGCCTGAAAGGTAGCAAGAGCAGGTAGCAAGAATATTTCTCCCTGCTTGTAGATATACTATTCATTCAAAAATTTGCTGATGGAGAGATTCTTTCATGTATTTAGTGACCTTTAGAAATGTATTCCCCTAGTGTTTTGAGTTGATAGAATCATGGAATAATTCAGGTTGGAAGGGGCTCTAAAGATCACCTCATTCCAAGCCTGCTGCCGTGGGCAGGGACGTGGTTCCATAGAGCAGGTTGCTCTGAGCCTGATGCCAGAGCACCAATGGGCCTGGAACACTTCCAGGGATGGGGCAGCCCCAGCATCTGTGAGCAAGCTGTGCCAGCCAGGTGCCAGAGGAGGAAGAAAGCCCTTCCCACGTGGAGCAGAGGCTGCTGCAGCTTCGCGTAGCCTCGTGTCACCGAGCGTGTGAGACAAAAGAGCCCTTCCCGTGGAGGGGTATCGGCGCTGACGGATCTTTTTTGGGAGAAGCGGAGCAATGGAACGCCAGAGCAGCCTTCAGTTCTTCTGGCAGAGCTGGGAACAGCTTGAAGCAGGAGCAGAGCTGGCCTGGTGCCTGCCAGCTCTGCAGGCAGTGGGGATGGAGAAGCTGCAGTTACCTGTCTGCTTGGCTGAGTCTTTAAAAAGGAGGCACTTTTCTGTAGTTCCTTTTCTATAAGCATTACGTGAAAGTTCCCCCTAGAAGTCCAAAGGCAGCTGTTTTCTTAGCAGGAGGAAGTCAGGAGGAGGCAAAGCGGGCAAAGACATCAGATAAGTCGGGATAAAATTCTTGGCTAACCTGTTTTTTCCCCTTCCTCCAGACAGCCAGTTCTGAAGCACTGAGCAGAGATCTGCCCGGGAGGAAGAGCAGAGCCAATCTCTGAGAGCTGACGCGCGAGCTGTGGTGAGGACAGCTGCTCCCTGCCTGCAGCCTGCCTTGGTGTGGGAGCTGCTGAGCTGCCATTCCTGTGGTGGGAGTGTTTCTCCTCTCATTGAGCCAAGCCAGAGACCTGCTAGGGAAGGAGCAGGTAAGGTTTAAGTACCGAGATCTCCCCAGTAAGAAGTGAGGTGACAAAAGGAAATGGCCTCAAGTTGCAGCAGGGAAGGCTTAGATTGGCTTTGAGGACCAATTTCTTCACTGAAAGGGTGGTCAGGCATAGGAGCAGGCTGCCCAGGGCAGTCCCCATTGCTGGAGACATTTAAAGCATGGCAAGATGTGGTGTTTCGGGACCTGATTGGGGTGGGGGCTTGGCAGTGCTGGGGCAGCAGCCGGGCTCGATGACCTTAGAAGGCTTTTGCAGCCTAAAGGACGCTATGGTTCTGGAAAGCCTCGACCCCTGTGGCTCTAACACAGCACCTGGATGCTGACGGAAGGAGGCTGGTGATAGAGCCTGGAGGTCCCTGTCCCACGGGGAGGGAGAGGACAAGGCAGTGTCGCCTGCAGGGAGGGTCTCGTCCCCAGAGGGCAGTCAGCGACTCCATCCCTGCCCGGGGCTCTGGGTGCAGCCTCGGGGTGGACACCTGCCCTCAGGTTTCCCTCTGGGCACCCGGGAAGGGAACCGGGTCCATCCGTGTGGCAGCTCCAGGGCCTGCAGGCTTTGGGGCTTTGCAGCTGTGTGCCTTGTCACAGGGTGGCAGGGACGTGACGCTGCCTGGGCACGCTGCTGGCCTGGGATCCTTGCTGCTTTCCTCCTTATCCCATATGGATTTAGCAGCAATCTTCTTCTATCTTTTCTTTAAAACTGTCCTTGGGAGAGTGCAAAGAGAGGGTAATCAGTTATGTCAAAGCCTACGTATTTTACCTGTTGGCACTTAAGAGAAAAGACAAAAGCCTGCTTGGCATCCTTCTGCCTGGAAGTGATTGTGACCCAGGGAAGTGAGGAAGGGGCTGGCCGAGGTCACTGAGGCTCTGAGATGGAGGTGAGTTTGCATCCCAGTTTATTGGAACGGAGGCTCATCAGAAGTTTCCTCGGCTGTCTAAGGCACAGAGCCCTGGAGCCCAGTAAGCCTGAGCTGCTGCATGCTTGCTGTGAGCCTTGGGGTGAGCGTGCATCGTTGCAGGCTTGGGATGGATTGAAATGTGCTGAGGAAACCGGAGGGAGGGAGGGAGGGAAATGCTCTGTTAACATGTGCCAATTCTTCTGTCAGACTCATCACGGCAGGACGGCGTGAAGGCTGAAAGCGTAAGAAGATGTGGAGGGAAGCAGAGAATCTGACAGGAGCATCGAACGCGCGAGTGCACGAATTTTGCTTTTTGCTTGGATGTAAACTCAGGAGTTGAAAGGAATTTGGGAGTGAGAAGGGACATTTCAGAAGGTGAAGAAGAAAAAGAAGTTGTTGTTGTTGTTACAGGCCTGGCAAAATCTTTTGTTCTAGCTAATAAAAGAAGTTAGTTTAAATAAAAAAAAGAAAAAAAAAGTAGTTTTTCTTTACCTGACTATTATATTCATTGGTGGTATATGGTGTGTTGTTTAATTTCTTGGTATGATTAACTCAGTGTAAGTTGTTTTTTGAGTGAACTAACTTTCTGGATGGGTTGGTTTGTATTTGAGGCAGGATTGATTTCAATAGGTTTCTTTCATAGACTTGTGATAGGTATTACTGGGGTTTTGGCTTTGTTTACTGTATGCATAAACATACAGCTTTGGTTGGGCCAGCTGGGCTGCCGGAGTTTGTGGGTGTGAATTTATTCGATGGCTTTTGTTAAATGCAGTGTTTAATTTTTGAAAGGTTTTTCAATGTAGTGGTTTTAAGGTGGTTTTTAGAATTGATTGTATGGTTTGATGTTGTTTATAGTTGCTGTCCGGTAAGGGATGTGGTGTGAGTACTTGAACGTTATGGTTTTGGTTTTCCTAAGTTCCGTTTTCTTTCTGGTTCGATAGGTTTTTTTAGTTTTATTTTTGGTGCCAGGGGTATTCACGTGGTGGGTGAAAAAACATAGGCAATATGTTTTTTAATTTGGGTAGTGATATTTTTTAGTATTTTAACAGTTTAGATTTTTTATTTTTATGCTTTGAATTAGTTTTCTTTTAATTTTAAATTAAGTTTTATAGATTATTGGTTTTTATTTGTGCATTAGCATAAAGGTAGAGCTTTGGGGGCTTCTTTTAGTACTGTTTAGTTTTGAGTCTAGTGAGTTGGTTTGATTTAATTTTTAGTGGGTGTTTGTTTTTCTTAGCAGTTGTGTCATTTTCAAGGTGTATTTGAGGTTTTTGGGGTTTTTGAGATATTGGTTTAGGAGGACGTTTATGATGAGCATGTGCGCAGGTTTTGGGCTAGTTGAAGTGGGATTTAAAATTTATTTTGGGTTAGGTTTATTTGAGTGTTTATGAGGGTTCAGTGTTGTGGGATGTTTGTTCCGTTAGTAATAAAAATAGGTTTTGTTTTGATGTGCTGCGATGGGATGAGCGTGTGCTGCGTGCCGGTGCTGACAAAGGTACGGTATTGTTGTGGCTCTGAAGTGACGGGTTAATGAATTCATATGGTTTAATATAGAGATGGAAATAGAAATAAATATACATTTAAAAAGAAATATAACATTAGAGTGGTAAACATAAATATAGAGAACAGATACATATATAAAACTATAATTCATGGTATGGAATTGTAAGATATTATCACATAGATAAATGATAGTCTATTATATATATGCACAAAGATATATAAATATAGATTGTAAATATAAAAATACTTAAATATAGTTAAATTGGGGGTTTTATTAGGTTGTAGACCTGTTTTTATTAATAAATCATATAAATAGAAAAAAATAAAAATTCAGATACAAATATATAGGGAAATACAAATATCTATAAATATTGATATTAAATAAATCCAAGTAAAAGAAATATACAATACAGAAATTTTCTATCTATGCTTATATTAGAGGGCATTCTCCCTAAGATATATATAATATCTATGAATATAATGAATAAAAATTATCAATCTAAATATGATTATAATTTTGAAAGATAAAGTTACTTGTTAAATTTTAAATGTGGTTGAAATAAAGAAGTGTCCTTGGTTTTTATTTGGTTAGAGGCAGGAGTTTTATTTTAAATAATAGAAGTGTTATAGAAATGTGAATCTTAAGATAGAAATAGATAATAAATATATAAAGGGAGATTGCTAAACTATGACTACAAATTGAACTATAAATATAGGTAAGTAATATGAAGAGTTGTAGTATAGAATATAAATAACATGATACGGCAATATAAATTATAAATGGGAATATAAATATAAAAGTAGGTAAGTATAGTTTAAAAGAAAGGGAATTTTTTGGCTTTTATTTAAGTAGAGGCAGGGGTTTTATTTTAAATAAGTGTTACAGAAGTAAAAATCTTGACGCAGAAATATATAGTCAATGTATAAAAATATGTATAAAAATATATAACTGCTCGCATCAGATGTAATATAGAATATAAATTTATGTACAAATTGAGATTGATAAAGATAAATGTATAAGTAAGCAATATACATTAATGTACATTATAAATGCAAATAGGAATATAAAAATCAGACATAAGGATAAAACCTATTTAAATATTGTTTGAAAGAAAGGGTTGGGGTTTTTTTTATTCTTACTGGGTTAGAGGCAGGGTTTTTATTTTAAATGATATGAATGTAGATATTATTGGTATATATTTCTCAATATTGAGATATACAATCAAGATATAAATATAGATATAAACACAAAATATAAGTAAATAGAGATAATAGGAAGAGATGTAATGGAGAATACAAATAACAGCATACGTAAGTATACATTTTAAATGTAAATGTGAATATGGACCTGAAAAATAGAATTTTAAAAAATATTGAAATACAGTTGAGAAGAAAGGGTTTTCTTTTTGGCTTTAACGTGGGTGGAGGCAGGGGTTTTATTTTAAATAATGGAAGTGCTGCAGAAGTAAAAATCCTCACACTGAAAGATATAATAAATATATAAAGATCTGAATAAAAATACGAAAAAAAATAGAAGTAATAGGAAGAGTTGTAACATAGAATATAAATTTATAAATAAATGGGAAAATAGAAATGCAAAATCGAACACACATCAGTATAGAATTTAAATATAAATGTGGATCTAAATTTGAAAAATATTATTTAAAAAAAAATTAAATACAGTTGAAATGAAAGGGGTTTGTATTTGGCATGTATGGGTGGACGCAGGGGTTTTATTTTGAATCCTGCAAGTGTTAGAGAAGTAAAAATCCTAAGAGAAATGTATACTTCCAATGTAAAAATAGGTATATTTCGAGCGGGGCCGAATTGTTCGGTAGAGGCGAAGAGCCGAGTGTTGCCGAAAAGAGCCGACTTGAGTCGAAGAGCCGAGTGTGGCCGAACAGAGGCGACTTGAGCCGAAGAGCCGAGTGTGGCCGAACAGAGCCGACTTGAGCCGAAGAGCCGAGTGTGGCCGAAAACAGCCGAGTTTACACTAAGAGCCGATGATAGCCGACTGGAATCGATAGCCGAGGGTAGCCGACACTGGCCGCATTTAGACAATGCGCCGAGTGTGACCGAGTTTAGCCCAAGCGTGCCGAGTTGGGCCGAAGAGCCGAACTGAAACGAGTTTAGACCAAGAGCCGAAGCAAGCCGAATTGAGCCGAGTTTCTTTAAACAGAACCGAAGGACGCCGCAGCGCTCTCCCTGCAGGTCTCCGGGGCACACGGTAGGGGGCGCTGTATAAAGTAAGTATAAAATATCCACTCTCTATAGGAAGGAATAAAAGCTCTATGTCACGTGCAGCAGTAGAAAATTTCAGGCTCCCAGGGAATAAATAGTTTTCTTTAAATCATTTTCGTTTTGGAGGTTTTTTTTACTCCCAGGTAGCCCGAAAGTTTCTAGTGCTGCTTTTTTATTCTAAAGCTAGAAAGGAAAACCAAGATCAGAAATAGAAAAAAGGGAAGGGAAGGAAAGGAAAGGAATCAGGACCACAAGAGGGAAGGGAAGGGGTGAAAAGCAGAGTGAAAAAGGAAAAAAGAGTTGGAGCGAAAAAGAGAGGGCATTCGGGAGGAGCGTTGCTGCCTCAGGTCCTTCCCCGCCCTGGGGCGAAGGACCCGTTTGATGCCCGGGAGGGACTGCAGCTCCCGGTGGCGGAGGACGAAGCAGTGGCTGTCAGCCCGAGACTACAACTCCCGGCAGGCCCTGCTGCCGGCGAGGCGTGTGACGCAACGGCTGACGCGGCGCATGAGTGGCTGGCGTGCCAGGCGGCCGCGCGGGGCTGTGCGCGGGCAGCCCCCGGCGCCTCTCCAGCGCGGGATGGCGCTGCGGCGGCGACGCCGGAGGGGCGAAACCTCCGTCTGGCCGCCCGCACGGAGCTGAGCAGCGCGGAAGGGGCGTCGGTCCGGTTCTTCGGCCTTACTGAGCGGTAGCGATGGCGGAGGGCGAGGCGGTGCTTTGCTGCCGCGGGCCGGGAGCTGCAGGAGCCGCCCCGGGCGAGCGGCGCCGGGCGCTCCCGCGGTCCCGGTGGGGCGGCTGCCCTCAGGCTGGCGGAGGCGCAGCAGCCCCCGAGCTGCAGCCGTCTCCCTCGGGCTGCTGCCGGTGCTGCGGGCGGAGGCGGCTCCGCCGCGTGTTGGGCGTTGCGAGCAGAGAGCGCTGCGATATCGCCGGAATGACTGGGCTGCTGCCTGCGCTAGTGCTCGAGGCTCTTTCTGCCATGCAAACGGATGGAGCGGCGCTGAGCGGTAAAGCCAGAGATGGCCGGGAGAATGCCCAGCGCAGGGAGCAGGCGGGCTGTATCCTTCCGATGGCACAGGTGCGATCTGCAAACTCATCCCCTTCTGCCCCTGCCCTCCCGAGCCCCAGGGAAAGTGCTTTCCAGCATTGTCGGGCTTCTGAAAGACAAAACTTGTGATTTGACACTAGCATCCAGAAAAGCTTTCTGTCTAGATTAGCAAATGCCTAAATTGTTCTTGGTTACATCCCATGACCGGTTTTAGGCAGTGACTTTATACTGCTTTTAGGATTTTCTTGTACCAAGGTGAGAAAATAGGCAGGTCTGATAGTGGTTTCACTTTTTTTCTACTTCACGTTCCATGAGATTCTTTTATCCAAGCACTTGTTTTAAAATTGTACTGTAGGCGTTTATGGTTCACTTTTTTTTTCTTTGCAGCACCCGTGACTTTTTTTTTTTCTGTAAATTGGTAGTAAATATAGCTGAGTAAAATGACCTTGGTTTTCTTCTTTCTTTTTCAACTGAGTTGTTTTTATTAAAAATCCTATTTGAATATGTAGAAAAAGTGGGTGTGTCCTGTAATATATCCTAGCTTTTCTTGTTTACAGGGTACTCAGAAAATATGTCTCCCTTAGAGTCCCACAGAAACGTTCTCAGTGCGATCTCTGTCAAGGTATTCATTTACAAATAAGTGATCCCTTTAGATATTTGACTGTGTACCTTTTCCTGTAATTCAGAGCTTGCGTTCCGTGGCTTTTATGATAAACCTATAAAACATGTAAAAATGGTTTTGCACGTCTTAATTGTTGCAGGCAGCACTAAGTGGATTTAGAGCCTGTTCTTGACCAGACAAAGGGAAAAAGTGTGACTTTGATGCTGAACTTGTCATTTTTCATTGGACTTGTCTTTAATTATTCAGGAATAGAGAGAACTAGAAAAAGAGAGAAATAGAATTGGTTATTGAGCACTCCTCAAATGCTCACCGTGATTCAGTGCAGAGCCGAAGTGAAGGGTGATGGAACAGAGCTCTGTGCTTTAGAAGGAAATAAATTTAAACCTGACCTCCACACAGTGTCTCACTAACTTCTGTTGTTTTAAAATACCAAATACGTTTAGGAAGTGTTGGAAGTTAGTATTTTGGGAAAGAAATGGCAGTTCCACAGAACATTGCATTTAACAGAGGCTCTCGGAACGATTCATGTTGTAACTGCTGTCACTGCAATCGGTTGGTGGTTCAGCCTTGAAATGTGCACTTGCCCTTCTATAAAGCACTGTTTTGTTTGCCTTTCAGTGCTATGAGTCTTGATAAATTGGAGAAGAGCCCAAGAGAAATTTTTCCTCCCTTGGTATAAAAGGTAGGAAGTGACTTTTTTTGGTTTGGTTCTTTTTCTTTATTATTTTCTGGAAATAAAAGTAATTAAGTATAGGTACGACTGGTTTGTTTCTTCCAGTAGCAGGTGATAATAATAGTAGTAGTAATAGTAAAAATAATAATAGAAATAATAATAGTAACGTAATACTACTTAAACTGTCTTTATCCATTGAACTGGCCATTTCAAATCAAAACTTGTAAACACAAATCAAACCATCATCCTTGTAGAATCTTTCACAGCAGTGGGCTAAAGATCCTGGTTTTGTTGACAGGATTTATCGGTTCTGGAAGAACAAGAGGGAAGTACAAGCCTAACTACTTCTAGCTCACAGACCCGCCCAGTGAATACAGCTTTGTATTTTGATGGGCTTGTGATGACTTTGAAATCAATTGCTCATTACAGTAAAAAAAAAAAAAAATGTTTTTTTGAACGTGACAGCAGAAATAACTTTCAGTACCAACTTAATAATAATAGATCGCCAATTTAAGTTAAAAATTCATGCTATACTATCAAAATTTAAAGGTAAAATATTATGTATCAGGTGATGGTATAAAGTGTATGTTCTAATGTGTAGGATGTATGCAAAGATACATACCTGAAAGTCCTTAGAGGAAACAAATTTTTATGTCTGCTGTTTGACTGTTTATCATACAATATTTGGTTTTATTTCCCAGGGATCGGTGAATTTTAACTTTGGAGTCCTCTATGCTAAGGATGCTCGGCTTACAGATGATGAAATGTTCAGTAATGGTGAGTTTTTCACCTTCTCTTTAGTTGCTATGCTGATCTGAATAAGAAAAAAACAAAAGCTAGAGAAAAAAAAAGGATGGTTTATTATTTTTTACGCTGTTATGTTTGTTTCCTCAGTATTTGCTGCAGCTCTGCTTACCCAAACTTTGGGTTCCTTCTGTCCCACTGGGAGTCGCCGGATTTGGTTGCATCTGGTGAAATTCACCCTGAGACCTTGGAGAACCAGCTCAAACTACGTGAGAGCCATTTGCAGTTCTCTCCAGACACCTGGAGAATGGGTGATGCTTCTGAGGATCTGGCAAGTGTACTTCTATCAAATCTCAGTCTGTGAAATTTCTGGGGAAAACCCTTCTGTGTACCGAAGGGTTCAAACTCTGGTGAGGATCCAGTTATCAGGTGCTCACCTGCATGGTTCCAGCTCTTAAAGCGAACACTTGTACTCTTGCCCTGTAGTTTATATCTATCGTATTTTTGTTATTTTGCAAGATTTTACGGCTTTGCAAAATATTGTGCATTTGACTCTTTGGAACCTGTCAGATCGTTCTTTGGTGCAGCACCACCTCATGGGACACTTGGCTGCTGTCCTGAAGGGGTTGGTCGTAAATCCTGGAGGGTTTATAAGTCTTCTGTCCCCAGGGAGCTATCGTGCTTTGTTTGCTTTTGTTCTGTTTGTTAGGTGCTGCTTCTCATTGGAAGTATGAATTTCAAACTACCCTGTTCTTTTTTTAACTGTTTTCCTGGTTCTCTCCCTACGGCAGGGAAAGACTCTCGTGTCCTTGTCGTCAGGCTCGGTGCTGTCCAAGAAGATACAGAGACTAAAAAAATCATAAGAAGCAAAATATGACTGCAGGGAAAACAAGCTGGAGAGAACAAAAGGTGGTATTGTTATCCTTACCCTCTATTAGAAACATCCACTGTGCTTTGATGTGGTAGCTGCCAGGGGCTTGTTAGCTCTTTGTAGGCAGGTGTGGGTGTTCACTTGTAGGTTTTTTCTCTGGACAAGTCAATTCAATCTTTGCTAAGCTTATATTTGCAGATTACTGTCTAGCACAGTCCAGCATGACATTTTTGAATGTTGTAAAAATACCATGTTACTTGGAAATTGCTAATGATGAGAAGCCTTAGGGAAAAAGAAGATTTCAGGGTTGGAAGATGTGAGAAGAATTTTGTGGGGATATTAGACTGAAATAAAGCGCACTTGAAGCTGGACTGGCACGCTGGCAGATCCCCTATTAAAGAGTAGTGCTTAAATTAGCCTGGGGGTTGCCCATTGTTTCTGTAGAAATCAATGTTTCCTGGTATTCAGAAGTAAGCTGCTTTGAAAAGCTGGAAGGTGCAGTATAGTGACAATCCGTGTGCTTTGGATTAAAAGTAGATTTCAGAAGGGTGATAGGCTTTTGTCTTTTCCTAGAAGTCGATGTAATCCTATCGAGGAGTTTTTAATTCTGTGTTGCCATGTCATCCCTCAGAGCCCTGTCGTACTAATCGTCATACAGATGCAAAACAAAAAATCAGACCCTGTCCCAGCCACTTGGAGCCCAGAACACGATTTCCTCGGGCTGCCATTTGCGTGCCATCGGTACTCACCAGGGAAGCGAGCCGGGGATGTTGCAGCTGTTGGGAACAAACCGCTTCTCGTCACACAGAAATGGAATTCGGACGACGCCTCGGCCAGCCCCTCTCTGCCGTCGTCTCCTGAATCTGCAGCAGAGCAGTTGCAGTCCGTCCGGGTACGTGTAATCCAGCTCCTGACGATCTGAGCACACGGAGCAGCGCTCAGCTGCCGTGGGGGCTCAGGGAAGGCAGAGTGTGCATTGTCATCTTCCTGAACCTACGGACAAATCAAAGTGAGAAGCCACAGGTTGGAAATGAGTCGCATATATGCTAAATAAAACTTGCAGATTTATTTAAGAATTGTTTCTGCTTGTTCTTTTTTGTGCTTCTGTGCTTAGAAAACATCCCTATAAAATCAGTTCAGTTCATCAGTTGAACCTTTGTTTGCAGACCCTCACTGAGCAGAATTTGTTGCAGACTCAGTGCACGCTGCGCTGGAGTGTGAGGAGCTCAGTGCACTGCCGGGAGTGTGAGGAGCTCATGTGTGCTACTTTTTGCTTTAGGACGCTCTAAGGTATTTATTCCTTTTGGGATACATGATGAGAATTCCCAAGAGAGGTAGTTATAAGGTATGACATCGGGAAAAAAGCCTGTGTGGTTGGAATGTTGTTGCTGTCAAAAGTTAATTTTTTCTTAGCCAGTAGTTAGCTTTTTGCTTTATTTTTGTGGCATCAGTATTTTATTGTTTAAAAAATTGCTTCAAAATAACTTCAGTGGTCGACCAGCAGTACCTAGTTCAGATTTGCCTATTTGCTTGTAGCTAAAATGTTCACACCTTGTTTATCCTTCTATTTAAGAAACTGCTGCCCAGCCAACTAATAACTGAATATCTATCTGTCTGGGACATGGGGACAGGATTTAGGTAATGTCTTTTTTCCAGAAAAAAGTTCCAGTGTAGTTTCTAAACAGAGGAAAAGAGCGTGAAAACTCGGGGCTCTGATGCCATTGGGGCACCCCAAGGTCCCCAGGAGAGGGAGCCCCACTGGGGTGCAGGAGCAGGTGTGTTCTCATGTAATATAGAATAAACTATAAATATAAATAGGAAAATTATAAATGTAAAATATTTTTTAAATAGTTAAGTAAAGCGGGGGTTTATTTGTCAATAGGCAGTGTTTTGATTATCCAAATTATAAGTACAAATCATATAAAGGTAGAAATCTAAGTATAGATATATGTCATAAATACATATAAAGTTTAAAAACAGAAGAAAAAATTAGTTGTAGCAGTAGATATGATACATAATACGAATAATAATAATTTAAATACATTTCTAGAATTTTAAATATATTAGATCTAATTATTAATATAATGCATCAAAAGAAACTATAAATATGAATGTGAATATTATTATAGAAAGTATAAAAATATTTCAATCTCGTTTAAAAGAAGGTGGATTTTTGTATTTATTTGGTTAGCGACGAGGTTTTTATTTTGAATAATAGAAGTATTATAGAAGTATAAATCTAAATATAGAAATATACAATCTATAGAGAAAGATATTTGTAAAAACACGAGCGAACGACGCCTCCTTCGGCCGAATGGAACGAGCTCAGCCGAAGCAAGGCGAGACCGGCCGAACCTGACGGCCTCGAGCGAACCGAGGCCAGGCTTGCGAGGCTGCCTGAACGGAGCCGAGCTCAGGCGAACCGAGCCCGCTGCTCTCGTGCGCGCTAATTAGCGCGAGTGCGGTCACCGCCTAATGAGCCCCTGTGCCGCCCCGCGCTCCCGGTCGTGTCCGTGCGATGGGCGGGCCGCCCGCGGGACGCGGCAGCAGGAGAGCCCCGAGCCGGGCGCGTTTAACGTGAGGCGGCGCCGCTTGCCCGCCCTCAGGGAGCCGAGCCGAGCCGAGGCGCGCCGAACGCATGGAGAGCGGCTCCGAGTTCGGCCGAAGCGAGCCGAGCACACAGAGCGACTCCGAGTTCGGCCGAAGCGAGCCGAGGCGCGCCGAAGAGGCGAATGCAGCCGAATGCGGCCGAAGAGAGCCGAGTTTAGCCACAGAGCCGATTCGAGCCGAGTGTCTCCGGAGCGAGCCGAGCTCCGCCGAGCGCAGCATCCCGGGCAGGGCGAGGCGCCGGGCCGGGCTCGGGGTGCAGCCGGGGCTCTGTGAGGCTTCCCCGCCTGTCTCTCTCTCTACCCCTCCTTCCTTCTCAACGTATTCGCCTTCTCTCGCTCCCTTTCCCCCATTCTCTCTCCCCCCACAAGCCCGGCTCCTACCTGTCCTGTCCCTAGCCCGCTACTCCCTTCTGTTCCCCCTGTCTCCGTCCTCTGTCCACCCTCCCTCCTCCACCCTCCCTCTTCCCCCTTCCCGGGTTTCCCTTCCCGTGCAGCTTTCCTCCACAGCCCGACCCCCTCGCCGCCCTTTCTCATGCCCTGCTCTCTTCCCGTGCCCCCTTTCCGTCTTCGCCGCGCAGCCGCGGGGCTCGGGGTGCCGGAGAATAAAGGCCCGAGGGCCGGAGCCCGGCGTCCCTCGGCCCTTGCAGGAGTCCCCGCACGGGGCCGGAGGCTCTCGGCGGATCCCCCCGTGCCGGTCAAATGCCCCGCCGGACAGCGCCGGAGCTGCGGCTTTCCCGGCACGGCGCCGAGAGCGGCCCCCGCTCTGTGCCGCGCCGTGCCCGCCGTCTGTGCCGCTCCCTCTCGCTGCCCCTGGCCCGGGACAGCGAGGCTGGGGAGGAACCTCGGCCTTTCTGGGGGCCGCCCCACTTTCTTGTTGCAGCAGAATCCCTTTCTGCGGGGATGGACGTGTGCAAAGGGCTTGGAGGAAGCGCTGCGCTGCTGTCCGGGGCAGTCGGACTCGTTCTGTGCCTTCTTTGGGGCTCAGGGAAAGGGGGTGAAGACTCGGGGCTCTGATGCCGTTGGGGCACCCCGCGGTCCCCAGGAGCGGGAGCCCCACTGCGGTGCAGGAGCAGGCGGGGGGCGGGCGAGGGGCGTCACGCTGGGGGCCGTGCCCCAGAGGGACCCAAAGCTGCCACCAAATTCAGGGAGGGGTGGGTGTAGAATGCTAAAACCTGTCAAGGTATTCGTTTTTATAGGTCTTGGTAAAGAATAGGAATTTGTCTCTAAATTCATCTGGGGAGAAACCCTCTCTATCCACTCATTGTTTACAGGAATGCAGAAAACTCCGAGTGGAGATGGGTAGCAGTTTTGAAGATAGTGCCCTAGCGTTTTTATCTAGGAATGGACCGAGCTGTGCCCCGAAACCATCAGAACAGCTGCAGGAGCTGGAGGCAATAGAAAGGGCTCTCTGGCACCTTCTGCCTCCGTTCTCTGCCAGTCCCCAAATCGTGTCGCAGTCCCGGAAGAGGCGCTTGTCATCCAGAGTGCCAAATAAAGACCTGTAAATTCCCAGCTCTGCCTTGTGTTTCATGTGGTTTTTTTACTTCATATTTATGTCATTACAGAAAGCAAGGAAAGAAGAAATGTGACTGGTTCCCACTATTGTTGTGTGAAGGCTTTTTTAAAAGGCTGGTGTATTTGTATTCTCTTTCTCCACTCCAAGCTTGACTTTTCCCATTTTTCGACGTCTGCTGCATTGGGTGTCCCAAGGGGTCTTAGGAGTTGGCGCTGATCCTGCTTTTTCTGAGGGTTAATCAAAGTGTGCTAGCAGAATGATAGTTTTCTGCACTGGAAAGCTTTCCCTCAATGCCATCAGTGCACGTACGTGTTTGAATTGTGGAACCAGACGGACTAAGGAAAGCCAAGGCCCGTAGCGGATTTCTGTTTGCTCTGTCTGTGAGAAGCGGGCTGTGTGCTGCACAGGGAGAGGGGCTGTTGGAGTGGCATCGGCGCCAGGTGTGAGTGTGAGGATGATGAGGGGCTCGGAGCAGCCCAGGTGTGAGTGTGAGGATGATGGGGCTCGGAGCAGCCCAGGTGTGAGTGTGAGGATGATGAGGGCTCGGAGCAGCCCAGGTGTGAGGATGATGGGGCTCGGAGCAGCCCAGGTGTGAGCTGTGAGGATGATGAGGGGGTGGCTCTTGCCGGGGCAGTTTTAACGGGGGGAGAGTTTGCCTCTGTACATTTTTGCATGGAGCTGCTGAGTGGAGGGGTTTGTGCCGAGGGACGAATCTTTGTGCCGGGGAGCAGCAGCCGAGCAGGTGAGCCCGTGTGGGTTTGGAGCGGGGAATTTTGTCCTTCCCCTTTGCAATTTCATCTTGCCAGTCCCTCCCCGCTTCCCCAGGAGCAGAAATGGAGCTTATGAGGACGAAAGGGATTAAGGAGAAGGAAGCAGCTCCTCTTCTTTTATTGTCTGCGTTTGAACTGAGGGGATCCCTCTTCACTTGTGGTTTTAAGGGCGTTGATTGCAGGAAAAGCTGCCTTTTCCAGGCTGTTGGGGGTATCCCGGGGGTGACAGGGAATCCCTGCGTTCTATTTGAAGGGGAATGGGAAAAGTATTCTTGTGGTGTTATGGGTTTGGTTTGAAGGCAGCCACCCCATTTTCATCACCCTAGGGTTGAAATGGAGGGGGCAGCCGTGGTGTCCCTCCTTTTCAAGGCTTTGAATGGAGGTGGAAATGGCCCTTTGCCATCAGTCGAAGGCTTTCATTTGAGGAGCGCCCCTTCTTTTGTGCTCTCGTAGGGGACGAACGTGAAGGGGAGAGGACACTTCTTTGCCCTTGTTGAAGGGAGGCGAGCCCCGCCTGCGGCGTCAGTTTCGGGCTTCGGTTGCGGGAAGCTGCAGCTGTGGCAGCGTTTGCAGGGCTGCAAGGGGGCCGTGCCGCTGCATGGGAGGGCGCTTGTGGTGCCCGCGGCCCGGGCCGGAACGTTGCCGCTCGGGAGCGGCGCTGGCACGGCCCGGGCGGCTGCCGGGGCGCACGGGGGATTTGGCGCGGCCGGGCCGGCCAAGGGCGGCGGTGGCGGAGCCGCGCCGGTGCGAGCCGAGGGAGCCGCGCCGGGCCGGCCAAGGGCGGCAGAGGCGGCGCGGGCGGTGCCGCGGCGGCCCGGGCGGTGCCGGCCGCTCCGTCCGCTCCGGGCGCGGGGCTCGGGCGCCGCCGCCACCCCCGGGCCCGGTGCCGGCCCCGCCGGGCAGGGGCAGCGGGCGCGGCTCTCCGGGCCGGCGCCGGCCCCGCGTGCCGGAGGAGCCGCCGGAGGAGCCGGTCTCCTGGCGGGAGCCGCGCTCCGTCCGGGGCCGGCAGCGAGCGCGGGCTTCGGCTGCTCGCAGTGCTGGGGCGGTGCCGCGGTTCGGAGGCGCTTTTTCGGCATTGATTGCATCGCTGTGTTCGGTTTGCAGCGGGGGTACGCTAAGGGCTACGGTTCTTCCTGAGTGCTGCGGTTCTCGGTGCCGGTGGGGATGATAAAAGTTCGTTTCGGATTGGGTTTCGTAGTCGGATATGGTTTTTTTGCCGGGGTATTATGTTTAGAAAGGCGCGCAATGGTTTTTACGGGTCGTAGCGCGAAGCAGCGGTTCGGATTTTAATTCTGTTGAGGTGGCTTTTATTGGCGTGAGCGGGTAGTGTTTGTTTCGGTGGGCTTTTGAGGTAGCGTCGTGTCGTTCATAGCAGCGGGTTTTTAATCTCGAGAATTGCATGTGTGTTTATCGTCTTCCAGGGCTTTTATTTATTTGGTTGGTTTGATTGTAGTGTATGTTTTATGGTTGCGGGTAATTTGGGAGACATTGTTTATGGTTACGTGTGTCTTTAGTCTTTGTGTTTGTTTCTAGGTGTTATTTTTATTTTGATAGCTTGAGGCACTATGGGTTTATTCCGTTGGGAATAATATTTTTGTTGAAAATGAAAGGTTATTCGGTTTTGGGGCTTTTTTTGTTGTTGGGTTTTTTTTTTTGATTATTTTCGTTGTTGTTGTTGTTCTTTCATGTATTTGATTGTTGTTCATCGGTTTTTTTTTGGGAATATGGGTATTTATATGGTGGATCTTTTCAAGTAGTATTGAGTAGTTGTTTTCTTAGTTTTTAGTCCTTGAGATTTTTTCTATTTCGTTAAGTAGTTCGTCTGTTATATTTACAGAGGATTGGTTATTCTTTGAGTTAGTGTAGAGGTAGAATTTTGTTTATTTTTTTTTAGTAACCTTCAGGGTCAGTGGCACTGTTTGGAGTTTAGTAGGTTGGTTTGATTTCGTTTTTTAGTAGTTGTTGTAATTTGCTGTGCGTGTTTCTATAGGGTTTTCTTTTATCTTGGTTCCATTTTTCGGATATGATGAGAATTTGTTATTGAAAAGGGCTTTTGAGGTAGCGTTGTGTCTTTCATAGCAGCGGGTTTTTAATCTCGGGAATTGCATGTGTGTTTATCGTCTTCCAGGGCTTTTATTTATTTGGTTTGTTTGATTGTAGTGTATGTTTTATGGTTGCGGGTAATTTGGGAGACATTGTTTATGGTTACGTTTGTCTTTAGGCTTTGTGTTTATTTCTAGGTGTTATTTTTAATTTGATAGCGTGAGACACTATGGGTTTATTCAGTTAGGTATAAATTTTTTGTTGGAAATGAAAGTTTATTCGGTTTTGGGGCTATTTTTGTTGTTGTGTTTTTTTTTTTTTTTTTTGATTGTTTTTTGCTGTTGTTCTTTCATGTATTTGATTGTTGTTCATCGGGTTTTTTTTTGGGAATATGGGTATTTATATGGTGGATCTTTTCAAGTAGTATTGAGTAGTTGTTTTCTTAGTTTTTAGTCCTTGAGATTTTTTCTATTTCGTTAAGTAGTTCGTCTGTTATATTTACAGAGGATTGGTTATTCTTTGAGTTAGTGTAGAGGTAGAATTTTGTTTATTTTTTTTTAGTAACCTTCAGGGTCAGTGGCACTGTTTGGAGTTTAGTAGGTTGGTTTGATTTCTTTTTTTTAGTAGTTGTTGTAATTTGCTGTGCGTGTTTCTATAGGGTTTTCTTTTATCTTGGTTCCATTTTTCGGATATGATGAGAATTTGTTATTGAAAAGAGTGTTTTGTGGTTTTTTGGCTGGCAGATTTTTGGCTGTTGGAGGTATCTTGATGTTTTTCGAAGATATTGCTGGCAATTCAATGCTCTTTGTATTGTAATTTTATTTAGGAATTGGATTTCTAATGTAATATTATAACTACATTTAAACAAAACAGATGTGTGGAAATGGGAATAAACCTCTCTTGTTTTTATATATTTGATCTTTTTTTAAAATTTTACTTGTAACATAAGTTATTATATATTACAATAAGATATTATCTTTTTTAATTAGAGTATTGTGTATATTTATAGATATGTAGATAGAGAATATAAATATAGACACAACCCAACTCAAATATAAATATAGAAATGTGTTTCAAATATATGCAGGTATACATAAAATTTTTAAATAATTGTAAATATAAAATAACATCAATTGATACTACGCATAATACAAGTAATACTGTATATGTCTTATTTATTATATTATAGGAAATAGATATAAAATAGATATATCAATTGATGTACTATACTTATAAAACAAATTATAGATATGATAATTATAATTATTAAAGTATTTATCAAGTAGTTGAAAATAAAGGATGGTTTTGTTTTTCATTTGGCAAAAGCAGGGGTTTTAGTATAAAAATTATAAATACAAATAATATAAAGGTAGAAGTCTAAGTATATAAATATATCATAAATAGCTAAAGATTAATATAAAAATTAAAAATAAAGGAAAAAACAAGGTTTAGCAGTAGATATGATACGTAATTTAAAAAATAATTTATCTCTATTATTTGAACAGGATACATATTATATATATTTTAAATATAATGCATCAATATAAACTAGAAATATAAATGTGTATATAGTCATGCAAGCTATAAATATAACAATATTTCAGTATAGTTTAAAAGAAGGGTTTTCTGGTATTTATTTAGTTAGAATTGGATTTTTTTTAAATAATAAAAGTGTTTTAGAAATGTAGTTTTAAGCTATAGAAGAACTATATAAGAACTATACAATTAATAGAGAAAGATATTTATAAAAACACAGAGAAATACATATAAACAATAGGAATAGACAGAATATATTGTATAAATTACATGCTACATCAATGTTCACTATAAATATGCGTGTGACTATAAATATGAAAAATAGAAATAAAACTTTTATTTAAACATGGCTTTAAATCAAGGGGGCTTGTTTGACTCTTGCTCGATAGGAGGCAGGTTTCTGGCATTTATTTCAGAGCAGTTTTTGTCTGGGGTCGCCCCTGTTCTTTTTTGCCGCCGTCGCTGCCCGCAGCCCCGAGGCGCGCTGCGCCCCCGGCTGGGGCGGGCGGCAGTGCTGCCTCCTTGTGGGCAGAGCGCGGTACTGCAGCCGTGAGCCGGCAGGCAGCCGAGAGGCCGCCACGTTGGGAGTGGCGTGTCGCGGGTGTCTCGGACTGGCTTGACCTTCTCAAAATGGCGGCCAAAAAGGCGGAGAAAATAGCACACCCCGGTGAGTCTGCCCCCCTGTGTCCAAAGGGCGGTACTGCACCCCCCGAGCCAGCGCCTTGCCTCTCGCCGCTGGGTGCCGGGGGCGGCGGAAGGACGCGGCTGCCGAGCGAAGGAAGTGCGAGGGGCGGGAGCGAGCGGCATCGGAAGAGGGCTGCAGCCCCCGGGCCCGCGCCCGCCACGCTCCAGGCGCTGGGAGCGACCGCGGGCCGGACAATCCCGGCGGGGCGGCCCCGGGCAGGCGGCGCAGGAGGCGGAGCGGGGCCGTGGCTCTCGCCGCCGTCGCTGCCGCCAGCTTTGGAAGGTCGGGCCGGGCGCCCGTCCCGTCCCGCCGGCTCCCGGTCTCTGTAAACTCCTCTGTGGCTTCGCAGGTCCGTGCTGGAGAGTGGGAGAAAGGGCCCTGCTGGTTGCCGTGTCCTCGGTGGGCAGCGAGCTCTGACCTTGGCAGGATGGGCTGCTGAGTAATGGAACAATGGGGATGCGCTTTTATGTATTTAGTGACCTTTACAGATTTCTCCCCCTGCTTCAGGTGAGCGTGCATCATTGCAGGCTTGGGATTGAGTGAAATGCGCTGAGGAAACCGGCTCTGGGGAGGGAAATGCTCTGTTAACATGTGCCTGTTCTTCTGTCAGACTCATCACAGCAGGACAGCATGAAGACTGAAAGTGTAAGAAGATGTGGAGGGAAAGAGAGAATCTGACAGGAGCATCGAACGCACGAGTGCACGAATTTTGCTTTTGGCTTGGATTTAAACTCAGAAGTTGTAAGGAATTTAGGAATGAGAAGGGACATTTCAGAAGGAGAAGGAGTTGTTGTTACAGTCCTGGCAAAATCTCTTGTTCTAGCTAATAAAAGAAGTTATTTTAAATAAAAAAAATTTAAAATGTGGAGGTTTTTTCCTTGACTATTATATTAATTGGTGGTATATGGTGTGTTGTTTTATTTCTTGGTATTATTAACTCTGTGTAAATTGTTTTTTGAGTGAAGCTAACTTTCTGGATGGGTTGGTTTGTATTTGAGGTAGGTTTCAATAGGTTTCTTTCATAGACTTCTCATAGGTATTACTGGGATTTTGGTATTGTTTACTGTATGTATAAACATACAGATTTGGTAGGGCCAGTTGGGCTGCTGGAGTTTTGGGTGTGAATTTATTAGATAGCTTTGGTTAAATACAGAATAATTATGTAAGTTAACAGCAAATGACCCAATTTATCTAGCTATGCTACCTAACCACAAAGTTTTATGTCTTACCAGTTTTCTGTTCTTCTGCTCCAAGTAGCTGTTGCAAAAAAGAAAGCACTGTTATTTTTGTGAAGAGTTTTCTTCTATAACAAGCCCTTTACTCCCCTTGAATCTGAGAGGCCAAACAGCTGCAGCTGTTCTGAGGGCTTTTACACCTGGGAGGATTTGCCCCCTCCCTTTTCCTGGGTGCCATGGGAACGAGAGGCGGGCACCATCGGGGGTATATTAACCCCAGCCTTGGCTGAGGGGCTTCATTCCCTCTCTGGGATGTGCTGGGGTAGGAGTTCTCCTCTCATTTCAGTGAAAAGGCTCTTTCAGCTCATCTCAGCTTGTTTCCAGCAGGTGTTTCTGGGCATCTAAAGCAGCAGAGGCTTGGAAGAGACTGTGAAGAAAACAGCATGGAATACAGGGAGTATGTAGGTTCACAATTTTGGGTTTTGTGTTTAGGGGTGTTAAAGCACCTTTGTAATTTCTGGTTTTGTTCTTGGTTTGTTTTTTATGGTTTTTAGGAGGAGCACGCCTTTCAGAGATTCCAGGTTGTGTCAAGGACAACACTTTTTGCAGCAGATTGATTGTGTAACAGGAGGGATCTGCCCAGTGTCCAAGATGATGTTTGAGATTGAGGCTTCAGGTGAGTTGAGGATTGTGAGTGGGAGAGGGAGGGTGAGCAGGTATCCAGTTAGGAGTTCTTGGGAGGGGGTTTGCAGGCAGCAGGGTGAGAAAGGGTGTTTATTTGTTTATTTGAGGGCCCCCCTCCCCACAAGGCTTCTAGCAGAGGCATTCCCATGTCTTAGAGCACACAGAGTCATCCAGTGCACTCACAGGAATGCCATTTAACTTTGCCTTTCTCTAACCCAGGTGCCAGCCCTAATAAAGGCCACAGCCTTGGAATCAGGATGAAGCTGGAGCCTGAGGGAGCCAGGCACACTCAGGAGAGGGCAAGTAGCTGACTGGCTGGGATTTGGCCCGCATAACTCTGGACTCATTCTTTGGTTTTGGTTTTCTTTATTGTAGCTGACCGAGAGGCTCACAGGCCATCACGAGGCTCTCTGAAGCAGACTCATTTCAGGTGCAACGTGGATTCCCATCACCGATCATCCAAAAGATAAGTTGGGAGCCACGGCCTGGAGATGGGGGCGTAGCAGGTTGGGAGTTCTTGGGACAGATTTAAAAATTAGCGGAGGGAAAAGCAAACTTGTCCAAGGGCCTCTTAGGACAGCTAAAGGGAGAGGCTCTACTTTTGATGGCAGCTTTCAGGCGGGCAGTGCAGAACAGCTCTGGTTTGTGTCGTGGTTTCCGGTGTGCCGTGTTCCCTAGTGTGTCTTTGGGGTCCCTTTTGCCTTCTTCCCTCGAGGCCCTCACCACAAGCATGATGTGTGGTGTTTGATGTCCCCCTGTTTGTCACGTTCTGTGTCACGGGTGTCTGCACACATATGGGTGCCGGAGCTGTTCTGCCCTGCCGCATGGCCAGCTGCAATGGGACAAGCCCTGGGGAGTGTAAATTTGTAATGGGGGCTGTACTTGGGCTCTAGATGCTATTCCTAGATGGACCTAAGGTGTTTGCAGCTTGTGAGTTATCCTGGTGGTGTTTGACACATGTTCTGACTTTCTTTCAGGTGCAGATGCATTGCATCCATGGCAGAGGGTCAGAGTTAGCAGGTGCCGGGCCTTCCTAGGAGCAGGGTGAGTAGCAGACTGGTGGGGTTTTGGCCGATGGGGTGCCAAGATCAGGCACTGATGTTTGGTTCTCTTTACTCTAGCTGTCTGAGAGACACTAGCCCGGTGACAGCAGGACCTTCCCAGCTGACGAGGTGGCCTTTCTTTGCACCTGGCACGCACCGGCATCCCCAGATGTCTGAGAGATAAGTAGAGGGCTATGACCCACAGAGGGGATGAAGGCAGGGTGCTGGTTTGGGAATTACTGGGAAGGGTTTTTGAGTCCAATTTGGCGGTGGGGGGGTGTCCATGAAGTGGCCCCTTAGGCCCCATGAAAGCCAAGTCTCACTTTTGATCACAGTGCTGAGGTGTTCAGGGCAGAGCAGTCCCGGTGTGTCTGGTGTCACTTGTCTGCTGTGCATTATGTGTTGTTTGTGTATCTCCTGTCTTTTACCTTAGCACTTTGAGGGGCCTGTCAGAAACCTTGGCATCATTGTTAGCATCTGTGATCTCTGCATTCCTTGGCCTGGCACCCAGGCCAGAGATGCAATTCTGATACCTGTCTGAGCTCCCCAGTCAAAAGTTCTCTCTTTGGAAGCATCCAGTCAGATGTCTTGTCAGGTCTTGTTCTGAGCTGTACGGACAGCTGTGCCCCACCTGGATCCATTATGGTGGATTAGGGCTTGAAAGAATGTGAGGGCAGGCAGAGGATTCTGACCATAGGATTCCTAGGCATCCATCTTTGAATGATTGATTCCAAGAACAGTAGTTAGCATCTTCTTCCTGCAGTGTTCTCTGAGCCTCATCAGCTCACCGTCAGTTTGAACTCAGTCATCTCCTTTTGCATGCTCTCAGTCCTTGCAGCCATTTTCCTTGCCAAGAGATTTCTGTTCCTGTTGTGTCCCCGTTGTGTGTCCTGTCCTGTCTGTCCTGTGTCACGGGTGTCAGCACACATTTGTGCCGGGGCTGCTCTGCCCTGCCGCATAGCCTGGTGCGATAGGAGAGGGCCCGGGGACTTGGAATGTGTAATGTGGGGTGCAGGTGGACTCCGGATGGGATTTGTAGATGGACACAGGACATCTGGAGCTCTTAAGTTGTCCTGCAACAGTGTGACTCTTGTCCTAACGTTTTTTTCAGATTCAGATGAATTAAATCTGAGCCAGAGGGCCCCATCCCGTGTGAGGGGATTCCCCCGAGCAGGTGAGGCCCCATTTGTCTGTGGAGCAGAAGTGTACATGGTGACTCTGTTAGAGCTCACTTCTTTGTCTTTCTTTTTAGGAAGTGAATCTGGATAGCAGCAGTCAAGGTGAGCCGTGGAGAGAAGTGGTTGTTATTGCTCAGCTCTCAAGGAGAAGAATTTTTTCAGCAGCTTGATCATGTCACAAGAGGGATCTGCCCAGTGTCAAGGATGATGTTTGAGATTGAGGCTTCAGGTGAGTTGAGGATTGTGAGTGGGAGAGGGAGGGTGAGCAGGTATCCAGTTAGGAGTTCTTGGGAGGGGGTTTGCAGGCAGCAGGGTGAGAAAGGGTGTTTATTTGTTTATTTGAGGGCCCCCCCCACAAGGCTTCTAGCAGAGGCATTCCCATGTCTTAGAGCACACAGAGTCATCCAGTGCACTCACAGGAATGCCATTTAACTTTGCCTTTCTCTAACCCAGGTGCCAGCCCTAATAAAGGCCACAGCCTTGGAATCAGGATGAAGCTGGAGCCTGAGGGAGCCAGGCACACTCAGGAGAGGGCAAGTAGCTGACTGGCTGGGATTTGGCCCGCATAACTCTGGACTCATTCTTTGGTTTTGGTTTTCTTTATTGTAGCTGACCGAGAGGCTCACAGGCGATCACGAGGCTCTCTGAAGCAGACTCATTTCAGGTGCAACGTGGATTCCCATCACCGATCATCCCAAAGATAAGTTGGGAGCCACGGCCTGGAGATGGGGGCGTAGCAGGTTGGGAGTTCTTGGGACAGATTTAAAAATTAGCGGAGGGAAAAGCAAACTTGTCCAAGGGCCTCTTAGGACAGCTAAAGGGAGAGGCTCTACTTTTGATGGCAGCTTTCAGGCGGGCAGTGCAGAACAGCTCTGGTTTGTGTCGTGGTTTCCGGTGTGCCGTGTTCCCTAGTGTGTCTTTGGGGTCCCTTTTGCCTTCTTCCCTCGAGGCCCTCACCACAAGCATGATGTGTGGTGTTTGATGTCCCCCTGTTTGTCACGTTCTGTGTCACGGGTGTCTGCACACATATGGGTGCCGGAGCTGTTCTGCCCTGCCACATGGCCAGCTGCAATGGGACAAGCCCTGGGGAGTGTAAATTTGTAATGGGGGCTGTACTTGGGCTCTAGATGCTATTCCTAGATGGACCTAAGGTGTTTGCAGCTTGTGAGTTATCCTGGTGGTGTTTGACACATGTTCTAACTTTCTTTCAGGTGCAGATGCATTGCATCCATGGCAGAGGGTCAGAGTTAGCAGGTGCCGGGCCTTCCTAGGAGCAGGGTGAGTAGCAGACTTGTGGGGTTTTGGCCGATGGGGTGCCAAGATCAGGCACTGATGTTTGGTTCTCTTTACTCTAGCTGTCTGAGAGACACCAGCCCGGTGACAGCAGGACCTTCCCAGCTGACGAGGTGGCCTTTCTTTGCACGTGGCACGGACCGGCATCGCCAGATGTCTGAGAGATAAGTAGAGGGCTATGACCCACAGAGGGGATGAAGGCAGGGTGCTGGTTTGGGAATTACTGGGAAGGGTTTTTGAGTCCAATTTGGTGGTGGGGGGGTGTCCATGAAGTGGCCCCTTAGGCCCCATGAAAGCCAAGTCTCACCTTTGATCACAGTGCTGAGGTGTTCAGGGCAGAGCAGTCCCGGTGTGTCTGGTGTCACTTGTCTGCTGTGCATTATGTGTTGTTTGTGTATCTCCTGTCTTTTACCTTAGCACTTTGAGGGGCCTGTCAGAAACCTTGGCATCATTGTTAGCATCTGTGATCTCTGCATTCCTTGGCCTGGCACCCAGGCCAGAGATGCAATTCTGATACCTGTCTGAGCTCCCCAGTCAAAAGTTCTCTCTTTGGAAGCATCCAGTCAGATGTCTTGTCAGGTCTTGTTCTGAGCTGTACTGACAGCTGTGCCCCACCTGGATCCATTATGGTGGATTAGGGCTTGAAAGAATGTGAGGGCAGGCAGAGGATTCTGACCATAGGATTCCTAGGCATCCATCTTTGAATGATTGATTCCAAGAACAGTAGTTAGCATCTTCTTCCTGCAGTGTTCTCTGAGCCTTATCAGCTCACCGTCAGTTTGAACTCAGTCATCTCCTTTTGCATGCTCTCAGTCCTTGCAGCCATTTTCCTTGCCAAGAGATTTCTGTTCCTGTTGTGTCCCCGTTGTGTGTCCTGTCCTGTCTGTCCTGTGTCACGGGTGTCAGCACACATTTGTGCCGGGGCTGCTCTGCCCTGCCGCATAGCCTGGTGCGATAGGAGAGGGCCCGGGGACTTGGAATGTGTAATGTGGGGTGTAGTTGGACTCCAGATGGGATTTGTAGATGGACACAGGACATCTGGAGCTCTTAAGTTGTCCTGCAACAGTGTGACTCTTGTCCTAACGTTTTTTTCAGATTCAGATGAATTAAGTCTGAGCCAGAGGGCCCCATCCCGGGTGAGGGGATTCCCCCTGGCAGGTGAGGCCCCATTTGTCTGTGGAGCAGAAGTGTACATGGTGACTCTGTTAGAGCTCACTTCTTTGTCTTTCTTTTTAGGAAGTGAATCTGGATAGCAGCAGTCAAGGTGAGCCGTGGAGAGAAGTGGTTGTTATTGCTCAGCTCTCAAGGAGAAGAATTTTTTCAGCAGCTTGATCATGTCACAAGAGGGATCTGCCCAGTGTCAAGGATGATGTTTGAGATTGAGGCTTCAGGTGAGTTGAGGATTGTGAGTGGGAGAGGGAGGGTGAGCAGGTATCCAGTTAGGAGTTCTTGGGAGGGGGTTTGCAGGCAGCAGGGTGAGAAAGGGTGTTTATTTGAGGGCCCCCCCCACAAGGCTTCTAGCAGAGGCATTCCCATGTCTTAGAGCACACAGAGTCATCCAGTGCACTCACAGGAATGCCATTTAACTTTGCCTTTCTCTAACCCAGGTGCCAGCCCTAATAAAGGCCACAGCCTTGGAATCAGGATGAAGCTGGAGCCTGAGGGAGCCAGGCACACTCAGGAGAGGGCAAGTAGCTGACTGGCTGGGATTTGGCCCGCATAACTCTGGACTCATTCTTTGGTTTTGGTTTTCTTTATTGTAGCTGACCGAGAGGCTCACAGGCCATCACGAGGCTCTCTGAAGCAGACTCATTTCAGGTGCAACGTGGATTCCCATCACCGATCATCCCAAAGATAAGTTGGGAGCCACGGCCTGGAGATGGGGGCGTAGCAGGTTGGGAGTTCTTGGGACAGATTTAAAAATTAGCGGAAGGAAAAGCAAACTTGTCCAAGGGCCTCTTAGGACAGCTAAAGGGAGAGGCTCTACTTTTGATGGCAGCTTTCAGGCGGGCAGTGCAGAACAGCTCTGGTTTGTGTCGTGGTTTCCGGTGTGCCGTGTTCCCTAGTGTGTCTTTGGGGTCCCTCTTGCCTTCTTCCCTCGAGGCCCTCACCACAAGCATGATGTGTGGTGTTTGATGTCCCCCTGTTTGTCACGTTCTGTGTCACGGGTGTCTGCACACATATGGGTGCCGGAGCTGTTCTGCCCTGCCGCATGGCCAGCTGCAATGGGACAAGCCCTGGGGAGTGTAAATTTGTAATGGGGGCTGTACTTGGGCTCTAGATGCTATTCCTAGATGGACCTAAGGTGTTTGCAGCTTGTGAGTTATCCTGGTGGTGTTTGACACATGTTCTGACTTTCTTTCAGGTGCAGATGCATTGCATCCATGGCAGAGGGTCAGAGTTAGCAGGTGCCGGGCCTTCCTAGGAGCAGGGTGAGTAGCAGACTTGTGGGGTTTTGGCCGATGGGGTGCCAAGATCAGGCACTGATGTTTGGTTCTCTTTACTCTAGCTGTCCGAGAGACACCAGCCCGGTGACAGCAGGACCTTCCCAGCTGACGAGGTGGCCTTTCTTTGCACGTGGCACGGACCGGCATCGCCAGATGTCTGAGAGATAAGTAGAGGGCTATGACCCACAGAGGGGATGAAGGCAGGGTGCTGGTTTGGGAATTACTGGGAAGGGTTTTTGAGTCCAATTTGGCGGTGGGGGGGTGTCCATGAAGTGGCCCCTTAGGCCCCATGAAAGCCAAGTCTCACCTTTGATCACAGTGCTGAGGTGTTCAGGGCAGAGCAGTCCCGGTGTGTCTGGTGTCACTTGTCTGCTGTGCATTATGTGTTGTTTGTGTATCTCCTGTCTTTTACCTTAGCACTTTGAGGGGCCTGTCAGAAACCTTGGCATCATTGTTAGCATCTGTGATCTCTGCATTCCTTGGCCTGGCACCCAGGCCATAGAACTTTTGACTCGGGAGCTCAGGCAGGCATCAGACTCTTCTCTCTTTGGAAGCATCCAGTCAGATGTCTTGTCAGGTCTTGTTCTGAGCTGTACAGACAGCTGTGCCCCACCTGGATCCATTATGGTGGATTAGGGCTTGAAAGAATGTGAGGGCAGGCAGAGGATTCTGACCATAGGATTCCTAGGCATCCATCTTTACTGTTCTTGGAATCAATCATTCAGTTAGCATCTTCTTCCTGCAGTGTTCTCTGAGCCTCATCAGCTCACCGTCAGTTTGAACTCAGTCATCTCCTTTTGCATGCTCTCAGTCCTTGCAGCCATTTTCCTTGCCAAGAGATTTCTGTTCCTGTTGTGTCCCCGTTGTGTGTCCTGTCCTGTCTGTCCTGTGTCACGGGTGTCAGCACACATTTGTGCCGGGGCTGCTCTGCCCTGCCGCATAGCCTGGTGCGATAGGAGAGGGCCCGGGGACTTGGAATGTGTAATGTGGGGTGTAGTTGGACTCCAGATGGGATTTGTAGATGGACACAGGACATCTGGAGCTCTTAAGTTGTCCTGCAACAGTGTGACTCTTGTCCTAACGTTTTTTTCAGATTCAGATGAATTAAATCTGGGCCAGAGGGCCCCAACCTCTGTGAGGGGATTCCCCCGAGCAGGTGAGGCCCCATTTGTCTGTGGAGCAGAAGTGTACATGGTGACTCTGTTAGAGCTCTGTTCTTTGTATTTCTTTTTAGGAAGTGAATCTGGATAGCAGCAGTCAAGGTGAGCCATGGAGACAAGTGGTTGTTATTGCTCAGCTCTCAAGGAGAAGAATTTTTTCAGCAGCTTGATCATGTCACAAGAGGGATCTGCCCAGTGTCAAGGATGATGTTTGAGATTGAGGCTTCAGGTGAGTTGAGGATTGTGAGTGGGAGAGGGAGGGTGAGCAGGTATCCAGTTAGGAGTTCTTGGGAGGGGGTTTGCAGGCAGCAGGGTGAGAAAGGGTGTTTATTTGTTTATTTGAGGGCCCCCCCCACAAGGCTTCTAGCAGAGGCATTCCCATGTCTTAGAGCACACAGAGTCATCCAGTGCACTCACAGGAATGCCATTTAACTTTGCCTTTCTCTAACCCAGGTGCCAGCCCTAATAAAGGCCACAGCCTTGGAATCAGGATGAAGCTGGAGCCTGAGGGAGCCAGGCACACTCAGGAGAGGGCAAGTAGCTGACTGGCTGGGATTTGGCCCGCATAACTCTGGACTCATTCTTTGGTTTTGGTTTTCTTTATTGTAGCTGACCGAGAGGCTCACAGGCCATCACGAGGCTCTCTGAAGCAGACTCATTTCAGGTGCAACGTGGATTCCCATCACCGATCATCCCAAAGATAAGTTGGGAGCCACGGCCTGGAGATGGGGGCGTAGCAGGTTGGGAGTTCTTGGGACAGATTTAAAAATTAGCGGAAGGAAAAGCAAACTTCTCCAAGGGCCTCTTAGGACAGCTAAAGGGAGAGGCTCTACTTTTGATGGCAGCTTTCAGGCGGGCAGTGCAGAACAGCTCTGGTTTGTGTCGTGGTTTCCGGTGTGCCGTGTTCCCTAGTGTGTCTTTGGGGTCCCTTTTGCCTTCTTCCCTCGAGGCCCTCACCACAAGCATGATGTGTGGTGTTTGATGTCCCCCTGTTTGTCACGTTCTGTGTCACGGGTGTCTGCACACATATGGGTGCCGGAGCTGTTCTGCCCTGCCGCATGGCCAGCTGCAATGGGACAAGCCCTGGGGAGTGTAAATTTGTAATGGGGGCTGTACTTGGGCTCTAGATGCTATTCCTAGATGGACCTAAGGTGTTTGCAGCTTGTGAGTTATCCTGGTGGTGTTTGACACATGTTCTAACTTTCTTTCAGGTGCAGATGCATTGCATCCATGGCAGAGGGTCAGAGTTAGCAGGTGCCGGGCCTTCCTAGGAGCAGGGTGAGTAGCAGACTTGTGGGGTTTTGGCCGATGGGGTGCCAAGATCAGGCACTGATGTTTGGTTCTCTTTACTCTAGCTGTCCGAGAGACACCAGCCCGGTGACAGCAGGACCTTCCCAGCTGACGAGGTGGCCTTTCTTTGCACGTGGCACGGACCGGCATCGCCAGATGTCTGAGAGATAAGTAGAGGGCTATGACCCACAGAGGGGATGAAGGCAGGGTGCTGGTTTGGGAATTACTGGGAAGGGTTTTTGAGTCCAATTTGGCGGTGGGGGGGTGTCCATGAAGTGGCCCCTTAGGCCCCATGAAAGCCAAGTCTCACCTTTGATCACAGTGCTGAGGTGTTCAGGGCAGAGCAGTCCCGGTGTGTCTGGTGTCACTTGTCTGCTGTGCATTATGTGTTGTTTGTGTATCTCCTGTCTTTTACCTTAGCACTTTGAGGGGCCTGTCAGAAACCTTGGCATCATTGTTAGCATCTGTGATCTCTGCATTCCTTGGCCTGGCACCCAGGCCAGAGATGCAATTCTGATACCTGTCTGAGCTCCCCAGTCAAAAGTTCTCTCTTTGGAAGCATCCAGTCAGATGTCTTGTCAGGTCTTGTTCTGAGCTGTACGGACAGCTGTGCCCCACCTGGATCCATTATGGTGGATTAGGGCTTGAAAGAATGTGAGGGCAGGCAGAGGATTCTGACCATAGGATTCCTAGGCATCCATCTTTGAATGATTGATTCCAAGAACAGTAGTTAGCATCTTCTTCCTGCAGTGTTCTCTGAGCCTTATCAGCTCACCGTCAGTTTGAACTCAGTCATCTCCTTTTGCATGCTCTCAGTCCTTGCAGCCATTTTCCTTGCCAAGAGATTTCTGTTCCTGTTGTGTCCCCGTTGTGTGTCCTGTCCTGTCTGTCCTGTGTCACGGGTGTCAGCACACATTTGTGCCGGGGCTGCTCTGCCCTGCCGCATAGCCTGGTGCGATAGGAGAGGGCCCGGGGACTTGGAATGTGTAATGTGGGGTGTAGTTGGACTCCAGATGGGATTTGTAGATGGACACAGGACATCTGGAGCTCTTAAGTTGTCCTGCAACAGTGTGACTCTTGTCCTAACGTTTTTTTCAGATTCAGATGAATTAAATCTGGGCCAGAGGGCCCCATCCTGGGTGAGGGGATTCCCCCGAGCAGGTGAGGCCCCATTTGTCTGTGGAGCAGAAGTGTACATGGTGACTCTGTTAGAGCTCACTTCTTTGTCTTTCTTTTTAGGAAGTGAATCTGGATAGCAGCAGTCAAGGTGAGCCGTGGAGAGAAGTGGTTGTTATTGCTCAGCTCTCAAGGAGAAGAATTTTTTCAGCAGCTTGATCATGTCACAAGAGGGATCTGCCCAGTGTCAAGGATGATGTTTGAGATTGAGGCTTCAGGTGAGTTGAGGATTGTGAGTGGGAGAGGGAGGGTGAGCAGGTATCCAGTTAGGAGTTCTTGGGAGGGAGTTTGCAGGCAGCAGGGTGAGAAAGGGTGTTTATTTGTTTATTTGAGGGCCCCCCCCACAAGGCTTCTAGCAGAGGCATTCCCATGTCTTAGAGCACACAGAGTCATCCAGTGCACTCACAGGAATGCCATTTAACTTTGCCTTTCTCTAACCCAGGTGCCAGCCCTAATAAAGGCCACAGCCTTGGAATCAGGATGAAGCTGGAGCCTGAGGGAGCCAGGCACACTCAGGAGAGGGCAAGTAGCTGACTGGCTGGGATTTGGCCCGCATAACTCTGGACTCATTCTTTGGTTTTGGTTTTCTTTATTGTAGCTGACCGAGAGGCTCACAGGCCATCACGAGGCTCTCTGAAGCAGACTCATTTCAGGTGCAACGTGGATTCCCATCACCGATCATCCAAAAGATAAGTTGGGAGCCACGGCCTGGAGATGGGGGCGTAGCAGGTTGGGAGTTCTTGGGACAGATTTAAAAATTAGCGGAGGGAAAAGCAAACTTGTCCAAGGGCCTCTTAGGACAGCTAAAGGGAGAGGCTCTACTTTTGATGGCAGCTTTCAGGCGGGCAGTGCAGAACAGCTCTGGTTTGTGTCGTGGTTTCCGGTGTGCCGTGTTCCCTAGTGTGTCTTTGGGGTCCCTTTTGCCTTCTTCCCTCGAGGCCCTCACCACAAGCATGATGTGTGGTGTTTGATGTCCCCCTGTTTGTCACGTTCTGTGTCACGGGTGTCTGCACACATATGGGTGCCGGAGCTGTTCTGCCCTGCCGCATGGCCAGCTGCAATGGGACAAGCCCTGGGGAGTGTAAATTTGTAATGGGGGCTGTACTTGGGCTCTAGATGCTATTCCTAGATGGACCTAAGGTGTTTGCAGCTTGTGAGTTATCCTGGTGGTGTTTGACACATGTTCTGACTTTCTTTCAGGTGCAGATGCATTGCATCCATGGCAGAGGGTCAGAGTTAGCAGGTGCCGGGCCTTCCTAGGAGCACGGTGAGTAGCAGACTTGTGGGGTTTTGGCCGATGGGGTGCCAAGATCAGGCACTGACGTTTGGTTCTCTTTACTCTAGCTGTCTGAGAGACACCAGCCCGGTGACAGCAGGACCTTCCCAGCTGACGAGGTGGCCTTTCTTTGCACGTGGCACGGACCGGCATCGCCAGATGTCTGAGAGATAAGTAGAGGGCTATGACCCACAGAGGGGATGAAGGCAGGGTGCTGGTTTGGGAATTACTGGGAAGGGTTTTTGAGTCCAATTTGGCGGTGGGGGGGTGTCCATGAAGTGGCCCCTTAGGCCCCATGAAAGCCAAGTCTCACCTTTGATCACAGTGCTGAGGTGTTCAGGGCAGAGCAGTCCCGGTGTGTCTGGTGTCACTTGTCTGCTGTGCATTATGTGTTGTTTGTGTATCTCCTGTCTTTTACCTTAGCACTTTGAGGGGCCTGTCAGAAACCTTGGCATCATTGTTAGCATCTGTGATCTCTGCATTCCTTGGCCTGGCACCCAGGCCATAGAACTTTTGACTCGGGAGCTCAGACAGGCATCAGACTCTCTTCTGTCTTTGGAAGCATCCAATCAGATGTCTTGTCAGGTCTTGTTCTGAGCTGTACGGACAGCTGTGCCCCACCTGGATCCATTATGGTGGATTAGGGCTTGAAAGAATGTGAGGGCAGGCAGAGGATTCTGACCATAGGATTCCTAGGCATCCATCTTTACTGTTCTTGGAATCAATCATTCAGTTAGCATCTTCTTCCTGCAGTGTTCTCTGAGCCTCATCAGCTCACCGTCAGTTTGAACTCAGTCATCTCCTTTTGCATGCTCTCAGTCCTTGCAGCCATTTTCCTTGCCAAGAGATTTCTGTTCCTGTTGTGTCCCCGTTGTGTGTCCTGTCCTGTCTGTCCTGTGTCACGGGTGTCAGCACACATTTGTGCCGGGGCTGCTCTGCCCTGCCGCATAGCCTGGTGCGATAGGAGAGGGCCCGGGGACTTGGAATGTGTAATGTGGGGTGTAGTTGGACTCCAGATGGGATTTGTAGATGGACACAGGACATCTGGAGCTCTTAAGTTGTCCTGCAACAGTGTGACTCTTGTCCTAACGTTTTTTTCAGATTCAGATGAATTAAGTCTGAGCCAGAGGGCCCCATCCCGGGTGAGGGGATTCCCCCTGGCAGGTGAGGCCCCATTTGTCTGTGGAGCAGAAGTGTACATGGTGACTCTGTTAGAGCTCACTTCTTTGTCTTTCTTTTTAGGAAGTGAATCTGGATAGCAGCAGTCAAGGTGGGCCGTGGAGAGAAGTGGTTGTTATTGCTCAGCTCTCAAGGAGAAGAATTTTTTCAGCAGCTTGATCATGTCACAAGAGGGATCTGCCCAGTGTCAAGGATGATGTTTGAGATTGAGGCTTCAGGTGAGTTGAGGATTGTGAGTGGGAGAGGGAGGGTGAGCAGGTATCCAGTTAGGAGTTCTTGGGAGGGGGTTTGCAGGCAGCAGGGTGAGAAAGGGTGTTTATTTGTTTATTTGAGGGCCCCCCCCACAAGGCTTCTAGCAGAGGCATTCCCATGTCTTAGAGCACACAGAGTCATCCAGTGCACTCACAGGAATGCCATTTAACTTTGCCTTTCTCTAACCCAGGTGCCAGCCCTAATAAAGGCCACAGCCTTGGAATCAGGATGAAGCTGGAGCCTGAGGGAGCCAGGCACACTCAGGAGAGGGCAAGTAGCTGACTGGCTGGGATTTGGCCCGCATAACTCTGGACTCATTCTTTGGTTTTGGTTTTCTTTATTGTAGCTGACCGAGAGGCTCACAGGCGATCACGAGGCTCTCTGAAGCAGACTCATTTCAGGTGCAACGTGGATTCCCATCACCGATCATCCCAAAGATAAGTTGGGAGCCACGGCCTGGAGATGGGGGCGTAGCAGGTTGGGAGTTCTTGGGACAGATTTAAAAATTAGCGGAAGGAAAAGCAAACTTGTCCAAGGGCCTCTTAGGACAGCTAAAGGGAGAGGCTCTACTTTTGATGGCAGCTTTCAGGCGGGCAGTGCAGAACAGCTCTGGTTTGTGTCGTGGTTTCCGGTGTGCCGTGTTCCCTAGTGTGTCTTTGGGGTCCCTTTTGCCTTCTTCCCTCGAGGCCCTCACCACAAGCATGATGTGTGGTGTTTGATGTCCCCCTGTTTGTCACGTTCTGTGTCACGGGTGTCTGCACACATATGGGTGCCGGAGCTGTTCTGCCCTGCCGCATGGCCAGCTGCAATGGGACAAGCCCTGGGGAGTGTAAATTTGTAATGGGGGCTGTACTTGGGCTCTAGATGCTATTCCTAGATGGACCTAAGGTGTTTGCAGCTTGTGAGTTATCCTGGTGGTGTTTGACACATGTTCTGACTTTCTTTCAGGTGCAGATGCATTGCATCCATGGCAGAGGGTCAGAGTTAGCAGGTGCCGGGCCTTCCTAGGAGCACGGTGAGTAGCAGACTTGTGGGGTTTTGGCCGATGGGGTGCCAAGATCAGGCACTGATGTTTGGTTCTCTTTACTCTAGCTGTCTGAGAGACACCAGCCCGGTGACAGCAGGACCTTCCCAGCTGACGAGGTGGCCTTTCTTTGCACGTGGCACGGACCGGCATTGCCAGATGTCTGAGAGATAAGTAGAGGGCTATGACCCACAGAGGGGATGAAGGCAGGGTGCTGGTTTGGGAATTACTGGGAAGGGTTTTTGAGTCCAATTTGGCGGTGGGGGGGTGTCCATGAAGTGGCCCCTTAGGCCCCATGAAAGCCAAGTCTCACCTTTGATCACAGTGCTGAGGTGTTCAGGGCAGAGCAGTCCCGGTGTGTCTGGTGTCACTTGTCTGCTGTGCATTATGTGTTGTTTGTGTATCTCCTGTCTTTTACCTTAGCACTTTGAGGGGCCTGTCAGAAACCTTGGCATCATTGTTAGCATCTGTGATCTCTGCATTCCTTGGCCTGGCACCCAGGCCAGAGATGCAATTCTGATACCTGTCTGAGCTCCCCAGTCAAAAGTTCTCTCTTTGGAAGCATCCAGTCAGATGTCTTGTCAGGTCTTGTTCTGAGCTGTACGGACAGCTGTGCCCCACCTGGATCCATTATGGTGGATTAGGGCTTGAAAGAATGTGAGGGCAGGCAGAGGATTCTGACCATAGGATTCCTAGGCATCCATCTTTGAATGATTGATTCCAAGAACAGTAGTTAGCATCTTCTTCCTGCAGTGTTCTCTGAGCCTTATCAGCTCACCGTCAGTTTGAACTCAGTCATCTCCTTTTGCATGCTCTCAGTCCTTGCAGCCATTTTCCTTGCCAAGAGATTTCTGTTCCTGTTGTGTCCCCGTTGTGTGTCCTGTCCTGTCTGTCCTGTGTCACGGGTGTCAGCACACATTTGTGCCGGGGCTGCTCTGCCCTGCCGCATAGCCTGGTGCGATAGGAGAGGGCCCGGGGACTTGGAATGTGTAATGTGGGGTGTAGTTGGACTCCAGATGGGATTTGTAGATGGACACAGGACATCTGGAGCTCTTAAGTTGTCCTGCAACAGTGTGACTCTTGTCCTAACGTTTTTTTCAGATTCAGATGAATTAAATCTGGGCCAGAGGGCCCCATCCTGGGTGAGGGGATTCCCCCGAGCAGGTGAGGCCCCATTTGTCTGTGGAGCAGAAGTGTACATGGTGACTCTGTTAGAGCTCACTTCTTTGTCTTTCTTTTTAGGAAGTGAATCTGGATAGCAGCAGTCAAGGTGAGCCGTGGAGAGAAGTGGTTGTTATTGCTCAGCTCTCAAGGAGAAGAATTTTTTCAGCAGCTTGATCATGTCACAAGAGGGATCTGCCCAGTGTCAAGGATGATGTTTGAGATTGAGGCTTCAGGTGAGTTGAGGATTGTGAGTGGGAGAGGGAGGGTGAGCAGGTATCCAGTTAGGAGTTCTTGGGAGGGAGTTTGCAGGCAGCAGGGTGAGAAAGGGTGTTTATTTGTTTATTTGAGGGCCCCCCCCACAAGGCTTCTAGCAGAGGCATTCCCATGTCTTAGAGCACACAGAGTCATCCAGTGCACTCACAGGAATGCCATTTAACTTTGCCTTTCTCTAACCCAGGTGCCAGCCCTAATAAAGGCCACAGCCTTGGAATCAGGATGAAGCTGGAGCCTGAGGGAGCCAGGCACACTCAGGAGAGGGCAAGTAGCTGACTGGCTGGGATTTGGCCCACATAACTCTGGACTCATTCTTTGGTTTTGGTTTTCTTTATTGTAGCTGACCGAGAGGCTCACAGGCCATCACGAGGCTCTCTGAAGCAGACTCATTTCAGGTGCAACGTGGATTCCCATCACCGATCATCCAAAAGATAAGTTGGGAGCCACGGCCTGGAGATGGGGGCGTAGCAGGTTGGGAGTTCTTGGGACAGATTTAAAAATTAGCGGAGGGAAAAGCAAACTTGTCCAAGGGCCTCTTAGGACAGCTAAAGGGAGAGGCTCTACTTTTGATGGCAGCTTTCAGGCGGGCAGTGCAGAACAGCTCTGGTTTGTGTCGTGGTTTCCGGTGTGCCGTGTTCCCTAGTGTGTCTTTGGGGTCCCTTTTGCCTTCTTCCCTCGAGGCCCTCACCACAAGCATGATGTGTGGTGTTTGATGTCCCCCTGTTTGTCACGTTCTGTGTCACGGGTGTCTGCACACATATGGGTGCCGGAGCTGTTCTGCCCTGCCGCATGGCCAGCTGCAATGGGACAAGCCCTGGGGAGTGTAAATTTGTAATGGGGGCTGTACTTGGGCTCTAGATGCTATTCCTAGATGGACCTAAGGTGTTTGCAGCTTGTGAGTTATCCTGGTGGTGTTTGACACATGTTCTGACTTTCTTTCAGGTGCAGATGCATTGCATCCATGGCAGAGGGTCAGAGTTAGCAGGTGCCGGGCCTTCCTAGGAGCACGGTGAGTAGCAGACTTGTGGGGTTTTGGCCGATGGGGTGCCAAGATCAGGCACTGATGTTTGGTTCTCTTTACTCTAGCTGTCTGAGAGACACCAGCCCGGTGACAGCAGGACCTTCCCAGCTGACGAGGTGGCCTTTCTTTGCACCTGGCACGGACCGGCATTGCCAGATGTCTGAGAGATAAGTAGAGGGCTATGACCCACAGAGGGGATGAAGGCAGGGTGCTGGTTTGGGAATTACTGGGAAGGGTTTTTGAGTCCAATTTGGCGGTGGGGGGGGTGTCCATGAAGTGGCCCCTTAGGCCCCATGAAAGCCAAGTCTCACCTTTGATCACAGTGCTGAGGTGTTCAGGGCAGAGCAGTCCCGGTGTGTCTGGTGTCACTTGTCTGCTGTGCATTATGTGTTGTTTGTGTATCTCCTGTCTTTTACCTTAGCACTTTGAGGGGCCTGTCAGAAACCTTGGCATCATTGTTAGCATCTGTGATCTCTGCATTCCTTGGCCTGGCACCCAGGCCATAGAACTTTTGACTCGGGAGCTCAGACAGGCATCAGACTCTCTTCTGTCTTTGGAAGCATCCAATCAGATGTCTTGTCAGGTCTTGTTCTGAGCTGTACGGACAGCTGTGCCCCACCTGGATCCATTATGGTGGATTAGGGCTTGAAAGAATGTGAGGGCAGGCAGAGGATTCTGACCATAGGATTCCTAGGCATCCATCTTTACTGTTCTTGGAATCAATCATTCAGTTAGCATCTTCTTCCTGCAGTGTTCTCTGAGCCTCATCAGCTCACCGTCAGTTTGAACTCAGTCATCTCCTTTTGCATGCTCTCAGTCCTTGCAGCCATTTTCCTTGCCAAGAGATTTCTGTTCCTGTTGTGTCCCCGTTGCGTGTCCTGTCCTGTCTGTCCTGTGTCACGGGTGTCAGCACACATTTGTGCCGGGGCTGCTCTGCCCTGCCGCATAGCCTGGTGCGATAGGAGAGGGCCCGGGGACTTGGAATGTGTAATGTGGGGTGTAGTTGGACTCCAGATGGGATTTGTAGATGGACACAGGACATCTGGAGCTCTTAAGTTGTCCTGCAACAGTGTGACTCTTGTCCTAACGTTTTTTTCAGATTCAGATGAATTAAGTCTGAGCCAGAGGGCCCCATCCCGGGTGAGGGGATTCCCCCTGGCAGGTGAGGCCCCATTTGTCTGTGGAGCAGAAGTGTACATGGTGACTCTGTTAGAGCTCACTTCTTTGTCTTTCTTTTTAGGAAGTGAATCTGGATAGCAGCAGTCAAGGTGAGCCGTGGAGAGAAGTGGTTGTTATTGCTCAGCTCTCAAGGAGAAGAATTTTTTCAGCAGCTTGATCATGTCACAAGAGGGATCTGCCCAGTGTCAAGGATGATGTTTGAGATTGAGGCTTCAGGTGAGTTGAGGATTGTGAGTGGGAGAGGGAGGGTGAGCAGGTATCCAGTTAGGAGTTCTTGGGAGGGGGTTTGCAGGCAGCAGGGTGAGAAAGGGTGTTTATTTGTTTATTTGAGGGCCCCCCCCACAAGGCTTCTAGCAGAGGCATTCCCATGTCTTAGAGCACACAGAGTCATCCAGTGCACTCACAGGAATGCCATTTAACTTTGCCTTTCTCTAACCCAGGTGCCAGCCCTAATAAAGGCCACAGCCTTGGAATCAGGATGAAGCTGGAGCCTGAGGGAGCCAGGCACACTCAGGAGAGGGCAAGTAGCTGACTGGCTGGGATTTGGCCCGCATAACTCTGGACTCATTCTTTGGTTTTGGTTTTCTTTATTGTAGCTGACCGAGAGGCTCACAGGCCATCACGAGGCTCTCTGAAGCAGACTCATTTCAGGTGCAACGTGGATTCCCATCACCGATCATCCCAAAGATAAGTTGGGAGCCACGGCCTGGAGATGGGGGCGTAGCAGGTTGGGAGTTCTTGGGACAGATTTAAAAATTAGCGGAAGGAAAAGCAAACTTCTCCAAGGGCCTCTTAGGACAGCTAAAGGGAGAGGCTCTACTTTTGATGGCAGCTTTCAGGCGGGCAGTGCAGAACAGCTCTGGTTTGTGTCGTGGTTTCCGGTGTGCTGTGTTCCCTAGTGTGTCTTTGGGGTCCCTTTTGCCTTCTTCCCTCGAGGCCCTCACCACAAGCATGATGTGTGGTGTTTGATGTCCCCCTGTTTGTCACGTTCTGTGTCACGGGTGTCTGCACACATATGGGTGCCGGAGCTGTTCTGCCCTGCCGCATGGCCAGCTGCAATGGGACAAGCCCTGGGGAGTGTAAATTTGTAATGGGGGCTGTACTTGGGCTCTAGATGCTATTCCTAGATGGACCTAAGGTGTTTGCAGCTTGTGAGTTATCCTGGTGGTGTTTGACACATGTTCTGACTTTCTTTCAGGTGCAGATGCATTGCATCCATGGCAGAGGGTCAGAGTTAGCAGGTGCCGGGCCTTCCTAGGAGCAGGGTGAGTAGCAGACTTGTGGGGTTTTGGCCGATGGGGTGCCAAGATCAGGCACTGATGTTTGGTTCTCTTTACTCTAGCTGTCTGAGAGACACCAGCCCGGTGACAGCAGGACCTTCCCAGCTGACGAGGTGGCCTTTCTTTGCACGTGGCACGGACCGGCATCGCCAGATGTCTGAGAGATAAGTAGAGGGCTATGACCCACAGAGGGGATGAAGGCAGGGTGCTGGTTTGGGAATTACTGGGAAGGGTTTTTGAGTCCAATTTGGCGGTGGGGGGGTGTCCATGAAGTGGCCCCTTAGGCCCCATGAAAGCCAAGTCTCACCTTTGATCACAGTGCTGAGGTGTTCAGGGCAGAGCAGTCCCGGTGTGTCTGGTGTCACTTGTCTGCTGTGCATTATGTGTTGTTTGTGTATCTCCTGTCTTTTACCTTAGCACTTTGAGGGGCCTGTCAGAAACCTTGGCATCATTGTTAGCATCTGTGATCTCTGCATTCCTTGGCCTGGCACCCAGGCCATAGAACTTTTGACTCGGGAGCTCAGACAGGCATCAGACTCTCTTCTGTCTTTGGAAGCATCCAATCAGATGTCTTGTCAGGTCTTGTTCTGAGCTGTACGGACAGCTGTGCCCCACCTGGATCCATTATGGTGGATTAGGGCTTGAAAGAATGTGAGGGCAGGCAGAGGATTCTGACCATAGGATTCCTAGGCATCCATCTTTACTGTTCTTGGAATCAATCATTCAGTTAGCATCTTCTTCCTGCAGTGTTCTCTGAGCCTCATCAGCTCACCGTCAGTTTGAACTCAGTCATCTCCTTTTGCATGCTCTCAGTCCTTGCAGCCATTTTCCTTGCCAAGAGATTTCTGTTCCTGTTGTGTCCCCGTTGCGTGTCCTGTCCTGTCTGTCCTGTGTCACGGGTGTCAGCACACATTTGTGCCGGGGCTGCTCTGCCCTGCCGCATAGCCTGGTGCGATAGGAGAGGGCCCGGGGACTTGGAATGTGTAATGTGGGGTGTAGTTGGACTCCAGATGGGATTTGTAGATGGACACAGGACATCTGGAGCTCTTAAGTTGTCCTGCAACAGTGTGACTCTTGTCCTAACGTTTTTTTCAGATTCAGATGAATTAAGTCTGAGCCAGAGGGCCCCATCCCGGGTGAGGGGATTCCCCCTGGCAGGTGAGGCCCCATTTGTCTGTGGAGCAGAAGTGTACATGGTGACTCTGTTAGAGCTCACTTCTTTGTCTTTCTTTTTAGGAAGTGAATCTGGATAGCAGCAGTCAAGGTGAGCCGTGGAGAGAAGTGGTTGTTATTGCTCAGCTCTCAAGGAGAAGAATTTTTTCAGCAGCTTGATCATGTCACAAGAGGGATCTGCCCAGTGTCAAGGATGATGTTTGAGATTGAGGCTTCAGGTGAGTTGAGGATTGTGAGTGGGAGAGGGAGGGTGAGCAGGTATCCAGTTAGGAGTTCTTGGGAGGGGGTTTGCAGGCAGCAGGGTGAGAAAGGGTGTTTATTTGTTTATTTGAGGGCCCCCCCCACAAGGCTTCTAGCAGAGGCATTCCCATGTCTTAGAGCACACAGAGTCATCCAGTGCACTCACAGGAATGCCATTTAACTTTGCCTTTCTCTAACCCAGGTGCCAGCCCTAATAAAGGCCACAGCCTTGGAATCAGGATGAAGCTGGAGCCTGAGGGAGCCAGGCACACTCAGGAGAGGGCAAGTAGCTGACTGGCTGGGATTTGGCCCGCATAACTCTGGACTCATTCTTTGGTTTTGGTTTTCTTTATTGTAGCTGACCGAGAGGCTCACAGGCCATCACGAGGCTCTCTGAAGCAGACTCATTTCAGGTGCAACGTGGATTCCCATCACCGATCATCCCAAAGATAAGTTGGGAGCCACGGCCTGGAGATGGGGGCGTAGCAGGTTGGGAGTTCTTGGGACAGATTTAAAAATTAGCGGAAGGAAAAGCAAACTTCTCCAAGGGCCTCTTAGGACAGCTAAAGGGAGAGGCTCTACTTTTGATGGCAGCTTTCAGGCGGGCAGTGCAGAACAGCTCTGGTTTGTGTCGTGGTTTCCGGTGTGCTGTGTTCCCTAGTGTGTCTTTGGGGTCCCTTTTGCCTTCTTCCCTCGAGGCCCTCACCACAAGCATGATGTGTGGTGTTTGATGTCCCCCTGTTTGTCACGTTCTGTGTCACGGGTGTCTGCACACATATGGGTGCCGGAGCTGTTCTGCCCTGCCGCATGGCCAGCTGCAATGGGACAAGCCCTGGGGAGTGTAAATTTGTAATGGGGGCTGTACTTGGGCTCTAGATGCTATTCCTAGATGGACCTAAGGTGTTTGCAGCTTGTGAGTTATCCTGGTGGTGTTTGACACATGTTCTGACTTTCTTTCAGGTGCAGATGCATTGCATCCATGGCAGAGGGTCAGAGTTAGCAGGTGCCGGGCCTTCCTAGGAGCAGGGTGAGTAGCAGACTTGTGGGGTTTTGGCCGATGGGGTGCCAAGATCAGGCACTGATGTTTGGTTCTCTTTACTCTAGCTGTCTGAGAGACACCAGCCCGGTGACAGCAGGACCTTCCCAGCTGACGAGGTGGCCTTTCTTTGCACCTGGCACGGACCGGCATCACCAGATGTCTGAGAGATAAGTAGAGGGCTATGACCCACAGAGGGGATGAAGGCAGGGTGCTGGTTTGGGAATTACTGGGAAGGGTTTTTGAGTCCAATTTGGCGGTGGGGGGGTGTCCATGAAGTGGCCCCTTAGGCCCCATGAAAGCCAAGTCTCACCTTTGATCACAGTGCTGAGGTGTTCAGGGCAGAGCAGTCCCGGTGTGTCTGGTGTCACTTGTCTGCTGTGCATTATGTGTTGTTTGTGTATCTCCTGTCTTTTACCTTAGCACTTTGAGGGGCCTGTCAGAAACCTTGGCATCATTGTTAGCATCTGTGATCTCTGCATTCCTTGGCCTGGCACCCAGGCCATAGAACTTTTGACTCGGGAGCTCAGACAGGCATCAGACTCTCTTCTGTCTTTGGAAGCATCCAATCAGATGTCTTGTCAGGTCTTGTTCTGAGCTGTACGGACAGCTGTGCCCCACCTGGATCCATTATGGTGGATTAGGGCTTGAAAGAATGTGAGGGCAGGCAGAGGATTCTGACCATAGGATTCCTAGGCATCCATCTTTACTGTTCTTGGAATCAATCATTCAGTTAGCATCTTCTTCCTGCAGTGTTCTCTGAGCCTCATCAGCTCACCGTCAGTTTGAACTCAGTCATCTCCTTTTGCATGCTCTCAGTCCTTGCAGCCATTTTCCTTGCCAAGAGATTTCTGTTCCTGTTGTGTCCCCGTTGTGTGTCCTGTCCTGTCTGTCCTGTGTCACGGGTGTCAGCACACATTTGTGCCGGGGCTGCTCTGCCCTGCCGCATAGCCTGGTGCGATAGGAGAGGGCCCGGGGACTTGGAATGTGTAATGTGGGGTGTAGTTGGACTCTAGATGGGATTTGTAGATGGACACAGGACATCTGGAGCTCTTTAGCTGTCCTGCCGCCCTGTGACTTTTGTCCTGACTTTGTTTCAGATTCACCTCCCTAGGTGACTGCAGTGGTTCTATCTAACCCCAACCCTTCTCAAAGCGTGTGAAGGTCAATAATTCATCTTCCAGAAGTTATCTCCAGTCCTGGCTTGTATTTTATGTACCTGTGTTGGTTTATGTTTGTATGTACCTATACCATGTGTATCTCTGTTGGATTATACTCTGTGTACTCACATTCTGTGTACCTATGTTGGCTTGTACTGTGTGTACTTACACAGCATGTAAGTGCGTTACCCTATATTGTGTATACTTACACCCTGTGTACACTTGCACTGTTTGCCTCAGCTGATATTGTCTGTACTTACATTGTGCCACTTACGAACGCAGCTGCCCTGACCTGGCACGTAGTCACAGTTAGGTAGCACAGTTATAAAAACTTTACTGTTGATCTGTCTTTTGTGGGATTTTGGGTAGATAATTTATTGGTCCAGAGTGGGGAGAAGTCCTAGCTGTCAGATAACCACTCTTTAGCCACTTCCTGTCGTCTCGCAGGTCCCTGAAGCTGCCAACTTCCCCCGAATCTACCATTTAACATCAAGGAGCGGCAGCCAGAAGATGTGATAGAAGATGTGTCACAGCACGTTCCTCAGTGTCTGGAGTCAGGGCCGCAGCGAGCGTCTAAGCGGAAAGAGTGTGTGAGAGCACGTGGCTGTGTCTGTGTCTGCTCGTCTCTGCATGGGTGGGCACATGCTGACTGGAGTTAACCTTGTGTGTGACTTTTTTTATTCTAAATTTAACAATGAGTTGCAAAACCTGACAGCAAATCTCCAGCCAGGTTATATTGTATGTACTGACATGGAATGTACCCATGTTGGCTTAAAACCCAGAAAAACAGACGAAGATGGGCAAGAAAAAACCCAGAAAAAAACCCCAAGATGGGCAAGAAAAAACCCTGAAAAAACCCCGAAGACGGGCAAGAAAAAAAACAGAAGAAAATGAGAAAATACCCCCCAAGATGGGCAAGAAAAACCCAGGAAAAACCCCCAAGATGGGCAAGAAAAAACCCAAAGAAAACCCAGAAAAAAATTCCAAGAAGGGCAAGAAAAGACCCAGGAAACACCCAGAAAAAATTGGAAAGAAATTATATATAGTATTACATGCATTATGGATGGTATTGATTTATGTTATATAAAGAATTGTTAAATTATTTTAAATATAAAATATCTGCATATATTTGAAACAAGTTTATATTTCCTAAAATACACTAGAAAAAGATATAAATATAGATTTATCATATCTATCATTTGTTATATATTACACCATATCCATAGATATAAATAAAGTAAGTGGGCTGTTGTTTTTTATTAATTTTTTATAAGTAGTTTAAAATATTAGTTTTTTTTGGTAAAAGCAGGGGTTTTAGTATGAAAATTATAAGTACAGATAATATAAAGGTAGAATTCGAAGTATAGAAATAGATCAGAAATAGCTAAAGATTAGTATAAAAATTAAAAATATAAGAAAAAATAAGTTGTAGCAGTAGATATGGTTCATAATTTTAAAAATAATTCATCTCTATTATTTGAATAGGATACATATTATATAGAATGATTAATATAATGCTTAAATATAAACTATAAATATAAATGTGAATATAGTCATGCAAGTTATATATATAAAAATATTTCAATACAGTTTAAAAGAATAGAGCTTTTTTGTATTTATTAGGATGGGATTTTTATTTTAAATAATACATTTCTATCATGCTTTTAATTTTAAACATAGAGATATCCAATCAATATAGAAAGATATTTATAAAACCACAAAATATATTCTGTCTATTCCTATTATTTATATTTACTTATATTATATAAATTACATGCTACATCAATGTCCACTATAAATATGCATGTGAGTATAAATACGGGAAATAGAAATACCAAATTTATGGTTTTAAAGCAAGGGGGCTTGTTTGCTTCTGATCGGGTAAGATTTTTGGCATTTATTTCAGAGGAGTTTTATTTCAGCGTGGGGTCGCCCTGTTTTTTGCCGCCTTCGCTGCCCGCAGCCCCGAGGCGCGCTGCGCCCCCGGCTGGGGCGGGCGGCAGTGCTGCCGCCTTGTGGGCAGAGCGCGGTACTGCAGGCGTGCGCCGGCAGGCAGCCGAGAGGCCGCCGTGTTGGGAGTGGCGTGTCGCGGGTGTCTCGGACTGTTCCTTGACCTTCTCCAGATGGCGGCGAAAAGGGCGGGGAAGTGGAGGACCCGGCTCGGTCTAATCTGCTGCCTTCATGAAATACCGGCCCCGGCGCGGCTCCGATGGGATTTTCTGTGGCCTTTCAAGTGTACCCGATGCAGTCTGTGGGGTCAGTGATGGCGCTAGCGGGTGCATTTTGGCGTGTTTCTGAAAGGCATCTGGGTTATCCCCTCTCTCTCCCTAGGGCCTCTTTCGGCCGGCTTCTTGGGAAGGGCGTGTCACGAATGTCGCGGACTTTCTTTGACCTTCTCAAGTTGGCGGCGAAATGGGTGGGAACATTGCACACCCCGGTAAATCTGCCGCCCTGTGGCTACAGAGCGGTACTGCACCCCCCCGAGCCAGCTGGGTGCCCGGGGCGGGGCAAGGACGCCGCTGCCGAGGGAGGGAAGGGTGAGGGGCGGGCCAGGGTCTGTAAATGCCGGGGACGGGGGAAGGACATTTCAGGAGTGCAAAGGGACACAATGACCGAGAGAAACGGCGGGGGCGGCCCGGCGGGGCCAGTTTCGGTGGGCAGCGGAGGCGCGGTCGCAGCGCTCCACGGGTCGGGGGCAGCGGGCGGGGGCGGGCGAGCGGCGTCGGAACAAGGCTGCAGCCCCCGGGCCCGCGCCCGCCCCGCTCCAGTCGCTGGGAGCGACCGCGGGCCGGACAATCCCGGCGGGGCGGCCCCGGGCAGGCGGTGCAGGAGGCGGAGCGGGGCCGTGGCTCTCGCCGCCGTCGCTGCCGCCAGCTTTGGAAGGTCGGGCCGGGCGCCCGTCCCGTCCCGCCGGCTCCCGGTCTCTGTAAACTCCTCTCTGGCTTCGCAGGTCCGTGCTGGAGAGGGGGAGAAAGGGCCCTGCTGGTTGCCGTGTCCTCGGTGGGCAGCGAGCTCTGACCTTGGCCGGATGGGCTGCTGAGTAATGGAACAATGGGGATGCGCTTTTATGTATTTAGTGACCTTTACAGATTTCTCCCCCTGCTTCAGGTGAGCGTGCATCATTGCAGGCTTGGGATTGAGTGAAATGCGCTGAGGAAACCAGCTCTGGGGAGGGAAATGCTCTGTTAACATGTGCCTGTTCTTCTGTCAGACTCATCACAGCAGGACAGCATGAAGACTGAAAGTGTAAGAAGATGTGGAGGGAAAGAGAGAATCTGACAGGAGCACCGAACGCGCGAGCGCATGAATTTTGCTTTTTGCTTGGATGTAAACTCAGGAGTTGAAAGGAATTTGGGAGTGAGAAGGGACATTTCAGAAGGTGAAGAAGAAAAAGAAGTTGTTGTTGTTGTTACAGGCCTGGCAAAATCTTTTGTTCTAGCTAATAAAAGAAGTTAGTTTAAATAAAAAAAAGAAAAAAAAAAGTAGTTTTTCTTTACCTGACTATTATATTCATTGGTGGTATATGGTGTGTTGTTTAATTTCTTGGTATGATTAACTCAGTGTAAGTTGTTTTTTGAGTGAACTAACTTTCTGGATGGGTTGGTTTGAATTTGAGACAGGATTGACTTCAATAGGTTTCTTTCATAGACTTGTGATAGTTATTACTGGGGTTTTGGCTTTGTTTACTGTATGCATAAACATACAGCTTTGGTTGGGCCAGCTGGGCTGGCGGAGTTTGTGGGTGTGAATTTATTCGATGGCTTTTGTTAAATGCAGTGTTTAATTTTTGAAAGGTTTTTCAATGTAGTGGTTTTAAGGTGGTTTTTAGAATTGATTGTATGGTTTGATGTTGTTTATAGTTGCTGTCCGGTAAGGGATGTGGTGTGAGTACTTGAACGTTATGGTTTTGGTTTTCCTAAGTTCCATTTTCTTTCTGGTTCGATAGGTTTTTTTAGTTTTATTTTTGGTGCCAGGGGTATTCACGTGGTGGGTTTTTATAGGCAATATGTTTTTTAATTTGGGCAGTGAAAGCATAAAAATAAAAAATCTAAACTGTTAAAATACTAAAAAATATAAGTTAGTTTTCTTTTAATTTTAAATTAAGTTTTATAGATTATTGGTTTTTATTTGTGCATTAGCATAAAGGTAGAGCTTTGGGGGCTTCTTTTAGTACTGTTTAGTTTTGAGTCTAGTGAGTTGGTTTGATTTAATTTTTAGTGGGTGTTGGTTTTTCTTAGCAGTTGTGTCATTTTCAAGGTGTATTTGAGTTTTATGGGGTTTTTGAGATATTGGTTTAGGAGGAAGTTTATGATGAGAATGTGCGGAGGTTTTGGGCTAGTTATAGTGGGATTTAAAATTTCTTTACAGTTAGGTTTATGTGAGGTTTTATGAGGGTTCAATGTTGTGGGATGTTTGTTCCGTTAGTAATAAAAATAGGTTTTGTTTTGATGTGCTGCGATGGGATGAGCGTGTGCTGCGTGCCGGTGCTGACAAAGGTACGGTATTGTTGTGGCTCTGATGTGTCGGGTTAATGAATTTATATGGTTTAATATATCATTTAAAATAGAAATAAATATAAATTTAAAAATATATATAAAATTTGAGTGGTAAATATAAATATAGAGAACAGATACATATATAAAACTATTAAACATATGTAAACATATATAAAACTATGGTATATAATTGTTAATATTAATTATGGTATATAATTGTAACATATATATATAACAGACTATAATTTATATATTATTATGTTACAAAGATATAAAAATATAGAATGTAAATATAAAAATGTTAAAATAAATTGGAGATTTTTTGGGGTTGTTTTAGGTTATAGGCTGGGGTTTTTTTATAAATACTATAAATAGAAATAATACAAAAATAGAAATCCTGATATACAGATATCGGTACATATAATAAATAAAATGTATTATTTTTATTTTATATATCTAACTTTAAATATTTATATATTTTCTTTATTAATATAATAAATATGAATCAATATAAGGTATTATCTCTAATATGTAATATCTATAAAGAAAATTATAAATGTAGATGTGAATAGAATTTTAAATATTTAATTAAATGAAGGGGTGTCTTTGGTTTTTATTTGGTTAGAGACAGAGGTTTTATTTTAAATAATATAATTATTATAAAAATGTGAATATTAAGATAGAACTATATAATAAATATATAAAGAGAAATTATTAAGCTATGAATATAAATTTAAATATAAATTTATGTAAGTAAAATGCAGATTTGTAATATAATTTATATTGCCATATAAGGTTATTTATATTCTATAAGTGGGAATATAAATATAAACATATGTAAATATATTTTAAAGGAAAGGGAATTTTTGGCTTTTATTTAAGTAGAGGCAGGGGTTTTATTTTAAACAATATAACTGTTACAGAAGTAAAAATCTTAACACAGAAATTTATATATTTTTATACATATATTTTTATATATTGATTATATAAGTGCTTGGAGTAGATGTAATTTAGAATATAAATTTATTTATAAATTGACATTGATAAAGATAAATGTATAAGTAAGCAATATACATTATGTTCACATTTATATTTATAATGTCTATTAAATATGAAAACATAAGGATATATATATTTAAATGTTGTTTAAAAGAAAGGGTTGGGGTTTTTTTGGTTCTTATTGGGTTAGAGGCAGGGCTTTTATTTTAAATAATATGAATATGGATATTACTGTTCTACTATCAAGATATAAATATATACATAAATATAAAATATATCTCAATATTTAGAAATAGATAAGTAAATATAAATAGCAGGAAGAAATGTAATATAGAATACAAATAACAGTATGCATTAGTATACATTTTAAATGTCAATGTGAATATAAACTTGAAAAAATCAATTTAAAAAAATTTAAATACAGTTGAAAAAAAAGGGGTTCTTTTTGGCTATAATTTGGGCGGAGGCAGGATTTATAAAAAATAATATAAATGTTACAGAAGTAAAAATCCTAACACAGAAATAAATAAAAACTATATGAAGATACATATAAAAGTATATAAATAGGGTTAGGTTAATTTATAAAAATTTATAAATTAATCGAACATTAAAAATGAAAAATTAAACATTATATTCAAAATGTATATTTGTGTATAAATGTGGATATAAATATGAAAAATATAATTTAAAAAAAATTAACTACATGTAAATTAAAGGGGTTCTTTTTGGCTTTTATACAGGTAGAAAGAGAGGAATTATTTTAAATAATGTAAATTTTACAGAAGCAAAAATCCTAAAACAAATATATACAGACTATGTAAAAATATGTATAAAAATATATAAATAAATTTAAGTATTAGGAATAGATGTAATATAGACTATAAATTTATTTATAAATAAAATGTATAAATAGACAGTATACATCAATATACATTATAAAGGTGAGTATTATTATGAAAAAATATTTAAAAAAATATTTAAATATTTCTTAAAAGAAATTACTCGGTTTTGTTTGCTGTTTTCCTTTTTTATCCTATTAGGTTAGAGGCAGGAGGGTTTTTTTTCTTCTTACTGGTTTATTTGGGGCATTTATTTCAGAGCAGTTTTTGGTGGGGGTCGCGCCTGTTCTTTTTTGCCGCCTTCCCTGCCCGCAGCCCCGAGGCGCGCGGCGCCCCCGGCTGGGGCGGGCGGCAGTGCTGCTGCCTTGTGGGCAGAGCAGTTCTGCATAGAGAGGCCGCCACCTTGGGAGGGGCTCAGTGAGGCTTCCGCGCCTGCCCCTCTCCCTAGCCCTCTTTCCTTTTCCCCGTATTCGCCTTGTCTCGCTCCCTTTCCTCCACTCTGCATTGTGCAGGATGCCTCCCAGACCCAAGCTGCCACCACCTTTAAGTCAGGCAGGTTTGAGGGTCCCAAATGGCTCCAGCATTCTTTAGCAAGGAACCTGGGCTGCTGAGGTTTCTTCTTCTAGGAAAGGGCTGGCATTGGCCTTCCCTGGAGTGGCTGGCTGCCTGCTGAAATTACTGCTTTGCCAAATATGCCTACCAGACCCAAGCCTGCACCAGTGGTAACTCCAGCTGCGGTGGCCATGGCACGTGCCTCATGCTATCTCCCATCAGGAACCTGGGTGGCTGAGTGACGCTTAGCTGAGGAATGGGCAGGCGTTCACGTTCAGGAGGCCAAGGGGCCCTTAGTGGCCGGCTGCCTGCTGAAATTCTGTATTCAAGGTTGTGTCGTGGACCCACGCTGCCACAACGTTTAAGTCAGATAGGTTTGAGGGTCCCAAGTGGTCTCAGCAGTCTGCCATCAGAAACCTGAGCTGGTGAGTTACACTTAGCTGTGTAAAGGGCGGCATTGGTGTTCAGGAGGCCCAGGGGCTGTTAGTGGCCGGCTGCCTGCTGAAATGCTGCATTGCCAAATACGCCTAGCAGACCCAAGCTGGCACCAGTTCCAACTCCAGCCCTTTGGCCTCGGCACGTGTTTCCTGCCATCTGCCACATGAACCTGGTGTGCTGAGGTTTGCTTACCTGGGAAAAGGGTCAGCATTAGTGTTCAGGGGCCTGTGGCCTGGAGTGACCGGCTGCCTGCTGAAATTCCGCATTGCGCAGGATGCCTCGTGGATCCAAGCTGCCACCACCGCAAGGTCCGGCAGGTTTAAGAGTCACAAATGCCTGCAGCAACCTGCCATCAGGAAACTGAGCTGGTGAGTTACACTTCCTTGTGTAGAGGGTGGCATTTCTCTCCTGTGCCCAGGGGCCCTTAGTGGCCGGCTGCCTGCTGAAATTTCTGCATTGCCAAATGCGCCGTGCAGACCCAAGCTGGCACCAGTTCCAACTCCAGCCCTTTGGCCTCGGCACGTGTCTCCTGCCATCTGCCACATGAACCTGGGCTGCTGAGTTTTGCTTACCTGGGAAAAGGGTCAGCATTAGTGTTCAGGGGCCTGTGGCCCGGAGTGACCGGCCGTCTGCCACCTGATGTTCTGCGTTGTGCAGGATGCCTCCTGGACCAAAGTTGCTATCACCACAAAATCAGGCTGGTTTCAGAGTCCGAAGCGCCTGCAGCAATCTGCCACACCAACCTGGGCTGCTGAGGTTTGCTTACCTGGGAAAAGGGTCAGCACTAGTGTTCAGGGGCCTGTGGCCCGGAGCGACCGGCTGTCTGCTGAATGTCCGCCTTGCGCAGGATGCCTCGTGGATCCAAGCTGCTACCACTGCAAAGTCAGGCTGGTTTGAGAGTCAGAAATGCCTGCAGCACCCTGCGATCAGAAACCTGAGCTGGTGAGTTACACTTAGCTGTGTAAAGGGCGGCATTGGTGTTCAGGAGGCCCAGGGGCCGTTAGTGGCCGGCTGCCTGCTGAAATGCTGCATTGCCAAATACGCCTAGCAGACCCAAGCTGGCACCAGTTCCAACTCCAGCCCTTTGGCCTCGGCACGTGTCTCCTGCCATGTGCCACATGAACCTGGGCTGCTGAGTTTTGCTTACCTGGGAAAAGGGTCAGCATTAGTGTTCAGGGGCCTGTGGCCCGGAGTGACTGGCCGTCTGCCACCTGATGTTCTGCGTTGTGCAGGATGCCTCCCGGACCAAAGTTGCTACGACCACAAAATCAGGCTGGTTTCAGAGTCCCAAGCGCCTGCAGCAATCTGCCACACCAACCTGGGCTGCTGAGGTTTGCTTACCTGGGAAAAGGGTAGCACTAATTTTAAGGGGCCTGTGGCGTGGAGTGACCGGCTGCCTGCTGAAATTCCGCATTGCGCAGGATGCCGCCTGGACGCAAGCTGCCGCCACTGCAAAGTCAGGCTGGTTTGAGAGTCAGAAATGCCTGCAGCACCCTGCCATCAGAAACCTGAGCTGGTGAGTAACACTTCCCTGTGTAAAGGGCGGCATTGGTGTTCAGGAGGCCCAGGAGCTGTTAGTGGCCGGATGCCTGCTGAAATGCTGCATTGCCAAATACGCCGTGCAGACCCAAGCTGGCACCAGTTCCAACTCCAGCCATTTGACCTCGGCACGTGTCTCCTGCCATCTGCCACATGAACCTGGTGTGCTGAGGTTTGCTTACCTGGGAAAAGGGTCAGCATTAGTGTTCAGGGGCCTGTGGCCTGGAGTGACCGGCTGCCTGCTGAAATTCCGCATTGCGCAGGATGCCTCGTGGATCCAAGCTGCCACCACCGCAAGGTCCGGCAGGTTTAAGAGTCACAAATGCCTGCAGCAACCTGCCATCAGGAAACTGAGCTGGTGAGTTACACTTCCTTGTGTAGAGGGTGGCATTTCTCTCCTGTGCCCAGGGGCCCTTAGTGGCCGGCTGCCTGCTGCAATTTCTGCATTGCCAAATACGCCGTGCAGACCCAAGCTGGCACCAGTTCCAACTCCAGCCCTTTGGCCTCGGCACGTGTCTCCTGCCATCTGCCACATGAACCTGGACTGCTGAGTTGTGCTTACCTGGGAAAAGGGTCAGCACTAGTGTTCAGGGGCCTGTTGCCGGGAGTGACCGGCCGTCTGCCACCTGATGTTCTGCGTTGTGCAGGATGCCTCCCGGACCAAAGTTGCTACGACCAAAAAATCAGGCTGGTTTCAGAGTCCCAAGCGCCTGCAGCAATCTGCCACACCAACCTGGGCTGCTGAGGTTTGCTTACTTGGGAAAAGGGTAGCACTAATTTTAAGGGGCCTGTGGCGTGGAGTGACCGGCTGCCTTCTGAAATTCCGTCTTGCGCAGGATGCCTCCTGGACGCAAGCTGCCACCACTGCAAAGTCAGGCTGGTTTGAGAGTCAGAAATGCCTGCAGCACCCTGCCATCAGAAACCTGAGCTGGTGAGTTACACTTCCTTGTGTAGATTTGGCATTGGTATTCTGTGCCCAGGGGCCCTTAGTGGCCGTCTGCCTGCTGAAATTCGGCCTTGCGCAGGATGCCTCCGGCATGCAAGCTGCCACCACCTTTTAGTCAGGCAGGCTTGAGAGTCACACATGGCTGCAGCACCCTGCGAACAGAAACCTGAGCTGGTGAGTTACACTTCCTTGTGTAGAGGGTGGCATTTCTCTCCTGTGCCCAGGGGCCCTTATTGGCCGGCTGCCTGCTGAAATGCTGCATTGCCAAATACGCCGTGCAGACCCAAGCTGGCACCAGTTCCAACTCCAGCCCTTTGGCCTTGGCACGTGTCTCCTGCCATGTGCCACATGAACCTGGACTGCTGAGTTTTGCTTACCTGGGAAAAGGGTCAGCATTAGTGTTCAGGGGCCTGTGGCCCTGAGTGACCGGCCGTCTGCCACCTGATGTTCTGCGTTGTGCAGGATGCCTCCCGGACCAAAGTTCCTACCACCATAAAATCAGGCTGGTTTCAGAGTCCCAAGCGCCTGCAGCAATCTGCCACACCAACCTGGGCTGCTGAGGTTTGCTTACCTGGGAAAAGGGTCAGCACTAGTGTTCAGGGGCCTGTGGCCCGGAGTGACCGGCTGTCTGCTGAATGTCCGCATTGTGCAGGATGCCTCGTGGATCCAAGCTGCCACCACTGCAAAGTCAGGCTGGTTTCAGAGTCAGAAATGCCAGCAGCACCCTGCGATCAGAAACCTGAGCTGGTGAGTTACACTTAGCTGTGTAAAGGGCGGCATTGGTGTTCAGGAGGCCCAGGGGCTGTTAGTGGCCGGCTGCCTGCTGAAATGCTGCATTGCCAAATACGCCGTGCAGACCCAAGCTGGCACCAGTTCCAACTCCAGCCCTTTGGCCTCGGCACGTGTCTCCTGCCATCTGCCACATGAACCTGGACTGCTGAGTTTTGCTTACCTGGGAAAAGGGTCAGCATTAGTGTTCAGGGGCCTGTGGCCTGGAGTGACCGGCCGTCTGCCACCTGATGTTCTGCGTTGTGCAGGATGCCTCCCGGACCAAAGTTGCTACGACCAAAAAATCAGGCTGGTTTCAGAGTCCCAAGCGCCTGCAGCAATCTGCCACACCCACCTGGGCTGCTGAGGTTTGCTTACCTGGGAAAAGGGTCAGCACTAGTGTTCAGGGGCCTGTGGCCCGGAGCGACCGGCTGTCTGCTGAATGTCCGCATTGCGCAGGATGCCGCCTGGACGCAAGCTGCCACCACTGCAAAGTCAGGCTGGTTTGAGAGTCAGAAATGCCTACAGCACCCTGCCATCAGGAAACTGAGCTGGTGAGTTACACTTCCTTGTGTAGAGGGTGGCATTTCTCTCCTGTGCCCAGGGGCCGTTAGTGGCCGGCTGCCTGCTGAAATGCTGCATTGCCAAATACGCCGTGCAGACCCAAGCTGGCACCAGTTCCAACTCCAGCCCTTTGGCCTCGGCACGTGTCTCCTGCCATCTGCCACATGAACCTGGTGTGCTGAGGTTTGCTTACCTGGGAAAAGGGTCAGCATTAGTGTTCAGGGGCCTGTGGCCTGGAGTGACCGGCTGCCTGCTGAAATTCCGCATTGCGCAGGATGCCTCGTGGATCCAAGAGGCCACCACCGCAAGGTCCGGCAGGTTTAAGAGTCACAAATGCCTGCAGCAACCTGCCATCAGGAAACTGAGCTGGTGAGTTACACTTCCTTGTGTAGAGGGTGGCATTTCTCTCCTGTGCCCAGGGGCCCTTAGTGGCCGGCTGCCTGCTGCAATTTCTGCATTGACAAATACGCCGTGCAGACCCAAGCTGGCACCAGTTCCAACTCCAACCCTTTGGCCTCGGCACGTGTCTCCTGCCATCTGCCACATGAACCTGGTGTGCTGAGGTTTGCTTACCTGGGAAAAGGGTCAGCACTAGTGTTCAGGGGCCTGTGGCCCTGAGTGACCGGCCGTCTGCAACCTGATGTTCTGCGTTGTGCAGGATGCCTCCTGGACCAAAGTTCCTATCACCAAAAAATCAGGCTGGTTTCAGAGTCCGAAGCGCCTGCAGCAATCTGCCACACTAACCTGGGCTGATGAGGTTTGCTTACCTGGGAAAAGGGTCAGCACTAGTGTTCAGGGGCCTGTGGCCCGGAGCGACCGGCTGTCTGCTGAATGTCCGCATTGCGCAGGATGCCTCCTGGACCTACGCTGCAATCTGTGCCGAGTCCAGCTCGTTTGAGATTCCCAAGCGCCTCCATCAATCTGGCACACGAACCTGGGCTGCTGAGGTTTGCTTACCTGGGCAAAGGGTCAGCACTTTTTTTAGGGGCCCTGTGGCCCTGAGTGACCGGCTGTCTGTGACCTGATGTTCTGCGTTGTGCAGGATGCCTCCTGGACCAAAGTTGCTACCACCACAAAATCAGGCTGGTTTCAGAGTCCCAAGCGCCTGCAGCAATCTGCCACACCAACCTGGGCTGCTGAGGTTTGCTTACCTGGGAAAAGGGTCAGCACTAGTGTTCAGGGGCCTGTGGCCCGGAGTGACCGGCTGTCTGCTGAATGTCCGCATTGCGCAGGATGCCTCCTGGACCTACGCTGCAATCTGTGCCGAGTCCAGCTCTTTTGAGAGTCCCAAGCGCCTCCATCAATCTGGCACACGAACCTGGGCTGCTGAGGTTTGCTTACCTGGGAAAAGGGTCAGCACTAGTGTTCAGGGGCCTGTGGCGTGGAGTGACCGGCTGCCTGCTGAAATTCCGCATTGCGCAGGATGCCTCGTGGATCCAAGCTGCCACCACTGCAAAGTCAGGCTGGTTTGAGAGTCAGAAATGCCTGCAGCACCCTGCCATCAGAAACCTGAGCTGGTGAGTTACACTTAGCTGTGTAAAGGGCGGCATTGGTGTTCAGGAGGCCCAGGGGCCGTTAGTGGCCGGCTGCCTGCTGAAATGCTGCATTGCCAAATACGCCGTGCAGACCCAAGCTGGCACCAGTTCCAACTCCAGCCCTTTGGCCTCGGCACGTGTCTCCTGCCATGTGCCACATGAACCTGGGCTGCTGAGTTTTGCTTACCTGGGAAAAGGGTCAGCACTAGTGTTCAGGGGCCTGTGGCCAGGAGTGACTGGCCGTCTGCCGCCTGATGTTCTGCGTTGTGCAGGATGCCTCCCAGACCAAAGTTGCTACGACCACAAAATGAGGCTGGCTTCAGAGTCCCAAACGCCTGCAGCAATCTGCCACACGAACCTGGGCTGCTGAGGTTTGCTTACCTGGGAAAAGGGTAGCACTAATTTTAAGGGGCCTGTGGCGTGGAGTGACCGGCTGCCTTCTGAAATTCCGCCTTGCGCAGGATGCCTCCTGGACGCAAGCTGCCACCACTGCAAAGTCAGGCTGGTTTGAGAGTCAGAAATGCCTGCAGCACCCTGCCATCAGAAACCTGAGCTGGTGAGTTACACTTAGCTGTGTAAAGGGCGGCATTGGTGTTCAGGAGGCCCAGGGGCTGTTAGTGGCCGGATGCCTGCTGAAATGCTGCATTGCCAAATACGCCGTGCAGACCCAAGCTGGCACCAGTTCCAACTCCAGCCATTTGACCTCGGCACGTGTCTCCTGCCATCTGCCACATGAACCTGGACTGCTGAATTGTGCTTACCTGGGAAAAGGGTCAGCACTAGGGTTCAGGGGCCTGTGGCCCGGAGTGACAGGCCGTCTGCCACCTGATGTTCTGCGTTGTGCAAGATGCCTCCTGGACCAAAGTTGCTATCACCAAAAAATCAGGCTGGTTTCAGAGTCCCAAGCGCCTGCAGCAATCTGCCACACCAACCTGGGCTGCTGAGGTTTGCTTACCTGGGAAAAGGGTCAGCACTAGTGTTCAGGGGCCTGTGGCCTGGAGTGACCGGCTGCCTGCTGAAATTCCGCATTGCGCAGGATGCCTCGTGGATCCAAGCTGCCACCACCGCAAGGTCCGGCAGGTTTAAGAGTCACAAATGCCTGCAGCAACCTGCCATCAGGAAACTGAGCTGGTGAGTTACACTTCCTTGTGTAGAGGGTGGCATTTCTCTCCTGTGCCCAGGGGCCCTTAGTGGCCGGCTGCCTGCTGAAATGCTGCATTGCCAAATACGCCGTGCAGACCCAAGCTGGCACCAGTTCCAACTCCAGCCCTTTGGCCTCGGCACGTGTCTCCTGCCATCTGCCACATGAACCTGGTGTTCTGAGGTTTGCTTACCTGGGAAAAGGGTCAGCACTAGTGTTCAGGGGCCTGTGGCCCTGAGTGACCGGCCGTCTGCCACCTGATGTTCTGCGTTGTGCAGGATGCCTCCTGGACCAAAGTTCCTATCACCAAAAAATCAGGCTGGTTTCAGAGTCCGAAACGCCTGCAGCAATCTGCCACACCAACCTGGGCTGCTGAGGTTTGCTTACCTGGGAAAAGGGTCAGCACTAGTGTTCAGGGGCCTGTGGCCCGGAGCGACCGGCTGTCTGCTGAATGTCCGCATTGCGCAGGATGCCTCCTGGACCGACGCTGCAATCTGTGCCGAGTCCAGCTCGTTTGAGATTCCCAAGCGCCTCCATCAATCTGGCACACGAACCTGGGCTGCTGAGGTTTGCTTACCTGGGAAAAGGGTCAGCACTTGTTTTAGGGGCCCTGTGGCCCTGAGTGACCGGCTGTCTGTGACCTGATGTTCTGCGTTGTGCAGGATGCCTCCTGGACCAAAGTTGCTACCACCACAAAATCAGGCTGGTTTCAGAGTCCCAAGCGCCTGCAGCAATCTGCCACACCAACCTGGGCTGCTGAGGTTTGCTTACCTGGGAAAAGGGTCAGCACTAGTGTTCAGGGGCCTGTGGCCCGGAGTGACTGGCTGTCTGCTGAATGTCCGCATTGCGCAGGATGCCTCGTGGATCCAAGCTGCCACCACTGCAAAGTCAGGCTGGTTTGAGAGTCAGAAATGCCTGCAGCACCCTGCCATCAGAAACCTGAGCTGGTGAGTTACACTTAGCTGTGTAAAGGGCGGCATTGGTGTTCAGGAGGCCCAGGGGCCGTTAGTGGCCGGATGCCTGCTGAAATGCTGCATTGCCAAATACGCCTAGCAGACCCAAGCTGGCACCAGTTCCAACTCCAGCCATTTGGCCTCGGCACGTGTCTCCTGCCATCTGCCACATGAACCTGGATTGCTGAGTTGTGCTTACCTGGGAAAAGGGTCAGCACTAGTGTTCAGGGGCCTGTGGCCCGGAGTGACCAGCCGTCTGCCACCTGATGTTCTGCGTTGTGCAGGATGCCTCCTGGACCAAAGTTGCTACGACCAAAAAATCAGGCTGGTTTCAGAGTCCCAAGCGCCTGCAGCAATCTGCCACACCAACCTGGGCTGCTGAGGTTTGCTTACTTGGGAAAAGCGTAGCACTAATTTTAAGGGGCCTGTGGCGTGGAGTGACCGGCTGCCTTCTGAAATTCCGCCTTGCGCAGGATGCCTCCTGGACGCAAGCTGCCACCACTGCAAAGTCAGGCTGGTTTGAGAGTCAGAAATGCCCGCAGACACCTGCCATCAGAAACCTGAACTGGTGAGTTACACTTCCTTGTGTAGATTTGGCATTGGTATTCTGTGCCCAGGGGCCCTTAGTGGCCGTCTGCCTGCTGAAATTCGGCCTTGTGCAGGATGCCTCCGGCATGCAAGCTGCCACCACCTTTTAGTCAGGCAGGCTTGAGAGTCACACATGGCTGCAGCACCCTGCGAACAGAAACCTGAGCTGGTGAGTTACACTTCCTTGTGTAGAGGGTGGCATTTCTCTCCTGTGCCCAGGGGCCCTTAGTGGCCGGCTGCCTGCTGAAATGCTGCATTGCCAAATACGCCGTGCAGACCCAAGCTGGCACCAGTTCCAACTCCAGCCCTTTGGCCTCGGCACGTGTCTCCTGCCATGTGCCACATGAACCTGGTGTGCTGAGTTTTGCTTACCTGGGAAAAGGGTCAGCATTAGTGTTCAGGGGCCTGTGGCCCGGAGTGACCGGCCGTCTGCCACCTGATGTTCTGCGTTGTGCAGGATGCCTCCCGGACCAAAGTTCCTACCACCATAAAATCAGGCTGGTTTCAGAGTCCCAAGCGCCTGCAGTAATCTGCCACACCAACCTGGGCTGCTGAGGTTTGCTTACCTGGGAAAAGGGTCAGCACTAGTGTTCAGGGGCCTGTGGCCCGGAGCGACCGGCTGTCTGCTGAATGTCCGCATTGCGCAGGATGCCGCCTGGACGCAAGCTGCCACCACTGCAAAGTCAGGCTGGTTTGAGAGTCAGAAATGCCTGCAGCACCCTGCCATCAGAAACCTGAGCTGGTGAGTAACACTTCCCTGTGTAAAGGGCGGCATTGGTGTTCAGGAGGCCCAGGGGCTGTTAGTGGCCGGATGCCTGCTGAAATGCTGCATTGCCAAATACGCCGTGCAGACCCAAGCTGGCACCAGTTCCAACTCTAGCCATTTGACCTCGGCACGTGTCTCCTGCCATCTGCCACATGAACCTGGTGTGCTGAGGTTTGCTTACCTGGGAAAAGGGTCAGCATTAGTGTTCAGGGGCCTGTGGCCTGGAGTGACCGGCTGCCTGCTGAAATTCCGCATTGCGCAGGATGCCTCGTGGATCCAAGCTGCCACCACCGCAAGGTCCGGCAGGTTTAAGAGTCACAAATGCCTGCAGCAACCTGCCATCAGGAAACTGAGCTGGTGAGTTACACTTCCTTGTGTAGAGGGTGGCATTTCTCTCCTGTGCCCAGGGGCCCTTAGTGGCCGGCTGCCTGCTGCAATTTCTGCATTGCCAAATACGCCTAGCAGACCCAAGCTGGCACCAGTTCCAACTCCAGCCCTTTGGCCTCGGCACGTGTCTCCTGCCATCTGCCACATGAACCTGGACTGCTGAGTTGTGCTTACCTGGGAAAAGGGTCAGCACTAGTGTTCAGGGGCCTGTGGCCCGGAGTGACCGGCCGTCTGCCACCTGATGTTCTGCGTTGTGCAGGATGCCTCCCGGACCAAAGTTGCTACGACCAAAAAATCAGGCTGGTTTCAGAGTCCCAAGCGCCTGCAGCAATCTGCCACACCAACCTGGGCTGCTGAGTTTTGCTTACCTGGGAAAAGGGTAGCACGAATTTTAAGGGGCCTGTGGCGTGGAGTGACCGGCTGCCTTCTGAAATTCCGCCTTGCGCAGGATGCCTCCTGGACGCAAGCTGCCACCACTGCAAAGTCAGGCTGGTTTGAGAGTCAGAAATGCCTGCAGCACCCTGCCATCAGAAACCTGAGCTGGTGAGTTACACTTCCTTGTGTAGATTTGGCATTGGTATTCTGTGCCCAGGGGCCCTTAGTGGCCGTCTGCCTGCTGAAATTCGGCCTTGCGCAGGATGCCTCCGGCATGCAAGCTGCCACCACCTTTTAGTCAGGCAGGCTTGAGAGTCACACATCGCTGCAGCACCCTGCGAACAGAAACCTGAGCTGGTGAGTTACACTTCCTTGTGTAGAGGGTGGCATTTCTCTCCTGTGCCCAGGGGCCCTTAGTGGCCGGCTGCCTGCTGAAATGCTGCATTGCCAAATACGCCGTGCAGACCCAAGCTGGCACCAGTTCCAACTCCAGCCCTTTGGCCTCGGCACGTGTCTCCTGCCATCTGCCACATGAACCTGGACTGCTGAGTTGTGCTTACCTGGGAAAAGGGTCAGCACTAGTGTTCAGGGGCCTGTGGCCCGGAGTGACCGGCCGTCTGCCACCTGATGTTCTGCGTTGTGCAGGATGCCTCCCGGACCAAAGTTCCTACCACCATAAAATCAGGCTGGTTTCAGAGTCCCAAGCGCCTGCAGCAATCTGCCACACCAACCTGGGCTGCTGAGGTTTGCTTACCTGGGAAAAGGGTAGCACTAATTTTAAGGGGCCTGTGGCGTGGAGTGACCGGCTGCCTTCTGAAATTCCGCCTTGCGCAGGATGCCTCCTGGACGCAAGCTGCCACCACTGCAAAGTCAGGCTGGTTTGAGAGTCAGAAATGCCTGCAGCACCCTGCCATCAGAAACCTGAGCTGGTGAGTTACACTTAGCTGTGTAAAGGGCGGCATTGGTGTTCAGGAGGCCCAGGGGCCGTTAGTGGCCGGCTGCCTGCTGAAATGCTGCATTGCCAAATACGCCGTGCAGACCCAAGCTGGCACCAGTTCCAACTCCAGCCATTTGACCTCGGCACGTGTCTCCTGCCATCTGCCACATGAACCTGGTGTGCTGAGGTTTGCTTACCTGGGAAAAGGGTCAGCACTAGTGTTCAGGGGCCTGTGGCCCTGAGTGACCGGCCGTCTGCCACCTGATGTTCTGCGTTGTGCAGGATGCCTCCTGGACCAAAGTTCCTATCACCAAAAAATCAGGCTGGTTTCAGAGTCCGAAGCGCCTGCAGCAATCTGCCACACCAACCTGGGCTGCTGAGGTTTGCTTACCTGGGAAAAGGGTCAGCACTAGTGTTCAGGGGCCTGTGGCCCGGAGTGACCGGCTGTCTGCTGAATGTCCGCATTGTGCAGGATGCCTCCTGGACCTACGCTGCAATCTGTGCCGAGTCCAGCTCGTTTGAGAGCCCCAAGCGCCTCCATCAATCTGGCACACGAACCTGGGCTGCTGAGGTTTGCTTACCTGGGAAAAGGGTCAGCACTAGTGTTCAGGGGCCTGTGGCGTGGAGTGACCGGCTGTCTGCTGAATGTCCGCATTGCGCAGGATGCCTCCTGGACCGACGCTGCAATCTGTGCCGAGTCCAGCTCGTTTGAGATTGCCAAGCGCCTCCATCAATCTGGCACACGAACCTGGGCTGCTGAGGTTTGCTTACCTGGGAAAAGGGTCAGCACTTGTTTTAGGGGCCCTGTGGCCCTGAGTGACCGGCAGTCTGTGACCTGATGTTCTGCGTTGTGCAGGATGCCTCCTGGACCAAAGTTGCTACCACCACAAAATCAGGCTGGTTTCAGAGTCCCAAGCGCCTGCAGCAATCTGCCACACCAACCTGGGCTGCTGAGGTTTGCTTACCTGGGAAAAGGGTCAGCACTAGTGTTCAGGGGCCTGTGGCCCGGAGTGACTGGCTGTCTGCTGAATGTCCGCATTGCGCAGGATGCCTCGTGGATCCAAGCTGCCACCACTGCAAAGTCAGGCTGGTTTGAGAGTCAGAAATGCCTGCAGCACCCTGCCATCAGAAACCTGAGCTGGTGAGTTACACTTAGCTGTGTAAAGGGCGGCATTGGTGTTCAGGAGGCCCAGGGGCCGTTAGTGGCCGGCTGCCTGCTGAAATGCTGCATTGCCAAATACGCCTAGCAGACCCAAGCTGGCACCAGTTCCAACTCCAGCCCTTTGGCCTCGGCACGTGTCTCCTGCCATCTGCCACATGAACCTGGATTGCTGAGTTGTGCTTACCTGGGAAAAGGGTCAGCACTAGTGTTCAGGGGCCTGTGGCCCGGAGTGACCGGCCGTCTGCCACCTGATGTTCTGCGTTGTGCAGGATGCCTCCCGGACCAAAGTTGCTACGACCAAAAAATCAGGCTGGTTTCAGAGTCCCAAGCGCCTGCAGCAATCTGCCACACCAACCTGGGCTGCTGAGGTTTGCTTACTTGGGAAAAGGGTAGCACTAATTTTAAGGGGCCTGTGGCGTGGAGTGACCGGCTGCCTTCTGAAATTCCGCCTTGCGCAGGATGCCTCCTGGACGCAAGCTGCCACCACTGCAAAGTCAGGCTGGTTTGAGAGTCAGAAATGCCCGCAGACACCTGCCATCAGAAACCTGAACTGGTGAGTTACACTTCCTTGTGCAGATTTGGCATTGGTATTCTGTGCCCAGGGGCCCTTAGTGGCCGTCTGCCTGCTGAAATTCGGCCTTGTGCAGGATGCCTCCGGCATGCAAGCTGCCACCACCTTTTAGTCAGGCAGGCTTGAGAGTCACACATGGCTGCAGCACCCTGCGAACAGAAACCTGAGCTGGTGAGTTACACTTCCTTGTGTAGAGGGTGGCATTTCTCTCCTGTGCCCAGGGGCCCTTAGTGGCCGGCTGCCTGCTGAAATGCTGCATTGCCAAATACGCCGTGCAGACCCAAGCTGGCACCAGTTCCAACTCCAGCCCTTTGGCCTCGGCACGTGTCTCCTGCCATGTGCCACATGAACCTGGTGTGCTGAGTTTTGCTTACCTGGGAAAAGGGTCAGCATTAGTGTTCAGGGGCCTGTGGCCCGGAGTGACCGGCCGTCTGCCACCTGATGTTCTGCGTTGTGCAGGATGCCTCCCGGACCAAAGTTCCTACCACCATAAAATCAGGCTGGTTTCAGAGTCCCAAGCGCCTGCAGCAATCTGCCACACCAACCTGGGCTGCTGAGGTTTGCTTACCTGGGAAAAGGGTCAGCACTAGTGTTCAGGGGCCTGTGGCCCGGAGCGACCGGCTGTCTGCTGAATGTCCGCATTGCGCAGGATGCCGCCTGGACGCAAGCTGCCACCACTGCAAAGTCAGGCTGGTTTCAGAGTCAGAAATGCCTGCAGCACCCTGCCATCAGAAACCTGAGCTGGTGAGTAACACTTCCCTGTGTAAAGGGCGGCATTGGTGTTCAGGAGGCCCAGGGGCTGTTAGTGGCCGGATGCCTGCTGAAATGCTGCATTGCCAAATACGCCGTGCAGACCCAAGCTGGCACCAGTTCCAACTCCAGCCATTTGACCTCGGCACGTGTCTCCTGCCATCTGCCACATGAACCTGGTGTGCTGAGGTTTGCTTACCTGGGAAAAGGGTCAGCATTAGTGTTCAGGGGCCTGTGGCCTGGAGTGACCGGCTGCCTGCTGAAATTCCGCATTGCGCAGGATGCCTCGTGGATCCAAGCTGCCACCACCGCAAGGTCCGGCAGGTTTAAGAGTCACAAATGCCTGCAGCAACCTGCCATCAGGAAACTGAGCTGGTGAGTTACACTTCCTTGTGTAGAGGGTGGCATTTCTCTCCTGTGCCCAGGGGCCCTTAGTGGCCGGCTGCCTGCTGAAATGCTGCATTGCCAAATACGCCGTGCAGACCCAAGCTGGCACCAGTTCCAACTCCAGCCCTTTGGCCTCGGCACGTGTCTCCTGCCATCTGCCACATGAACCTGGTGTGCTGAGGTTTGCTTACCTGGGAAAAGGGTCAGCACTAGTGTTCAGGGGCCTGTGGCCCGGAGTGACCGGCTGTCTGCTGAATGTCCGCATTGCGCAGGATGCCTCCTGGACCTACGCTGCAATCTGTGCCGAATCCAGCTCGTTTGAGAGTCCCAAGCGCCTCCATCAATCTGGCACACGAACCTGGGCTGCTGAGGTTTGCTTACCTGGGAAAAGGGTCAGCACTAGTGTTCAGGGGCCTGTGGCGTGGAGTGATCGGCTGCCTGCTGAAATTCCGCATTGCGCAGGATGCCTCGTGGATCCAAGCTGCCACCACTGCAAAGTCAGGCTGGTTTGAGAGTCAGAAATGCCTGCAACACCCTGTGATCAGAAACCTGAGCTGGTGAGTTACACTTAGCTGTGTAAAGGGCGGCATTGGTGTTCAGGAGGCCCAGGGGCCGTTAGTGGCCGGCTGCCTGCTGAAATGCTGCATTGCCAAATACGCCGTGCAGACCCAAGCTGGCACCAGTTCCAACTCCAGCCATTTGACCTCGGCACGTGTCTCCTGCCATCTGCCACATGAACCTGGTGTGCTGAGGTTTGCTTACCTGGGAAAAGGGTCAGCACTAGTGTTCAGGGGCCTGTGGCCCTGAGTGACCGGCCATCTGCCACCTGATGTTCTGCGTTGTGCAGGATGCCTCCTGGACCAAAGTTCCTATCACCAAAAAATCAGGCTGGTTTCAGAGTCCGAAGCGCCTGCAGCAATCTGCCACACCAACCTGGGCTGCTGAGGTTTGCTTACCTGGGAAAAGGGTCAGCACTAGTGTTCAGGGGCCTGTGGCCCGGAGCGACCGGCTGTCTGCTGAATGTCCGCATTGCGCAGGATGCCTCCTGGACCGACGCTGCAATCTGTGCCGAGTCCAGCTCGTTTGAGATTCCCAAGCGCCTCCATCAATCTGGCACACGAACCTGGGCTGCTGAGTTTTGCTTACCTGGGAAAAGGGTCAGCACTTGTTTTAGGGGCCCTGTGGCCCTGAGTGACCGGCAGTCTGTGACCTGATGTTCTGCGTTGTGCAGGATGCCTCCTGGACCAAAGTTGCTACCACCAAAAAATCAGGCTGGTTTCAGAGTCCCAAGCGCCTGCAGCAATCTGCCACACCAACCTGGGCTGCTGAGGTTTGCTTACCTGGGAAAAGGGTCAGCACTAGTGTTCAGGGGCCTGTGACCCGGAGTGACTGGCTGTCTGCTGAATGTCCGCATTGCGCAGGATGCCTCGTGGATCCAAGCTGCCACCACTGCAAAGTCAGGCTGGTTTGAGAGTCAGAAATGCCTGCAGCACCCTGCCATCAGAAACCTGAGCTGGTGAGTTACACTTAGCTGTGTAAAGGGCGGCATTGGTGTTCAGGAGGCCCAGGGGCCGTTAGTGGCCGGCTGCCTGCTGAAATGCTGCATTGCCAAATACGCCTAGCAGACCCAAGCTGGCACCAGTTCCAACTCCAGCCCTTTGGCCTCGGCACGTGTCTCCTGCCATCTGCCACATGAACCTGGATTGCTGAGTTGTGCTTACCTGGGAAAAGGGTCAGCACTAGTGTTCAGGGGCCTGTGGCCCGGAGTGACCGGCCGTCTGCCACCTGATGTTCTGCGTTGTGCAGGATGCCTCCCGGACCAAAGTTGCTACGACCAAAAAATCAGGCTGGTTTCAGAGTCCCAAGCGCCTGCAGCAATCTGCCACACCAACCTGGGCTGCTGAGGTTTGCTTACTTGGGAAAAGGGTAGCACTAATTTTAAGGGGCCTGTGGCGTGGAGTGACCGGCTGCCTTCTGAAATTCCGCCTTGCGCAGGATGCCTCCTGGACGCAAGCTGCCACCACTGCAAAGTCAGGCTGGTTTGAGAGTCAGAAATGCCCGCAGACACCTGCCATCAGAAACCTGAACTGGTGAGTTACACTTCGTTGTGTAGATTTGGCATTGGTATTCTGTGCCCAGGGGCCCTTAGTGGCCGTCTGCCTGCTGAAATTCGGCCTTGCGCAGGATGCCTCCGGCATGCAAGCTGCCACCACCTTTTAGTCAGGCAGACTTGAGAGTCACACATGGCTGCAGCACCCTGCGAACAGAAACCTGAGCTGGTGAGTTACACTTCCTTGTGTAGAGGGTGGCATTTCTCTCCTGTGCCCAGGGGCCCTTAGTGGCCGGCTGCCTGCTGAAATGCTGCATTGCCAAATACGCCGTGCAGACCCAAGCTGGCACCAGTTCCAACTCCAGCCCTTTGGCCTCGGCACGTGTCTCCTGCCATGTGCCACATGAACCTGGTGTGCTGAGTTTTGCTTACCTGGGAAAAGGGTCAGCATTAGTGTTCAGGGGCCTGTGGCCCGGAGTGACCGGCCGTCTGCCACCTGATGTTCTGCGTTGTGCAGGATGCCTCCCGGACCAAAGTTCCTACCACCATAAAATCAGGCTGGTTTCAGAGTCCCAAGCGCCTGCAGCAATCTGCCACACCAACCTGGGCTGCTGAGGTTTGCTTACCTGGGAAAAGGGTCAGCACTAGTGTTCAGGGGCCTGTGGCCCGGAGCGACCGGCTGTCTGCTGAATGTCCGCATTGCGCAGGATGCCGCCTGGACGCAAGCTGCCACCACTGCAAAGTCAGGCTGGTTTGAGAGTCAGAAATGCCTGCAGCACCCTGTCATCAGAAACCTGAGCTGGTGAGTAACACTTCCCTGTGTAAAGGGCGGCATTGGTGTTCAGGAGGCCCAGGGGCTGTTAGTGGCCGGATGCCTGCTGAAATGCTGCATTGCCAAATACGCCGTGCAGACCCAAGCTGGCACCAGTTCCAACTCCAGCCATTTGACCTCGGCACGTGTCTCCTGCCATCTGCCACATGAACCTGGTGTGCTGAGGTTTGCTTACCTGGGAAAAGGGTCAGCATTAGTGTTCAGGGGCCTGTGGCCTGGAGTGACCGGCTGCCTGCTGAAATTCCGCATTGCGCAGGATGCCTCGTGGATCCAAGCTGCCACCACCGCAAGGTCCGGCAGGTTTAAGAGTCACAAATGCCTGCAGCAACCTGCCATCAGGAAAATGAGCTGGTGAGTTACACTTCCTTGTGTAGAGGTTGGCATTTTTCTCCTGTGCCCAGGGGCCCTTAGTGGCCGGCTGCCTACTGCAATTTCTGCATTGCCAAATACGCCGTGCAGACCCAAGCTGGCACCAGTTCCAACTCCAGCCCTTTGGCCTCGGCACGTGTCTCCTGCCATCTGCCACATGAACCTGGTGTGCTGAGGTTTGCTTACCTGGGAAAAGGGTCAGCACTAGTGTTCAGGGGCCTGTGGCCCAGAGTGACCGGCCGTCTGCCACCTGATGTTCTGCGTTGTGCAGGATGCCTCCTGGACCAAAGTTCCTATCACCAAAAAATCAGGCTGGTTTCAGAGTCCGAAGCGCCTGCAGCAATCTGCCACACCAACCTGGGCTGCTGAGGTTTGCTTACCTGGGAAAAGGGTCAGCACTAGTGTTCAGGGGCCTGTGGCCCGGAGCGACCGGCTGTTTGCTGAATGTCCGCATTGCGCAGGATGCCTCGTGGATCCAAGCTGCCACCACTGCAAAGTCAGGCTGGTTTCAGAGTCAGAAATGCCTGCAGCAACCTGCCATCAGAAACCTGAGCTGGTGAGTTACACTTAGCTGTGTAAAGGGCGGCATTGGTGTTCAGGAGGCCCAGGGGCCGTTAGTGGCCGGCTGCCTGCTGAAATGCTGCATTGCCAAATACGCCGTGCAGACCCAAGCTGGCACCAGTTCCAACTCCAGCCCTTTGGCCTCGGCACGTGTCTCCTGCCATCTGCCACATGAACCTGGACTGCTGAGTTGTGCTTACCTGGGAAAAGGGTCAGCACTAGTGTTCAGGGGCCTGTGGCCCGGAGTGACCGGCCGTCTGCCACCTGATGTTCTGCGTTGTGCAGGATGCCTCCCGGACCAAAGTTGCTACGACCAAAAAATCAGGCTGGTTTCAGAGTCCCAAGCGCCTGCAGCAATCTGCCACACCAACCTGGGCTGCTGAGGTTTGCTTACCTGGGAGAAGGGTAGCACTAATTTTAAGGGGCCTGTGGCGTGGAGTGACCGGCTGCCTTCTGAAATTCCGCCTTGCGCAGGATGCCTCCTGGACGCAAGCTGCCACCACTGCAAAGTCAGGCTGGTTTGAGAGTCAGAAATGCCTGCAGCAACCTGCCATCAGAAACCTGAACTGGTGAGTTACACTTCCTTGTGTAGATTTGGCATTGGTATTCTGTGCCCAGGGGCCCTTAGTGGCCGTCTGCCTGCTGAAATTCGGCCTTGCGCAGGATGCCTCCGGCATGCAAGCTGCCACCACCTTTTAGTCAGGCAGGCTTGAGAGTCACACATGGCTGCAGCACCCTGCGAACAGAAACCTGAGCTGGTGAGTTACACTTCCTTGTGTAGAGGGTGGCATTTCTCTCCTGTGCCCAGGGGCCCTTAGTGGCCGGCTGCCTGCTGAAATGCTGCATTGCCAAATACGCCGTGCAGACCCAAGCTGGCACCAGTTCCAACTCCAGCCATTTGACCTCGGCACGTGTCTCCTGCCATCTGCCACATGAACCTGGTGTGCTGAGGTTTGCTTACCTGGGAAAAGGGTCAGCATTAGTGTTCAGGGGCCTGTGGCCTGGAGTGACCGGCTGCCTGCTGAAATTCCGCATTGCGCAGGATGCCTCGTGGATCCAAGCTGCCACCACCGCAAGGTCCGGCAGGTTTAAGAGTCACAAATGCCTGCAGCAACCTGCCATCAGGAAACTGAGCTGGTGAGTTACACTTCCTTGTGTAGAGGGTGGCATTTCTCTCCTGTGCCCAGGGGCCCTTAGTGGCCGGCTGCCTGCTGAAATGCTGCATTGCCAAATACGCCGTGCAGACCCAAGCTGGCACCAGTTCCAACTCCAGCCCTTTGGCCTCGGCACGTGTCTCCTGCCATCTGCCACATGAACCTGGTGTGCTGAGGTTTGCTTACCTGGGAAAAGGGTCAGCACTAGTGTTCAGGGGCCTGTGGCCCGGAGTGACCGGCTGTCTGCTGAATGTCCGCATTGCGCAGGATGCCTCCTGGACCTACGCTGCAATCTGTGCCGAATCCAGCTCGTTTGAGAGTCCCAAGCGCCTCCATCAATCTGGCACACGAACCTGGGCTGCTGAGGTTTGCTTACCTGGGAAAAGGGTCAGCACTAGTGTTCAGGGGCCTGTGGCGTGGAGTGATCGGCTGCCTGCTGAAATTCCGCATTGCGCAGGATGCCTCGTGGATCCAAGCTGCCACCACTGCAAAGTCAGGCTGGTTTGAGAGTCAGAAATGCCTGCAACACCCTGTGATCAGAAACCTGAGCTGGTGAGTTACACTTAGCTGTGTAAAGGGCGGCATTGGTGTTCAGGAGGCCCAGGGGCCGTTAGTGGCCGGCTGCCTGCTGAAATGCTGCATTGCCAAATACGCCGTGCAGACCCAAGCTGGCACCAGTTCCAACTCCAGCCATTTGACCTCGGCACGTGTCTCCTGCCATCTGCCACATGAACCTGGTGTGCTGAGGTTTGCTTACCTGGGAAAAGGGTCAGCACTAGTGTTCAGGGGCCTGTGGCCCTGAGTGACCGGCCATCTGCCACCTGATGTTCTGCGTTGTGCAGGATGCCTCCTGGACCAAAGTTCCTATCACCAAAAAATCAGGCTGGTTTCAGAGTCCGAAGCGCCTGCAGCAATCTGCCACACCAACCTGGGCTGCTGAGGTTTGCTTACCTGGGAAAAGGGTCAGCACTAGTGTTCAGGGGCCTGTGGCCCGGAGCGACCGGCTGTCTGCTGAATGTCCGCATTGCGCAGGATGCCTCCTGGACCGACGCTGCAATCTGTGCCGAGTCCAGCTCGTTTGAGATTCCCAAGCGCCTCCATCAATCTGGCACACGAACCTGGGCTGCTGAGGTTTGCTTACCTGGGAAAAGGGTCAGCACTTGTTTTAGGGGCCCTGTGGCCCTGAGTGACCGGCAGTCTGTGACCTGATGTTCTGCGTTGTGCAGGATGCCTCCTGGACCAAAGTTGCTACCACCAAAAAATCAGGCTGGTTTCAGAGTCCCAAGCGCCTGCAGCAATCTGCCACACCAACCTGGGCTGCTGAGGTTTGCTTACCTGGGAAAAGGGTCAGCACTAGTGTTCAGGGGCCTGTGACCCGGAGTGACTGGCTGTCTGCTGAATGTCCGCATTGCGCAGGATGCCTCGTGGATCCAAGCTGCCACCACTGCAAAGTCAGGCTGGTTTGAGAGTCAGAAATGCCTGCAGCACCCTGCCATCAGAAACCTGAGCTGGTGAGTTACACTTAGCTGTGTAAAGGGCGGCATTGGTGTTCAGGAGGCCCAGGGGCCGTTAGTGGCCGGCTGCCTGCTGAAATGCTGCATTGCCAAATACGCCTAGCAGACCCAAGCTGGCACCAGTTCCAACTCCAGCCCTTTGGCCTCGGCACGTGTCTCCTGCCATCTGCCACATGAACCTGGATTGCTGAGTTGTGCTTACCTGGGAAAAGGGTCAGCACTAGTGTTCAGGGGCCTGTGGCCCGGAGTGACCGGCCGTCTGCCACCTGATGTTCTGCGTTGTGCAGGATGCCTCCCGGACCAAAGTTGCTACGACCAAAAAATCAGGCTGGTTTCAGAGTCCCAAGCGCCTGCAGCAATCTGCCACACCAACCTGGGCTGCTGAGGTTTGCTTACTTGGGAAAAGGGTAGCACTAATTTTAAGGGGCCTGTGGCGTGGAGTGACCGGCTGCCTTCTGAAATTCCGCCTTGCGCAGGATGCCTCCTGGACGCAAGCTGCCACCACTGCAAAGTCAGGCTGGTTTGAGAGTCAGAAATGCCCGCAGACACCTGCCATCAGAAACCTGAACTGGTGAGTTACACTTCCTTGTGTAGATTTGGCATTGGTATTCTGTGCCCAGGGGCCCTTAGTGGCCGTCTGCCTGCTGAAATTCGGCCTTGCGCAGGATGCCTCCGGCATGCAAGCTGCCACCACCTTTTAGTCAGGCAGACTTGAGAGTCACACATGGCTGCAGCACCCTGCGAACAGAAACCTGAGCTGGTGAGTTACACTTCCTTGTGTAGAGGGTGGCATTTCTCTCCTGTGCCCAGGGGCCCTTAGTGGCCGGCTGCCTGCTGAAATGCTGCATTGCCAAATACGCCGTGCAGACCCAAGCTGGCACCAGTTCCAACTCCAGCCCTTTGGCCTCGGCACGTGTCTCCTGCCATGTGCCACATGAACCTGGTGTGCTGAGTTTTGCTTACCTGGGAAAAGGGTCAGCATTAGTGTTCAGGGGCCTGTGGCCCGGAGTGACCGGCCGTCTGCCACCTGATGTTCTGCGTTGTGCAGGATGCCTCCCGGACCAAAGTTCCTACCACCATAAAATCAGGCTGGTTTCAGAGTCCCAAGCGCCTGCAGCAATCTGCCACACCAACCTGGGCTGCTGAGGTTTGCTTACCTGGGAAAAGGGTCAGCACTAGTGTTCAGGGGCCTGTGGCCCGGAGCGACCGGCTGTCTGCTGAATGTCCGCATTGCGCAGGATGCCGCCTGGACGCAAGCTGCCACCACTGCAAAGTCAGGCTGGTTTGAGAGTCAGAAATGCCTGCAGCACCCTGTCATCAGAAACCTGAGCTGGTGAGTAACACTTCCCTGTGTAAAGGGCGGCATTGGTGTTCAGGAGGCCCAGGGGCTGTTAGTGGCCGGATGCCTGCTGAAATGCTGCATTGCCAAATACGCCGTGCAGACCCAAGCTGGCACCAGTTCCAACTCCAGCCATTTGACCTCGGCACGTGTCTCCTGCCATCTGCCACATGAACCTGGTGTGCTGAGGTTTGCTTACCTGGGAAAAGGGTCAGCATTAGTGTTCAGGGGCCTGTGGCCTGGAGTGACCGGCTGCCTGCTGAAATTCCGCATTGCGCAGGATGCCTCGTGGATCCAAGCTGCCACCACCGCAAGGTCCGGCAGGTTTAAGAGTCACAAATGCCTGCAGCAACCTGCCATCAGGAAAATGAGCTGGTGAGTTACACTTCCTTGTGTAGAGGTTGGCATTTTTCTCCTGTGCCCAGGGGCCCTTAGTGGCCGGCTGCCTACTGCAATTTCTGCATTGCCAAATACGCCGTGCAGACCCAAGCTGGCACCAGTTCCAACTCCAGCCCTTTGGCCTCGGCACGTGTCTCCTGCCATCTGCCACATGAACCTGGTGTGCTGAGGTTTGCTTACCTGGGAAAAGGGTCAGCACTAGTGTTCAGGGGCCTGTGGCCCAGAGTGACCGGCCGTCTGCCACCTGATGTTCTGCGTTGTGCAGGATGCCTCCTGGACCAAAGTTCCTATCACCAAAAAATCAGGCTGGTTTCAGAGTCCGAAGCGCCTGCAGCAATCTGCCACACCAACCTGGGCTGCTGAGGTTTGCTTACCTGGGAAAAGGGTCAGCACTAGTGTTCAGGGGCCTGTGGCCCGGAGCGACCGGCTGTTTGCTGAATGTCCGCATTGCGCAGGATGCCTCGTGGATCCAAGCTGCCACCACTGCAAAGTCAGGCTGGTTTCAGAGTCAGAAATGCCTGCAGCAACCTGCCATCAGAAACCTGAGCTGGTGAGTTACACTTAGCTGTGTAAAGGGCGGCATTGGTGTTCAGGAGGCCCAGGGGCCGTTAGTGGCCGGCTGCCTGCTGAAATGCTGCATTGCCAAATACGCCGTGCAGACCCAAGCTGGCACCAGTTCCAACTCCAGCCCTTTGGCCTCGGCACGTGTCTCCTGCCATCTGCCACATGAACCTGGACTGCTGAGTTGTGCTTACCTGGGAAAAGGGTCAGCACTAGTGTTCAGGGGCCTGTGGCCCGGAGTGACCGGCCGTCTGCCACCTGATGTTCTGCGTTGTGCAGGATGCCTCCCGGACCAAAGTTGCTACGACCAAAAAATCAGGCTGGTTTCAGAGTCCCAAGCGCCTGCAGCAATCTGCCACACCAACCTGGGCTGCTGAGGTTTGCTTACCTGGGAGAAGGGTAGCACTAATTTTAAGGGGCCTGTGGCGTGGAGTGACCGGCTGCCTTCTGAAATTCCGCCTTGCGCAGGATGCCTCCTGGACGCAAGCTGCCACCACTGCAAAGTCAGGCTGGTTTGAGAGTCAGAAATGCCTGCAGCAACCTGCCATCAGAAACCTGAACTGGTGAGTTACACTTCCTTGTGTAGATTTGGCATTGGTATTCTGTGCCCAGGGGCCCTTAGTGGCCGTCTGCCTGCTGAAATTCGGCCTTGCGCAGGATGCCTCCGGCATGCAAGCTGCCACCACCTTTTAGTCAGGCAGGCTTGAGAGTCACACATGGCTGCAGCACCCTGCGAACAGAAACCTGAGCTGGTGAGTTACACTTCCTTGTGTAGAGGGTGGCATTTCTCTCCTGTGCCCAGGGGCCCTTAGTGGCCGGCTGCCTGCTGAAATGCTGCATTGCCAAATACGCCGTGCAGACCCAAGCTGGCACCAGTTCCAACTCCAGCCATTTGACCTCGGCACGTGTCTCCTGCCATCTGCCACATGAACCTGGTGTGCTGAGGTTTGCTTACCTGGGAAAAGGGTCAGCATTAGTGTTCAGGGGCCTGTGGCCTGGAGTGACCGGCTGCCTGCTGAAATTCCGCATTGCGCAGGATGCCTCGTGGATCCAAGCTGCCACCACCGCAAGGTCCGGCAGGTTTAAGAGTCACAAATGCCTGCAGCAACCTGCCATCAGGAAAATGAGCTGGTGAGTTACACTTCCTTGTGTAGAGGTTGGCATTTTTCTCCTGTGCCCAGGGGCCCTTAGTGGCCGGCTGCCTGCTGCAATTTCTGCATTGCCAAATACGCCGTGCAGACCCAAGCTGGCACCAGTTCCAACTCCAGCCCTTTGGCCTCGGCACGTGTCTCCTGCCATCTGCCACATGAACCTGGTGTGCTGAGGTTTGCTTACCTGGGAAAAGGGTCAGCACTAGTGTTCAGGGGCCTGTGGCCCGGAGTGACCGGCCGTCTGCCACCTGATGTTCTGCGTTGTGCAGGATGCCTCCTGGACCAAAGTTCCTATCACCAAAAAATCAGGCTGGTTTCAGAGTCCGAAGCGCCTGCAGCAATCTGCCACACCAACCTGGGCTGCTGAGGTTTGCTTACCTGGGAAAAGGGTCAGCACTAGTGTTCAGGGGCCTGTGGCCCGGAGCGACCGGCTGTTTGCTGAATGTCCGCATTGCGCAGGATGCCTCGTGGATCCAAGCTGCCACCACTGCAAAGTCAGGCTGGTTTCAGAGTCAGAAATGCCTGCAGCAACCTGCCATCAGAAACCTGAGCTGGTGAGTTACACTTAGCTGTGTAAAGGGCGGCATTGGTGTTCAGGAGGCCCAGGGGCCGTTAGTGGCCGGCTGCCTGCTGAAATGCTGCATTGCCAAATACGCCGTGCAGACCCAAGCTGGCACCAGTTCCAACTCCAGCCCTTTGGCCTCGGCACGTGTCTCCTGCCATCTGCCACATGAACCTGGACTGCTGAGTTGTGCTTACCTGGGAAAAGGGTCAGCACTAGTGTTCAGGGGCCTGTGGCCCGGAGTGACCGGCCGTCTGCCACCTGATGTTCTGCGTTGTGCAGGATGCCTCCCGGACCAAAGTTGCTACGACCAAAAAATCAGGCTGGTTTCAGAGTCCCAAGCGCCTGCAGCAATCTGCCACACCAACCTGGGCTGCTGAGGTTTGCTTACTTGGGAAAAGGGTAGCACTAATTTTAAGGGGCCTGTGGCGTGGAGTGACCGGCTGCCTTCTGAAATTCCGCCTTGCGCAGGATGCCTCCTGGACGCAAGCTGCCACCACTGCAAAGTCAGGCTGGTTTGAGAGTCAGAAATGCCCGCAGACACCTGCCATCAGAAACCTGAACTGGTGAGTTACACTTCCTTGTGTAGATTTGGCATTGGTATTCTGTGCCCAGGGGCCCTTAGTGGCCGTCTGCCTGCTGAAATTCGGCCTTGCGCAGGATGCCTCCGGCATGCAAGCTGCCACCACCTTTTAGTCAGGCAGACTTGAGAGTCACACATGGCTGCAGCACCCTGCGAACAGAAACCTGAGCTGGTGAGTTACACTTCCTTGTGTAGAGGGTGGCATTTCTCTCCTGTGCCCAGGGGCCCTTAGTGGCCGGCTGCCTGCTGAAATGCTGCATTGCCAAATACGCCGTGCAGACCCAAGCTGGCACCAGTTCCAACTCCAGCCCTTTGGCCTCGGCACGTGTCTCCTGCCATGTGCCACATGAACCTGGTGTGCTGAGTTTTGCTTACCTGGGAAAAGGGTCAGCATTAGTGTTCAGGGGCCTGTGGCCCGGAGTGACCGGCCGTCTGCCACCTGATGTTCTGCGTTGTGCAGGATGCCTCCCGGACCAAAGTTCCTACCACCATAAAATCAGGCTGGTTTCAGAGTCCCAAGCGCCTGCAGCAATCTGCCACACCAACCTGGGCTGCTGAGGTTTGCTTACCTGGGAAAAGGGTCAGCACTAGTGTTCAGGGGCCTGTGGCCCGGAGCGACCGGCTGTCTGCTGAATGTCCGCATTGCGCAGGATGCCGCCTGGACGCAAGCTGCCACCACTGCAAAGTCAGGCTGGTTTGAGAGTCAGAAATGCCTGCAGCACCCTGTCATCAGAAACCTGAGCTGGTGAGTAACACTTCCCTGTGTAAAGGGCGGCATTGGTGTTCAGGAGGCCCAGGGGCTGTTAGTGGCCGGATGCCTGCTGAAATGCTGCATTGCCAAATACGCCGTGCAGACCCAAGCTGGCACCAGTTCCAACTCCAGCCATTTGACCTCGGCACGTGTCTCCTGCCATCTGCCACATGAACCTGGTGTGCTGAGGTTTGCTTACCTGGGAAAAGGGTCAGCATTAGTGTTCAGGGGCCTGTGGCCTGGAGTGACCGGCTGCCTGCTGAAATTCCGCATTGCGCAGGATGCCTCGTGGATCCAAGCTGCCACCACCGCAAGGTCCGGCAGGTTTAAGAGTCACAAATGCCTGCAGCAACCTGCCATCAGGAAAATGAGCTGGTGAGTTACACTTCCTTGTGTAGAGGTTGGCATTTTTCTCCTGTGCCCAGGGGCCCTTAGTGGCCGGCTGCCTACTGCAATTTCTGCATTGCCAAATACGCCGTGCAGACCCAAGCTGGCACCAGTTCCAACTCCAGCCCTTTGGCCTCGGCACGTGTCTCCTGCCATCTGCCACATGAACCTGGTGTGCTGAGGTTTGCTTACCTGGGAAAAGGGTCAGCACTAGTGTTCAGGGGCCTGTGGCCCAGAGTGACCGGCCGTCTGCCACCTGATGTTCTGCGTTGTGCAGGATGCCTCCTGGACCAAAGTTCCTATCACCAAAAAATCAGGCTGGTTTCAGAGTCCGAAGCGCCTGCAGCAATCTGCCACACCAACCTGGGCTGCTGAGGTTTGCTTACCTGGGAAAAGGGTCAGCACTAGTGTTCAGGGGCCTGTGGCCCGGAGCGACCGGCTGTTTGCTGAATGTCCGCATTGCGCAGGATGCCTCGTGGATCCAAGCTGCCACCACTGCAAAGTCAGGCTGGTTTCAGAGTCAGAAATGCCTGCAGCAACCTGCCATCAGAAACCTGAGCTGGTGAGTTACACTTAGCTGTGTAAAGGGCGGCATTGGTGTTCAGGAGGCCCAGGGGCCGTTAGTGGCCGGCTGCCTGCTGAAATGCTGCATTGCCAAATACGCCGTGCAGACCCAAGCTGGCACCAGTTCCAACTCCAGCCCTTTGGCCTCGGCACGTGTCTCCTGCCATCTGCCACATGAACCTGGACTGCTGAGTTGTGCTTACCTGGGAAAAGGGTCAGCACTAGTGTTCAGGGGCCTGTGGCCCGGAGTGACCGGCCGTCTGCCACCTGATGTTCTGCGTTGTGCAGGATGCCTCCCGGACCAAAGTTGCTACGACCAAAAAATCAGGCTGGTTTCAGAGTCCCAAGCGCCTGCAGCAATCTGCCACACCAACCTGGGCTGCTGAGGTTTGCTTACCTGGGAGAAGGGTAGCACTAATTTTAAGGGGCCTGTGGCGTGGAGTGACCGGCTGCCTTCTGAAATTCCGCCTTGCGCAGGATGCCTCCTGGACGCAAGCTGCCACCACTGCAAAGTCAGGCTGGTTTGAGAGTCAGAAATGCCTGCAGCAACCTGCCATCAGAAACCTGAACTGGTGAGTTACACTTCCTTGTGTAGATTTGGCATTGGTATTCTGTGCCCAGGGGCCCTTAGTGGCCGTCTGCCTGCTGAAATTCGGCCTTGCGCAGGATGCCTCCGGCATGCAAGCTGCCACCACCTTTTAGTCAGGCAGGCTTGAGAGTCACACATGGCTGCAGCACCCTGCGAACAGAAACCTGAGCTGGTGAGTTACACTTCCTTGTGTAGAGGGTGGCATTTCTCTCCTGTGCCCAGGGGCCCTTAGTGGCCGGCTGCCTGCTGAAATGCTGCATTGCCAAATACGCCGTGCAGACCCAAGCTGGCACCAGTTCCAACTCCAGCCATTTGACCTCGGCACGTGTCTCCTGCCATCTGCCACATGAACCTGGTGTGCTGAGGTTTGCTTACCTGGGAAAAGGGTCAGCATTAGTGTTCAGGGGCCTGTGGCCTGGAGTGACCGGCTGCCTGCTGAAATTCCGCATTGCGCAGGATGCCTCGTGGATCCAAGCTGCCACCACCGCAAGGTCCGGCAGGTTTAAGAGTCACAAATGCCTGCAGCAACCTGCCATCAGGAAAATGAGCTGGTGAGTTACACTTCCTTGTGTAGAGGTTGGCATTTTTCTCCTGTGCCCAGGGGCCCTTAGTGGCCGGCTGCCTGCTGCAATTTCTGCATTGCCAAATACGCCGTGCAGACCCAAGCTGGCACCAGTTCCAACTCCAGCCCTTTGGCCTCGGCACGTGTCTCCTGCCATCTGCCACATGAACCTGGTGTGCTGAGGTTTGCTTACCTGGGAAAAGGGTCAGCACTAGTGTTCAGGGGCCTGTGGCCCGGAGTGACCGGCCGTCTGCCACCTGATGTTCTGCGTTGTGCAGGATGCCTCCTGGACCAAAGTTCCTATCACCAAAAAATCAGGCTGGTTTCAGAGTCCGAAGCGCCTGCAGCAATCTGCCACACCAACCTGGGCTGCTGAGGTTTGCTTACCTGGGAAAAGGGTCAGCACTAGTGTTCAGGGGCCTGTGGCCCGGAGCGACCGGCTGTTTGCTGAATGTCCGCATTGCGCAGGATGCCTCGTGGATCCAAGCTGCCACCACTGCAAAGTCAGGCTGGTTTCAGAGTCAGAAATGCCTGCAGCAACCTGCCATCAGAAACCTGAGCTGGTGAGTTACACTTAGCTGTGTAAAGGGCGGCATTGGTGTTCAGGAGGCCCAGGGGCCGTTAGTGGCCGGCTGCCTGCTGAAATGCTGCATTGCCAAATACGCCGTGCAGACCCAAGCTGGCACCAGTTCCAACTCCAGCCCTTTGGCCTCGGCACGTGTCTCCTGCCATCTGCCACATGAACCTGGACTGCTGAGTTGTGCTTACCTGGGAAAAGGGTCAGCACTAGTGTTCAGGGGCCTGTGGCCCGGAGTGACCGGCCGTCTGCCACCTGATGTTCTGCGTTGTGCAGGATGCCTCCCGGACCAAAGTTGCTACGACCAAAAAATCAGGCTGGTTTCAGAGTCCCAAGCGCCTGCAGCAATCTGCCACACCAACCTGGGCTGCTGAGGTTTGCTTACCTGGGAGAAGGGTAGCACTAATTTTAAGGGGCCTGTGGCGTGGAGTGACCGGCTGCCTTCTGAAATTCCGCCTTGCGCAGGATGCCTCCTGGACGCAAGCTGCCACCACTGCAAAGTCAGGCTGGTTTGAGAGTCAGAAATGCCTGCAGCAACCTGCCATCAGAAACCTGAACTGGTGAGTTACACTTCCTTGTGTAGATTTGGCATTGGTATTCTGTGCCCAGGGGCCCTTAGTGGCCGTCTGCCTGCTGAAATTCGGCCTTGCGCAGGATGCCTCCGGCATGCAAGCTGCCACCACCTTTTAGTCAGGCAGGCTTGAGAGTCACACATGGCTGCAGCACCCTGCGAACAGAAACCTGAGCTGGTGAGTTACACTTCCTTGTGTAGAGGGTGGCATTTCTCTCCTGTGCCCAGGGGCCCTTAGTGGCCGGCTGCCTGCTGAAATGCTGCATTGCCAAATACGCCGTGCAGACCCAAGCTGGCACCAGTTCCAACTCCAGCCCTTTGGCCTCGGCACGTGTCTCCTGCCATGTGCCACATGAACCTGGGCTGCTGAGTTTTGCTTACCTGGGAAAAGGGTCAGCATTAGTGTTCAGGGGCCTGTGGCCCGGAGTGACCGGCCGTCTGCCACCTGATGTTCTGCGTTGTGCAGGATGTTTCCCGGACCAAAGTTCCTACCACCATAAAATCAGGCTGGTTTCAGAGTCCCAAGCGCCTGCAGCAATCTGCCACACCAACCTGGGCTGCTGAGGTTTGCTTACCTGGGAAAAGGGTCAGCACTAGTGTTCAGGGGCCTGTGGCCTGGAGTGACCGGCTGCCTTCTGAAATTCCGCATTGCGCAGGATGCCTCGTGGATCCAAGCTGCCACCACCGCAAGGTCCGGCAGGTTTAAGAGTCACAAATGCCTGCAGCAACCTGCCATCAGGAAACTGAGCTGGTGAGTTACACTTCCTTGTGTAGAGGGTGGCATTTCTCTCCTGTGCCCAGGGGCCGTTAGTGGCCGGCTGCCTGCTGAAATGCTGCATTGCCAAATACGCCGTGCAGACCCAAGCTGGCACCAGTTCCAACTCCAGCCCTTTGGCCTCGGCACGTGTCTCCTGCCATCTGCCACATGAACCTGGACTGCTGAGTTGTGCTTACCTGGGAAAAGGGTCAGCACTAGTGTTCAGGGGCCTGTGGCCCGGAGTGACCGGCCGTCTGCCACCTGATGTTCTGCGTTGTGCAGGATGCCTCCCGGACCAAAGTTGCTACGACCAAAAAATCAGGCTGGTTTCAGAGTCCCAAGCGCCTGCAGCAATCTGCCACACCAACCTGGGCTGCTGAGGTTTGCTTACCTGGGAAAAGGGTCAGCACTAGTGTTCAGGGGCCTGTGGCCCGGAGCGACCGGCTGTTTGCTGAATGTCCGCATTGCGCAGGATGCCTCGTGGATCCAAGCTGCCACCACTGCAAAGTCAGGCTGGTTTGAGAGTCAGAAATGCCTGCAGCACCCTGTGATCAGAAACCTGAGCTGGTGAGTTACACTTAGCTGTGTAAAGGGCGGCATTGGTGTTCAGGAGGCCCAGGGGCCGTTAGTGGCCGGCTGCCTGCTGAAATGCTGCATTGCCAAATACGCCGTGCAGACCCAAGCTGGCACCAGTTCCAACTCCAGCCCTTTGGCCTCGGCACGTGTCTCCTGCCATCTGCCACATGAACCTGGACTGCTGAGTTGTGCTTACCTGGGAAAAGGGTCAGCACTAGTGTTCAGGGGCCTGTGGCCCGGAGTGACCGGCCGTCTGCCACCTGATGTTCTGCGTTGTGCAGGATGCCTCCCGGACCAAAGTTGCTACGACCAAAAAATCAGGCTGGTTTCAGAGTCCCAAGCGCCTGCAGCAATCTGCCACACCAACCTGGGCTGCTGAGGTTTGCTTACCTGGGAGAAGGGTTGCACTAATTTTAAGGGGCCTGTGGCGTGGAGTGACCGGCTGCCTTCTGAAATTCCGCCTTGCGCAGGATGCCTCCTGGACGCAAGCTGCCACCACTGCAAAGTCAGGCTGGTTTGAGAGTCAGAAATGCCTGCAGCAACCTGCCATCAGAAACCTGAACTGGTGAGTTACACTTCCTTGTGTAGATTTGGCATTGGTATTCTGTGCCCAGGGGCCCTTAGTGGCCGTCTGCCTGCTGAAATTCGGCCTTGCGCAGGATGCCTCCGGCATGCAAGCTGCCACCACCTTTTAGTCAGGCAGGCTTGAGAGTCACACATGGCTGCAGCACCCTGCGAACAGAAACCTGAGCTGGTGAGTTACACTTCCTTGTGTAGAGGGTGGCATTTCTCTCCTGTGCCCAGGGGCCCTTAGTGGCCGGCTGCCTGCTGAAATGCTGCATTGCCAAATACGCCGTGCAGACCCAAGCTGGCACCAGTTCCAACTCCAGCCCTTTGGCCTCGGCACGTGTCTCCTGCCATGTGCCACATGAACCTGGTGTGCTGAGTTTTGCTTACCTGGGAAAAGGGTCAGCATTAGTGTTCAGGGGCCTGTGGCCCGGAGTGACCGGCCGTCTGCCACCTGATGTTCTGCGTTGTGCAGGATGTTTCCCGGACCAAAGTTCCTACCACCATAAAATCAGGCTGGTTTCAGAGTCCCAAGCGCCTGCAGCAATCTGCCACACCAACCTGGGCTGCTGAGGTTTGCTTACCTGGGAAAAGGGTCAGCACTAGTGTTCAGGGGCCTGTGGCCTGGAGTGACCGGCTGCCTTCTGAAATTCCGCATTGCGCAGGATGCCTCGTGGATCCAAGCTGCCACCACCGCAAGGTCCGGCAGGTTTAAGAGTCACAAATGCCTGCAGCAACCTGCCATCAGGAAACTGAGCTGGTGAGTTACACTTCCTTGTGTAGAGGGTGGCATTTCTCTCCTGTGCCCAGGGGCCCTTAGTGGCCGGCTGCCTGCTGAAATGCTGCATTGCCAAATACGCCGTGCAGACCCAAGCTGGCACCAGTTCCAACTCCAGCCCTTTGGCCTCGGCACGTGTCTCCTGCCATCTGCCACATGAACCTGGACTGCTGAGTTGTGCTTACCTGGGAAAAGGGTCAGCACTAGTGTTCAGGGGCCTGTGGCCCGGAGTGACCGGCCGTCTGCCACCTGATGTTCTGCGTTGTGCAGGATGCCTCCCGGACCAAAGTTGCTACGACCAAAAAATCAGGCTGGTTTCAGAGTCCCAAGCGCCTGCAGCAATCTGCCACACCAACCTGGGCTGCTGAGGTTTGCTTACCTGGGAAAAGGGTAGCACTAATTTTAAGGGGCCTGTGGCGTGGAGTGACCGGCTGCCTTCTGAAATTCCGCCTTGCGCAGGATGCCTCCTGGACGCAAGCTGCCACCACTGCAAAGTCAGGCTGGTTTGAGAGTCAGAAATGCCTGCAGCAACCTGCCATCAGAAACCTGAACTGGTGAGTTACACTTCCTTGTGTAGATTTGGCATTGGTATTCTGTGCCCAGGGGCCCTTAGTGGCCGTCTGCCTGCTGAAATTCGGCCTTGCGCAGGATGCCTCCGGCATGCAAGCTGCCACCACCTTTTAGTCAGGCAGGCTTGAGAGTCACACATGGCTGCAGCACCCTGCGAACAGAAACCTGAGCTGGTGAGTTACACTTCCTTGTGTAGAGGGTGGCATTTCTCTCCTGTGCCCAGGGGCCCTTAGTGGCCGGCTGCCTGCTGAAATGCTGCATTGCCAAATACGCCGTGCAGACCCAAGCTGGCACCAGTTCCAACTCCAGCCCTTTGGCCTCGGCACGTGTCTCCTGCCATGTGCCACATGAACCTGGGCTGCTGAGTTGTGCTTACCTGGGAAAAGGGTCAGCATTAGTGTTCAGGGGCCTGTGGCCCGGAGTGACCGGCCGTCTGCCACCTGATGTTCTGCGTTGTGCAGGATGCCTCCCGGACCAAAGTTCCTACCACCATAAAATCAGGCTGGTTTCAGAGTCCCAAGCGCCTGCAGCAATCTGCCACACCAACCTGGGCTGCTGAGGTTTGCTTACCTGGGAAAAGGGTCAGCACTAGTGTTCAGGGGCCTGTGGCCCGGAGCGACCGGCTGTCTGCTGAATGTCCGCATTGCGCAGGATGCCGCCTGGACGCAAGCTGCCACCACTGCAAAGTCAGGCTGGTTTCAGAGTCAGAAATGCCTGCAGCACCCTGCCATCAGAAACCTGAGCTGGTGAGTAACACTTCCCTGTGTAAAGGGCGGCATTGGTGTTCAGGAGGCCCAGGGGCTGTTAGTGGCCGGATGCCTGCTGAAATGCTGCATTGCCAAATACGCCGTGCAGACCCAAGCTGGCACCAGTTCCAACTCCAGCCATTTGACCTCGGCACGTGTCTCCTGCCATCTGCCACATGAACCTGGTGTGCTGAGGTTTGCTTACCTGGGAAAAGGGTCAGCATTAGTGTTCAGGGGCCTGTGGCCTGGAGTGACCGGCTGCCTGCTGAAATTCCGCATTGCGCAGGATGCCTCGTGGATCCAAGCTGCCACCACTGCAAGGTCCGGCAGGTTTAAGAGCCACAAATGCCTGCAGCAACCTGCCATCAGGAAAATGAGCTGGTGAGTTACACTTCCTTGTGTAGAGGTTGGCATTTTTCTCCTGTGCCCAGGGGCCCTTAGTGGCCGGCTGCCTGCTGCAATTTCTGCATTGCCAAATACGCCGTGCAGACCCAAGCTGGCACCAGTTCCAACTCCAGCCCTTTGGCCTCGGCACGTGTCTCCTGCCATCTGCCACATGAACCTGGTGTGCTGAGGTTTGCTTACCTGGGAAAAGGGTCAGCACTAGTGTTCAGGGGCCTGTGGCCCGGAGTGACCGGCCGTCTGCCACCTGATGTTCTGCGTTGTGCAGGATGCCTCCTGGACCAAAGTTCCTATCACCAAAAAATCAGGCTGGTTTCAGAGTCCGAAGCGCCTGCAGCAATCTGCCACACCAACCTGGGCTGCTGAGGTTTGCTTACCTGGGAAAAGGGTCAGCACTAGTGTTCAGGGGCCTGTGGCCCGGAGCGACCGGCTGTTTGCTGAATGTCCGCATTGCGCAGGATGCCTCGTGGATCCAAGCTGCCACCACTGCAAAGTCAGGCTGGTTTGAGAGTCAGAAATGCCTGCAGCACCCTGTGATCAGAAACCTGAGCTGGTGAGTTACACTTAGCTGTGTAAAGGGCGGCATTGGTGTTCAGGAGGCCCAGGGGCCGTTAGTGGCCGGCTGCCTGCTGAAATGCTGCATTGCCAAATACGCCGTGCAGACCCAAGCTGGCACCAGTTCCAACTCCAGCCCTTTGGCCTCGGCACGTGTCTCCTGCCATCTGCCACATGAACCTGGACTGCTGAGTTGTGCTTACCTGGGAAAAGGGTCAGCACTAGTGTTCAGGGGCCTGTGGCCCGGAGTGACCGGCCGTCTGCCACCTGATGTTCTGCGTTGTGCAGGATGCCTCCCGGACCAAAGTTGCTACGACCAAAAAATCAGGCTGGTTTCAGAGTCCCAAGCGCCTGCAGCAATCTGCCACACCAACCTGGGCTGCTGAGGTTTGCTTACCTGGGAGAAGGGTAGCACTAATTTTAAGGGGCCTGTGGCGTGGAGTGACCGGCTGCCTTCTGAAATTCCGCCTTGCGCAGGATGCCTCCTGGACGCAAGCTGCCACCACTGCAAAGTCAGGCTGGTTTGAGAGTCAGAAATGCCTGCAGCAACCTGCCATCAGAAACCTGAACTGGTGAGTTACACTTCCTTGTGTAGATTTGGCATTGGTATTCTGTGCCCAGGGGCCCTTAGTGGCCGTCTGCCTGCTGAAATTCGGCCTTGCGCAGGATGCCTCCGGCATGCAAGCTGCCACCACCTTTTAGTCAGGCAGGCTTGAGAGTCACACATGGCTGCAGCACCCTGCGAACAGAAACCTGAGCTGGTGAGTTACACTTCCTTGTGTAGAGGGTGGCATTTCTCTCCTGTGCCCAGGGGCCCTTAGTGGCCGGCTGCCTGCTGAAATGCTGCATTGCCAAATACGCCGTGCAGACCCAAGCTGGCACCAGTTCCAACTCCAGCCCTTTGGCCTCGGCACGTGTCTCCTGCCATGTGCCACATGAACCTGGGCTGCTGAGTTTTGCTTACCTGGGAAAAGGGTCAGCATTAGTGTTCAGGGGCCTGTGGCCCGGAGTGACCGGCCGTCTGCCACCTGATGTTCTGCGTTGTGCAGGATGCCTCCCGGACCAAAGTTCCTACCACCATAAAATCAGGCTGGTTTCAGAGTCCCAAGCGCCTGCAGCAATCTGCCACACCAACCTGGGCTGCTGAGGTTTGCTTACCTGGGAAAAGGGTCAGCACTAGTGTTCAGGGGCCTGTGGCCCGGAGCGACCGGCTGTCTGCTGAATGTCCGCATTGCGCAGGATGCCGCCTGGACGCAAGCTGCCACCACTGCAAAGTCAGGCTGGTTTGAGAGTCAGAAATGCCTGCAGCACCCTGTCATCAGAAACCTGAGCTGGTGAGTAACACTTCCCTGTGTAAAGGGCGGCATTGGTGTTCAGGAGGCCCAGGGGCTGTTAGTGGCCGGATGCCTGCTGAAATGCTGCATTGCCAAATACGCCGTGCAGACCCAAGCTGGCACCAGTTCCAACTCCAGCCATTTGACCTCGGCACGTGTCTCCTGCCATCTGCCACATGAACCTGGTGTGCTGAGGTTTGCTTACCTGGGAAAAGGGTCAGCATTAGTGTTCAGGGGCCTGTGGCCTGGAGTGACCGGCTGCCTGCTGAAATTCCGCATTGCGCAGGATGCCTCGTGGATCCAAGCTGCCACCAGCGCAAGGTCCGGCAGGTTTAAGAGTCACAAATGCCTGCAGCAACCTGCCATCAGGAAAATGAGCTGGTGAGTTACACTTCCTTGTGTAGAGGTTGGCATTTTTCTCCTGTGCCCAGGGGCCCTTAGTGGCCGGCTGCCTGCTGCAATTTCTGCATTGCCAAATACGCCGTGCAGACCCAAGCTGGCACCAGTTCCAACTCCAGCCCTTTGGCCTCGGCACGTGTCTCCTGCCATCTGCCACATGAACCTGGTGTGCTGAGGTTTGCTTACCTGGGAAAAGGGTCAGCACTAGTGTTCAGGGGCCTGTGGCCCGGAGTGACCGGCCGTCTGCCACCTGATGTTCTGCGTTGTGCAGGATGCCTCCTGGACCAAAGTTCCTATCACCAAAAAATCAGGCTGGTTTCAGAGTCCGAAGCGCCTGCAGCAATCTGCCACACCAACCTGGGCTGCTGAGGTTTGCTTACCTGGGAAAAGGGTCAGCACTAGTGTTCAGGGGCCTGTGGCCCGGAGCGACCGGCTGTTTGCTGAATGTCCGCATTGCGCAGGATGCCTCGTGGATCCAAGCTGCCACCACTGCAAAGTCAGGCTGGTTTGAGAGTCAGAAATGCCTGCAGCACCCTGTGATCAGAAACCTGAGCTGGTGAGTTACACTTAGCTGTGTAAAGGGCGGCATTGGTGTTCAGGAGGCCCAGGGGCCGTTAGTGGCCGGCTGCCTGCTGAAATGCTGCATTGCCAAATACGCCGTGCAGACCCAAGCTGGCACCAGTTCCAACTCCAGCCCTTTGGCCTCGGCACGTGTCTCCTGCCATCTGCCACATGAACCTGGACTGCTGAGTTGTGCTTACCTGGGAAAAGGGTCAGCACTAGTGTTCAGGGGCCTGTGGCCCGGAGTGACCGGCCGTCTGCCACCTGATGTTCTGCGTTGTGCAGGATGCCTCCCGGACCAAAGTTGCTACGACCAAAAAATCAGGCTGGTTTCAGAGTCCCAAGCGCCTGCAGCAATCTGCCACACCAACCTGGGCTGCTGAGGTTTGCTTACCTGGGAGAAGGGTAGCACTAATTTTAAGGGGCCTGTGGCGTGGAGTGACCGGCTGCCTTCTGAAATTTCGCCTTGCGCAGGATGCCTCCTGGACGCAAGCTGCCACCACTGCAAAGTCAGGCTGGTTTGAGAGTCCGAAATGCCTGCAGCAACCTGCCATCAGAAACCTGAACTGGTGAGTTACACTTCCTTGTGTAGATTTGGCATTGGTATTCTGTGCCCAGGGGCCCTTAGTGGCCGTCTGCCTGCTGAAATTCGGCCTTGCGCAGGATGCCTCCGGCATGCAAGCTGCCACCACCTTTTAGTCAGGCAGGCTTGAGAGTCACACATGGCTGCAGCACCCTGCGAACAGAAACCTGAGCTGGTGAGTTACACTTCCTTGTGTAGAGGGTGGCATTTCTCTCCTGTGCCCAGGGGCCCTTAGTGGCCGGCTGCCTGCTGAAATGCTGCATTGCCAAATACGCCGTGCAGACCCAAGCTGGCACCAGTTCCAACTCCAGCCCTTTGGCCTCGGCACGTGTCTCCTGCCATGTGCCACATGAACCTGGGCTGCTGAGTTTTGCTTACCTGGGAAAAGGGTCAGCATTAGTGTTCAGGGGCCTGTGGCCCGGAGTGACCGGCCGTCTGCCACCTGATGTTCTGCGTTGTGCAGGATGTTTCCCGGACCAAAGTTCCTACCACCATAAAATCAGGCTGGTTTCAGAGTCCCAAGCGCCTGCAGCAATCTGCCACACCAACCTGGGCTGCTGAGGTTTGCTTACCTGGGAAAAGGGTCAGCACTAGTGTTCAGGGGCCTGTGGCCTGGAGTGACCGGCTGCCTTCTGAAATTCCGCATTGCGCAGGATGCCTCGTGGATCCAAGCTGCCACCACCGCAAGGTCCGGCAGGTTTAAGAGTCACAAATGCCTGCAGCAACCTGCCATCAGGAAACTGAGCTGGTGAGTTACACTTCCTTGTGTAGAGGGTGGCATTTCTCTCCTGTGCCCAGGGGCCGTTAGTGGCCGGCTGCCTGCTGAAATGCTGCATTGCCAAATACGCCGTGCAGACCCAAGCTGGCACCAGTTCCAACTCCAGCCCTTTGGCCTCGGCACGTGTCTCCTGCCATCTGCCACATGAACCTGGACTGCTGAGTTGTGCTTACCTGGGAAAAGGGTCAGCACTAGTGTTCAGGGGCCTGTGGCCCGGAGTGACCGGCCGTCTGCCACCTGATGTTCTGCGTTGTGCAGGATGCCTCCCGGACCAAAGTTGCTACGACCAAAAAATCAGGCTGGTTTCAGAGTCCCAAGCGCCTGCAGCAATCTGCCACACCAACCTGGGCTGCTGAGGTTTGCTTACCTGGGAAAAGGGTAGCACTAATTTTAAGGGGCCTGTGGCGTGGAGTGACCGGCTGCCTTCTGAAATTCCGCCTTGCGCAGGATGCCTCCTGGACGCAAGCTGCCACCACTGCAAAGTCAGGCTGGTTTGAGAGTCAGAAATGCCTGCAGCAACCTGCCATCAGAAACCTGAACTGGTGAGTTACACTTCCTTGTGTAGATTTGGCATTGGTATTCTGTGCCCAGGGGCCCTTAGTGGCCGTCTGCCTGCTGAAATTCGGCCTTGCGCAGGATGCCTCCGGCATGCAAGCTGCCACCACCTTTTAGTCAGGCAGGCTTGAGAGTCACACATGGCTGCAGCACCCTGCGAACAGAAACCTGAGCTGGTGAGTTACACTTCCTTGTGTAGAGGGTGGCATTTCTCTCCTGTGCCCAGGGGCCCTTAGTGGCCGGCTGCCTGCTGAAATGCTGCATTGCCAAATACGCCTAGCAGACCCAAGCTGGCACCAGTTCCAACTCCAGCCCTTTGGCCTCGGCACGTGTCTCCTGCCATGTGCCACATGAACCTGGGCTGCTGAGTTGTGCTTACCTGGGAAAAGGGTCAGCATTAGTGTTCAGGGGCCTGTGGCCCGGAGTGACCGGCCGTCTGCCACCTGATGTTCTGCGTTGTGCAGGATGCCTCCCGGACCAAAGTTCCTACCACCATAAAATCAGGCTGGTTTCAGAGTCCCAAGCGCCTGCAGCAATCTGCCACACCAACCTGGGCTGCTGAGGTTTGCTTACCTGGGAAAAGGGTCAGCACTAGTGTTCAGGGGCCTGTGGCCCGGAGCGACCGGCTGTCTGCTGAATGTCCGCATTGCGCAGGATGCCGCCTGGACGCAAGCTGCCACCACTGCAAAGTCAGGCTGGTTTCAGAGTCAGAAATGCCTGCAGCACCCTGCCATCAGAAACCTGAGCTGGTGAGTAACACTTCCCTGTGTAAAGGGCGGCATTGGTGTTCAGGAGGCCCAGGGGCTGTTAGTGGCCGGATGCCTGCTGAAATGCTGCATTGCCAAATACGCCGTGCAGACCCAAGCTGGCACCAGTTCCAACTCCAGCCATTTGACCTCGGCACGTGTCTCCTGCCATCTGCCACATGAACCTGGTGTGCTGAGGTTTGCTTACCTGGGAAAAGGGTCAGCATTAGTGTTCAGGGGCCTGTGGCCTGGAGTGACCGGCTGCCTGCTGAAATTCCGCATTGCGCAGGATGCCTCGTGGATCCAAGCTGCCACCACCGCAAGGTCCGGCAGGTTTAAGAGTCACAAATGCCTGCAGCAACCTGCCATCAGGAAAATGAGCTGGTGAGTTACACTTCCTTGTGTAGAGGTTGGCATTTTTCTCCTGTGCCCAGGGGCCCTTAGTGGCCGGCTGCCTGCTGCAATTTCTGCATTGCCAAATACGCCGTGCAGACCCAAGCTGGCACCAGTTCCAACTCCAGCCCTTTGGCCTCGGCACGTGTCTCCTGCCATCTGCCACATGAACCTGGTGTGCTGAGGTTTGCTTACCTGGGAAAAGGGTCAGCACTAGTGTTCAGGGGCCTGTGGCCCAGAGTGACCGGCCGTCTGCCACCTGATGTTCTGCGTTGTGCAGGATGCCTCCTGGACCAAAGTTCCTATCACCAAAAAATCAGGCTGGTTTCAGAGTCCGAAGCGCCTGCAGCAATCTGCCACACCAACCTGGGCTGCTGAGGTTTGCTTACCTGGGAAAAGGGTCAGCACTAGTGTTCAGGGGCCTGTGGCCCGGAGCGACCGGCTGTTTGCTGAATGTCCGCATTGCGCAGGATGCCTCGTGGATCCAAGCTGCCACCACTGCAAAGTCAGGCTGGTTTGAGAGTCAGAAATGCCTGCAGCACCCTGTGATCAGAAACCTGAGCTGGTGAGTTACACTTAGCTGTGTAAAGGGCGGCATTGGTGTTCAGGAGGCCCAGGGGCCGTTAGTGGCCGGCTGCCTGCTGAAATGCTGCATTGCCAAATACGCCGTGCAGACCCAAGCTGGCACCAGTTCCAACTCCAGCCCTTTGGCCTCGGCACGTGTCTCCTGCCATCTGCCACATGAACCTGGACTGCTGAGTTGTGCTTACCTGGGAAAAGGGTCAGCACTAGTGTTCAGGGGCCTGTGGCCCGGAGTGACCGGCCGTCTGCCACCTGATGTTCTGCGTTGTGCAGGATGCCTCCCGGACCAAAGTTGCTACGACCAAAAAATCAGGCTGGTTTCAGAGTCCCAAGCGCCTGCAGCAATCTGCCACACCAACCTGGGCTGCTGAGGTTTGCTTACCTGGGAAAAGGGTAGCACTAATTTTAAGGGGCCTGTGGCGTGGAGTGACCGGCTGCCTTCTGAAATTCCGCCTTGCGCAGGATGCCTCCTGGACGCAAGCTGCCACCACTGCAAAGTCAGGCTGGTTTGAGAGTCAGAAATGCCTGCAGCACCCTGCCATCAGAAACCTGAACTGGTGAGTTACACTTCCTTGTGTAGATTTGGCATTGGTATTCTGTGCCCAGGGGCCCTTAGTGGCCGTCTGCCTGCTGAAATTCGGCCTTGCGCAGGATGCCTCCGGCATGCAAGCTGCCACCACCTTTTAGTCAGGCAGGCTTGAGAGTCACACATGGCTGCAGCACCCTGCGAACAGAAACCTGAGCTGGTGAGTTACACTTCCTTGTGTAGAGGGTGGCATTTCTCTCCTGTGCGCAGGTGCCCTTAGTGGCCGGCTGCCTGCTGAAATGCTGCATTGCCAAATACGCCGTGCAGACCCAAGCTGGCACCAGTTCCAACTCCAGCCCTTTGGCCTCGGCACGTGTCTCCTGCCATGTGCCACATGAACCTGGGCTGCTGAGTTTTGCTTACCTGGGAAAAGGGTCAGCATTAGTGTTCAGGGGCCTGTGGCCCGGAGTGACCGGCCGTCTGCCACCTGATGTTCTGCGTTGTGCAGGATGCCTCCCGGACCAAAGTTGCTACGACCAAAAAATCAGGCTGGTTTCAGAGTCCCAAGCGCCTGCAGCAATCTGCCACACCAACCTGGGCTGCTGAGGTTTGCTTACCTGGGAAAAGGGTCAGCACTAGTGTTCAGGGTCCTGTGGCGTGGAGTGACCGGCTGCCTTCTGAAATTCCGCCTTGCGCAGGATGCCTCGTGGATCCAAGCTGCCACCACTGCAAAGTCAGGCTGGTTTGAGAGTCAGAAATGCCTGCAGCACCCTGCCATCAGAAACCTGAGCTGGTGAGTTACACTTAGCTGTGTAAAGGGCGGCATTGGTGTTCAGGAGGCCCAGGGGCTGTTAGTGGCCGGCTGCCTGTTGAAATGCTGCATTGCCAAATACGCCTAGCAGACCCAAGCTGGCACCAGTTCCAACTCCAGCCCTTTGGCCTCGGCACGTGTCTCCTGCCATCTGCCACATGAACCTGGTGTGCTGAGGTTTGCTTACCTGGGAAAAGGGTCAGCACTAGTGTTCAGGGGCCTGTGGCCCTGAGTGACCGGCCGTCTGCCACCTGATGTTCTGCGTTGTGCAGGATGCCTCCTGGACCAAAGTTCCTATCACCAAAAAATCAGGCTGGTTTCAGAGTCCGAAGCGCCTGCAGCAATCTGCCACACCAACCTGAGCTGCTGAGGTTTGCTTACCTGGGAAAAGGGTCAGCACTAGTGTTCAGGGGCCTGTGGCCCGGAGTGACCGGCTGTCTGCTGAATGTCCGCATTGTGCAGGATGCCTCCTGGACCTACGCTGCAATCTGTGCCGAGTCCAGCTCGTTTGAGAGCCCCAAGCGCCTCCATCAATCTGGCACACGAACCTGGGCTGCTGAGGTTTGCTTACCTGGGAAAAGGGTCAGCACTAGTGTTCAGGGGCCTGTGGCGTGGAGTGACCGGCTGCCTGCTGAAATTCCGCATTGCGCAGGATGCCTCGTGGATCCAAGCTGCCACCACTGCAAAGTCAGGCTGGTTTGAGAGTCAGAAATGCCTGCAGCACCCTGTGATCAGAAACCTGAGCTGGTGAGTTACACTTAGCTGTGTAAAGGGCGGCATTGGTGTTCAGGAGGCCCAGGGGCCGTTAGTGGCCGGCTGCCTGCTGAAATGCTGCATTGCCAAATACGCCGTGCAGACCCAAGCTGGCACCAGTTCCAACTCCAGCCCTTTGGCCTTGGCACGTGTCTCCTGCCATCTGCCACATGAACCTGGACTGCTGAGTTGTGCTTACCTGGGAAAAGGGTCAGCACTAGTGTTCAGGGGCCTGTGGCCCGGAGTGACCGGCCGTCTGCCACCTGATGTTCTGCGTTGTGCAGGATGCCTCCCGGACCAAAGTTGCTACGACCAAAAAATCAGGCTGGTTTCAGAGCCCCAAGCGCCTCCATCAATCTGGCACACGAACCTGGGCTGCTGAGGTTTGCTTACCTGGGAAAAGGGTCAGCACTAGTGTTCAGGGGCCTGTGGCGTGGAGTGACCGGCTGCCTGCTGAAATTCCGCATTGCGCAGGATGCCTCGTGGATCCAAGCTGCCACCACTGCAAAGTCAGGCTGGTTTGAGAGTCAGAAATGCCTGCAGCACCCTGTGATCAGAAACCTGAGCTGGTGAGTTACACTTAGCTGTGTAAAGGGCGGCATTGGTGTTCAGGAGGCCCAGGGGCCGTTAGTGGCCGGCTGCCTGCTGAAATGCTGCATTGCCAAATACGCCGTGCAGACCCAAGCTGGCACCAGTTCCAACTCCAGCCCTTTGGCCTCGGCACGTGTCTCCTGCCATCTGCCACATGAACCTGGACTGCTGAGTTGTGCTTACCTGGGAAAAGGGTCAGCATTAGTGTTCAGGGGCCTGTGGCCCGGAGTGACCGGCCGTCTGCCACCTGATGTTCTGCGTTGTGCAGGATGCCTCCCGGACCAAAGTTGCTACGACCAAAAAATCAGGCTGGTTTCAGAGTCCCAAGCGCCTGCAGCAATCTGCCACACCAACCTGGGCTGCTGAGGTTTGCTTACCTGGGAAAAGGGTAGCACTAATTTTAAGGGGCCTGTGGCGTGGAGTGACCGGCTGCCTTCTGAAATTCCGCCTTGCGCAGGATGCCTCGTGGACGCAAGCTGCCACCACTGCAAAGTCAGGCTGGTTTGAGAGTCAGAAATGCCTGCAGCACCCTGCCATCAGAAACCTGAGCTGGTGAGTTACACTTAGCTGTGTAAAGGGCGGCATTGGTGTTCAGGAGGCCCAGGGGCTGTTAGTGGCCGGCTGCCTGTTGAAATGCTGCATTGCCAAATACGCCTAGCAGACCCAAGCTGGCACCAGTTCCAACTCCAGCCCTTTGGCCTCGGCACGTGTCTCCTGCCATCTGCCACATGAACCTGGTGTGCTGAGGTTTGCTTACCTGGGAAAAGGGTCAGCACTAGTGTTCAGGGGCCTGTGGCGTGGAGTGACCGGCTGCCTGCTGAAATTCCGCATTGCGCAGGATGCCTCGTGGATCCAAGCTGCCACCACTGCAAAGTCAGGCTGGTTTGAGAGTCAGAAATGCCTGCAGCACCCTGTGATCAGAAACCTGAGCTGGTGAGTTACACTTAGCTGTGTAAAGGGCGGCATTGGTGTTCAGGAGGCCCAGGGGCCGTTAGAGGCCGGCTGCCTGCTGAAATGCTGCATTGCCAAATACGCCGTGCAGACCCAAGCTGGCACCAGTTCCAACTCCAGCCCTTTGGCCTCGGCACGTGTCTCCTGCCATCTGCCACATGAACCTGGACTGCTGAGTTGTGCTTACCTGGGAAAAGGGTCAGCACTAGTGTTCAGGGGCCTGTGGCCCGGAGTGACCGGCCGTCTGTGACCTGATGTTCTGCGTTGTGCAGGATGCCTCCCGGACCAAAGTTGCTACGACCAAAAAATCAGGCTGGTTTCAGAGTCCCAAGCGCCTGCAGCAATCTGCCACACCAACCTGGGCTGCTGAGGTTTGCTTACCTGGGAAAAGGGTAGCACTAATTTTAAGGGGCCTGTGGCGTGGAGTGACCGGCTGCCTTCTGAAATTCCGCCTTGCGCAGGATGCCTCGTGGACGCAAGCTGCCACCACTGCAAAGTCAGGCTGGTTTGAGAGTCAGAAATGCCTGCAGCACCCTGCCATCAGAAACCTGAGCTGGTGAGTTACACTTAGCTGTGTAAAGGGCGGCATTGGTGTTCAGGAGGCCCAGGGGCTGTTAGTGGCCGGCTGCCTGTTGAAATGCTGCATTGCCAAATACGCCTAGCAGACCCAAGCTGGCACCAGTTCCAACTCCAGCCCTTTGGCCTCGGCACGTGTCTCCTGCCATCTGCCACATGAACCTGGTGTGCTGAGGTTTGCTTACCTGGGAAAAGGGTCAGCACTAGTGTTCAGGGGCCTGTGGCCCTGAGTGACCGGCCGTCTGCCACCTGATGTTCTGCGTTGTGCAGGATGCCTCCTGGACCAAAGTTCCTATCACCAAAAAATCAGGCTGGTTTCAGAGTCCGAAGCGCCTGCAGCAATCTGCCACACCAACCTGGGCTGCTGAGGTTTGCTTACCTGGGAAAAGGGTCAGCACTAGTGTTCAGGGGCCTGTGGCCCGGAGTGACCGGCTGTCTGCTGAATGTCCGCATTGTGCAGGATGCCTCCTGGACCTACGCTGCAATCTGTGCCGAGTCCAGCTCGTTTGAGAGCCCCAAGCGCCTCCATCAATCTGGCACACGAACCTGGGCTGCTGAGGTTTGCTTACCTGGGAAAAGGGTCAGCACTAGTGTTCAGGGGCCTGTGGCGTGGAGTGACCGGCTGCCTGCTGAAATTCCGCATTGCGCAGGATGCCTCGTGGATCCAAGCTGCCACCACTGCAAAGTCAGGCTGGTTTGAGAGTCAGAAATGCCTGCAGCACCCTGCCATCAGAAACCTGAGCTGGTGAGTTACACTTAGCTGTGTAAAGGGCGGCATTGGTGTTCAGGAGGCCCAGGGGCTGTTAGTGGCCGGCTGCCTGTTGAAATGCTGCATTGCCAAATACGCCTAGCAGACCCAAGCTGGCACCAGTTCCAACTCCAGCCCTTTGGCCTCGGCACGTGTCTCCTGCCATCTGCCACATGAACCTGGTGTGCTGAGGTTTGCTTACCTGGGAAAAGGGTCAGCACTAGTGTTCAGGGGCCTGTGGCCCTGAGTGACCGGCCGTCTGCCACCTGATGTTCTGCGTTGTGCAGGATGCCTCCTGGACCAAAGTTCCTATCACCAAAAAATCAGGCTGGTTTCAGAGTCCGAAGCGCCTGCAGCAATCTGCCACACCAACCTGAGCTGCTGAGGTTTGCTTACCTGGGAAAAGGGTCAGCACTAGTGTTCAGGGGCCTGTGGCCCGGAGTGACCGGCTGTCTGCTGAATGTCCGCATTGTGCAGGATGCCTCCTGGACCTACGCTGCAATCTGTGCCGAGTCCAGCTCGTTTGAGAGCCCCAAGCGCCTCCATCAATCTGGCACACGAACCTGGGCTGCTGAGGTTTGCTTACCTGGGAAAAGGGTCAGCACTAGTGTTCAGGGGCCTGTGGCGTGGAGTGACCGGCTGCCTTCTGAAATTCCGCCTTGCGCAGGATGCCTCGTGGATCCAAGCTGCCACCACTGCAAAGTCAGGCTGGTTTGAGAGTCAGAAATGCCTGCAGCACCCTGTGATCAGAAACCTGAGCTGGTGAGTTACACTTAGCTGTGTAAAGGGCGGCATTGGTGTTCAGGAGGCCCAGGGGCCGTTAGTGGCCGGCTGCCTCCTGAAATGCTGCATTGCCAAATACGCCGTGCAGACCCAAGCTGGCACCAGTTCCAACTCCAGCCCTTTGGCCTCGGCACGTGTCTCCTGCCATCTGCCACATGAACCTGGACTGCTGAGTTGTGCTTACCTGGGAAAAGGGTCAGCACTAGTGTTCAGGGGCCTGTGGCCCGGAGTGACCGGCCGTCTGCCACCTGATGTTCTGCGTTGTGCAGGATGCCTCCCGGACCAAAGTTGCTACGACCAAAAAATCAGGCTGGTTTCAGAGTCCCAAGCGCCTGCAGCAATCTGCCACACCAACCTGGGCTGCTGAGGTTTGCTTACCTGGGAAAAGGGTAGCACTAATTTTAAGGGGCCTGTGGCGTGGAGTGACCGGCTGCCTTCTGAAATTCCGCCTTGCGCAGGATGCCTCGTGGACGCAAGCTGCCACCACTGCAAAGTCAGGCTGGTTTGAGAGTCAGAAATGCCTGCAGCACCCTGCCATCAGAAACCTGAGCTGGTGAGTTACACTTAGCTGTGTAAAGGGCGGCATTGGTGTTCAGGAGGCCCAGGGGCTGTTAGTGGCCGGCTGCCTGTTGAAATGCTGCATTGCCAAATACGCCTAGCAGACCCAAGCTGGCACCAGTTCCAACTCCAGCCCTTTGGCCTCGGCACGTGTCTCCTGCCATCTGCCACATGAACCTGGTGTGCTGAGGTTTGCTTACCTGGGAAAAGGGTCAGCACTAGTGTTCAGGGGCCTGTGGCCCTGAGTGACCGGCCGTCTGCCACCTGATGTTCTGCGTTGTGCAGGATGCCTCCTGGACCAAAGTTCCTATCACCAAAAAATCAGGCTGGTTTCAGAGTCCGAAGCGCCTGCAGCAATCTGCCACACCAACCTGGGCTGCTGAGGTTTGCTTACCTGGGAAAAGGGTCAGCACTAGTGTTCAGGGGCCTGTGGCCCGGAGTGACCGGCTGTCTGCTGAATGTCCGCATTGTGCAGGATGCCTCCTGGACCTACGCTGCAATCTGTGCCGAGTCCAGCTCGTTTGAGAGCCCCAAGCGCCTCCATCAATCTGGCACACGAACCTGGGCTGCTGAGGTTTGCTTACCTGGGAAAAGGGTCAGCACTAGTGTTCAGGGGCCTGTGGCGTGGAGTGACCGGCTGCCTGCTGAAATTCCGCATTGCGCAGGATGCCTCGTGGATCCAAGCTGCCACCACTGCAAAGTCAGGCTGGTTTGAGAGTCAGAAAACCTGCAGCACCCTGTGATCAGAAACCTGAGCTGGTGAGTTACACTTAGCTGTGTAAAGGGCGGCATTGGTGTTCAGGAGGCCCAGGGGCCGTTAGTGGCCGGCTGCCTGCTGAAATGCTGCATTGCCAAATACGCCGTGCAGACCCAAGCTGGCACCAGTTCCAACTCCAGCCCTTTGGCCTCGGCACGTGTCTCCTGCCATCTGCCACATGAACCTGGACTGCTGAGTTGTGCTTACCTGGGAAAAGGGTCAGCACTAGTGTTCATGGGCCTGTGGCCCGGAGTGACCGGCCGTCTGCCACCTGATGTTCTGCGTTGTGCAGGATGCCTCCCGGACCAAAGTTGCTACGACCAAAAAATCAGGCTGGTTTCAGAGTCCCAAGCGCCTGCAGCAATCTGCCACACCAACCTGGGCTGCTGAGGTTTGCTTACTTGGGAAAAGGGTAGCACTAATTTTAAGGGGCCTGTGGCGTGGAGTGACCGGCTGCCTTCTGAAATTCCGCCTTGCGCAGGATGCCTCCTGGATGCAAGCTGCCACCACTGCAAAGTCAGGCTGGTTTGAGAGTCAGAAATGCCTGCAGCACCCTGCCATCAGAAACCTGAGCTGGTGAGTTACACTTCCTTGTGTAGATTTGGCATTGGTATTCTGTGCCCAGGGGCCCTTAGTGGCCGTCTGCCTGCTGAAATTCGGCCTTGCGCAGGATGCCTCCGGCATGCAAGCTGCCACCACCTTTTAGTCAGGCAGGCTTGAGAGTCACACATGGCTGCAGCACCCTGCGAACAGAAACCTGAGCTGGTGAGTTACACTTCCTTGTGTAGAGGGTGGCATTTCTCTCCTGTGCCCAGGTGCCCTTAGTGGCCGGCTTCCTGCTGAAATGCTGCATTGCCAAATACGCCGTGCAGACCCAAGCTGGCACCAGTTCCAACTCCAGCCCTTTGGCCTCGGCACGTGTCTCCTGCCATCCGCCACATGAACCTGGACTGCTGAGTTGTGCTTACCTGGGAAAAGGGTCAGCATTAGTGTTCAGGGGCCTGTGGCCCGGAGTGACCGGCCGTCTGCCACCTGATGTTCTGCGTTGTGCAGGATGCCTCCCGGACCAAAGTTGCTACGACCAAAAAATCAGGCTGGTTTCAGAGTCCCAAGCGCCTCCAGCAATCTGCCACACCAACCTGGGCTGCTGAGGTTTGCTTACCTGGGAAAAGGGTAGCACTAATTTTAAGGGGCCTGTGGCGTGGAGTGACCGGCTGCCTGCTGAAATTCCGCATTGCGCAGGATGCCTCGTGGATCCAAGCTGCCACCACTGCAAAGTCAGGCTGGTTTCAGAGTCAGAAATGCCTGCAGCACCCTGTGATCAGAAACCTGAGCTGGTGAGTTACACTTAGCTGTGTAAAGGGCGGCATTGGTGTTCAGGAGGCCCAGGGGCCGTTAGTGGCCGGCTGCCTGCTGAAATGCTGCATTGCCAAATACGCCGTGCAGACCCAAGCTGGCACCAGTTCCAACTCCAGCCCTTTGGCCTCGGCACGTGTCTCCTGCCATCTGCCACACGAACCTGGACTGCTGAGTTGTGCTTACCTGGGAAAAGGGTCAGCACTAGTGTTCAGGGGCCTGTGGCCCGGAGTGACCGGCCGTCTGCCACCTGATGTTCTGCGTTGTGCAGGATGCCTCCCGGACCAAAGTTGCTACGACCAAAAAATCAGGCTGGTTTCAGAGTCCCAAGCGCCTGCAGCAATCTGCCACACCAACCTGGGCTGCTGAGTTTTGCTTACCTGGGAAAAGGGTAGCACTAATTTTAAGGGGCCTGTGGCGTGGAGTGACCGGCTGCCTTCTGAAATTCCGCCTTGCGCAGGATGCCTCCTGGACGCAAGCTGCCACCACTGCAAAGTCAGGCTGGTTTGAGAGTCAGAAATGCCTGCAGCACCCTGCCATCAGAAACCTGAGCTGGTGAGTTACACTTCCTTGTGTAGATTTGGCATTGGTATTCTGTGCCCAGGGGCCCTTAGTGGCCGTCTGCCTGCTGAAATTCGGCCTTGCGCAGGATGCCTCCGGCATGCAAGCTGCCACCACCTTTTAGTCAGGCAGGCTTGAGAGTCACACATGGCTGCAGCACCCTGCGAACAGAAACCTGAGCTGGTGAGTTACACTACCTTGTGTAGAGGGTGGCATTTCTCTCCTGTGCCCAGGGGCCCTTAGTGGCCGGCTGCCTGCTGAAATGCTGCATTGCCAAATACGCCGTGCAGACCCAAGCTGGCACCAGTTCCAACTCCAGCCCTTTGGCCTCGGCACGTGTCTCCTGCCATGTGCCACATGAACCTGGACTGCTGAGTTGTGCTTACCTGGGAAAAGGGTCAGCATTAGTGTTCAGGGGCCTGTGGCCCGGAGTGACCGGCCGTCTGCCACCTGATGTTCTGCGTTGTGCAGGATGCCTCCCGGACCAAAGTTGCTACGACCAAAAAATCAGGCTGGTTTCAGAGTCCCAAGCGCCTGCAGCAATCTGCCACACCAACCTGGGCTGCTGAGGTTTGCTTACCTGGGAAAAGGGTAGCACTAATTTTAAGGGGCCTGTGGCGTGGAGTGACCGGCTGCCTTCTGAAATTCCGCCTTGCGCAGGATGCCTCGTGGACGCAAGCTGCCACCACTGCAAAGTCAGGCTGGTTTGAGAGTCAGAAATGCCTGCAGCACCCTGCCATCAGAAACCTGAGCTGGTGAGTTACACTTCCTTGTGTAGATTTGGCATTGGTATTCTGTGCCCAGGGGCCCTTAGTGGCCGTCTGCCTGCTGAAATTCGGCCTTGCCAGGATGCCTCCGGCATGCAAGCTGCCACCACCTTTTAGTCAGGCAGGCTTGAGAGTCACACATGGCTGCAGCACCCTGCGAACAGAAACCTGAGCGGGTGAGTTACACTTCCTTGTGTAGAGGGTGGCATTTATCTCCTGTGCCCAGGGGCCCTTAGTGGCCGGCTGCCTGCTGAAATGCTGCATTGCCAAATACGCCGTGCAGACCCAAGCTGGCACCAGTTCCAACTCCAGCCCTTTGGCCTCGGCACGTGTCTCCTGCCATCTGCCACATGAACCTGGACTGCTGAGTTGTGCTTACCTGGGAAAAGGGTCAGCATTAGTGTTCAGGGGCCTGTGGCCCGGAGTGACCGGCTGTCTGCTGAATGTCCGTCTTGTGCAGGATGCCACCTAGACCTACGCTGCAATCTGTGCCGAGTCCAGCTCGTTTGAGAGTCCCAAGCGCCTCCATCAATCTGGCACACGAACCTGGGCTGCTGAGGTTTGCTTACCTGGGAAAAGGGTCAGCACTAGTGTTCAGGGGCCTGTGGCGTGGAGTGACCGGCTGCCTGCTGAAATTCCGCCTTGCGCAGGATGCCTCGTGGATCCAAGCTGCCACCACTGCAAAGTCAGGCTGGTTTGAGAGTCAGAAATGCCTGCAGCACCCTGTGATCAGAAACCTGAGCTGGTGAGTTACACTTCGCTGTGTAAAGGGCGGCATTGGTGTTCAGGAGGCCCAGGGGCCGTTAGTGGCCGGCTGCCTGCTGAAATGCTGCATTGCCAAATACGCCTAGCAGACCCAAGCTGGCACCAGTTCCAACTCCAGCCCTTTGGCCTCGGCACGTGTCTCCTGCCATCTGCCACATGAACCTGGACTGCTGAGTTGTGCTTACCTGGGAAAAGGGTCAGCACTAGTGTTCAGGGGCCTGTGGCCCGGAGTGACCGGCCATCTGCCACCTGATGTTCTGCGTTGTGCAGGATGCCTCCCGGACCAAAGTTGCTACGACCAAAAAATCAGGCTGGTTTCAGAGTCCCAAGCGCCTGCAGCAATCTGCCACACCAACCTGGGCTGCTGAGTTTTGCTTACCTGGGAAAAGGGTAGCACTAATTTTAAGGGGCCTGTGGCGTGGAGTGACCGGCTGCCTTCTGAAATTCCGCCTTGCGCAGGATGCCTCCTGGACGCAAGCTGCCACCACTGCAAAGTCAGGCTGGTTTGAGAGTCAGAAATGCCTGCAGCACCCTGCCATCAGAAACCTGAGCTGGTGAGTTACACTTCCTTGTGTAGATTTGGCATTGGTATTCTGTGCCCAGGGGCCCTTAGTGGCCGTCTGCCTGCTGAAATTCGGCCTTGCGCAGGATGCCTCCGGCATGCAAGCTGCCACCACCTTTTAGTCAGGCAGGCTTGAGAGTCACACATGGCTGCAGCACCCTGCGAACAGAAACCTGAGCTGGTGAGTTACACTTCCTTGTGTAGAGGGTGGCATTTCTCTCCTGTGCCCAGGGGCCCTTAGTGGCCGGCTGCCTGCTGAAATGCTGCATTGCCAAATACGCCGTGCAGACCCAAGCTGGCACCAGTTCCAACTCCAGCCCTTTGGCCTCGGCACGTGTCTCCTGCCATGTGCCACATGAACCTGGACTGCTGAGTTGTGCTTACCTGGGAAAAGGGTCAGCATTAGTGTTCAGGGGCCTGTGGCCCGGAGTGACCGGCCGTCTGCCACCTGATGTTCTGCGTTGTGCAGGATGCCTCCCGGACCAAAGTTGCTACGACCAAAAAATCAGGCTGGTTTCAGAGTCCCAAGCGCCTGCAGCAATCTGCCACACCAACCTGGGCTGCTGAGGTTTGCTTACCTGGGAAAAGGGTAGCACTAATTTTAAGGGGCCTGTGGCGTGGAGTGACCGGCTGCCTTCTGAAATTCCGCCTTGCGCAGGATGCCTCCTGGACGCAAGCTGCCACCACTGCAAAGTCAGGCTGGTTTGAGAGTCAGAAATGCCTGCAGCACCCTGCCATCAGAAACCTGAGCTGGTGAGTTACACTTCCTTGTGTAGATTTGGCATTGGTATTCTGTGCCCAGGGGCCCTTAGTGGCCGTCTGCCTGCTGAAATTCGGCCTTGCGCAGGATGCCTCCGGCATGCAAGCTGCCACCACCTTTTAGTCAGGCAGGCTTGAGAGTCACACATGGCTGCAGCACCCTGCGAACAGAAACCTGAGCTGGTGAGTTACACTTCCTTGTGTAGAGGGTGGCATTTCTCTCCTGTGCCCAGGGGCCCTTAGTGGCCGGCTGCCTGCTGAAATGCTGCATTGCCAAATACGCCGTGCAGACCCAAGCTGGCACCAGTTCCAACTCCAGCCCTTTGGCCTCGGCACGTGTCTCCTGCCATCTGCCACATGAACCTGGACTGCTGAGTTGTGCTTACCTGGGAAAAGGGTCAGCATTAGTGTTCAGGGGCCTGTGGCCCGGAGTGACCGGCTGTCTGCTGAATGTCCGCATTGTGCAGGATGCCTCCTAGACCTACGCTGCAATCTGTGCCGAGTCCAGCTCGTTTGAGAGTCCCAAGCGCCTCCATCAATCTGGCACACGAACCTGGGCTGCTGAGGTTTGCTTACCTGGGAAAAGGGTCAGCACTAGTGTTCAGGGGCCTGTGGCGTGGAGTGACCGGCTGCCTGCTGAAATTCCGCCTTGCGCAGGATGCCTCGTGGATCCAAGCTGCCACCACTGCAAAGTCAGGCTGGTTTGAGAGTCAGAAATGCCTGCAGCACCCTGTGATCAGAAATCTGAGCTGGTGAGTTACACTTAGCTGTGTAAAGGGCGGCATTGGTGTTCAGGAGGCCCAGGGGCCGTTAGTGGCCGGCTGCCTGCTGAAATGCTGCATTGCCAAATACGCCGTGCAGACCCAAGCTGGCACCAGTTCCAACTCCAGCCCTTTGGCCTCGGCACGTGTCTCCTGCCATCTGCCACATGAACCTGGACTGCTGAGTTGTGCTTACCTGGGAAAAGGGTCAGCATTAGTGTTCAGGGGCCTGTGGCCCTGAGTGACCGGCCGTCTGCCACCTGATGTTCTGCGTTGTGCAGGATGCCTCCTGGACCAAAGTTCCTATCACCAAAAAATCAGGCTGGTTTCAGAGTCCGAAGCGCCTGCAGCAATCTGCCACACCAACCTGGGCTGCTGAGGTTTGCTTACCTGGGAAAAGGGTCAGCACTAGTGTTCAGGGGCCTGTGGCCCGGAGCGACCGGCTGTCTGCTGAATGTCCGCATTGCGCAGGATGCCTCCTGGACCGAAGCTGCAATCTGTGCCGAGTCCAGATCGTTTGAGATTCCCAAGCGCCTCCATCACTCTGGCACACGAACCTGGGCTGCTGAGGTTTGCTTACCTGGGAAAAGGGTCAGCACTTGTTTTAGGGGCCCTGTGGCCCTGAGTGACCGGCTGTCTGTGACCTGATGTTCTGCGTTGTGCAGGATGCCTCCTGGACCAAAGTTGCTACCACCACAAAATCAGGCTGGTTTCAGAGTCCCAAGCGCCTGCAGCAATCTGCCACACCAACCTGGGCTGCTGAGGTTTGCTTACCTGGGAAAAGGGTCAGCACTAGTGTTCAGGGGCCTGTGGCCTGGAGTGACCGGCTGTCTGCTGAATGTCCGCATTGCGCAGGATGCCTCGTGGATCCAAGCTGCCACCACTGCAAAGTCAGGCTGGTTTGAGAGTCAGAAATGCCTGCAGCAACCTGCCATCAGAAACCTGAGCTGGTGAGTTACACTTCCTTGTGTAGATTTGGCATTGGTATTCTGTGCCCAGGGGCCCTTAGTGGCCGTCTGCCTGCTGAAATTCGGCCTTGCGCAGGATGCCTCCGGCATGCAAGCTGCCACCACCTTTTAGTCAGGCAGGCTTGAGAGTCACACATGGCTGCAGCACCCTGCGAACAGAAACCTGAGCTGGTGAGTTACACTTCCTTGTGTAGAGGGTGGCATTTCTCTCCTGTGCCCAGGGGCCCTTAGTGGCCGGCTGCCTGCTGAAATGCTGCATTGCCAAATACGCCGTGCAGACCCAAGCTGGCACCAGTTCCAACTCCAGCCCTTTGGCCTCAGCACGTGTCTCCTGCCATCTGCCACATGAACCTGGACTGCTGAGTTGTGCTTACCTGGGAAAAGGGTCAGCACTAGTGTTCAGGGGCCTGTGGCCCGGAGTGACCGGCCGTCTGCCACCTGATGTTCTGCGTTGTGCAGGATGCCTCCCGGACCAAAGTTGCTACGACCAAAAAATCAGGCTGGTTTCAGAGTCCCAAGCGCCTGCAGCAATCTGCCACACCAACCTGGGCTGCTGAGGTTTGCTTACCTGGGAAAAGGGTAGCACTAATTTTAAGGGGCCTGTGGCGTGGAGTGACCGGCTGCCTTCTGAAATTCCGCCTTGCGCAGGATGCCTCCTGGACGCAAGCTGCCACCACTGCAAAGTCAGGCTGGTTTGAGAGTCAGAAATGCCTGCAGCAACCTGCCATCAGAAACCTGAACTGGTGAGTTACACTTCCTTGTGTAGATTTGGCATTGGTATTCTGTGCCCAGGGGCCCTTAGTGGCCGTCTGCCTGCTGAAATTCGGCCTTGCGCAGGATGCCTCCGGCATGCAAGCTGCCACCACCTTTTAGTCAGGCAGGCTTGAGAGTCACACATGGCTGCAGCACCCTGCGAACAGAAACCTGAGCTGGTGAGTTACACTTCCTTGTGTAGAGGGTGGCATTTCTCTCCTGTGCCCAGGGGCCCTTAGTGGCCGGCTGCCTGCTGCAATTTCTGCATTGCCAAATACGCCGTGCAGACCCAAGCTGGCACCAGTTCCAACTCCAGCCCTTTGGCCTCGGCACGTGTCTCCTGCCATCTGCCACATCAACCTGGTGTGCTGAGGTTTGCTTACCTGGGAAAAGGGTCAGCACTAGTGTTCAGGGGCCTGTGGCCCTGAGTGACCGGCCGTCTGCCACCTGATGTTCTGCGTTGTGCAGGATGCCTCCTGGACCAAAGTTCCTATCACCAAAAAATCAGGCTGGTTTTAGAGTCCCAAGTGCCTGCAGCAATCTGCCACACCAACCTGGGCTGCTGAGGTTTGCTTACCTGGGAAAAGGGTCAGCACTAGTGTTCAGGGGCCTGTGGCCCGGAGCGACCGGCTGTCTGCTGAATGTCCGCATTGCGCAGGATGCCTCCTGGACCGAAGCTGCAATCTGTGCCGAGTCCAGCTCGTTTGAGATTCCCAAGCGCCTCCATCAATCTGGCACACGAACCTGGGCTGCTGAGGTTTGCTTACCTGGGAAAAGGGTCAGCACTAGTGTTCAGGGGCCTGTGGCCCGGAGTGACCGGCCGTCTGCCACCTGATGTTCTGCGTTGTGCAGGATGCCTCCTGGACCAAAGTTGCTACCACCACAAAATCAGGCTGGTTCCAGAGTCCCAAGCGCCTCCATCAATCTGGCACACGAACCTGGGCTGCTGAGGTTTGCTTACCTGGGAAAAGGGTCAGCACTAGTGTTCAGGGGCCTGTGGCGTGGAGTGACCGGCTGCCTTCTGAAATTCTGCCTTGCGCAGGATGCCTCCTGGACGCAAGCTGCCACCACTGCAAAGTCAGGCTGGTTTGAGAGTCAGAAATGCCTGCAGCACCCTGCCATCAGAAACCTGAGCTGGTGAGTTACACTTCCTTGTGTAGATTTGGCATTGGTATTCTGTGCCCAGGGGCCCTTAGTGGCCGTCTGCCTGCTGAAATTCGGCCTTGCGCAGGATGCCTCCGGCATGCAAGCTGCCACCACCTTTTAGTCAGGCAGGCTTGAGAGTCACACATGGCTGCAGCACCCTGCGAACAGAAACCTGAGCTGGTGAGTTACACTTCCTTGTGTAGAGGGTGGCATTTCTCTCCTGTGCCCAGGGGCCCTTAGTGGCCGGCTGCCTGCTGAAATGCTGCATTGCCAAATACGCCGTGCAGACCCAAGCTGGCACCAGTTCCAACTCCAGCCCTTTGGCCTCGGCACGTGTCTCCTGCCATGTGCCACATGAACCTGGTGTGCTGAGTTTTGCTTACCTGGGAAAAGGGTCAGCATTAGTGTTCAGGGGCCTGTGGCCCTGAGTGACCGGCCGTCTGCCACCTGATGTTCTGCGTTGTGCAGGATGCCTCCCGGACCAAAGTTCCTACCACCATAAAATCAGGCTGGTTTCAGAGTCCCAAGCGCCTGCAGCAATCTGCCACACCAACCTGGGCTGCTGAGGTTTGCTTACCTGGGAAAAGGGTCAGCACTAGTGTTCAGGGGCCTGTGGCCCGGAGCGACCGGCTGTCTGCTGAATGTCCGCATTGCGCAGGATGCCGCCTGGACACAAGCTGCCACCACTGCAAAGTCAGGCTGGTTTGAGAGTCAGAAATGCCTGCAGCACCCTGCCATCAGAAACCTGAGCTGGTGAGTAACACTTCCCTGTGTAAAGGGCGGCATTGGTGTTCAGGAGGCCCAGGGGCCGTTAGTGGCCGGATGCCTGCTGAAATGCTGCATTGCCAAATACGCCGTGCAGACCCAAGCTGGCACCAGTTCCAACTCCAGCCATTTGACCTCGGCACGTGTCTCCTGCCATCTGCCACATGAACCTGGTGTGCTGAGGTTTGCTTACCTGGGAAAAGGGTCAGCATTAGTGTTCAGGGGCCTGTGGCCTGGAGTGACCGGCTGCCTGCTGAAATTCCGCATTGCGCAGGATGCCTCGTGGATCCAAGCTGCCACCACCGCAAGGTCCGGCAGGTTTAAGAGTCACAAATGCCTGCAGCAACCTGCCATCAGGAAACTGAGCTGGTGAGTTACACTTCCTTGTGTAGAGGGTGGCATTTCTCTCCTGTGCCCGGGGGCCCTTAGTGGCCGGCTGCCTGCTGCAATTTCTGCATTGCCAAATATGCCGTGCAGACCCAAGCTGGCACCAGTTCCAACTCCAGCCCTTTGGCCTCGGCACGTGTCTCCTGCCATCTGCCACATGAACCTGGTGTGCTGAGGTTTGCTTACCTGGGAAAAGGGTCAGCACTAGTGTTCAGGGGCCTGTGGCCCTGAGTGACCGGCCGTCTGCCACCTGATGTTCTGCGTTGTGCAGGATGCCTCCTGGACCAAAGTTCCTATCACCAAAAAATCAGGCTGGTTTCAGAGTCCGAAGCGCCTGCAGCAATCTGCCACACCAACCTGGGCTGCTGAGGTTTGCTTACCTGGGAAAAGGGTCAGCACTAGTGTTCAGGGGCCTGTGGCCCGGAGCGACCGGCTGTCTACTGAATGTCCGCATTGCGCAGGATGCCTCCTGGACCGACGCTGCAATCTGTGCCGAGTCCAGCTCGTTTGAGATTCCCAAGCACCTCCATCAATCTGGCACACGAACCTGGGCTGCTGAGGTTTGCTTACCTGGGAAAAGGGTCAGCACTTGTTTTAGGGGTCCTGTGGCCCTGAGTGACCGGCTGTCTGTGACCTGATGTTCTGCGTTGTGCAGGATGCCTCCTGGACCAAAGTTGCTACCACCACAAAATCAGGCTGGTTTCAGAGTCCCAAGCGCCTGCAGCAATCTGCCACACCAACCTGGGCTGCTGAGGTTTGCTTACCTGGGAAAAGGGTCAGCACTAGTGTTCAGGGGCCTGTGGCGTGGAGTGACCGGCTGCCTGCTGAAATTCCGCATTGCGCAGGATGCCTCGTGGATCCAAGCTGCCACCACTGCAAAGTCAGGCTGGTTTGAGAGTCAGAAATGCCTGCAACACCCTGTGATCAGAAACCTGAGCTGGTGAGTTACACTTAGCTGTGTAAAGGGCGGCATTGGTGTTCAGGAGGCCCAGGGGCCGTTAGTGGCCGGCTGCCTGCTGAAATGCTGCATTGCCAAATACGCCGTGCAGACCCAAGCTGGCACCAGTTCCAACTCCAGCCCTTTGGCCTCGGCACGTGTCTCCTGCCATCTGCCACATGAACCTGGACTGCTGAGTTGTGCTTACCTGGGAAAAGGGTCAGCACTAGTGTTCAGGGGCCTGTGGCCCGGAGTGACCGGCCGTCTGCCACCTGATGTTCTGCGTTGTGCAGGATGCCTCCCGGACCAAAGTTGCTACGACCAAAAAATCAGGCTGGTTTCAGAGTCCCAAGCGCCTGCAGCAATCTGCCACACCAACCTGGGCTGCTGAGGTTTGCTTACCTGGGAAAAGGGTCAGCACTAGTGTTCAGGGGCCTGTGGCCCGGAGCGACTGGCTGTCTGCTGAATGTCCGCACTGCGCAGGATGCCTCGTGGATCCAAGCTGCCACCACTGCAAAGTCAGGCTGGTTTCAGAGTCAGAAATGCCTGCAGCACCCTGCCACCAGAAACCTGAGCTGGTGAGTTACACTTAGCTGTGTAAAGGGCGGCATTGGTGTTCAGGAGGCCCAGGGGCTGTTAGTGGCCGGCTGCCTGCTGAAATGCTGCATTGCCAAATACGCCGTGCAGACCCAAGCTGGCACCAGTTCCAACTCCAGCCCTTTGGCCTCGGCACGTGTCTCCTGCCATCTGCCACATGAACCTGGACTGCTGAGTTGTGCTTACCTGGGAAAAGGGTCAGCACTAGTGTTCAGGGGCCTGTGGCCCGGAGCGACCGGCTGTCTGCTGAATGTCCGCATTGCGCAGGATGCCTCGTGGATCCAAGCTGCCACCACTGCAAAGTCAGGCTGGTTTCAGAGTCAGAAATGCCTGCAGCACCCTGTGATCAGAAACCTGAGCTGGTGAGTTACACTTAGCTGTGTAAAGGGCGGCATTGGTGTTCAGGAGGCCCAGGGGCCGTTAGTGGCCGGCTGCCTGCTGAAATGCTGCATTGCCAAATACGCCGTGCAGACCCAAGCTGGCACCAGTTCCAACTCCAGCCCTTTGGCCTCGGCACGTGTCTCCTGCCATCTGCCACATGAACCTGGACTGCTGAGTTGTGCTTACCTGGGAAAAGGGTCAGCACTAGTGTTCAGGGGCCTGTGGCCCGGAGTGACCGGCCGTCTGCCACCTGATGTTCTGCGTTGTGCAGGATGCCTCCCGGACCAAAGTTGCTACGACCAAAAAATCAGGCTGGTTTCAGAGTCCCAAGCGCCTGCAGCAATCTGCCACACCAACCTGGGCTGCTGAGGTTTGCTTACCTGGGAAAAGGGTCAGCACTAGTGTTCTGGGGCCTGTGGCCCGGAGCGACCGGCTGTCTGCTGAATGTCTGCATTGCGCAGGATGCCTCGTGGATCCAAGCTGCCACCACTGCAAAGTCAGGCTGGTTTGAGAGTCAGAAATGCCTGCAGCAACCTGCCATCAGAAACCTGAACTGGTGAGTTACACTTCCTTGTGTAGATTTGGCATTGGTATTCTGTGCCCAGGGGCCCTTAGTGGCCGTCTGCCTGCTGAAATTCGGCCTTGCGCAGGATGCCTCCGGCATGCAAGCTGCCACCACCTTTTAGTCAGGCAGGCTTGAGAGTCACACATGGCTGCAGCACCCTGCGAACAGAAACCTGAGCTGGTGAGTTACACTTCCTTGTGTAGAGGGTGGCATTTCTCTCCTGTGCCCAGGGGCCCTTAGTGGCCGGCTGCCTGCTGAAATGCTGCATTGCCAAATACGCCGTGCAGACCCAAGCTGGCACCAGTTCCAACTCCAGCCCTTTGGCCTCGGCACGTGTCTCCTGCCATGTGCCACATGAACCTGGTGTGCTGAGTTTTGCTTACCTGGGAAAAGGGTCAGCATTAGTGTTCAGGGGACTGTGGCCCGGAGTGACCGGCCGTCTGCCACCTGATGTTCTGCGTTGTGCAGGATGCCTCCTGGACCAAAGTTCCTACCACCAAAAAATCAGGCTGGTTTCAGAGTCCCAAGCGCCTGCAGCAATCTGCCACACCAACCTGGGCTGCTGAGGTTTGCTTACCTGGGAAAAGGGTAGCACGAATTTTAAGGGGCCTGTGGCGTGGAGTGACCGGCTGCCTTCTGAAATTCCGCCTTGCGCAGGATGCCTCCTGGACGCAAGCTGCCACCACTGCAAAGTCAGGCTGGTTTGAGAGTCAGAAATGCCTGCAGCACCCTGCCATCAGAAACCTGAACTGGTGAGTTACACTTCCTTGTGTAGATTTGGCATTGGTATTCTGTGCCCAGGGGCCCTTAGTGGCCGTCTGCCTGCTGAAATTCGGCCTTACGCAGGATGCCTCCGGCATGCAAGCTGCCACCACCTTTTAGTCAGGCAGGCTTGAGAGTCACACATGGCTGCAGCACCCTGCGAACAGAAACCTGAGCTGGTGAGTTACACTTCCTTGTGTAGAGGGTGGCATTTCTCTCCTGTGCCCAGGGGCCGTTAGTGGCCGGCTGCCTGCTGAAATGCTGCATTGCCAAATACGCCGTGCAGACCCAAGCTGGCACCAGTTCCAACTCCAGCCCTTTGGCCTCGGCACGTGTCTCCTGCCATGTGCCACATGAACCTGGTGTGCTGAGTTTTGCTTACCTGGGAAAAGGGTCAGCATTAGTGTTCAGGGGCCTGTGGCCCGGAGTGACCGGCCGTCTGCCACCTGATGTTCTGCGTTGTGCAGGATGCCTCCCGGACCAAAGTTCCTACCACCATAAAATCAGGCTGGTTTCAGAGTCCCAAGCGCCTGCAGCAATCTGCCACACCAACCTGGGCTGCTGAGGTTTGCTTACCTGGGAAAAGGGTCAGCACTAGTGTTCAGGGGCCTGTGGCCCGGAGCGACCGGCTGTCTGCTGAATGTCCGCATTGCGCAGGATGCCGCCTGGACGCAAGCTGCCACCACTGCAAAGTCAGGCTGGTTTGAGAGTCAGAAATGCCTGCAGCACCCTGCCATCAGAAACCTGAGCTGGTGAGTAACACTTCCCTGTGTAAAGGGCGGCATTGGTGTTCAGGAGGCCCAGGGGCCGTTAGTGGCCGGATGCCTGCTGAAATGCTGCATTGCCAAATACGCCTAGCAGACCCAAGCTAGCGCCAGTGAACACTCAGGCTGCATTAACAGTATCAAGTGTCTTCTGCAAAGGGACACCAGGAACCTGGAGCGGTTACTTTTGTTTACCTAGGAAAAGGGCTGGCATTTTTGTTAAGGGCTCAGGCGCCACCAGCTCAGCCGGCTCCTCATATTTTGCAGTGCATAGCATGCCTCTAAAGCCCGCACCAGCACCACTCCAAAATCTGGCTGCGTGGTCATTGCCAAGCGCCTCCTGCGATTCCGGGCCGGTGAGTTTTGCTCGCCAGGGAAAAGGGCCGGTGTTTGTGTTCACGGGCCATAGCCCAGAGCGGTGTCCTGCCTGCTGAAATTCTATTTTGTGAAACATCCCTTCCAGGTCCAAGCTGGCAGCAGTGATAACTCAAGGTAATTTGGTGGTGACAAGTGCCCCTTGCAAACTACCTTTCTGAACCCAGGCTAGTTAGTTTTCTTTGTCAGGGACAAGGGCCAGCACCGGTGTTTAGAAGTCTATGGCCCAGAGCGGGCAGCCGCTTGCTGAAAATTGTGCATCGAGCCAGATGTCTCCCAGACACAAGCCGCCACCACTGTAAAGTCAGGTTGCTTTGTGAGTCTTAAGCACCTCCTGAAAACCTTCCCCAGCTGTCCCTTGTTGTTAAGGGTTTTTATTAACGGCAAAAAATCTGTTTTTTCATTGCTGGAGGGATTTAAATTGAGGAGAACCCTTTTTTTCCCAGTATTTTTGGAGAATAAATTTTAGGGTAGAATTGATTTATTTGCCATTTTATCAGTTTCAGCAGAGATAACTGCCCCGAATTCTGATTTTTACAGGTTCCCTGGAAGGAAGCTCTGTCTTTTTCAGCATTTTTAGAATTTAAATATTCATTGCTGGCCACTTTCTTCTGTGCCTTTGGCCCAGTTATCTTAGACAAGAACGAGACTGGCGTGCATTTAACACGTAAGCCGCCGAGGAGGTTTTTTTTCTCATTTTTCTTTCTAATGTAGATAGGCCTAATTAGGAGTTCCCATGAGACTTAGGCTATTCATGTCATTATCACTCTTCTTCATCCTACTTAGTCATACTTGATGTTCTACCTAGCAACCACCAAAGAATAATCATGTAAGGTATCAGCAAATTACCCCATTTATGCGCCTATGTAACCTTAACACAAAGTTTTATGTCTTACCAGTTTTTTCTTCACCTGCTGCAAGTAGTCATTGAGGAAAAGGCAACCACTGTTGTTTCTCTGAAGAGTTTTCTTCTATAACAAACCCGTTACTCCCCTTGAATCCGAGTCAGAGGAGCCAAACTGCTGCATCTGCTCTGAGGGATTTTATACCCGGTGGGATTAGTCCCCTCCCTTTTCCCAGGCATCATGGGAATGAGAGGCGGGCACCATCAGGGGTATATTAACCCCAGCCTTGGCTGAGGGGCTTCATTCCCTCCCTGGGATGAGCTGGGGTAAGAGCTCTCTTATCATTTCAGTGAAGAGGCTTTTTCAGCTCATCTCAACTTGTTTCCAGCAAGCAGGTGTTCCTGGGCATTTGAAGCAACAGAGGCTTGGAAAATACTGTGAAGAAAAACTACGAAATACAGGGAGTATTTAAGTTTGTGATTTTGGGTTTTGTGTTTAGGGGTGATGAAGCGCATTTGTGTTTTCTGGTTTTGTTCTCATTATGGTTTTTTATTGTTTATTGGAGGAGTGCAGCTTTCAGAGATTCCAGGTGGTGTCAATTCCATTACTTTTTTCAGCATATTACTTCTGTGACAAGGGGCATCTTCCCAGTGTCCAAGAATATGTTTGAGATTAAGGCCTCAGGTGACTTGAGGATTGTTAGTAGGACAAGGGAGGGTGAGCAGGAATCCAGTTGGGAGTTCTTGAGGGGGGGCTTGAAGGCAGCAGGGTGAGAAAGGGTGTTTATTTGAGGGCACCCCCACTACAGGTTTTTCAGAAACATAGCAGAGACATTCTCATGTCTCCTTCACAAAGATCATCCACTGCACTCACAGGAATGCCATTTAATTTTGCTTTTTCCAAATTGAGGTGCCACTTGTAATAGAAGCCACAGCCTTGGAGTCAGGATGAACTTGGAGCCTGAAAGAGCCAGGCACACTCAGGAGAGCACAAGTAGTTCCCTTGCTGGGATTTGGCCCACCTAACTCTGTATTTAAACTTTGGATTTGTTTTTTTTCTCTTGTAGTTGACCGAAAGGATATCAGGTCATCACAGGGCCATCCGAGGCAGACTCATTTCAGGTGCCACCTGGGTTCCCGTCACTGCTGATCATCCAAAAGATAAGTTGGGGGCCGCAGCTTGGAGATGAGAGGGTAGAAGATTGGGAGTTAATGGACAGATTTACAAGTTAGCTGAGGGCAAAGCAATCTTCTTCACAAGGGGGTTTTAGGACAGCTAGAGGAGGAGGCTATACTTTTGATGGCAGCTTTCAGGCGGGCAGTGCAGAACAGCTCTGGTTTGTGTCGTGGTTTCCGGTGTGCCGTGTTCCCTAGGGTGACTTTGGGGTCCCTTTTGCCTTCTTCCCTCGAGGCCCTCACCACAAGCATGATGTGTGGTGTTTGATGTCCCCCTGTTTGTCATGTTCTGTGTCACGGGTGTCTGCACACATATGGGTGCCGGAGCTGGTCTGCCCTGCCGCACGGCCAGCTGCAATGGGACAAGCCCTGGGGAGTGTAAATTTGTAATGGAGGCTGTACTTGGGCTCTAGATGCTATTCCTAGATGGACCTAAGGTGTTTGCAGCTTGTGAGTTATCCTGGTGGTGTTTGACACATGTTCTAACTTTCTTTCAGGTGCAGATGCATTGCATCCATGGCAGAGGGTCAGAGTTAGCAGGTGCCGGGCCTTCCTAGGAGCAGGGTGAGTAGCAGACTGGTGGGGTTTTGGCCGATGGGGTGCCAAGATCAGGCACTGATGTTTGGTTCTCTTTAATCTAGCTGTCTGAGAGACACCAGCCCGGTGACAGCAGGACCTTCCCAGCTGACGAGGTGGCCTTTCTTTGCACCTGACACGGACCGGCATCGCCAGATGTCTGAGAGATAAGTAGAGGGCTATGACCCACAGAGGGGATGAAGGCAGGGTGCTGGTTTGGGAATTACTGGCAGGGGCTTTTGAGTCCAATTTGGCGGTGGGGGGGTGTCCATGAAGTGGCCCCTTAGGCCCCATGAAAGCCAAGTCTCACTTTTGATCACAGTGCTGAGGTGTTCAGGGCAGAGCAGTCCCGGTGTGTCTGGTGTCACTTGTCTGCTGTGCATTATGTGTTGTTTGTGTATCTCCTGTCTTTTACCTTAGCACATTGAGGGGCCTGTCAGAAACCTTGGCATCATTGTTAGCATCTGTGATCTCTGCATTCCTTGGCCTGGCACCCAGGCCATAGAACTTTTGACTCGGGAGCTCAGACAGGTATCAGACTCTCTTCTGTCTTTGGAAGCATCCAGTCAGATGTCTTGTTCTGAGCTGTACGGACAGCTGTGCCCCACCTGGATCCATTATGGTGGATTAGGGCTTGAAAGAATGTGAGGGCAGGCAGAGGCTTCTGACCATAGGATTCCTAGGCATCCATCTTTGAATGATTGATTCCAAGAACAGTAGTTAGCATCTTCTTCCTCCAGTGTTCTCTGAGCCTCATCAGGTCACCATTGGTCTCAGGTGGGTCATCTCCTTTTGCATTCTCTCAGTCCTTGCAGCCATTTTCCTGGCCTAGAGGTTTCTGTCTGTGTTGTGTCCCTGTTGTCTGTCACGTCCTGTCCTGTGTCACGGGTGTCAGCACACATTTGTGCCGGGGCTGCTCTGCCCTGCCGCATAGCCTGGTGCGATAGGAGAGGGCCCGGGGACTTGGAATGTGTAATGTGGGGTGTAGTTGGACTCCAGATGGGATTTGTAGATGGATACGGGATCTCTGGAGCTCTTAAGTTATCCTGCAACAGTGTGACTCTTGTCCTAACTTTTTTTTCAGATTCAGATGGATAAAATCTCTGTCAGAGGGCCCCATCCTGGGTGACGAGATTCCCCCGAGCAGGTGAGGCATCATTTTTCTCTGCAGCAGAAGCGTTCTGATGACTTTATTACAGCACTGGTCTTTTTCTTTTGTTTTAGGAAATAAATCTGGCTACCAGCAGTCAAGGTGAGCAGTGCAGAGAAGTACTTGTTACTGCTGAGCTGTCAATGTGTGCTGCAGCTCTAAGTTTCCATTCCTGTTTTTACCCTTTAGGCAATCCACTCGGAGCATGCTAGGCCTCTGTAACCACCCGCCCGATGCACTGGGTTTCCGGCTCATGTGAGCCCTGTGGATATATTACAGGACCTGGTGATGAAGCCCTGAATTTTCTACTTAATGGTGTCATCTGTGTGGCCTTCGGCAGCTGCCACGATGTTGTTGTGAGTTGGGGAAATAGGGAGCAGGAGCGTGGGTTTGTTCATGTTTCAGCCCTGGGAAATCATTTCATCTGTTTTTAACCAGGTGTCTCCTGTGACGACGGCCTCGGTCTCTGAGCATGTCCGATGAGTGTGTGGCCCGAGTAGCTGTGCCTTTCTAGGAGCACCGTGAGTAGCAGAAGGGTGGGGTTTTGGGCACTAGGCTGCCAGCATCAGGCACTGATATTTGGTTTTCTTTACTACAGCTGTGTGAGTGACACCAGCCCGGTGGCAGCAGGACCTTCCCAGCTGACGAGGTGGCCTTTCTTTGCACCTGACATGGACCATCATCCCCCGATATCTGAGAGATAAGTAGAGGGCTATGACCCACAGAGGGGATGAAGGCAGGGTGCTGGTTTGGGAATTACTGGCAGGGGTTTTTGAGTCCAATTTGGCGGTGGGGGGTTGTCCATGAAGTGGCACCTTAGGCCCCATGAAAGCCAAGTCTCACCTTTGATCACAGTGCTGAGGTGTTCAGGGCAGAGCAGTCCCGGTGTGTCTGGTGTCACTTGTCTGCTGTGCATTATGTGTTGTTTGTGTATCTCCTGTCTTTTACCTTAGCACATTGAGGGGCCTGTCAGAAACCTTGGCATCATTGTTAGCATCTGTGATCTCTGCATTCCTTGGCCTGGCACGCAGGCCAGAGATGCGATTCTGATACCTGTCTGAGCTCCCCAGTCAAAAGTTCTCTCTTTGGAAGCATCCAGTCAGATGTCTTGTCAGGTCTTGTTCTGAGCTGTACGGACAGCTGTGCCCCACCTGGATCCATTATGGTGGATTAGGGCTTGAAAGAATGTGAGGGCAGGCAGAGGATTCTGACCATAGGATTCCTAGGCATCCATCTTTGAATGATTGATTCCAAGAACAGTAGTTAGCATCTTCTTCCTCCAGTGTTCTCTGAGCCTCATCAGGTCACCATTGGTCTCAGGTGGGTCATCTCCTTTTGCATTCTCTCAGTCCCTGCAGCCATTTTCCTGGCCTAGAGGTTTCTGTCTGTGTTGTGTCCCCGTTGTCTGTCACGTCCTGTCCTGTGTCACGGGTGTCAGCACACATTTGTGCCGGGGCTGCTCTGCCCTGCCGCATAGCCTGGTGCGATAGGAGAGGGCCCGGGGACTTGGAATGTGTAATGTGGGGTGCAGGTGGACTCCGGATGGGATTTGTAGATGGACACAGGACATCTGGAGCTCTTAAGTTATCCTGCAACAGTGTGACTCTTGTCCTAACGTTTTTTTCAGATTCAGATGTATTAAATCTGGGCCAGAGGGCCCCATCCTGTGTGAGGGGATTCCCCCGAGCAGGTGAGGCCCCATTTGTCTGTGCAGCAGAAGTGTACATGGTGACTCTGTTAGAGCTCACTTCTTTGTCTTTCTTTTTAGGAAGTGAATCTGGATATCAGCAGTCAAGGTGAGCCGTGGAGAGAAGTGGTTGTTATTGCTCAGCTCTGAAGAACAACACCTTTTTCAGCAGCTTGATCATGTCACAAGAGGGATCTGCCCCGTGTCAAGGATGCTGTTTGAGATTGAGGCTTCAGGTGAGTTGAGGATTGTGAGTGGGAGAGGGAGGGTGAGCAGGTATCCAGTTAGGAGTTCTTGGGAGGGGGTTTGCAGGCAGCAGGGTGAGAAAGGGTGTTTATTTGAGGGCCCCCCCCCACAAGGCTTCTAGCAGAGGCATTCCCATGTCTTAGAGCACACAGAGTCATCCACTGCACTCACAGGAATGCCATTTAACTTTGCCTTTTTCTAACCCAGGTGCCACTCCCAATAAAAGCTGCAGCCATGGAATCAGGATGAGGCTGGATTCTGAAGGAGCCAGGCACACTCAGGAGAGGGCAAGTAGCTGACTGGCTGGGATTTGGCCCGCATAACTCTGGACTCATTCTTTGGTTTTGGTTTTCTTTATTGTAGCTGACCGAGAGGCTCACAGGCCATCACGAGGCTCTCTGAAGCAGACTCATTTCAGGTGCAACGTGGATTCCCATCACCGATCATCCAAAAGATAAGTTGGAGCCCATGGGCTGGAGATGGGACCATTGGAGAGTAGTGGGTTGGCAGTTTTTGGGGCAGATTTAAAAATTAGCTGAGGGAAAAGAGATCTTTCCTAAGGACCTCATAGGACAGCTAAAGGATGACACTCTACTTTTGATGGCAGCTTTCAGGTGGGCATTGCAGAGCAGCTCTGGTTTGTGTCGTGTTGTCCGGTGTGCAGTTTTACCTAGTGTGTCTTTGGGGTCCCTTTTGCCTTCCCACCTCTAAGCCCTCACCACAAGCATCCTGTGTCGTGTTTAATCTTCCCCCCATTTTTCACGTTCTCTGTCACGGGTGTCTCCACACCTTGGTGCCAGAGCTGTTCTGCTGTGCTGCGTAGCCTGCTGCAATAGGCCAAGCCTGGGGAGTTGAAATTTGTAATTTGGGTGTATTTGGGCTCTAGATGCTATTCCTAGATGGACCTAAGGTGTTTGCAGCTTGTGAGTTATCCTGGTGGTGTTTGACACATGTTCTAACTTTCTTTCAGGTGCAGATGCGTTGCATCCATGGCAGAGGGTCAGAGTTAGCAGGTGCCGGGCCTTCCTAGGAGCAGGGTGAGTAGCAGACTTGTGGGGTTTTGGCCAATGGGGTGCCAAGATCAGGCACATATGTTTGGTTCTCTTTACTCTAGCTGTCTGAGAGACACCAGCCCGGTGACAGCAGGACCTTCCCAGCTGACGAGGTGGCCTTTCTTTGCACCTGACACGGACCGGCATCCCCACATGTCTGAGAGATAAGTAGAGGGCTACGACCCACAGAGGGGATGAAGGCCGGGTGCTGGTTTGGGAATTATTGGGAGGGGTTTTTGAGTCCAATTTGGCGGTGGGGGGGTGTCCATGAAGTGGCCCCTTAGGCCCCATGAAAGCCAAGTCTCACCTTTGATCACAGTGCTGAGGTGTTCAGGGCAGAGCAGTCCCGGTGTGTCTGGTGTCACTTGTCTGCTGTGCATTATGTGTTGTTTGTGTATCTCCTGTCTTTTACCTTAGCACTTTGAGAGGCCTGTCAGAAACCTTGGCATCATTGTTAGCATCTGTGATCTCTGCATTCCTTGGTCTGGCACGCAGGCCAGAGATGCAATTCTGATACCTGTCTGAGCTCCCCAGTCAAAAGTTCTCTCTTTGGAAGCATCCAGTCAGATGTCTTGTCAGGTCTTGTTCTGAGCTGTACGGACAGCTGTGCCCCACCTGGATCCATTATGGTGGATTAGGGCTTGAAAGAATGTGAGGGCAGGCAGAGGATTCTGACCATAGGATTCCTAGGCATCCATCTTTACTGTTCTTGGAATCAATCATTCAGTTAGCATCTTCTTCCTGCAGTGTTCTCTGAGCCTCATCAGCTCACCGTCAGTTTGAACTCAGTCATCTCCTTTTGCATGCTCTCAGTCCTTGCAGCCGTTTTCCTTGCCAAGAGATTTCTGTTCCTGTTGTGTCCCCGTTGTGTGTCCTGTCCTGTGTGTCCTGTGTCACGGGTGTCAGCACACATTTGTGCCGGGGCTGCTCTGCCCTGCCGCATAGCCTGGTGCGATAGGAGAGGGCCCGGGGACTTGGAATGTGTAATGTGGGGTGTAGTTGGACTCCAGATGGGATTTGTAGATGGACACAGGGCATCTGGAGCTCTTAAGTTGTCCTGCAACAGTGTGACTCCTGTCCTAACGTTTTTTTCAGATTCAGTTGAATGAAATCTGGGCCAGAGGGCCCCATCCTGTGTGAGGGGATTCACACGAGCAGGTTAGTTACTGCTTTCCTCTGTAGAGGGAGTATAATTGATACGTGTCACAGTAGTGTTCTTTGTCTCTCTTTTTAGGAATTCAAGCGTGAGAGCTGTAGTCAAGGCCGAGTGGGCAAGGTGAGCATTGAGTAGCATACTGAAGCAGTTTTTATTGCTGTAGTCTCAGTTTCTGATGCTGGTCTAAGTATGTCCACTTGTTTTTTTTTTTGTTTTAGGTGGCCCCCTTGCAATCTATCTTGGCCAAGCATGCCCGTGCCAGGTGGGTGCAAGCTTAAGGTAGTGCTGTGGCATCCTTGTCAGGGTAGGGATGTTGTGTTTTCACAGTATCTCAGCATGCTTTTCTCCTCTGTTTCTTTCCAGGTTGTCTCCCTGCCCTAGGCATGCCAAGGAACACAGGAGGGCAGGTGAGTTGGGGTTTAGGCAGGCCGACTCATAGGCGAGTGTTACGCAGCAGCATGCTAAGCCTGCGCCTTTTGTTTTTGCAGGTATCTTCTGCGTACCTTCCGGATTCAACGCGAGACTTGAGGTGAGCTGGGGCGGTGGTGCATAGCACTCCCGGGGATTACCGGTTTTGAGGACAATACTCACTTTTTCTGTTTTGTCTTAGGTACTCTGAGGAGGCTCTTAGCCCAAGCTCGGAAACGGCAGCGCCAAAGCACACACATCGAGAAAGCCTCCACATCCACGTCCAACCGAGGATGGATTTTGTCCCCTCCTCATGCGAAAGCTAAGTGTCGGGGCCAGTGGTCGGGCAAGGGGAAAAACCTTTAGTATCACAGGGGGCCGTTTCATGTTAGCTTAGCGGAGAGGTCTGTAGCGGGATGGGTCCTCTGGAAGTAAAGGGTGAGGCTTTCTCTTCAGCTTCATCAGAGCCTTTGCCGGGCAGGGCAGTTCCGACCCCTCTCCACAGCGTCACGAACTTTGCGTCGTCAGCCTTCCTCGACTCGGCATCGTCACGGATCTTTCTCCCCAGGAGCTCGCCTTCGGGTCTGCAGCTATAGCTACGATCACTCGGCCGTCCACTTCCTTTTCTAGGCTCGCTGAGCCTCTCGAGCATCTTCTCAACTGCTTTGGCACTGAGTGCTTTTAATGAGTTACATTTCATTAATACACGCTATTGTCATAGGGCTTCCTTTCCTTTGGAGTCATCAGCCTCTGGTTCATCTTGCGCTAGGAATCTCAGGTCCCTAAGTGGAAAGTTGCCACTTGTCTCTGTGTTAGGTCATCCATGTCTGTTACATCGTCTATGTCTGTGTTACATAGCATGTGTCCATCTTCTTCCACGTCACAGGCCTTTGTTACATCTCGACCCTTTGTGGGCACAACTCCGTGCCACGTCGCTCTTATTTTACTCACGTTCCTTTCCGGATATTCCTTATTCCGGCATTTTTACCTTTTTACTCTTTGAGCCAGGAAGGGTTACAGAAGATGTTATCCATGTTCCTTCTCACTACCAGCTTTGGTAGTGCCTTTTTTCCATGCCATTCTCTTGGACTTCTAGTGGGAGCATCTTAATCCTTCCTCAGGTGACTTCAGTAGTTCTATCGGTTCCATCTTCTCAAAGGATATAGGTCTCAAAAATTAATCTTGCAGATAGCTATCCTAAGTCCTGCTTTATGTTGTATGTACCTATGTTGGCTTCTATTTTATGTACCAATATTGTGTGTACCTATGCTGGCTTATACTCTATGTACTTATATTGTGTGTACCTGTGTTGGCTTATGCTGTATGTACTTACATAGTATGTACCTGTGTTGGTGTATATTGTATGTACCTGTGTTGGCTTATGCTGTCTGTACTTAGATTGCATGTAGCTATGCTGGCTTATACTGTATGTACCAATATTGTGTGTACGTATGCTGGCTTATACTCTATGTACTTATATTGTGTGTTCCTGTGTTGGCTTATGCTGTATGTACTTACATAGTATGTACCTCTGTTGGTGTATATTGTATGTACCTGTGATGGCTTATGCTGTGTGTACTTTCATTGTATGTACCTGTGATGGCTTATGCTGTGTGTACTTTCATTGTATGTACCTGTGTTGGCTTATGCTGTCTGTACTTATACTGTGTGCGTCGCCTTACATTCTGTGTACTTACCCTATGTGTACACTTGCAATGTATGCGTCAGCTTATATTGTGTGTATTTATATTGTACCAATTATGATCGGAGCTGCCTTGCCCTGGCACGTAGTCACAGTTAGGTAGAACAGTTATAAAAGCTTTACTGTTCATCTGTGTCTTGTGGGATTTTGGGTAGGAAATTTATAGGTCCAGAGTGGGGACAAGTCCTAGCTGTCAGATACCCGCTCATTGATCCCTTCCTGTCGTCTCACAGGTCCCCGAGGCTACCGATTTCCCTGGAATCTACCATTTGAAGTCAAGGAGCAGCAGCGAGAAGATGCGTCAAAGCACGTTCCTCAGAGTCGTGAGTAAGGGCCGCAGCGAGCGTGTAAGTCGGAAGAGGGTGCGGGCGTGTGTGGGAGCAAGCGAGCGTGTCTGTCTGCCTCCCCTCGTTCCTGCGTGTGTGAGCGCATGCTGACTGGATTTACCCTTGTGTGTCTGGCTTTTGGTTTTGCAGGTTTTTCAACTCATTTTTAAATTTAGAATAAAAAATCCCCAGCCGGGGGGTTTTTTTTTTTTTCCCCCCGGCTGGGTTTTTTTTCCCTCGGTCCCGGTCGGTCCGCGAGGCGACGTTCATCGCCAAAGTTTGGGCGCGGACCCTCCAGGGACCGGGGTTTTCGTCAGGCAGGAGGATTTTTTGCAGGCTCCCGGGAACCGCGTTCCCGAGGAGCGGTGTGCATGCTTGCAGAGGGTTAGCTGAGCGGTTGATGTGTGAATCAGTGTGGGTTTGTCTGTCAGCTGAAGGATGTGTGTGTGTTGAAGGGCTGTAGGGTTGTAACCTTGTATGGCTTTTGGTTTTGCAGGTTTTTCAACTCATTTTTAAATTTAGAATAAAAAATCCCCAGCCGGGGGGTTTTTTTTTTTTTTCCCCCCGGCTGGGTTTTTTTTCCCTCGGTCCCGGTCGGTCCGCGAGGCGACGTTCATCGCCAAAGTTTGGGCGCGGACCCTCCAGGGACCGGGGTTTTCGTCAGGCAGGAGGATTTTTTGCAGGCTCCCGGGAACCACGTTCCCAAGGACCACTGATTTCTGGGGTGTAATTTAGCAGTTGTGATGAGAGGGATGGTGAGGTTTTGTGCTATCTGAAGGGAGTGTGTGTGGTAGATGAATGTAGTTTTCTCTGTGGTTTTGTTGTTTTGGGTTTCCTGTAATCATAAATTAACCTTTTTTTATTTTGATTATATGGTGTATTGCTGTGTATTGCTGTGTATTGCTGTGTATTGCTGTGTATTGCTGTGTATTGCTGTGTATTGCTGTGTATTGCTATTTGACTTGTACCAGTGTGTGTATGGCTTCTATTTGTATTTACATTTGTGTACACTGTTTAAATGTATTTTGGTGATGTATAAATAAAATCATTCACTCAATCCAGTAAAATCCCCCCTAATAAAGATATCCCCTGCCCTTCCCTACCCCCATTGTGGCTCCTGTGTTTTTTTGGTGTGGTTTTGTATTTTCTTTCCACTGTATTTCTTCCTGTTGCTCTTCACTTTCCTTTTCTATTTCTAACGTAACTTCCATCTGTCTCTATCCCTTTGTTTCTGTTTCTCACTCCTTCTGACACTGTCTCTGCTTCTGTAACTATGTTTCCATCCCCTTCCTTCTATTATTTGTGTATTTTCATTTTTCGTTTGACTGTATTTATTTTGCCCTCTTTTGCTTATACTTTGTACCTTCTTTCTTTTTCCTCATAACTTTCACCCTTGCTCTTGTTGCTTCTGTTTCTCTGTTTTCTCCTTTTCCTTGGTTTGTCCTTTTTGCTCTTAGTATTTTCTTTTTTCCCTCTGCTCTGAGTTTTCACTTTAACTCTAATCCCCACCAATTTCTTTTTCCTGTAACTCTCATCTTTCATTTTCTCACCCTCCATTTCCTTTCTCTCTGTCTTGGTTTCTCTGTCTGTCTTCTTTTATCTTTCTGTCTCTGTGTTCTCTTCTTTTCTGTCTTGTCTTCTTTCTATCCTCTGTCTCTTATTTTTCTCTCTCTAATTTTCTGTCTTCTCTTGCTTTTCTCTTCTCTCGCTTTTCAGTCTTATTGCTTTTTTCTTCTCTCTCTTTTCTCTCTTTTCTCTAATTTCTCTTTTCTCTCTTCTCTCTTTTCTCTCTTCTCTCTTTTCTCTCTTCTCTAACTTTTCTCTTTTCTCTAATTTCTCTTTTCTCTAATTTGTCTTTTCTCTCTTCTCTCTTTTCTCTCTTCTCTAACTTTTCTCTTTTCTCTCTAACTTCTCCTTTCTCTAATTTCTCTTTTCTCTAATTTCTCTTTTCTCTAATTTCTCTTTTCTCTCTAACTTTTCTCTTTTCTCTCATTTCTCTTTTCTCTAACTTTTCTCTTTTCTCTCTTTTCCCTCTTTTCCCTAACTTCTCTTTTCTCACTTCTCTCTAACTTCTCTCTAACTTCTCTTCTCTCTAACTTCTCTCTTTTCTCTTCTTTCTTTCTAACTTTGTTTTCCTTTCTAGCTTTAATTTAAAAAAGCAGCAGTAGAAACTTTCAGGCTCCCTGGGAGTAAAGGAAAAAAATAAAATTACAAAACAAACCATTTACTCCCCGGGAGCCTGAAATTTTCTACTGCTGCACCGGACATATAGTTTTTATTCTTTTTATTATATACAGTATATAGGCCCCTAACCCCGCCCCGAAGGGGCGGGGTTAGGGGCGGGGTTAGGGGCGGGGTTAGGGGCGGGGTTAGGGGCGGGGTTAGGGGCGGGGTTAGGGGCGGGGTTAGGGGCGGGGTTAGGGGCGGGGTTAGGGGCGGGGTTAGGGGCGGGGTTAGGGGCGGGGTTAGGGGCGGGGTTAGGGGCGGGGTTAGGGGCGGGGTTAGGGGCGGGGTTAGGGGCGGGGTTAGGGGCGGGGTTAGGGGCGGGGTTAGGGGTTAGGGGTTAGGGGTTAGGGGTTAGGGTTAGGGTTAGGGTTAGGGTTAGGGTTAGGGTTAGGGTTAGGGTTAGGGTTAGGGTTAGGGTTAGGGTTAGGGTTAGGGTTAGGGTTAGGGTTAGGGTTAGGGTTAGGGTTAGGGTTAGGGTTAGGGTTAGGGTTAGGGTTAGGGTTAGGGTTAGGGTTAGGGTTAGGGTTAGGGTTAGGGTTAGGGTTAGGGTTAGGGTTAGGGTTAGGGTTAGGGTTAGGGTTAGGGTTAGGGTTAGGGTTAGGGTTAGGGTTAGGGTTAGGGTTAGGGTTAGGGTTAGGGTTAGGGTTAGGGTTAGGGTTAGGGTTAGGGTTAGGGTTAGGGTTAGGGTTAGGGTTAGGGTTAGGGTTAGGGTTAGGGTTAGGGTTAGGGTTAGGGTTAGGGTTAGGGTTAGGGTTAGGGTTAGGGTTAGGGTTAGGGTTAGGGTTAGGGTTAGGGTTAGGGTTAGGGTTAGGGTTAGGGTTAGGGTTAGGGTTAGGGTTAGGGTTAGGGTTAGGGTTAGGGTTAGGGTTAGGGTTAGGGTTAGGGTTAGGGTTAGGGTTAGGGTTAGGGTTAGGGTTAGGGTTAGGGTTAGGGTTAGGGTTAGGGTTAGGGTTAGGGTTAGGGTTAGGGTTAGGGTTAGGGTTAGGGTTAGGGTTAGGGTTAGGGTTAGGGTTAGGGTTAGGGTTAGGGTTAGGGTTAGGGTTAGGGTTAGGGTTAGGGTTAGGGTTAGGGTTAGGGTTAGGGTTAGGGTTAGGGTTAGGGTTAGGGTTAGGGTTAGGGTTAGGGTTAGGGTTAGGGTTAGGGTTAGGGTTAGGGTTAGGGTTAGGGTTAGGGTTAGGGTTAGGGTTAGGGTTAGGGTTAGGGTTAGGGTTAGGGTTAGGGTTAGGGTTAGGGTTAGGGTTAGGGTTAGGGTTAGGGTTAGGGTTAGGGTTAGGGTTAGGGTTAGGGTTAGGGTTAGGGTTAGGGTTAGGGTTAGGGTTAGGGTTAGGGTTAGGGTTAGGGTTAGGGTTAGGGTTAGGGTTAGGGTTAGGGTTAGGGTTAGGGTTAGGGTTAGGGTTAGGGTTAGGGTTAGGGTTAGGGTTAGGGTTAGGGTTAGGGTTAGGGTTAGGGTTAGGGTTAGGGTTAGGGTTAGGGTTAGGGTTAGGGTTAGGGTTAGGGTTAGGGTTAGGGTTAGGGTTAGGGTTAGGGTTAGGGTTAGGGTTAGGGTTAGGGTTAGGGTTAGGGTTAGGGTTAGGGTTAGGGTTAGGGTTAGGGTTAGGGTTAGGGTTAGGGTTAGGGTTAGGGTTAGGGTTAGGGTTAGGGTTAGGGTTAGGGTTAGGGTTAGGGTTAGGGTTAGGGTTAGGGTTAGGGTTAGGGTTAGGGTTAGGGTTAGGGTTAGGGTTAGGGTTAGGGTTAGGGTTAGGGTTAGGGTTAGGGTTAGGGTTAGGGTTAGGGTTAGGGTTAGGGTTAGGGTTAGGGTTAGGGTTAGGGTTAGGGTTAGGGTTAGGGTTAGGGTTAGGGTTAGGGTTAGGGTTAGGGTTAGGGTTAGGGTTAGGGTTAGGGTTAGGGTTAGGGTTAGGGTTAGGGTTAGGGTTAGGGTTAGGGTTAGGGTTAGGGTTAGGGTTAGGGTTAGGGTTAGGGTTAGGGTTAGGGTTAGGGTTAGGGTTAGGGTTAGGGTTAGGGTTAGGGTTAGGGTTAGGGTTAGGGTTAGGGTTAGGGTTAGGGTTAGGGTTAGGGTTAGGGTTAGGGTTAGGGTTAGGGTTAGGGTTAGGGTTAGGGTTAGGGTTAGGGTTAGGGTTAGGGTTAGGGTTAGGGTTAGGGTTAGGGTTAGGGTTAGGGTTAGGGTTAGGGTTAGGGTTAGGGTTAGGGTTAGGGTTAGGGTTAGGGTTAGGGTTAGGGTTAGGGTTAGGGTTAGGGTTAGGGTTAGGGTTAGGGTTAGGGTTAGGGTTAGGGTTAGGGTTAGGGTTAGGGTTAGGGTTAGGGTTAGGGTTAGGGTTAGGGTTAGGGTTAGGGTTAGGGTTAGGGTTAGGGTTAGGGTTAGGGTTAGGGTTAGGGTTAGGGTTAGGGTTAGGGTTAGGGTTAGGGTTAGGGTTAGGGTTAGGGTTAGGGTTAGGGTTAGGGTTAGGGTTAGGGTTAGGGTTAGGGTTAGGGTTAGGGTTAGGGTTAGGGTTAGGGTTAGGGTTAGGGTTAGGGTTAGGGTTAGGGTTAGGGTTAGGGTTAGGGTTAGGGTTAGGGTTAGGGTTAGGGTTAGGGTTAGGGTTAGGGTTAGGGTTAGGGTTAGGGTTAGGGTTAGGGTTAGGGTTAGGGTTAGGGTTAGGGTTAGGGTTAGGGTTAGGGTTAGGGTTAGGGTTAGGGTTAGGGTTAGGGTTAGGGTTAGGGTTAGGGTTAGGGTTAGGGTTAGGGTTAGGGTTAGGGTTAGGGTTAGGGTTAGGGTTAGGGTTAGGGTTAGGGTTAGGGTTAGGGTTAGGGTTAGGGTTAGGGTTAGGGTTAGGGTTAGGGTTAGGGTTAGGGTTAGGGTTAGGGTTAGGGTTAGGGTTAGGGTTAGGGTTAGGGTTAGGGTTAGGGTTAGGGTTAGGGTTAGGGTTAGGGTTAGGGTTAGGGTTAGGGTTAGGGTTAGGGTTAGGGTTAGGGTTAGGGTTAGGGTTAGGGTTAGGGTTAGGGTTAGGGTTAGGGTTAGGGTTAGGGTTAGGGTTAGGGTTAGGGTTAGGGTTAGGGTTAGGGTTAGGGTTAGGGTTAGGGTTAGGGTTAGGGTTAGGGTTAGGGTTAGGGTTAGGGTTAGGGTTAGGGTTAGGGTTAGGGTTAGGGTTAGGGTTAGGGTTAGGGTTAGGGTTAGGGTTAGGGTTAGGGTTAGGGTTAGGGTTAGGGTTAGGGTTAGGGTTAGGGTTAGGGTTAGGGTTAGGGTTAGGGTTAGGGTTAGGGTTAGGGTTAGGGTTAGGGTTAGGGTTAGGGTTAGGGTTAGGGTTAGGGTTAGGGTTAGGGTTAGGGTTAGGGTTAGGGTTAGGGTTAGGGTTAGGGTTAGGGTTAGGGTTAGGGTTAGGGTTAGGGTTAGGGTTAGGGTTAGGGTTAGGGTTAGGGTTAGGGTTAGGGTTAGGGTTAGGGTTAGGGTTAGGGTTAGGGTTAGGGTTAGGGTTAGGGTTAGGGTTAGGGTTAGGGTTAGGGTTAGGGTTAGGGTTAGGGTTAGGGTTAGGGTTAGGGTTAGGGTTAGGGTTAGGGTTAGGGTTAGGGTTAGGGTTAGGGTTAGGGTTAGGGTTAGGGTTAGGGTTAGGGTTAGGGTTAGGGTTAGGGTTAGGGTTAGGGTTAGGGTTAGGGTTAGGGTTAGGGTTAGGGTTAGGGTTAGGGTTAGGGTTAGGGTTAGGGTTAGGGTTAGGGTTAGGGTTAGGGTTAGGGTTAGGGTTAGGGTTAGGGTTAGGGTTAGGGTTAGGGTTAGGGTTAGGGTTAGGGTTAGGGTTAGGGTTAGGGTTAGGGTTAGGGTTAGGGTTAGGGTTAGGGTTAGGGTTAGGGTTAGGGTTAGGGTTAGGGTTAGGGTTAGGGTTAGGGTTAGGGTTAGGGTTAGGGTTAGGGTTAGGGTTAGGGTTAGGGTTAGGGTTAGGGTTAGGGTTAGGGTTAGGGTTAGGGTTAGGGTTAGGGTTAGGGTTAGGGTTAGGGTTAGGGTTAGGGTTAGGGTTAGGGTTAGGGTTAGGGTTAGGGTTAGGGTTAGGGTTAGGGTTAGGGTTAGGGTTAGGGTTAGGGTTAGGGTTAGGGTTAGGGTTAGGGTTAGGGTTAGGGTTAGGGTTAGGGTTAGGGTTAGGGTTAGGGTTAGGGTTAGGGTTAGGGTTAGGGTTAGGGTTAGGGTTAGGGTTAGGGTTAGGGTTAGGGTTAGGGTTAGGGTTAGGGTTAGGGTTAGGGTTAGGGTTAGGGTTAGGGTTAGGGTTAGGGTTAGGGTTAGGGTTAGGGTTAGGGTTAGGGTTAGGGTTAGGGTTAGGGTTAGGGTTAGGGTTAGGGTTAGGGTTAGGGTTAGGGTTAGGGTTAGGGTTAGGGTTAGGGTTAGGGTTAGGGTTAGGGTTAGGGTTAGGGTTAGGGTTAGGGTTAGGGTTAGGGTTAGGGTTAGGGTTAGGGTTAGGGTTAGGGTTAGGGTTAGGGTTAGGGTTAGGGTTAGGGTTAGGGTTAGGGTTAGGGTTAGGGTTAGGGTTAGGGTTAGGGTTAGGGTTAGGGTTAGGGTTAGGGTTAGGGTTAGGGTTAGGGTTAGGGTTAGGGTTAGGGTTAGGGTTAGGGTTAGGGTTAGGGTTAGGGTTAGGGTTAGGGTTAGGGTTAGGGTTAGGGTTAGGGTTAGGGTTAGGGTTAGGGTTAGGGTTAGGGTTAGGGTTAGGGTTAGGGTTAGGGTTAGGGTTAGGGTTAGGGTTAGGGTTAGGGTTAGGGTTAGGGTTAGGGTTAGGGTTAGGGTTAGGGTTAGGGTTAGGGTTAGGGTTAGGGTTAGGGTTAGGGTTAGGGTTAGGGTTAGGGTTAGGGTTAGGGTTAGGGTTAGGGTTAGGGTTAGGGTTAGGGTTAGGGTTAGGGTTAGGGTTAGGGTTAGGGTTAGGGTTAGGGTTAGGGTTAGGGTTAGGGTTAGGGTTAGGGTTAGGGTTAGGGTTAGGGTTAGGGTTAGGGTTAGGGTTAGGGTTAGGGTTAGGGTTAGGGTTAGGGTTAGGGTTAGGGTTAGGGTTAGGGTTAGGGTTAGGGTTAGGGTTAGGGTTAGGGTTAGGGTTAGGGTTAGGGTTAGGGTTAGGGTTAGGGTTAGGGTTAGGGTTAGGGTTAGGGTTAGGGTTAGGGTTAGGGTTAGGGTTAGGGTTAGGGTTAGGGTTAGGGTTAGGGTTAGGGTTAGGGTTAGGGTTAGGGTTAGGGTTAGGGTTAGGGTTAGGGTTAGGGTTAGGGTTAGGGTTAGGGTTAGGGTTAGGGTTAGGGTTAGGGTTAGGGTTAGGGTTAGGGTTAGGGTTAGGGTTAGGGTTAGGGTTAGGGTTAGGGTTAGGGTTAGGGTTAGGGTTAGGGTTAGGGTTAGGGTTAGGGTTAGGGTTAGGGTTAGGGTTAGGGTTAGGGTTAGGGTTAGGGTTAGGGTTAGGGTTAGGGTTAGGGTTAGGGTTAGGGTTAGGGTTAGGGTTAGGGTTAGGGTTAGGGTTAGGGTTAGGGTTAGGGTTAGGGTTAGGGTTAGGGTTAGGGTTAGGGTTAGGGTTAGGGTTAGGGTTAGGGTTAGGGTTAGGGTTAGGGTTAGGGTTAGGGTTAGGGTTAGGGTTAGGGTTAGGGTTAGGGTTAGGGTTAGGGTTAGGGTTAGGGTTAGGGTTAGGGTTAGGGTTAGGGTTAGGGTTAGGGTTAGGGTTAGGGTTAGGGTTAGGGTTAGGGTTAGGGTTAGGGTTAGGGTTAGGGTTAGGGTTAGGGTTAGGGTTAGGGTTAGGGTTAGGGTTAGGGTTAGGGTTAGGGTTAGGGTTAGGGTTAGGGTTAGGGTTAGGGTTAGGGTTAGGGTTAGGGTTAGGGTTAGGGTTAGGGTTAGGGTTAGGGTTAGGGTTAGGGTTAGGGTTAGGGTTAGGGTTAGGGTTAGGGTTAGGGTTAGGGTTAGGGTTAGGGTTAGGGTTAGGGTTAGGGTTAGGGTTAGGGTTAGGGTTAGGGTTAGGGTTAGGGTTAGGGTTAGGGTTAGGGTTAGGGTTAGGGTTAGGGTTAGGGTTAGGGTTAGGGTTAGGGTTAGGGTTAGGGTTAGGGTTAGGGTTAGGGTTAGGGTTAGGGTTAGGGTTAGGGTTAGGGTTAGGGTTAGGGTTAGGGTTAGGGTTAGGGTTAGGGTTAGGGTTAGGGTTAGGGTTAGGGTTAGGGTTAGGGTTAGGGTTAGGGTTAGGGTTAGGGTTAGGGTTAGGGTTAGGGTTAGGGTTAGGGTTAGGGTTAGGGTTAGGGTTAGGGTTAGGGTTAGGGTTAGGGTTAGGGTTAGGGTTAGGGTTAGGGTTAGGGTTAGGGTTAGGGTTAGGGTTAGGGTTAGGGTTAGGGTTAGGGTTAGGGTTAGGGTTAGGGTTAGGGTTAGGGTTAGGGTTAGGGTTAGGGTTAGGGTTAGGGTTAGGGTTAGGGTTAGGGTTAGGGTTAGGGTTAGGGTTAGGGTTAGGGTTAGGGTTAGGGTTAGGGTTAGGGTTAGGGTTAGGGTTAGGGTTAGGGTTAGGGTTAGGGTTAGGGTTAGGGTTAGGGTTAGGGTTAGGGTTAGGGTTAGGGTTAGGGTTAGGGTTAGGGTTAGGGTTAGGGTTAGGGTTAGGGTTAGGGTTAGGGTTAGGGTTAGGGTTAGGGTTAGGGTTAGGGTTAGGGTTAGGGTTAGGGTTAGGGTTAGGGTTAGGGTTAGGGTTAGGGTTAGGGTTAGGGTTAGGGTTAGGGTTAGGGTTAGGGTTAGGGTTAGGGTTAGGGTTAGGGTTAGGGTTAGGGTTAGGGTTAGGGTTAGGGTTAGGGTTAGGGTTAGGGTTAGGGTTAGGGTTAGGGTTAGGGTTAGGGTTAGGGTTAGGGTTAGGGTTAGGGTTAGGGTTAGGGTTAGGGTTAGGGTTAGGGTTAGGGTTAGGGTTAGGGTTAGGGTTAGGGTTAGGGTTAGGGTTAGGGTTAGGGTTAGGGTTAGGGTTAGGGTTAGGGTTAGGGTTAGGGTTAGGGTTAGGGTTAGGGTTAGGGTTAGGGTTAGGGTTAGGGTTAGGGTTAGGGTTAGGGTTAGGGTTAGGGTTAGGGTTAGGGTTAGGGTTAGGGTTAGGGTTAGGGTTAGGGTTAGGGTTAGGGTTAGGGTTAGGGTTAGGGTTAGGGTTAGGGTTAGGGTTAGGGTTAGGGTTAGGGTTAGGGTTAGGGTTAGGGTTAGGGTTAGGGTTAGGGTTAGGGTTAGGGTTAGGGTTAGGGTTAGGGTTAGGGTTAGGGTTAGGGTTAGGGTTAGGGTTAGGGTTAGGGTTAGGGTTAGGGTTAGGGTTAGGGTTAGGGTTAGGGTTAGGGTTAGGGTTAGGGTTAGGGTTAGGGTTAGGGTTAGGGTTAGGGTTAGGGTTAGGGTTAGGGTTAGGGTTAGGGTTAGGGTTAGGGTTAGGGTTAGGGTTAGGGTTAGGGTTAGGGTTAGGGTTAGGGTTAGGGTTAGGGTTAGGGTTAGGGTTAGGGTTAGGGTTAGGGTTAGGGTTAGGGTTAGGGTTAGGGTTAGGGTTAGGGTTAGGGTTAGGGTTAGGGTTAGGGTTAGGGTTAGGGTTAGGGTTAGGGTTAGGGTTAGGGTTAGGGTTAGGGTTAGGGTTAGGGTTAGGGTTAGGGTTAGGGTTAGGGTTAGGGTTAGGGTTAGGTTAGGGTTAGGGTTAGGGTTAGGGTTAGGGTTAGGGTTAGGGTTAGGGTTAGGGTTAGGGTTAGGGTTAGGGTTAGGGTTAGGGTTAGGGTTAGGGTTAGGGTTAGGGTTAGGGTTAGGGTTAGGGTTAGGGTTAGGGTTAGGGTTAGGGTTAGGGTTAGGGTTAGGGTTAGGGTTAGGGTTAGGGTTAGGGTTAGGGTTAGGGTTAGGGTTAGGGTTAGGGTTAGGGTTAGGGTTAGGGTTAGGGTTAGGGTTAGGGTTAGGGTTAGGGTTAGGGTTAGGGTTAGGGTTAGGGTTAGGGTTAGGGTTAGGGTTAGGGTTAGGTTAGGGTTAGGGTTAGGGTTAGGGTTAGGGTTAGGGTTAGGGTTAGGGTTAGGGTTAGGGTTAGGGTTAGGGTTAGGGTTAGGGTTAGGTTAGGGTTAGGGTTAGGGTTAGGGTTAGGGTTAGGGTTAGGGTTAGGGTTAGGGTTAGGGTTAGGGTTAGGGTTAGGGTTAGGGTTAGGGTTAGGGTTAGGGTTAGGGTTAGGGTTAGGGTTAGGGTTAGGGTTAGGGTTAGGGTTAGGGTTAGGGTTAGGGTTAGGGTTAGGGTTAGGGTTAGGGTTAGGGTTAGGGTTAGGGTTAGGGTTAGGGTTAGGGTTAGGGTTAGGGTTAGGGTTAGGGTTAGGGTTAGGGTTAGGGTTAGGGTTAGGGTTAGGGTTAGGGTTAGGGTTAGGGTTAGGGTTAGGGTTAGGGTTAGGGTTAGGGTTAGGGTTAGGGTTAGGGTTAGGGTTAGGGTTAGGGTTAGGGTTAGGGTTAGGGTTAGGGTTAGGGTTAGGGTTAGGGTTAGGGTTAGGGTTAGGGTTAGGGTTAGGGTTAGGGTTAGGGTTAGGGTTAGGGTTAGGGTTAGGGTTAGGGTTAGGGTTAGGGTTAGGGTTAGGGTTAGGGTTAGGGTTAGGGTTAGGGTTAGGGTTAGGGTTAGGGTTAGGGTTAGGGTTAGGGTTAGGGTTAGGGTTAGGGTTAGGGTTAGGGTTAGGGTTAGGGTTAGGGTTAGGGTTAGGGTTAGGGTTAGGGTTAGGGTTAGGGTTAGGGTTAGGGTTAGGGTTAGGGTTAGGGTTAGGGTTAGGGTTAGGGTTAGGGTTAGGGTTAGGGTTAGGGTTAGGGTTAGGGTTAGGGTTAGGGTTAGGGTTAGGGTTAGGGTTAGGGTTAGGGTTAGGGTTAGGGTTAGGGTTAGGGTTAGGGTTAGGGTTAGGGTTAGGGTTAGGGTTAGGGTTAGGGTTAGGGTTAGGGTTAGGGTTAGGGTTAGGGTTAGGGTTAGGGTTAGGGTTAGGGTTAGGGTTAGGGTTAGGGTTAGGGTTAGGGTTAGGGTTAGGGTTAGGGTTAGGGTTAGGGTTAGGGTTAGGGTTAGGGTTAGGGTTAGGGTTAGGGTTAGGGTTAGGGTTAGGGTTAGGGTTAGGGTTAGGGTTAGGGTTAGGGTTAGGGTTAGGGTTAGGGTTAGGGTTAGGGTTAGGGTTAGGGTTAGGGTTAGGGTTAGGGTTAGGGTTAGGGTTAGGGTTAGGGTTAGGGTTAGGGTTAGGGTTAGGGTTAGGGTTAGGGTTAGGGTTAGGGTTAGGGTTAGGGTTAGGGTTAGGGTTAGGGTTAGGGTTAGGGTTAGGGTTAGGGTTAGGGTTAGGGTTAGGGTTAGGGTTAGGGTTAGGGTTAGGGTTAGGGTTAGGGTTAGGGTTAGGGTTAGGGTTAGGGTTAGGGTTAGGGTTAGGGTTAGGGTTAGGGTTAGGGTTAGGGTTAGGGTTAGGGTTAGGGTTAGGGTTAGGGTTAGGGTTAGGGTTAGGGTTAGGGTTAGGGTTAGGGTTAGGGTTAGGGTTAGGGTTAGGGTTAGGGTTAGGGTTAGGGTTAGGGTTAGGGTTAGGGTTAGGGTTAGGGTTAGGGTTAGGGTTAGGGTTAGGGTTAGGGTTAGGGTTAGGGTTAGGGTTAGGGTTAGGGTTAGGGTTAGGGTTAGGGTTAGGGTTAGGGTTAGGGTTAGGGTTAGGGTTAGGGTTAGGGTTAGGGTTAGGGTTAGGGTTAGGGTTAGGGTTAGGGTTAGGGTTAGGGTTAGGGTTAGGGTTAGGGTTAGGGTTAGGGTTAGGGTTAGGGTTAGGGTTAGGGTTAGGGTTAGGGTTAGGGTTAGGGTTAGGGTTAGGGTTAGGGTTAGGGTTAGGGTTAGGGTTAGGGTTAGGGTTAGGGTTAGGGTTAGGGTTAGGGTTAGGGTTAGGGTTAGGGTTAGGGTTAGGGTTAGGGTTAGGGTTAGGGTTAGGGTTAGGGTTAGGGTTAGGGTTAGGGTTAGGGTTAGGGTTAGGGTTAGGGTTAGGGTTAGGGTTAGGGTTAGGGTTAGGGTTAGGGTTAGGGTTAGGGTTAGGGTTAGGGTTAGGGTTAGGGTTAGGGTTAGGGTTAGGGTTAGGGTTAGGGTTAGGGTTAGGGTTAGGGTTAGGGTTAGGGTTAGGGTTAGGGTTAGGGTTAGGGTTAGGGTTAGGGTTAGGGTTAGGGTTAGGGTTAGGGTTAGGGTTAGGGTTAGGGTTAGGGTTAGGGTTAGGGTTAGGGTTAGGGTTAGGGTTAGGGTTAGGGTTAGGGTTAGGGTTAGGGTTAGGGTTAGGGTTAGGGTTAGGGTTAGGGTTAGGGTTAGGGTTAGGGTTAGGGTTAGGGTTAGGGTTAGGGTTAGGGTTAGGGTTAGGGTTAGGGTTAGGGTTAGGGTTAGGGTTAGGGTTAGGGTTAGGGTTAGGGTTAGGGTTAGGGTTAGGGTTAGGGTTAGGGTTAGGGTTAGGGTTAGGGTTAGGGTTAGGGTTAGGGTTAGGGTTAGGGTTAGGGTTAGGGTTAGGGTTAGGGTTAGGGTTAGGGTTAGGGTTAGGGTTAGGGTTAGGGTTAGGGTTAGGGTTAGGGTTAGGGTTAGGGTTAGGGTTAGGGTTAGGGTTAGGGTTAGGGTTAGGGTTAGGGTTAGGGTTAGGGTTAGGGTTAGGGTTAGGGTTAGGGTTAGGGTTAGGGTTAGGGTTAGGGTTAGGGTTAGGGTTAGGGTTAGGGTTAGGGTTAGGGTTAGGGTTAGGGTTAGGGTTAGGGTTAGGGTTAGGGTTAGGGTTAGGGTTAGGGTTAGGGTTAGGGTTAGGGTTAGGGTTAGGGTTAGGGTTAGGGTTAGGGTTAGGGTTAGGGTTAGGGTTAGGGTTAGGGTTAGGGTTAGGGTTAGGGTTAGGGTTAGGGTTAGGGTTAGGGTTAGGGTTAGGGTTAGGGTTAGGGTTAGGGTTAGGGTTAGGGTTAGGGTTAGGGTTAGGGTTAGGGTTAGGGTTAGGGTTAGGGTTAGGGTTAGGGTTAGGGTTAGGGTTAGGGTTAGGGTTAGGGTTAGGGTTAGGGTTAGGGTTAGGGTTAGGGTTAGGGTTAGGGTTAGGGTTAGGGTTAGGGTTAGGGTTAGGGTTAGGGTTAGGGTTAGGGTTAGGGTTAGGGTTAGGGTTAGGGTTAGGGTTAGGGTTAGGGTTAGGGTTAGGGTTAGGGTTAGGGTTAGGGTTAGGGTTAGGGTTAGGGTTAGGGTTAGGGTTAGGGTTAGGGTTAGGGTTAGGGTTAGGGTTAGGGTTAGGGTTAGGGTTAGGGTTAGGGTTAGGGTTAGGGTTAGGGTTAGGGTTAGGGTTAGGGTTAGGGTTAGGGTTAGGGTTAGGGTTAGGGTTAGGGTTAGGGTTAGGGTTAGGGTTAGGGTTAGGGTTAGGGTTAGGGTTAGGGTTAGGGTTAGGGTTAGGGTTAGGGTTAGGGTTAGGGTTAGGGTTAGGGTTAGGGTTAGGGTTAGGGTTAGGGTTTAGGGTTAGGGTTAGGGTTAGGGTTAGGGTTAGGGTTAGGGTTAGGGTTAGGGTTAGGGTTAGGGTTAGGGTTAGGGTTAGGGTTAGGGTTAGGGTTAGGGTTAGGGTTAGGGTTAGGGTTAGGGTTAGGGTTAGGGTTAGGGTTAGGGTTAGGGTTAGGGTTAGGGTTAGGGTTAGGGTTAGGGTTAGGGTTAGGGTTAGGGTTAGGGTTAGGGTTAGGGTTAGGGTTAGGGTTAGGGTTAGGGTTAGGGTTAGGGTTAGGGTTAGGGTTAGGGTTAGGGTTAGGGTTAGGGTTAGGGTTAGGGTTAGGGTTAGGGTTAGGGTTAGGGTTAGGGTTAGGGTTAGGGTTAGGGTTAGGGTTAGGGTTAGGGTTAGGGTTAGGGTTAGGGTTAGGGTTAGGGTTAGGGTTAGGGTTAGGGTTAGGGTTAGGGTTAGGGTTAGGGTTAGGGTTAGGGTTAGGGTTAGGGTTAGGGTTAGGGTTAGGGTTAGGGTTAGGGTTAGGGTTAGGGTTAGGGTTAGGGTTAGGGTTAGGGTTAGGGTTAGGGTTAGGGTTAGGTTAGGGTTAGGGTTAGGGTTAGGGTTAGGGTTAGGGTTAGGGTTAGGGTTAGGGTTAGGGTTAGGGTTAGGGTTAGGGTTAGGGTTAGGGTTAGGGTTAGGGTTAGGGTTAGGGTTAGGGTTAGGGTTAGGGTTAGGGTTAGGGTTAGGGTTAGGGTTAGGGTTAGGGTTAGGGTTAGGGTTAGGGTTAGGGTTAGGG